>NC_045626.1:87894117-89229117 GCF_009829155.1 Mustela erminea
TCAGCCACAAGAGTCAGCCACGCCCTTACGTGGCTCGTGTCCGTGGTTCTCTGCATCTTCCCAGGTTGTCAGCCACCATCTCTGTCCAGTTCCTACAGTCTCTGTCGCCTCACTCTTCTGCAGCCCCAGAACCCTCCGGTCTCTGTCTCTCTATGGGTTTGCCCATGCTGGGCATTTCTAGAGATGGGATCGTGTGGCCCCTTGTGTCTGGCCTCTCGCACGGCCTCATGCTTTCAAGGTCCCGCCACCCTGTGGCAGCTGTCAGTGCTTCCTTCCTTTTTATGTCCTGGTCACGGTCTGGTGTTTGGACCTAGCGCGTTCTGTCTGCCCACGAGAGGCCCTTCAAGGGTGGTCCTGCCCCATGCATTGGGGTCCCGTGGTGAGCACCGCTTGGCACATGTTATAACCCGAGGGGCGGAAACACTGGGTCTCTCATCGCTTCTCCTCCCCCGTCAGATGTACCCGCACTTCCACCTCGGGCACTACACCGGGTCCAGGTTCCTCCACCGGGAAAGTGGGAAAGGTCAGATGGGACTCTTTGGACAGACAAAACAGAACCAGCTGTTTTTTTTCCAAGGTCCAGCTGTGTCTTGAGCCTGAGTTAGGGAGTGAGTGGTCATTCTGGGTGTGCGGTGGCTGTTTCACACTTCTCCCTGCGCACTCTCTCCTGCCCACGGCTGCCATTCCCTCCCCTCAAATAGGAGAACCCCTTCTTCTAGTGAGCTCCCCCTTGTATTTGCAGTGGAAATAAGTGCCCTCAAGCCAGGGACCAACTTAACTTACAAATAGCGTACCTCTTCTTCTTCTTCTTTTTTTTTTTTTTAAATTTTATTTGACAGCTCGAGCGAGAGAGAGCACAAGCAGAGGGAGCAGCAGAGGGAGAGGGAGAGGGAGAATGCGGGGGCTCGATCCTAGGGTCCCTGGGTCCCTGGATCATGACCTGAGCCGAAGGCAGACGCTTAACCAACTGAGCCACCCAGGCGCCCCACAAATAGGGTGCCTTCTTAAGCTGGGTCCTAGATTGGCTTGGGGGCTTCAGGGTCACTGTGCTTCAGCTTCTGCGTGTTTTTCCTGATTTCCTTCCTACTCTCCTGGCTGAGTGCAGGTGCTCGTGGAGCTCTCTCTCCTTCCCAGCTGGCTCAGACATTCTCAGTAGGCCCCATCCCTCCCATGTTTGATCCCAGGCATGTTTGATCCCGCGTGAGGCACGAGGTGCCAGCCAAAGGAAAGCGGTTCACCTGGTGTCTTCAGGCTCCAGTGAGCAGAGTTAAAGCAGTACGAGCTGAAGCAGTACGGATTAGCCCTGCCAGTGTGGTCGTTCTGAGAACAGCTGCCCGCACAGCATGTTTTGTCTTTCAACAGTGGTTTTGGGTTGCTGGGTATTTTAATAGGATAAGAAGTCACATGGGGGAATGGGAATGTGGGAGAAGTAATTACAAGGCTACCCAGTGAGGAGAGAAGAGAACTAGGGGTAGGCATACATAACTTTAAGGAAATGGGAAAAGCCAGATTTACACCAAAGAGAAATCAGGGTGTTTGGAGGAGTGAAGCTTCGTGTTACAGAATTGAACAGCAGTTAGCAGTCAGGAATAAAATATTTGCATCCAGGACAGTGGTCAGAGGAGTAACGTCTTTCCACTTGAAAGTATGTTCAAATAATTTTCCCACACCCATGCACTGTCAAGTCATGGTTATTTTCTTTCTAAGATTTTATTTATTTAGAGAGAGAGCGAACATGCAAGTGGAGGCAGGGACCAGAGGGAGAGGGAGAGAGAGGGTCCCTAGCAGACCCTGCGCTGATTGTGGAGCTCCCAGTGTGGGGCTCAGTCCCAGGACCCCAAGACCACGACCTGAGCCAAAATCAAGAGTCATGGGTTAGGGAGGTATGGTGGTCATTCCGGGTGTGCAGTGGCTTTCACACTCTTCCTCGCGTGCTCTCTCTTGCCCACTGCTGCCATTTCCTCCCTTTAAATAGGAAAACCCCTTCTTTTAATGACTGCACTACCCGAGCGTCCTGGTTGTACTCATTGCCTGTTGCTGCAGAGCAAATTACCTGAAAACCATGGCTTAATGTAACAGACCCTTAGTGTCTCACAGTTCCTATGGGTGGCATGTTCAGAAATGGCTTGGCAGGGCGCTTCTGGCTTGGGGGTGTCCCCTGAAGTTGCACGAGGATGTTGGCAGGTGCCGTGTCATCCGAAGGCTCGACCGAGGCGGGCAGCTCCACATTCAAGATGGCGCGCCCCCATGGCTGTCGGTGGGAGACCTTGGTGTCTCACTGTGTGGCAGCTCGATCCCCCAGAGTGAGCGAACTGGAAGCTGCTGTGTCTTCTGTGACCAAGCCTCAGAAGTCACTTGTCTCCAGTGTCCTACTGGTGACCTGGCTTGGGCCCTTTCCTTCCGAGACCATGAGCACCAAGGGCGGGTCTCCCCGGGATCATCAGGGCACCAGCCAGAACACTGTCCTGTTATGTTATTGCCGTCTGTTAGGTGGAAATTTATGTCTTGCTGTTGTCATGTGTTGTTTCTTCGACAGCGAGGCTGGTCATGCTGACCTTTTAGGCTGACTTCCACATAGACATCCTTCTCTAGGAAGTTGAGTAAACCCGTGTCTGTGTGAAGTTTCCGGGCACCCGTTTCTAACCTGTGTTTAAACTGTGTGAGTTTTCCTCCTCGTCTATGACTGAGAACCTGTCTTTTAGGGCTAAATAGGAGAACCTGTCTTTTAGGGCTGTCTCTACAGTCTGTCCCTTTTCTCTTCCCAGGGGAAGGCAGAGAGGAAATCGTGAAGGTGACATTTGAAGAGTTGAGGCAACAAGTGGCTTTGTTTGCAGCAGCAATGAGGAAAATGGGTGTGAAACAAGGAGACCGGGTGGTTGGTAAGTATTTTTGGTTCTTGTGGTTTTGCGGTGGGGAGACTGAGGTAGAGGCACTGGATTGGAAGGTTGAGGCCACTTTTTTACAAGATGGCAGATTACATGCAGCCTTGTAGGACTTCAGTGATCTGTGCTCGATGGAGTCTACACAGGGAAGGTCATGGCACAGGGAGAGTGCAGGGTAGTCCATGCAACAGAGATAGCCTGTGCAAAGGCCCTGAGGCTCATGGGCGCAGGGCACTTGCAGGATTGACAGGAGTGTGGTGGGCTAGGTGTGCAGGGCGGGTAGCAAGGCTGGCAGGGACTGCCCTTCTGGAAGGAAGCAGGGTTGGAATCCTCAGACCTGAATGAGAGGCCTGGCTCCTCCCCCCCCCCCCCTCAAGTCCCTGCCTTCCTTTGTTCTCTCCTAATCTGGTGGTGAGTCATGTTTCTTACAGTTTTCTTTTCACTTTGACTTCGGGAGGACCTTTAAAGGCCTCTAATTGAACCTGTTCTCCACTGCAAGGCGTTTTAGTGAACTCAGATGTGGGTGGGTGTAGCCCCAGGGGCAGGCAGCAGCAGATAAGAAGACTTATCATTCCTGCAGGTGGGGTGATGGGGATGCTAGCCTGCCTCCCCGCACCTCCATGTGGTGGTGGGACTGGGGCTATGGGGCAGGGGAGACAGCTGGGGAAGCTGCTGCTGGGCCTCTCCCCAGAGAGCTCACTGCAAGTGGGCATTCAGCGTGTGTTTGCAAAGAGGGCGGCCTTATCATGTGTAAACAGAGGAGAGGGCTGTGCCTGTGTCTCCTCGCATGGCAGCTGGGCCTGGGGGCCTTGCTGGCATCAGTTGACTAGCTCCAGACAGTGGGGATGCACCAAGTGGCCTCCTGTCTTAGCCCTCATGGGGGCCTTCCTGTGGTTGGTCCCTGTGAGCCCACGGAAAACCCACCACCACTCTCTCCCTCTCTCCGCACACCCTGCTTTGTTTTTCTGCTCTCCTCAGAGACCACCTGAAATCTTGGGGTTATTCGTGTGCACACACGCGTCTCTGTCCTCCCGTACTAGAGGACTGGGGCTCTGTCTTCTGTTTGCTGCCGCGTCTCAGGGCCCAGGGAGGCGGGCGCACAGCGGGTGCGTGATGGACACGGAGTGAGCGAGTGTGGGTGCGGGGCCCGTGGTCACGGCAGGCATTGCGTGGTCGAAGGCTCAGTGTCTGGGGTTCTTCTTTCAATTTAGCCTGCCCTTTTGAGGTTTAGGAAAGGATTTCAGAAGGTCCTTCTTCCAATTTTCATTTAAAAAAAAAAATCTCTTCTCAAAGGAAACGTTTTCTGAGAGAAGGAGAAATGGAGAAGCGGGTGTGTTGGGGAAGATGGCTGACAGCCCTGGGTGGGGGGGCACACCCGACTCTGCAGAGTCAGCCTAGTCCCTGGCGACCGGCCCTCGTGGGTGTCACAGCGTGGACACTGACTGGACCGTAGTTCCAGGCTGGGGGCTGTGTTTCCCTGACGGGGGCACAAGGGAGTGACCCCCGGGGAGGGGCATGAGGGGCTCCTCACACTGCGGTGGGGCCGCCCGTGGGGGGCTTCTCTTGTCTGTGACTTGCTCATCTCCTGGCTCTCTGCCAGGCTCCATCAAGTCTGGCCGCGCAGCCTCCCAGGGCTGGGTCCCGTCCGGCCCCGGGGGCATCGCAGTTTACACACCAAGCTCAGCATGGGTCTGAGGCCTGCCTGTGGCAGGTGCTGGGCGCGCCCTGCCCCCCCCGGGACTCTCCTGTCCTGGCGGGGGCGGTCCCAGGGGAAGCAAGGGGAGAGCTGAGCTCAGGGCCGTGGGCGCTGGGACTGTGGGGCTTCTGTGGTCACCGGGGGACCATGGCCCCCTGTTCCCTGATGCCTCGTGCGTGCTCCTTTCCTCTGGAACATTTAGGATGATCTGTTTAATGGACCACAGTCCCACTGGACACAAAGATTCTTTCGGTCTGTTGTGGTAAAAGCCCAGCCTCCTGCCGGATGGAGGGTCTGTGGTGCTTCTCTTCCAGTCTCGTGACTGTCCTGCTCATCGTCTTCACTCCCTTATTGCCTCGCCTTCCCTCTCCATCTGTCTGTCTGTCCATCTTTCCTTCCCTCCATGCACCTGCCAGCCGCTCACCAGTATGAAGGCCCTCATATGCCGGGCATGGTAAAAGGCACTTGGTAAAGCAAAGAACAAGACAGGCAAAGTCGCTGCCCTCCCATGAGAACCAGATATAAAATGGCCACTTACGACTATTGATGTAGGTGATTGTTGAGGTTAATTTGGTGAGGGAGAAATAGAGTGTGCTTTGTGGGGACTGGCCAGGGAACTCGAGCTTATGGGGTGACCTCGGAGAGGGCATCTCTGAGAAAGTCTCATTTGCATTAAGAGCTGAATGATGAGTTTGCAGAGTCAAGAAGGCTGGTGTGTGTGGAAGAGTGTTCAGGCCTAGAGGAGATAGCCTGTGCAAAGGCCCTGGGGCAGGAGGAGCTTAGAAGAACTGGAGAACTGAAAGAAGGCTAGGACTGAGCCCAGTGTGGGAGACAGAGTGGAGGGAATGGAGGCCGGGGCCGGATCCTGCAAGGGCTGGGGGGATCGCCCTGGTTAGGTTGGGTTGGAGGGGGTGACAGTAGGACATGGACAGGCTGGTGATAAGTGGTGGGGCGTTCTGAGGGGGCAAGGTCCAGGCACCGGGGTGAGGTGGGGCTGGCCCTGCTCCTTGGACCAGCGAGAGCCAGCATCCCCTCTCCCCACTCCTGCCCTCGCTCTCAGCGGTGCCTTTTAGAGGTCTGCCATGTCCAGCATACCCTGAACCCAGGCCTTTCTCCCTGTGCCCAATGACAGGTTATTTACCCAACGGCGTGCATGCGGTGGAGGCCATGCTGGCCGCAGCGAGCATCGGCGCCATCTGGAGCTCCACATCCCCAGACTTCGGTGTGAACGTGAGTTGGGGTTCCTACCGATTCCTACCCCTGGGGGTGCGGCCACTGTGGCAGAAACATTCCCATGCGGTTTCTGCAGGGGAGCGCTCTGCCCCTCTCTGACATCTTGGGCAGGTGTGCAGGAGGCTGTGTGGCAGGACTGGTGGGTCTGGAAGGCGACCATGTCCCCGTGGCCTCCCATCTCACGGCTGGTGACATGAGAACGAGAGAAGGAGCCAGAAGGAGCAGAGTCTTGTTTTTCAATCTAAAAGTGAATGAGTCTTCCTTTTTTCTAATATTACTGATGTCCCGTCTGGGTGTACGGTCTGCGTCAGCGTGTGTTCTGTGTGATCTGGCTAGAGGGGGCTGGTCATCTGTCCACGGATCCGTCACCACAGGAGATTTTCTGTAGACAGTTGTCTGGATTTGCTCACAGAAGTTCCCCCGAGGCCTCCCTGCCATTTCTGGTCTCTTACTTTGAATCTGTGCTCTCTGTGCTCTGTGCAGGAGGAGGGCGGACCTCCTCCTCTTTGTGAACCCCGCAGGGACCTCCGGTGCCTCCAGCTGCTGGAGTGACCCAGGCAGGGGCAGGCAGCTCACACTCAATCCCACCATGGAGGGCAAAGCAGCGGCAGAACAGACTTACCCAGGGCCCTAGGGACCTCTCCTGGTTGCAGAGCCTTGGGGATGTGGGGTCCTCAGGAGCCCTGAGGACAGACCCCAGTTAGAGGACCCGGGGTGCTTCCCTGACCACCAGCCACTCTGCCCGGTGTCGGACTGCTCCGCTCTCGGCACGCCCCTGCTCCGGCACGTGACTGTGTAGCCCAATGTCTGAAGGTTGGCCTGGCCTTGCCGACAGCACACCCTTGGCCGGCTGTTTATCCTCCGTGTGAAACAGGCTGTGGGAAGACAGGGCCATGAATGAGTGTCGGAGGTTTGGGCCTCTGGTCGGCACACCCGTGCGGCAGGTGCAGCCATTGGCGGCGTCGGAGCTCAGGGTCCTGTGGTCACTGTGCGTCTCGTCTGTGGGGTAGGTTTCTGGGTACGAGCCTGATGCTCACGTCTGCCTAGGGACTTGCTGTCCTGGCAAAGGTGGTCCCGGTACCTCTCATTTTTCCGATGCGGTGCAAAGGAGGAACAGACGCCTTCTCTGGCACAGAGGCCTGGAGACGTGAGGTGACCTGACCCGGGGTGAGGCCCGAGCTCTGCTGAGTTCAGGAGGGGTGGCCTCCCCAGACCTCACCACTTGGCGTGGTTTTTCTCCTGGGGCTTACCTGTGCCTGTGCCTGCTTCGCCCCGTGGAGGACCACCCTGGGTCGGCCAGGACTGGAGCTCTCTGTGCAGCCTCCAGTGCCCCAGGCTGTCCGTGAGCCTGTGAGAGCTGCTCGGGGCCAGCAGCATCCGCACAGAGGGTCTTGGAAGGTTGGGGCCAGCCGGTCCCTGGGCACTGTTCCCTCGGACACCTCAGCAGCCCTTGAGCTGTGTTGCTCAGAAGCAGAGCTGGGAAGGCAGTGCAGCGCGGTGGTTCCTCCCTGGATTCGGGTCTGGCTTTGCTGCTTCCTGGCCGCGTCCTCAGTACACACTGGGGAGCTGGCAAGGGCCACAGAATTCATGCTTCTGCGTTTTCCTGTCAGGGGCTGGGGGCGGCCCTGGACACACCCACGCAGGTCGGGACATGTTAGCCGTTATCCAGGAGGCCAGTGGTCTTGAGTGATATGGAGCTTTTGACACAGGAAGATGTTGGGAGAGCTGTGTGTGGCCCTGGGTGGTGGTGGTGGGGAGCAGGCGTGGCCCTGCCTGCAGACCTCCCGCAGAGCAGAGCTCCTGGTGGTCCTGGTGGTGCACTGGGAGGGAGGACCTAGGCAAGCGTCTGGCCACCTCCCTCCCGGCTGTTCTCGCGGATCACCGTCCTCTCCGGGCCACTCTGCGGGTGCTGGCGCGCACTAGATGGCAGTGTGGCCCCCTCTCTCCGCAGGCTTCAGCACGCCTGGTCTGGGGAGTCTCTCTGGCCTGCGGGCCAGTGTCTCGTGGGAGAGTGCTCCTTGGTTTCCTGTCGTGGGGCCAGTCTTCCCTAGTGCAGGTGGCCTCACCGCTAAGCGTCCCAGCCTGCAGGCCCAGCTATGTCCCCGGCTGATGGGAACGCTGGGCTGCTCACTTCAGCTGGCACTGCCACCTTGAGGACACAGAGCCACTCCGGGGGTGTGCAGGCTGAACGTGTGGGTGCCCGTAGCAAACCAGAGTGGGGCCTGGCATGCAGCCCTTGGTGCGTGGTAAGGGATTTTTATAGGCAAAAAGTTTTTTCCCAGAGAAATCAGCAACCCTCAGCCCATCTTAGAATCCTGGGCTTTCAGAGTACGATTTTGCTGTCGTGCGTGTGTACATCACCACGGTGCCTTTTATCCCCCTAATGGTTTTGCTGGTGAGCCTCATGAATTTTCCAAGTAGCCCTTCCCCTTGTGTGCACGGACAAAGCGCCCGGTCTTTATGCCTCTCCCTTCTGGTTCCCATCTCCCCGGTATTTTCTTGGGGAATCACGGCTTCACTGTTTGTGCTCTTAGAGTAACCCGGGTTTGGTTGTCAGCTGCTGGCCTTGGACCGATGCACAAGGGAATGGAAGGGGCATTCTGGGCTGTGCCTTCCCAGGAGCCGTGTTTGTGGATGAGGAGGGCTCCACTGTGTTCTGAACTTGGGGGCAGACCCGGCTGGAGTGCATTTGCCTGTCACCCCTGGGAGACCACTCGGGCTGTGGGGAGCGCGTCGTGAGGCTGCACCTGTTGGTTCCCATCTGTTCCCCGCCGTCCCAGAGACCAGGTATGACCTGCGTGGGAGGCCAGCCTTCTTCCAGAGAGAGACGTGTGCTTGGCAGGGTGGTGGGTTCCACGTGTGCTGTAAACAGACACGTGGCTGCGGTGAGCCTGCTTTTTGTATTCATTTATTAAAAAGATTTATTAATTTATTTTAGAGAGTGAGAAAGCGTGTGTGGGTGTCAGTGGGAGGAGGGGCAGAGAGAGGGAATCCCAAGCAGACTCCCGGCTGAGCGTGGAGCCTGACGCAGGGCTCGGTTGATGCCATGACCCATGAGATCACGACCGGAGCCGAAATCACAAGTCGGATAGCGACCACCCCAGCCAGCCAGGCACCCCGAGTCTGCCTTTTCAACAGAGCTTGTGTATTAGTGTACACATTTATGCGGTCGTGCATTTCGTTGGCAAGAAGCGCCGTTTGGAGGATTAGAAGAGAACCAGGACGTGGAGGTGCTTTGTGGTGCGAGTTGCCTTCCTGGAAGGCGAGTCGTCTTTCCCGTGTGCTAGAGGAGCTGTGTTTGAGGCTCTTTCTGCAAAGTGTGGGCTCTTTCTAGAAGGGCCACTACTCGGCCCCCAGTTTCCCCGTCTTACAGACTTGTGTTTTGCTCTTTCGGTGTGTGTGTGTGTACACCCTTCTGGTATTTCTGTAGGTCGAGTCCTTGAAGTGACGGTCCCGTCTCAGCCGTGAGCTGTGGTTTGCTGGGCTTTCCGCGTTGGCGGTGGCTGATAGGGGCGTGGGAGTCAGGCTGGTGGACGGTGCCGCTGGTCTCTCCCCCGACGTGGTCCTGTCGGTGGCTGAGGCTGTTTGCCTTTGGCGTGCCTAATGGCGACCACCCTTTCCTTCTGTTTGCAGGGCGTCCTGGACCGCTTTTCTCAAATCCAGCCGAAGCTCATTTTCTCCGTGGAGGCCGTTGTGTACAACGGCAAAGAGTACAGCCACATGGACAAGTTGCAGCAGGTGGTGAAAGGTGGGTGGCCCTCCCGCGTCTCAGCTAGCAAGGCAGGGCGCAGGGTGCCCGGATACGAGGCCCCCGGGGCCCCGCGTCGGCCGTCCCTCGGTTGTGTTACACTCTGTGAGAAATACCAACGCCCGTATGCTGTGGCCTGTAAGCCCGTGCTCTCCCTCCTCCCCCCAGGACTTCCGGACTTGAAGAAGGTGGTGCTGATTCCTTACGTTGCCTCGAAAGAGAAGATAGACATTTCCAAGATTCCAAATAGGTAAGTCCGCCATGTGCCGATCGCTGGTTCCGGGCAGAACCCCCCGGAAGTCCCAGTGGGTTGTCCAGTCTGTGAATCCTTTCACGGGGGGCGTAGCATTTTAGAGGTGTGGGGGGTTTCGGTTAAAGATCACAGTTTGTACGTGGGCACCCGAGGCCACACGGCGGTTTTGCAGCGGAATGGAGAGCGCCCCGGAGTCCTCTGTCTTTCCCTCTGCTGTGACTTGACGTGTCCGGTCAAGGCCAGTTCCTTGATGGAATAGAAATTGCCACATGTATGTGTGTGTGCACGTGCACGTGTGCATGTGTGTGTACATGTAAACACGCTCGTGTGTGTATGTTTCCCTTGTACGACCTTTGTCCCTATTGCTAATAGCACTTTCCTCTTTTTTTCTGACATTTATAAGCTGATGCATCACTCACTTATGTACCTAATAGTATTGGGGGCAGTTTATTTTGGAAGAGGAATTCAGGAACTGGGCTGTGGTTTGGTCACAGTCGAGTTTGCCTCCAGATTCTTGGGGTTATACTCCCGTCTCCTTTCTTGAAGCCATCATGGGGGTTTCCGAGGTCAGGTGTGTTTACTCCCTCTCGCCCTGTCAGGGGGAGCAGGGGAACAGGGAGGAGATTGCAGGGGTCTTTTTGGGGGGCAGACAACTGACACGTGGCTTGGGTTTTGTCCAGGCTGCTTTCTAGGGGTGCTGAGGGGGGACGTCTAGGTGCTGTGCTCCGGGGGTTGTGGTCGTTGGGAGGCACGAGCCACACCTGCTGGGAGGGTGAGCCGTGACCACTGGGCCCAGTAGTTAAGGCTATGCTTCTTGTGGGGCAGGAGGTGGACAGGAAGTACCCAGGGGCTGAGAGAAGGGCTCAGGTGTGGGGGAGGTGACACCGAAGGTGCCTTGACAGATGAGCAGGGTTTGGGGGCAGCTGCTGGTACCCGGATTCCGGAGGCCGCAGGGTGCTGCCAGCAAAGTGACTCTTCCGTGAGGGCGGTGGTCTCACCTCTGTGACCCCGTGTGAGGGATTCACCTGTCTGTGCCTGGGGTCCCCATCTGTAAAATGAGGAGATAACAGCACTTTCTTTGGTAAGTGGACACCAGGCCAAGTGCACTTAGCGTAGCCCCAGGCAGCCATGATGGGCTGGGGACAGCCGCAGGCTGAGGTGCACTCTGGCCACGGGTATCTGCGTCAGCATGTGCGGGGCCTTACGGGCAGGCTCGGCACTTGGGTCGTCCCTGAGACTGGGGGGGCCCTGCCAACTGTGATGAATGACAGCCAGATGACGAGCCCCGGTCCCAGTTCCCACCGCGCACTCAGCTCCCCTGCCTTTCTGTCGGGGGTCAGAACGCAGAGGCCGGGAGGAAGACCAGACGGGCTCACTGGTCCCACCATGGCCCGGCTTTTATCCTTCTGAATGTGTTCATCAGTGGCTGATACGGAACGAGAGCATCCTGTAGCATCCCGTGAGCCACTTCATTCAGCTTGATACGATGTGAGAAGCTCCTGCCGTCCCCCCCGGGGCATGGGACCCCTGCCCAGCTCATCTTTGCAGGATGCCACAGATAAACTAAGAACAAGAACGTGCCCGGGCTCAGAGACCTGGGGTTGCGGGGGGGACCACCCTTTGGGATTTTCATTTTTAGAAGAGAAACAAAAGTAATTGCTATTTACCGTGATTTATAGACCCTTTGGAAGAAAAGGTTTTTCTCTCTGTGTGAAGGATCCGATTAGATCGGACACTTTGTGAAAACGGGGTCCGAAGGGGAGGTGGCGGTGGAGTGGGCCGTCCATTGCTGGAAAGTTCCACAGTGAATCATTGTCCTGACACTCTGGAGCAGAAAGCTTTGTTGTTTGCTGCTCAGAGTTGAATTATTCTGCAGGCCCTTTTTAACCCTCTGCGCCTCCCCCACGAGACAGCCTCGTCCTTAAGGATGCCTTCCCCTGCAAGATAGCGCGGTTCTTCCCTCTCGTGTGGATGCATTTGGTTTCAGAGTAATTATCCTTAGCAAATTGCTGCAGGCTGAGTTCAACCGATTCTCCCCCTTCTGGAAAGAAGGTTTCATTTGTCAAAATGGCAGGGTTTTTTTCCTCCCCCTCCCTTCTCCCTTTCAAGGCAGCGGAGAGAATAGCGCCAGGGTCCGTGTTCCTGCTCATCTCAACACAGAGAAAACACCTCTCCCACGTGGCTTCAGCAGCCCAGTTCCTGCTCAGCAAACAAATCTGTTCCTCCTCCGCTGGTTTTTGGCCACCCGCGTGAATGCCCTATGTCCGCTTTGGGGGCGGATTTCTTAGGTGGTAGTCAGCGGCCAGACTTAATTTTGTTTCTGGACAGATATCTGTACCGAGCTACTGTCCTCCTCGGGACACGTGATACATTTGCCCAGAAGCATCTCTGTCATGGGATCTGGTCTTCAGATCTCGGCCCCACTGTGCCGCCCCGACCTTCCCGTGGGGGAGCTCAGGGGTCTGGTCCTTCCTTCCTGCCCTGCTCTCACAGGGGCCAGCACAGCTTCCTTCCCCCAAGTTTGCCTGCAAATGGGACATGTTCATTGTAAGTGGTCCTTGTGCACAGTGCGTGTTAAAGCCCTCCAGAGAGTCTCAGAAGAGATAGCCCTTGGTCTCGTCAGCATGCTAATAAAGCAGCTTGGAATTTTCAGTCATTCGGTGTGTTTCCCTTCAGTTAATGTGAATGCGAACTCATAGAGATCTGACTTTTCCCCCCTCTCTCCCAGAGAGCTTCCAAACAAGGTTAGTTTTCCCTGGAAATCCTACAACGTGGCAGTAGAGGGCAGCGAGCGGCCACGTCTAGCCTGGGAAGCCTCGGCAGACGCAACCCAGCCTTCTGGAATGTTCACTGTCCGTCTCTGTGTGTTCTGCCCCCAGCGTGTTCCTGGATGATTTTCTTGCCACCGGGAAAGGCGCGCAGGCCCCGCAGCTGGAGTTCGAGCAGCTGCCCTTCAGCCACCCCCTTTTCATCATGTTCTCGTCGGGCACGACCGGGGCGCCCAAGTGCATGGTGCATTCCGCTGGGGTACGTCTCTCCACCCTCTGTCTGCTCCCCTGGGGACTCCTGGCTGGCGAAAACAGCCGTTTGGGCGTGTACTCCAGACCCCCACCCGGCCAGCCTGCACCCCCTCCCCAGAGACTCCATCGTGCAGCTCCTCTGCAGATGTGGCGGGGGAGCGTGGAGGTCCGAGACTGAGCTTGGGCTGCTGTTCCAGGCGCTGCTGTGGTGCCTGTCACCGCCGGGACGGGGGTGGAGGCCCCGGGGTGAGCCTCTGACTCCCACACTGCGGCCAGGACCCCGTAGGTGCTTGTGAATGTGGGGGGTGGGGGGGTGCCTGCCGGCCTTGCACAAAGAAGGTAGTGGCGCCGGGAGAGTAGCAGCCGTGAGCACCTCGAGGATTAGGAGAGGTGCCGTGTTGTTGCACGAGGTTGTCGTGTTAGAGGCGTGGATGTGTGTGCGCTCTATGGCGTGGTCAGACAGAGCTATGCGTGGGCTGGGATCAAAACCCTGGAGAGCCTCCGGGTCATGGTATAAAGTGCCGGAAGCTGAGAGAAGCTCTCGGGCCACAGTTGTTGGCTCTGGCCGCTGTCACTGAGCACCCCAGGCCGCGGTATAGACAGCCACGTGCCTCTCACGGTTACTGGGCTGGAAGTCTGAGGCTGGGGAGGCCAGGGTTGGGGTCCGCTGAGGGCTCGCGCCTTGGCTTGTGGACGGCCGCCTTCTCCCCGTGCCCTGACCTCGTCTTCCCTCCATGCGCACGCTCGGGCTCGCGCGTTTTGTCGCAATTCCCTCTTCCCGTAAGGACATCAGTCAGATTAGATTAGGACCCCCCTTCTGGGCTCCTTGACTTTGTCCCCTCTTTTAACGAGGCCACATTCCGAGGTCCTGGGCCTCAGGCTCAGCGTACAACTTCAGGGACCCCCAGTTCAGCCCACAGCGCGCACTCCTTGTTTCCCTGCGTATTTCATCAGGAGGCCGGCTTTACAGAGGCCCCTGAAATAATGCTTCGCTACTAAGCCTGAGATTCTGTCCCTGTCAATCAGTGAAGTGAACCTTTTATGCTTGAAACAGCCGTGAGCCTTTAGGGAAGCTGCAGAAAGAACTCGGTGGGCTCACGGTGCAGCTGCTGGACTCTGCCAGCCTCCGTGCGCTCGGCATCTGCTCCTAGTGCTTTCTGAAAGCTGCTTCCTATGTGGCCGCTGTCTCTGTGTGCTCGCACACACACACAGACACACAGACACAGACACACACAGACATAGACACATACAGACAGAGACATAGATACACCGACACACGTACAGACACATACAGACACACACGGATACACAGAGGACACACAGGCACACATGGACACAGACATACTGACACAGGCGCACAGGCACACACATAGACATACACAGGCACACATACAGTTACACACACAGGTGCACACACAGATGTACACATGGACACAGATGCACAGACACATACATATGGACACACAGGCACACACACACACAAAGACACACCCACACATGGACACACAGAGATTACCCCCCGCACACACACACACACACACACACTTTTGCTTTTTGCCGCCCCCCACCCCGAGCCTGAGTTGCAGAGTCCAGCCGTTCACCCTGAGTCCTTGAGCACGCGTCTCCCAACCTCAAGCACGCTCCCACACAGAGCCCTCGTCGGGTCGCTGTGTTCAGGAAAGCGGGCATCCGTGGATGCTGTCATGTGACGTGCGGCCCTGTCCGCGTGCTCCGCTCCCCCTGGGTCCTGTGCTCCGGAGCGGCCCTCAGCCTGCCTTCCCCTGTCAGGACACCTGCATCTCCGGGGTGCAGCTGCTGGTCTTGCCACGGCAGGTGCTTCCCACTGCTTAGGTCTGGGCGCCACCTCCTGGAAGCCGTGATGTGTCTTTCTCCATACGTCATTCAGGAGGCGCTGCTGCGTCCTCGGCATCTAACCAGGTCACTCTTCCGAGGTACCATTCCTGGTGCATTTGGTACTTTTGGCCGCCTCCTGTCTGTCTACACCGCTCCTGGCCTTGACTGGGAAGCTTCTTTCTGACTCAAGCACAGTCCCCGCCTGGAGCTCCGACGTCTCCTGGGCTGGCCTCGGGAGCCAACCCCCTTCCCGGGTTCTGCGCCCCCGGCACTCCTTCCAAATGTCCGGGGCTTCTGGCCTGGCGGCTCTGCAGCTCTCTCCAGACCCGCTTTCCCACTTCCCCCTCAGGTAGCATAGCCTGGAGGAGGAAACCCGCAGGCCTGGGTCACACCTGGTCATAGCCTTCTCTCCTGCTCAGAAGAAGGGGATTATCCGAGAGGAGAAAGCTCTTCCCAGACTCCCTTCTGGCTATTGCTGGAGTTGATGGTGGCATTGAAAATCAAATATGTTTCTCTTGCTCTAGTTGAGTTAGCTTTTACAGATGTTCCCTCTGCCTAGAAGCAGTCTGAATCCCTTCCATATAAAGGGGACATTTACATTTGAATCATTTTAAAGCCTTACACAGCTTTTCCCAGAGCACTTCCATCAGAATAGGGGGAGGAGTGAGCCCGGTTCCCTTATTACCTGGCTCTGGATCCCAGGTGACACAGAGCTGCTAGACACGCCAGGAGCCGGTGGGTGACTTCTCGGGAGGCCACAGGGCAGGAGGGAGGGGGCTGTCGGGGGCGAAGCCTTTACTTCTGCTAGTAACACTGGCCAGGACCGAGGCGAGTTGCCCTTTTGCAACTGAGTTGCAAGTGAGTTGACCCTTTTGCAGGAGTGAGTTGACCTTGTTCAAACCACCCTATTTTATGAAATCACGTTGGGTATGTTCAGAGTCCAAGATGTCATTGCTCTGGTGGCTGGAATCACATTTTCCGCAGAGAGGGGAGCTCTGGTCCGCCTGGTCACAGGCCTGTTAACGAACTATAGAGAGGAGCGTCTTTAGAAACGCTGTAGACAAGGGTGGGGTATGTGTGGCAAAACAACAGACATTTCAGGAAAAAACTGAAATGTCTAACCACACTTTTATTTTTAGTGCTTTTTGCAGAGCGAATGTCACTTTTTTAGGCAAGGAACATAAAAATGTATTAGATATAATGTGGCTTGCTCATAAAATCATCATGCCTGGTATATTTGGGAGTATAGAAAAGTCAGGAAAAATCATATTTATTCTGTCTTCCCTGGGCTCTTGCCTCTCCAGAGACGTGACTAAGCATCTTGCCTGTTCTGTTCAAGAGCTCCCTCGACAGGAACCTTGGAGAAGGCGGGACGGAGGGCCACAGCCAGGGGACGGTGGGCCGGCCCCGGGCTTTACTGGGGCTGCTGTTCCTCGTTTGCAGGCTTGTGTTTTCCGAGTCGACAAGAGGTCTCAGGTCTCAGAATGCAGCTTCCCTTTTCTTTCTGTGAAATTAAATTCCTCCTTTTGCTTGAGATGCACAAAGTCACATTGCTCATACTTCCTTCCCCTCAGACTCAGCCATAAATACTTAAAAATTAAGAGCAAAACTACTGCTGTGAATTACGGTTCATTCAGAGACTCTTGAGAGAGAAGCCAAGCCTGGCTTGTTTTGTGCGCCTGATAGGAGGAGGAGAAGCACAGGCGAACAGATGCAGGGTTATAAATAGGCCAGGCTCAAAGCAGACCGCACCGAGGAAGAAACAGGTCTAAGCTGAAGGACGGTTTTAAGTAAGAATCCGGGAGGGGGCTTTGCCGCGGGCTCCTGTCGTCACGGAGCCCCTGGCCCTGTCGGTGGATGTGGCGTGTGGATGTGGCGTGTGGATGTTTCATGTTCACTCAAGTAGTTCCTGAAGTGATTGTCCCCAAGCAGGTGCCCCTGTCCACCCGCACTCCGAGGCAGAGTGCTGTGTTGTGTGACTTTGCACCAAAGGGTCTGACCCGCTCAGGCAGGGGAGCTGTTCCCGACCCCTCTGATGCATGCTCCATAAAACCACCAGAGACCTGGCGTCTGCATGTGGCCTTGGGGACCTTCAGAAAGGTCCTGCTACCCCCCGAAGCCTCTGTCTGCCTGGCCCCCAAGTGGCTGTGGTCCCTGCTGCTCCTCACGGGCCTGGTGGTGGCCTCTGTCCTGGACGTGCTCTGGAGTAGGAGCTCTGGCTCTTGAGTGGGAGACTTCGTTGGGTAGGGTTGTTTCCACTGAGCTTTCAAAGGAATCCTCTGCCTTTCAAGCCTTGCTGGCTTGTTTTCATTTCTCTTGGGTACAAAGAGAATCGGTTATAAAGGCTGCTTGTGATATGTGGGTCCTTGCTTCAGCCCTGATAGGCCCTAAACAAGGGGACCTGTTGCCACCAGCCAGGTGCTCCCATCTGTGGAAGTGTGGCGGCCAGCCCTGTGCAGGGGCCTGTGAGGGGCAGTGCCTCGTGTAGCCTCGGGATCCTGCATGAGATCCACGCACAGATGGGAGCACCAAGGCCAGGGGATGCTAAGTGGCTGGCGTGGGGCCCATTGCTGTGCCCTCCACACAGTGCTTGGAGGTGGGGTGCACCCTCCCTGCTGGGAGCTGCAGACAGGACAAGTTCGGCAGGAGGGGTGTGGGCGGTGAAGTATTACAGAGCTGAAAATAAAACACGAGGGCGCTCTCAGGGCCGGATAGAGAGCTCCGAGGTGTGGTGTGCGGGAAAAGCAAAGTGCAGGCCACGTGTGCAGGTAGAGAAGCCAGCATAAATAAATCCACGCTGAGAGGCCAGGAGTTTACGTGGAAACACACAGGAGGTGGGTGCACGGCGGCTGGAGAATTGGGGGCAGGCAGGGGCCTCGTCACGCTGTCCGCTCTGGAGCACTGGGTGTGTGCGCACCTGCTGTAGAGAAACAGTGGATGGTGCTGGGGGTTGGGGTCTAACCGGACGTTTGGGCTGAAAGCAGGATATCGTGCTGCAAGGCTTGCAGAGCCTGTGGAGGCGTGGCGGCCGCGTCTCCCCGGGCTGTCCCGTCCCTGCGCTGCAGGGTCCGCGTGCTGTGCTCCCGTCCTCCTGCCCCGGCCTTGACTTTGCCTTCTTGCTCCCCTCTGCCTGGGGTTAGGGTCCCACACTGTTCCAGATGTCCGTGGTAGCTGGAGCTCAAGGCTGGCTGGAGCCGGTCGGAGGCCGCTTCCCGGGTGCTCGTGGACACTCGGGTCAGGGCGCAGGGCACCCCGGGAGTCCTGCTCATCCACTCCAGCATGCTCGGTAGTTGGCTTCCTCCAGGGAAGGAAAGGGAGGCTGACTTCTCCCCCGGGGCTTTGCGTCTGGGCCGTGTTTGCTCACACTGCTCTCCTGCCTCTCCCCAGGGCACCCTTATCCAGCACCTGAAGGAGCATGTCCTTCACGGCAACATGGGCAGCGGCGACATCTTGTTGTATTACACCACGGTAAGCGGGCTTCGGGGGGTGCCGGGAGCCAGGAGACTGAGCTTTGGTCCCTTCAGGGCCTGTGCGACTCGGTCAGGGGTTTGGTGGGGGGTCATTCTCTCGCATTAGCCGGGTGGGCCCGACGGGAGCACACGGGTCCTTGGATAAGGAAGGCAGGGGGGTCAGCGTCGGAGACGGAGATAGGGTGAGGGTCAGAGTGCGGCGGGGTCACGAGCCAGAGGATGTGAGTGACTTTTTGAAGTTGGGAAAGACTAGGAGCTTCTGGAAGGAGCGCAGTCCTGCCGACACCTTGATTATGGACTTCTACCTCCAGAACGCTCACGCAATGAATTTGTGGTGTTTTAGGCCACTAAGTTTGTGGCAGTTTGTTGGACTGGAAATAGGAAATGTATACAGATGGCGCTCCCAATTACTGTGACAGCCGGGGGTCCCCGTGTGGAGGCCAGGTTGGTTCTGAGCCTATCCTGGGGACCAGGGCTGCTCCCCATTACAGGACCGGCCTGGGGGGCCCCTGTCCCTGCCATGGACGTGGGCATGCGGCTTCGGCTGCCCTCACACCAAGTCCGTGCCTGGGAGACCGCCCCCTGCCCAGACTTAATTGTGTTTCTTTTAGAGAGAGAGCGAGCGAGGAAGAGCATGCGAATGGGGAGGGGCAGAGGGAGGGACAAACAGACTCCCCACTGAGCAGAGAGCCTGCTGTGGGGCTCGATCCTACAACCCTGAGATCGCGACCTGAGCTGAAATCAAGCGTTGGAAGCTCAGCTTACAACATCTCCCGGCCACCCTCCTCACAGAAGGAGTTCTGTTCTGCCCCGAAGCCTTGCGGGGCTACCTGGTGGCTGAGCCCAGGTACCCGGCTGGTCTGCCCAACCACCTGCCTGCTCCCTGAGGGGTTTCACTAGAATCCTGGGAAGACTGCGGCTTTCACTGAGCAAGGAGTGGGGCCCAGGAGCCAAGGGCAAGGAGACAGTACAGCGTAAGCCAGTGTTGTCTGGGTCAGACGTCCCTGGGACGTGGGGGGGATGGGGGCCTGCCTCTAGCACATTCTCCTGGTTTCGTGTGCGATACGCATCATTGAACCAAAGTTCAGGTTCGAGCAGCTGGGGACATTCCGGTCCTTGTGAGCTCTGTGTGATGAACACTTCAGACAAGTTATCCTAAGAGACGAAAACTTGAAGTTGGCTTTTTCCAACTGCAAACATTAAGAGGTTTCAGAGTGAGTTAGCTCTGTTCCTTTGATGACAATTTCGTGCTGAGTTTTTTTGTTTTTGTTTGTTTTTTAAAGATTTTATTTATTTATTCAACAGACAGAGATCACAAGTAGGCAGAGAGGCAGCCAGAGAGAGAGAGGGGAGGAAGCAGACTCCCCGCTGAGCAGAGTCTGATGTGGGGCTCGTTCCCAGAACCCTGAGATCATGACCTGAGCCGAAGGCAGAGGCTTAACCCACTGAACCACCCAGGCGCCCTCCGTGCTGAGCTTTTAAGGAAGTGGAGTGTTGGAGGTGCGCTCCTGGCCCGTGAGGTTGATGGCCAGGGTCCTGGCTGTGCCCTTGGGGACGGAGCCTGGGACTCCACCCACTCCCGGGAGAGGGAGTCCGAGGGCACCCCGGGTGTGTGGCTGTGCGCGGGCTGCCTCATTGCTCGGCGTGTCTAGCTGCAAATCAAGGGCTCGGGCCCAGTGATTGGGGTCTCCCTCAGCTGCAGGGATGTAATCCGGATCCTCCTGCCCTCCCCACAGGCAGGCCAGTGGTGCTGGGCACTGCCAGGCTCTGGGGTCCTTTTCACATGGGAAGCCCATCAGCACTGATGGAGCGTCTTTTGAGTTGTGGGGAGACCTGGCAGGTGCGCCGATGTCAAACTCAGCTGCCTCCCTGGGACTCGCGGTTTAAAACGCCAGGGTTTTACATGGAGGGCAAGTACGTCATAAGAGCTCAGATCTGGAGTGGTTGTCCCAGAGGCATTTCACTTTTCCCGAAGCATCCTGCCCAGGAGAGATTGGCAGGTAGCTTTTTTCGTGGGGCATGCTGGTGGCCACAGCCGTGGCTGGCAGTGGCTGCTGGGATCCCCGTGGCCCGAGCCAGGCCTACGCTGTGTCTCTTACTGACTGACTTTAACAGCTTCCTTGGATAGTGAGTTGGCCGGGCCACTGTGCTACTCAGGCTGGCCCCCACTGGTTTCTGTTGTTTAGAATAATTCCTTAGTGGGGCGCCTGGGTGGCTCAGTGTTAAAGCCTCTGTCTTCGGCTCAGGTCATGGTCTCAGGGTCCTGGGATCGAGCGCCGCATCGGGCTCTCTGCTCAGCGGGGAGCCTACTTTTCCCTCTCTCTGCCTGCCTCTCTGCCTACTTGTGATCTCTCTCTGTCAAAATAAACAAATAAAATCTTAAAAAAAAAAAAAAAAAAGAATTCCTTAGTGAAAAACTCAACTGGGGATATTAAAACCTTGTTAAAAGGAAGCTCAACAAACTTGAGATTTGGGGTGCCCCCAGTGCTGGTGTCATTGAGGGGAAGGACAGGCCGCTTCTCAGGGGCCTGCTGGGTTCTTGAGCCTGTCCCCCAGGCCGTCGGTGGCCTGCTCGCTGAGGCTCTATGCTTGTTGTCTCTTAAGTGCCCTCGTCTGGGGGTTCTCAGCCAGGCTGTACCGGAGGGCCGCTTGGGGTACCTTCCATGGCCCCCGGTCCCCACTGTGGGATCTGCGCACAGGCACAGGAGAGGAGGGCGGGTCTCCTGGCCTCCCCGGCGGAGACTCCTGCTGGAGCTTTCCTCTGGCTCCTGGCTCCCTCGCTGTGTTGGTTCAGCTCTGGAAACGCCCACAAGTTCCCCTGCATGGATGGGCATGCAGTGGCCAGTTCTTTCTGCCCTAAAATTTTTCTTAAATAACAACAACAAAGGAGGCTTTACCTTTGTACGGGAAACATTTCACATGGCACACGTGTGTGTGTGGTGAGCTGTCAGTGTCCTCCCGGGGCAGGGGCACCCGTGTGGGTCTTGCTCACACATGTGGTCTACGTGTTCCCCGTGGCCCGTGGCCCATGTGGAGGCCTGCCCAGGGCTCCGGCTGTGGGTGTGGGTACGCTGCAGCCTCCATGCTGGCTTGTTGGACACAGAAGCTCGTCTCAGAGACTGGTCCCCGTCACTGCGGGCCGCATTCCTGTGGATGGCCGCGGTGGGCTGACTCCTGAAAGCTTGCCACGTGCTGTTCCAAATGTCTGATGTGGCCTCACAGGTTTGGCTTGTGGTGTTCCACAGCACGTGTGCATGTGTGGGACCCCTTCTGTGGCGGCGGGACCACATCTCCTGGCTCTCTGGTTCCCGTTGTCCCCAGCGAGGCTGTGGGAAACACCCTTTGACCTGTCTTAGCGTGCGTGTGTGTGTGGGTCCGTACGAGGCAATCTAGGCGTGGAGCTGCTGGGGCAAGCGTCGTGCATCGGGGTGGGGGGTCCTTGCAGACCGCTGGCTCGGTGTCGGGACGTGGGACGCTGAGGGGCAGAGGTGAGGCACCTGGTCCGGCGCTCGGTTGACACCGTGTTCCTTCTGTCTGTCCCAGGTCGGCTGGATGATGTGGAACTGGATGGTGTCGGCTCTTGCCACAGGGGCGGCTGTGGTCTTGTACGACGGCTCCCCACTGGTGCCCACACCCAACGTGCTCTGGGACCTGGTTGACAGGATAGGGTAGGTGCCAGGATACCATGCTCGCCACGGAGCCACACTGCCATTGACTGCCGTAGCACTGGTGCCGTCTTGGGAGTGCTTGGCCTCTCGGTGGGCACGGAGGGCGCGGGAGGGCACGGGAGGGTGAGGTTGCCAAGGAGGGTAGGAAGGGGCAGGTAGCCCTGACGGGGACCGACCAAGGAGATCGGGGCCACCCCCAGGGCCAGGAGTGAGTTTGAAACTTCGGGGAATCAGGAGAGGGAATGTGATCTTGTGTCTGTAACTCTGGAACCTAAGAGCTTCTGGAAGAGCCCAGGAGAAAGGGAGCCAGGGCCAGCGAGGGTTCTGCCTCATGCTGGGCTCCCCCAGCTCCAGGGTGGGGTGGGGGTAAAACAGGCTGTTCGGGGATGGTATGGATATGCCTGTGAAGGGCAGGGGCAGAGCCCCTGGGGCATTCCCAGGGTCTGGGCTTCCCACTGCTTGCCTTCCAAGACCCATGGCAAGAGGACAGTCCTGCCTTTGTCAACTGTCCCCTGGAATCTCCTTGGACCCGGCACAAGGTTGCTCCAAAATGCTCCTATAGATGCTGCAGGAGGGCCTCTGTGCCTCCCGGCCATCCTGCTGATGGTAGTTTCTCGGTCGGTGACAAGCTGGGATCCTGGGGAGCAGGGGCCGAGCGTGGGGAAGGAGGCTAGGCGTCCCTCTGCCGGTTCCCCTCCTTGTCATCACTGGGGACAGTGTCGGGACCATTCTGGGAATGCTCTCTCTGTGGACGAATTCATCAGAACCAGTGGAAGCATCTGCCCCCTGGCGGCCCGTGGTCACCATTGGCCTAATGATCGTGGCTCCGGGAGCACCAGCACAGAAGCCGCAGAGCTCTGGGAGCCTGGAAGCCCCCGTGCTCTGAAACACGCGCCTCACTCTCAGTTTGAGTCTGTTCATGGTGGGGAGACAGAAGGAGCCACTAATGTTTTTAAATTCATGGTCATTAATATTTCAAATATAACTTTGCGCGGCCTGGGTAATATTTAAATTCTGACATTTGGCTCATAATATTGGCAAGGAAGGTTATTTCCTAATGAGACTGTTTCCAGCAAAAGGTTAATCGAATCCCTGGGAACTTAGATGACTTTAAGAGCTTTACCCTTAATACCCGGGAGCTGGGCTCCAGGTGGGGATGCTTTCTGGGGTGTGTGTGTGTGTGTGTGTGTGTGTGTGGTGCATGTAACAGGAACATGGATAGATAGTGTGCATTATTGGGTCCCAATGCTAATGAATTTAAAGGATGAAGGGCCCCAGGACAACCCAGCTGTGTGTGTGTGTGTGTGTGTGTGTGTGTGTGAGTGTGTGTGCGCGCGCACGCATACATTTGTGTATGTGTTTGCATGTGACACAGGTGTGCAGAGTGTGCATGTGTGGGCAAGAGTATATGTGTCTGCCTGTGTGGGTGAGTGTGTGCAGAGGTGTGTGTGAGTACATCAAAGTGTGTATGTGAATACGTGTGAACAAGGTGTGGTTGTGGGTGCATGTGGCGATGGGTGCATGAGTGTGTGTGAATGAGCGTGTATGTGTGTGTCTGAGCAGTCACAGGTGTGTGATCTGGGCTGATGTAGTAGGCATGTCCTAGGCATCTGCCTTCCAGCAGCCCTGCTGGCTCACGCCCCAGATGCTGCCTGGGACGTGGCCTTGGCCATCGGAGGGCCCCTCTGGACCTGGCCAGGAGCGTCCCTGCTCCGTTCCTGGAGGTTGGTGCAGGTCTGCATTCGGGTGGGAGCCGGGGGTGGGGTGCTTGGGAGGACTGTGGGCCTTGAACCCCTGCTCTGACTGCCAATGGCCATGGAGGGGAGCAGGTCAGATGTGGGGGGAGACCTTCATCTGATCTTCACTTGTGCGCGCCCCCCCACTGAAAATTAAAACCAAGTTACATAAGGTCACATAAAATCCTACGTGTCGGTGGCAGGAGGAGCGGCTCTCCCAAGCTGGGCAGCAGGGTCCTTGTGGGCCATTTTAGAGCTCCTGGGTTTTTTAAATAACCTGGGCTAATGTACGAATGAAATCTTGGATGACTTTAATGTGTTGGCCCAGAGACTTACTAACATGTCTGATAACAGAATATTTATTTTGTAGACGCAAAGTTCTTTTCTTTTCTTTTTTTTTTTAAAGATTTTATTTATTTTTTTTTATTTATTTTTTTTTTTTTTAAAGATTTTATTTATTTATTTGACTGAGAGAGATCACAGGTAGGAAGAGAGGCAGGCAGAGAGAGAGAGGAGGAAGCAGGCTCCCTGCTGAGCAGAGAGCCCGATGCGGGACTCGATCCCAGGACCCTGAGATCATGACCTGAGCCGAAGGCAGCGGCTCAACCCACTGAGCCACCCAGGCTTTATTTGGGAGAGAAAGAAACCACGAGAGAGGACACGAGTGGGGAGGAGGAAGCAGGCTCCTCACTGAGCTGGGAGCCCGATGGGGGGCTCCATCCCAAGACCCTGGGATCATGGCCTGACCCGAAGGCAGACACCCAACAGACTGAGCTACCCAGAACCCAATGAGGTTCTTTTAAAAGATGAATTTTCTTTGTCATTTGGGGTGTTTTTCTGGGCTCCGGGAGTCTGGTTTGGGGAACATTTGGGTTAGAGTTGGGGCCAGAGCTCTGGGGTCTTTTGTCCAGGCTTTGTTTATACCCAGGCCAGCCATCTGAGTTCCCCCGTGTCACCTGTCTCTGGGTGGGAGAGACCCCAGGGGCACACTGGCCGGCTCACGTGGCAGAGTGGACTTGCTGGACAACTGTCCGCCAGGGTCACGTCCACACCCCGTGTGCTCCGTGCCACGTGCCCTGCCGGGCTCTGAGGCGTGCATAGCAGTGCAGTGGTGGAGGTGACTTGTCCCTGCCCTTGTGGGGCTGCACGCGAATGGGAGAAGGAGGAGAGAGAAAGAAGTGCTGTTGGTGCCCTGAGGTCCGGGATTCCCCCTGAGGCTAAGGGCTCGGGGGCCTAAACCTCAGGCCTGGGGAGGGGACGCAAAACACACTCCAGGCAGAGGGATGGTGAGTGCCCGGGCCCTAAGTTGGGGCTGGGATAGGTGTGCGAGGGGAGGAGACCCCTGTGCTGTGAAAGTGAAGAGTGGATGTGGGGCCGGCTGGGGGCTGGGGGTGGAGGCTGGTCCCTCGGGGACCCTCGGGCCGACTTGGACGGTGGGGGCTTTTCTGCACGAAACGCGACACCCCTGAAACGTTTGGAGCAACACAGCCCGGGTTCGTGTTTGTGAAGGCAAAGTCTTGCTCCTGAGTGGAGAATGCATTGTGGGGGGCGTGGGACGAGGGCAGTGGGAGGCTGGTGGGTCTTAGGCAGATGGAGTTACCCAGGCACCGGGTGGGCGGCCTCGGAGGGGCTGTCTATGAGCCGCCTGTGGGGCATGGCGGGCGGCTCCTGTCCAGCTGGGAAGCCGCCTGGTGCTTTGTGCAGATCCCCGGCCGTTATCCCTAAAAATACACAGCGCTGAGCACCCACACCAAGCTCCCGTGCTTTGTGGGCTCAGTGTGGTTTTACGCGGCTCCTGCAAGCCCTGGAGTCGGGTGGGGAGACCTTCCCGTTCTTTTTTTTTTTTTTTTTTGACAGAGAGAGAGAGAGAGAGAGATCACAAGTAGGCAGAGAGGCAGGCAGAGAGAGAGGAGGAAGCAGGCTCCCCACTGAGCAGAGAGCCTGATGCGGGACTCGATCCCAGGACCCTGGGATCATGACCTGAGCTGAAGGCAGAGGCTTTAACCCACTGAGCCACCCAGGTCCCCCGACCTTCCCGTTCTTGAGACGTGCTGGCCTGTGACGCAGGTCTAGTGCCTGGTTGGAGTCTCCGTGCATTGCCAAGGTCAGGGTTCACAGGGATATGGGAAGAACCACAGAGAGCCGCTGATTTCGGTGGGGGGGGGCCACGGGGATGAGCAGCAAGGGGCATGTCGCTTTGGTGTGGCTGGGGTCGGAGATCCTGGCGCCGCGGGTGGCCATTGCTCCGCCATCAGAGGCTGCAGGCGTGCCTGGTCTTCTGTGAAAATGTAGCCATTCCTGAAGGGTGACACCTTAGTGCTCAGAGGTGGTCTTGAGTTTGGGAATCATCCTGCCCGAGTTAATGCAGTAACCACGGGGGACGTGGGAGGGTTGTGTACACGGCCCCCCACAGCCTCCCCTCCTGAAGCAGCCACCTCTAGGGCACAGCAACCCGGGAGGTGCCTGAGGTCTAGGTTCGGGGCTTCCTGGCGGCCAGGTGGTGGTGGTGAAGAGCCGGGCTGGGAGGGACAAAGGACAGCAGGCTCGAGGGCTCCTCCCAGCCCAGCTGCCCTGGTGCTGGACAGCATGTGGCTGTCTCCCACCCAGGGGTGGGGGGATAAGGTTTTGGCTGCCCAGAGGGATGCCAAGGGACTTTGATGTCTTCAGCCTTCTTTGGGCCTGAGAGGGAGGGCACCATTTAGTTACGAAGCTGGTCTGTTGGTCCAGGGCCACCTGGCTGCTGGAGCCATCAGGAGCGCTTGCCCCTGGAAACGCAGCGACTTCTCCACGTGGCATTGTTCTCTGAGTGCGGACATGGAGCAAAGGACCGTAGACTCTGAACATTCGGAACGAGAGGAGCTGCATCATTTAAGAAGTCATTTAAGTCACTTAAGAACCGGGGTGGGTCCCGAACGCCCAGCACGGGCCCTGCTCCCACAGAAGGTCCCACCGCCCTCTGCACCTCGGCGGAAGGGGCTCATGTGGGACTGGGACTTGAGGGGTCTCGGTTTTCTGGCCTCCTTTGGTCCCCAAAGGGCAAACACCCTGCAGTCGGGAGGAGTGTGGGCTGGTGGACGAGTCGCTCTCTGTCACACAGAGCCGTGTGCTCAGGGGGCCGGGCTCCAAGCGTGTTGGGAGTCAGTGCGCCGGCCTGTCCCTGCTGAACCCACAGTCAACACAGGTGTTTACTGAACACTAGGTATTAATTCAGCCCAGAAGAATATGTGTCTTGGATTTTGCAAACTTGCCAGAAGCGAGTCACTAATTTTAAAAAGCTCTGGAGCATGGAATGTGCAAGAGCCTTGAGAGTTTCTGTTTTCTTTCCCTCCTGTGCCCTTAGCATCACCATCCTCGGAACGGGTGCCAAGTGGCTGGCCGTCCTTGAAGAGAAACAGTTGAAGCCAGGTCAGTGGCTGGCTCAGGACGCCTGGCCTCCTCCCCCCCCGCCAGCCAAGGAGCCCAGAGCCGCCCTCTTACCTGTTTCCTGCACGCGAGCCAGAACAGGGGTGTCGGGTCTCGTTTTAATCTCTCTGTGGTTCTTCCCCCTAGTGGAAACCCACAGTCTCCAGACGCTTCACACGATCCTGTCCACTGGCTCCCCTCTGAAGGCCGAGAGCTATGACTACGTCTACAAGTGCATTAAGAGCAGCGTCCTCCTGGGCTCCATCTCTGGTAGGGCTTGCGCCGTGGGGGGTCCGGGAGGAAGCAGGGGAGGTGGGGCACGACCAGGCTGGCCCCCCATGAGCGTGCATGGCCTTGGACCCGACAGGTCCGCTGCCTTGAATTTGTCCCGGGTAAACAGCAGGGCACACATCTGTGCACGTTTGGTTCTTCTTGTTCATGATAGTTAAGTTCTAGGAAGTTGCTGAGTTAGTGACTACGGAACCATTGGGGAAGGGACACACACACACACGTATCTCACATCAATTATGATCTTATATTCTGGAAACAACCCGTTTCTGGTAGATTCTGTTGTCTTTATCTTATGGAAGAGAAAACGAGGTTTAGGAGTGTTAACAGACTTGTCAGAGCAGCCCCCCAACGGGTGCAGTGCAGCTGGGTCCTGAGCCAGAGCCCCTGGCACCCCTTCCCCCACCAGTGCTCTCTCCTGGTCTTCTCTGTCGCGAGAGCCGAAGCCAGAGCAGGGCACTGCCTTGTGGCCCTGTGGCTGCGGACGTGCGTGTGGGGCGTCTTGAGATTTCCACTGCTTGGCTCGTGTTCTCCGATGACCTTGAGAGCACCCTGAGTGTTGCTTCTGAGGTCATCAGTGTCAGTGAGCAGGAGCATTTGCAAATACAGAATCTGTAAGTAATAAGGATTGGCCAGGTGTGAGAACAATTGTTGCAATGTCGTTTATGCTCGTTAAAAGCCAGAAGTTACCTATGTGCTGGGTAGAAGGGAATTCATTGAATAATGTATGGTGCATCCTGAATTTTTGCAGCTGTTAGGAGGGATATGGTGAATATTCTTATGTAGATGGAAACGTATTCATTGATACTGAAAGAGGGTTGTGATACGTTGAGCGAGAGAAGCAGATTGCAGAGATATGTGTGGTCATTTTTGTAGATCGACAGAAGGAATATGTGGTGGGGTGTGTACACCCGTGTGTGTGTGTGTGTGCGCGCGCGTGCGCATGGGTGTTGGGATTTCAAGTGACTTTTTTTTCTCTTCACTTTTTCCTAACGTGAAGTTGTATGAAGACAACTTGTGCATGTTGCAGAATCTTCAGAATCCAAAAACGAAACAGAGTGGTGTCCACCCCGAGTGGCTTCCTCCTGCCCCCACAGAAGCCTGTGTTCGTTTCCCCTCGGGTGTCCCTATGGAGGTGGGAGAGTGTGTCTGGATGGGCTGAGACTCATTTAACTTAGGATTCACGCTGGTCCGTATTTCCCCCTTAACAGCGTGACTTGTGGTTAATTCTATCTTAGCTCATCAAAATCTTGAGAGGAATTTAATTTATATTTCTGAAAGCATATCTTTATTTGTTTTAAAAAATTATTTATTCATTTGATAGAGAGAGTCACAGCGAGAGAGGGAACACAAGCAGGGGGAGTGGGAGAGGGAGAAGCAGGCTCCTCGCTGAGCAGGGAGCCCGATGCGGGGCTCGATCCCAGGACCCTGGGATCATGACCTGAGCCAGAGGCAGAGGCTCAACAACTGAGCCACCCAGGTGCCCCCGAGAACACGTCTTTAAAAGCTACTGTGTGATTTGCTTGAAGCCCGAAGCTGCCGTGACAGGCCTCTGCTTTCCTGCGGGAGCCATGGCCTTAGGCTGGGGGACTTGAGCTGTTTAGGCGAGCAGGGCAGGCAAGGGTCCGGCCAGCATCTGCAAGTGGCCTTGTGACATCCCTTCTCCCTCTGGGCCTCAGTTTGCCTGCCTTAAAAGGGACGGATTGTACAGTGTGACTCCAGGGGCCTGTCCTAGCAACTGCTGCCCACTGAGTGGGTGGCTTGGGCCACTTATCTAGCGGGGTCACTCTCCTCGTGACTGGTGACATGTATAAATGTTTGCCGCCTGTGTGTCACTCTGTGAATGCCATGAAGTCTTGGAACATAGCAGCTCTCCTTTCCTGACACAAAACACTCTTCGAGATGCTCTGGGGGAAAGGCAGGAGGCGGGTGTATGCGGTGCCCGACATGTGTTAGATGATCGTGTGTGGGGAGGGTCTCCAGCCAGGTGGCAGGGAGGCTCACATCCACTCCTCGGCCTCCCGGAGGACATTACCTGCCCAGAGCGCTGCAGTGCAGAAGCTTTGGGAGGTGGGCTGCTGGCTGATCCAGTGCTCTTGGACCTCGGCGTGTTTCAGCCCCTCAGCCCGGGCTGCGCCGCAGGCGTCCCAAGGTCACCCAAGAGCATCCCAGGCCTTCCTGGCACCCCAGCGTGCTTCCTGCCCGATGCGTTCTGTCTTCCGTGAGACCCGGCCTGCACGGACCCCTGGGGTGTGGCTCCTCCGGCCACCGCAGAGGGCCTCCGTATGTGACGCATCTGCCCACGCGGTGCTGGTGAGGTTGGGCTCATGGGTGAAGCCTTCATGTCCCGTGAGCCCAAGTCTCGAATTTCACTGTGACCATAAGAGGTCATTCGTTTTGTCTGTCGTCCAGCAGGAAGACTTGGTCAAAACATAAATCATCCGGACACAGGCGTTTTGCTGAGATTTCTAAATCGCCTCGCTCATTTCTCCCTGCAAAGAAGCGCTAACCATCCGTGCATCTGTATCTACGGGAGAAAGAGTAGAGATACCTCTGGGGTCTTCCTCCCTTGGTGTTCACCAGTCAAAAACAAAGCTGTTCATCTGAGTCTTCTGAATTCTGCCTCTCCTTTCCCTTTGTTTGCAGGGGGCACCGACATCATCTCCTGCTTCATGGGCCAGAATTTTTCTGTTCCTGTCTACAGAGGGGAGATCCAGGCCCGGAACCTGGGCATGGCCGTGGAAGCCTGGAACGAAGAAGGTGACGGCTCCGCTCACCGCCTTTCTTTCTGTTTCTGGGCGTGGCCGGTAGCTCGGGAGCTCTCGGGTGTGTAACCTCCCCGAGAGGGGGGGCCCAGCTCACGTGCAGACTGGGGTCCTAGCTGCCCACTGGGCTCCTTGTCCCCCGTCCCCTTCGGCCTTCCTGCCTGAGAAGTCAGTGTCGGGCTGGAGCACAGCGGGAAGCAGTGTGTTCAGGAGCGGCAGGAGGGCTCTTGCTCCCCCGGCATCCAAAGCCCGGAGAGGCTGCTCAGGCAGCCCCACTGCCCTGCTCCTGTGACCCCCTGACCTTGACACGGACCCAGTGAGGGAGCCGGGGTGTGGGCCTCTGACGGTGTCAGGATGAGCTTTTGCTCTATAGCCTGTTGGTGGCCGTTGATAAATGAGCAAATCCTGTTTGTGTCTCTAGCATCAAACAGGGCCTAGCCTGGCGTGTGCTGTGTGCACTGTGCAAATTCGCCCTGCAGCCACCATTATTTTAGCCTGACAGAGTGCATGGGGAGTCTGGGTGAGGAAGAGAGAGAGACATCGGCCGTGGTGGGCCCGTCAGGTTAGGGGCTGGAAGCCTGGAGAGCACAGGAAGGATTTCTCCCTCTCCAGTTCATGGGAAATATTGCCAGAGACCTTTCTGAAAATCGGTTCTTACTTTCAGAAGAGGACTTTTCCTGGTGCTCGCAGAGCTTCTCGGCCCCATATGTCTATTTTCTTCCCCACCGTCTGAACCATTTCTTTTGGTCCTGGTCACTGCTGCATTCTGTGGCCTGGTTGGGGGAGGTGCTCCTGGCAGAGAGAAACTGACGGCCATCTCTGCAGCTCCCAGCTGTCTGTCTGTCGTCTCTCTGGGGGGTTCGGTGGGATGGGAGGAGCTAGGTGAGGGGGGAGGAAATGGGGAACCCCAGGAGCCCCCGTGGGCGCACGTGGAATGGTGACTTCTCAGTGCCAGTCCCGCACTGCCACAGTGTGGGAGGTGCTGGGTAAAGGGACCCGCTCCCTGGGAGGGTTGCTGTGCTGCCCTCTCCTCGGCCTCCACAGCCTCTGCTGTGCCCGGGGCCGGAGACCAGGCGCCCTGCGGGAGCAGGTGGGACTCGGCGCGACTCAGTTAGCCTGCAGGTTGGGAGTAATGAAGAGAGGTAGGGACTGCGTGGTGCAGGAATTCTACTCCTGGGAGAAGCACTGGCGCATACGAGCGAGGAGAGGCGTGCGAGTGTTTGTCGCCGCGTGTTCGCAGTAGGGAACAGAGTCGGGAACATACAGAGCTCGTCCTCCAGAGGACTAAATGGCCGCGCTCGCACGTGGACAGTTACAAGCAGTGAAAACGAGTGGGCTGGCGCGGCGTATAGTGGACGAGTGAGGCGCCCCAAGCCCACACTGAGAGCCGAGCGGGGTGCGGGGTGCGGGGCGCACACAGCATGAGACCGTGGGCACAGTTTGGAGACACGCGGGATGACTTGGCTGTTCGGAGCCGTGTCTCGATGGCGTGAACGTAATAATACACGTGTGGGGAAAATCAGTTCCCTTTAGAAGAGAGGTTTGGGGGGGCGTGGGTCCGGAGGGAAGGTCGCTGGGGTCGGGGATGGGGAGCGTGTGCGCCAGGGTACGTGCTGCTGCGTGTGCTCAGGGTAGTCTCTCCTTCCCGGAGCAGGACAGGCAGTGTGGGGGGAGAGCGGCGAGCTGGTGTGCACCAAGCCGACCCCCTGCCAGCCCACGCACTTCTGGAACGACGAGAACGGGAGCAAGTACAGGAAGGCCTATTTCTCCAGGTTCCCAGGTGGGTCCGGGGGCGGGGGCTGCGGAGGGGGCCGCCCACACTCCCTCTGGGCTGGGCCTTCCGTCTGGCTCTGCCCGCACCCCACCCCCACCCCCCACGCCGTGAAGCTGCTCACGGCTCCTTCCACCAGGGGGCGGGGATGCATGGGGATCGGGATCTTGTCCCTTCCGCTTGGAGCCATCCTGTGAAACTGGGTCTGGTTAGCTTCTATTTCCTTACAGTTTGTTGATTTGAGAGAGAAAGGGAGCACGTGAGCAGTGGGGTAGGGAGGGGCAGAGGGAGGAGGGGAGAGACTCTCAAGCAGACCCTTGCTGAGTGCAGAGGACCTGAGCGGAAACCAAGAGTCAGATGCTGAACAGGCTGAGCCCTGGTGGGGTTGCTTTCTGCTTAGCTGGCCTCTGTGTGCAGAGCCCCTGGGCTGCAGGTGCGGCTGCCGGGGGCCGGCATGAGCCCCAGTACGAGCCCCGGTTTGCCTGTGGGAGGGCTGTGGGCTGCACGCTTACCAGGACCGCCGGTTCAGATGGAAGCGGCGTGTTCAGGAGGAATCTGGCTTGGGCCTCCTCCTCTCCGCTGGGCACCCACCCTCGCCCAGTCCTCATGGAGGTCTTGGAGGAGGAGCACGTTGGGGGTGGGATGCTCGGCAGCCCGCTTGTCACTCTCACACAGACCGACACCCTCGCGTTTCATCTTCCGAGTGGCGCCTTGCCCCGGAGCAGGGAAGTGTTTTATTTCAAGCTCTGACTCCCGTCTCCATCTGTCCTTCGTTCATAAGCAGCCTCGAGTTATCGCAGCTGTCTGATTCACAGTTTAGTAAGCCCTCTGTCCCAGAGCGGTGTTCTCCAAGTGCGTGCTTGCTTCCGTCTCCAGAAAGATACTTTGGTTTTGCGGTAACGGCTCATGGAGGATCAGAGAAGGGCAGGTGGCCGGCAGGAGCAGAACTCGCCGTGGACCCCTCCCGTCTCTCTCCCCCTGACCTTGCGTGTTTACACGTCCCATGTGAAAAGCACTGTATCTGGCATTGCAACCCCATGCGGGTGTTGGAGGAGCGCCCCAGATGTGGCATAGCCTCCTGGGTACCTGCCACGCGTGAGCCCCGCCTTGGATCCCGCCGGCGTGCAGCTGTCCAGACGGAGTGAAAAGCATAGAGGGAGCTAATGTAGAGAGAAACGTTCCTCAGGTGACCCTGAAGGACAGGGCAGGACCTCCTGTCGTAGGAAGAGAGGCCAAAAGGAGTAGAACCTCAGTGGGAGAATCCGTCTTAAAAATCCATCTCTGTCTCCTGCAGTACGGCTCACTGGCTTTGGAAGCTGTGTTTCCTATAACTTATCGTATATACAGTCAACATGATAAATGTCTCTCAGGATTGATTTCAGAGCCTTTCCTTCCCCTCTCTCCCTCCATTCCTTCCTTCTTTTTCTGAACTTCCCTCTTGGAGAAAACGAGTATTGTGACCTGTTTTATTGCCATTTCCATTTTTGCCTTGGCTGCCAGGAAGCTCAGAGCAAAAATCATTGCTTGTTTGCAGCAGTCCTCTTACCCCCAGGGCAGGGTTTCTGATTCTCTTGAAAGAATCTCATTATGTAATCGGGTTTATAAGTAGTTTCTCAGATACTTTCTGGGAGTAGGTGGGAGATGTGTGAACCAGTGCGGGAAGAGGAAGGAAAGAGGAAGGCAGGTAAGATAATGGAACTCTGAAGCCCTTGGTCGTGGACCGGAGGAGCACAGGTGGAACCTGACTGTCCATGTTGTCCTGGGAGATTCTGACACTGTATTGGAATTAGTGTTGAGGGAAACAGCTGGAGGCCAAGGTTGTCGTGCCTGGAGCAGCGAGCAAACTCACAGACATAGTGAGGCCAGGTGAAACCGTGAGCAGGCGGTGATATCCAAGACATTAGTAAGCGAAAAGAAGAAGTTCAGCACAGAGGGAGCAGTATCTCTTTGTGTAAACCTTTAAAAGGAAATATGTGTGTGCAAGTGTGTGAATAAATCCACAACAAAGGGTTATCTGTGTGGGGGAATTATGAGCTGTTTTGCTTTTCTTTATATCTTATCATTTTTAAAAACCTAGTAAAAATCTATTTATTTATTTATTTTTTTTTAAAAGATTTTATTTATTTATTTGACAGAGAGAGATCACAAGTAGGCAGAGAGGCAGGCAGAGAGAGAGGAAGGGAAGCAGGCCCCCTGCTGAGCAGAGAGCCCGATGTGGGACTCGATCCCAGGACCCTGAGATCATGACCTGAGCCAAAGGCAGAGGCTTAACCCACTGAGCCACCCAGGCGCCCAAAACCTAGTAAAAATTTAAAGAGACTTTAAAAGTGGACTGAAGAAAGACTTAGACTGTTCTGATTCTACAAAGCAGTGATTTCAGCTCCCGAGTTTCCTGGCAGCCAAGACAAAAAGGGAAATAAAATGGGTATGGGTGAGTGTAGGGGACACATTTCCACTCGGGAGCCAAGCACATCCATCAACTGTTGGGAATTTGAACTTGGACACGGAGACAGCCAGAGGTTCCCCCAGCCCGCATCAGCAGAAGAGCTCAAAGCGGAAGGAGACACCGAGTCATAACTCACGGAGCCCTGGGTCCTCCCATAAGAGAAGCGTGTGCGTGGGTGTGCAGTTTATTCACGATGGTGCGTTTGCAGACGCGGACAGTCGTGCTGTTGTTCTTCTATACAAAGACACGTGCTTACCTAGATTTCCTGCACGAGGAAAGCAAGAGCAAGGCCGGGTCTCTCCCTTTGCGCTGCGTGCGGTCGCTGAAACAGGGTGGAAGGAGTCAGTGCTCTGCTGGCCCCGGGCGCGGGAACCCGCAGGCAAGCCTGCATTCCTGCGCCGTGACAACCTGGCAGCAGAGCCACCAGCCCCGTGAGAATCCTTCCTCCCGACTTCACGTTGTACGAGGCGGCAGTGCTGCATTTTATTTTCACAAATGACAATTCCTTCAGGGTGCCTTTGCGCCTTGCGTTTGGTCTTCATTTCCGGGGTCTCGCATTCATGATCAAACTCCTGGGAAAGCCGGCTCTGCACGGCCCAGACTCTGTGTCGGTCGGGCGCCCGGTCCCCAGATGAGAAAGGACCCGTGGAGGGGGCGGCCCTGCAGCTGCGTCCGCAGCCCTGTCCCCTGGGACGGCGTCTGGAAGCCCGGCGTTCGGAGCAGCTGTCGGATATGCTTCTGCAGAAACTGGAGTATCTCTCGCAGTCTCTGGGAATGATCTTTTTCCTGTTTGGTACCCGAGTCTTTCACGAGTCCTGTCAGGAGGAAGGGGTTTTTCTCTCTTCAGCTTGGGGATGGAGGGGAGAGGGACCCGGAGGCTACAGTTCTCTTTTGTATCAGAAAAAAGGAGCCCGGAGTCCCTCCATTCCCTAACTGCCTCCCAGGGACCACACTCCCTGCAGACGGACAGACGTCCTGGCCTTCAGCTGGGTCTGCCACCTGGGCGGGAGCCTCCGTCGCTGCTCGTGCGGTCTGGTCGTGACTGTGAACGAGCCAGGGAATAAGCGCAATGTCTCGTCACGGTGGCCCTCCCGGGCAGGTGCAGGCGGATGGGGTTCGCGCCTCCAGGCAGGAAGCGTCTCCAGCATTGCGGGGGAGGAGGTCTCTCTGTGAAGGCCCCAAAGCTGGTTTTATTTGATATTTTCCCCTTTCTGGGCTGCAGGGACTCGAGCCCCTTTCAGGAGGCCGGGCTGCCCCTGGGGAAGTGACCTTCCGGGTGGCCGCAGAGCTGGCGGGATGAGCTCCTGGTCGTTTCACACCCGTGTTTGGCCTCCGATTGTGCGGCTGGTCAAGGTCACTGCCTTTGGCGGCAGGAGGAAGCTTCTGGCCGCTTTAATTGCTCCCTTGACAATTCCGTTGAGGCATGACTTCTCTTTCCTGCTCCTGGAGGATGTGGCTGAGGCTGGGGCTATTAGCTTTGCTGTGTCCGGATGAGGGCCTCCCTGGGAATGCCACCAGCCCAGGCCTCGACTGTCTGCCGGGCCACACGGGGTTGGCACAGGTGATCAGTCACCTCTGATCCCTGCCCCTCCACCCCGTTCCTCTGCCTTCCGTGTCGCCCGCGGGTTTACCAGCTAGGTAGCTCTGTGCAAATGGCTCGTGCCTTACCTCGGGCCTCTGTTAGGAGCCTCCTCTGGTCGTGCTGCTTCTGTCCCGTTCCAGGGGTGGGCCCGAGCCCCTCCAGACCTGCCCCCTCAGCTCTCCCAGACCACCCTGACTTCCTAAAGTGGCTTCAGTCAGGCCTGCTTCCAAAGCTCCCACTGACCATTCCCCGCCGCCCCCTCGCACCCTCACTGCCAGGGCTGGTCCCCACCCTGTGAATTCCTTAGGCCCTGTGGGTGCCCGAAGGAGTGACGTTCTCTTGCGTGCTGGTGCGTGTCAGAACTGGGCGCCCAGGTGCCCCTGCTAGATGCTGTGCTCCTGGGGGGCAGGGATGGGCTAATCCACTTTTACCCCGGCCCCAGCCCCGTTCCGTACCTGCTTGATGAACCTCCTGTTGCTGTCATGCCTGCCGTGGGCGTCTGTCCAGGCAGGACCCCTTCTCCTTGGGGTGACTGAGCCTCTCTGCTTCCCTGCAGGTGTCTGGGCGCACGGTGACTTCTGCAGAATCAACCCCAAAACGGGGGGCATCAGCATGCTGGGCCGGAGGTGAGGGGTCTTCGGACGGCTTCTCTTCCCAGGAGCCCCCTTTGCCAAAGCATCCAAGCAGGGACAGGGGGCATCCTGTGTCGGCTCTCTGAGGGCCGGGTCTGGGCCTGATCCACATTCCTGGGCCCCAGCATGGGGTAGCGGGTCTGTGGCAAAGGTGTGTCCGTCCTTGGTAGCAACAGCCCTTCCAGAACACCTGTACAGGTGGGAAGGGGCAGGGAGGTGACAGGTGTTTCCACACAAAGGGGACTCCCTTGTTGTCTGGCTTGGAGTTTAGAGAGGGAGGGGACCGGGAGGGATAAGGAAGCAAGGGGACGGAGCCTTCATGCCGCGGCCAGTGTTGCCGTGTGGAAAGGGGGTGATGCTCCCCACGTCCCTGGGTGACGTGCCTCACTCAGGAACGCTGTGTGTTCATGACCTTGTCTCTTCACCAGCAGATGGCACACTCAACCCCAACGGAGTGCGATTTGGCAGCTCCTCGGAAATCATATAACAATTGGTAAGTGTTTCACTTCTCCTGAATTATTCTCCGGGTCATCCATGGAAGGAAGGAGGGTGGGTCCTAGCGGGGAGCCCCAGAGCCCGCTTTCCAGAGAGCCTGCCTTGTGGCGCTAACTCCGGCCTGTTTGCCCGGTGGTGAGAATGGACATTTGTGAACGTGTCCTTCTTTCCAGAACATACCTTGTCCACACTGCTCATGGCTTGCAAAGCCTCAGAGGCCCATTCCTGTTCCGTTACATTTTATCTTCACAGTGAGCAACCTTGGCTTGCTTAAATTATGTCCTCTCCGTATGGGTGAAGGAGAAGCACAGAGAGGTTGGATTGCTGAGGCCCCACAGCGCCATTCAGGACGCCATTTAAAGATGGTGGGCCTTGCAGCCGCACAGTAGAGTCAACCGTGGGCCGTCAAAGTGCTCCCGCAGGTTCCGAAGTCAGCCTCCCTGGGAGGGTGTCGTCCTACTGAGGTCACACCAAGATTGTTGGAGCCAGGCCGGAGTCCTGCTCCCCCTGCCTTGAGCCTTTGTCCCTCCTTGCAGCGGGGGTCCCCACCACAGGCACTTGCTTCCTATTTATCTTTAAATCGGCGTGTAGTGGAGCCAGGAGGCCTGTGTTTGGCTTCCTATAAACACGTTGACCACTGCAGTTCAAGCCACAGCTCTTGACTCCCCGCCGGAGACGGGGCGCTCTCCTGCGAGCTCCCCTGGAGGGTCTCTATCCCGGGAGGGTGGGGAGAGGCGGCCGTGCCCATCAGGCCCGGGGGGCTGGCCTCCCCTGCCCTGCTGGCTGGCCGCGGCGGGCGCTGTGAGCGCGTGTTCCCTTCCCCTGTTGTCTCCCAGTGGAGGCCTTCGGGAGGTGGCAGACAGCCTCTGCGTCCCCAGTACAAAAGCACGGGGAGGAGAGGGTCCTTCTCTTCCTGAAGATGGCTTCTGGCCACTCGTTCGGGCCGAGCTGGTGGAAAAGCATCTGTAACGCCATCCGCGTCGGCCTGTCTGCACGGCATGTGCCCAGCCTCATCCTGGAGACCTAGGGCATCCCGGTAGGTCCTGCCTCCCGGCCGTGGGACCCAGAGCGCCGGCATCTCCCCGAGAGGCCGTGCACGCGGGGACTCATCTAGGAGCTTGTTCTGCTTATATAATAAGTTTGTCTCTGTTGCCTGGCACTCCCCCCCAACATCTCTCTCTTTCTCTCCTTTTTTTTTTTTAAACCCTTCCTGAATTGCATTTAAAGTAACTTCTGCTAAAATACCTGTGTTCGGAGGCCAGGCGGCCCGGTCCTGCACATACAGCCAGCTTTCCCCCAGTGTGGTGCTGCTGTGTTCTTGAAATTATTAATGAGAAAATTAATTTTAACTTTTTAAAGAGCCGCTGGGGTGCCGTTGCTCTTGCCTTTTAATTTTAAGTTTCGCCCGTGGAAAGAAGAGTCGAAGCTATTTAGAGGCGCATCCCCAGAAAGCTGCCTCCCCTTCCACTCTGTTTAGGTTCTGAGTGGGGGAGGAGGGGCGCCCAGACTGGATCTCAGCCTCAGCTGGGACTGCTGACACGCGGACGGCAGCCGAGAGGGGAGGCTGCCGTGTGCACATGCACGCGTGTGTGCACAGACGAGCCAGGCTGTACAGAAGCCGGCGGATCGTGATTCTCTGATGGGGAGGTGGGGCAGAGCATGACCGGGCCCCTGCGGGAGCACAGCTCTGATGCTGTCCTGAGCAGGGCCCAGACTTCTGTACACACGCTTCTTTTAAATATTGATTATGCACGGGAAGGGTCCCAAACTTGGGACTAGGCTCTCTCGAGTCTGTGACACTTACTGCCTTCTGATGAGGGCCTAAGGCTTTCCTTTGGGGAACCAGTTCTGTCTGCTTCTGGAACATTCTGGAGTATGAGAGTTTGATTTTCCCCTTGGCTTTCTTTTGTTGAAACGGGACATCTGTCCTTTGTTACGGGAAGGGTTATTCCCCAACTGTCTGTGGTCATGAGGTTAGTGACACGGTTTATTTGAGAGATACAGGAAATGGTGGCCCGTCTTTCTGTCCTCAGCGTGGCTATCAGGTCGCTATCAGCTCCCACCCTCCGCAGGCGCTGTCTCTTCTGTCTGGTTGGGCTGGGAAGTCACTTTGAGGGTTCCCTAAGATTTTTTGAGGCCCTTGTGTTTCCAGAGCCTCCTGATCTGACTGATGGATTGGGTAGGCCCTGTGTGTCACGTGCTGGGGTGAGGGTGACCCGGCCAAGAAGACTGGGGGGCACTTGGGGCATTGTGAGGCTGGCAGGCCCCAGGCAGGCACGACCGCCCCAACTGGTCACATCTTTTCCCCACTCACAGTTGAGACGCCTGTCCCATACCGACGGGAGGCAGCATGGTGTGTGCGCCCCAGGGAGGTCCGAGCCATAGCCCCAGGGGTGGGGGGGGTCCTCTGCCTCCCACCACCCTCTTCACAGGGGGAGGCGGTAGTGGGATTGCATCTGAATCACGGCCTTCTTTCTTTTGTCAACCAGTGGAAGATATAAATTATTAGCTCCCCTGAGCCATTCTTGGGGCTTTTGTGCAAAGCTTCCAAGCCCATACAGCATGTGAGACTCTCGCGTTCCTGGCCGAGAGGGGCTGACACCCCAGTGACAGGCAGTCCCTGGGAAGCTAGCGCTTAGGTCCTTAATTAGTTCACACGTCGCCTGAGTTTCTCAAATAAATGAATTTTAATTACATCTCAGGTTGAAAAAAAAAAAATCATGCCCGTGGAGGAGAGAACAGGGCACTGCCGTTCTGCTAAAGGGCTCTGTCCTTGAGTCCCCTGGCCCCTGGACGCCTGCACTGCCACCAGAGGCCTGCAGGGAGCAAAGGCGGCGCATGTGGGCTACAGGTTTTAGGGGGAGCTTTGCACATTTGGAAGGAGTCTGACTGCCCCATCCCACCCTGACGAATGGTTCTGAGGACAGATTTGGGGACAGCTTGGTGAGGCTTGTGGACGAAGCTCACTGGCCATGTGATTGTGACGAGGTGGTGGGAAGCCAGCCTACTGCTGACGTGCTGGTGATGGCCTGATTTTATGGTGCAGAGAAGGCTAGTGAAGTCAATGGCGCTGACAAAAAGGAGACAGTCTGACAGTGAGGCCCTTGCTGGAGCTGTCCGTGTGTGAGCCCTGTGAGCCCCCTTGCAGGGAGAGGCGCTGGGGCCCCCGTCTCCCTCGAGGAGGCCAGTGGGGCCTCGGGAATCAGCCCACAGTCTTCAGACGTGGTGGCCCACGTGCTCACTGCGGTGGAAGGCCCCCTCCGCGGGCACAGTGCGGGGTGGGCTCCAGGGGGGATCGTTCCGCCCGCGGTCTGGACTGCCCAGCCCTGAGAGCCCCGGGCTCTTCCCTGCTCGAGGCCCAGCTCCCTCCTTTTTTCCTCCACCCTGTGCAGTACACCCTCAACGGCAAGAAAGTGGAAGTGGCCGTGAAGCAGATCATCGCTGGAAAAGCCGTGGAGCACCGAGGGGCCTTCTCGAACCCCGAGACCCTAGATTTGTACCGGGACATCCCCGAGCTGCAGGACTTCTGAGTCGGCCCGGCTTGCTCGGCACCTGCCACGTGCGTCTGTGCTCCGACTTTCGTGGGGTCGAGACATTACTTTGGGAAGGCAAGTGTCTGCGGGCTGGGGGAAGCGTTGTGTCCGGGCCGCAGTCGCGTCTGGTGGCTTCCCTACCTCTTCCTGGACTGTGTGCTGACCACAGAGGCCAAAAAGGAGCATTTGGTTGTGTGTGTGGTGAGGCTTGGAGAGTGTGTGTCTTTGCACAAGTGTTCTTGCACGCACCATGCCTCGAGGAGCCGGGGTTGGCCTGTGCGTGGACCGTTGTGGCTGACAGCTATGGTCAAGGCCACAGCCACGCTCCCCTCTCTGGCAGCGGCGCCCCTCTGAGGAGCCGTCTTGCCTTCAGCCTCGTGCCTGTAGTCCTCTTTATGTCTTCAGGTGTAAATCTGTGTCTCCCTCTTACGTGGGTCTCCTGGCTCTGGCCGTCGTCCCTTGGGGCCTGGCTGTCCGCTGTGACACGTGGCCCGGTCCCCAGGTGGCCCAGCACTCCTGCAGGTCCTGGTGCAGCTACATGTCGTGCCCACCCGACTGTACCGCCGGCCAGCAGAGGCTCCCGCGGGACCACACGTGGCTTTTGTGCTTCAACGGGGTTTCCTTATTTCACGGACTTCGAGTGGTTTAAAAATATTGTAACGTTTATTATCCGGTGTGTGTGGGTGTTAGACAACTGGACGTCCGCCCTATGGGGTGGCCTCACTCTCGGGGCGCTGGCAGGCCGTCAGGGCGGTCGCAGCTGCCTGGCCTCAGGGGACACGGCCTGGCTGCTCCTCCCCCCGGCGGCTCTCGGGACCTCGCGTGGAAGCGGTGTTCCCAGCAGCTGTAAATCGAGTCACGGGTTCATTCGCTGGGCGGCTCGTATGTGTTCTCAGTTCAGCACGTTAACGAGTTCCTGTAATCCTGATGTCTGTTTTTGTATTTTTAAAAACAGCACAATGAAAACCTGTTTTGAATCCCTTTTCTTCTGGATTATAAAAACACAGGGGGAAGGCGCTAGGGGGAATTTATGCAATAAACGTCTCTCTATATATACGTATCTGTGCAGACACCTGTGCGTGTGCGGCGTGCTGGAGTTTCCTCTGGACCGGTGACTGGATCCGCGTCCGAAGGTGCTTGTGTTGTGGGGGCCGTGCCCCGGGGGGATGTTTGGCTACAGGGGTGGGCATTTAGCAACGGGTCCCAGTGACTGAGAGGCCAGCTCCCCAGAGGAGAGGCCCATCCTTACCCTGCGCTCCCTCATGGTTCCAAGCAGCCGGGTACCCGGATAGCAACCCATGTCATTGTAAGAGCCATGCGTCCCTGGGAGAGTGTTGCAGAATCCAGGCTTTGCCCGGGAAGAAGGGCTGCTTTTTCTCCCTTCTGGGGGATGGTGGAGGCAAGCGTGTGTCCAGGGCCTGGGTGGTAGTTGCACTACACTGTCCTCTGTCTGTAGCTGCCTCGCCTCTCACCTCCCGTTGTGTTCCCGGCAGGAAGCTGGAGGAAGTGACAGGTGGTCTGGGTGAGGGGCAGAAAGGCCCCCCTCAGCTCATGTCATGATCTTGGGGTCCTGGGATCGAGCCCCGTATCGGGCTCTCTGCTCAGCAGGGAGCCTGCTTCCCCCTCTCTCTCTGCCTGCCTCTCTGCCTACTTGTGACCTCTCTCTCTCTCTCTGTGTCAAATAAATAAATCTTTTAAAAAAATAGAAAGAACGAAAGAGAGAAAGGCCCCCCTCTCTGATCTGTCCCCTTGTCATCAGCCAAACAGTGGCTCTTCTGGAAACCCCACCCTGTGCGGCTCTGCTGGTACCTAAGTGACCAGAAGTGGGCCACACGGCCATCCCCAGTGGCAAGGGCATCCGGACATCTGAACGTTTTTAAACAGGACCTGTCACCTTTTTCATATTTGTTTTTTGTTGCTGTAACAAATTACCATGAACTCAGTGGCTTAAAACACAAATTTATTACTGTGGCTAGAAGCCTGACGCAGATCTCGCTGAGCTATAGTTAAGGTGCACCGGCTGTGTTCCTCCCAGAGGCCCCGGAGGAGAGTGTCTCCCTTGCCTTTTCCATCTTCCGGAGGCGCCCTCCCCTGTGGCTGCTGGCTCCTGCCTCCATCCCCAGAGCTGCAAGGCCTCCTGCCTCCCGCTTGCACACAGAAGCCCTCTGTGATCACGTCGGCCCCGCTCCGGTAATCCGGGATCCTTTCCCTATCTTAACATCTGTTGATTCGCACACTCACTTACATATGCCGCCTTAAATCTCCTGGCCGCAGAACCCGACCTCTTCCCGGGGCGTGTTGGGGGCTCTACTCGGCCTCCTGCGCTTTGCAAACACAGTGGGGTCCTGCTGGTGAGGAGGAGAGCCGCCATCAGAAGCTGTGAGCTCATGCTGGAGCCGCTGGGTGGTTGGGACCCCCGGCTGTTGACTGACCCTGGGCTCAGCTTGTCCCCCTACTGTGGGCCTGGCTGCTAGCCTCCCTCCCGGGACTCGGGCTCCACCCCACTGGGGGCTCGGAGCCCACATCAGACTGTTCCAGAGGTGTTGTTAAGACTTAACTGCTGTGCCTTTTGAGTTGCAGCAAGACCCCCCGGGGCTGGCCAAGCCCACACTTCCGTGTTAATACGCTGCGCTGGACAGCTTCATTAATGAGAGACAGATGGTCTGAGCGACTGCCATCGAACCCCGTGGTGCTGGCTCTCCCACGATGTGCCTTGGCCCCGGCGTTGCCCTGAAAGCACCTGCTGATCAGTGGCCTTTCCCTTTGCGATGCCTGCAGGTTGTACCCCCCGGTCTCCTTCCCAGCCTCCTCCCGGTTCCCCAGCACACCTGGCCCCCGACCTCGCCAGGAGCACGGGGACCTGCAGTGCCGCCTGGCTAGGGGCTGCCTGGCCAGGGGGCTCCCTCCTCCTGGTCTGTCTTCCCACCTCTAAGAACTTTCTCAGGGGTGGGGGAGGGACCTTGCCCACCCCCGCCTCCTCACCTGTACAGAGAATCCTAGGGACCTTAGAGCACTCACTCCCCCAATACCTCCTGTGCCGTGCTCCTCTGTACTGGCTTCGGAACGACCCCTCTTGCTACGGGCATGTGCCTGCTGGCCCCCGCTTCATTCCCAGCGCCGGAGGACCCCAGATCTGCTCTCTCATTGGGATCCCCAGTCCCTAGCAAGCCCCTAGCAAATGGCCTGAGGCCACCAAGGCTCAGGAAGGGTGTCTCCTTGACCTTTTAACCCACCACCACCATGTTTGTGGACAGGAGAGACCCTCCCCTTGGGCTTCAGGTGCTCAGGGCAAGGTCTTGTGGGAATGAATGCCCTTTGAGGGCCCAGCCATGTCCCCAACTCTGGACTTGAGCCTTCAAAGGGAAAGCCACACGCAGATTTGCGGGGATAAGTGGTAGCGATTTGGCTCAACTGGTAAGAGGTTTTTCCCTGCAACAGCTTGAAGGTGAATGGGTGGCCTAAAGGGTAGGTGGCTTGCCTTTGCAAAGTCGCCCACGTGACCCGCGCTTCTAACACCCGGTTGCCCCACCATCCCCTACATGGCGGCCTGGTCCTGTGACCCATGCCAGTGGCATTCACACTGCAGCCTCTCCCTTCTGCTTCCTGCCCATCGGCCCCCACCTGTCCCACAGCTGCACTCAGTGGCAGGAGGCTGGGCGGTGTGCCCGCTGGCTGGATCACACCCAACCTGCAGCTGGAGTGTCGGCCCCAGGGAGAAGACGTGTGTGTGTGAAGGCAATGCTTCCTTGTCTTTGTGCCTCTGTATTTTGAAGGTAAATTGTAAGGTTTATGAGGCAAACTTGTGGGCTTTTATAACATTTTGGCCATGTGTGTGTATGCACGCATGTGTGTGTATATGTCTGTGCCTATGCAAACGTCTGCATGTGTATGTTTGTGTGTGAACCTGTATGCGTGTGTGGCTGTGCATATGTGCATGTGCTGACATTACACACAGCTCATCCGAACCCAGAAGAGCAGGGTGGTGAACACATCGGGTGTGCGTGTTTTCTGTCAGGGTGAGGGACCCGAACCGGGCACCCACTCACACGTGGCACACATGGGCCAGCGGGGAGACTCCCCCGTCTCACGTTTGCCTGGCCCGACTCTGGCTGCTCATGGCTCCGCCATCTCAGCCTGTCCCCCCGAGCCGTTGCCAGGGTGGGGATGCCTTTCCGTGTCCCAGTCAAGCGGCTTTTCCTGGGTGTCTGCAGGGCTGGGGACTGGGCAATAACTGCCTCTTCCAGCGACATACCCTGTTTGTCACTGGGGCCAGTGGTCACCAAGCGTGGTGAGTCCCTTGCTCAAGGGAGTGGGTGCTTCGGGCAGGAAGACAGGTGGTCAGCAAGGAGAAGTGAGGAGGCCTGACCAGACACCACGGCCAAGGCCTCTCCAAGGAGATGGTGCTGAAGGCCGGCCTCCGAGGGGAGCTGCCCGTGAGAAGGTGGGAGGTCAGCCCGTGGGCAGAGCAGAGCGAGCCTCCACCGTGGTCCCGAGAAGTGCATGGACTGACCCAGAGGATCCAAGGAGACGTGGCTTGGAGAAAGGGTACAGAGCCGAGCGGGAGAGGGGCCGCGTGGTGGGAACTAGAGTGTGGACTGTGTTCCGAGGGGCACCAGGAAGCCACGAGGAGTTGGAGCCCAGCAGTGACATCGGGGTATGCCCGTGTAGAGGGGTGGCCGGGCGGAGCAAGGATCTGGATCAGGAGCTGGCTGGGTTCAGTGGGGTCCAGCTCTCTCCCGTGTCCTCCTCTGTTCCCTCGCTGCAGTCCCAGCACCCCTTGTGCACAGAATTCGAGACCCACTGTGGTTCATCAGGCACATAGGTGTTGAACACGCAGCCGGGACAGGCGGAAGCCTGTTATACTGGGCTAGAAGCCCAAACTGGCTTTGATGAGCTGTGGTTCTGTCCCTCCAGGCCACGGTTGCCTTTTCTGTCAGTTCTGAAAGCCTGCTACTCTTCTGTCCCCGTGTCCTCAAGACTGTCATAAGCAAATAAGTGAAGGCCTATTAAGATGATGTTTAAACTACGTTACGAGCCAAGCCCTGGCTCGGCTGTCGTGGTCGATCACGTCGGAGCGCAGCCTTGACCGTCCTAGCAGGAAGCGGATGTTCTCATCATTTCATTAGATGACTTCCAGGGGAGAAACAGTTGTTCATCAACTCATTATGTGCTGGAACGGTTTGCAAACCTCTTCATCTTGCTGGGGCTGCCCTCCCTGTTCTTCTGGCTCCTGCCTTCTTTCCTGGCCTCAAATAGCTAAGGCACAAGTCAGGGTGGTTTTAGGGGAGTGAAAAGAGGTGGTTGTCGAGTGGCCCCGCATGGCTTGGACCTAGTTTTCATGTTGCAGGCTCTGAGTTTATCATTCTCGCGTTGCCACTTATCACTTACCTGTTTATGGCACGGTCCGATTCTTTGTGGGGCCCATTTCCTTTTTTCAGTCACGACTCAGGATTTTCCTGGCTACAAGGAACAGAAACCCCATCCCAAACTGGCTCAAGCAAGTAGAAGGATTATTGGCACACAGGTTTAAAAACTCCAGTGCCAAGATGAGCGTCAGGTGTGGCTGGATCTAGGAGCTCTAATGGCATCAGGGTTCCCTGTCTCCATGGGTCAGCTTACCTTCCTCTGTGTTGACTGCTTTCTCAGATGGCTTCTCCTCTTGCTCTGCCAACCTGGATACCTCCCACTCCAGGATCTTGTCCTCCCAGTGCTGAGAGGGGGGAAGGATTTTCCTTCTGGTCATTCCAGCCTGAGTTCCAGTGTTGAAGATCATTGGGCCATTTGGATCACACTTGGCTAAGCATGTGCTGATTGGCCAGGCCTGGGTCCCATGACGCCCACTGGAAAGCAGCCATACTCAGTTACAGGGCCTTGGGCGGGGGTCCCAGAGCCGCATGGGGCTTTCCTTTCAGGAGTAGGGGGCAGCCAGCCTCTCTGTTTCTTCCCATCCTTTCACAGGGGCTGGCCCTTTTCCTGTCCCTTGCTTGCTCTTTCTTTCTCTAGGAGAGAACCTGTCTGACCTCCTCTGTCTCTCTCTGTTCCCCCTTCCATCCCCAGCAGGACAGGTTGCCTGGAAAACCGGCAGGGGCCTGGTGCCTGTGAGAACGGATTTCTAGATTAAGAAAATTGGGTGGGGGAGGGCGCGGGAGGGGGAAGTGCTGTGTTTCTCCGTAACACAAACTCTGGAAAGTAAAGCTCTGCATTCTCACGTCTGGCTTTCAAAAGTCTGGAATAATGTTCAGCTGCTCCCCATCCCCCCACCCGAGCCCCCTGCAACCCCTGTGCTGGGCCAGGACTGGCCGGCTGGAGGGGCTGTGTGGGCGGGAGGGCTCAGCCCTCCTCGGGGGCCCCTGCGTCTGCCCCCCCTTGCCTTCCCTCGTCCTTGTCCTGCTCTCTCTCCCTCCCTCCCCCATTGACTCCTCACCCACTCCTCCCCACCAGCCATTCAGAGATGGGCTCACATCCTTTTTCCCTGGGAGGCCTGTCCTGCTGTACCAGTCTGGACTGACTCATTCCCCTCTGCGGTAGACGTGCCCTACAGTGGCCCCATAGTTCCTGCCCTTAGCACCTGTACTTCTGCGTTACCTCCTCTTGGATGGGGGGCAGGACCTGTGACCTGTTTACCCACTAACAGAAGATAGCAGAAGTGAAGAGATTTTGCAGATGCAGTTAAGGTCCCTAATCAGTTGACTTTGCATTAATCAAAAGGAAGACCAGTTGGGTGGGCCTGACCCAATCAGGTGAGTGTTTATAAGAGGCTCTGGGTCTTATCTGATGTCAGAGACTCCAAGTAGCAGAGACTTCTGACTTTGAAGAAGCAAGCTACCATGACTTCTGCAGCCACAAAGAAATGAATTCTGCCATAAACCTGGGGAAGCTTGGAAGGGGATCCTTCCTGAGTTGGGTCTCCAGATGAGAATACAGTCTGACCACGCTAAGCTGAGAACGAGCTAAGCCATGCCTGGACTCCTGGTCAACAGAAACGATGAAGTCATACATGAGTGCTGCTTTAAGCTACTCTGTTTGTGATAATTCATTATGCAGCGATAGAAAGTGAGTATACCTTCTCAGTGGTCCAGGGCCCTGCAGATGGGATCACACTCCACTTAGCACCTTTCCGTGTATGAGTGCTATCTCTTTGGCCTCACTCAGGTCCTTGAGGATGGGAATCCTCTTCCTTTACCTCTTCCCTGTCTCCACTGCTTGGTGCCAACCACTGGTAAGGCTTCATTTCAGTTGGGACTGGCTCTGTGACAGGAAGCCATCTCTTATCAGTGGCTTCAGGCTCAGTGGGATCCAGGAGCTGGGACAGTGGGATCATGAATCAGTATCTCTCATGGAATCTCTAAGCCGCTTGAGTATTGTGGTTAAGGGCATGAACTCAGAAATTGGGTTGCGAGAGAAATTATAGGATGTTCAGGGGTCCCTGGCTGGCTCGGTAGAGCATTCAGCTCTTGATCTTTGGGTCCTGAGTTTGAGCCCCATGTTGGGTATGGAACCTACTTAAAGTGAAAAATAAAATTCATTAAAAAAACATAGGATGTTCAGTTAAATTTGAATCTCAAACAGTGAATAGCTCTTCAGTGTAAGTATATCCCCAATATAAGTATATCCCAAATATAATGTGGGACATATTTACACCAAAAGTATTCATTGTTTATCAGAAATTCAAACTTAGCTGTCCTATAGTTTTGCTACATTTGGCAACCCTACTCTCTGCCCAAATACTTGGATCTGAAGTATGGTTCCTCTTCTGTCTGTGTGACCATAGGGAAGCTACTTAACCTAGCTGAGCCTCACTTTCCTCAGCTATAAAAGTGGGGATTAAAAAGATGAAATCTAACAGGGCTGTGGGGACGGTGGGGTGATCACACGGCCTATGTGTAAGCAGGCATCTGGCCGATGCTCTCTTAATATTACCTACAGTTACAGTCTCTCCTCTTTCTGAGTAAGCCTGGCTTTTGGGGGGCCTAAGGCTCAGGGAGGGGTCTCCTGGGTCTGGCCAAGATCATGTGTCCATCGCAGAATCAACCACCATGACCAGGGGGATGGGAGGTTCTGAGTGAGCACGCCCGGGTCATTTGCCCTCCCCTGCAGGGGGTGGGCGGGGCAGCCCACCTGGACACACCTGGAATGAGAGTGGGGAAGGGGAAGGTGGTTGTTGGGTTGTTGACGGTGGCGCTGGGGGTGTTGAGGACGGGTTCCCGAGGGTACGGGCTCCCCATCAGTACGGTGTCAGGGGGTCAGTGAGACCCCGGGACTTGGTGCAGGGAGGTGGGAGGGGGGAAGGAGCTGATGCTGAACTTTGAGTTTAGGGTTCCTGCCTCCTCCACGTCACTAGCCCCTACCTGGGGTGGTGACCCCAGATGCAGCGGGTGGCCCGAGTGCGTGCAGGAAGGCCTTGTTTCAGGCCGGGGAGGGAACCCGAGCCCTGCCTGGATCTGGCCTGGAAGAGTTCCCAAACAGAACTTCAAGAAGAAAATTTGTTTTTCTGCTTGTGAACGCTCTCGTGTCATGAACACAAGTGAGAATTCTGCGCACAGACCGCAAACACAAGAACTGGGCTTTGAGGATCCGCCTGATTTCAACCCAGATGGGCCCCCCTTTGAGGAGAAGCAGCTCCCCCTGGGATAAATCGTCTTTTGAAAATTACCGCATGTCCTCTAGGAAGAGCAGTGCCTCAGGGTTGTGGCAGGTCAAGAAAAGTGGTGGGACGTGTTTCGACGCTTCTTCTGGAGGGGAGGGGTGTGTCTGGGTCCCCTGTCCTTGAATCTGAGCGGTCTGGTGACGCTTGATCCTATGGTTTGATCCATGGGGTGGGACACATGCTCTGTGGGTTATAGGCTTGGCCAGGGAAGCCCTGGAGCTCGACCTCATTCTTTTGGGGGCTGCTCACTCTGGGGAATCCCACCCCTGTGTAAGAAGTCTGGAGAAGGGGCGCCTGGGTGGCTCAGTGGGTTAAAGCCTCTGCCTTCGGCTCAGGTCATGATCTCAGGGTTCTGGGATCGAGCCCCGCATCGGGCTCTCTGCCCAGCGGGGAGCCTGCTTCCCTCTCTCTCTGCCTGCCTCTCTGCCTACTTGTGATCTCTCTCTGTCAAATAAAAAAATAAAAATCTTAAAAAAAAACCCCAAAAACTGGAGAAAATGGAAGCAGGATCTCCAGGGGACACCCGTGCTGGTCTGCTCCCCACAGCATTATTCACAGTCGCCAAGATAGGGAGGGGACTGGAGTGTCCATCGGTGGTCTATACACGGGGATGGAGATCCTGCCTTCTGTGACAACGTGGATGGACCTCAAATGCGTCGTGCTAAGCGAGACAAGTCAGAGAAAGACAGACACCATATGCTCTCACTGACACGTGGCATCTGAAAACGTGGAGGTCATGGAACCAGCGAGTAGAATGGTGTTTCCCGGGGCTGAGGGAGGGGGAGAATTGGGGAGATACTGTTTTAGGGCGCAGGCTTGCAGCTAGAAGAGGAATAGTTTCTGGAGACAATACATAGTCTGGTGAGTGAAGTCAGCAGTATGGTATTAAATCCTTCAAAGCGGCCAGAGGCTAGATCTCAAAGGTGCTCACTATGGAAAAGGAAAGATAATTATGTGATGTGATAGGGAAGGTGGTGGTGACCCTGTTGCAGTATAAAAGTGGATCAAATCAACACACCGTACATCTCTACTGTACCCAGCGCTCTAGGTAAATTACACCTTGACTGAAAGAAAAAAGGCTGAAGCCTTGGAGGTCACCAAGCTGGGAAGCCACATGGGGGTGCTCTGGCCCAGAGTTCCAGCCGTCCCTGCCTGGGCCCCTGGTTCTGGAGTGCGGCCGTCTCTGACCCTCCATACCTGTCTTCCACCCACTGAGTATCACCGAGTGACCTCAGCTGACACTACACGGAACAGAAGAAAGACCCAGTTGAGCTCTACCTGCATTTCGAACCATGGAAGCCTGGCAATACAGTAAAATTATTTTTGTTCTGTGCTACTGAGTTTGGGGGTGGTTATGTGGCAGTAGCCATCAGAACAGGCTCCTTTACAGCAGGGCCAAACTGGCGGTGCAGATACTAGAAGAAGGCGGGGCGCAGCTCTGGGAAAGCTGGGGACGGTGGGCGTCTGCTCTGTGTCAAGTTGACAGCCGTGATTAGGAAGCTGGCTCCGAAGGTGATCTGGGGTCACGCTGGATCACAGTGGGTGTGTCTCTCAACCACCCAGGGCCTCAGTTTTCCCATCTATAGAATGGGGTTTCCGGGGACTACAGACTTGACAACAGGGAGCAGAGGTCTCAAACCGCGGTTCCAATCTAGCCTGCCAATGTATGTCCCGAGACACTCATGGCTTCATCATTTGGATTCAGCTTAGCAACTGGGAGATTTTGCAGCTTCTGCAATCGCTTGGTCATAACAGCTCCCGTGGCCCGACACCATTCTCAGTCCTGGCACGCGGGATTCCTCGGACCTCCGTGTCCTTATCGACCCCGGGCTGTGCCAGAGGCAATCCGGGGAGCAAGGAAGCCGCCTCAGTGGGGACCACAGCGGGAGATGACCATGACCAAATGTTCCCTCCACCCCCTGCTGGGGCAAGACAAACCCCCCCTCCACCCCAGTTTAAGCCCCGGGGAGTGGGGGAGCCCCACGCAGGACTGACTGACGTCAATGTCCTGTCCTTAGGAGGCTGGGGTTCACGGGAGAAGTTCATCCTGGTTATGGAAAAATAAAGGCCATTTCTGCCAATCCACGCACATGGGCTGAGCCCTGGCAGAAGCCACCCATTGAGCAAACCCTCCCCGGAGCCCAGGCTGATCAGAGCCCAGCAACTGATTGAATCCTCTGCAACTCCCCTTGTTTTCCTGTTTTCACAGAGCGGAGACTGAGGTGTACAGGTTAACTTGCCTGGGGTCCTAGAGCTAACAGAGGGTTGGGATAGAATTGGGCTTAGGCCCCAGGCAGGCCAGCCGCAGTGCCCTGACGCTGTCCATGGTGCTGCCTCGTCTCCCCCGGTAGTCCCTTTCCTGGCAGGATCTCCTGACAGAGCTGGGATGGTATCCTCTATGGCAAGAGAGTGGTCCCCATGTGGGTGGCCTGAGGCACCTGCAGACAGTCAGTGCTTAATGGATTGCTGCTCCTGTCCCAGCTGGAACGAGCTGATGCAGGTCACCCTGCCTCAGGCTTCCTGTGTCCCTGCAGTTTTCGTAATGACTGCCCGGGTCTCCTCTGCGTGCTGACAGCCGAGCCAGGTACCATTACTTGAAGGCCACACACCTGTTTCTGCCAGCCTGGGCTGTCCTGGTAGCCGAGGGCGGTGGCTCCCACCGGGGGGGTCTGTTGTACCGTCGTTCTATAACGCTCAGGCCTCGGACCATAGGCCTTGGGGTCTGGAGCCATTTGTCTGTGCTCTAGGCTGGCTGGCGCTAATAATAGCTAACATCGCTGTGACACTGACCATGTGTCAGGCACTGTTCCAAGGGCACGCGCCTGATGGTGTCCAGGCCCAGGACATAGATACCATCATTATCCCCACTTTGCAGATGGGGAACAAGGCACCGGGTTCAAGGACCTCACCCAAGGTGGCACAGATGGGCAGGCTCTAGATGCTAGCCTTCACCTTCTGGACCCTTTCAGGAAGGGCTCGCAAAAGAACAGAGAGAATCCCCCTTTCGATAGGCCTCCTCCTGTGGTCCTCTTTGGGGGGGAGGAGGGGCGTTCTCGAATGTCTAGGTTGATTAAAAAAAAAATCATCCCCCAGTGAAAAAGATCAATTGCCATGTACGGTTTCCAAGTCCCTTTGATGCTGTCACAAACCCTCTCATATGTTTGAGCCTCTAATTAGATTTGGAGGGGAATGAATTCATGTGTCATGAAATTTTAAAAGACAACGTTCCATGAATGGAATTTCCCATTATTCCAGCTTGATTGAAATTGTGGGTTTTTAAGAGGATGCTATTTATACTCTTAAAACAATGGAGCTTTCAAAAGGATTCAATTCCTAGGTCTTCATATGTGATTTCGAGGGAAGTGGAAATTTTCAAATTTTCATAATGAATGTGTTTTTGTGGCTTTCCTCCTTTTCTCTCTCTCTGTCTCTCATTCTCTCTCTCTGTTTTTTGCTAAAGAACCTGAGTCGCAGTGTCTCTCTCCCCTGATGGGAACCTCAGGTTCTTGCCAAAGTGTGTATCACATAATTGCTTTCGTGTTCAGGCCCGGCAAGAGCACGTTGTAAACGGCTGGGACGCAGATGTGACAATTCTATTAGCCTGGGTTCTTGCATGGTTGACCTTGCAAATTGAATTCGGGGAGGTCAGCCCTTCCGTGCGGCTGCTGGATTTCACGTTCACAGTTTGGGGAGAGGCCTGGGAGGTGCAGGCTGAGATTTCTGGGCCTGGCCGTGGACAGCCAGGCAGCCAGTCTGACTCGTCTCGTCCCACATTCTTCCTTCTTGCATCCCGGGGTCTTCCTCTGCTCCCAGATGGGAGGCGGCAGCCCTGTGATCAGTGGTTTCCTGCTTGCTGTAGCATCGTTAGCCACTCTGTCAAGGAGACAATGTCATTTTTAATATGGCATCTTCAGACCTGAGGTTTAATTTTTGGGTTAGGAGTCAGCCAGCCTCTCCAGAGAAAGAACCACAAAAAGTTGAGGGCACGGGAACGTCTGGGTGGCTCAGTTGGTTAAGTGTCTGCCTTCAGCTCAGGTCCTGATCCTGGGGTGCCAGGATCAAGTCCCATGTCAGGCTCCGTGGTCGATGGGGAGCCTCCTTCTCCCTCTGCCTGCCGCTCCCCTGTGATTGTGCTCCCTCTGTCTCTCGCTTGCTCTCTTTGACAAATAAAATCGTAAAAAAAAAGTTGAGGGCCCAGTTCCTGACCCTGGTTACTTGAGCTTATATACGTGTACCCAAAATTGAGCTCTGCTGAGGATGTGGGGAAATCAAGCCTTTTGCATTGGTGGTGGGAATATGAAATGGTGTAGCCATTGTAGGAATCGTTTGGCAAGGGGCGTCTGGGTGGCTCAGTCGGTTAAGTGTCTGCCTTTGGCTCAGGTCATGATCCTGGGGTCCTGGGATTGAGCCCCACATTGAGCTCCCTGCTGAGCGGGAGGTCTTCTCGCCCTTCTGCCCGCCCTTCCCGCTTGTGCTCAAGCTCTCATTTACTCTCTCAAGTAAATAACATCTTAAAAAAGAGATAGTTATTGGGACGCCTGGGTGGCTCAGTTGGTTAAGCAGCTGCCTTCGGCTCAGGTCATGATCCCAACGTCCTGGGATCGAGTCCCACATCGGGCTCCTTGCTCCGCGGGGAGCCTGCTTCTCCCTCTGCCTCTGCCTGCCATTCTGTCTGCCTGTGCTCGCTCTCTCTCTCTCTCTGATAAATAAATAAAATCTTTAAAAAAAAAAAAAAGAGATAGTTATGCAGTTCCTCAAGGAGTTAAGGGTAGGGTTACTGTATGACCCAGCGACTCCAGTCAGGGACTTAAACAGACGTTTGCACGCTAGCGTTCTTCCCAGCGGCACTCTTCACCACAGCCAGAGGTTGGAGAGAGCCCCCGTGTCCGCCGACTGCAGAAATAAAATGGGGCCCCCCCACACAAGGGGATATTCTTCAGCCAGAGAAGGGAACAATGTTGTGATCCATGCTACAACACGGACACACACTGAAAAGGTGCTGAGTGAGAGAGACCAGACTCCAGAGTCCAGACATGGTGTGATCCTCCTCCTACGAGGTCGCTTAAATGGGCGGACTCAGAGAACAAAGGTTATTCGGGGGGCTGGGGTAGGGGGAGGGACATGGGGAATTAGTGTTTAAGGGGTGCTGAGTGTTTAATAGGATGACGGAAGGTTTTGGAGGGGTGGTGGCGATGGCCCCACAGCTGTGTGGATGTCCCATGGAACAGAGCACTTAGAAATGGCAAAAATGGCAAATTTTGTGTTCTGTGTATTTTACCGCAATAAACCATCATTGAGATGTACGCTTACGATTCGTGCACAGGGTCTGCGAGGAGGGGCGCCTGGTGGCTCCGTTGGCTGAGCACCTGACTCTTGGTTTCAACTCAGGTCGTGATCTCAGGGTTGTGGGGTCAAGCCCTGCATCAGGTTCCGTTCTCAGCATGAAGTCTGCTCGTCCCTCGGCCCATCCCTCCGCATGTGCACACTCATTCTCTTGCTTAAATAAATAAGTAAATAAATAAGTAAAATCTTAACAACAAAAAAAATAGGATTTGTGCACTGGGATGTGTGTATGCTGTAAACACTGATTTCCAGGTCCTACTCCTCGAGATTCTGATTTCATGGTCCGCAGAAAAGCCTGGGCATCAATATTCCAAAAGAAACTTACCACGAGGAATCTGTGATCTGGAAAAAGGGCATGGAAAGTCCTCCAGAATAAGATGGAACTGGGGAACCCAAGGGGAGGCCGCATGGTCTGTGAAGGCCAGTGTGTGGGGTCTAGGGCACAGTGTTTGCTGATGTAAGAACCGCACTCCCCCAGCTCCCGGTGCCCTGTCACAGGGTGGCTGCCCCATCCGGCGGGTCCGGAGCCATCGTGATGGGCGGAGCCTCCGCCCTCCAGCCTGTGCCGGTGGTGGGTGAGGGGAGGAAACGCTGCTGGCGTAAAGCCACCGACCCTGTGGGCTTATCTGTTTCGCAGCAGAACACAGTCTGCGGTGACTGCTAAGGGTCTCCCTCTCGGGCTTGTATGTGGGGAAGGGGAGGCCTTTTGGGGGCTGGGAGCTGCCTGGACGAAACCTGGGGCACAGAACCGCATGTGGCCCGCTGGAGACGCACAGAGCTGAGTCGGTCGGAAGAGTCTGAGTCTGAGAGGGAGGGACAGAGTGGAGGGACCTCGACGCTTTGTGAAAGATTGTCGTGGAGGGGTTTTGTCAAGTTGACCTGTCCTTTAACGGATTTCACTACCGTGTCTTGACCCTTCCCTGCTACTGGGCAGCTGGGCCGCTGTGAATGCGCATTACATCGGGGTGGTTTGTGACAGCATAAGAGAGAGATGGAGAGAGCAGCGGGGAGAGAGAAGAGCCATTATATAGCTGTTGCTGTTTAAAAGTCTGGAACTGAGGGGCGCCTGGGTGGCTCCGTGGGTTAAGCCTCTGCCTTCGGCTCAGGTCATCATCTCAGGGTCCTGGGATCGAGCCCTGCATTGGGCTCTCTGCTTGGCAGGGAGCCTGCTTCCCCACTGTCTGTCTGCCTGCCTCTCTGCCTGCTTGTGATCTCTGTCTGTCAAATAAATAAAAATCTTTAAAAAAAAAAAAAAAAGAATGTATAAAAGTCTGGAACTGAGAGGCCAGGAGGCACAGACCAAAAAAATGGGGAAAAATGAGGGAAAAAAGCTTGAGGAAGAGCAGGGTTTCCCTGCTTCGCCCCCAGCAGACCGGAAGCTTCCTGGAACTGGAGGAGAAGCCAAGACAGAGAAGACATTGATGGGTGTGAGTGAGGGGAGCCTGGCTCCCTGGGCTGAGTCCTCTGGCAGCCACGTCCCCAGATTCATTACTGGCTCTAGGGACAAGGGGGCTCTGGCTTCCTGAGGTAAGGCCTGGGTAGGTAGCAAGGACACAGAGAGGTGGGAACGCTTTGGTGGCAAGCAACAGAATGCCCAAACAGAAGGGATTTACTGAGTATGGGCATTTCGTGATCTCATGTGACCACCTAAGGCGGGGAGCAGTGTCAGGCCTCTGGGCACCACCGTTTCTTGGACGACTCCTCATGGTCACAAAGTGGCTGCCACAGCTTCGGGATCCCATGTTCACACGTCTGTGTCAGTGGCCGGACGTGGCGGTGTGGGGTGGCCAGGGCAGCAAGAAGTCTCCCTGTGGCCCCCAGTGTGGGGAAGTGTTTTCCCTGAAAGATCCCCTGCAGCCTTCCCCTCCGGTTCATCGAGCAGGGCTGTTTCTCACGGCTGCCTCAAGCTACAAAGGAGGCTGGGGAGCAGGCCCTAGAATTCTCCCTCTACCACCCATTCACTTCTTGTCTTGACATACTTTCTCACTGAAATAAAAGTTGCAAACTTAGCACAAAAAAATACCCAGTATCCTTGACTCAAATTCCCCCCATGTTGACATCTGCTTTCTGTTTTCCCTTTTCTGTCCCCTCGCATACATACGTACACACACGTACGTGTATTCCTTCCAAATTGTGTGAGCCTGTTACAGACACAATGTCCCTTTATCCCTAAATACTCCATTGTGTATTCCCGAAAAACAAAGGCATTCTCTTACATAACCACAGCACAATGATCAAAATCAGGGAATTAGCATAGAAACAATGCGATCACCCAAGCTACCGACCTTTTTCGGATTTCATCAACTGTCCGGAACGAAAGCCTGGGTCACACCGCACGCAGTTGTCATGTTCCTAAGCCTGGGTTAGTCAGAAGCTTTGCCCGAAACTTCCATTGCTTTCCATGATACTGATCTTCTTCTTCTTCTTCTTCTTTTTTTTTTTTTTAAAGATTTATTTATTTGAGACAGAGAGCAACAAGGAGGGGTAGATGGGGAGGGAGAGAATGTCTAGCACACCGTGCTGAGCCTGGAGCCTGTCCTGGGGCTTGATCTCACAACCCTGAGATCATGACCTGAGCCGAAATCAACAGCTGACTCAGCGGACGGTGCCGCCCAGGCGCCCAAACTTGATCTTGCGAAGAGGACAGGCCAACGACTTTGCAGTACTGAGTCCCCTGACGCTGCCTTCTGTTTGGGTTCGGTTGTGAGTTTTGGCAAGGACCGTGCAGCGGTGATGCCCAGCGCCCCTTGAAGCATTGTCTCTGGGGCCACGTGCTGTCGGTCGGTCCCATTTCTGGCTGTCAGCTTTGATCGCGCGTGAGGCTGGGCCCGCCAGGTTCTCCACTATGAAGTTACTTTCTCAGCATTGGATTTTCCACCTCAAGAGTGGGAATGGGGGTCGGGGTGGCCAACCTATGAGATGACTATGGTCTTGCACGTCTGAGTTTGTGCTCTGGCCCCCGGCAGTCATTGCTAATCTTGAATTGGGGAGGAAGGAGGTCCTCAGAAAGAAGCAGACTCCATTCCCTTTTTTTTTTAAGCTACACTTTCTAAGCACCTACTATGTGCCAAGCACCTACTATGTGCCAGTCTCCTGGGCAGGACCGCACAGAATACCCAGTCATGGATGGCATTGTCTGCTCTCATTCACCTTCCCACCCAAGGGGAGGGAAGAAACTAGTATTTTTTCCTATAGCTACTCTGTGCCACGCCTTGGGTCAGGCACTCACATCCACTGTCTCACCGAAATTAGCATCTCAGGTCTACGGGTCCGGCGCTGAGTAATGATTTGGGGGGACCTGATTCATTTCGAACCAGAGAAACCATTCATAGCTTCTCCCATGTCTGAATCTGCCTCACCTCACTTGAGTACAGTTTTTTAAAAGCATCTGAAATATTTTCCATATCAAGTGTTTCAAGGACCTAATTATGAACTTCATTATAATTGTTCATTAGTTATATTTTGTTCAATTACTTTAACAAGTTGCCAAATGGAACACAAAGCCGGCAATTAGCATTATATAATTGTAACGAGACACTCAAATTGGGTTACAGAGCGCCGTCTTTGCTTGCACGTTTTTCCCTCAGAGGAAGACGGACTGACAGCGGCGTCCGGCTGTCTGTCTGCCCACCAGTTCCATCCAGACTGTCAGGGATGGGGGCAGCCTTTCCTTTTGTGCCAAGGTCAAGTTCAGAAAAACGGAAATGTTTAAGTATGGTGCAAAAATATTCCAGGTGACTATTATTGTAGGATTATTGATGATGATGATGATTTTATTATAGATGATGAGTATCACTGTTTTAGGCACATTTGTACCAGTAATTAATTTAACCTTCCTGTCAGGCCCCCCCGAGGTGAGCAGTGTCATTTCTTATCTTATCTTACAGATGAAGATAATCAAGGTGCAAGGTCCGGGTGGCTTGCCCAGGGTCACGCTGGGAACTAGCCTCACACCCACACCCCCGGGGGCCCGCCTGGGGCCCTACTGTTGACCACTCCTTTTTGTTGATTATTGAGTCTCGCAGAAAATGGTGTATTTTTAAAAAAATGTTCATTACTCTCTCTATCCAATAGGAGACCATCCACGAGGAAAAAATAAATAATACAGAATTTTAGCCACTGAATTGTGAATACCTGAGTGTACTTTAGAGGTAGGGATATGAGCGCTACCTTCTAAAATTTGTCCTAGAACCAGATCACATGCTGTCTCCCGTGGCTGTCCTTGACCCCGGCGCTGTGGTTGACGGCCTAGACCGTGCTCACCATGTGAAGAGCTTTCCATGGGAGTCCATTAACTAAAAAATGTATTCACTTCTCAGACTTAAAGAGGCTGGCTTGACTGAGAATGTTAAATTCTTTGGCAAGCGAGTGAAAACCCCAAATGCCTCTGGCTTTAAGAAAGGAGAGATCTGTTGGCTACTGTGAGTGGGAGGAAGTCTGGGTGTGGATTGCAGGCACGGCTGCATCCAGGGCCTCAGACGGTGTCCTCCATGCATCCCCTTCATTCCACTGAGGGCACTGCTGCCCTCTGCATGCGAGTCACTGTCCTCTCCAGGCAGCACGAGGCCCCTGCAATTCCAGGTGTCCCACCATCGCGGGGCCTCCTTTGGGGGTAGAGTCCTCTCTCTCCTCCACGGTAAGGGGCACATCAACCGGCCGCCTGTGGGTCTGCCTTTGTCTCTGAGCACACCCACTGGGGACCGGGAAGGTGGCGGGCCAGGGTGCAGTCCCCTCTAATCAGAGCCTGTGCAGGTTCTCCGTGTGGTCAGATCTGTGTGGGGTCTCGAAGCTTCTGCCCAGTTCTGCCTCCTCCCCTCCCATACCTTCTGCAGGGACCACCCCAATTAGTCCCTTGCTCTTTTAACTTCCTTTTCGCACCTGCTGCCCAACCACTTACCGTGCGCCCTGCGTTCCTCTTCTGGGAGGGTCCCCCAGGGGCTCTCCCAAAGAGTCCCAGCAAAGTTCCTGGCCTCACTCCCAGGGCTTGATCCTGGGGGACCCTTCCTGTGAAACTGATTGCCCAGGCTTGGGTCATAGGGCCGCTCGTGGGCCTACAACTTGACTCAAGGAGAGAGTGTAGTCCCCCCGCCCCGCCCCCCCCACCCCCACCCAAAGGAAAGTCTGAGTCCTCTGCTCAGAAGAGAAGGGAAGCCGCTGTGGGTCAGGCCCAAACAGCCGACCCGCCTGGGAAGGCCATGCATTCAGAGGGCCTGGCCCTTAGCCAGCTTGTCCCACTGCATTCAGTCTTCTAGGACTCAGTGTCTGCCTCTAGGAAATGGGCATATGGAAAATGGACCCCGTTCTGTCTGTCTCCCCCCCTCTGTCCCTCTCCCTCCTCACTGATCTCCACTCACAACTCTCCTAACAGCATCCATCTGGGCTCGTGCTGTTAGCAAGAGCCGCGTCCAGATGGCCGGACGGATTCGAGCTGATGGCTTGGTGTGCTAATGACACAGAGCTAATTCTTAATAATGAGGAAAGGCAGTAAAACCCGCCTCTGGACCAGACTGAGATACCTGATCCGACTGCGCGCTGTCTGTTGTGGTCCTGGCTGCGGTCTCCAGGACGAGTGCGATTATTCCAGAGCCGGCGTTGGTCTGCAACCTTGCCCCCCCAGCCCGGTGAGGCCTCCGAGTTTGGACAGTTGGGGTTCTCCGAATCCAGCCCTGGTGAGTTGCAAAGACCAGAGTCGCCCTCAAAGATCGAGTCACAAGGGAGTGAGCTATTGTAAGCACAGCGGCCGGAAGGCGTGGTTCACAATCGCTCGTGTGCATCAGAGTCAGGACCCCTGGGTGCCTTCGAGACCGACCGGGTCAGTTGCTCGAGCTGCAAGGACTTGACTGAAATGATGCCGGGGAGCTCATAGTGCTGTGGAGAAGCTGAAAACATAGGGTCCCCACTCGGGGCCCTGGGGGGTCTCGGTCGCTGAGCATCTGCCTTCGGCTCAGGTCAGGGTCCCAGGGTCCTGGGATCGAGCCCCGCATTGGACTCCCTGCTCAGCAGGGAGCCTGCTTCTCCCTCTGCCCCTCCGCCCTGTGGTTTCCCGAAATCTCACTCCATCTTGGGGTACACCTGCCCGCTCCCCAGGACTGCCTCTTCAAAATGGAATCTGAGTGCCTTTACGCAGGCCTCACCAGTCGGCACCACTCCCTACCGCCCTGCCCTTGTCCTGTTCTGCTTATTTATGTTGCTTTGCTCCGTTCTGGTGGACGTCTGCACCTATGAGCCCAGAGCCAAAGAGCCGGGGGTTTGGGAAGACAAAGCATGACTCTTGAAGGCTTTTGTACCTGCTTTCGTGACGTCCTCTCCTACCCGGAACGAAGCAGCCTGGGAACTCCCACCTGCTAGAGGGGGCGGGAAGGGGAAGAGGAGTACATGTACCATCCGGCCACACACGGAAATAGGGGCCTCTCCTGGGGCCCAGATGCAGGACATCTCATGGGCACCGGGGGGTCCCTTCCTTCTTGCAGGTGATTCACTGGGCGTGAGTCTGTTACTGCCCTTCCGCCGGTGTGAAGTGAGTCACCAGGCCATACTGCAGCCGGCTTCCCATCTCTGTCCTTCCCAGGGACACTGGGATGGTTCACCTCTGTCAAAGGTCCTTGCAGCCCAGGGCAATCTGAGCACGGCCAATCTGAGCACCGCTATGTCCTGCACCCCATGTGGTGGATGGGCTCCTGCTGCCCTGGCCTGCTGCTCTGGGGTCCCGCTCATGTTTAAGACTGGGGCCACTGGGTCTTGGGTTTGTAAATGAATCACAACCGTTATCTCTTAGTTGAAAGCCATAAAATAGAGGTTTACAATGAAGGTTTGTCTTATTTGTTTGTTTGTTTTTGTTTTAGTTTTAGGGATCCTCTTTTATATTATAGATTCTTGTCTTTCCACATGTTGGACTGGGAATTCAGTAGTCCAGATTTTAGTTCTGAGTTTGTGGTGTTGCCACAAAGCAGTGTGAGGGTTGTAGAGTCACTTGACCTCTCTGAGCCTCAGAAGTTTCATCTGGCAAACGGGGAAATGGAATTCTGCCCCTCTAAACGCTCAGGGGGGTTGAGGTGATGAGATGAGACCATGACCGTGAAATTGCTTTGACGAAAGACAAAACTGTTCAGTTTCGTGAAGCTGTCTGTAACCATTAGAGCTGACATATTGGTAGGAAATGATTTTTGCTGGCAGGTGACAGGAAACTTCACTACTATGGCTTGATAAACATTTACTTATATATATCAAGAATATAAATATATATATATATGTATGTGTGTATATATATGTATAGACTAGAATATATATTTCAGAAGTGGTTATCTTTGGGTGATGATAAAGCTGCTTAATGAAGTAAGGGCCAACAATCTCTGTGATTCTCTTGGTCTTCCCTTCAAGGTCACAAGGTGGCTGCTGCAGCTCCAGCCATCACAGCAACAGGAAGGCAGGAGTAAGATCTAGGACCTGATCAGGCTCCCCACTTCCATTTCCCGTAGGCACTCCCAGACTCTCCCTAGACCTCTTCCATTCATCTCACTAGACACAAGTAGGTCTTCCAGGGGGCCTGGGAAAGTATTTAGTTTCCTCTTACACGGTGACGGGGAAAGGGAGCACGAAGCTGGGAATGGGTGTGGGTTAGATCGCTAGCAGTGTTTGGAATAGCTAGCAAGTTCTGAGTGGCACAAACAGAAATTGTTCTGGGACGGGGAAAACAACCACGGAAGGATTTCGATTTCCACCCGTGTGATTGCTGCTCCTGTCTGTCTGAGCCCTTTCCTGGGGCCTGGCTACATTTGAATAGCTAACATTTTACTTTGGAGGTGGAATTATATTAAAAATCAGATGCTCGTCATTATGCAAATGGCTGTCTCGCTATAGCTTAGGATTTTCGTCCTTTTATGAATTATTCCTTTTTCACTGCTTTTTCCTGCCTTCCTCTCTTGGAAGAAATAAAAACAGCCACTGACTGATCAGAGGAAGTTTCCAATCATTCCGTCAGCGGATGTTTACTGAGAGTCTCCCATGTCCCGCGAGCTGTTTTAGGCTCCGGGAGACAGCGGTGAAAGGCACAGTGTCTGCCGGACTGCACCTTACATTCTGGTGGGGGAGACAGGCATCAAGTAAATGAATAAGTGAGATCATTTTGTGAATGATACATGCAAAGGAGAGACTAAGATGTGGTGGGTAAATAGACATGCAGGTGGGGAGGGCTCCCTTAGGAGGGGTGGTTGGCAAAGGTCTCTGAGGAGGTGATACTGCAGGAGAAACTGGAGAAGCCAGAGCACGTGCAAAGGCCCTGAGGTGGGAAAAAGCCTGGTGTGTTTGAGGAAGAGGAGGGCCTGTGGGGATTACACCAGGAAAGAGAGAGCAGCAGGAGGCGAGGGTAGAGAGGGTGCGCGAGTCCCACAGGGCTTTGGGGTGGTCATTTGGCTAAAGCTTCTGCCTGATGGGAGTTGCCTGATGGGAGTTGCCAGCGTGGACCTCTCTGGCTGGGGGAAACGGGCCATTGAAACTTAGCCCAGCGTCTTCGTTCCAGGGCCCCATCTCTCAGGGATGCTGCCACCTGACATTATCTTAGTTGTGTGTTTCCTTACTCACTGTCCATTTCCCTAATTCGAATACAAGCCCCATTCGGGAGAAGCCTTATCTGTCCTGCCCAGGGCTGTGTCTCTAGCACCTAACAGGGACCAGCACATAGTAGGTACTCAAAAATATCAAGTGAGCATCCCTTAGTTTTCTACTGATGCATTATAAATCACCCCAAACTGAGCAGTTCCAAACAACACCCACTTACTTGCTCACAGCTGGGGTCAGGAGCCAGGCACAGGACGGCTGCGTTCTCAGCTTCCGGTCCCGCGGGCTGGGTCCTCATGTGGACCTTGGATCCTCTTCCAAGTCCGAGGGGTCGTGGAGGAGTTCAGTTCAGTGGCAGCAGGACCGGGTGAGATCCGTGTTCCTGGCTTACTCTGCCGGGGCTGCTCTTCCCACCCGGAGGCCACCCACGGCCCTTCTTGGTGGCCCCGCCCAGGTCCACAGCCAGCTGTGGCTTCACATAGCTCATCCTGGGAACAGCCCCGTTCTTTCACGGTGTACCATTTCACGTAACCTGCCCAGGAATAAAAATCCGCCGTCTTCACAGTCCTGGGATTGTACAGGGTGGGAGTCTTGAGCCACCTGAGAATTCTGCCTGCCAGAAGATGCGGGACGGAATCGGCTCTCCCCTCCATCCCTCCTTCTTCCCCCCACAGAAGCCATGTCCCTGCCCCCTGCCCCTGCCGGCCCAGCACGTCTGCTTGCTGCTGGCAGCTGCAGGCTTTGCTTCCTGGTTGCTGGCAGCTGCAGGCTTTGCTTCCTGGTTGCTGGCAGCTATTGTCTTCTGGCCGTGGAGTTTTCAAAGTTCGCTGTCTGGGCTGTGGGTCTCCATTTATTCCTTTTTTGCCTTTGATACTATCCAACCCCAGGGCCTTTGCACTTCCTGTTCTTGCGGCATCACTTGCGTGGCTCATTCCCTCACCCGTTCAAGCATTTGTTCAAATGACACTTTGTCAGGGGGGCCTTTTCTGACTCCTTCTTTCTTCACTCAAAAAATGCTTTCTTGGGGGTGGGGAGTGCCTGGGTGGCTCAGTTGACTAAGTGTCGGTCTTCAGCTCAGGTTGTAATCCCAGGGTCCCAGGATTGAGCCTCGCATTGGGGTGGGGGGGGGGTCCTGGCTCAGCGGGGAGCCTGCTTCTCCCTCTCCCTCTGTTGCTCCTCCTGCTTGTTTGCTCTCTCTCTCTGTCAAATAAATAAATCCAATTTCTAAAAAACAAACAAACAAACAAACAAACAAACTTTCTTGGGGCCCTTGGCTGGCTTGGTCAGTAGAACAAACGACTCTTAATCTCAGGGTCATGAGTTTGAGCCCCATGTAAGGGGTATAGTTTCCTTAAAAAAATAATGAAAAAACAAGACTGATATATTTTTAAAAATAAAAATACTTTTGTTTTGCTTTTCTCCTTCATACCCATTTTCCTCTGATCTGCTGTGTGTTTTGCCTGTTTATTCGGTTTATGGTCTTCCCACACTGGAATGTCAGCTTTCCCTGAGCAGGGAATTTGGTGTGATTCTCTGTCCCATCCCCAGCCCCTAGAGCTATTTGTCGAGCCCCTGGCGCCTAGCAGGGGCTTAGTAAACATCGGCTGGAAGAATGAATGAGGGTTAAGGTGGGCAGCTTTAACTTTTTAAAATCTGTTTTTCCTTTTTTTTTTTTTTTTTGGAAAAACCTGAGCAGGCACGAGTGTTCCTTCCCCAGGCAGCCTCGTTATATAATCAGGACCTTCGTTCTGCAAGGAGCTGTCAGCACTGTTTCAAGCGTTTATACTTGGTGTTTACAGCCTCTCCTTTTAGCTGCATGAGCTCTCCGCAAGAGCCCTGGAAATCAGGCCTCACTTCCATGGGGGGTGGGGGGAGACAGCTCCTGGCACAGCGCCGGGAGGCCCCAGGGGCCGATGGGGCCCTTGCCGGTGGCCAAGCAGGCCTCAGGTCAGGGTCAGCCCATGGTCAGTGTCATTCTCTGAATATCCACATCTCGGGGCAAAAGGCAAGCTTCGTTCTGTAAATCACAGAGGTCGCTGAAGCGGAGGGTGGGAGCAGAAAGAGCTGGGCAAGGATTCTAATCTCGTCTTTGCCACTCGCTCGCTGTGCATCCTCGACGGCCCCCCCCGTACCCCAACATCTCTTGGGCATTCTGGCGACGCGGCGTCTCAGAGGCTCCCTCGTGTTTCTGAAACCTGCAGCAGACATCAACAAGGCAACCCACCCAAACAGTGTCTGCTGTCTTGGCGGGAGCTCTCCCTCCCAGCCTGGGGACCGACCCCGTGATGAGGGAAAGCCACTGGCCAGTCCTCAGATCCCAAGGGGTCACGTGTGTGAAGCCTCCTTCCACAGCCGGCTTCTTGGGGGTCTGCAAGGCCAGCTTGCTTTGTTGTATTTATTCATTCTTATTATATACTCCCCGTTTTAGGCAATTAATAAAAGATTCCCACTTTGGGTTAGCTCATTATACATTATGAATTTGTAAATGTCAAGATGATCGCAATGAAATTTTAGGTGCTGTGGTTTCAAGGAGGCGAGACCCAGGGGGGCTTTAACGGCTGCATTTAATCAACTGAGTGGCACCCCTGCCCCGCAGCAGGTGCGGGGGCTGCCTGGGGGCCGCCGCCCAGCTCAGCCCTTCCTCGTCGTTAAGGCACATGAATTTTCATGGCAGGAATCTGAGAGCTCTCGGCGGTCCCCGCTTTCCCAGACAATGAGTTTCTCCCTCCGAGGCTGTCTGATGGGTCCTGACCGCCCAGGTTCTCCCCTGCCCTGTGCCAGTCCAGCACTGGTGGGGCAAGTTCAGCACCTGCCAGCAGCTCACGATGGTATGGCCATGCTAGCAAGGCAGAAACCCGGCCACCAGCAACATCTCGGGGGTGCATGCCGTACTTTGTCCCTCGGGAGGCAGCTCTGTCTGCGGCTTTGCGTCGGGAATGGCTTTCTGCAGAGGGAGGAAGAGCACTGTGGCGGCTCAGAGTAGCTTCAAGCCCTAACTCCGCCATTTTTAGGTGACTTAAAAGCAAGTGGGTCAAACCCCTGAGCCTCAGTCTCCTTATTTGTAAAATGGGAATGAAAATAACCCTTCTAAAAATAAATAAATAAAATAAATAAATAAAAGAAAATAACCCCTCTGATTCTACTGGAATGGTTACATGGCTTGTTACACCGGAAGGTCTTAGTGAACAGTAAGAGAAAGGCGCTCGCATTCCACAGTTGAGCAGGTGTTAAGGGACACCCGAGCTAATGCTGAGGGCTTCCTCCTCTAAGGAAGGAAGGCAGGGGAGCACTGTGGCAGCTGAGCCATGCTGAGAATTCATCAGGGATGCCCTGGTGTGGGCTGCTCTCGGGGACTGCCCCTTGTAGGTCTAATTAAACACGGCTACCTTATTTAGAGTGTCCATGGTGAAAAATTGGGGTACCCCAGCTCTAGGGTCCAAAGTATAGGACTCATTCAATGCAAACATGCTTAAGGAAGTGTGACCACCGGGCGCCTGGGTGGCTCAGTCGTAAAGCCTCTGCCTTCAGCTCAGGTCATGATCCAGGGTCCTGGGATGGAGCCCCGCATCGGGCTCTCTGCTCAGTGGGGAGCCTGCTTCTCTCTCCCCCTCTGCCCCTTCCCCCCCTCTGCCCACTTGTGCTATCTCTCTCTCTCTCAAATAAATAAAATCTTAAAAAAAAAAAAAAAAGGAAATGTGACTGTGTGAAAAAATTTTTTAATATTAAAGGCATAAGCATCATCTGTGTCTTCCGCCTGCTGAGTGAAATGTAAGGGCAAGGAGGGAGCTCCCTCATGGATGCAGTCTCCCCGGGTCTGTTCTCTGCATTGAACCTGCTTGCATGGACAGCTGTCCCTGGACTCCCCGTCCTCTGCAACCGCACCCTGCTCTCAGGCTGTGTGGTCTGCGCAGGGCAGAAGCCTCTCCCAGCTCTGGGATTGGGCATGGGACTCCAGCCTGGCCAATCAGCATATCCCATCCCCTGGCACTGTGATTGGCTCAGGCATAGGAACATGACCTCACTGTAGCCAATGATATTTCTTTCCTGCCGTTCTTCTCCTGACTCGGAATCTTGAGGACACTGGGTTCCTGGAACCAGCCAAGCCTGAAGCCTTGGACGTTTTGATGATGTGAACAAATCAATCCCTTCTGGCTTTGGCTTTATTGTTATAAAATAGAACACGGTTTTGAGCCTGGTGGTTCTAGACAAGAAGAAATCTCTTGGCCCTGTGTAGTGAAATGCTGTGATTTAACGAGAGCATCAACTCCAGCGTGGGTGTTCCAAAACAGGAACGTGAGAACCACATCCGCCGGGCGCTGATCTCGTCTATCAACATTTCCATAATCACTTGTGTTGCATCACTTCCTGCCCCTCCTCCGGACACTGGGACTTTGCAAATGTGAAGAAGGTAACGCATGTTCATCCTGGCGTGGTCCGAAATGCTCTCTAATTTTCCCACAGGAAGCTCCCCTAAGCAAAGACTAAACAATAAATATAATTTGTGAGAGAAATAAAAAATACTGAAAACTGTACACAGGCCTATGTGCTCAAAGTGAAGAACCATACAGACCAGGAAAAGCCCACCCATGTCCCGGCAATGGCTTGATACCATCCCTCACACCCCTATTCTACCAAAGCACAGTGGGTTGAATGATTATAACAAGTGACCATAAAATCATAACTAGGGATGATCTCACTGAATTTCTAAATTTCGTTGTGACAGTCTCCTTGATATTTACAAATTCATAACGTATAACGAACTAACCTAAATGGGAAGTCTTTTATTAATTGGATAAGCCAGAGAGTGTATATTAAAAATGCAAATGGGCCCCGCTCTGCACTCATGGGTTTGAATTGGTACAACTTTTCTAAGAGGCACTTGACGTGGAAATCCCTGAACTGTACCTGCTTTCACTCGACGATCTGTTCTTTAGGGACATACCCTGCAGGACTGTCCATGCCCGTGTCCAAACGTGCAGCTCCAGCTCACAACCCAGAGATCAAGACTCCTGTGCTCTACTGACTGAGCCAGCCCGGGGCTCCAAGGGAGCTCATTTTTAATAAATTGTCTATAGACTATAGCTGGAGGAAGGGATGGAAAACACATGAATATATGAGAGGTGGTTATCTCCGAGGGGTGGGGGTTATGCCTTTTCAATACTTGCTTCTTTTGTGCCAGGAATGCATATTTTGGGAAAAAAAAAACAAACCTCACAAAGTTAGTATACAGGAAATAACATTTTTTGTACTTTCTACCATTTGACTTGGGATCTTTTGTTGAGTGGAAAATACATATCGCAGTCCATTGGGGGCTTTTCCTGTACGTAGGTTTATCAGGCTGCTTTTGGCTACAAGTAGCTTTTCTAATTCAGTTTATCATCTCAGTGGACAGGAAGTCTGGACTGGAGGCTGACACCGTGGCTCAAGGTATTGTCAGGAGCTCTCTTTTTGTGCTGCCACCTGTTGTGGGTAGAGGTACTGTGGTGCCTCAAGGTCAAAAGAGGCTGCCAGAGCTCTCCCATCACACCTCACTCTCTAAGGCGGCAAGAGGGAAGAGGTGGAGGGTGGAATGGGCCCTTTGCCTCGGTCATCTGGTCAAGGAAAGCATTTCCGCACAACTACCCTTTACCTCTCATTGGTCAGCACTGGGTCCCATGCCTTCTTTCGTCAGCTCCTTGGCAGGAGGGGATGTGATTGGCTGAGCCTATCAGGACTCCTTCCCCTGCCCTCAGGGCTCAGCCTGATGCCACTCAAACCCATGGGGAGTCTCTTGGGGAGGAATTGAGGCTGCATCTGAGTTTCTGGGGGTCTTAGGCTGTGCAGAGGCGATCGTGGGTAGGAGAGGCATAACCCATCCATCTTGGGGACTCAGAGACCCCTGGGGTCAGACTGCCTGGGTCACCTCTGACCCTGCCACTCTTAGGGGGCTGATCCTATGGCCACAGGCACATTGTTCGACCTTCCCCGGGGCATCAGTTCCCTCAACCATACAGTGAACAGATAGTTATGAGGATCCAATGAATTACAGTGTGTCAGCCCCAAACTACTGAAAGCAGGTGCTGTGACAGAAACTTGTACCCAAGCATTCACAGCTGCACTACTCCCAGCGGCCAAAAGGTGCCAACGGTCCTGAGGTCCAGTAGCAGACGTGTGGATACGCAAACATGACCTAACCGCGGGATGGACTATCCTTCAGTTACAGAAACGGAATGAGCTAGCGATTCGTGGTTCAACAATGGCTGCACCTCGCAAACATGCTGAGTGCAGGAAGCCAGACTCAAAAGACCCCGTTCGTATGGAGTGGGCAGCGCAGGCGAATCCAAAGAGACAGAGGGAGTGGTTGGGTGGTTGTCTGAGGCTGACGCTAGGGGGGAATGGGGAGGAGCTGGGCACAAGGAGTCTCCTTGGGGTGGTGGAAAGTTCTGGAACGGGATATTGGTGTTGGGTGCACAGCATCGTTCAGGTACTCGATGCCACTGAATTGTATACTTTAAAGTGGTTAAAATGGTAATTTTGTGTTATGTGTAACTTACAAAAATAAAAAACCAAACCATGGAAAGCCCTTAGAGCTGTGCCCGCCTGGTCTGTGTTAAGTGCTAGTATTTGTTTGTTCTGCCCCAGAGCGGTTAAAACCCATGCAGGAGGTCTTCCCAACGCTTTGTCATCCCCATCCCCACCCCTACCCCGGGTCAGTCTGGGCCTCCAGGGATCATTCTGCTCCCAGGTCCCACTGGGAACCTATGGGAGGCTGGGGGAGGGGGCGTGGGTGGGGGTTGGTTAGGGTGCTTTCTGCTTAGCCTCACCTGGAAGCCATTCTTCCCCAGGGGGCTCCCCCACTAGGACTCTACCTGAAAGTGGACTCAAGCCCCTCCTGTTCTCAATTTTCACGGAATTTCTGCCAACTTCCAAGGCTTAGCACTTTTTATTTATTTACTTACTTATTTATTTGTTAGGGTTTAATTTATTTATTTAATTGACAGAGACAGCGAGAGAGAGACAGCAAGAGAGACAGCGAGAGAGGGAACACAAGCAGAGGGAGTGGGAGAGGGAGAAGCAGGCTTCCTGCTGAGCAGAGAGCCCGATGCGGGGCTCCAACCCAGGACCGAGGGATCACGACCTGAGCAGAAGGCAGATGCTTAACCGACTGAGCCACCCAGGAGCCCCAAAAGGCTCAGCTCTTAATCGAGTGTCCTTTTTCAGTCCCTAATTTCACCACTATTTCTTGGACGCTCCCCTTAGCGCCCATCACTGTTCCTGTCACTAGATATTTGGTGAACAAGACAGGGGCTGACCTCCCCGTGGGGGAGTCCAGGAGGAATGGTTTCTCTCCCTGCATGCTTGAGAGCAGGGAGTCTCAACTATGCAGAAAATAAAAGAGAGAAATGGAACAGAGAGAGAGAGAGGTGGGGTACTTGCCATCCGGGGTCCCCAGAAAGGGGAGCCCCTCCATCACTTGTCAGTACATTCGGGGGTCACAGTTCTGCCCTTCTTGGTTTCCTGTCCAACCAAATGAGCTCACTTGCTGTTTTGAGAGGCTCTCCTCACCCACCATCCCCGAGGGGGCGGAAGCAGGAGACTCTGCTTGCTGGAAAGAATGCCAGCTACCATTTCAGCCGAATGGGAATATTCGCATCGGAAAAGGACAGTCCGTCTTGGCAAAGAACATCTTAACGGTGGGTCACGACGGAGGTCTCCGCACGTGTGCTGGAAACGTGGGCGGTGCACAGGACACAGGGGTCTTCCAAAGCTGGGGCGAGCTCGGCGGGGGTGGGGAAATCTCTCTGCCCGGTGCCCCCTTACCCCTGCCCTGGGTGCACGGTCTTCCTTCCGCGGCTCAGGCCAGGCCCGCAGTGCCCGCGACAGCCACGAGATGGCAGTGTCGCTCTACGCCTGTGGCCCGGCGGGCGCGTGGGCAGCGCAGAGCGGAGCTGGGGGCGGGGAAGGGCGCGAGAGAGCCCGCGTGGGGGGCACCTGCCTGACGGATGGGGGTGCTGCGGGACCTGGGGCAGCAGAGAGCCTCGAGCTGGCTCTTAGTTGGATCTGCCTCAGTTTCCCCGTCTGTACACAAGGGAAGAGTTTGGGCTGTTTAATTCTGGATCCTGCCCCCCAGGCTATGAGGCCAGTAGGTTGGTGGTGAGATTCTGGGTTTGCTGGGCGGGGGGATGGGGTAGGGGTGAGAGGAGGGCTCTGCCCAGCTTTGGTGGGGGGCGGCTGGTGTCCTCCTAGGTCATAGCTGCCAGTCCCTCCCACGTACCCTGACCCCTGCGGGATCCGGGAAGGATTTTTTAACCCGCTCAGAACAACGCTGGACATACCCCCATTACCGTCTAGACGCAGAGGCCTCGATTAACATGCAGGAGTCCTCCCCCAACCACAGGACCCGCGCAGACAGGGCTGGAGTTCTCATCTCAAATAATGAGCTCAGAGAATTCAGGGGCTCGTCCAATGTCACACGCCGCGTGGAAAAGCCACCAAGAACAGATCCCTCTCCCCAGCCATCTTTAGCCGAGATCGATGGTGGTGGGGGGAGTTGTGCCCATCTACCTTAGCTCTGTAACAGCCGGACTCAGAAAAATAATACAAATACGGCTGGAGAGCGGTGGGGGGGGGGGGGCTGGGGAGGAGGCTATTTTATTTATTCATATTTAAAAAATTTTTTTTCAAAGTTAGTTACTTTTTAAAGTAATCTCTACACCCAACACGGGGCTTGAACGCAGACCCCAAGATCTAGAGATGCAGGCTTTTTCCGTGGAGCCAGCCAGCAGGCTCTGGAGGGTCCGGTGTTCAACGGCTAGTCCGGGAAGGCCTCTCTGAGGAGGTGATGTTTGCGCTGAGCTCCGAAGGGAAGGGAGAGGGAGGTAGCAGGGGTTAGAGACCGGTCGGGTGTGCCCAGAGCAGGGACGGGCAAGGGCAGAGTGCAGAGGTGGGAACCCTGAGCCTGAGGAGCAGCTAGAACCTGGGGTGGGGAGGTGGGGGAGGGCGGAGGTAGGCCAATGATGTGCCTGCGGCCCCCCCCCCCGCCTTGCCGCACAGAAGCGAGATGGCTCTGCGGGGTATGTGTGTTGGGGAGGGGGGTAGTCCCTGGGGAGGGTAGTCCCTGGGGAGCGTAGTCCTTGGGATGTTGTCTGCCACCACTCCGGACACTGCATAACCCTTGGCTCAGGGACTCAGACCTATTCACCCCTTCCCAGGGCACCTCCGCCAGAAAATGCCTTGTTGTCTTTGGTCACAGACCCCCCCAGCCCTCACTGGCCTGCCCTCTGGTCAAACACGTGGGTCGCTTTGGCTTCTACCCCACCGGGTCCTCCAGCTAGGATCTCCCTAGGGATTAGCTGTGTATGCATTTTCTCTTTGTGAGATAGAGAATTCCTGGAGGGCGGGCACCTGCATTCCATTCATTTTTTCCTCTCGGTTCCCTCCCCATCCTCTTAGAGTCCCCGCACACAGTAGGGGCTCAGCTCAGCAAATCCTTATGAATGCAGGAGTGGGAAAGAGTGGGGGAGGCAGCCAGGTTGGGAGGATCCCAGGAAATGGTGACAGCGTCCTGGGGGTGGGAGGGGGTGGGATCCTCTTCCCAGCAAGGGGAACAGTCACGGAGAGGGGACAGATGGGCCCTTCGCAGGCGCTTCCTCCACCCCCCGCAGGAGACCACCCACTGTCCAGCCCGATATTTGGTTCTCCATGCCTGGATCACAGGCCTTGCCAGAGAACCCAAAGCGGGCTTGGCCAGTGCATAAGTTCTTTGAAAAAGAAGCCCATTAGCTGCTACGGGAAAATCCCTTTCTGTCTTGCAATTAACCTGGCCTAGAGACTCGCCACCTGCCCCTAGCTCTTTCTTCCTTCTTTTATCTAAGAAGAGCTGAGCGCCGCTTCTGCTAATGAGCTTGTCTGTACTAATGAAGCAGGTGCCCTGTCCCCCGCCATCCCCCCTCACCAGCTGGGAGGGGGGAGGATTGTTCTTCTGATGTGAGCTCTGGGCCCACAGAGGAAAATCAGATACATGATAATAATGACCATAATGATGAGAATGATAATGTCCACAGTGGATCCCTTTAAATGAGCTCTTACTTCACAGGTCAGGGGCTTTATATGCCTTATGTGGGACACCTGGTGGACGCTGCAATGGCTTCCATTGCTCAGATGGGGAAACTGAGGCCGGGGAGCATAAATGACTCGACCCAGGTAGCATAACCAAAGAGTGGCGGGGGCACGGTTCTCAGTCAAGACTTGGAGACTCTGCCTCCCCCCACACAGGCTATCGACGTTTCCAAAGAGTTTGACCCACTTTTTAATGGAAAACCCAGAGAGCTGGAGCCAGTGGCTGGTACATGGGAGCTGGGAGGGAGCAAGGACCCCCACCTCAAGGGCCCAACTCCGCCCACCCTCCCTCCAGCTGCCTGGGGCAAGTTTCAGGGCATCTGAGGACAGGTGCAGGAGCCCCCACATGCGCCCAGCATGATTCATTCATTGTGCTGCGCCCCAATTGCCCCGCCTGGGTTGGGGTGAGGGGTGGCGGCGCGGGGTGGGTGGATAGTAGGTGCTGGGACCCCCAGTGAGGCCCTGTCCCCAGGTTGGAAGAATCCCACCACCCAGTCCCCGTCCCACTACACCCTCGCGCCCGGGCAGCTCACCCCTCCTCTCACGCCCCCTCCGCCTCCAGGGCGTCCTCTTGCTCGGGTCAGTAAGGGCGCCCGAGGGTCCCTGCCTCACATCTGGGCAGACATCCCAAGACGCCTTCGATGATGTCTTTCAGGATCCCTGACCGCGCCCAGCCAGCGCACCCGTCCCGGTCCTGGGGCTCGGTGGGCACTCCTCAGGTAGCCCCCAACTCCCAGAGTCCACCCCTGCTCTGTAACAGTCGTACTCAGAAAAATAATACAAACACTCCCCCCCAGGCACCCCCCAGCTGCGCCAAATTTATTCCAGGACCTCTCGTCTGCGCTCAGCCTTGCAATCCCTGTGCCCTGTGGGCCCTCACTCCCCCGCACCCCCTCCCCCCCAGGCGTCCCTGCCCCATTCCAAGGACCTTCCCCTGACTCCCCCACCCTGCGACCTTGGGAACTCCCGCCGTTTGGCCCGAATACACCCCGGTCAGTGTGCTTTTGGCCGGCAGGTGCCCCCTCCCGCGGCCCTGTCCGCGCCCACGCCCCCGACCGCCCCCGCGGGTCTCCCCAGGCCAGTGCGGCCCCGAGCCCTCCCCCAGGGACGCCGGGGAGTGGCACGTCCCGCCGCCTATGGCTGGGCGGCCGTCCTGGGCCCCGGCTCCGCCGCGGGCCCGCCCCCTCCCCGGCCCCGCCCCCCGGGCCCCGCCTTCCCGCCGCCGCCCCGCCCTCCTCCCGGCGCTCGCGGCTCGCTCACTCTCTCGCGGGCTGAGGGGCGGCCGGCAGCTGGCGCGGGCAGAGGCGGCGGCGGCGGCGGCGGCGCCACGGCGATGGGACGGGCGCTGGGGGCGCAGGAGCCGCGGCGGCGGCGGCGGCGGGGCCCGCGCAACTCGGGCCAAGTGCGGGGCCGCCGGCGCGGGCGCGGGGCGCTGAGCCCCCCCCCCGGCCCCCAGCTCCCGGGCCGCGCACGGCCGAGCCCCGGAGAGCGCGCAGGGGCGAGCGGAGGAAGCGCCGCCAGCGCCGGCCGCCTGCGTCTGGGGAAGAGCGGCGCCCTGGGGGCGAGCCATGCCCGGCGCCCGAGCGTAGCCGCCGGGGGCTGCCCCCCGGGAGCCGCGGGCCGGGTCGGGCGCGCGACAGGAGCAGCCCCGCGCCGCGCCCACCGCGCGCCGAGGACCATGCCGCCCCCGGGCCGGGCGCCGCCGCTCGGGCTCCTGCTGGCGCTGACTGCGCTCCGGTGCCCAGGTAACGCGTCCCCGGACCCCATCCCCGGCCCCGGCCGCCGCGCACAAAGTTGGCTCCCGCGCGGGGCGGCCACCTCCTTCGCAAGTCCCCGGCAGCTCGCCTCGCCCGGACTCGCGCAGCTCTGCGGAGACCCCGGGAACCCAGGGGGGTCCCCGGCACGTACCTCTGCCCGGCGCGAGAGCCCGCCGGCCTTCGTCCCCAGACCCCAGCTCCCCTGCGGATCCCTTCAGGGCGCGCGGGGGCAACAGACCGGAGGCGCTCAGCCTCTCGAGGCGGGTGGGGGCGCGCCTCCAGGAATCTCGCCCCCTCCTCGCCCCTCCTGGTCCTGGTTCCCGCGGGGTTTTGCTGTGACGGGGCGTCGGTGGACCCCTTCTCCCGATTTCCTGATGCCCCCGGACGACGCACGGCCGTGCGTTGCCAGGACACCTGCGGGGCCCCAGCCTTGAGGTCGTCTCGGTCGGCGCAGTCTGTCTGGCTTGTCCGCAGCCTCTCTCCGCGCCTCGCCGCACCCTCCTGCTTTTACATTTTACAACCCCCCCCCCCCTTCCCCGAACATGTCCCCTCTCCAAGTGGCCTCCCCTTAGGTAAGGCGCAGCCTGCTTCTTGCTTTCTGGAGACGCGTGCTGCCCCAGCGCCTTGACCCCAAGGCGGCCAGGCAGCCCCGCGCGCGCAGGGCCGCCCGGAACGTGGTGATGCCTAGAGCCATTGCCTGGGTACCATGGAGCCGGGCTCCCTGCTGAAATCGACGCAGCTGTCGCCAAAACCTAGTGAGTGGGGAAGGCAAAATAGTCATGTATTTTCTCTCTGCTGGAGTTTGGAAAGCTTCTACCACCTTGGGGTGGCTACATGTTGGTTCTAGAGGAAACCTGTCTTAAAATGCTAATCCCTCTTCTCCTCCCCTCCCCCCGACCCCAAACAGCGGAGACAATCCTAAAGGCTCAGATGAACCCGGAACCGTCGCGAGCGACATCCGTGTGCGTTTGGAGAGCTCAGTTCTCCAAACATTTTTAAAATCGGGACCCATGATGTGGGAGCAGATAGCTTTCGCGTTAGAAAAATTCTCATTTCCTTAACAAGCAAACGGCACAGAACCCAGGCTGCTGTAGGAAAATAGAACTTTAACTTTTCGGCTCTCACTGCTTTAGGGAGGTTGCATTTAGGAACACACCTTGTATGCCGACTTAATGTGTGATGTATTTGCATGGAAAAGTAAATATTGACTTACTCTGAGATGCCCTTAAGTGACCCGAAATATTTCATAAAACCTTCCACTCGGAGAGAACCTTCTGTCAGAGATATCCATCGGCGTTCAGCCTGGGCTTAATGTGTGGATGAATCTTCAGTCAGCCTGGCCCCAGGCATCTATGATAGCTGTTCTGCTCTCAGCTTTCTTCTGTGGTACACGAGGGGGGTCAAGGCTGTTTCTTCCTAGCTGAAGCCCTGGGACCTGTTCCCAAAAGTGCAGTCCCTTGGACTTGAAAATTGCAGTTCTGTCTCTATTTTGTTTCTCCACGGGGGTCAGCCTTTGCCTGGATGTGCTCATAGGGGAATATTGGAAATCTCTCTGAGAAGCTGGCTGCCTAGTGCTTGTAAGAGAAGATGGAGAACCCCCGCCCCTCCCCTAGCAACAGAAGAGCTTGTGCCTGGCTCTGTGGGGCCAGATCCTGGCAGGGAAGGTGTGCCGCCCCTGAAACCTGCTGCTGGCCCAGCTCCTGGCCGAGCTGCCCAGCTGCTTTTCCCCGAGGCTCAGCTGGGCAGCTCTCTTGGTGAATGCCACTAGGACAGAGCCCTCCATGCCATCATCAGGTTCTTGGGAGCCCGTGGAAGTCTTCCACTGGTCCCTACCAGGGACATAAAGAGAGACAGTTTGATAACTCTATATTTAGCACCAGTTAGGAGAGCTAGGAAGAAAAAAACAAGGCTGGAATTCTTGAAAGATACTTAGCTGCCTACTGTTGGTGGAAAGGTTCAGAGGAATTAGCTAGAGCTTCCTTCAGAGCTGGTTGGATTTTCTGGGTAATTTCTGGCATGATTTACCGACCACGTTTGGCTGAGGTTCTGGGAGAGGGGCTGGAAGGGTTCTGAGGGAAGGAAGGACGCCCTCTCCCCCATCACACAGGGATTGTCTGCTCTGTACCAACCAACCCCCCCCCCCCCCCCCCCCGGCGTGGGTAGCTGCCATGGTAAAGAGTCTGGTGGGCGTACTTCTTTCAGCCTTGCAAGCTCTTAAACATATGGAACTGTACTTGGTAAGAGTCAGCACAAATCTCCCAGCTTAGCGACTAGGGGGCCCCCATTATTCAAGCCACTTTTGTGCATTCTACGGCTTTGCAAATTAGCAGCACTGTTAGAACCCCTGCTGGGGAAAATGGACGCGCCTTGCTTCATTGACCCATTGTGCTCGGGGTCTATAAAATTGGGGTGGGTGGAGAGCCCCCGACAGAGGGGCCTTGTGAGTGGCAGAGCCTGCTAGTGCGGGGAGGGGGAGGCGGCTTTGGCCTCAAAGCGGAGACACTCCTCACCCTGCCCGGCACCTTGGCATGGCCTGTGGTATATTTCATTCTCTTTACAATAGTGGTTTGGGGGGGGGGGTGCCTGTGGATGGTGTTGCTCTTTGGAGAGGTGGCAGGGAGTGGTATGCACATGCTGTCACCTCCCCTGAGTGATTTAACGACAGTACAGTGGAGGTTCCCAGAGTAAATCATTTGAAGTCTCACCGCCCCCCCCCCCCCCACCGGATGCAGGGAACTTGGGAGGCGTGGGGGCTTCTGCATGAGCGGTGCTCAGAGCCAACAATGAGCACGGTGGTTGCCATGATCCAAGAGAGCCAAAGAAACCCCTCGTTTGTTGGTGTGAAGTCCAAGAGGGTGGTCTCCAGGCCAGCAAAGCCTTTCCAGAGGCCTTGTTCCCAGATGAGCCCCCCAGTTGTACGCGGCTGGGTGGTTCCTTTCTTCTCTCCTGGGACTAATAGTGAATTTCCCTGTGTAGCTATGGCCTTGAGCAAGCGCGTGCTGCCTGTCACCGTAGGGAGATGGGGGTGCCCTGGCCCCATAGGCGGCATCCTGGGGCCCGAGTGGCACCACCAGCTCCCTCTTGGAGTAAGTAAGCGGTCTGGCAGAGCAAGGAGGCATTTTAGAGCATCTCCTCCCCTCCCCCACAGCCCCCTTTGCAGATGGGAAAAAGGAGACTCGGGCTGGGGAGTGAGTTGCTCAGGGCCACATGGTGCATTGGTGTCTGAGCACGCTCATGGCTCACACAATTTCTCTTTTTAAAAAACTTTCCACCCAGGCGTTTCTCAGTGGACACAGGGGAGTCTTTCTGGTCAAGGAGCTCTACTGTGTGGTCCTGGAGGGGGCTGTGGCTCCATTTAAGGAGCCCAAGGTCATGAGAATGACAGCGGCTCTGCGAGATCAGAATAGCAGGGGTCAGCTCACAGAGGCAGCGGGTCCTCGCAGTGGTGCCCCTGGGGACGGGGCGACGGAACCAAGAGCTGCCTAAGGTGCTCACTGTGTCCCTGCCCCCATGCCAGGCCTTGCCTTGTCTGGACATGCGCTGGCAGGTGGACACTCATAACTCACGGTTTCTAGGGGAACATATTGGGATCCAGAGATGCTAGTAACTTGCCTGCGGTCACACAGTGTCAGGAGCCCAGGTGCTGATCTGTACCCCACCCCCCCAGCCAGATCCCCCTGTGGGGCCTCACACGGCATGGTATGGGGCTTCTTGATTCCAAGGTGCGGTGGATTCCAAGTCGCGTCCCTTCCACGGCCCGCCTTCTCTGGGGGCTTGCACTGCTTTTCTGTAACAGGTCAATCTGTTACTGTGAACTGAGGCTTAGAGCCATAGAAATCCAGCTGATGGGAGTCAGCTCTGCAGGCAGCTGGGAATCCTTCAGATTGGGTGCCCTCAAGGGATTGGGTGGTTCTGTTAAAGGCCGAGAGTTTGGCGGACAGAATCCCCCTCCTTTCTATTTCTGTTTCAGTGGATCTCAGAGTCGGCATCTCAGTGACTAACCCCGACTGACTGCTGACTGTGTATTCTGAGTGAGTCCTCTACTACCCGACGGGGGTAAGGACTGGCGTCCGCCCCACTCTACGGACGGGGAAGCTGAGACCCACGGAGGTGCCGTGGCTTATGCAAGGTCACGCAGCCCGAGGGGGAGGGGGAATGCACGGGAACCCACAGTGAGCCTGCCTGGCTCTGAGCCTGCTCTGAACTGCTCCCTTCTCTGTGAGCGTGGACACCGAGTGTTGTGGGCGACTGATTGGAATTTGAGACTAATTTGGGCCCAGGGGATTCGGGGATGTGTCTTAAGTTGGAGGCAGAGTTGACTCTTTTTTGAGAAAGTCGTTTTGGGGGATTTGGGCTGCTCTAAAGTCAGCCCCCTCAGTTGGGAGCCCTGGAGTGTGCATCAGCAGGGAGGTTGGCGTTGGGAGAATTGAGCCTGCGTGGAAGTCCAGCGGGAGAGGGTTGCTCTTGGGCCGTGTCTGGCCCTCAGGCTTCTCTTGTTGGTTGCCCGCATTTAAGAAGTGGGAGTTTTCGGCGTCACAGTCCAGGTCATTGACTTGTCCCTAGAAATCCGGAGATATTGAGGAAAAAAAAAAAAATCTCTCTGAGGCTCAGTTTCCCAATCTGTAAAATGGGTTCTGTCTTAGTCCATACAGGTTGCTGTAACAAAATGCCACAGGCTGGGTGCCAGAACCATGAGAACAGACCCTAGTTCTCATGGTTCTGGAAACTAGGAAGTCTAGGATCAGGGCACCGGCATGGGCACGTTCTGGTGAGAGCCCGCTTCCTGGCTCCTAGATGCCATCTTGTCGCTGTGTCCTCCCGTGTGGAAGGGCACGGGGGAGACTCTGGGGTCTCTTTTAGGAGGGCACTAATCCCACCCGTGAGGCTCCGCAATCATGACCTCATCACCTTCCAGAGGTCCCACTTCCTGATAGCATCACATCGGGGCCCAGGTTTTAACGTAGGAGCTTCGGGGGGACACAGACATTCAGCCGATGGCAGGCCCTGAACTTACCCCCTTGCTGATCTGGTCACAAAGTTGGGCAACACCAAGGGAACGAGGGAGCTGTCCGCATGGCCTGTGGTTAGCAGGAGGGAGGACCGGCGAGAAGGGAAGGCCGGTGGGCTCCTTGCTCTGAAGGTCAGAGCTGTGAAGTGAAGGTTAATGGTGGCTTCTCACTTGGGGTTTTTCTGGATTCTTGGGTCACCCTCCAGGGAGAGCTTTGGGGCTCAGTTGTAGTCCTCAGTTGTATTCCTTTGTTCTGAGCCTTTGAGGCTCAGAGGGGCACAGGGACCTGATCAAGACAACACTGACCGTGAGTGGCAGGGTGGGGGTCTCCTCCCCAAAGCACCCGACTCCTGTCTTCCCTGCCTCTAAGGTGCCCTCTTGGCCTGAAGTTTTCCCTCAGTTTCCCTGCCCTCCGGGGGCTGGCATTCTAGGGCAGGTTTGTGTGATGCAGAGAGAGAGGGGGACAAGGAGCCAACAAACTCATAAACAGGAAAATCCTTGACAGTAACCTGCGCTCCTCTGTTGCACACAAGGCGACGTGATGGGGGAGTGACTGGGTAATCCAGGAAGACTTCCTGGAGAAGGTGGCATTCATCTTAATCTGAGACCTGCATGATCAGAAGGAGCCAGCCTGGAGAAGGGTGTTCCAGGCAGAAGGAATGGGAACACTTGGAAGGTACCCTGCACGGGGCCTGACACACAGCAGGTACCGGGAGCTGCCCGCTCCCTCCCTCCCTCATTCATTCATCAGACAGAAATTGATCAGCTCTGAGCACTGTGAGGGTACGATATGGAACAAAGGAGACACATCCCCCATTCTCAGGAGCCGGTATTCTGGTGGAGCAAGACCATAATAAAACAACGGACAAAGAGAGACATGATGTCAGGCAGTGACAGGTGTCACGGGGAGAGACAAAGCTCGGTCACTTTTTGTTACTTTATTCACCACCCGGGTGCCTGTTTTGCTACTTGCCTCTGAGTGCGGGGTGGCCCTTGATTCCCACTGTCTGCCGAGGGGAGGGGAGAAAGAAGCCTGGGTTCTTGGAGTTGAATTCCGACGTCTTCCCCTGCTTAAACCCCTTGGGTCCGCAGTCGGGGTGTTCTGAACTCCCTTCCGTGACACCCGGCTCCTTAACTGATCAATAGCCTCTCCTTACACTTCAGTCCCAAAATAGTTACATAAAAAATCAATAGAGTCCAATTTGATTTGCTGTATTTTATTACTGAGGGTGATGGAGTGTTCGGAATCGCCTGGTGCTTCTGAGCCAGGTTGTTTTGCGGTGTTAACCTAAATTAACCCGTTGGGGGACCTAACTCATCCTGGCTGGGCTTCGATGCCCAGAATTCAGCGCCCAGGAAGGGTGACTCAGTAAATAACGCATCGCTAATGTCTGCTTTGTGCTCGGAATGCCTCCCACCAGGGCTCTTAATGCAGCGGAGCAAATGGACACATAAAAATGGTACCGTGGCGGCTGCCCGTGCTCCCGGGGCCGGCCCTGCGTGCTTGCCGGAGGGTCCTGTCTTTCCTTCTGGAGCTCCGGAGCGGCAGGCTGGCTCTGCCTGGTCTCCCGGCCCTCGGAGTCCATGGCTCCCTTTGTTTGCCCGGTTCCCTGCATGTTGTGTACTGTCGACGTCTTTAGAGCCTTGGCTTGGGATTTTTCCCTTCCATAGTTGTGCCATCTGCCGCTGCGGGCGGCTGGCGCTCCTGGGCGGGCTGAGGGGGCCTGATGCGTGGGGCTGGGGGGCGCCTGAGCGCAGGGATGAGGGCTCTGCAGATGACGAGGCTGCAGGCGGGGTGGGGGAGGTGGGGGAGGGAGGGGGCCCTGTTCTCCGGGAGTCTGCTTGCTCCAAGCAGAAATATGGGGCAGGGGCAGGGGAGGGGGAGGGGCATGGTGTGGATGGAAGATGTCATTTCACCAAAAAAGTTTCCTAGGGTGGCAGTGCATCGGGACTTTCCCAGTCTAGTGGAGAGCCTCTGGCTGCCTTTGGGCTGTGTCTGGCCCGGAGACGCGTCCGGTTAGTTGCCGTCAGTACCCAGGATCCTGGCTTCTCTCAAGAAACTGGGAAACCTGGGACGCTGCTCTAGCTCCTTGACCTCTCTGGGACTCCGTTTCCCCGTTTGTGAAATGGATCCTGAACTCCCCTCCAGCTGATCTTCTTCGAAACTCCAGCCCGGTCTGCTTCCTTCCTCCCTGTCTGCCTTTGCTCGTTGGAGCGTATTTTTATTGTGCACCTGTGTTGTGATGGGCCCTGCTCTTGGGGCTGGGGAAACACAAGGACAAGACAGCCAAAGGCCGCTGTCCTTGAGGGGTCAGCATTAAGGAGGAGACAGATACTGGACAAAATGAATAACTAAAATGCAGTTGGAGTGGAGGTTAAGTGGTAGTAAGCACAGAGGAGGGCCCCAGAGAGGGAATGCTGGGAGGGATATTTTGCGATTTAATTCCATTTCATGTCATTATTAAAAATTTTTTTAATTAAGTAAACTCTACACCCAATGTGGGGCTTGAACTCATAACCCCGAGATCGAGAATTACATGCTACGCTGACTGAGACAGCCAGTCATGCACCCCTGCGATTTTATTTTATTTTATTTAAAGATTTTATTTATTTATTTGACTGGGGACACCCCGCGAGAGAGGGAGCAGAAGCAGAGGGAGTGGGAGAAGGAAAAGCAGGTGTCCCACTGAGTAGGGAGCCTGACGCAGGGCTCGATCCTAGGACCATGACCTGAGCCGAAGGCAGACGCTTCATGACTGAGTCACCCAGGCTCCCTGGCCCCTGTGATTTTAAATAGCAGCATCCAGAAAGGGGACATTTGAGCGAAGACTTAAAGAAGTGAGGAAGCAAGCTATCTAGCGGCTGTCTTGGGGAAGAGTGTTCCAAGCAGAGGAAATAGCCAGTCCAAAGGCCCTGAGGCCGGAAAGTGCTTGGCAGGCCCAAGGATGGAAAGGAGGCCAGTGCAACTGAGCTGAGCAAGGCGGGGAGAGCAGTGCATGAGCTGACAGAGCTACCGCATCTGGTAAGGACGGTGGCTTTTCCTCTGAGTGAGGTGGGAGCTGTTGGCAGGTTTAACGGAAGAGGGCTGTGCTCTGACTCCCAGGAGCAGAAGCCGGGAGAGCCGAGAAGGGCTACTGCACTAGTCCAGGCTTGGATCACGATGGTGACTGTAGGGGAGGTCACAAGTGGGATTTGGGTGCAGTTGGAAAGTTGCTGCACAGGCTAGCAGACTGATAGATTCGTTCCGTAAATATTTATTGGGTGCCAACGCTATGCCTATCACTGTGCTTGGAATTGGGGCCAAATCAATATTTGTTAGCGATGGAATTAACAAACAGAACGTACATCTGTGAGTTGGGCTTTTGCCTTCTGCAAGTTCTTTCCCAACAGCCCTGGGGAGAAGGTTGGGGTGGGTGAGTGTTTCTGCATCTCTGGGATGGACCTGGTAACATCCCTAGTGAGAATACAGTTCAGGGGATCCAAGGAGGACCCCAGAAGAAAAATGCTTGTTAGGGTAGTGCCTGGCACATACTTAGTGTTCAGGAAACAGTGGCAATTACTGATGACATTGTTAGGACCATTAGGAAGCCAGGACCCTGTTATCCTATTTGCCCTGGAAGCACAGTGGGTAGAGGTTGGGTTTGAACCATGACCTCTCAGACTCTGGTGGTCATGGTTCCTGCTAGACCAGTAATATTAAAAGAAGAAAAGTTGCTGTTCTCATCATCTGATTACTCTGGGATGTTGAATGCTCGTTTGCCAGGTGCATAGGTGTATTCGCGTGAAGTAGACGTGAAGGTGAAATGTTGCGTGTCAATCGAACCCTATCCTCTCCATCAACTTCCACAGCATGACATGCTGCATATTATCTTCTGTATTCCTTAAACTGGCATCCCCACACGATGGCCGGTGGACTAAGTCTGACTCTCTACCTGTGTTTGTAAATAAAGTTTTATTGCAACCCAGCCACGTCCATCTGTTTACACATCCTCTGTGGCTGCTTTCTCCCAACAATGAGAAGTGAGTCGTGTCAGGGTTCATCTTGCTTGCAAAGTCTGAATCCACTACCAACTACCTAGCCCTCTCAAAGAACAAAGCTTGCCTTAAAGGAAAGTCAAACAAGGAATGCTCTGTAAATGGGTGCTTCTAGCACACATTTGTGGCCAAGAACAAGTATCCCTTTTTAACGGCCAAAAAATTGTCCAGCGCATCTGAATGAGAAGAATTGTGGGTTTGGTATCACTTGGTTGAAAAAAAAAACCATATTGATTGAAAGTTGCCATCAATTCAGTAATGCTTTTGAACAAGTGGGTTTTGGTAATTACAGTAGCATTTATGTAACATTTTAAAAATAGTAGCACATGTGTGTGTGAGATATTTTTACTCTGTAGGCAAAGCTGTTGGCTTATCGCTCAGAAGACCCCTTGTAGGGATGCTTCCGGAGATAGTCAGTATTAAAGGAGCCCACGGGTTAGTTATTTTATACTTGGATCAGTGGATCTCTTTTATGGCCTTGTGTTTTTTCTTTTTGGGTTCTTTTAAAGATGAACTTAGCCTTCTGTTGTGTTTACTTGTGACACCCAGGTCTGTGATACTTTAAGTTTTCAGGGCTAAGATTTCGAGTTCACTTATGGAGATCATGTGCCAAATGTGAATTGTATATCTCTATATATTAATGTGGATTCTTATCACTGCAAGGGACAAAGTTGGGAATTTACTGGACTCTGGAGCCAGGAAGTTCAAGGAAGAAACAGCTTCAGGCATGGCTAGATCCAGGTGCTTAACTCTCCTAATGAGCGCTCCTGCTCTCTTACTTTGTCTCTTGGTTCTCTTTTCCTCTGTGTTCATTTAATTTTCAGACAGGCTTTCTTCACCTCCTGGCAAATCTGGCCACAGTCAGCTCCAGGCTTTGTTCCCAAGCCAGTCTTCTCTTTTCTAATCATAACAGCAAGAACCCCTGGACTAACCTGGGTGCTGGACTGACTGTGGATGGGATCCTGTATGTGATTAGCCACATTTAAGTCAAAAACTCATCTCTGGAGTTGGAATTGGAAGCACGTTGCCAGAAGGAGAGACAAGAGATGATTTCCCAAAGGAAATTGTGGTGCTTACACCAGAAGGAAGACAAAGTTGCTGCAAGAGCTTACTAAGTGAGGTGGGGAGAACCTTCCAGATGGGGAGGGCCCTCACACGTGGACGGAAGCCTCTGGTGCCCCTCCTCCAAGGAGCCCGTAGACACCCCGTCCCATTCTGTGTGAGCTTTTGGCAGCTGCTGAAACCGCTGGGCTGCTTTATTGTATGTGGGATCTTTGAAAGCCCCAGCCCAGGGACTTCACGTGTATTTTTGTTGCTTTGATTGAAAACATGGAGTATCTGGGATGCATTCTGCTAATATGTATGAAAAGAGAACCTGATCTTTGACCCAGCAATCCCACTTCTGGGAAACCTGTTTTTTTAAAGAAGTGAAAAGCACCACGATACAAGGGTGTCTGGTTAGGGATATTTAGAAGCAACATCTTGTGTGATGGTGACAAAAAAGAGATGACTGTCCATCCATAAAGTTGTTCTTGACTGAATGGTGGTGTTTCCCTGTGGACTACCACATAGCTGTTAAAAAGAGCAGCTTGGAGCTATACCCATTCTCCTGAAACAGGGTTATTGTCAAGTGAGGAAGGTGAGTTGCATGGTAACTTAGAATGTGCAATGCCATTTTAATAAAGCCGATGAACCAAAAGTCCCCTCTGCGTGTTAAGTAGCCAGTGTTTATATCGTGCTCGCTATATGCCCGTCACGATTGTAAGTACGTTACATAGCCGTCTAATACAACAAGCCTAGGTGTGCGGGTATTGTCATATCCCTTTTAAAGAAGGAGAGTTGAGAGTTATAGGACTTCAGTGAAGGAACGAAGGGGGTGATGTGGTGGGTGGCGGGAAAGGAGGGGCAGCAAAGGGAGGGCATCTGGAGTGTTTGAGACATTTTAGCCACAGTAATGCTGAGTTTTATGTAGAGAGCCCCGCTTTTTCCCTTAGGGTTTCTGGGTCGCTATTGGGGCTGGTGAGCATGCCTTTCTAGGGAGCCTCCAAATTTGCTACTGTATTTTGCTGGTGCATGAAACTCAGGCGAGCCGGGGGTGATGGTGCTTTGTGGTTCCCTGCGGGAAAGAGAGCCTGGGTTTGTGGTGTGATGGGCGTATCTGGTGAGAAAGGTTTCAGTGGTGAGTAACACAGGCAGATTTAAAATGGCAGTGGCTTAAAAAGTAGGAGCTTGTTTCTCTCCCAAGTCAGATTCCGGAGCTGTGTAGTTCAGGATTTTAGGTTGACTCTGTCCCATGAAGTCCTCATGGGCCCTTGCTCCCTTCTATCATTTCAAGCTTGTGGTCTTTGCCCTTATGGTCCAAGATGGCAGCTGTGGGTACAGCAATTTCATCTTCATTCCAGGGACCAATATGGGGGTGCAGACAAAGAAAGGGTAGAGGATGTGCATCAGATGTCTTTTATGGAATAGTCCTGGTAGCCCCATGGTGCTTCCTCCTGTAGACTTACATCCCACTGGCTGTGACTAAGTCGCATCTAGCTGCAAGAGTCTGAGAGGTGTTTTGTTTTTAGAGAGAGAATGGGAGAGCGATTGAGCGGGAGAGGGGAAGAGAGAATCTTCATCAGGTTCCATGCCCAGCAAGGTGCTCGATCTCATGACCCTGAGATCATGACCTGAGCTGAAATCAAGAGTTGGACGCTTAACCAACTAGGTGCCCCCCTGGGGAGTCTTCCTTTTAGATGGCTACAAATCAAGAGTTTTGTTACTGTAGAAGAAGGACAGAATGGATGCCAGGGGAATAATTAGTAGATGGTGATGAATACCTTAGCAGGGTAACACAGTATTTGGAGAGAAGGCATGAACCATCAGGATCTTTTATTACTGTGTGTGTGTGGGGGGAGATTTTATTCTGCCTCCTAAGGTGGGGCTTGGGAGACAAGTTTTTATGGGTGCCAAGAGGAAAATGAAAGCAGATTGGTGAATGATAAACACCATCTTTGTCAAAGATATAAATATGGCTTAAAGAAATATTACAGATAAATCCAAAGTCCCTGTAGGAAATACATATATATATAGATAGATTGATATAGATATATAGATATGTATAGATATATATAGATCTATATAGATCTATATCTATATTATAACAGTTTCAGGCTTGTTTTTGGTACATATATATCTTGTCTCTTCCCCAATATCCATGTGCGTAGTGAACTATCTTATTTTTTGTGTTCCTGCACGGTAGTGCATGATATGGAAATAACAAAGTATTGAGTGATTTCCCACTGCTTCATAAGAAGGGGATTCCCCAAACATAGAAAAGAGGGTCAGAAAGAAGGGCTTCACCCCCCCAGGAACACTGTGCAGAGATCAGCACCCCACTGGGGTCTGCGGACATTTGAAATAAGCCGGGCTGGGGCTGTGGGATAGCAGGTGGAAGAGCTGACACCCGAGGAAGTGGAGTTAACCACAGTGGGGACGATGAGGGATGGGTTCTTAGATACCTGCTGCAGCTTCCCCAGGTTCTCGTCCTAGTGGTTCCCACTCTGGAGGACTCCTGAAGGACTTGGGCTGCCAGCCCATCTACTCCTTGCGTCTCTCCAGATTCTGGGAGCTGTGGTCTTAAAAAAGGGACGTCCTTCAGTTCCCCAGTCTCTGCCTCTTTAGCCCTTAATGCTAACTCATTTGTTTCTAATGCAAAAGGCTCTCTAGAAAGCACCGTGGATTTATGGTGAAATTTTTATTTCCTTATGATATCTTTTTCTCCTTCCACCCACCACCCCCTACGCCCAGCCCGGTTTAAGTGTTTTTCTCTTAAATTTATGGGCTGAGCTGTAAAGAGGGTCTGCATATTTCAGGAGGAAAGGTGTCGGGGGAGGAAGTGTCAGCCTTGCTGTTCACACCAGCTTCACTTACACAGGCTCTGAAGTGGCCTCGTCTTCCTACTGGACCAATTTGCCTGTCAGCTCAGATCATTTTGTGCAGGCGACCGCATTCTGCTTCTCTCTCACCGTAGCACAGAGACAATGAGGGAGGAAGGTGTCGCAGTGCTTCTCCCATATTTCCCACACTTCAAGGGTCCCTCACTCCTCTCCCCTCCACCCCTCCCTTTGTGAAAGTTTTTAATACGTGTTTGAATGAGGGAATGGGCTTGTGTCATGTCGCTCACTGCTGAGTTATGGTTCCTGAACTGTTTCAAGTACATCGCTGAAATTCAGGGCCTGAGCTCAGGCAGGCAGACTGACAGACTGCCTGGGTTTGAATCCCAGCTCTGCCACTTGCTAGCTCTGTGACCTTGGGTTGGTTACGTAGCCTCTCTGTGATATGGCGTTCCCACCTGTGACATGGAGAGAGTAGGAGCTCCCACTCCTTGGGCTGCTGCGAGGTTTAAGGGAGATGGGGCATAAGAATTCAACACAGGGCTGGACTTTGCAGGAGTCCTTAGTAAATGTCACTGCTGCTTTAATTCTCGTCTCCATCCACTGAAATTTTTTTTTTTTTAAGATTTATTTATCTATTTTAGAGAGAGAGAGAACAGGAATGGGGGGAGGGGCAGAGGGAGAACTGGAGACAATCTCGAGCAGACTCCCCGCTGAGTGTGGAGCCTGACCTGGGGCTCAAGGACAGGACCCTGAGGTCATGATCTGAGCTGAAACCAGGAGTCAGGTGCTCAACCTGCTGAGCCCCCCCGCCCGGCTGTGCCCCCTCCATATGTTTAACTGAACACATACTGTGTGCCCTGGTATTCGTTTTTCTGGTTTTGCTTGTTCCTGCTCCCACATCGCTTCATACCCAGATCCTGTCAGGTGATGGTGGCCGTCTGCTCTTTTTGCCTTCCTCTGAGACGAACACCCAGACTTCCTTTTCTTAACTTACGTTTTCAAGTGAAGATGCAACGGACAAACAATATTAGACTGGCTTCAGGTGTGCAGCACAGTGATTCGATGTCTGTACACGTTATGAAATGACCACCACGATAACTGTAGTCCCCGCCGGTCACCATACAAAGTTTTTACAGTTTTATTGACTGTCATCTCTATGAGATCTATTGTATCCCTGGGTCTTATTTATTGTATAGCTAGAAGGTAGTACCTTGTAATCCCCTTCACCTTTTTTGACCACTTTCCCCTTCCCGCCCCACCCCCTCTGGCAACCATCAGTTTGTTCTGGGTATCTGTGATCCTGTTTCTGTTTTGTTTTGCTTGTTTGCTTGTCTTCCTAGATTCCACATGTAAGGGACATCCTATGCTATTTGTCTTACTCTATCTGACTTGCCTCACTCAGCATCATACGCTTTAGCTCCAACCATGCTGTTGCAAAATGGTGGGATTTCATTCTTTTTTGTGGTTGAGTAATATTCAGTGCACACACACACACACACCACGTCTTGAGTCATCTACTGATGGACTCTTACGTTGCTTCTGCATTTTGGCTATTCTAAATAATGCTACAATGAACATAGGGGCACATACGTCTTTTCCAATTAGTGTTTTTGTTTTCTTTGGATAAATACCCAGAAGTGGGGTGGTTGGATCATATGGTAACTGTGTTTTTAATTTTTTTTTTTTAAGATTTTATTTATTTATTTGACAGAGAGAGATCACAAGTAGGCAGAGAGGCAGGCAGAGAGAGAGAGGAGGAAGCAGGCTCCCCGCTGAGCAGAGAGCCCAATGTGGGGCTCGATCCCAGGACCCTGGGATCATGACCTGAGCTGAAGGCAGAGGCTTTAACCCACTGAGCCACCCAGGTGCCCCTGTGTTTTTAATTTTTAAAGGAACATTCGTATTGTTTTCCACAGCGGCTGCACCAATTTACATCTCCCCAAATGGGGCACAGGGGTTTCCTTTTCTCCACATCCTCACCCACATTTATTATTTCTTGTCTTTTTGATAGTAGCCATTCTGACAGATGTGAGGTGAGATCTCATTGTGGTTTTGATTTGCATTTCTTTGATGAGGAGAGATGTGGAGCATCTTTTCATGTACCTGTTGGCCATCTGGATGCCTTCTTTGGAAAAATGTCTGTTCAGATCCTCTGCCCATTTTTAAAAATTGGGTTGTTTGTTTTTCTGATACTTGTATGAGTTCTTTATGTATTTTGTTTATTTATTTTTAAAAATGTTTTATTTATTCATTTGTGAGAGAGAGCGTGAGTGAGGGGGAATGCCAGGGGGAGAGGGAGAAGCAGACTCCCTGCTGACCAGGGAGCCTGGTGTGGGGCCCCATCCCAGGACCCCAAGATCTTGACCTGAGTTGAAGGCAGATGCTCAACCGACTGAGCCACTCAGGTGTCCCATAGTTTGGATGTTAACCCCTTATTGGATGTATCATTTGCAAATATCTTTTCCCATTTAATAGATTGCCTTTCATTTTGTTGATGGGTTTCCTTTGCGGTGCAACGGCTTTTTATGTTGGCAGAAGCTCAGTAGTTTCTATTTGCTTTTGTTATCCTTGCCCGAGGAGACAAATCTAAAAAATTATCGCTAAGACCAGTATCAAAGAGTTATTGGCCTTGTTTTCTTCTAGGACTTTTATGGTTTCAGGTCATACCTTTATGTCTTTGATCCATTTTGAATTTACTTTTGTGTATGGTGTAAGGAAGTGGTCCAGTTTCATTTGTGTGCACACAGTGGTTTCCCTTTCATGGTACCATTTGTTGGAGAGACTGTCAGTCCTCCATTGTCTATTCTTGCCTCTCCTGTTGTAGATTAATTGACTGATAGGTGTGGGTCTTCCTGAGTTCTCTTACCTCACTGATCTCTGTGTCTGTCTTTAAGCAAGTACCATACTATTTTAATTACTATAGCTTTGAAGTATAGCTTGAACTCTAGGAATGCAATACCCCCAGCTTTGTTCTTATTTCTCAAGATTGCTTTGGCTGTTTGGGGTCTTTTTTTTTTTTTTTAAGATTTTGTTTATTTATTTGATGGAGAGAGATAGATCACAAGTAGGCAGAGAGGCAGGCAGAGAGAGAGGGAGAAGCAGGCCCCCTGCCAAGCAGAGAGCCCGATGCGGGGCTCGATCCCAGGATGCTGAGATCATGACCTGAACTGAAAGCAGAGGCTTAACCCCACTGAACCACCCAGGCGCCCTGTTTGGGGTCTTTTGAGGTTCCATTTAAACTTTAGGATTATGTGAAAAATGCCAGTGGTATTCTGATAGAGATTGCATTGAATCTGTAGATTGCTTTGGGTAGTGTGGATGTTTTGACACTATTAATCCTTCTAAATCTACAAACACAGTGTATCTTCCCATTTATTTGTTTGTCTTCAACTTCTTTCATCAATGTCTAAAAGTTTTCAGAGCGCAGGTCTTTCATTTCCTTGGTTAAACTTATTCCTTAGTATTTTATTCTTTTTGATATAACTATAAATGGAGTTTTCTTAATTTCCCTTTCTGATAGTTCATTATTAGTGTTTAGAAGTGGCATAGATTTCTGTATACTAATTTTGTATCTTGCAACTTTACTGAATTCACTTATTCTCTCTCTTTTTTTTTAAGAAGCTTTAGGAATGTACTACTTCTTCTTCTTCTTCTTTTTTTTTTTTTTTCCTTTCGGTCAGACAGAGCGAGCACAGGCAGACAGAGAGGCAGGCAGAGGCAGAGGGAGAAGCAGGCTTCCCGCTGAGCAAGGAGCCTGATGTGGGACTCGATCCCAGAATGCTGGGATCATGACCTGAGCCGAAGGCAGCCGCTTAACCAACTGAGCCACCCAGGCATCCCTTCTTTTTTTTTTTTTTTTTTTTTAAGATTTTATTTATTTATTTGACAGAGAGAGACAGATCACAAGTGCACAGAGGCAGGCATAGAGAGAGTGGGAAGTAGGCTCCCTGCTGAGCAGAGAGCCTGACTCAGGGTCCGATCCTAGGACCCTGAGATCATGACCTGAGCCAAAGGCAGAGGCTTTAATCCACTGAGGAACCCAGGTGCTCCGAGTTCACTTATTCTAATAGTTTATATATATATAAATATATATATGTATAAGTTTAGTTATAAGTAAGTTTATATATATAAACTATTAGAATATATATATATATATTCTCTCTCTCTCTCTCTCTATATATATATAATATCCATGTTATCTCAAACGGTGACAGTTTTATTTCTTCCTTTCCATTTTGGGTCCCTTTTATTTCTTTTTTCTTGCCTAATTGTTGTGCCCGGGACTTCTAATATTGTGTTGAATGAAAGTGGTAGGGGTGGCATCCTTGTCTGGTTCCTGATTTTAGAGGAAACATTTTCAGGTTTTCACTGTTGAGTATGATATTAGCTGTGGTTTTGTCATATGTGGCCTCTCTTACTTTGAGGTGTGTATGTTCCCTCTGCACTGACTTTGTTGAGAGTTTGTATCATAAATGAATGTTGAATCTTGTCAGTTGCTTTTTCTGCATCTATTGAGATGATTGTATGATTTTCATCCTGTTTTGTTAATGCAGTGTGTTATGCTAATTGATTTGCAGATGTTAAGGAATCCTTACATCTGTGGAATATGTCCCAACTGATTAGGATATATGATCTTTTTAATGTGTGGTTGAATTTGGTTCGCTAATATTTCGTTTAGGATTTTTGCATCTATGTTCATTGAGAATATTGACCTACCTCCCTCCCTTCCTTCCTTCCTTCCTTTCCTAGTATCTTTGTCTGGTTTTTATCAGAGTAATGCTGACCTTGTAGAATGAATTTGAAAGTGTTCATCCCGCTTCAATTTTTTGGAATGATTTGAGAAGGATAGGTAGGTATTCAGTGTTCTTTAAATGTTTGGTAGACTAAAACCAAACCAAAACAAACAAGAAGCAGAAACAGACCCACAGATACAGAGAACAAACTCATGGTTGCTACAGGGGAGGGCTGGGGGAATGGGCAGAACGGGTGAAGGGAAGTAGGAGACACAGGCTCCCAGCTGTGGAATGAGTAAGTCATGGGTGAAAGGCACAGCATAGGGGATACGGTCAGTGGTATTGTAATAGCATTGCATGGTGACAGATAGTTCCACTTGTGAGCATACACTTGTGTACATCATGATGTACAGACTTCAATCTCTATGTCGTACATCTGAAATTAATGTAACATTGTTACATTACATCAACTATACCACAACAAAAATAAATAAGCAAATAAGTAAAGCAATAAATATTTGGTACAATTTACCTGTGAAGCGATCTGGTTCTGGACTTATGTTTGTTGGGAGTTTTATTTTATTTTATTTATTACTTTTACTTTTTTTAGAGTGAGAGCAAGAGAGTAGGGGGAGGGGCAAAGGGAGACAAACTCTTAAGCAGGAGCCCCATGCAGGACTTGATCTCATGACTCTGAGATCATGATTTGAGCTGAAGTCAAGAGTTGGATGCTTACCTGACTGAACCACCCAGGCACCCCATTTTTTTTTTACTCTATTTTATTTTTAATTTTTAAAATTTTTATTTTTAAAAGATTTTATTTATGTATTTTTCAGAGAGAAAGCTCAAGCAGGGGAAGCAGGAGAGGGAGAAGCAGGCTTCCCACAGCACAGGGTGACCAATGCAGGACTCAGTCCCAAGATCCTGGGATCATGACCTGTGCTGAAGCAGAACCCAACTGACTGAGCCACCCAGGCATCCCTTCAGTCTATTTTAAATTACCCATTCAATTTCATTTGTAGTATAATTAGTCTATTCAGATTTTCCATTTCTTCATGATTCAGTCTAGGAAGAGTATATGTTTCTAGAAATTCATCCATTTCTTCTGGGTTGTCCAATTTGTTAGAACACCCTGATTTTCATTCAGGAAACCACTGCTTCCCTGCTTCGAGGCCATGTGGTTGGGTGGGTACTACCAATTTTCTCCTCCTCCTCCCTGGGCTGGCTCGTGAATGGCTGACTAATCAGAGCATTTCAGCAAGGCCTCAAGGATTGGATCACAGCCGGCCTGTGACCCAAGCTGGGCCAATGAGGGCCAACCCTGGGATATTTGTTGCAAGCATTGGGGAAGAGGCCCTTCTTTTCTGTGTTGCTGTTGCTAAGCTGGTGGGATGTGAGCCTGGAGGTATCTGTTAGTATTGCCGTGTAACAAATCACCATAAACTAATAGCTCAAAACAACACACATTTATTATTGATCAGGAGTTTGGGCACGGGTTCTCTTCTGCTTCCAGATCTCTCACCAGATAGCAGGCAAGTTGTTAGCCAGGGCTTTGGTCTCATCTGAAAGCCTGCCTGGGGAGGGATCTGCTCCATGTCCACATGGTTGGTGTCAGGACTCAGTTTTTGTGGGCCCTTTGGCCAAGGGCCTCAGTTCCTTACCTCGTGGCCCTTTCCCCATGTGGCACCTTGCTTCACCAAAGCCACCACATGACCGTCTCTGGCAACCTAATCACAGAAGTGATCTCCCTCCCACATGTAGGTATTCTGTCAGTCCGAAGGAATTTACTCAAGGGGAGATGACCACACAGAGCTGGGAATGCCGTCAGGTGGGGAATATCACAGGCCATCTTAGAAGCTGCCTACTTTTCTGGACCCGTGTGAGAATGAAGCCCGAAGGGAGGCAGACGAAACCAAGGGATGCAGCAGGAAACTTTCCTGGCCATCATATCGGAGTACCCAGCAGTAGCTGTTTCTCATGTTAAAAAAAATTACTTTTAGCATTTAAAAATTAAAAATTTTATTTTCCTGTCCAGTGTGGGACTTGAATTCATGACCCTGAGGCTGAGCATTGCATGCTAGTCCTACTGAGCCAGCTGGTGCCCCTAGAAGTAGCTGTTTCTGATCTGAGCTTGATCTTGAACTTCCCCAGTACATGGTCCAATATCCTCTGTTGGCTTAAGCTACTTTGAGTTGAGTTTCTGTCGCTTGCAACCTGGAGGGTCCTGCTGAAGTCTTGTGGAGGCTTCTCAGTTCCCCTTGTCTGGCAGTGCCTGCCGCTCCTTGGAAAGCCTTTGGTATTCTGCGTGCTTGACTAGAATCTAGAAAATCTGCGTATACCTCACTCCCCCTCCAGACTGAGCTCATCGAGGATGGGTTGTATGGTTTTTTTTTTTTTAAATTTTTTTTTATCCCCCTTCCCCGCTTTACTTCCAGGGCCTCGGATGCTGTCAGACACAGGAGATGCCATCTGCCAGTAATTACTGGTGTGAGAGGTTCTTCCTTGTCCCTCCCTCTCCCCCTCCCCCTGCCAATCAAAAATGTTTCAAAAATGATCTCAGTCTCCTGCACCTGGCTTGGGGTTGGAACGCTGAATGTCAAAGACGAAAACATCGTTGATGCCACCCTCTAGAGGCAGCTACAGCTGCACACGAAGCAAAAGTGTGAATTTCACAACATTGGGTGGGTCACCCTAATGGAAACGACAAGCCACAAGCAACAGAGGTGGTGCTGGCTAATTCCTTAACATTCTAGATTTTAATCGAGCACCTCTATGACAGCCCTGCTTTTTGCAAGCATTTGCTGATACCGACATATTTATTTTTAGTGAAAGGATTTTATATTTTTTTCTAGGCTTAGTAGTTTTTGTTGTATATCCAGAACATATGTTAAAAGAAAATTTTCTCATGAAGCCATTTTAAAATGCTTTTCATTAATGCATCAGTCCATTGCCATGACCCTAGCCTCCAAAGCCACTTGGGGTCACTTTCCACTGCATTTTATTCATGAGATGTGAGCCTGTAATCAAAGGAAAGGGAATTTGGTGCCCGCTGTGGATCAGAGAAGTGGCAAAGAATTTGCAGACATGTTTTGAAAGGGTTTTAAAAGACCTCTGCCCTACGATGGGGTATGGTAGGGGTGAGAGGGAGGAGCTTGACTCCTGGATTCATCAGGAAGGCTGTGAGCAGTGGGCCAGAGGGTGGTCCGACCCTCAGCTGGGGAAGGGTTGGGGGGTGGACCTGGTTCACTCCTCCCTTAGTTCTTTCCAAATGTAATGATGTCCTTCTGGTCTTCCTCAGTGGCACCAGTTGCCCCAGGCCCTTTGCTGGTGCCTGGTCTTGGAGGGTGGGGCGGCTGTGATTTAAACGTGGCCTCTCACAGTCCCTGGCCTGACTCCTGGACAGCAGCCTTGGTGTGGGGTCCTCCTGGCATCCGATCCTGGTGGTGACTTTGGTACCCAGATACTCCTTCTCCACAGCCCCCTGCCTCCCTGTCCCTCTTCATTCATTTGCTCCTTTACCCCCTTAAAAGGGGTCGTTGCTAGTAGTTAGCATTCTCAGACCGTGGCAGTGGCTGCTTTCATCAACTGAGAGACTTGAATTAGAATATTAATTTCACCTGGGGTTTGGACACATTGTTTCTGTGCTGAGCACATATTTAAAAGCGGGGAAAATGTAATTGGCTCCTTCCTCCTATGTCTCTTCTGGAGGCTCCTGGGGGAGTGAGCGGGAAGTTTTAGAGTTGCTGTGACCTGCTTGCTTCTCTGTGGGGTCATGCGAGCCCCTCCTGACACACTTGCAGAAGGAGCTTTGGCCACCTGCTAACCCGCTGGTGGACAGCCAGCATCTCATGGCCACCTCCCGCCCTGGGGCATATTTGCTTGGCCAGCACAGTGCTGTAATAATTCTTGAGCCCGTATTCAAGAGCTAGAGGATTTAGTGTGAAAACCTGGATGTTCAGCTTCTCCTTGAAGAGCAGCCAGGCTGGTAGCCTGGGGCTACCTTCCCAGACAGTGACACACCTGGCTTGCAAGGGACGTGATCTCTAGTTCATTCATAAGCTATTTCGTGAGCACCCCTTATGTGCCAAGCACTGTTCCAGGAACGGGGCGGGGGGTAGAGCCACTGCTGTCAAAGAGCTTATACTTCCACTTACAACGCATCTCTTGTACGTCGCCTGTCTAGCCCTCCAGACCAGCACTGTCCAATAGAACTTCTTACGATGACGGAGATGTTGCCTGCGTGTGCTGTCCAGGACGGTAGCCGCTAGCCATGTGCTACCGTGAGCCCCTGAAGTGTGGCCAGTGAAACAGGAACTGAATTTGCGATTTCAGTTCATCGTAATCCACATGTGTTTAAATTTAAGTGTAAGCAGCCGCACGTGGCTACCAGCTAAAGGATTGGCCAGTGGGGCTCTCGGTACTTGAATTCACAGCTCCCACTTGGCAGCTAACCCACTGCCTTCATTTAATAGCTGGGGAAACTGAGGTATGTTGACGGCGCAGAGACAGGGTTAGAACTTGGATCTCCCTGATGGCTCGGCTGGGATGTTCAGTGAAACCAGTATCAATGAAGGAGTGAATGGGCTGAGGTGACGTTAGCTGTGGCCGGAGACATGGATGGGCCTCAGGCTGCGTAGGGCCTTGCGGACTAAGGGAAACAGTGTATTGAGATGGGATCTGCATACCAAGTAACCATTTTGAAGAGTACAATTCAGTGGCATTAGCACACTCACAGTGGTGTGCAGCCACACCTCTGTCTGGTTTCCGAACATTTTCATCCTCCCAAAGGAGACCCCATACCCTTTATGCGGCCACCCCTCATTCCCCACTCCCCCAGCCCTGGCCACCACTGGCTTATTTCCTGCCTGTGGGTTTGGCCCGTTCTCGATGTTTCCTATCAGTGGAATCATATACTGTGTGGTTTTTTGCGTCTGGCTTTTTCCACGGAGCTTTGTTTCTTCACTTTTATCCAGCTTGTAGCAGGTGTCCACGTTTCCCTTCCTGTTAATGGCTGAATCGTAGTCCGCCGCATGCATAAGGAATGTGGATCTCATCTAAGAGCAACGGGGAGCCCCGCAGGGTCATTGGCAAGGGCGTTTCTTTCTGAGCGTTGCTGGGAAGAAGGCCCCTGCAGCCCCATGGTAAAGAGGGTTTCCTCCCCTGGGTTCCACAGAGCTGGTTTTCAGCTTTGTGCGGGGGGTCCAGGGCGCAGGGCAGACCCACCTGCTATATTCCAGGTCCTTCCATGCCCCTTCATGCCATAATTGTGAGCACCCTCCCTGGACCCCCTTGGAACGAATTCGGTCTCTGGGAGGCGGATCCCCCTTCACTCGGGTGCCCCCCGAAGTGTGGGTCAGCAGTTTACAGGAAGCAGATCACATTTGGAAATCAATTTGATTTGGAAAGGGAGCTTAGCTTTTGCACTGAGAAGGGCTTGGCCTCCCTTGCTGGGGCACAGGGGTGGCAGGTCAGAGACTGGGGGATTTCGGAGAGGAAATAAGGAAATTGAGAATCCCCGTCCAGGCTAAAGAAAGCAGCATCTTGGGCGCCTGGGTGGCTCAGTGGGTTAAGCCGCTGCCTTCGGCTCAGGTCATGATCTCAGGGTCCTGGGATCGAGTCCTGCATTGGGTTCTCTGCTCCGCGGGGAGCCTGCTTCCTCCTCTCTCTCTCTCTGCCTGCCTCTCTGCCTACTTGTGATCTCTCTGTGTCAAATGAATAAATAAAATCTTAAAAAAAAAAAAAAAAGAAAGCAGCATCTTTCTCTGCCTCAGTCACAGGCTGGCTAACACAAGGTGGCCATCTCTCAGCAGGGCACAGGCTCAGGGACTGAGTGTCCCTGGGGGTGGCCCCATGGCCAGCTGGGCTCTTTTGGCCCAGCCCGGACAGCAGGTGCTGGTGAGGCAGAAGAGCAGCCTGGTCACTGGGACGGTGTGGGAGGGGGTGTCCTGTTTCTGTCCCTTGTCACCTCATGCTGTGGGTGGCCCTGGGGAGTGGTATTTACTGAGTTTGCTGTGTTTCTCCCAACACAATAGCAGGGCTGGGAGCAGGGACCTCCGTCTCCTCTGGAGCCCCTCTTCCCCTGTCCCCGCTCCTCCTGGCCACCACCATACTGGACACGCCTGGGAGCGTGAAGACACTTGTCCCTTGTTTCTCAAGCCCTGTTGGTCATTGGTCTGAACCATTTGGCAGAGCTGAGTCTCAGGGTCTCAGACAGGCCTCTTTCTTGTGTAGCAGCTCGTCTTTTTTCCAAGAGTTTTCTCTTTTATACTATGGAATACAACGGCTATTGATTTTATTAGAAAAAAAGTAATGATACAAGTTGTACATATATATTCTCTCCTGGTAGAAAATTAAAACATTCCCCAATACTGAGTTCTCTTTTCCTTCCCCAGAGGGGAATTGTGTGAGTGTCTTTCCAGACGTTTTTGCTAGGACTCCCCTTCGTACCTGCTCACTTGTTTGAACACCCACTTACTCACTCAGCCCATGCTGATTTATTGAGTATCTACCCTCTGTGTCAGGCACTGTTCTGGACTCTGGAGACGTATCAACAAAGGAGCTGGGCGAAAACCTTGGCTCTCTTGTGGGTAGAGATTCTAGTAGTGGAAGAGAGTGCTATGAAGAAGAATTAGGGAGGGTGTTGGGGATTCCTGGGTTGGGGGACTTCCCTTTGTAGGGAGGCTGCTCATGGTTAGAGGGGAGCTGACTGAGAAGACAGTGCTGGAGTGGAGATCCCAGGAACATCAAGGAGCAAATCTCAAGGTTTTCTGCAGGGGGAAAGGATGTTGTGGGGGCAGCAAGTGCAAAGGCCCTGGGGTGGGAGCTGCCAGGTGTGTTAACGGAACTGCAAAGAGGTCAGGTGGTCAGTGTGCTCCCCTAGGGCGGGGGAGATCAGATTGGCACTGAGACTGGATCACAAAGGGCTCAGGGGGTTGCTGCAGACTTTTATCCCGAGTAGAGTGGGCCTGCCCTGGGGAGGTTGAGCAGTGAGTGGTCTGGACCAGTTCCCATTTTAAAAGGTTCACTTCCCTGTGGTGTAGAAGAGAGGTCAATGCCTGGGTAGGGTGGGGTGTACGGGGGCAGATAATGGTAGAGACCAGAGAGGAGGCCATGGCAATGCGGGGGACTTGGACCTGGGGTGGCAGTGGAGGTGGAGAGAAGGGAGGGGTCAGAGTTTGGGCCTAAGGTCTTAGAAGAGCTGACTTGCACCAACTCTTATGGGGTGGTCCAAGGGTGGAACAGGTGCAGGGGCACGTTTGATTCGTGGTGCTTGCTTTAAGTGGAGGTCTCACGCATGTAGCTGGATGTCTGGGTCAGCCTCAAACTCTGCAGACTTCCCTGAGCATAGCTCTCGGTGCGTCCCTACCTGCTCCCTGTGGACCCATTTCCTCTCCTCTGGGTTTCTGAGCGGCCTCCAGTGCACAGCACACTGGTCCAGTGGCCTGGAGGCTGAGCCCTGCTGGGAGAGCTCTGAGGAACAAGACGGGAAACCAGGGCATCCAAAACAGAGAAGGGCCACGTGCCTGTTCAGGCAGCCCCCACTTGCCATTTGCCCTCCCTTTTAAGTGGCTCTCACTGTTCACCTTCTGAGCCCTCCGCCTGGCTTCCTCTGTCACCAGATATAACAAATGGCTTGTTTTCCCGACTTCTGGCTGGTAGGGATGAGTGAGAGGTGCCCCCTCCCTTTCCTGCGCCGTCCCCCCCCGACCCTTTATTTAACCATCTTCTGTGGTTATCTGAGCAGCCTGGGCTCCCCTGCAAAGTGAACCCTGGGGGTGGGGGGGCCCCCATGAGGACAAACAAGGCTGCTTCATTCATGAACGGCCTGTGACGAAGCCACAGAGGAGCCTGCAAATCACTTGCTTGTTGCAACGGGAAACAAGCGGATTTGGTGTCATCTCTCGTTTCCCTCGGGGGGAGTCCCTTCCCCTGAGTAGTTCTTCCTCCACTATTTTTCTTAAAATTAAGGTGAAATTCACATAACATAAAATTAACCATTTGAAAGTATACATACAATTCAGTGTTTTCTCCCCCAGCACCTTCACAATGTTGCGCAAGCAGAGTGTCTATCTAGTTGCAGACCATTTTCATCACCCCCAAAAAGGAGACCTCAGAGCTGTTAGCAGTCACTCCCCATTCGTGCCCCCCACCCCCAGCCTCTGGCATCCACTTTTTTGCTCTCTACGGATTTACCTATTCCAGACTTTCCACATAAATAGAATGGTCCACTGTGTAACCTGTTGTGTCTGGCCAGTGGGAGACCAGGCTGCAGATCCAAGGGCCAGGGAAGAGACAGGCTGGAGGTGTCCCTTTCCCGCTCCCTTTGCTCTGTCCCCACCCTTCTGCTCGTGGCTTCATCTCCTGTTCCAGTGAGGGAGCTCACCTCCCAGATGCTACTGCCGCTGGGCTCCTGATGGGGTGCTCTTCTCTCGGGGAGGGCCCAGCTTCCCATTCCTGGCTGTGTCTCAGGGCCTCTCCACCAGTGCTCCTACCCTGGGAATGCTCTTTCCTGCCCGGTCCCTTCTGGACACAGAGGAGGCGTTTGCCACTGTCTAAGTCTCCAGAGTCCCCTGCCACTTGTTAGCACGAACATGGCGGCTTGAAGCAACATGACCATTCTGGAAGTCAGAAGTTCAAAAATGGGTCTTGCCGGGTGAATGTCAAGGTGCGGGCAGTACTGTGTTTCTTCCGGAGAATCTAGGGGAGCCCTCCCTGCTTTTTCGTCTCTTCTGTGTCCCACTGGCTGCCCGCATGGCCTGGCTTGTGGCTCTCTCCTCCACCGTCAGGGCCAGCTGCAGGGCTGTCTTTCCTGACTTCGGTTCCATCCTTACATCTCGACTCTCTGAATGGTCTCCTGCCCCCTCTTAGAAGGACCCATGTGGCCCTCGGGATTTCCCCTTTCCAGGATCCTGAACTTCCTCAGCAGTAAGTCTCTTTCACCACAGAAGGTCACACTCCTGGGTTGCAGAGGTGAGGACGAGGATGTCTTTGCGGGGGGGGGGAGGGGTCCTCATCTCGCAGGCCGGGGCCCCTTTGCCCACAGGTGGGTGGTGGAAGTAACAGACGTGGAGTTCTTTATTGGGACACTCGTCCTGCTGGAGCGGCCTCACCCTCTAGCCGCATCTCCCCTCTCCCCTGCCCAAAGGCACTGTCACCAAACACAGCAAAATGGGGTCTTGGGCTTCGGGGACACAAAACTCGGTCTTAACACCCCTCCCTCCGGGTCTTTCTCTGGCCCTCAGTCTTGAAGGGCTCTTTGTGTCTTTGCTGAGAAAAACAAGAGCTGAGATCCTTCTCTGTCTTGCAATGCCCCTGAAATTACTCTCTTCCCGTGGCCGGATTCTCTCTGCGCCGTGAGTGTGGGCAAATTGACGGGATGTTAAAAGATGTTCTAGAAAAGGTCACCGATTACAGGCCTTTCTTTGATTAGTTCCTGAGAAAAGGAGTCGGTGGTTCCTTTCTTGGGCTGGAAAGGAGGCTGCACAGATGTGTGGGCAGGAGGGGCCCGGCCGGGCTGCCCCCCAGTCCATGAGCTGGTGGGGGAATGTCACCTGCCTCTGCCGTATCCGTGACTTCTGTGGGCACTGTGGTTACTGGCCGGGATTCCGGCCTCTCATGCTGGAGCCACGGGCCCCCCGAGCCGCAAAGCCATGCAGATTCCCTCCCTGTCTGCGCCAGTGTGTCATTAAAACACGACTTGCCACTCTGATTAGACTGAGCGGTTAAGTTCATCCGGAAGAGTTTTTCATCTGCTCTGTGTAATTAGCAACATATGATGCTTGTATTAGCGCAATTAAAAGTTATGGTGATTAATATGGGCATCAAAGCAGAACCATAAGTCAACAGATTCCGGGCACTTAGAGTTCACGGGCTGGAAGGCAGAGTGCCAGCCACGGCCGGGCCAGCCTCGCTGGGTGGTGTGGGACTTACACGCAGCCTGGCGGGGCCAATGGTGGCGAATGGAGCCCAGGCTGGGGGTACCAGCCCTTACCTCCCAGATGGTTCTGAGTTCCAGTGCTTGGGATCTCTTCTCTCCACAGACTCTTTTACCCTCTTCGTTTAATTCCAAGATGCACTGAAGGTCATGATCTGTGAGAATCAATACCATCCTGGCTTGCCTGGGTGGCTCAGGTGGTTAGGCGTGACTCCTGATTTCAGCTCAGGTCACGGTCCCAGGGTCGTCGGATTGAGCCCCGCATTGGGCTCCCTGCTCAGCAGGGAGTCTGCTCAAGATTTTCTCTCTCCTTCCCCCGCTGCCCTCCCCTTCCACTCGACCTCACGTGCTCCCTCTGTGTCTAAAGAACAGTGCCTGTGCCTTTGACCCAGGACCCCATGCTGAGATATGTGTCATTTAGATACATTTCCACACATGCCAAATGTGCCAGTTGTCCGGAGAGTGATGGCAGCAATTATCCTTTGTAGGAGAATTTTTGGAAAGGCTTAAACGGATTACGTAAATTATCATATATCCGAGCAAGGGACTATTTTGCTGCGGTTAAAAAAAGAGGCAGATCCATTTATAGTGAGAAAACCCTAAGGTGTGCTGGTAGGTGGATAAAGAGAGGGGAACTGTCGGGGGGTGGGGTGGACAAAAAGTAAAAAGCCTCATCTATCTGTTGGCAGATGTCAGGGCTTCTTGGGAGACTGGCAGCGCCTCCGGGCCAGGGAAAGCACTGGCTGGGGGACAGGAGGGGAGGTACTCGTTCGTACCTTTCCAATCTTGCACCACGTGTGTTTATTATTTATGTAAATAGCTTAAAAATATTTTAAAAGAAAAAGAAAAGGCAGCCACCCATCCTCCCCGCCCTCCCCGCCATCATGAGAAAAAAAAGGCCTGGCATATTACTTTGTGCAAGTAATCCCTGTGACTGAGAGCTTTTAAGAGTGATTTTTCTTTGCTGTGGTGATGTAACGTTTTGTATCTGGCTTCTGGAATTCTAGTACAGAAATGAAATCTAAAAATCCCGAGCACCCACGCCGTGGCATTCTAGGCTGGGAGAGAAGCAGCCCTCACCCTGTGCTCCTCATCTTTGTTGGCTGTGACCCGGATTTGGGCAAAGGCCAAGACCGTGATTACAGTCGGGTCCTCAACAGCTTTTCCCATCAAGCCCCTCCAGCTTGGAGGACCCCATGATGAAGCTCGATGGCCCCATATGTTCCCTAATCTTCAAGAGGCACATGCTTCAGATGGGTAAGACAGGAGGAATCCTAATTCTTATAGAGGTTTTTTTTTTTTTTTTTTTTTTTTAATCAGAATCCCTCAACAGTTCACTTCTAGGTTTATACCCAAGAGAATTGCAAACAGGTGCTTCAACAGAGCCGTGTCTGTAATGTCCGTAGCAGCACTCTTCAGAGGGGCCAAAGGTGGAAACAACCCCGGGGTCTCCATGCGACAGATGGACAAATAAGTTGTGGTCTCTCCTTACAAAGCCACATTACTGAGCCATACAAAGAATGCAGTACGGACACATGCCACACCATGGATGAGCTTCAGAAGCATGACGCTGAGCAGAAGAAGCCAGACACAAAAGGCCACAGGCTGTAGGAGCTCACTTACATGAAACGTGCAGAAAACGGGAGATCTCTATAGGGCCAGAATGCAGTCTGGGGGTTGCCAGGGCCCCGGGGGGAGGGAACAACAGGGCGAAGAGACAGCTCATGGGTGTGGGCTTTACTTCCGGGCTCCTGAAAATGCCCTGGCGATCCCAGGGCACGATCCTGGGAAGGTGCTAAATACCACTGAATTGTTCACTTTAACATGGTTAATTTTATGTTATGTGAGTTTCATCCCAATTACAAAGAATTAAAGCTATCTATGGTGAGAGGTCCCGACCCTTCATTCATTCGTTGCTCAAGAGATAGATATTTGGAATGTTGTGATAAACTGAACCTTTTTTTTTTTTTTAAATACATAGACTGAAAGGGGAGGTTTCCAGCAGCGTCCCAGGGGCAGGTGGCCGAGATGCGGAAACGCATGACCGGAGTTTGGGCAGATGTTCTGGATGGCGTTGACAACACATCACGTTCATCACTGTCTGTCATGATATATAGAGGGGCTTGCCTCTTGTGTAACCTTCTAGTGTTTCTTTATGCACATCCAAACAACTACTGAGATATATTTTTATTTTCTTTACTTTCCTTATAGGAAAAGCAGTATACTTTATATGGAGTATAAATTGAGGCTTTATTTTCATCCAGGTTTGGGAAGGGGGCTTCCTTCCTTCCTCAAACCACCTCTTAAGACCTGAGGCCATTTCTTGCCCTAACCCCAAATCTATGTGGGCACCAGGACTGAGCCAGCCTCCCTGCCTGGAGGTACGGAAGGAAATCTGTGGGATTCTGTTGGGCACAAACCTTTAATGTGCGCGCGAGATGTTGCTGGTTCACCAAGGCCCAGACCTTGCTTCTGCAGAGGCAGATCAGATCCCTGTGCAATCAGTATTGATTTGGTCTGGGCGTCCTGCCAGTCTTGGAGGAGGCCAACGTGGTGATGCGGGCTGTCCTCCTGGCACCTCCAAGTGGCCTGGGAGACATAGCTGACCGGCCTTATGTTTTCTGGTGGTGGGGGCACCACTGGGCTCCTGGCTTGGATGTTTTCTTGGTGGAGCAGTCAGCCAGCAGGTTCTGGAGGCCAGAGTGGCCTCCCAGGGGGTCTTTAGGCCTTTTTCCTTGTCCTTTTGAATCTCTCTTCCAGGATGTAGCTAGAGGGAGCCTGTTAAGATGTTAAATCAGCTCCTGTCCCTCCTCGGCTCCAGGCCCTCCCATGGCTCCCAGCTCATGTAGCATCAAAGTCCAAAGGTCCGAGCATGGCCCACAAGGCCCGCATCCCCTTACTTGCTCTTTACCTGCTACTGGCCTCGTTCCTGGCCTCCATCACAGGCCAGGCACATACCTACCCCAGGGACTTTGCATGTACTCTTCCATGTGTCTGGAATGCTTTCCCCTGTTATTTGTATGGCTCCCTTCCTTGAAACGACATGACTCTTGTCATCTGTTATTAGGTCCCAAATACCGAAGGAAAATGGTAATCCCCAAACTAGGGCTCAGACAACCACAAAATAAAATATGATGTTGGCTAGTCAACCTCAGTTTGCTTTAACTGTTACAAAATAATTTTATGTCGTGTGAGTTGTAGGAGCACTTCAATATGCTCAGTACCGGGATAAGGCAGAATGCTGGGGACCTGAGAAAGATAACTAGGCCGCCGGAAACAAGGCAACTTAACAAAAGGGGGAATAGTAGAAATTCTGAGAAGGGAGAGCCATGGGCAGTTGTGGGCAGACTTCCTGGAGGAGGCGTGACTTGATCTGGGCCTTGAAGGTCTGGTAGAATTTGGAAAACTCGTGGTGGGAGGGGAGATTGGAAGGAGGACTGAGTTTCCTGACGATGATACTTGGGGACAATCAATGAGGCTGGAAAAATGGGCGGCCTTCTGGAGCACTCACTGAATCCAAGGGCTGCAGTTCAGGCTTACAGGACAATGGTCTTTTGAAGTGAGTGACACTGACTTGATGTGGACCCCAAGAACATCTTCCCTGGGAGCGAGCCACATAAGATAAATGCTATTTTTCTGGCTATTTCAGGAGGAGGGGGGAAAAAACCATTCCACCCACCCTTTAGTAGGTTGGGGGTGAGGGGGAAGCTGTGGGTGTTTGTGATCCCAAGGGGGCATGTGTTTCTTTGCCCCATTTGGCTAAATAGTAGGTTGACCTGCTTGTTTTGTTTTTGCTTATTTATCCCTGCTTTCCTCCACCGTGGACATGAGGCAGTGTGCCCAAATAAAATGAAAACAACTGGGGAAGAGGAAACTAGGGAGGCAGCCGATAGTTAGTGTCACAATGGGGTGTGTCTGTATGAGAAACACACCGAGAGATTGACTGTAAATTTGACACGGGCATCCTAGCAGCCAGAGCAACTAAGGAAAGAATCACAAGAATCACAAGAATCACAAGAACCAGGCTTTCCATAAATAGGGACCCAGGACAGCAATCTGGGGATTCCTCAACATGGGAATATTCCTTTTGGGAATTCCTGCCGTGATGTGGCATCTGGGGCTTCTAAAGTGTCATAATATAAAATACGTTCCAGCGAACGGACCATCTATAAATTTGGTTCCCACCCAAAATCCTCGTACGACAGGTTTTCCTGGTCTTGGCCGTGCTGACATTGGGAGTTGGATACTTCTTTGTTGTGGGGGTCCGTTCTGTGCATTGTAACATGTTGGCAGCATCCCTGGGTGCTGTCTTCGAGAGGCCAGTAGTGGTCTCCGCACCCCACCCTCCAGCCCTCCAACAAGCTGTGACAACTAAAGATGCCTCCAGACCTTGACTCGTGTTTCATGGGGGGAAAAGTACCCACATTTGAGAACTTCTGTGAAAGGTCACGTTTACCCCCGTGCATCCTGTTTTATTGATATATTCGAAGGAATGGGCAGGAATGGTAGATTGAATAAATTATAATGAACTGCGAAGTCAGTGCGGATCATAAAGTGAAGTGGTGAGTCTGACAAGAAATGTAGGATTTCAGGAAGTCGATGAAAGTGATGTTGGCAAACCGCCTGACCCACCAGGAAACCATCGACCGAGGAGGGACTCTCAAGGGTTAGAGCAGTTAGCATTGAGGAAAAGGAAATCGAACAAATTGCTAATTTAATTGATGCCTCAAAATAGAATGATTTGACTATCAAAGGATTAAGGGATGACCTTGGGGAAATCAATGATGCCCTGATATATTTTAGCAAAAACGTTTGTCTTTATGGCCATGTTACTGAAGTTGAATGCGAAGGGAAGGACATTGCTTCCTGCTCTTAATGATTTTGTTGGATGAATTACATGATTACTCTCCACATTTTCTTCATTTTATTCATGCTTTAGTCTAAAGATTGGTGTATCGTTCCAGTTCTAATTTGCATTTTGTGAACTCTAAGAAAGTCTTATTTGCAAAATTTCTGTTTCACTTTTCTAGATAAAGTCTTAGTCATGCCTTTTTTTTTTTTTTGGCGATAAAATTCACATAACATAAAGTTCACCAATTTAAGTCATTTCAAAGTATACATTGTTTATGTATTTAGTATGGTTATATTGTTGCAAACCACCTCTACCTAGTTCCAAAACTTTTTGTCACCCCCAAATAAAACTATGAGCATTCCCCTCCCCTCCTGTTTAGTATAGTTACATTGTTATATAGTTACATTGCTTAGTATAGTTACATTGTTTAGTGTACATTGTTTAGTATAGTTACATTGTTTAGTATAGTTACATTGTAGCACAACATCACTTCTATCTAGTTCCAAAACATTTTCATCACCCCCAAATGAAACCATACCCATGAACATTTCCGTCCACTCCAGCCCCTGGCAAACACTGATTTTCTTTCTTCCTTCCTTCCTTCCTTTCTTTCTTTCTTTTAAGTTTTATTTATCTATTTGACACAGAGAGAGACAGTGAGAGAGGGGACACAAGCAGGGGAGTGGGAGAGGGAGAAGCAGGCTTCCCGCTGAGTAGGGAGCTGGATGTGGGGCTCGATCCCAGATCCCAGGACACTGGGATCACGATCTGAGCCGAAGGCAGATGCTTAACGACTGAGCCACCCTAGTGCCTCACTAATTTACTTTCTGTCCAGAGATTTGCCTGTTCCGTATTTCATACAGATACAGTCTTGTAGCCTGTAGATTTTTGTGACTTGCTTCTTTCGCTCAGCATATTTGCAAGTTCATGCATGTCGTAACATGGTTCTCCATTCCTTTTTATGGTTGAATACTATTCCATCCCGTGGCCGGGCCATATTTTGTTTATCCATTCATCCACTGACAGACCTCTGCTTTGTTTCTGCTTTTCGGCTGTCCTGATTAATGTTGCTGTGAACCCTTGTGCACACGTTTGTTTAAATAACTGTTTTCATTTCTCTTGGGTGTATACCCAGGTGTGGGATTGCTGGATCACATGGCAATCCTATGTTAGTTATGTTCTAGGTTAATTGTATTTTATTATTATAGTGTGGTGAATCTATGATAATCCTAAGTCATGCCTTTTTTAAAACTGTTATATGTATGTCTTTGCACTAAGTGGGTCCACTTCAAGTAGATTTTTCAGGGTACCAGCTCTTCTCTGGTATGTAGGACCTTAGGAAATGGCTGCCTGGAGACCGTCTTTTCCTCCACCACGGAGTTAAATGGCAGCATCAGTCCCATTGTGCTTAGGTGGGTGACTCTCTTATCAGAGGTGGGACCCCTTGGCTTCCTGAGGGACTGAAGACCTCCTTCTCCACCCCCCCTGCCTCCCCAGCCAGACTTTTTCCCTGCCTGTACACCGGGGCAGCCCTGGGAGGCAGGCTTCCTCCCACGGATACTCCTAAGGGGAGGCTGGGACAAAGACCCATGACATATCTGAGGTGATTTCTTTTAGAAAGCCTCCCACATCTTTCCTGGCTCTTTCTGGCCACTTAAAATTGTTTTGTTTTCTTGAATTGAAAGCAGACACATGGTATAAATATGCCAAAAGTATTTAAGAGGTACTCACCAAAAGTAGGCTTTTCCTCCCATCCCTGACCTCTAGTTCCCCAATGCCTTCTGGCTGTGCTAGGCCTTTTTAACATTTTCAGATTTCTTTCTTCCTTCCTTTCTTTCCTTTTTTTTTTTTTTTTTTAAGATTTTATTTATTTGACAGAGAGAAATCACAAGTAGATGGAGAGGCAGGCAGAGAGAGAGGAGGAAGCAGGCTCCCCGCTGAGCAGAGCCCTGATGCGGGACTCGATCCCAGGACCCTGAGATCATGACCTGAGCCGAAGGCAGCGGCCCAACCCACTGAGCCACCCAGGCGCCCCAGGATTATTCATTCTTGAGGCTCATTTACCCCCACCCCAGTCTCTACCATAGGGAAGAGTGAGTGCTTGAGCATATGTGGGGGTCTTTAATGGGCGCGGTCTGGCAGGAGCACGCCTCTCTTCTACTAGCATTGCACTGGCTGGAATTCAGTCACGCAGCCACCTCTAGCTGCAAGGGAGGCTGGGAAATGCTCTCTGGCTGTGGGCCCCGCACAAAGGGCAGATGGATTAGGGAACAAGCAGCTTATCCATAGCCAAATTATATTAACATGCACTTCTTTCTCAGGGAATGCCTACAAATACGGGCCTCCACTGGTTTTACACCAAACTCAAAGCTAATATGGCCAATTCCCCATCTCAGGGGAGAAAACAGGGTCTAGGTTTTCCAGTGCAATATTTCTGCTCTTAGCTTGCTTTCTGTCCAAAAGTCCCATCTTACCCTGTGATGGATATTGGGGCTGTTTCTAGTCTTTGCCCTAGAGGAAAAAATGTAGCGGTGAGAATTCTGGTATGTCCACCTTTGCGAGCAATTTCAAATATTCCTATTTGGTTTTCATTTCAATTCAGCGAGATCAACTCTCCCCCCCACCCGTAGCGTGCTCTCTTCGAAGGTGTCAAAGTTGCCTTTGACTGTGGAGTCCCACAGTTGTGTCAGGACAAATAATGCACCAGCCCCCGGAGTTAGTACCCTGGTGTCCAGATCCAGCTCTGCCTTAGCCCAACTACTTATCCTCTGCAAGTTTAATGGGATTGATGATAATATGAGTTGACATTTCTTGAGAACCTGCTGTGCCAGACACTGCCCTAACCTCCTGCACATCAAAACATGTATACACACAACCACCTTCCGAGGGAGGTACTGTTCTCATCTGCCATTTTGCAGATGAGAAAGCAGACATAGAGAAGGTCAGCAAATTGCCCAAGATTATGTGGTTAGTGAAAGTGCTCTCCATCTGGTAGGATGATTTGGGTGGGGGGTAGGTCCTGTAAGAAGGCTGCATGGGTGCAGTAGAAAGAGCCACGTTTCTGAATTCGGTCTGCCCTTCCCTGAGTCTGTTTTCTCCTCCATAGAATGGGGGTAAGGTCTACCAAGTAGGATTTATTGGATTGGCCAATCCTCCATTTATTTATGTAACCAGCCCTACACGCCACTTAGCCCCGGAGGGGGACGGAGGACCATTCCCACATGATTCTGGCTCTCGGGGAGCTCATGGTCTATAGGGAAGGATCTGGAGGATTAAAGTGAATGCATGTTAGATGCCTGACTGTGCCCAGTGCTTTGTAGGCCGTTGGGGACTGGCAGTTATAATAATGGATAATCACATGCATCATAAACTAGCGCTGTTCCAGTGTCAGGTAGGAAGGATATTGAAAATCCTTTTGTCTCCTAGAGGGTGTTTGCTGGGGCAGTTGATGAGAAATAAACGGGGAGACCCAGGTTATATAGCTGAGCTACATTTGTGAAGGGCTGACTTGGTGTCAGGTATGGAAGTGCTTTACGTATATTAACTCATTTAATCCTCACAAGTCCCCACGAGGAAGGACTGTTATGAATCCCATTTACAGATAAAGAAACCAAGGCACAGAAAAGCTGAGTAACTCCCTCAAGACCACCCAAGTCCTGAGTGGCAAAGCTGGGATTCAGACCCAGGTGGTCTTGCTCTAGAACTTGTGGCATTAAGCCTGTGATGGGTCCTGAGTACTGGGGTAGGGTCGGAGGTTCCTGCCAGGCAGCAAAAGGCAAACTCCCTTCCAGGCCAGTGCAGATGGTGCTGCTAGTGCTGCAGGGACCCATCGGGGTGGGTCCCTTCTTGATCCCATGGTGCCTTATCACAGGATCATGCAGAGTCAACAGCTTGGAGACCAAGGCAGAGTTGGCAAGTATAGAAGACACTTTCATCCCCTGCAGGCACCCGTCCCCCATTCCTGTGCTGCCCACCGTTGCACTGCTGACAGCTATGGGCCGTTTGGAGGCACTTTCCTGTGTGCAGGGCTGAACAGAAGTGAATTCCAGGATTCCGTGGAATGGGATAGCTCCCAGTGTTTTCTCCACTGGCTCTTCAGGGCTGCCGGCAGGATGGAACTGGGCAGCCCCCAGGTATCAAGCTCTCCTTGATACCTGGGCTATTGACCCCCTCGATGGACTCCTTCCCTGTCTCCTTGCTCCGTGCCCTGCGTGATGCTTCCTGGGGTCACCTCCCAGATCGACCACCTGCACTCTACTTCTTGTCTCAGCCCTGCCTTTGGGGGGGGGGGTGTTCCCAAATGAAGACAACGAGAGTAGCTGGGATCTGCCCCCTCTATCATCTGGAGCCAGTGGTCTGGGAAGCCCAGCTCTCCCTGCCTTTGGTGCGGGAGCCTCAGGACGTGGACTGGGAAGCTTCCTTGAGGTTGAACTGGCCAGACTTTGCACGGCTGTGTCCCGGGCCTGCTGCCTTCATTAGCACCTCGGGGTCCCCCGGGGCCAGAACACATGTGTGCGAACAACTGCAGATGGTCGGCTGGTGAGCAGGGATTTGGCTTCGGTTCTTGATTAATGGAGAGTTGTGGAGGTGGGCACCTCTGGGGCCGGAGGGCAGCGGCAACCCTCCTGGCTGTTGACCCTTAAGAGGTCGGGCGGGGGGAAGAGGGGAGTCAAACAGTTGGGGTCCTCATGCCCTCCTGACCTCAGCATTTCTGACATCTCCTGGGCCCCCACCCTGGAATTCAGAGGTGGGGGGCTGGAGCTCAGCTGCTTTGGCAACAGGGCTTGTAGTCAGGGCTGATCCTTTATAAGCTTGTAAGGATCCCTTCCGAGGTCGGAAATCTCCGGGTACGGGCTACGAGGAGGGACGGACAGGATGAAAATTCCTTACAGAGGACACCACTGGTCACCCGCCCAGCAGCCACGTGGCCGTTTGCTAGAATGAGGACTTCGGTCTGGAGAGGACGGACCTAGCTCCAGCACTGAATCCTGATTGGCCGCTGCCGGGATGGCAATCAGTTCCCTCTTCGCCAGTGATTGGCTTAGCCGTGGCCACGTGATCAGGGTCTAGCCAATGAGGTAGAAAAGCGCTTTGGCCCGCTGCCCCCTCGCGGAGAGAGGAAGAGCGCGGAGAAGGTGCTTCTGCGGCCGGTTCTCTGCGGCTTGGGAAGCAGTCGCGTGAGGACTCGGTGGCTCCCGGCGCTCCAGCCAGATGCCTCCCGACGGATAAGGTCACCGTTTCCGAACAGGCTCCCCGAGGAGTTCTTTGCTATTTTAGCGCTTGATCCGGGACCTGCTTTTGGATCCCGAGCCCCTTTCCAAATTCGAACTTCCTCCCCAGTTTTGCACCTATGACGTGTACGTGCGCTGAGCCCCGCGCCGGAGGGGGCCTCGGTGCCGCTTGGTGCATCCCTCTTCACGTCCCCGCTTCCTGGAAGACAGTGTTGAGATCTGTATTAGGCAGGAAGCCTGGGGTTGCCATCAGGAGAAGCCCAGATCAAACCGGCTAAGTGAGTTGTCTGTCTGTCTGTCTGTCTGTCTATGAATCCAAGGAATTTGTTGGCTCTGCGGTGGAGAGATCAAGGCACGGATTTTCTGGTAGGGCAGCTTCAGGTACAGCTGCATCCAGGGGCTCAGACGGCAGCATTGGGATTTCCCTCCCCGGCTCCAGGCTTTCCTGTCCACTGAGGACCCTGTCCTTGGGCAGGATTTCTGTATGAGTGTCAGAGAAGCTGCTGGTGCTCTCAGATTCCCGTGCTCCCCTGGCCTCCCAGCTCTGCATTTTAGGGGGGGAAGACCTGCTTTTTCTCAATAGTTTCATCATTTCTCCCTGAATTTCATCTGAGGGGCCCAGCAGGTGCCCATCCTGGAACCAGTCGCTCTGCTCAGTTGACCTGGGTCGCGGGTTCTTATCGCCCTGAACCCTGTGGGCTAAGAGCAGGGGAAGGAAGGCTCCCCAAAGGAAAGCTGGGAGAGATAGCAGAAGGACTGGAGCCCGGGCAGGCAAAAACAACAGATGTCTCCTACACAGGCTAAGGTATTTTGGGAGAAGAGGAGACACTGCAGATTTCCTGAAGTTCCTTTTTTAAATTGCTAGTTGTAGAACCTTTTGTTAAAAAAAAAAAAAAAAAGCCAAAAACCTTACCTGAGAGGCTAACCCATGAAGAAGGAGGAAATGGTGCTTCTCAGGTGACAGATTTGGGGACGAGTGCTGTGGGCTGTCCTCTGTTTGGAGCAGTAGGAGCTGGGCTGCTTAAAGGGTGGTGCCTGGCCCTGCAGCTTTGGCAGCTGGAGACCTGTTAGAGGTGCGGATTGTTGGGTTCCCATCCCAGACCTGGGAGACCAGAAACTCTGCAGGTGAGACCCCAGGGTTCTGTGTGTTACCACGCCCTCCAGGTGAAGCTGAGCACGCCCAAGTTTGACGGTGATGCAGTAGAGCATATCAGAGTGGAAACCTCTTTTGGTTTAGTTGTTGGATGGTGGCCTGAGCACATAGTTGTTTTCCTGTGTCAGTGTCCTGGGGCCACCACAGCCAATTACTACAAATCCGGTGCCTTTAAAACTGGTGTTCCTTGGCTTGATGAGACGTGGCTCCCATCTCTGCCTCTGTTGTCACATGGATCTCTCCTTGTGTGTGTCCCCATGTGTCCTCTGCTCTTCTCAGGAAGCCACCAAACATTGGACCCAGCCCCCCCCCCATCCAGGGTGACCTCATCCTCACTTACTGCAGCTGCTGAGACCACAAGGTCACATTCTGAGGGTCCAGGTAAACATGAATTCTGTGCGAGTGTTGGAGGTGGGGGAAGAGACCCCGTTCCTATTACTCCATGGATAAACCTCCGGGATTCCAGAAATGTGGATTTCAGACCCTGTCAATTCTTCCGGGTTGAATAAACCGCCTTCCTTTAGGTCCGTGCTGGAAAACTTGGTCACATTTTTCTCAATAAAAACAATATAAATAACCTTGCGCATTTACATTGCCCTTGTCCCAGTGGTTTTTGAAATGTATTTTTTAGTGGTGGAACTCTTTTATTCCTGCAAGAAATATTGTCCGGGAACATAGGCTATAAAGCACAGCTACTCCGACTGGAACCCAGTTAGCAGCCCTGCCCACTCCTTGCCCGACATATTTATAAAATGCTAGGATTCCAGAGAATAGAGTTTGAAAGCAATTGCTTATACATTGTTGCCCTCAAAAAAAAAAAATGTAAAAAGAAAAAAGACACATAACTTTTGTACCAATCCCTGTTAATATTAAAAAAAAAAAATACACAGTTCAGATAGTACAGACAGTTACAAAATGAACTCCCCCGACCAAAACTCGGTCTCTCACTCTAAAGATACCACCTGTTTGTCATTCCAGAAACATCCTATTTCATATGTATGTGTTCTTTTTAACTACGCGAAGGAAGGCATGGTGCACACACTCTTTTGTCATTTGATTTTTTTTTTTTTAAGATTTTATTTTTTTATTAGAGAACATGACAGAAGAGAGTGCGCACAAGCAGGGGGAAACGCAGAGGGAGAGCGAGAAGCAGGCTTCCCGCTGAGCAGGGAGCTCTATGCGGGGCTTGATCCCAGCACCCTGAGATCATGACCTGAGCTGAAGGCAGACGCTTAACCCGCTGAGCCACCCAGGCGCTTCTGCACTTTGAGTTTCTTAAAAAAATTAGTGGATATTCTAGAGATCTTCCCAGAGAGGCATGTGTAGATCTACCCTATCATTCTTTTTTTTTTTTTTAACATTTTATTTATTTATTTGATGGACAGAGTTCACAAGTAGGCAGAGAGGCAGACAGAGAGCAGGAAGCAGGCTCCCTGCTGAGCAGAGAGCCCAATGTGGGGCTCGATCCCAGGACCCTGGGAATATGACCTGAACTGAAGACAGAGGCTTTAACCCACCGAGCCACCCAGGCGCCCCTACCCTATCATTTTTTTTTTTTAAAGATTGTATTTATTTATTTGACAGAGATTACACGTAGGCAGAGAGGCAGGCAGAGAGAGAGGAGGAAGCAGTCTCCCCACTGAGCAGAGAGCCCGATGTGGGGCTCAATCCCAGGACCCTGGGATCATGACCTGAGCCGAAGTCAGAGGCTTTAACCCACTGAGCCACCCAGGCGCCCCCCTATCCTATTATTGTCAATAGCTATGTAATACTCCACTGCCTGCATATAACTTACTAAAGAAAAAAAAACCAACAACTCCCTGTTGATGGGTAATTTTGTTTCCATTTTGTTTTGCATTATAAACACTGCCAGTGTGAACATCTTCGCCTTTCTCATGCATTATCATCTCCACAGTCCCGGGCTAGATCCTGTCTTAATTCTTTCTGGACCTTCCCCATTAGGTTGTTTCCCACTTGAAGGGGATGGAAATTTGAAACTGAGGTGGTAATCCCAGGTTACAGGCTCTTGATTTTTAAAATTTCCTCTTCCAATAATTTCTTCTTAAAAAAAAAAAAAGATCAATTTGCTAACCTACTTTTTTTTCTAAATGATGCCTGCAGCAGACAACCCCTGGTCATGGAATTTTCCTGATGAATTCCCAGCCAATAAACATCTCCTGATTAGCTGAGTAATGAATTGGCTTTAGGAGGAAGTTTTAGGCATAAATATAGAATTGACACCTGCTTGGCAAGACAGACAGGAGCATGGTGTAAATATTGGGACAGGGTTAAATGTGCAAAGTCACATTATGCGTTTTTTCCCTCTCTCATAAAAATATAAATAGCTTCTATGTTGTTCCTAAGGACCTGAGCTTGACTTCTTTGGGCAATTAATTAATTGAGATGTTCTGTGAAATTGTTTTGTTGTTCTTTTCATTTTTAGATCTGGCAAAAATACTATTACGGACTCCCAGTTAATGAGCAGATCTTTCTGATGAAAGTTACTTTAGTAGAAAAGGTCCTAGTCTGGAGAAGTTGCAAAATTTTTTTTCTTCTGAGGGTCTCAACTTCCTCATCTATCGAATGGGTTGGTTGGATCAGAAAGTCTGTAAGACTTTTCCAGTTCCAAAGCTCTCTGAGGTCATACTAGCTTGTATATGTCTAGTATCACTGGCTTCAGGTGACTTTTGTCTTAGCTGGGTCAGTGTGTTCATCTTGGGAAGGAAGACTTACCCAGGCCAGGAATGGGATTCATACCTAACCCAAGTGTTGGTAAAATCAGTTACTTGGCTCTTCGGAGTCACCCAGGATTACATTTGGCTATATACAATGGAGAATACAAATAAAACAGGCTTAAACAAGGTGGAAGTTACTTTCATCTCACCACTGGTGTGGTGATACATGGTGACCCCATGTATCAGAAACACAGCCTCCTCTACTCTCTGCCTTCCTCGGCGTGTGACTTACGTCCTTACGGTCACCTCGTGGTCCACGGCGGCTCCCAGAGCTCCAGCTGTCACCTCTTCCTTCCAGGCAGCAGCGAGAAGAAGCAGTTTAAACTCTTATTGAGCACTTTTCTCTGAAGCCCCGCACGGAGCTGAGGAAGTTTTATGTCAAGGACCCTCTTCATGGAGACAAGCTTGTATCTCCAGGTCAGGGAACCCACCTTTATACAACAGTCTCCCTTCAGAATTTGGCACAGTGCTCCCCAATAGCGGCCCTTTAGTAACCACTTCTGACTTGATAATTGAATTTTCTGCTAATGTCGTAGTGGCTAGGAAGTTCTTTCAGTGGCATTGTTATAGAAGTATGTAGAAGGGTCTTGCTCTCTGGAGACCCAACGATCTTCATAGTGGTCAGGGATGTGGACACTTTACCTGGGAACCCCTTAGCACAGTTTCTGGCCCATAGTCAGTCCTTTGTAAAAACTGATTGGGTTAGATTCTGTTTGGGATGAAAGATTGTGACCAGAGACAATTCTGGGCCACTTGTGAAGTGGCGACCTGTCCTGCGTGCCCTCCTCTTGGATCTCAGCCTTTTGCTACTGCCATTCCATTGCTTCTCTGGTCACTTGATTCTTGTTGCCCCAACTGAAATATCCCATTCTGTGTCTTCCTCCAGACCAACACACTATTCCGTGTTGCTCATTCGCGAACCCGATGACCTCTTCCGTGTGAATGAGGGAAGGCTCTCCTCTCCCCTGGCCCCCAGGCCGGCAGCTTCAGCTTCAGCTTCACCTGTGAACCTACCAGAAATGCACTTTCTTGGGCCCCACCTGCTGAATCAGGAGCTCTGGGGCTGGGACTCAGTGGCCAGTGCCGTAAGAAGCCCTTCACGAGACTCTTCAGGCCTCCTTCAGGCGTGAGAACTGGATTGCTTCTGGGTCCAGCTTCCACTGTGGGGGCTTGGCTGTGGGATGTGAGCACTGACGAGCTGTTTAGGACACCGAGTTAGAGGAGGGGGCATGGTCAGCAGGCTGGTTTTCAACCGGCGCTGACCCATGCTCCCCGACCCTGTATACTCCAGGGCAAGAATTTGTGATCAAGTGACAACATTTCTTCCCATTTGGCTCAGATCTGAGATTATTTCCATCTTTCTCATTAAACATGTAGATTTATATGGTTCAGGTCTTCTCGGCTGCTTCTGGACATTGGACATTGTGGAGGGACCCTTGTGATCTAGGCCTCTGGTTCTCAAGCTTTGTTGTGGAGAAGCTTCTCTTAGGTGCTCGTTAAATGCAAATTCGGGGGGTGGTGTCCAAGAGGTCTGCCAGGGTCCCGTAATCTGTATTTTCAACAAGTGGAGGTGATTTTGATGCAGGTGTTTGGGCAGCCAACGGTCAGAGGAACACTGAACCAAGTAATGTCCTTGGTCTTGACATGGGATCATACAGACCCCTGCGGTGTTCAGGAGACGGCGCCACCGGTTGCCTGATGCCAGGATACGCCCAAAAGTGGCCCTCCTGATGGATGGCTCCGCTCTGTGGGAGAGAAGTTTCCCTTCCAGGATTGATGTTATGTACTGCTATTATTCCTGCTGCTGTAGAGGTGTGGGCAGTTATGGTGATGGACAGATCCTGCTTGTGTGCCCCCAGACTCCAGGAAGGCTGCAGCCGTTTGTCCCCGGCAGCAGGGGTGGGTGGTAGCAGGTGGTGCCCCTGGGCGTGGGTCCACCACCTGTGCAATAAGGAGTTAGCAGGAAATGGAACTCAGGGCAGGCGGCACACGGAGAGAGTCCTGCTAACTTTCGCCCTAGGGTCTGCCCAAGTCCGAGGCCTGCCTGTTAGTGCTGCGAGTGATCTCAGATGGCCCGTTCACTCTGTTTCTCTGATGCCAGCCTCCCCCAAACTGCCGTCCCCTGCGTCCTGGAAGGCTCCTACACATCCTGGGTCCTGTTCCCGCCTCCCTGCCACCCTCTTTCACCCAGTCTGTTCTCCGCCAGGGAGCCGGCAGGGCACCCCCCCCTTGCCCTCTGAAACCCACATCACACAAACACGGTGCGCCCAACAGTTCTGTGGCATTTGATTCATGCCGTGTTGTGCACCCACCGGCTCTGCCGAGTCCCAAACACTCTCATCACCCCAAGAGGAAACCCCACACCTATTAACTGTCACTCCCTGTTCCGTCCCCGCTGCTGCTGGCAGCCGCTGATCTGTCCTTGGGCTCTGTGGATTCGCCTCTTCTGAATGTCTCCTAGAAGGAGGCCTCCAAAGAAGTGACCCTTTGTTTCTGGCTTCTTTCAGGGGACGTCATGCATTCCGAGGTTTGTGTTGTAGTGTGTCCACACTTCGTTCCTTCTTTCGGCCGAATGGTACCCCATCGTGTGGATGAGCACTTTCTGTTTATCCGTCTGTGGGTGCACGTCTAGGCCAGCGGGACATCTGAAGGAGTGGCGGGATCACGTCTTTCCCCTGCTCTCGACGTTACCGTAGTGCTGCTCCTCCCTTGTCCTGGGCCTTCCCCAGAAGCCCTGCCCAGCCGGGCCCCATCTAACACCCAGCACCACCGCCTGCCATCCCCTGGCTCCCTCCTTGTCCACACCTGTTCTTCCTGTCCTTTGAAAAGCGGAGATCTCAGCCCTCGGGGGCTTTGGATAGGCTGTTCCCTTTCCCAGTACGTTTTCATGGCTGCCAGGGTTTGGGTCTCCCCAAAGCAGAATCCAGACAAAGATCTGGGTGCTGGTGGGCCACAGGCAGTAGGGGGATCGGGCAGAGGGGAGACGCATGGCAATCGCAGGTGTCACAGGTGGCAGCGAGCAGGTCCCTGGGGCCCATGCGGCACCTGGGGCTCACTAGCCTCGAGTGACTGGGTGGATTGCCCCTCCCCACAGTCCTCCCCGGTGTGAAGAAGCTGGGGTCTCTATTACCTCCTATTGACCCCCTTCTCTGGTGGCACTGACTCCTGGCACTGCCTGTGTCAGGCAGAGCGCACTCTGGTGGCCAGAGAGAGCCTCAGGCAGAGAGAGAGGTCAGTGTTCCTCGTGCAAAGTGTCAGTGTCCAGGAGGCACCCACCTGTGCTGCAGGTGGCCTCCGGGGACAGGCAAGGATGTGGGTTTGCTTTGCTGTCGTCTGCACTTCACATGGGGTTGCTGGGACCACCCAGACGTCCTCTCTCTGGACCCTATTCATTCCTGTCACAGGTCTGACCTCAGCTCGTTAGTGTATTTCGAGTTGACTTTAGCTCCTGGACAGTGAACTTCACGGCCGTGGTGCCCCGCGTTAGCTGGCTGCGCTTAGCCGGCGTCCCGTGCACCTTGGATACGCAGGGGAGGACCCCGTGGCCTCAGCAGCCACAGCCCCAGCTGCCCGCTGCCGCTGCCCCAGCTCTCTGGCGGGCCGCGGCTCAGGAGCAGGTGCCCAGGCCCCAGGGGCCGCATCTTTGGCATTCTTCACCTGAGAACGGCACCAAAGGCCGGGACACAAAGAGCAGAGCTGCTCGAGTTCAGTTTTCAAACCCAGACCTGATTGTATTTGGATTTTGTTCTTCATTTTCCTAAAGGGGCTGGCTTCTAAGAGCAAAGACGTTGGGGCATTTCTGGGGGGGCTACTCCATGTTTTCTCTCACGCGGCCGCGCCTGTTTGTCCAAACAAGCTCAAATTCCAGCTTTGCTCTCTCTGCTTCATGCGATCCGGTTTTCTTCCCCGGTGCTTTCTCCTTCAGGCTTCGGGCTGGGCTGCCGAAGTTAATTCTCAGGAGCCTTAGGTGTTGATTTTGTATTTGTTCATTTATGACAGTGCATTCAAATAGCTATTTTGATAAGTCTCGTGGTTCTGTTTTCTGGGCTTGATTTTTGAGAACGATTTTGTTTGGAAAGCTCAGAAAGCCGGAAGGAAAGGATGAAGAGAGATGATTGAGCTGGTTAAGGGAGGCACCAGGTTGGGCTCCCATGGGAGCGTTTCCAGACCAGTATTGATTGGCCTCCTCTCCAAACTCCGGCTCCTTGCATTTAACAGTGCTGAGAGTAATTAGAAAGAAGGGAACCAGGTTGCTGATAAGAGAAAGGAGAGGCCCAACAGATGGCAGACCTGGAGGAGAGGCTTGAATTCCTTCGCGAAGAAAATATCCATAGAACCCCACCGGGTCCCGGGTCTCCGATTCAGCGCTGGGAATGGAAGACGAAAGGTACAGACCCTCCTCCCCAGGAAACTTACGCTCTCCACGGGGAGACTGAGTTTCAGCCCAGCGTGGTACTGCGGCAGCACATGCCCAGAGAGAGCACGGGTGGGCAGAGTCAAGATGCCTAGCATGGGGAGGTCAGGGAAGCCTTTCTGGAGGAGGTGATAAATGGACAATTCAGTCTAATCCATTCGGGGGAGAGAGGGAGAGAGAGAGGTTTAGAGACTGGAAGGGAGGAGGAGGGTGAGATTTTTAAGGATTAACCATGGAACCAGGCCGGGGTTCTGTGATCTCGGAGTTGCTCTAGCCCGTGTCTTCAAGAGTAGAGCCAAGGCTCTCTGGCCTTGGGGGTTAGACTGTAGTCATAGTCAGGATTCCTTTGGTTGTAGGAAACAGGAACTCAAGTCAAATTACTCCAAGAAGAGGAATCTTTCCTGGGAGGGAGACAAACCATAAGTGACTCTTAATCTCACAAAACAAACTGAGGGTTGCTGGGGGGAGGGGGGTTGGGAGAAGGGGGTGGGATGATGGACACTGGGGAGGGTATGTGCTATGGCGAGTGCTGTGAAGGGTGTAAACCTGGTGATTCACAGACCTGTACCCCTGGGGATAAAAATATATGTTTATAAAAAATAAATAAATAAATAAAGAAAGAAAGAAAATCTTTCCTTTTGTGTATCCTTTTCTAAAGGAAACGTACAGAGTTTTGACTTCAGGCATGGTTGGATCCAGGAACTCAGGGCATTCCACTGGAGCTTAGTCTTTTTTTGGTTTTAGTGTCTCAACTCTGCTTTTCTCCATTCTCATGGCGGCAGGCTGGTTGTCAGTAGTTTGCGCTTACAACCTTGCCTTTCCATAGGCCCAAGAGAAGAGCATACCTCTTCCTCAGTGGTGCCAAAGCCCCAGAACTGAGAGTGAGTTTGGAGAGACATGGAAGGTGGAGGTGAGGCCAAGCCACGCTTCTGCCATTTCTCCAGGCAAGAACCATTGTGGAGGCGCCTAGCTTTCCTGGGGCTGAGTCTGCAGGTGTCGCAGAGCCTGCTCATGGCTTGGAGGGGGTGGAGAGGCAGGCCGTGGGGTACCAGCTCTGGTGGGGTGGACTGAAGCAGGCACAGTGCCTCAGGGGCAGCACATAGACTGTGGATTTTCTGGGTGGCCGTGGCTTTCGTGAGATGCCAGCTTCCAGATGATGACAGCGGTGGCGTGACTCTGGAGTGAGCAGCTGTGGTGGCAACTTCCCAGTCCAGCTGGTGGCTTCCTGATCACACAGGAGACAACCACTCCTTTGTGCCCTGGATCTACCACGTGACTTGGAGGTTCCTTTCTGAAATGTTAACCTATAGAGCTTGCTTCCTCCACCTGCCCATTGGTCCATAAGGCCTTTGCTTCCTCGTAAGAGTCCCTGTCTGCGGTCAGCTAACTGCAACGGGTTCTGTTCTCTGCAGGAAAACCCTGCCCAGCATGGTTAGAGTCTCCAGACTGGGCTGCGGGAGTGAGCTCCAAGGCTGGTTCTGGGATACGTCACTGTCTTTTTTGTGGTGTCAGTGGTAGAGCAAGACGTGCTCCTTTGGCCGGCAGCAGCCGGCTGCCTCTGACAGCTCCTGGTGCCCAAGCTGGTGTCCTGTCAGGGCTCCTGGTGCACTGCAAGTGAAGGCTTCATCAGGTGCAAACCCCACGCGAATGGCACTGCGGTCTTAGATGGTCTAGAGTCAGAGGGTAGATACCCTAGCGTTGACCTTTTGGGGCCAGTATACCATTTTATTTTTAAATTTTCTTTCTTTATTTTTAAACTATTGTCTTTTTGCATTTACTTTTTCTCCTTCTTCCCTCCCTGCTCCCTTTCCCTCTCTCTCCGCCCAACTTGGGGCTTGAACTCCTGACCCCAAGATCAAGAGTTGCACGCTCTACCGACTGAGCCAGCCAGTCGTCCCCAGGAGACTATTTTATAAGGAATGTGCACCTCACCTTTATAAAGACGTGTTCCCAGGAAATTGAAGGCAGATCTTTTCCGTGCAGATGCCACATCCTGGACTGCCCATCCTTTCCCAGACCGAGTTTCGTTGCCATACAACAGTCTCCCTTGGCTACGTGCCCCATGCTTTGCGTTACCATGCATTGCAGTTGGTAATTAGGGATCGAATAGTGAGATTACTTGGTAAATGTCTGCCACTCCCGCTGGGGTGGAAGGTCTGAATGGCTGGGACCTTGGTGCTGACATGATACAGAGTCTGTGCTTATTACACATTTGCTCAGTGAGGGATCGCCCGTGCGGCCACGTGGGGCCACATGTTGCCCGAGTCCCAGATGCAGGCAGGTGGCGGTGGGCTGGCATTAGGAGGCACTTCCTATAAAGTGGGGGTCTTGACCCATTTTGTGCCAGGGGCGCCTTCGGTCGTTAGGCAATGCTGTCCCAGGGAAATCTCTTTAAATGCGCTCAGTGAAATAGATAGGAACACGTAGGTAACCCGTGTTATTGAAGTCAAGATCTCAAACGACAGGAACAGAAAGTTGGTTTCTAGCATTTCGTGTGAAAGCCAGAGAGAGGGATGTATTGACTCGTACGTAAAATCTGGAAGGACACACAAATCTCTTTAACTGGTTACTTCCGGGCAAGAAAATAATTTCTCATCACCCCAAAAGCCGTGAAGCACTCACTCCTCCCCCCCCCCCCCTCCAGTTTCTTGGCAACCGCTGTTCTTCTTGCTGTCTCTGTGGACCTCTCTCTTCCGGACTTCTCCTGCAGGTGGAACCGTGTGGGGTCGGTCCCTTCTCTCGGCAAGCATCGTGTGTTCAAGCCTCACCACGGTCGGTCAGTACTGCTTCCCTTTCTGCGGCCGGATCCTGCTCCCTGTACCGATGGGTCATATTCTTGCCGCATCGTGGGTTGATGCCTGTTTCCGCCTTTTGGCTGCCGTGAGTCAGGCCTCCGTGAATGCTCACCCAGGTCTCTGAACACGCGTTCCAGTCCCGGGCGCGGAATTGCCGGAGCGTGTGGGAGCTGCGGGCCGAACTTTCCAGGAGCCCCAGGCTGCCTCTGAGAGCAGGACAGTCGCCGGCCGCGATGGCCGTGGTCCCGAGGAGGTGGTGGTGCGGGTCTTCGAAGCACGGCTCTACCCACCAGCCGCCCTGGCCCGGCGGGCGCCCCCAGGACTGAGGCCCCCTGTGTTCGAGGGCTGACTCACTTTCCCAGGCTGCATCTGTCCCCAGCACCGCGTGTCCTCCCCGCCAGCCTCCTGCCACGGAAGACCTCCGTGCCCCGCCCCGCACGGTTCAGGTGCGCTGTGAGAGCCGCAGGAAGAGCCCGTCCCCAGCCGCAGGCCCTGCACGATGGCTCCGACGCGGAGGTGCCCCACCTGGAAGCGTGCTCTGGGTGCAGCTCCCCGACCTCTGAAGGAGGCACGCGGGTGTCCTGAAAATGCCCTGCCAGGAGCAGTCGAGGCTCGCTCCGAACGCCTGGGCCCCCCCTCAGTCTCCCCATTTATGCAGCGATGGCCCTGTTAGAGCCGGACCAGTGTTTCCCAGATATCAGCAGCAGCTGTCTCTGCCGGGTTTTCACGTAAATATATTCACTCACAGCAACAACTCTTTGCCACCAGCCCTGATGGAAAACCTCTCCCTTGGAATAATTCAAAGGCAGCCACTACCCTGCTTTTGTTGGCTTCCTTTTGTTTCATTGGTTTTCATTTTTCCTCTCATTTTGTTGATTTATTTTCAGAATCCTATTATGAAAGAACAGTGTCGAAAACCGAGGCCCTGGAGAGCGGGTGCGAGCTCTTCCTCCTTCCCCGGAGCCCTGCCCCTCCCCAACTGGGCCACGGTGCACACAGGGGGGTGGCAGTCTTGCCACCCTCACCCGCCACAGGCCTGCCAGGGAAGGACCCCTCCCCACCCCCCCGCTGGAGCAACCCCACCCCAGGCCTTCCTCCCCCCTCACAGGTCAGTCCTGGTCATAGGAGTCCGTGGTAAGAGCAGCGGGGATCCCTCGGGGTTCTGATCTAGAAGGCACAGCCAGGGCTCAGTCTGTGAGGAGCTTAGTGCCCTCCAGGTAGGAGCCCCTTGGCACCTCATTGCCCGAGGCCAGTCTCTGGAGCCCAGATGGGGCCTTACCTGGAGGCTGGTGCAGGAAAGTCAGTGTGACCAGACTTGGAGGGGTGGCAGCTGTCCCGCCGCACAAAGGACCCTGTCTGGCTTGTTGGAGCTGTGTTGTTCTTGCTGAGTTCAAGCACCCTGGCTTCCTGCTCACCCACAACATGTGGGGGACGACGCACTAGGGACAGGCCTTGGTGTTGCTTTTGTTTGCCACGTGTGCCGACCGGGCAGTGGGCCTTGGGGGGACACTTGGGCATTGTTCCCAGACCAGCTCAGCCTCTGGCTTGTTCCACACCATTCCTTGTAGATGTGTACACCCATCCCACTGCCCTGCTCCTCACGCTCCAGGCTCTGAAGGGGGGTCACCAGCTTGCAGTCCAGGCCGGCCTTGGGATGCCTGAGTCGACTCACCCAGGCATCTCTGCGTCCCGGCTCAAATCGTGTGAGCCATGATAACAGGGATCACAGTGATACAAAATGGGATGTCTGTGTGCCCCTCCCACGAAGCAGGGCGGGCACTGCCATTCCACTGACCACAAGCGAAGGTATTGACCGACTAGGACCCGGGTCCTCGCAATGACCGGCGGCATCTCTCCCGGGCTGTTTGTGGCTTTCAGCTTGGTGACAAGCGATAGCTCAGTATTGATTGGAAATTGCTCTGTGCTGAATGGAATGTCAATCCCATTGGATCACGGAGCCTGCGTCGCTGTCAGTATGGGCTTGGGTGGCATCTCTTCCTTCTCCCTTGCCCCACACAGGGAGCGGGAACAGTGTGGAGTTAGGGAGCATGTTGATGTGTGTCGACAGTGCGTAGGATCACGGAAGTGATTAGGGCTCATTAGAGTCATGAGGAAGTCAGCTTCCTGGGTGGCATCTCGAACCCTGTTTATTAACAGGCCACCCCAACTCGCCCACCCGTGTTTTGAAACAGCACGCCACAGGTATGTTTGTGATTACTGTTATTACTCGTGTGGCAGCATTTGGAAAGCCTTATTAAGTGATGGCCACTTGCTTCGGCATGACTGCACAGTATTGGGGACTCAGGGACAAATTCAGTGTCCCTAGACACACAGTGCCATAAGAGGAGGGAGGCCCAGCTTCCATTCCTCCTGTAAAAAAACCTGGTGTTTCCATTTTGAACCCTTTTGTGATCTGTTGAAGTGCTTTGATTCTTAAACTGGAGCCGGCTTTCAGGCGAGCTTCGTCTCGCCCTTTGTTCGTGGAGAGGAGTGATGGATCTCGCAGTCTGGAGGAATCCATCATTTTGGCTGCATCTGCTTGGTAGGCATCTCCAGGGTCTCTGATGTGACACTGGTTGGGATTTCAGCATTTCATCACATCTCCCACTGGAAGAGTCTGCGTGGATGGTAAGAGGAAGGGGCAGGTTCTTCTACTTGTTTAAGTTATTACTGTCTTTGCCTTGGGATGCTTATTTTTAGGAGCCATTAAATCAAGAGAAAGGAATCTGAGAGGGACCCTCCCCGATGAAGGGATGTTCCTTCTGTGTGCTGTTTGATTGCTCCCAGGGATGAGGCACTCACTACTTAAAAAAGTAACCCATCCCATCAATGCTCAGATCTTTGTGAGATCTTTTCTTCTTTGTGTCCATGATCACCCACCCCTCGGAGCTTTTGGAATTGCTCAGAACAACTATGCTTACCTGTTTGAAAAACAACTATCACATCACATCCTTGGGGTAAAATTCTGTTCCTTCTGCTTTTAGTTTAATGATAATTTGCCTAGGAGTTTCTTTCCCTTTTTTTTTTTTTTTTTTAAAGATTTTATTTATTTGAGAGAGAGAGAGAGAGAGCATGAGCAGATGGGAGGGGCAGAGGGAGAAGCAGACTCCTGCTCAGCAGGGAGTCCGGGTGCTGGGCTCAATTTTAGGACCCTGGGATCATGACCTGAGCTGAAGGCAGACGCTTAACCAACTAAGACACGCAGGCACCCCAGGCTGGGGCAGTTTCATACAAATGGCTCTAACTAGTCCAGACCCTCTTCTTCTAGGGGATCCTTGTGGATCCTGCCTACGCAAAGAATGCGGGATTTAAGTTAGTCATCTGTGTCTCAGCCAATCCCCCCTTGCCCGCCGTCTGTTAATAGACATTCCTTTAAGATTGTGCCACAGGGTTGGATCCCAGCACTGAAATGCATGGCCCCTTCCTGGCTGTCAGTTTTGGCTCAGAGGTGGGGACCTACCTAGCCCAGGAGAGGCATGGGACTAGTCAGAGATAATCTCCTGGCCAATCAGGGCACAGCCTCCCTCAGGCCAATCAGAGCATAGCATCTTCTCCTGCTGCTGCCCTGGGCTCTGCAAGGAGCCTGGCCTGCTGGTCCGCATCTTACAACTTGTACTGGGATGATGCAGGCCTGTGGTCCCCCTCCTCCAGAGGGCATGAAGTAGGATCCTATCCCCTCTTGCTTCATTTCCTTCAACCAAGAAACTTCCTTTTCCGCGTAAGCCATCTCGAGTCGGTTTTCTGAGAGTTGCACCTGGAGACGTGGAAAAGTCTCTTACTGCCTCGGCCACACCCCTCCACGTTATTTTGGATTTGCACATGGATTCTGCGCAGCCAAGATGCACAGCAGAAGACTTTAAATAAAAATCCCAACCAGCATGATTTTTATTCCCAGAAGCACATCTTGCAGATGGTGGCCAGGAAAGGATCTGGAAAGAGAGTGGAACAGCCCCCCACTGCTAGTTGAAGAGACGGTTCCTCAATGCTGGGGCCTCTAATCTTATCTTCCTTCAGGGTGGGGGGATTAGGAGCCACCAGAGACACATCCGAGAAAACAGAGCCCACAGACACCTGAAGAAGCATCTTTATGAGTGTAAACCAGATTAGTTCAATCTAGCCTTATTTAAATATCTTAAAGCTCAAAACACGTGTATCTCAGAGAAGGGAAAGAGAACACTATATGGAGACTTGAGTTATTGTAATATCTTAGGTAGGTTACTGGGGGCATCAATTACTACATTGCCATTGGTCTTTTAGTGCACTAACTTTATTACCTTTATCTGGATTTATATAGTGTTTGATAGAGTTTATATCGCTAGATGCATAAAAACATTTGAGTGTGTTCATAGCTTTGTATCTGGGTGAGCCCCACAGAAGGGCTAATAAATTATAAAGCAATCTATCACTTTCGCTTAAAGGTATAAACCAGGTGACTCAGGCTGCGTTATTTATGTGTTGGCTTGTGCTCCAGACTGCTGTGTTTTGTGGGAAGGAGTGTCGTTGCATCGAGGTGGGCGGACGTGGGGAACGTCTGCCCAGAAGTTGTTAGCGTGAATCGCAGGCTTCCGCCACCCTTAACTCCTGCCTCTGCCTGCTCCTGCTTCCTCTTCCTTCCTTCCGTAGTCTGCCAAGGGTGAGCGCAAACATCCTGTGTACCTACCTCCATTCCTGTCTCCTTCCTGGGGGACCCGGCCTGGGACACCTCCCTCTTGTTAACCGCTTGCCTGACCTCCAGACCAGTAGCCACTGGTTTAGGGCAAAGGTGAGGTCTGTGTGCTTCTGAGTTCCTTATGAGCTGTGTGGCTTGAGGGTGGGCTTGAGAGACGGGGTCCATAGACCCTTGGAGCTTGTTTTTTCTGGCGCCATAGGGGTGGTACTACTTGTCCTACTCTTTGCCATCCGCAGACCCCAGGATCTGAAAGGGTCTTATGGGGGATGGCTGCCAGGCTTCCCTTAGCACAGTGGTTCTCCTGCTGGGGGTGCACCAGAGTCCTGTGGGGGCGCTTGTGAGAACGGCTGCTGGGCCCTGCCCTGGAGTTTCTGACTCAGTCGGTTTGGGCTGGATCTGAGAATCTGCGTTTCTGGCAAGTTCCCAGAGGCTGCTGGTTTGGGGACCATCCTTAGAGAACCACTGAGTAAAACAGAAGGAGAGTCCACGTAAGGGCAGGAGCTCTTAGACCTTTCTTTGAACTATATTGCAGAGGAATTGTCCAGAATGTTTCTCTATGGAATGTGATCAGGTCAGGACGGGACACAGAATGCCCTCCTGCATGATCACCAGCCAGATGCCCCCAGAGGCTGACATGGTGATGAAGGCGTAGAGGAGGTAATAGTCACTTGCCTCTCAGACACGCATTTACGAACGTAACTGTCCCTGACATTTTGAAGGCATCTGACTGTTGTCCGCGAGCCTTGGATGGCTGTGGGGGTTGGGGGTCTGTAACCGCGCTCCACATCCTGTGGCCTGAAGACCAGGCTCCATGATCCCCACGTCACAGAAAAACAAAGCAGGGACATTCTGTGGGACTCCCCAGCCCTGGGCCACACAGCCCACAGGGAGCTGGGCGGCAGCCCGAGCTCACCTTTGCCTTAAACCCATGGTTACCAGTTGGGGGGCCAGGTGGGTGGTTAATAAGAGGGAGAGAGCTTAGCTCAGGGTACTACTAGAGAATGCCGCCGGCCAGGTGGTTCCAGCAACAGACACCCCATTTCTCACCATTCTGGAGGCTGGATGCCCCAGATCAGGGCTCCGGCGCAGCCAGGTTCGTGGGCAAGTCTCCTTTTCTGGCTGGCAGATGCCCGCCTTCTCCCTGTATCCTTGTAGGATGGAGAACAGAGAGGAAGCGAACCCTTACGTGGATGCTGATCCCGTTCGCGAGGGCTCCACCTCCGGGTATAATCACCTCCCCAAGGCCCCAGCACCTGATGCCACTACACTGGGGTTAGGATGTCAGCATGTGAATTTTGGGGACAGATAAACATTCGGTTTGTGAAAATGAGGCGTTGGGGTTGGGTTTCTAGGAAGAAGACTCTGAGGCAGTGCTTAGATTCCAGGATTTCCAGTTGCGAGTGGCTCCCAGTGGGCCGAGATGGCTGGGCGCTTATACCCGTCAGTCATTGGCTGGGGAAGGGTCACCCTACAAGTGGGCATGGCCTTCCCCACCCTCGCAGCAGCTGAGGCAGCGGGGCCCACCCGGAGGGGGCAGATCTTGGTGGTGCAGCTCCAAGCCCGCCACAGGAGGGGGGTCTGGGTGAGAGGTTTAGACGAGGCTTCTGATGAGGAATCTGGGTATTTCAGGAGCCTGTAGGAAGCTGGCTCATTCGCTCACAGTAACTCCCCACTGTGTAAGGAAAATATTGGGTCCTTTTGCTTTAGGTGAATAGAGTTACCTTGAAGTTCTATCTTGTGCTTGTCAGACCTTCTCTGGAGCCTCACATGCCCTGGTTTGGGGCCCTCCTGATTTCCCACCCTCGCCCTGTCCCCTTCCGCTCTCCTGCCCCCGACTTTGGGGGACGTGTGCAGTCTCCAGGAGAGAAGCTTTGCTCCTGCTCATTACCTATTCCTTCAAATCTTCTGTCTAAACACTGGAGCACTTAGTGCGCCCCAAGAGGCTCAGGCTTTTGAAACTCAAAAGCCAAGCGTCCCTTCTTTTTTTCAGCTGTCTCTGGGTCCCTCCTTCCCTGAGGCAGTGAACACAGAAAGAAGGCCCAGAGCACTGGAAGGGAGAGGAGCTGGGAGCAGGAGGACACACTGGGCCCAGGGAGCCCACGATTTACATTTCAAAAACGCCATTCTGTCTCTTCCTAAGAATGTAGGTGTTGGGTGTGGTGTGGTCACGGAATCAGTGGGGCCCTGGGAAGAGACAAGGACAAGGCTCAGAAGAGATGTGTTGAGTACAGTCACGGGCCCCAGAGAGGGGCTCGCCACATCCCTTGCGGGAGCAGGAGAAGCGCCAGGGTGCTTAGCAGGCAGACAGGAACAAGGAGGAAGCCTAGGCCAAGCCTTTAGTAGGTTTCCATGGGAAAGGCAAGACGGCAGAGTCGACCACTTAGCCTTGGCTAGTTGGAAGAGATCCCGGGGGCCTCTTGTGGCCTGGCACCTGGTGTCCGGGTTATTGAGGGCAGGGACAGTATTCTGTGGCAGACGAGGAGGTGGGTGGGCATATAGACCCGGTACTGGTTAGTTTGGGTGGGAAAGGGGTGCTTCTGGGCGGGTTGTGATTCTCTGTGGGAGTCAGCTGGCCTGGGGGAGGGGCAGCCTCTCCCTTGGGGGTTTGTAGGACTCCCAGATCCAGAGCATGGAATATATAGAAACTAAGAAACTGTAGTGAATGTCAGCGGTGCTGTCCTGAGTGGATGCCAAGTGGACAGATACAGTGGTTACCGAGAAGGCACAGTTCAAAACACCAGCCAACACTCAGGATCCCGCAGAGCCCGCTGAAGTTCTGCTGGGAGAGCGGCCACGGCTGTCCCCACCCTTCACTTCGCGGAAATCGGGGTCTCCATCCATTCTCCAAAGAACACCATGACTCGCCAACAGCTCCCAAGATGACCTTCAGCATTTCCTACTCCAATGCCTCCATCTCCTTATTTGATTTTGTAGTAACATTTAATGAGATTTCTCCGTCAACAAAGAAGAAACCATTTCCAACAACCACTAAGTACTAAGTGCAGTAGCAATGCTCAGGAGTGTGGGGGGGGCCCTTCTGATTTCTATAATCCCACGCTGCCAGTCTCCCCCGATTTCAGTAGGGCGCAGGTGTCTTCCTGGGCCTGGCTGGGCAATTTCAGGGTTCAGTGACACAGAGTGCTTCACCCGTGGTGCACCTGGCTGAGAAAGTGAGAGTAGTTTTGGAAATATCAAAGAGCAGCTTTAATTTGGGCAGAACCAGGCTAGTTTTAAAATTCAATATTAAATACTGTGAAAAAGCATGTTAGACAAGGAGAGCTGGTTGGAACTGGATTTTATGACTTGAGATTTTTCATCGGAGATGGGCCTTGAGATGCAACTGTCCCCGGGTCCCTTGCTGGAAGCAGTTATCTGAGCCTTTAAACCAGGGATTGCAAACAGAGATGCCTGCAGGGCTTAGGGAATAAAGATTTGCTGGAGGGAATCAGGCCGAGTGTAAGAAATTTGCTGTACCCTGCTTATCTTTTAATTCTTCTTTTGTTAGGAACTCGGGTACAGAGAAACCTAACTGTAGGAAAAGCAACATACTGCAGGCTTGATGAGGCCGTAGGTACCCAGACTCAGGGTTGATGGGGCAGTAGGGAGTGGAGTGGTCTGTGGCACGCTGCTGTCCCCACGCTCCAGATAAAAGATGGCGACAGCTCAGCCCCAGGGGATTGGATCATGGGAGGAACGTGGGCCTGGCCTTGTCAGAGCCGATTTTCCCAGAAAGGCCATACTTTTGGATTTTCATGTGAAACCTCTTGATTTTATAATGTTAACAATTCCAGTTAAAAATAATAGGTGGGGTGCTCGCTTCGGCAGCACATATACTAAAATTGGAACGATACAGAGAAGATTAGCATGGCCCCTGCGCAAGGATGACACGCAAATTCGTGAAGCGTTCCATATTTTTTAGATGTCCATCAACAGATGAATGGATCAAGAAGAGGTGGTATATATACACAATGGAATACTATGCAGCCATCAAAAGAAATGAAATCTTGCCATTTGCGACAACATGGATGGAACTAGAGCGTATCATGCTTGCGAAATAAGTCAAGCAGAGAAAGACAACTATCATATGATCTCCCTGATATGAGGAAGTGGTGATGCAACATGGGGGCTTAAGTGGGTAGGAGAAGAATCAATGAAACAAGATGGGATTGGGAGGGAGACAAACCATAAGTGACTCTTAATCTCACTAAACAAACTGAGGGTTGCTGGGCGGGGGGAATGGAAGAAGGGGGGTGAGGTTATGGACCTTGGGGAGGGTATGTGCTTTGGTGAGTGTTGTGAAGTGTGTAAACCTGGTGATTCACAGACCTGTACCCCTGGGGATAAAAATATATGTTTATAAAAAATTAAAAAAAATAATAGGTGGGTGAAACAAAGCAAAAGAACAGCAAAAGAATGGCAGTCAGAACACCTCTGTGCACCACTTGGGTCTGAGGCCTTTATTTGTTAAGTCATCTCTATGCCCAATGTCGGGCTTGCTTCGGGACCCCAAGATCAAGAGCGGCATGCTCTCCCGACCGAGGCAGCCAGGTGCCCCCGGTCTAAGGCCTTTCTGTATTATCTCAAGGTTTCTGAAATTTGGAGCTGGAAGGATTTCTAAGGCATGCTAAGTTCAACCCGCTACCTAATTAGGAGAGTTATTTGTGTGGCCTTACAGAGAGGCATTCTTCTGACAGCCGGTGCACCGACTGCCTAATGAGATGGGATTTCCCACTGTTGACTGGCCACAGTTGGAAGGAATTCTCTTGGGTGGTAGGGAATGGAAACCAAGGCAAGCCAAAATGAGCCTCAGGAAACCACAGGGTAGAATGCAGCCAGCTGGACCTCGGAAGGGAAGTGGGGAGTCCCCAGAATCCCTTGTCTCTTCTCTTTGCCATGCTTCTTCTGCACACTTGCTTTCCTTTCCCCTCTAGGGAAAGCCTTCCTCCCGTTCTCCAGCCCCCGGGGTGGGATATGGTCGCCTCATAGCTTCCTCCTTTACACACGTTTGTTGCAGCCCACCACAGAGACCAACACTCTGTCTCTGGTTCCTAGCACCACAGGCCTGGGAGAGGGAATCTGATGGTCTGGCCTGCAGTCAGGATAGTCGGTGCTGGTCCCATCAGCTACGGCTGGGGACAGGTGGCACAGCACAAGGAGGACTTCTGAGCAGCACTGGCGGATTCCATGCTGGGATTATATGCGTGACTCCCAGAATGGCCCCAATAGTTTAAAGCCTCATAGAACTACTTTTCAGAATGGCCAGGAGCCCCGGAAGGCTTCGGAACGATTCTGTGGAGCTGAACTTTATTTCAGGGTGATTGTTTCCATCCTGCCACCCTGTGGAGGCGCAGAGATGTACCTGCCCATCGCTGGGGACCTGTCTCCCCGACTGTTTGCCTCTGGGTTTCTGCTTGCAGCCCTTCTGTCTGTGTCCCAGGCAGTAAGCTCCCAATGTCCTCCCGGACCCTGGGTGCACTCTCTGGAAGAGCTTTCGTTGGCTACAGTGTTCTTAAAATGTGTTATCTGATCCCATCCCGGCCTCCGGGATGGCTGTACAAATAGTGGCATTCCTAAGAACGTGGAGGGGTTAACCAGAAGATGAAGGCAGCCCCCCAAACCCGCGTGCTCTGTGTCTGGAGCCCCGTGGAGCTGGGAGGGAGCAGCCTGCCTCCCCTGTGAGATGTGAGATGCAAGTGTGAGCTGTCTGAGTTTGAAGAATCCATCTGTCATTGCCGAGGAGCTTGGCTGGGAAATGCCCCCCGGTGGAGGCCGCCTCTGACCCCCTCCACAGATGGATTAAACCTCTGCCCGTGTGCTCCCTCAGCACAGTGGCCGTCCTCTTAGGATAGCTGTGACCCTGCGGTAGTAGATCAACTGTTCAAGTTCACCGTTACAGAGCGCGTGCGAGGGCCTGGCCCTGCGCAAAGTCCGTGAGAAGGAGTGGCTGGTTTCTTGTCTACAATGTGCTAAATCACATCACAATAATGACCGTTTATGGAAGATGGTGCCAAGCACGTTTCTTCCATCACTTCATTTTCTCTCCTCACAGGAACCTCCTGGAGTTGATTATGCCCTCCATTCTAGAACCCCCCAAAGATAAAAGGATGTGCTCAAGGCCACCCAGCCGAGAAGGCTGGGATCTGAACCTGTCTGCTCGCGCTGTGGCTCTCCTGTAACTTTCCATTCCTCCTTGCTTCGGCTCTCAGCCCACAGCAGGGGCTCGAGGGACATAGGAGAAGGAGAGGGAGCAGGAAAGCAGGAGCAAATTTGGGAGGAAGGGGCGATACCAGCGGGTATCTCCAGGAGAATTTCTGAAAGGCGCTTAGACCAGGTTCTGTGCTAAGGTTAGACGGGCAGCTCCAAGAAGCAGCAAAAGACAAGTTTCCTTGCGGTTTTTGCTTTTAAGTGTGTTCATTTTGTTTGCCAGCCGCGCGAACGGACAGCCTGGCTGGGGGAGGCCTCCTGACCCGTCACTGCAGAGGACTGGCGGAGAGGGACTCGATCAGAGATGGACTTGCATTCCTGTTTACGCCCATTGACCCCTGTCCTGGGGCTGGGGAATGTGCCCACACGGCCTCCTAAGTGATGCGGACTGTGGCAAGGAATGGACAGGGAGTCCTCATCCTCTTTGATTTGGTAGAACATCCGGGAACGTGGGGAGCAGGTGAGCCCGTTGTTTTGCGTGCCAGCGGGGGTGCAGAGTTCCCCGTGTGGCCTAGCTCAGAGCGCCGGGGGTGTGGGGGGGAGGCCGGCAGCTTGCAGAGCACACTTTGTGAGTGTGAGTGTGGGGGTGTGTGTGAGTGACTAGGTGTGGGATTGCGAGTGTGTGAGTGTGTGTGCGTAGGCTGTGAAGCCCCAGTTGCCCACGGGGGCGGCATGGCTGTGCTGTAGGCTTCAGGCAATTATCAGTTCTCTCTCTGATTCAGTTCAAGGTGACTGTCAAAAATCCACAGAAGACTCTCCTAATGAAATGGAAAAGTGTGCAAATTTATCCTCCTGCATACAGATGCCTTTTCTTTTTATCTCCTAATAATTGCTCCCTTAGGTTCAGCTTCATGATATTAGAGGGTCTTCTCTTGTTCGACAATTAGTGGAAACAGTCCACCTTGCGTGCGTCCTGGAGCCGGGACCTCGGAGGCTGGCCGGCGGGCACTGGGGGCCCGGAGCAAGGTCTCACCCTTCTCCCGCTTTCCCTTTTTGTCTTGTTTATTTTTATCTTACGCAGTGGTTTGAACGCAGGCGGAGTGAGATGTTCTTGAGAGTAGATCTATCTGAGGGAAACATAACATCTTTCAACAAGTAAAGATGAAAAAGGTGCTTCTGGAAGCACATGTTCTGGCTGACGTTGTCACCGGGAGTGATCGCGAATGTGACGGAACAAGGATTAATGCTGGGGAACAATTAGTAGATGTACCTGGGCCCCGTTTTAGGCTTCTGTTGTCAACCTTAATCGCTGAGTTTCAAGTCATCCAATTGTATATTTGTGCGTGTGTGTGTGTGTGTATAACGATTTTATTTATTTATTTATTTGACAGGGAGACACACACACACAGAGAGAGAGAGAGAGAGAGGGAGAGAGAGAGAGGGAATACAAGCAGGGGGAGTGGGAGAGGGAGAATCAGGCTTCCCACCCAGCAGGGAGCCCGATGCAGGGCTTGATCCCAGGACCCCGGGATCATGACCCGAGCGGAAGGCAGCCGCTTAAGGACTGAGCCACCCAGGCGCCCCTCTGTGTATGTTTTTAAAGCTGCATTTGAGTTTCTCTTGTCTTGGATTTCACAGAAGTGATTCTGGGTCAGTCAGTTCATTCATGTCCTGGCACCTGTCATCGAACCCAGGAGATCTTGCTGCCGCAGAAAAATGACTAGCTTCCAACAGCAAGGGGCGGATGCCAGCTTCAGGAATCTGCCGCTCTCTTTTCTCTGACAGCCACGCTAGGAAATGAGGAGGTGGTTTGAAATCACAATGGAGTTTCTAAAAGAAGGGGTGTGTTAGTCCCCAGGATCCGCAGACACTGAATACAAGCTCACAGAAGGGAATGCGCGAGCATCAGCTGTGTTTTAAGGAAGGTCAGGCGTGTGGGGTGGCCTCAGAGCTTGTTTTCAGGTTTTTTTTTTTTTTAAAGATTTTATTTATTTATTTGACAGACAGAGATCACAAGTAGGCAGAGAGGCAGGCAGAGAGAGAGGAGGAAGCAGGCTCCCTGCTGAGCAGAGAGCCCGATATGGGGCTCTATCCCAGGACCCTGAGACCATGACCTGGGCCAAAGGCAGAGGCTTTAACCCACTGAGCCACCCAGGCTCCCCTTGTTTTCAGGTTTTATTGTCCATTATGTTGAAGACAAAAACTTTATTTAGGACTGAGGTAGGCCCAAACTGGCCCCCGGCCTGTTTTTGTAAATAAAGTTTTTTGTGTTTTTTTTAAAAGATTTTATTTATTTATTTGTCAGAGAGGTAGAGAGAGTACAGGCAGGCAGAGTGGCCGGTAGAGGCAGAGGGAGAAGCAGGATCCCTGTGGAGCAAGGAGCCCGATATGGGATTCGATCCCAGGACACTGAGATTATGACCTAAGCCGAAGGCAGCCGCTTAACCGACTGAGCCACCCAGGCATCCCTGTAAATAAAGTTTTATTGGAATACAGGCACGCCCATTCATTGGCCTATGATCTGCACTTGCTTACCAAGCTTCCAAGGCAGAGTTGAACAGATGTGGCGTGCAAAGTCTAGAGTATTTCCAGTTGATTCTTTTTTTTTTTTTTTTAAGATTTTATTTATTTATTTGACAGACAGAGATCACAAGTAGGCGGAGAGGCAGGCAGAGAGAGAGGGAGGGAAGCAGCCTCCCTGCCTAGCAGAGAGCCCAATGCAGGGCTCAATCCCAGGACCTGATCATGACCTGAGCTGAAGGCAGAGGCTTAACCTTCTGAGCCACCCAGGCGCCCCATCCTACCTGATTCTTTAGAGAAAAGGCTTGCCCCCGCCTCTGTTGAAGGATGACACCTTCTAACCTTTCCAAAAGCGGAAAATGCAGAGGGAGCCTGCTAGATTGTGCAGTCGGTCTGCGGCTACGGAGGACTGCTCATTTAGCTTTGTTTCACCTCTTCTGGGCAACTTGTCTGTTCTCCTCAGGGGAGCAGGTTAGAGGACTGGACACTCTTTTGTGCAGGAATTACCGCTTCTTGGCAGCAGTCATGACAAGAGGCTTTTAGGACAGAAGTTGGGAGATCTTTGTCATCAGCAGGCCTGCGGTTAATTAGAAACTGCAGTTTCTGGAGGTAAAAAATTGGTCAAATAGCAGCAATTTCACATGGTTCAACATTCTACTTCTGCCCTTTATATCCAGAGGCTCCCCATTTTTGCCAAAGGTTGGCGGAGAGAGAACCCAGCTGGCTTTTGTCTGCCCTATATTTGATCTCTGCTCTTGCTTCTCTAAACGTGAAGGGGTTCAGTGTTTCTGGGTTTGGCATCTCCACCAGGTGGGGCACTACCGGACCTGTGGGTGGAAGCTGTGGGGGTGTGTGGGGTGCTCCAGGGCGATGCTGTGTTGCCAGGGGCTGGATCTGCTTTCTTGGGTGCTGGGGGGGGGGGGTTGGTGACTGAATCATCCCTTCTCTCTTCCAGGATGATTCTCTTTCCCAGGACCTATGACTGTTCCTTTACCCAACAGAGACTTTATCGATGTGATTAAGTTAAAGATTTTGAGTTGGGGAGGTTATCCTGGGTTACGCGGGTAAGCCCTCAATCCCATCACAAGTGTTTGTGACCCTGGCAGAGCCTGGAGTGACGTGGCCACAAGGAACATGTGTGGCCATCAGAGGCCGGATGGTTTTCCCCAAGAGCCTCCAGAGCCACAGGCCTCTCTGGACGGTGACATTTAACTTGAGTTCTACATGGGGAGAGGGAGTCAGCCTTGGCAAGCCCCGGGGGGGGGAAGATTTATCCAGGCTGGGGGCCATATTCATATCCATAACCAACACATGCTGTGGGTGTTGACTGATCGGCAGGGATCCTGGGGCCCTTTGGAACGGAGGCCCGCTGTGTGCTGGGAGGGTGGCTGCAGAAGCTGCCCCGTGCTTAGGCAAAGCCTCTTGCTTGCCTGCACGCTGTCACCTCTCTTGTCCTGTTTGCTTGCCTTCTTTGCAGTCCACTTTCTGAAATTACCTTTTTTAAAAAAAATTAAAAAAAAATTTGAATTAAAAAAAAATTTTTTTTAGGATTTTATTTATTTGAGAGAGAGAGTTTGAGAGAGGGCACAAGTGGGGAGGAGGGGCAGAGGGAAAGGGAGAAGCAGACTCCCCACTGAGGAGGGAGCCCCGTGGGGCCCTATCTCTAGACCCCAAGGTCATGGCCTGAGCCGAAGGCAGACGCTTAACCAACTGATCCTCCTAGGCGCACCTTGTTTTTATTTTTTTTAAGTAATCTCTGCACTCAACATGGGGCTTGAACTCAGGGCCCTGAAATCAAGACTCACATGCTCTAGCCCGCAGCCAGCCAGGTGCACCTGAGATTATCTTAATTTTCCACTTGTTGATGTTAAAGCTCCGTGGGAGTGGATTCCTCGTCTGTCTTGGAACCTGAGTGCTCGGCATAAAATAAGTTGTCGGGTAAAACTCTGTTGAGCGAATGGTGCGCTTCAGAGTGGGCACACCTCTTAGGCACGGGGCTGCTTGGCATGGAGTTTTTCTTTGATTCTGATGTCTGTAGCTGCAGTAATTGTCTCAAGATTAAGTAATTAGAGAAAAGCCGGAGAATATCCCCAACCTTCTGGACAATGGAAATTTGTCACTGGGTTGAATTGGAACCAGTAATGACGCGACTCGTACGGGCCATTGGTCTTTTAAATGAAATTCTCTTTCCTTGGGTTGAAAAATACTCCCAAGAACCAGGAGTGAACCGAGCCTGAGGAGCCCCTCGTAAATGGTTCCTGTAATTAATCCCCTGGGACTCGGCGACAGTGGCATCACGTCCATTACTTACGCGCAGAAATAAAGATAAATGTGCCTGGATAATAGCCCTGGGAAGGTATAAATCTCCCTTGTTTATGGGGGAAGGCAGCCCACGAGGACTTGTCACTGTGGTCCAGGTTCCGTTTGATTTCTGAGCACGTGTATACTGGTAGGAGCTGAGATTAGAATGAGAGTGTTACCAGAAAGGACGGGTGTGTCCAGCCTTCCTTGTGGCTTCGGGCTGAGTTCTCTGCGGCACCACTGTCCTCGAGGACTTCTCGGAACCTCAGAAATGATGTTTTGCTTGCGAATGAGCCAGGGATGCAGGTTAATTGGTAGAAGACATTGTGTTATGGAAGACATTGGGTTAACCAGGGCGGAGCTAGGACAGAGATCAGAGTGGATGTTGGTGCTCAGAGATGGGCCCAGGGACACGTTTCCTTGGGTCATTTGCCGTCATGCTTTTGCCCATTGGTCAGTGTTTACTGAATTCCTGCTGTGTGCAAGTCTAGTGCTAGAAGCTGCAATTCTTTCAAAGTGGTCTTGCAGCCAGGACACACGCAGGGAGGGTTCCAAGAGCACCTGACTCTGGAAAGCCCCACACTGACCAGGTTCACGTGCCCCCCACCCTGCCGACTGAACCGGAAGGCAGAGACAGGAGTGGTGGTGAAACAAGAAAGGAGTTTATTTCAGCGAGGCCAGCATGGGGATGATGGCGGACTGGGGTATCATCAAAGACCGTCTCCAAAATGCTGACAAGACGTTCAGGTTCATGTAAGAAAAACGTGGGACAGAGCTTGACTGTGCGAAGGTCGGATCAGTCCCTGTCTTGTAGTCAGTCACGAGTGGGGGGGTGTCTTGCTGGCTCCGAGCAATCTTCTTGTTTGAGGAAGTAGTTTGGGTTCCCGTCAGGGGATCCTCTGCCCTCAGGCTCCTTGATCTTAGCCAAGAGGCAAACTGGGGTCTCAACTAAACCTTTAGTTTAGTGGGAGTCGCCAACTATGAAACATTAGGGTCAAGATGGAGGCCGCTGATGTCCTCTGTCGGTCCTTCCGTGAACTGCACCCAGGGGTTCCCAAACTGCTGTTCCTTCTCGCCGCGTGCCGGCCCTACTATGACGTCTTCATACTTACCTTGAAGCCCACCTACTTGCCTTGAAACGTATGTGCCACGTGTAGCTACATCCTCAGGTGTAAATCTTACTGGTCTGCTCATCCCGTCTGATCTGTTATATTTCCTTCTAACTCACATTACCGTAAGTTTAATTGTTAAAGATGTCCCTTGTTTACCGCCTAAAATAACCTTGTGTCCCACCCCGCCGCCTTCCCTACCATGGTCGTTCGCCTGCATCCAAACAAAAACTTCCGCTTTGGCCGAACTTCTTAGTTTGGCAACTTCCTGACACTGCATTTCTTCCCTTTGTTTCCTGGGATGGCAAACTTTATGTATGTGTCCCCTTGGCTGAGGCTGTGGGATGCCCTGACAGCTGGTGAAGCTTCTTTTGGATGTCTCTGTGAGGGTGTTTCTGGAAGAGATTAACATTTGAACACTTGAACCTCCCCAGCGTGGCCGGGCATCATTTCACCCGTGAGGGTCTGAATTCACCCTCTCTGCTTGAGCTGGAGCAACCATCGTTTTCTGCCCGGGGACACTGGTTGTTCTCAACTGTTTGGACTCAACCTGGGACTTAACAGAATTGGCTCCTCTGGTTCCCAGACCTTTGGGCTTGGACCAGAACCACACCAGCCACTTCTCTGGGCCTCTGGCTTGCTGACGGTGACTGAAGTAGTTCTCAGTCTCCACAATCAAGTGAGCCGATCTCTTGTGATAAATCCCTTTCTGTATATCTGTATATCTCCTTCCGGTTTTTCCTCTGGAGTACACTAATACCAACCCCAGTGAGGGGTTTCTGGCCTCGGTGTTTTAGGGCAAAGATAGGTCTTACATTCTAGATTGTGTTCATTGTCCATTTTCTGTTTCTTCTACAAAATGACGTAAAGGCAGATACAAGACAGACCTTCTCAGGTCACTGTTGATTGACTCCCAGAAAATTCACAGTGGTTCTCCCCAGAGCGATAGGTCAGTTTTGGTGGATCTGAAATGCACTTATTACCTTCCTCTTGCTTCTTGCCTAGTGCCTAGAATGGGACCGTGTACCAGGTGGTCTTTGTCTGGTTTAAGGGTCTGGTGGAGCAGACTTTAATACTTAGCTGAAAAGATGGAAGTGCTGCTTATTGGTGCTATTTGGTGAAGAGGTGAAAATTATATATATATATATATATATATATACACATACATATACATATATATAAAATGACTGTGTTTTCTAGACCCTCTGATATTTTCACGATATGTTATCTGAATTTATCAGTATGCAATGCCCCATGATAGTTGGAAAATCAAATCATCATTAGCAGTGTGGTTACCAAGTGGATTTTATTGGAAGAATGACATTCCATGAAAGTACAGCCATTTTGATGTAGTTTTTATTTTCATTTATTTATTTAAAGATTTTACTTATGTATTTGGCAGAGAGAGAGCACAAACAGGGGGAGTGGCAGGCAGCGGGAGAGGGAGAAGCAGGCCCCCCCATTGAGCACGGAGCCCGATGCAGGGCTCGGTCCCAGGACCCCAGGATCGTGACCTGAGCTGAAGGCAGACGCTTAACTGACTGAGCCACCCAGGCGCCCCAGCTAACACATTTTATAAACTGAGAGAGACTCACGTCTTGCAGGACTGTGTTGTTTTTCCTTCCCTTAGCTTCATGGCAGGCGGGAGTGCCTGAGGAATGTCACACATGTCCCACCTGGGAGCGATGGCAGCTTGTGCTTTGTCCCCAGCTTGTCTTCTGCTCCCTCACTGGTTTCAGAATATCCAGAATGTATGGAGGCTGAACGGAGGGTTCGTCCAACCTCCAACCAGAGGGAGGCTGGGGAGGGAGGGTCCTGTCTGCTCCTAGACACTGGAATTTGTTTCTGTAATCACGGCCCTTCTTTTTCCCAAGGAAAAGTTGCAAAATGATGCTGACTCTGGCTGACGGATAGTTTCTGTTTTGCTTGAGGAGCACCTGGGAAAAGCAGGGCGACTGCGAAATACTGGAGTGCTGCTCCTAAGCATCTGGATGTCGGTCTGTCTTGACACAGAGGTGGCTAGCGCTGTTGGCCCCGCATCCCCACGTGGACACAGACTCCGGGAATGGAGCTGACGGGGGCATGCCCCCTTTAGACTAGACGTGGGCTCAGCACTTTACCACTGGGGCCATCGCCTCCTCTTGTCCACGTGCGCCACGGCTGCCAGTCACCACGTATAACCCCCCGGAACCTAGTTTCTCTTATGGCGGACAGTGTTTCTCAGACGCCATAAGAAAATGGGAGAGAATTCCAGAGGGTTATGTGTTCAGAGAACAAGAGAAGAGTACATCTTCATTGGAGTGGAGATCGTTCCTGTGTATTTAATATGCAAGCCGAGTGCACGGGCTGCTCTGCTCACTTACGGTTGCAGTCTGGTCCCTGCAGGCATTTGACTTCCTGACCCCTGCATCCAGCCAAGAGGTCAGGGAGGAGCCCTGGGAGGCAGACTGTCTATTGGGAAGCCCCTTGCAGGGCCTGGTGCCCTACCACTCCGCTGTCAACTGGTTTCCGGGGCCCCTCGGGGACTGAGTGGATTGGAGTCTGTTTCATCCTTAATGAGTGAATTGAATAGCTCACAGCAGGGGAAGCTTTTACCCAGCAGTTTTCCACTTAGAACTATTCTTTCGCTCCTCAGCTAAACAACTCAGTCGGCTCTTGTGTGTTATCCCCTGGTATGGCGGGGTGGGTGGGGGGGGGCAGACTTATGTCTGTGGGGACACTGATGTCCCCGGCTTGAGGTCAGTCTGTCGTGTCTCCGTACCCTCTGCTTCACCTAACAGAAGGAGAGCTTGACGTGAGCTGGTCCTTTCCTGCCCTGCGGCGTAGGAATGTGGATGGAGCTTGGGTCGTTGCGCAAGCCGTCTCACCTTTCTGGGCCTCAGTTTCCTCGTTTGTACAGTAGGCGTAGTAAGGGCGACAGTTGTCCTCAGCAAGTCAGTGGTAAGTTCTTACATGTAAAGTACTTCGTGCCTGGCACTTAGCAAGAACGGTCTGTTTGTTCGCAGTCCTATCCCGGGCCCTCCGGAGTCTGGTCCCTCTGTAGCTTCAGCACCTAGGACAGCTCCCAACCCTCCATCCGGCTCAGTACGTGACTGAAGAAGGGAGGGCTGAACGGTTTCAGGATAGTTTTGGAAGCCGGTGTCCCTCTGAGGTAAGGGCACAGAGGCATAGACCGCAAACCAGAAGTCAGATGTTTGGTACACCAAAAGGGATGTTGGTGTCCCTTCCAGTTACACGAGGTGGTCTGGGACATGTAATCTCGATGCAAATTTGTGGGTTTATTAATGCTTTATGGGGAGATGGGATGACACGTTTCAGGGAACTGTGGGGTAGGTTTGCCCCAGACGTGGCCCAGGGCCACTGTTTGGGGACTCCTGTCTCGTGTACTAGTTTCCTATAGTTGCTCTAACAGATTATCACCAACATGGTAGCTAAACAGAGTACATGTTCATTGTCTTATGTGGGTCTTAAGAGCTCGAATCAAGGTGTCAGCAGGGCTGCCTTCCTCCTGGAGGCTCTGGGGGAGAATCTGTTTTTTTGATTTTTTTTTTTTTTTTTTGCTTTTTCCAATTTCCAGAGACGCCTCCATTTTCCTGGGCACATGCCTCATTCCTCCATCTCCAGAACGCATCTGTCTGACCTCTGCTTCCATTCTCACCTCTCTCTGACTCGGGCACTCCTGCCTCCCTTTTAGGAGGACCCTTGTGGGCATTCCTGGATAATCCAGAGTAATCTCTCCGCTTCAACATCTTTAACTACATCTGCAAAATCCCTTTGGTCATGTAAAGGAGCATTCACAGGTTCTGGGAATTAGGATGTGGGCACTTTGGGGGCCATTATTCTGTCTACTCTGCTAGACAGGCCCTGGGGAGTCAGAGAGGGGATGGTGCTCTGGTGGAGCTGTCGTAGCCAGGAGGGGCCCATGCAAAGCAGTTGGGCCATTCTGACAGGTGGGGTAGCAGGCCCAGCATCCGGGTGTGCCTTCACAAGTGCCTGATCAGGACTCCAGTGGTGGCTACTGGAGTGGGAGCTGGGAAGCAGCAGCTTTCCCCAGGCTGGGGAATGTCCACAGTTTGCACAAACTACTCAGTTGAGTGGTGCAGGAATGTTGCAGCGGTGAGCTGACTCTGGCAGGAGGAATGTTGCCGGTCATTCCCAGGCTGGGTCTGTGGGGGTCTCTGGGGAACAGGAGAGTGAAGCAGGGCACACTTGCTCCATGACAAGCACATCTTCCCTTTTAATGGAAAGTGCACCCCTTATTCTCAAAACATGATGGTAAGTGACTAAATTTATCTTCCAGTCTGGTTTCTGTCCCCCCTTTGATTGTAAAGGCCATCTGCATTCATCGTAGAAACTTAGAAACTGCAGCAAAGTAGAAGGAAGAAAATAAAAATCATCCAATCTCCCAATTCCTGAAGATAGCCGAAAGTGGTGTCTTGGTATATTCCTCTCTGGTTCCTTTTCCTTGTGTGAGTGCATGTATTCCAACACGGGCACATGAAAACTTGGATCTTTCCCTGTGAAATGCATTTAAAAAAAAATTTTTTTTTTTAATTTTATTTATTTGAGAGAGCAGAGAGCACAAGTTGGGGGGGGGTGTGCTCGAGGAGCAGAGGGAGAGGGAGAAGCAGACTTCCTGCTGAATGGGGAGCCCAGTGCATGGCTTGATCCCAGGACCCTAAGATCATGACCTCAACCAATGGCCGACGCTTAACCGACTGAGCCACCCAGGTACCCTTAATTTTGTTGTTGTTGTTGTTGAACTATGAGGTGTATTCAGAAAAGTGCATGGAGCACAGGCATCCAGCTCCATCACTTACAGACTGACACGTGGGTGTGTCCAGTCCCCCAGAAGCCTCTGGCATGTGCTCCTAACTTCTGTGGTGCCCTCTCGCCAGCCCTGGGTGCCCACTCTTTGATGTCTAACCACATAGATCACTTTTGCCTGTTTTTGAACTTCAGAGACGTGAAATAAATCATGCAGGGGGGCTCTGTTGCTGCAATTTACATCTCTGAGATCCAGCCACTGTGTTACATAGCTGTGGCCCATTCATTCTCCTTGCTCGACAGAGCAGAGGCTGGCAAACTGTGACCTCGTGAGCTAAGAGTGGTTTTTAATTTTTGTGAAGGGTTGTAAGAAACTCCAACAAAACAAATATGTAACAAAGACTATATAGTCAGCAAAACCTGGGATATAGATTATCTGGGTTTGAGGACTCCTGCTGTCGAGTATTTGCCTTATATGAATATATTGCTGTTTACCCGTTCTGTCGATGGACATTAATTTCATTTGAAAATCTATTATAACAGCATAATTGTGGTTGGAACAATTTTAAGAGTAATACAGACACATGTTACACAAGGGCATAAAATAAAAAGGAAAAGTCAGTTGCTGAGGCCATGTCCATTCACAGAGGTCACCACTGCTAACAGTTTCTTTTTTTGGAGATTCTTCTGTTTTGACGTAGTTGGGGTTGGAGGTTGTTGGGATTGGGCTGTGGACTTGGGTTGAGTTAGGCCTTCTCCACTCCACCATTGTAAAAAATATCACCCACGTTTTCATCTGGTACGTCTGTGATTTCTGACTAAATATTTGATATTTGGAATTGATCATAGTGTTAGGGTGAATTGTGTAGTTCTCTATATTTAAATCCCAGGAGTACATCAGTTGTGTCAACATTAATTATCAAATAATTCAGCTTTTTCTGTTTTGAAGTGAAGTCCTTTAATTTGTAATTGAATGTGGATATGGGACTTTGGATAGTCCCGGGAGGCCCCCACCGACCAGGAAGTCAGTGCACGAGCCTAGGGATGGACCCATGCTCCACAGTCTCAGGGGCCAGCAGAGCCGGGCAGGCACCGGAAATGGTAAAGCAGGCTGGATGTTTGCACGTTTGATCCTTCAGAATATTCTTCCCATTCGCTGCGAAACAGGCTTTCTCTCCTCTCTGTCTATGGGAGCAGGAGAAACGGCCAAATCATGGAGACTCCGAAGTCTGGTGGCTCACACAAGGAACAAAAACCAGGAGTTTTTTCTTCCTCATGTAACCATCCTAATTTAGGCAAGAGGTCCGGGTAGGCAGTTGCTCTGACCTTCGAGGTCATCCTGGGATTGAGGGGTTCCTTACCTCTGCTCTCTCATCCCCTAGGGTGGGGTCTGTATCCCGTGGTGAGTTTGTCTCATTCCTCACACATTCCATGGAGGAAGGGGACATGAAATAGGACGTAGAGTGTAGGGGATTTCCTTTTCAGAGTTTCATCTATTTAAGTAAGCGCTACACCCCACACGGGGCTTGAACACTCAACCCGAGATCGAGAGTCGCATGCTCTTCTGACAGCCAGCCAGGCACCCTGGGAAATTTCCTTTCCAAGGGATGTGACCTGGGAATTGTGCATATCGCTCAGCTTATGTCCCTGAGCCTGGACCTGAGTGCTGTGGTTGGCTGCAGGGAGATTCAGGAAAATCCTATCTGGCCTTGTGCACAGCCCAAGTTTTTTTCTGGCGGGGCGGGGGTAGGGGTTGGTTCTATTGCCAAAAGGACGAAGGGCAGAAAGGAAACTGGAATCAGCGATTTTCTGTTACATTAGCTCTCTTTTTCCCTCTTACTTTCTGAGAAGTACATGGTTATAGAGGACTGTTTCTCTACGACAAGGAAAGTGCACTGCAGGTAGAATGACGAGAGGTAACTGAAACTCACACTCCTGGTTGGGAGCACAGTAGGGAGTGGTGGGGATTGTGGCTCCTTGGAGAGTTTGAGCATGGGGTGAGGGCAGGCTGCTGCGGATTAGGGACTACTGCTTTTTGCCCTGTAGGAATGCAAGCTTACAGTTGACAGTTTGATTTTTTTTTTTTTTAATGAGAAGTATTTTTTTTTATGAGAATTTGTTTGATTTTTTAGTCTTGGTTCAATTTAAGAAGTGCTGTGTTGTTGAATTAATAATAAATTATGTAAGGCACATTTGGCCTGTGGACCCCTGATTTCTGATTTCTGCCCTGACTATACCACATCAAGACAGTATCGTCCTCTGGCCAGTAGAACTTGGGGAGACTCCAGGACTCTCAGCTCCATAAGTGGGGGAGTTGAGACTTTTACACACTGGTGATGGCTGTGTTGGGTCACTTTCTCAAAAGGGTGATTTGGTATTGTCCAGCAAAATTACAAATGTGTATACTCTGTAACTCATCAGCTCCACATCTGGGAACATATCATTCAGGGAGACTGTGTATATGCACATTAAGCTATATTTGAGGTTTTCATTGCAACCCTGCAGTAGCAAATCACTGGAAGCTACCTGAATGTCCATCTGGAGGGGCTGGTTAAATACATTTGGTGCGTTCCCACAATGACATGGTATGCAGCCATAAAAAAGAGTGAACACATTTTACATTAGCTGTAACTGAAGGATATTGCTAAGTGAGAAACAAAACAAAGCAAGATACAGAACAGGGCATATAGTCTATGCAGTTATTTATGTGAAAAGTAGGAACAAACACAGAAGGCTGCGTGTGCTCGTTTGTGCTTTTGTAAAATATTTCTGGAAGTTTCCTAAGAAACTGATAACTGGTTCCTTCTGGAAGACAGTCGTGGAGGGAGATGTTTTACTTGAGAATCTTGTACCTTTTGAAGTTTGAACCGTGTAAATGTTTCACCTATTTAATAAATAAATAGAACTAAGATGACAAAACAAGCAGGACTAGTGAGGCCCAGCGAGGGCGAGGGTGGCCCGAGCGTCACACAGCAGCTTAGCAGCCGCCGGTTCCCCGTCAGGCCTGCACCTCCCGGCACGTGCTTCATCTCCCTGGCGGTCTTCCCACGCTGCTGGCTTCTGCCCTCACAGGCTGTTCAGAAGAATCACTACCTCATTGACTAGCAAGTTAGAATCTCTTTTACCGACTCAAAGAATTCATTTGGTTCTTTGCTGGAGCCGCTGTTTTCTTCCATCTTGGGAAGAACAGCCCCAAAGCCAGACCTTCTTCTGCAGGATCTCGGGCTCCAAGGTGCAGCTCTGATGTTATCTATGGCTACTTTGTAGCTCATGGAACAGAGCTGGGCCCATTTCGCCCTGTTGGCTTCATCCCTTGAGCATCTGTAACTGTAGCAGCTGGTTGGGGGTCAGGAAGCACTGAGTGTTAGAATTCTCGGAAGTCGGAGGCTCTCTGTGACGCTTCACCTTCCCCCAGTGGCACCGGGAGAAAGAGTGATTTCTTGGCTGCTGATGGGGGGGCAGGTGGGGGACAGAGATGCAGGGCCTTTGTGAAGTGGGCAGCCTTTCTGGTGCCCAGCAGAGGTGCTGTTTGAATGACATTGTTCTTGAAGATTAGAGAGATGTTGGGAGCTGTAAAGGGAGTCGAGTCTGGTAATTAGCTCTTTACCTGTGTCCTGAGGATTCTCAACACCGTCGCTTGTCAGGGGAGCTTGGGAGAGGAAATACTGAGTTCTGACCCGAGATGAATTAGAATGTACTCCTTGTTTAAATAAAATGAGAGACTGGGGATTGTACTCTCTCCTTAAATTTCCCTAGTGCAGTAGAATCCAGCGTGGGGCAAGACTGATGACTTATATGGTATGTGTTAGCTATAGTACGGATTTGGCCCCAGATAGCTGAGGCCTTAAATAACAATGGTTTAAGCAAGATAGAAGTGTATATAACAGGGGTAAATATGTGTCCAGACCTGGTACGGCAGCTGTACTTGGCAAAACCCTCAAGTTCAAGTTCCTTTCTGTTCACCACCATTCCTAAGGGGTTGATCTGTCTTCATGGCTCAAGATGGAGCCTCAGCCATCCCTCCCATATTCCAGGCAGCCGGACAGGGAAAGGCCAAGGGCAAGAAAGTGTTATGTCCATGCTCCTTAAGACCGCTTTTTAAGAAGTTGCTTGTAGAACCTCCCTAATGTCCCATTTCCTGAACTTAGGTTACCTTGGCTTCCTCCTGAAAACAGAACCCAACAGAAGGACTTAGGAGCAGGTAACTTATTCTGGAATGGATTCAGAGGAAGTGGAATGAGGTGCCTTGGAAGAGGAAATGGGGTAGGAGGGAGAATGAGTTCAGGCTGTATTTTCAGCTGGTTACCACTGTGAGCAGCTGGGGCTCTGCAGAGATGGCTCCTGGGAGCGGTGTGGGGGACACCTTAGGGTGGTTTGCCTGAGACGTGGTAGCAGGGACTATTCACCCTGTTGGTCAAGGGCTGCTCCTGGCTCCCTAATTCTCTTGCATGGGCGGTTTTGCATATGCGCACAGTGGCTGGGAAGAATCTCTTCTGAGACTCTGAGCAGCCAGCAAGGGATCTGCAGTGCCACGCAGTGTCACGCTACCTGTGTGTTCGCCTGTGGCCGCAGCAGCAAGCAGAATGAGAAGAATGGGCTGAAAGGGGGCTGGGTGGGTGTCAGTTATATGGCCTCTCTTAGCTGCAGAGGAACCTGGGAGATATAGTTTTTGTTTGTAGTGGTCCTGAGCACCCCTTCCCCTGGCCAAGACAGGGGCTGATTGTTGCTGAGGGCATGCTGGAGAAGAAATGGCGGAATCTTTGTTGTGCATGAGTTAGGGATTTGTTAATCCCAGTGATGGGGAACTCAGTAGGGAGTGTATGAAAAGCCCTCTGAGCGGCCACAGTCGCTGTCCAAGTACTGACTCAATCTGTAGGGTAGCTTCTCAGTTGCCACTTGAGACCTCCTAACTCTTACTTTGGACACAATTCTAACACACACAGTGGCCTGTCTTCTCAAGGTACATAGGATTAGACGGACTGGGGCAAGTTTCTCAGGGTCTGTCCACAGGTTGGACCATAGCATTTTCTTCCGACTCTACTCCATCCGTTGTAGATGTTCAGCATGACTTCTAGAAATGTGGGTGTTCCTTCCTCCTTTAAAAGCTTTCAGTGCCCTTAGGAGCTGGTCCTTGCCTTCTTCTCTAGTGTCTTGCCTATCTCCCTTGGAGCCACACTCCATGCAGAATTTCTTCCAGTGTCCTCTGCAATCATCTTTCCTCTTGTCTAGATTCTTCTTCACCATCTTGTCCCCTGGCCATGCCTCGTTGTCCTTCAGCTTTCTGCTGAGAATTAGATGGGCTAGAGCCTCCCACCACAGGCTGTGATGGCACTTATCCAGTCATTAGTTCTTGGTCAGTGTTCCTTCCACTTGACTGGACTATGTGCTCTGTGAAGGCAGGGATGAAGCTGTGTCTGCCCTGTTCATCCCTGTATTTCCAGGACCCAGCACACAGTAGGTGCCAATAAGTCTCTGTGGACGGAAACACACCATATCTCTGATTCCAGGTAGCTTTTTTCCAATGTGTGCCCTTGATTCCTGGTTGTGAGAGGGTGTTAGAGTTCATGCCAAGCCTCTCCTAGTGTCAGGGTGCCATTCTGAGCTTATGCTTTATTCCTGGGGTCGGGGGGGCTGAGAGACCCGCATTGTGGCTTTCTGTTAGAAGCACTCTTAAGGGCTCTTGGGTGGCCAAGTAAGTTGAGCATTCTTGATTTCAGCTCAGGTCATGTTCTCAGGGTCGTGGGATTGAGCCCCGTGTTGGGCTCCGCACTTGGTGGGGAGTCTGGCTGGAGAGTCTCTCTTCTTCTCCCTCTGCCCCTCCTCCCTTCCAAAAAAAAAAAAAAAATCTTAAAAAAAACCAAAAGAACTGCTCTTAGTTGCTGCTGGTATCCACGGCTAACCCAAATTTACAGAAAAGGAAGCTCAGTGAGTGATTCAACCATCCCACAAGTGAACCGTACTCAAAGGGGGGACATTGCCTCCTCTACTGCATCTTGGATGTATTGGAGGCCAAGGCACTTGCATTTGCAAAGCTGGTTCTCTTTGCTGCTCTTGCTGCTACCTCTTTTGCTTTCAATTAAAAGTATCCAAAAACTTAAGCTATTTTCCCCCAAATGTAAAACAAACTCAGGGATTAGTAACGCTAAGCTATTCATCCTCTTGAAAATTCTTAGAAAATATTCTTCCTCCCAACCCCTAGTTTTAAAACTAATCTTGAAAATTTGTAGAATAAGAAAAATATGAAGAATAAATATAAAAAATCACCATTAATTTTCTTTTCTCCAAATCTTTGTTTGTTGTTTGTTTGTTTTAAAGATTTTATTTATTTATTGGAGAGAGAGAGAATGAGAGAGAGGGTGAGGGGGAAAGTCAGAGGGAGAACCAGACCCACTGCTGAGCAGGGAGCCTGATGCGGGACTCGATCCTGGGACTCCAGGATTATGACCTGAGCCCAAGGCAGAGGCTCAACCAACTGAGCCACCCAGGCACCCTTTGTTTTGTTTTATTTTAATTTAATTTACATTCAGTTAATTAACCAACAGCATATTGTCAGTTTCAGAGATAGAACTCAGTGATTCATCAGTTGCATACAACACCCAGTGCTCATTCCGTCCTGCGCCCTCCTTAATGCCCATCCCCCAGTGACCACATCCCCACCCAGCACCCAGTGACCCCATCCCGGCACCCCACTTTCTCCCAGTCTTTGTACAGTGTAGACCCATATGCAGATGCACACACACGCACACACACCCTGAGATGATCATCCTAAATGTAGAGAGTTATACCTTGATATACCTTTTTTTTTTTCACTTTTCGTGAGATTTTGAGTATGGTCCTATGCCTTTAAACGTTCTTCAGGAATGATTTTTTAAAGATTCCCGAGCATTTCTGTGCAGGTGCATACCTTTTAAAACGTAACCAATCTATATTTTTGAGTGGTTAGATTGGTGTGGTTTGTCACTGCCATGGGTTTGTTGTAATGAATTTTCTTGTATCTCTGATGATTTCTTATAGATTCTTAGCAACACAGTTCCTAGGTTAAGGGTATTATTATTTTTCAGTCTTTCAGTTCATGTTGCCAGATTAATTTTTAGAAAGATTATTTGTTACTGTCCACCAACAATGTGTTTTTTTTCTTCTTTAGAACTGCACCTTCAGCAAAGGTTAATTATTATAATTTTAAAAAAAGTCAACTTGATATTCTCTAAATTACCTTCTAAACTTCCAGGATTGGAAGGGTTTTTATGTAGCTTTGATCAGTTGTGACTAAAGCTGCTTTCTCTCCTTATTAAAGTGTTTATATGTCACCTATTTCCAAAACAGGATGTGTAGTAGCCCACAGCAAAAGCACAGAGCTATGGCACAAGACTTAAAAGCAGCTGTTTTCACTTCACATTCTATTAAAACATTTTCAAGTGCTAGAAATATTCACACACATATTGCTGTGGGAGGTGACTGGTGCAGGCAGGCACTCTGTGATTGATTGGTGATGTCTGCCCCAAGCATGGCTGTGCATGTGGGGGAAGGATTGGTATTGAGAGGCTGTTCTCCCTGACCCGTGACCACATGCAGCCATGCATAGCTCATCAGCTCTGAGTGAAGGAAGTTAAAAAAAAAATGGGTCAGAGTGCAGTGGTAAGAGACCCCTCCAGAGCTGGTACTCCATTTCTCCCGAGCTGTGCCTCTGTTTCCTGATGTCTCTGGTCCTCCTCTCTATTGTGAGCAGCCTCAGACTGTAGAGCCACGAGGCTCACAGCCAGCATGGGGACGAGGAGGAAGGACAGAGGGTGCACTGAGAAGGCCATGTTTCCCAGACTTGGGTCTCTGATGTATGACCTTTGTGATTTGTTGTCACATCTGGCGTGTTCCTGTGCTGTTTTTTATTTAATATAATAATTTAAAAATGGGCTCGATGATTCTGCTTAACTATGTGTATTTTATTTATTTATTTTTTATTTATTTTTTAAAAGTTTTATTTATTTATTTGACAGAGATCACAAGTAGGCAGAGAGGCGGGCAGAGAGAGAGGAAGGGAAGCAGGCTCCTTGCCAAGCAGAGAGCCTGATGCAGGGCTCGATCCCAGGACTCCTGGATCATGACCTGAGCTGAAAGCAGAGGCTTTAACTCACTAAGCCACCCAGGCGCCCCAACTATATGTATTTTAAAAGCAGTGTCTATCACTCTCCGAAGCCGAGAGCCAGCATTACTTGCTGTAAGTAGAAGGAAACCTTCAAAACAAAGACAATGAAAACAAAACAATGGTCTTAAATTCCAGCTAGATACTGTTGCTTGCCAGAAGCTTTCAGAGGTGTGCTGTCTCTTGGTTAACAGGGGTGATAAACCAAGTGTTAGAGACTCACTGGCACAAAAAGGAGGCTTTCTTTAGGAGAAGGACTACAGAATTAAGAAGGGAGTAACTTTCTAACTGTGGATTCCCTGTTGCTGAAACCATAGGTAAACAGCCCTCTACCACAGTGGAGGGATCTTGGTAAGGGCCAGTGAGGGCAGATTTGGGAGGATGTTGGATGCCAAGCCAAAAGAGAGTGGTATGTTGGTGGGGAGTCTTCTTGGATCCTTTTGGGGGATTGTGTAGGGGCACGGGAGCAGTTTATTTCAAGTGTTTTTTTTTTGTTTGTTTGTTTGTTTTTAAGATTTTATTTATTTGACAGGGAAATAGCACAAGTAGGCAGAGCAGCAGGCAGAGGGAGAGGGAGAAGCAGGCTTCCCAACAAGCAGGGAGCCCGATGTGGGGCTCGATCCCAGCACCCTGGGATCATGACCTGAGCCGAAGGCAGAGGCTTAACCCACTGAGTCACCTAGGCGCCTGGGAGCAGTTTGTTTCCATAGCACAGTTATTGATGAATCCGGCTTCTCTGCTCCCCAGATGGATGTTCCCATTCAGTGGTCCCCCTGTGGTCCAGTGGTTGGTGACAGGAAGGCCCGCCCAAGGGACCTACGCCTGTCTTTAAACAGGCACCAGATAGCATCCATCCCTCTGGAGGCATCCCATGTTCCTTGAGCTCCCGTGAGTTCTGGGCATGAAAAAAATAAAATCGAGCTGGCACCACAGCCAAGTGGCATGTGGTGCGGGTGTGTGCAGTTGGATTATTTTTATTTATGATAGCTGATTCACAATCGTCTCCATGGCGATGGGGGAGCTGAAGGCTGAGGGAAGAAGTCATTCGTCGCATTATTAAATGACCCAATGAAAGGAGCAAAGCCCTCAAACACATTAAGGATTAATTTAACGTCGTGGCCTTGCCTGGCGGGTCATTACCCGTCCCTGCTACAGATGTTGGCGTTTCTATTTCCAGAGTGTCCTGAACAGAGTGTGGCTCATCTGTTTGCATTTGAGTGTCACTCTTAGCTCAAATGCAGCCAGATGCTGAGGGTCAGAAGGGTCACGAGCGACTTCATCAGGAGATGCTCTCTGCCATAGAACATTTGGGAAGATGTCGTTCTTGGTGCCAGTTTGTGCGCGCGCATGTGCGCGTGTGTGTGTATTTCTTAATGCACTTGAATACATACAAAATCGTGTGTATAAATTATTTGTAAGACTACAACTGCGCTACGGACGCACAGGTACCTACCACATAGGGTAAAGAGGTGACTTGCAAGGGACAACACTATGTCTTGAGATCCCCAGACAGTCTCAGCTTTTTCTAGTCTTAGCAAAATCCTTAATTATATTCCTTTCACTCTCAGAAGCATGTTCAAGGTTGGATGAGAGAGTGCCTGTCGGCTGTCCTTGTCAGCCCCCGGTGTGTTCCTCCCAGACTGGAGTTCCTCCTTCCCTTGCTGTTCTCTGTTTCCATCCCTAGATAATACACTGTTTTGGTTCCTCTCTCTGAGAGATGCACAGGGGACATGACCGTATACTATTCCGCCGCCGTAAACGTATCATAATTTGTCTGTTTTACTGTCGGCAGACGCTTGCATTGTCTCTTGCTTTTCGCTCTGCCCATTTCCGCGCGTGTATCCTGACGCACACGTGCGTGCCCTCCTTGGCTGTGTGTCTAGAATCACTGACGCGTGGGTTCAGTGTATCTTCCACTCAAAGAGGTGACGCCAGACTGTTTTCCAAAGTGGTGGTACAGGTTTGTGCCCCCACCGCCGACGTGGAGGTGTTCCGGTGGCTCTGTGTCCTTGGCAACGCTCGGCGCCAGACTGTGCAATTTTTACCAGTCTGATGGGTGCAAAATGGTATGTCAGTGCACATTTACATCTCTAGTGTTGTCTGGGGCTGTTGCTAGCTTGCCCAGCTCTGGGGTTCAGATGAGGACGTTTGCCTTCCTGTAAACAGGAGACCAGAATTCTCCAGTGTTACCTTTATAGTAACAAACTTGTTGTGTGGTTCTCACTAGCGGTACTTCTTTGTCTATCTTAGTTGGCCGAAAACATGGGTTGGGGGGGTGCACTTAGGGGCGCTGAGAAGGAAAAACTCCCGTGTTTCTTCTCCCCCATACTCTGCTTCCAGAGCGCTTCTGACACCTGACTTTATCCCACGAACCGACTCTGGCGCTGGCCGGGTATCCCGCACTTGAACTCCATTCCGACCCTGTCTACCTGCAGTTAGCATCAGATCCCACAGGTTAAGGACTCGGTCCCACTAGACTGCCCCCATTTCCGGTCCAGTCACAAGTCCAGATTGTCCCCTGTGCTTCTGACCACCTGGCTGTGGATTGGAGGGTTCCCACGACCCCCTCCTTGGGTTTCCTGTTGGCTCGAATGGCTCGTGAAATGCCGGGAACCAGTTTGTTGATTAGCTTTCCAGTTATAAACTGAGAGCAGCTCAGGAGCAGCCGGATGGGAGAGAAGCAGAGGGCGAGGGCTGTGGGGAGAGGTGCGGAGCTTCCAGGCCCTCTCTGGGTGTGCCACCCCCCTCCTGGCTCCTCCAGGATTCATCAGCCTGGAGGCTCTTGAACCCTGTCCTTTTGGGTTTTTATGGAGGCTTCATTATGGAAGGCACAGATTAAATCATTGGCCACTAGAGATGAATTCAACCTCCAGCCCCTCTCTCCTCTCTGGGGGTCTGGGATGGGGCTGGAAGTTCCAACCCTCTAATCCCTTGGTTGGTTCCCCTGGCAATCACCCCCTGCCCAGTGGTTGTGCTAGGGCTTTCCAAAAACCATCTCATTAACATAAACTCAGGTGTGGCTGAAAGGGGCTGGTCCCAGACTCTTGCCTACTACTCTTAGACCTCAGGTAATCCCAGGGGCTTTAGGAGCTCTGGGTCAGAAAGGAGGACGAAGACCAAATATATATTTCTTACTGTAGGTCATGTCATAGATGTCCTGAAGACTGCCACACACAACTAAGGACGCTCTCCCTTATCACTTAAACTTAAACCTGTCTCCGACCTCGCTGACCTGCATCTTTAGCCAGGGTCTTCACTCCTCCCTCAGAGTTCCCAACTTCCCCGGTGGCCAGAGCTTACCCTGCAGGCTGCATTCACAGGATTGGTTTGTGGATCTGCCCTTAACCCACCCTTTTCATCCGACTATGTTAGCTCTTTGTGAACTGTTCTTGGTTCCTTTATTTAAGATCTTCCTACGTTTTCTGTTCTTCACTGTGACACGTCCCTTAGAACCTCACGCAATGTTTCGTCAAGGCTCATTCTTGAAATGTTTGGCAGAGTCCACTGTGTGCCAGGTGATGGTAGCTAAGTATTCAAAGATAAAGAAACCCGAGTCCTTGCCCTTGTCAGGGATGTGCATTCCAGAAGAAATGGAAGAAATAAACCGGAGTAAGGTGCTGTGACGTGGGACAGGAGGAATATCCAGATTTTTAAGGAGACTTTCTTTGCCTGGAGAAGTTGGGTAAGTTTTCCCAGATGAAGTGGGTTTTGAAGGTTGAGTAGGAGTTGCACAGATGGCCAGAGAGCTGTCAGGAATCTGCCCTGGTAAGTCAAGCGTGTCCTGCCCCTCTAGCTTTGGTGGTTATTATAGTTCTCTTATTTTGCACCCATGAAAACCATTGGCTGAGAAATTTTTTAAAAGATAAATATTAATGAAATGGAAAGCTGTCCTTTCAGTATCCACGGGGTCCTGACTCTGGCCATTAATGCAATGGAAATGAGGTAAGAGATCGGGGCTGGTGGTGACTTTTATTCATTCATTCCTTTATTTGAATGCGGAGTTTGCATCCATTGGATGTTTGAATAAAAGATACAGGAAAATAGAAGAAACCTCATTCCTAGAAGTGTGACTGCTCTGGCTTCTGTTCCGACCTCACTGGGGTCAGACGACTCCAGCTGGTGGCAGCAGCTGTCACCACCGTGGTGCGTTCTCCCAGCATCACCCTGCGGGTCTGATCACCGTGGCTGGCTTCGCACACAGTCATTGTGGGCATTTGGCTAATTAGAACGAAACCATCAGGTGAAATGAACTCCTTGTCCCAGACTTTCTTCTAATGATCATAGATGGGATCTCTGATGAGCTGGTCCTGGGCTGGGCTTGTTTCTGGGCGTCTCAAGGCTCTTTCGAGTGTTTGTCAAGGCTGACTGGCTGGACAGGAGCTGGGAATGAGATGTTTTTTCTCAGTCGAGAAACCTTGAGAGACTGTTTGTATGGGTGTGAGTCCCTCCTGCCTTTGGGGGCTGCCTGTCTGTTAAGCAGTGCTTGCTTTGTCCTTGGCCTTGACCTGACCCTTGGTGCAGCTGTCAGTCAAATCAACAGAAGCGCTGGCATCTCCCCTGACAGCTGGCGCGGGAACAGCTGTCAGAGAGCTGCGAGCTGGGGACGTCGGCTTGCCTTCCAGAAGGCTCGTGTGGTGTTTAAATCTGGAAAGAAGACTGACCCGGGGATTGGGCTGGTGAGAAGCAGGCAGCGGTGCAGGTCCGATCTGAGCACCACTTTGGGTTCTAATAAAGCCATCTTTCACCACATCAGCTTACCCCATGAACGTCTCATGCAGAGGCTGCAAACTGGAGGACCCTGAGCTGGATTTTGGGTTGAATTACGTCCCCCAAAAAGATACATCCAAGCCCTATTCCCTGGTACCTACTCATGTGATCTTTGGAACTGGGATTTTTGCAAACGTAGTCAGGTTAACATGCTGTTATTAAGGTGGCCCTAATCCATATGACTGGGCTCCTTCTAAGACGATGACAGAAGCAAGGGAGGAAGTCATGTGAAGCAGGAGACCCAGACTGACTGGAATGATCGTGGCTATAGCCAAGGAGCACCGAGGACTGACAACACCAGGGACAAGAGAAAGGCATGACACAGATTCTCCCCCAGAGCCTTCGGAGAGAGAAGGCCTCACCGACATCTTGCTTTTGGACTTCTAGAACCGTGACCAAATAAATGCTAGTTGTTTTAAGGCACCCAGTTTGTGGTAAACTTTTATGGCTGCCCTAGGAAGGCAATCCTGTGGTTTAAACAAATTGGACTAATTTGAAAACAAGAGATTTCGTGTAAAAAGTGGGATTTCTGGCATCTCTAAAAAGATCAGCTCTGCACCCATAGAGCCGACGTCCTGAGATGGGAACCGTGTAGATGCCTTCCGTTCACCCCAGTCACCACCACTCCCAGTTGGCTGCCAACAAGCCGGCTTCTCCTGTTGGGTATCCCTTCAAGCCCCTGAGGCATCTGAGTCTGTGGTCCCCACTTTTGTGACAGTGGCCCGTTGCTGGCTTTCCAGCTTCTGGAACAGGGCTTGGCAGACTCTAGCCCATGGGTCAAGTGCAGCCCGTGGTGATGACTTTTTCCTGGAAACCCACCACGACTACTTGCCTGTAGACGGTCTAGCCCTGCATTCACATGCCCGCAGCACAAGCGAGTAACAATAGCAGAGGCCGCGTGGCCTTTGAGGTGGAGGATTTATTCTCTAGCTCTTCATAGAAAGAGACTGCTGAGCCTTCTTCTAGAGAATCAAGAAAAACCAATCCTTGTGAGAGTTTCCCCTGTCTTTAAGTGAGGGCAACTAACTCATGCTGGCTTTTATTATTAAAATTTTATTAAAAAGTGATGAACATTTGGGTCTAGTGGATGCATGGTGTTCCGTCGGTTTCAGGGGCACAACGTAATGATGCATCTTCTTTGGACTCCAGGCTATGCGCCATGTTGGTTTTTAGTTTCAAGAAAAACGTATCTGTCAATCAAGGACATCTTTCCATGTCATTTTTTAAATGTACCATGACTTTAAATGTACCATGATTCTTTCCTAATGGGTATTTGGGCAGTTCTGTTTTAAATTTATATGAACTAGGCAGGCCTGGCTAGGAGCCCCACACTTGGGTGTTGAACTTCCTTTCTGGGAGTGTGAAGGGAGGGGCGCAGATTGGGGTTAGTTAGGCCAGACTGTAGAGAGCCAGTAGACTCTGCGATTACTCTGTCCAGATCTTGCCAGATTTCAGGCTGTGATTCTCCCTGTTCATACCAGAGAAGACGGAGCTAACAGCAAAAAGGACTGGTTTGGGTGTAGGAAGGAAGCTTTTGTTGTTAAGGTAGCAAATCCTAGAAAGAGTAGCTGAGGAACTTCTGAGTGGCCCTCTCTGAAGGCCTTCTAAGAAGGGACGGCTCTGTCCGGGTTGGCTCTAGCCCAAGGATGGAAGATGGGGTTGGCCACGTCTGCTCCGGCATGATCAGCCGCCACCAGCGGAGCACGGGGCAGACGGCTACAGCCTGTCTCACCCACCAGGAGGGAGAGTCATGCTGGGCGTAGATGCGGGTCACGGGCCGTGGGAATATTTGGGCATGCTGTCACTGCCTTCTTTCGATTAGAAGGTAAGGGCTAGGTCAGCTGACCCCGTATCCTTCTGGCCTCCGGGATCCTCATCTTGGTTGGCCGGCTCCATCCCTGAGAAAGGGCTGCCTGCGAGTTGGCCTGTTGGTTGGCATCAGGGTACTTGGCACTGGAGCTGTTCCCTAAGTGTTGAGCGAGCTTCATGATCCTATGCAAACAGTGGGGGTTGTGGTGGACACTCACTTCCCTTCTGAGTATCCGGAATTTGGACACCCGCTAGGCAGAGTGCCTACAAGACCGGTTCCCAGCAAAAGTCTTGGAGCCTGAGTCTCGAGCGGGCTACCCTGGGCAAAGCATCACAGGGGTAATGCTGCCTTGTTGTGGCTACAGAAGAGTGAGGTCTGTGTGAAGTTCATGGGAGGGAGAGTGGTGAGGAAGTGTCTACAGACCCTGCCTGCGTCTTTCCCCCGCTGATCCTGTTGTGTAGTAAACCGTGGCTGTTAAGTGCAAGGACACGCTGAGTCCTGTGAGTGCTTCTCGTGAATCACCAACTGTTTGAGTGGTCATAGGGAACCCCAGATAGGATGACTCATTGTGAACTCAAGTTCAGAGTTTAAAAAAAAAATGGAGAGAGTGCCTGCCTTGAGGATAATGATAATGATGAAAAGTATCAGTGATGATATTACTAACCAATACTTAGGTAACGGGTGGTGAGGGGGTGTGTCTCAGTGATAAATCATCTCAAAATTTCAGTGGCGTAAAATGACAACGTCTATTCCTTGCTGGGTCTCTGTGTCCCTCCGAGGCTGGCTGGGGCTTCTGCTCTGGGACATCCTCCCCCAGGGACCCAGGCTGCTGGAGCAGCCAACCTCCTCTCGATGCTGATGCCGTGGCAGAAGGAGGGTCTCGCCTTGGCCTCGGCTCTTCCGGGCTGGCAGGGACTGCTGTACCCCATTGACCAGAGAGGCCCATGACTCTGCCCACACACAAGGGATCCAAGAAGTGAGTCCCTCCCACAGACCCCCGAGGCCCGAAGTAGAACCATTTAGTGACGACAGCACATGGAGTACTACGTTGGGGATTAGAACACCTTTCCCACGGACACCAGCGTTGGGGGAAGATTGCTCATTGAAGGAAGAGCCGGAGTTGGGAGCAGAGGGGTAGGAGGGAGCTGGTTATTGCCAAAGGCAGAAGTGAGAAAACAGGGGGCCAGATAGTTAAGTCCTTGGAGAGCAAAAGAAAGTGATTTCCATGACAACAATTCAATTAGAGAGCGACATGAAGTTCTCCTCTGTAAGGGAACACTGAAGAATTATCGCCACAATGAACCTTGGGGGTGGTAAGGGGAGAGAAAGTGCCCCAGCAGGGCACCCCCAGCAGCTCCTGGATGTGGGGCACACCCCCTCATTGGGGAGCCAACCCCTTCCCCAAGGAGGCCAGCGCACATATAGAGGGAAAAGGGGGGACGTTTGCTTGAAATAAGCAAATGAGAGAGTGGGTGGGAAGAAGGAATGCAGACAGGGCAGGGGCGGGTGGGTGATGTGGGAGGCACCTGTGTTTTGCTTTTAATAGGGGATGGCTGGGGGGCGCCTGGGTGGCTCAGTGGGTTAAAGCCTCTGCCTTTGGCTCAGGTCATGATCTCAGGGTCCTGGGATCGAGCCCCACATCAGGCTCTCTGCTCCGTGGGGAGCCTGCTTCCTCCTCTCTCTCTGCCTACCTCTCTGCCTACTTGTGATCTCTGTCTGTCAAATAAATAAATTAAATAATTAAAAAAAAAAATAGGGGATGGCTGGTAAGGTTGTAGAATAGGTATTGAAATGTTTCCCCATAGAATTAAAATTCAGACTCGGGGTTGGGGTCGGGGAAGAAGGTGACGCCCCAGGGTGTGGTGGGAAGAACCAGGCTTTGCCATCAGACACTCGTGGCTTTGAATCCACTTTTTCCATTGCTTTCTGTATTTGAACAGAAGCTTGAGCCTAATCCTCCTAACTACATATGCCTGTTGGTAGGATGATACTCAGTAATGACGAGGCCTTGAATCTGGCACACACTAGGTCCTCTATAATGTGCATGCGCTTCCCTGTCTTTGATTAGGGTGATGTCAAAGGGATTCCATCTCCAGTGCAAACTCTGAACCTCAGTAATGAGCTTCCTGGAGCCTATGTTAAGAGGGATTCTGAAGCTCGCTGAGAAAGAGTGCAACGCTGTTACTGGTGTCTCTTATGGACGTGGGAGGTGGTGCTGTGGGTGCCCCACACTGGCCATCCCTGGTTTAGCCCTGTCTTGCGATCTGAGCCTCATCCTTACCAGCTCCTTCCGCCCCTCCCTGGCTCCACATCGGTCAGTGGTCCACTCACTGCCCCCTAAACAAGTTGTGCGTTACTTTCCTCTGTGCCCTGGCGCCTCTGCCTTCTCAGGCCTGCAGCATTCTCTGTTCATTCCTCATGTCATCCAGCTGTGTCCTGTACTTCAAGGATCAGCTCAGACCCCTCCCCAGGGAAGCTCTTCCCACCCACTGCTGCTCTGGCCATTCCAGGACCAAGGGATGTCGTTTTTTTCTGAATTCTTGTAACACTCACCACCTCTCCCATGGTCCGTATGCACATGCCCTAACAGCCTCCCACGTAGGCAGTGGTGTCCTTGCTGTGTGAATGCGGCTGACCCCTCTTGACCAATAAGCTCCCAGGAGCAGCCGTGCTGTCCACTCTTCCTCCCTTCTGCCCTTAGCCCCGGCCCGGTGACCCCAGCCCTCCCTCTTCAGGATGACTTAGTTGGCAGAGGATGGAAGTATACTATTTAGGGGCCCAGAGTTTGGGCAGTCAGGGATTCTGGCTAGGACTCTCAGCCCTGCCCCTTTAGGGCTGTCTGTAGGTAAGTTCCTTGACCTCTCTCAGCCTCAGACTCCTCTTCTAATCTCACTAGAGTCATGGGGAGCATTCAGTGGGACACGGTGTGTTTGGTGCCTTCTCACTTCTGGGCACACAGTAAGTGCTTGCTATGTGGTATCAGCCATGCCTACTCCTCCTGTCTCTCCGCGTGCCCTGTTCGAGGACAGCCAACATCTTTTATGCGGCTGGCCCTACAAGGATTGATTGGGTGTCACTGGGAGTCCAGCTGGTGCAGCCTGGATGTCGTGGAGGGCTTGGTGTGGGAGAAAGAGGATATTCTGTTGACTTGTGAAAAAGCCGAAGTCCAGGGGAGCCCCTGGCACTGTGGTTCCCGACTTTAGGCAGCAGCTGTGTTCTCAAACAACTGTGTGTAATTTCAGTTTGATTAGCTTTACCATGAGCCCCCTTTTAGAAGTCCCAGGGGACTCGCCAATTAAAGACTTGTTTGACGAATCCTTTTGTAAAATTCAGAGTCACCAAATTGTTCTGCTTTGTGATTTTTGGACTCCTGTATATTAGGTTTTCTTAACGCAGGTACTGTTTTAGCAGCAAAACCTCCTGATCATATTTCGGCCAGAATTTTGAGCTTCAGCAGTCAAAATTAGTATTTATTTCAACTCGTTGAATATGTATCATATTCCGGAAAGATATTTCCAACTCATGAAAATTAAGTGAGAAAACCAGAGTTACCAGGGTTTGTCTTCTCTTCCTGCTACGAACTGACTCTCGTTGGGGCGTTACTGGCAGATGCTCGGCTGTCCTTGATAAAGGAACAGGAGTGATAAAAACCAGGAAGAAGCTGGGAATGAATAATCTGGCCGAGGAAACACGTAATTACCGTGAGTGTCAGTCTCCATAATGAAGCATTGATAGGGCCAAATCCGAGCATAAGTTCCCAGCAAAGGGGGCGAGGTAATGTGTCGAATGCAATAATTTAGCCTCTGACTAGCTCCCGACAGCAGCCCTGGAATGCGCAGGTGCAGACCCAGGCCAGTGCTACAGCGCCCAGATTCAGAGCCCCCCTGCCTTCCAGCCAGCCCCCGCGGACTGCTGCTCTGCCTGCTGCTTCCTACCTGGGGAGATGCTAGATTTTTAGGACAGACCTCGAGATCCCTGTCTGCCCTCTCATTTTACTGATGAGGAAGCTGAAGCCTGGAGAAGGGTTGGGGTCTCCCGGCGAGTCGGAAGCCAGGATTGGTCCTGAACTGCCATCCCGTGACTGTGGCTTGCCTTCCCCACCTGCCCTGTCCCAGCCTCCTCCCAAGCTTGGCTAACAACCCCGTTTCCTAGGGGACGTCGATTTCTAGGGAGAGATGAGATTTTTTCCTTCTACGAAGAGATGGCATTTTGTCTTGTTATTTACTTAGTTGATTTTTCTGACTAGATGTACGTGTCCATGGTTCAAAATTCGAAAGGCGGATGTTGAAAATTAGGTCTCCCTCGCCCCCATCTCTGTTCCCCAGGCTTCCTGGTCTCCTCCTCAGAGGCGGCAAGTATTATCAGAGTATTACGGATTCTTTCTGAGACTTTTCCATGCGTATGTGAGGAAACATATGTTTGGTGGTTCATTCACTTTTTCAGTTGTTATTTATTGAGAACCTTCTGTGTTCCAGGCTCTGTTGTAGGAACAGAGCTGCAGCAGAAAGACTTGTTACCAGGGTCAGAACGAGCGGCATGCACACGTACGTGTAGCTCTGTGTTTCTGTTCCTCGTATCTTTGAGCCTGTCCCACACCAGGTCGCGGAGGGTCACCTCCCTCTTTTGAACCACGGTGTTGCATTTCACTGTGTGGATTCACCATAATTCAGCCCCCACGTGATTGAGACACTTAGGTGGCCTCCACTGTGGGCGTTTTCTATTATACACTGTGCTGCAGGGTCCTTGTACTTGTGTTTTATTAATACACGTGGGAGCACATCGGGCAACTTATTGACCAGTGCGGCTACAATGTCCAGGGGGTTGGTGTTCAGGCACCGCTAAATCCAGGTGTGCAGACATTTGGGACTGATCTCTCAGACTTGCTTTATGTTGACTTCATCCTCAGAAATAAGGACTTGTGACACTTTTATTCAGTAGTATTAACTGCAAAACTACAAGGTACCAGACGTCCTAGGTGCTGGAGATATAGCAGAGAAGAAAACAGGGAAATCCCAGCCTCATGGTATGGACATTCCCCAAGATTCTCCACCCCCATCAGTCAAAGGTTTAAATTCTCCCAGGGGGAGGGGAAAAAAACCCCAAACCCTCCTTCCTTTAACAGGAAAAGTCTCAGGGTCATATCTCATTGGACCAATTTGTGTGCTCTGACAATTTCTGGCTAATCCCCTTAGCTGGAGCTGGTGGAACACGCTGATTGGCCAGGCTGGGGGCTGGCGTTCTGCTCCTGAGAAACCACAGGGGCTAAGCCTGGGTGTGGGGTGGGTGTCGGGCTGGGGATTCCTTGAAGCAAAGGGTCTCTATTTGAAGAATTCTTGAATTTTATTCTTATTTATTTATTTATTTATTTGACAGACAGAGATCACAAGTAGGCAGAGAGGCAGGCAGAGAGAGAGAGAGGGAAGCAGGCTCCCCACTGAGCAGAGAGCCCAATGCGGGGCTTGATCCCAGGACCCTAGAATCATGACTTGGACTGAAGGCAGAGGCTTTAACTCACTGAGCCACCCAGGTGCCCCTTGATTGTATTCCTGAAGAAGGGCGGTACACTCCCGGGGTGGGGGGGGACCAGATGTTCGCTGCAATGAACCAGAAGAAGGAGCCAGAAGGGCGAGAAGCCAGCTGTGTGTGTCTGCACAGCAGCTGAGGTCAGAAGCCCGGCCAGGCCTTCACTGGCTATTGGGAGGGGTCTAGGGAGGTGGAGGAGGCTTGGCATGCGGATCTGGGAAGGAGAGTCTTGGGGCACTCACTGCTCCTGAAAACCCTGTGCTTATGGCAAGAGCGCTCCACTCTGCATCTTTTTATTGAATAGCGGTCATGAGGGAAAAACCATGCTAACCGCTGCATTACCTGAAATTAATTGTAGTAATGATACACACTTTTATTGAGACCGATTTCGGGCCGGAATCTAATGCGTATGACTTGCTTCATTCTCTCCATGGGCTTCTGAGGTGGGGATTATTGCTCCGCTCATTTCTGGAGGAGAAAAGAGAGGTACAGAGAGGTTAATTAACTTGCTCAAGATCACATGGCCAATAAGGGACCGAGCCAGCATTTCAGTCCTGGCGGGCTGCCTCCAGAACCCATACTCTGCATATACAGGCTTTTTCTGTCTCTGTGCCAGTCCGTATCAGAGGACTGAGCCCCAGTGCTGGCTGGGACTCCGAGGAGCCCAGGTTTCTTTAAGGATGAAGTGAGGTGTTTGGCAGAAGCACCTTTTGGCGGGAAAATAATCTGAGTGCTTTTGCACACGTGTTCGTTTTCTATCGCTACTGCAGTGGACGGCCACCGATTTGGTGGCTTCAGACAACCCAGATGGGTTGTCTTACAGTTCTGGGGGTCAGAAGCTTCACGTCCGTTTTCCTGGGCTAAAATCAAGGGGTCAGTGGGGCTGGCTTCTCTTGGAGGATCTAGGAAAGAATCCACCCCCTTGCTTACTCCAGCTTTCCTACGGCCGTTCCTGGGCTCACGGGGCCCTTCGGCCTCAAGGCCTGCAGGGAGGGATTTGCAGAGCCGGCCGTGTGCGTGTGCGCATGCTCCTCCCTGCCGCCGCGCCTCACCCTCCCCTCCATCCTCACATCTTTACTGACTCAGACCCTCCCGTCTCCCTCTTATAGGGACCCTTGTGATTACAGGCGGCGTCGGATAATCCAGGATAAACTCCTCATCCGAAAATTCTTAATTTAATTTAATTACGTCTGCAAATATCACATTGCCATAAAAAGTCACATATTCTCAGGATTTGGGGGATTAGGACATGGACACCTTCATGGGCACCTTCTGTCTACCACAGTCCACTTACTGATCTTAATTATTTCATTGTCTAGTACCTATGTAGCTGTATGTGAACCATTTTTCAGGCTTTTAAAACACACGTAGTAAATAAATAAAACCTGGAAAAAAAAAACACCAAACCACCATGTAGATTGATACTCAGAAGAAAACAAAAGGGCCTTAATCTCCCTGCCCAGATAACCCCAAGAGATAATTTCTCCTGTTTTGACATTTAAACAGAAAATGCAAGTAATATTAGTAGAAGGATAAGGAGTGTGAGTGACGGAAACACCTGGGCTGTGAAGTTAACCGTCTTCCCTCGCTGTATCCTCTTCCCACAGGTAACCAACCCCTTTTATAGTTTTAGAGGATTCCTTCTAGAAAAAACCGAAAGTATAAACCAGAATAAGTGCATCTATGAGCACCTTCTCTTCCAAAAAAATAGTACAGATTATATTTTTCAAACCATCATGTATTTTGCTTTTTTACAAGATCTTCTCCCTTTTCAGATCCTTTTGCACTTGCACGTAGGGCTTCTTTGAAAGAGTTCCCAGCATTTCATTGCAGAGGCAGAGCATCATTAATTAGTTAATTAATAATTAATCATTAATTAATTAATCAATTGGTTGATTAATTAATTCTTGGAGTTTCTGAATTGATTAATCATATTCTTTATTGTTTGTGTGACTAGTCCTCCCTTGTCGGTTACTTTAGTTGTTCTCAGCTTGTTATTACAGATGATGCTTTATCTATATCCTTGAACACCATACCTAAGACAGTGTCCGTGACTGTAGTTTTAGCATTCTGGGTTTCTCAGCATCCCTGGGGCAGGGTGATTCTCTGTTATGTGGGCTGTCCTGGGCACCGGAGGGTGTTTTAGCAGCATTCCTGGACTCTGCGCATCGGAAGCCAGTAGCCTCCGCCTGCTGTGCTGTGACAGCCGAGCGGGGATCCTGATGTTGCCACTTCCTGCTGGGGGGATGTTACTCCCTTTGAGACCGACTGTCCTAGGGGTGGGCCTTCCTCTCAGAGGGTGGTGGAGTGAGAGTTAGCTTTATAAGGCTGCCCCAGGCTGCTGATGGCAGGTGGCCGGGTAGGCCCTGGCTAGCTCAAAGGGCCGGTGGCACTGCTCAGAGTGCACAGGAAGTTTGCGAGGGAGACTTGCTTGGAGTTGGCGGGTGGGCAACGCCGAGCATCTTAAACCTTGTGGCCGGGAGTTAGGCAGTTCCCAGCACCTTGTCTGTTCTGGAGAGAATTTGTTCAAACTTTGTGCAGCTTGATCTGGAACGTTCTGTGGGTAATGTTTCCTGCACTCTTGGCTTCGCAGTCTCTACCTTCCCTCCACCAGCTCGACTCTCACTCTGAACCTGAAGGGTTTGTATACTATCTTTGTAGAATTAACAACCCCAAAGACACACGGGACAACCAGACCCTTCGAGGGTTTTCTTATTTCCTCTTTCTGAAATGAGGATAGAACTTACCTCCCCAAAGTGGGGCCACCAGGCACCCTTGTCTGGGCTTCCCTTGTGTTAATTTATTGCGCCCTCACAATCCTGCCCACTGTGAGCACCATCCCCATTCTACAGGGGAGAGTAACTGAGGCTCCAGAGGGCAGGTTACTGGCCCCGGGCCACTTTGAGCCCAAGGATCCTAGTTCTGGCATCCATTCCCTCAATCATTTTTTGAGGACCATACTATTTTATAAGGAAACTTGGACGGTAATGACAGTAGCTCGTGCTCCCCCATGTCTGCCACAGGCCGGCCCCTTCTGGGTGCACATGTTCAAGCCAGAGCAGCCCTGCAAAGCAGTGACTTTCATCAAAGCAGTGACATTTTGCAGACAGAGAATCCAAGGCTCAGAGAGATGAAGGAAGTTGATCAAGGTCACACAGTTAGGAAGTGCCAAGTGTGGATCCAAACCCAGGTGGCCTCAGGGTGCCTGGGTACAACCATCAGACTGCACTGCCTCGGGACGGATGGAGGAAGGTTTCTAAAGCTTGTCACCTTGAGAATATCCCCGAGGCTCTTGGAAAAATGCATCTGCTAGTCATGCTGTTGACAGATCTGGGCATGCGTCAATCCCCCCCTGCTTATAATGCATCGTGCTTTATGTCCCCCTTAAATCAGGGATGCACTCCACAAAGAATCCACAAAATTGGTGTTTTAAAATCCAAAACAAATGAGACAAAACGAAAGCCGTCGTGGATCTTGGCTGGCATTGGGCTGTCATTCATTCGAGTAGCTCATTACGCATCAGAACCTCCCAAATGCGGAAGCCTTTGAACGGTAGGCAGTGCTAGAGTTTCACTTTCAACTTTCTGCTCTTCCTGATTTATGAAACCGTACCACCTTAGACATCAGGAAATCTCCCAGGCATAGAGGGAGATGCAGAGACTGGTTTAGTGAGCACCAGGCACCCACCAGCTGACCGGGGGGCATAAAACACGGCGGTGATGGCAGGTGATTCTACACCCTCCGCCCAGATATCATTTCCTTCCCCGACCCCAGAGGACTTCCCTGCCTGGTTTAGCACTTTTCTCTGAAGTTTGCTACCCTCACATGTGAGGATGGACGGCAGACACCACTGTGCATGTTTGTAAACTACATAAACAGCATCTGACTACACACGTCCTTCTGGAGCATGTTTAGAGGAGTGGCCCATGCGGACAAACGTTGCCGACGCTTAGTTTCCCTGCTGTGTGGCTCCTGCTTGGCCATCCTGTGCAGGGGCATTTGGGCTGTTGGCTCTTTTCCGCTCCCGTGAGCAATCCTGCAACTCGGGCTCCTGCACGTCTCCTTGTGGTCAAGTCTAAGAACTTCTCTGGAGAATATAGGTTTCAAGGGGATGGCTGGGCTTTGGGGCACGTGTGGTCAACAGAACTGAAGCTGGTCTCCAGCCTTTCCCACTCCCTGGTGTGGGGCTGTGGCTATGTTGTTCCTGAGGTTGGGTTATGTCCTATGGCCCAGTTGGCTCTACAAAGAGTGGTTATGGGGTGGGCATGATCTAAAGAGTGAACCCTTTCTTGATTTGTCTATTTATTTATTTAGAAGATTTATTTATTTTAGAGAAAGAGAGAGTGCGCGCTTGCAGCAGGGAGGAGCCGAGGAAGGGAGAGCCTTAAGCAGCACCGAGCGCGGAGCTCGCTGGGGGCTCAAGATCACGACCTCACAACCCCAAGATCATGACCTGAGTCAAGACTAAGAGTCAGATTGCTCAACCAACGGAGCCACCCAGGTAACTCTAAAGAGTGAACCCTTTAAATCAAGGTGTGGAGGTGAGACACTGAGAAGTTGGAGACATCGGAGCCGTTAGAGGGATTTTCCATGCGGGAGATTCTCCGTTGCCGGTTGGAAGGTGTAGACGGCATGTGGCGAGCAACACAGCTGGCCTCACAGAGCCCAGAGCAGCCCCCGGCTCCCCGCCAGCCAGTGAGGAAGCAGGGACCTGAGTCCTAAAACCATAAGGAACAGGACCCTGCCAGCAACCTGAGCAGGATCTTGGGAAAGACCCCGAGTTCCAGAAGAGGACAAAGCCAGCTGACATCTTGATTCTATCCTTGTCAGAGCCCAAGGAGAGAACCCAGACGTGCCGCGCCCAGATCTCTGACCTGTAGAAGGTGTAAAATAAATGTGCATTTTAAAATTGCAGTACTTCGGACCATTTGCAGGTGTGCGGTTTGGTGGCCTTGAGCACACTGACATGCTTGGGCAGCCATCATTGCCCTCCAGCTCCAGAACTTTCTCATCCCGCCAAACTGAAATCCTGGACCTTGGAAGACTGGCATGGTTTTAAGTTGCTACGTTGGTGGAAATTTGTAAAGAAGAACGGCAAATGAATACAACCCAGAGCCACAGTTGTCTGTTACAGAAAGCATTTTATCAGAGTACTGTCACTCGTGTGCTGATGCCTAGTTATCACTGTTCAGATATTTCCAGGGTGCGTTTATTCTCATTGTATCAAAGAAGAACCAAAATAGCTTCACCTCTGTTTCATTCTCCTGTGGAGGTTTCACGCAGGTAGCGACTTCAGGAAGAAATGGAAATCGTTTTCTAACTAGATTAAACCTTCTAATTCTCCTCCCCCTCCCCCATTACCTATATAATTTGTTGCTTAGAAACACTTTTGTTCCCCATTTTATTTTTTAAATTTCTGTGATAGAGCTTACGGGAAGGAGATGTTAGGTATTAGCTTGAAAGGTTTTATGAACTGGAACAAATGTGAAATGTTTCCATTTCTCTTGTTTTGAAACTGGTGGCCTGCTGCCAGGGAAGATTTGATTTTTCTTCCCCCCCCCCCGCATTAGTTAATGTTGGGTATAAAAGAAAGGTCAAGAAAATGAATAAGTTGACCAAAAGCTAGGAATCTTTGGTTGGCAAGTGACAGACTCAATTCAAACTGTCTTAAGGGAAGAACATTGGCTCACAAAACTGTAATATCTGGGAATGACAGCTTCAGGCATGGCTGGATCCAGGGGCTCAGATGAGGCCATCTGGATTTGGTCTCTTTCCATCTGTCAGCTCTCTGTTGGTCTCTTTCTCAGTTGCTCCTTCAAGGAGTGGCCTGCAGCAGTGTCTTATTGTCATTCTCACAGCTGGTGATGGGAAGATAGCTTCTATTTTCCACTTGTTTTAGTAGAAGCCACAGGATTAACTCTTAATAGATTTTGGAGGGGAAACAGAGTTTAGACAGTGCTGATTAGCCAGGTCTGGCTCCCCTGCCCAAGCAAATCAAAGGAAAACTGAAGTGTTGTTAATGAACGTATGGGGATTGGTTGCTGGGAGTGTGGGCAAGGACAATAGGTATTTAATTCAGCCAGGGGGTTCTTAAGCCAAGGGCATGGGTTTGATTTTGAGAGGTGGGGAGCTCTGCACTGTGGACCTTGGCTGGGCCATCTCCCTAGGATGGAGAGAGGGAGAAAGGGAAGGTGGTGGGGAGGCTTGGTATAGTCTGTTCCTCACTGCTGGCCAAATCTGCCAGGCTCCCTGTTCCCTCACCGTAATTTATTATAGACAAGAGGCGTTTCCCTTGTATTACTTTATCGAGCCATTCCACAGTAAAAAATGTTGCAGCCATTTGAAAACTGGTCACGAGTTTTTGGCATTCCTCCCACTGCAGGATATGGGGTTTGTGTTTCCTCCTCTTGAGTCTGAGCTGACTTGTGACTGCTCTGACCTCTGCAGTGTGGGGGGAAGGGCACTGTGGCTTCTGAGCCTGGGTCCTCAAAGGCCACGTGCTTGGGTCTCCTAGAATGTTCTCTTGAGGGATCCTTTGCTCTGAGCCTAGACGCCGTGCTGTTAGGAAGCCCAGGCCGGGTGAAGCGGCTGCACACAGGCACTCTGGGTGCCCGTCTTCTAGCCATCCATGCCCAGGTGTAGACATGTGAGTGAGAGTCTCCAGGTGAATCACGTCCAAGTCTTAGGGTCAGTCCAGCCATTCAAGTGTCCCAGCTGACGCCTTTATCTCTGTGGAGCTGACAGCCCCTTCCCTCTGTATCTGGTCTGAATTCCTGACCCATTGAACTCAGGAGCTATAATAAGATGGTGTCAGTCTATACCACTAAATGTGGGTTGGTTCCTTACACAGCAGATAACTAGAACAGGCATACTTGCACTGCTGGCAATATCTGCTGGACAAAGCAAGCCAGAAATGACAGATCTGCAACCCATGTCCTGTCTGACCCAGTAATTCTGGGAATCCATCAAAAGGAAATAATCTCAAATGTGGAAAATGGATCAAATACTATATACACAGTACTATTAATAATAGTAAGAAATTTAAAACAACCTAGTTTTCCCATGATGGGGATAGGATTCCTTGATAAAATAATTATGACTGCCACTGAGTGTTTGGAATGTGACAGGCTCTATGAAGGGCTTCCCATATATCACCTCTTAATCCTTTCCACAATCTTTGAGACAGGGATTATGGCCCCAAATTCCCCACCATTCAAACGTGGAAATTGACAAGCAAGCTTGTCACTTGCCTGAATTTCCAAGTAGCCACCCCACTGAGGCAGAAGCCACGCTGTGCAAGATATACATGATCTGATTTGTGGCCAGAGAAAGATTTAGAAAATCTCTGGGAGAGCCGTTCAAGAGTGTATCAGGTAGTCTTTCTACATGACGTGTGTCAGGAATTTTTAATCACAGGAGAAAGTGTTTACGTGGTTAGGTGGGAGGAAAATGCAGAGCGAAAACTGCATATACAATAAGATGCCACCTGATTACAGAAGAAAGAGCAAGAAGTATGCAAAACATGAACAGTGGGTGTAGGACTATGGCTGTGTGGGCCACCCTGAGCTTTTTGGCACTTTCAGCTTTTCTACGATAAGCAAATGCTACAGAAGAAAAACACACAAAAGGGAAGTGAACCAAAGTTAAACGTAGTCAAATGTAATTAATCAAGGAAATGACAAAAGAGAGCTAAAGTTGCTTGTTAGTTAAAAAAGAACTTAAAAAGCCCGTCACCATGACAGCGATCTTGCGCCTGGTCTCATAAGTCACCCGGGGGCACTCTTAGTGGGAGGGCAGGGTGGGAGGCTGCAGGGCTCCAGGAAGGGCCACATTCCCCAGCCCGGGTTCCCCGTGGGAAAGTCTGCCAGCATGGCGTGTGGGGACTCAGGCGGGAATCCAGCCCCTTGGGGTGGGAGCTGGAAGGGAAGGTGGAAATGAGATGGTGGAACAGACACATCCATGGTGGACTGCCGGAGGAGAGAGTCTGAGAACGTGTTGGCCACGTGGGGAGGATGTCTCCCTCGTGAGCCTCGTGTGTGCACTTGTGCTTGTATGTTTGTGTGCGTGCGTGCGTGTGTGTTAGAGACAGACAGACTTGGGTATCAAGGGTAGGGGTGCTGTACTCGATTAATGTCTATGTCTCCTTAAAATTTCTCTACTGGATCAATTGTTAACAGAGACACAGGAGTTACTGATGTGGCCCAAAAGGTAGGAGGCAGGTCTGCCTTCTGCTGAAGGCTCAGATTTGACTCTGAGACTCGACTCCACCACGAATCAGTGGCTTGGCCTTGGGCAAGATAGAGCTTTAGTTTTGCCTTCTGTGAAATGGAAACACGAATGGTGCCTTCTTCCACACTTACCTGGAGGAGGGACTCAAACCAGGTATCCTGCACGAGGGAGGCACTCAGCCCTGTTCGGAAGTCAGCACTGAGTATCCGTGATCCCTGTGGTTGGGGTTGGATACAGTCACCCGGAGCGGAGCCATCCAGTGAGAAAATAACACACCTCACGAGAGCAGCGTGTGTAACTTAATGTTTCCTTGTAGCCACATTAAAAAAGTAAGAAGAGTCAGGTGAGATTTTAATAACCCAGTCTATCCAAAATGTTATTTTTCCAGCATATAATCCATATAAACATACTGTTGGGATATTTTACAGACTTAGTGTTTGTACTCTGGTGAGGGTTTTACATTTATAGAACCTCTCAATTTGGACATTCGGTTTTCATTTGGAAATACCTGTTCTCTGTTTAGATTTCGTAAAATAGACAGTTGAAAAAAGTAGATTCATAGTCCATTTGGTCCAGGGACCGAATCGAGGACTGGTTTGTAGATTGAGATTAATTGAAATGAGGGGCGCCTGGCTGGCTCCGTGGGTAGAACATGTGACTCTTGATCATACACGGGGTCATGAGATCGAGCCCCATGTTAGGGATAGAATTTACTTATAAATAAATAAATAAATAAGGGATAAAATCAAACTTTCAGTCCCTTAGCTGTAGCAGCCACATTCGGGGTCTTGTGACCCGCCCCCACCCTCGCCCCGGCCCCATGTGGCCTGTGCTGTTTGACAGCGCACGGGGGTAGATTACCCCCGAGCCGTGAAACCAGTATGCCTGGCTCCCAGTTTTTACCACTTTCCAGCTGTGTGATTGTGGGTGAGTTACTTAACCTCTCTGTGCTTCTGTTTCCCATCTGTCAAATGGGTATCAGGACAGTAATTCCTGAACGTCGGCCCTCGGAGTGGTGTCTGACTCATGATGCGGTCAGTAAATGCTTCGTGTTAACCGTGCTGCCCCAGAATATTGCAAAACATGGGTCGACTTGAATTCTAGCTTGGACTTAGTTTTTCAGTACCACACAGAGCCAGTGTAATAGAGCTAGAAACAGTAGCCACGTCTGGAAGGCAGTATGCCACGGTGGTGAAGGGCGCAGACCCTAGTCCTAGACCTTCAGTGTTCAGATCCCTGCTTTGCTACTTGATCGCTGGGCGACCCTGGAAGATGATCTCTGGTCGTCATCTTCATCTGTAAAAAGGGGTTAATTGGTTGTGGGAGATTTAAATGAACATGTTTCGGTATCTGGTACCAAGAGGATTTTGTGTATACTTTTGCTTTATTCATTATACTATTTTCAGCCTCTTACTATTTGGTAATTCCGGTACGAAACCCTTAAGAACCATAACAACCTTCAGAGCCTTTCGAACAGAAGTTGCAGCGGGTAGGAGTGTGGCCAGTCTCTCCCGCGGATGTGACTGGTTTGGCTTGCTTACTGTTTGGCCCACAGAGAAGTAAAAACGGAGCTGGTTGCCAAACTTTAAAAATAAGAGAGATATCAAATAAAAAATCCAGATTTCTAGGATTTCTCTTGAAATATCACGAGTGCGAGCCACCCTGGGCTGGTCTTTCCGCTTGGCAACAACCGGCCGGGGCACAGAGCTGCCCCACCTTGAGGGGGAGCTGAGATCCGCCATTAGCCACAGTCTCTGCCGCTCGCTTTTGCCGCACTCCTGGCCCGGTTCACTGTTGTAGCTCCCCTGCCCGACCCTAGGAAGAATTTGAGTTTGGGAGTCCTGGGGTCCTTGTTTTGATCTGAAGGTAGATCTAAAAGCCAGCGTAAGCTCCAGTGTAGCCGTGCATATGCATTCACACCAGGCTTTTGCAGGATTAACGTGGGGCCTTTGGAGCCAAAGCCATGTGCTTGGGTCTGTGTTGAGACCCAGAAGATTGTCTGTGGCAGCACAGGCTTCCTGGTCTGCAGTTGGTCCCCTGACATGCTCCTCTCCGTTGGTGCCAGCTCTGTCCTCCAGAGCTGTGCAGTCATCTCCGACTCCTGATCTTTCGTCCCACACCCTCTTGGCTGTGCCTTCGAAATATGTCCACAATCGGTTTATTTCTACCCCGACTGCCTCCTGCTTCCTCCGTTGCCCCCGATCTGTTTTCTACCTAGCAGCCAGAGGGAAACTTTGTAAAAGAAATGAACGGACTTAAATATTTTTAGAGCCCTGTTACGTTTACAGGAAGCAGAGAGCACAGAGAATTCCCATATACCCTCCTCCCTTGTTATTTTTTAAAAGACTTATTACAAGTATGTACGAGCAGGGGGAGGGGCAGAGGGAGAGAATCTCAGGCAGACTCCTTGCTGAGCGTGGAGCCCTATCCGGGCGGGTTCCCACAACCCTGAGATCATGACCTGGGCTGAAATCACCAGTCAGACCCTTAACAGACCCTTAACAGACCCTTAACAGACCCTTAACAGACCCAGGTGCCCCCCCCCCATTATTAACATCTGGCATTTGTAGAACATTTATTACAGCTCTTGAAGCCATGGTGAAACCTATTGTTAACTACAGCCCGAGTTTACAGTAGTAGGGTTTGCTCTCTGTGCTGTGCATTTTGTGGGTTTCGACAAATGCATCGAGTCACGTGTTCACCATGACAATGTCCTACAGAACAGTTTCTCGCCCTAAAGATCCTCTGTGCTCGGCCTAATCGTGTCTCCAAACTACCAGCAGCCGCTGATCTTTTTACTGTCTCCATCGTCTTGCATTTTTAGAATGTCATGCAGAATGTAGCCCTTCTAGACTGGCCACTTTCATCGGGCAGTGTGCGTTTACCTTCCTCCGAGTCCCTTCACGGCTGGACAGCTCATTTTTATTGACGGGTCGTATCGCTTTGTCTGGCTGGACCCCACTGTGTCTAGCCTTCACCTTTTGAAGGGCGTCTTGGTTGCTTCCAAGCGTTGGTAATATCTTCCATATTTGTTATTGTTGGTTTCTCTTGGTCGTCTTGCTTTCTGTTTGTTTATTTAGGTCTCCCACTCTTTTCTGCTTCTTTTGGCTTAGTTGGACATTTTATAGAACTCCAGTTTTTCTCTTTAGATCTCAATTATACCTTTTTGTTGTTTTTACTTTACTTAGTGGTTGCCCTTGAGTTTACGGTATGATTTACAGCTACTCCATCTCAGGGAGGCTTTTAACACCTAAGTCAGATCATCTCCTCCTGCTCAGAACCCACAAGGACTGCGCGTCACACTCAGATGAAAGTCCTCAGGGTGGGCTCCATTCCTTCCCATCTGGCCCGGGTCCTCTGAATCCGTCTCCTCCTCCTGCCCTCCTGCCGCAGTCACCCTGGCCTCTTTGCTTTTCTTCCAAAACCACGAGGCACCTCCCACCTCCAAGCATTTGCTCCAGCTGTTCCCGCCACCAGGATACTTGTTTGGCCAACTCCCTCACTCCCTCCTAGTCTTTGCTCAGATCCTGCCGGTCCAGTACGGCCTTTGATGACCTCTCTCTTCACATGGTTGCACGACCTGTCCCTTAGCTGCACTGATCCTTCTTGAGGCTGCCCTGTTTTCTCCCTCGCTCATGTCACCTTCTGACAACCTACCCAATTTACTTACCATGGGTGTGGTTTGCTGTCCATCCCCCCCCATGAGAATGTCCACCCTACGAGGCAGGGACCGTGTGGGTCTTGTTCTCTGCGATGTCCTGAGCGCTGGGCACAGAGCCTATCCCGAGCAGCTGCTCATAACCGTTTGTCAAATGAATGAGGATACAGGTGAGTGTGGGCTGCAAAATGTCTTTGCAAGCAAATCCTTTAATGTCATGCCAAGAATCATGCATCAGGATCAGGCTGTTTGGAGGACACCAAAACTCATCCACGTCCTCGTGCTAAGTCAGGGATCAGAGTGAAAGGAGCCAAGGAAAGCCGTTAAGCTGGCAGCCGGGGCTGGGTGATCTCTTAACTGTACACAGGAGGCCCACAGATCACCAGCTGCTGTGGGGAATGTGTGCTTGGCCCTCCCTGGTCCTTGTGCGTGGCCTGACTGTTGATCAGCTCTTCCTGGGGCGGGGAGCAGGAGCCGTGGGAGAAATGGCCTAGGTTGGTCTCTGCGCTGTAGACCACCTTGAGGGTCTCAAGGAGGGGCTGATGGGGCTGGAAGTCACTGTGCTGGAAACAAGCACTCGGGTCACCTCCTCCGTCCTGCCTGGGTCAGGTTGGACGACTTTGCTCAGCCAAGGGAGCGAGCGTCCTTACACACGGGGGGATGGATGGCAGGAGGGACCTGCCTCCCCACGGAAGGGGATTAGCTCATGTCTTGAGGCAGGTGTGCAGGTGGCATTGCTGTTTCAGTCTTCCTGCCACAGAAGGAGACCTGGCATGTGCCAAGGGGTTGATGCGGTCTCTCTGAGTACTTCTGTTGGCCACCGTCGCTAGGCGGCCTTCCGCTGGGGTCTTCTGCATGCAGATCCTGGGGTGGGGGAATGGCCAACCTTCTGGCTTGCTGCTGTCCCAACTCCGTCCACCCTCCACATCTTAAGAAGCAGAGCTGGACCTCTCGGGGGTCACCTGTGCTGGCCGAGCATCGCTACTGGGCATCATGCGTTGCATTTGGCACGGGGTTCTCAGGATGGTGCGGTTGTGTTTCTGTCCTCGCTTCTGTACAGCAAGATGAGTGGAATTGAGAATTGAGCTGCTCAAAGGTGACGTTCACCATGTCTAGCGGCCAGTTGGTCATGGGCACTAGGTGATCAGAGTGACGGTGTCTCACAGCGGCGGTGTGCTTTCGGGAATTCGAGCCTGGGAAGGGGCAGGGATGAGGTCTTCCAGGGGCCGACTCGCAAAGGCAGGGAGAGGTCGGGCACGGCTCGTGAATTGGCTCCTGTTCCCTCCCACATTATCTGGTGATTCTTCTCATTAGTTCTTTCTCCTGTGTTATTGACTCCCAGTAGTAGGAAAATGGACACAGTCCATTTTAACAAAACACCTGAGGGGCGCCTGGGTGGCTCAGTCATTAAGCGCCTGCCTTCGGCTCAGGTCACGATCCCAGGGTTCTGGATCGAGCCCCACATCGGGCTTCCTGCTTGGCAGGGAGCCTGCTTCTCCCTCTCCCTCTGCCCCTGCTTGTGTTCCCTCTCTTGCTGTCTCTCTCTGTCAAATAAATAAGTAAAATCTTAAAAAAAAAAAAATACCCTAGACCGCTGGCCCCCATGCCCCACCAGGTGCTGCCCGAATTTCTCGACTCCATGTCCTAGGAGGCGTCCCTCGACAATGTTGACTCTACTCACGGCCCTCATTTCTTTGATCTTGTTCTCTCTTGAACCTACGTTAGTCTCACTTTATCCCCTGCCACTGCATGGAACAACTCCTGTCAAAGTCACCTGAAGGCTTCCGTGGCCATCTCTCTGACATCTGACTAGATCACCAGCTCCTGCCTCCTGTCATGTTCTTCCCTTGGCTGCCCCTCCCCAGGCTCCTTGAGCTCTGTTCATCTCCCGCCTCTGGAACTGGGAGCAGCCCCGGACCTGGTTCTCGAGCCTGCCTCCCATCTGAGGCGATGTCTTCAAGACTGCGTCTCTAGAGCCCCATTCCGCAGGGGTGAGGCCGGCTCCTCCCTCCTCCCGGCTCCCCCTTCCCTGACTTCTGGACCTGTGTATCTGGTTGCCGCTCAACAGCTCCTCGGAGACTACCTCGAACTCTGCAACCGGCTCTTCCTTTGGACTTTCCATCTCAGAAGATGGCATCTTCACCCCCAGGGGTGCAGACCTTAGGGTCACTCTTGATGTCTCTTTCCTAAACCCACGTCACCACTCGAGTCTCAGTGGCACACACCTGTGCAGTCTTGTCTCACCTTGGCTACCTCTCCCACCCTAGGATGATGCCAGTAGACTCTCAAGGGGACAGTGTCTTGTTAGTCGTCCCTCAGATCATGTCAGTGTCCTGTTCCCCACTCCTTGCTGGCTTCTGGTCTCACTCAGAGCAAAAGCCCAAGCTGTGGTCAAGGCTCTTGAGGCACTGCAGAGTCTGGCCTCCTGCCTGCCCGTTCCTGCAACATGACAGGCACGTTCCCTCCTTGACGTCTGTGCTTGCTGTTCCTCTGCCTGGAACGCTCTTCCTCCGGATTCTGGCATGAGACCTTCCATCTCATTTTTCACCTCGTGGCTCTAATGTCACCTCCTCAAAGTGGCCTTCATTGACCAGACCTCCCCCTCCCAAGAACCCCTCCTTCTATCCCAGCCACCCTCTTTTAGCCTGCTCTGCTTTCTTTATATGCCCTCTGACAGCCCAATGGCTGTGGGGAGGAGAAGTCAGCCCCCAGCTAGTACTGGATAGCACCTCGACCCCCATACATGGTCCAAGAGGAGTGACCCAGAGAGCCTATCACCCCCTCCCTGTCCGCATCCTGTGAGATGCTGAGGCTCTGTAGAACGAAGGGGAACATCTCTGTAAGAACCACAATATGCATACTAACTACAGTTTATGGAGTGATTAGTGCACATCGTGATTGTTCCACGCACGTCAGGAGAATTAACTCATTAAGTGTTCACAGCAATGCCATGAGGTAGGAGGAGCTATCATTAGCCCGTTTTACGGACAGGGGCGCTAGGACACAGAGAGGTGACGTACTTGCTCAAGGTCACACAGCTGGGGAGGGTCCAGGCTGGGGTCTTGTGGCCAGTGCTGAATTCTTAGCATAACATTGAGATGCTTGGCTCTGAGTGTCGGGGCGTCCGTTCTAGGACCTACGAGTTAAAGGTGGTGATGTGGAGGGAAGTTCACTGAGGTCACAGCATCAGCCCGTGGTCCTGGCTAGACAGTGGGAATACATTTCTCTTCTAGCCGTGATGCACTAGGTCCTGCCTCTTTGTCCTGCTCCATTTGTCATCCCGCTGGGCACCTGAGGCTCCTCCCAGCAACTCCGGGAGCAGAGGCGCTGCTCTGAGCATTCTCCTTGACCTGTCTGACCGTCTTCCTGTCTTTCAAAGACTTTTTCTGGACGCCTACGGTTCTCATTGCTTTCTGCATTTTTCTTGTGATTAAGAAAGTCATTTGTTAAGCCAAATGGTAGCTGACTTTAATAAACTTGCTTAATGTATTTGCATCTTTAACAGGCTTCAGAGGGCAATGCTTGCATAAAACCAACAGAGTCTGATGGTGGGGTCTGAGCACTAACCCTCCGAAAAGTAGAAGATACTTGGGACTAGGGTTTCCCTGCACCCCCCAAACATCCCATAAACTATTGTGTCCTACCTTCATGATTTCTACTTGATCCAGATATTACTTTTCCTGTGATTTATGTAGTGCTGTCGTGAGATTCCCTCCTTGCTCTGTGCTCTGTTCACAGGGATAAGACCTGGTGTGGAATATCCGCACGGCCACAGCATCCTTCTGGAATGACCTCAAAGTGCAGGCAGTTTCTTTTTGTTTAAAAGTTAAAATGACCCTGATATCTAGGAATGTTTTAAGAAAACTTTGAGCTCCTAAAAGTACAGGGTTTTGGGGTCCCATTTTTGTTGATGCCAAAACTTCATGTCCTTTACAACTCTGGCAGCTTTTTGGAAACCTCCCCCTGAAGGATGGCATTCCCACATCGTGCTGAGTGAGCCCGGGACACTACACTTGTTATCCGAGGGCAGTCTTTTCTGTATATTTCTTCACATGGACTCAATTCAGTTTTTAGTAAATCAATTCTTCTCCATCCCAAGCAGTCGTATCTGTGAAATCAGGAGTTCAGTTAGATTATAGGCTGCCAGCAGTCAGAGCGATGTCATCCCAAATAACTCTACTGTTAATGGTGGTTTAAATAAGTAAAGGCACTTACTTCTTTCTTGCATAAGAGTCTGGGGGAAGCAGTCCAGGGTTGGTGTGTAAGCAGGGACATGTGCGGTTGTCTGGTTCTACCGCCCTTAGGTACTGCCCTCAACCACACTGTCCAAGATGGCCCGCCTCCCTGTCCACATTCCAGCCAATGGGAAGGCACACAGAGGATGTTGGGACACACCCCCTTCTTGCTGTCCCTTCTCAAATTCTATCGGCCAGAACTCAGTCGAACGGCTCTATCTAGCGGCAAGGGAAGCAGGAATATGGAATTTCTTGGGGAAGGCTAAATTTTGGGGATTCTGTTGATATCCAAGAAGGGGAGGGAGGCAGGATATTTGGTAGTTTCCACCACCTTAGGGTGGTTGTATATTTTTCGAATAGGCATTAAAATAAACAGTGCTAAAAAATCGGTTCCAGTTCATTCATGTCTCCCCTATGGTCATTTGGTATGGGCATCACACTTGAGAAAACAGTCTTGAGAGTCAGCGTCCTCTGTGACACCACCCTGCTGGAATCCTCGCCTTACTGGAAGTAAGATATAGGTTTTGTAGGATCTGGGACCTGTTGCTTTTTAACGGCACCTGCAGGAGAGGTGGGACACTCGTCTTCGTGGAGGGAGGAGCTCCCCAGCTAGGGCGACTATGTCATGTGCTTCCGAAGCCCCACGGTACATCCTCCGATTCTGTCCGGCGGCTTCAGGCATGGGCAGGACACGGGGGTGCCTTGCCTCGTCTGTTCTTCCAGGCCCCGGCGAACGCGTGTCACCGCCACCCCTGCCTCTCAGCATGCCATCCCAAGGCTGGGATTTGTCTTCACGTGGATGTGTCAGCTGGAGCCGGCCCCAGTCCCCACGGGAGGCAGGAGTCCCACCTTAATGACTTACCAGTGCGGTGCGTGATGGCAGCCACATGTCCCAAAGCTGGGGGAAGCTCGTCTGTTAAAAGTTAATGATCTGGGGAGTCCTGACATAAAGTAAAAGCTTGAGTGGAATTCCGTGGGTTGCGGACAGTTAATTCTTTATTAGGTTTTCCTAAGACTGAGATAAAAAGCATTTTATCCTTTTAAAGGTTTGCGTTATCATGTCATTGCATTTTATAGAAACATTGATCCCCATTTGGCTAATCTGGGACAGGTAATGGAAGTCTCTGCTGTGGAGTGGCAGTCCGCCTCCTAACACTTTGCCAGGCTGTTGCTTTTGGTTGGTGGCATCGCAAGTGTCCTAGAAGAGGCAATCTGGATGAGGCCCACGAGGGCCGGTGGGACTGTTTGTGGTTATTTGTAGCTGGCTGGAGCGGAGTCTCTGTCCTCCTCCGCCGTGTTGAACAGCTCCGACGTTGGTAGAGATCATGCTAGGTTGTTTTGCCTGCAAGAGCCTTATGATGGGCTATGGGGAGAGAGAAGGAGCAAAAGTCCAAAGTTCCAGGCTTCCCTGGCTTTGTGCCTACGTGGGGAATCCGTTTTTAGAGTCTGGTGCCTGACAAGTAAACTCAACTGCCCGCTGGGGCCCCAGCCAGGGGGGAGACTCTGCTCATTGCCACACAGAATGGGGGTCCATAGGTGCCAGATCTTCCAATTTTTCAACCGAAACGGGAAATCTGGACTCTTAGGAGAAATGTAGGAAATAAGTCTAAATTAAGAAATACTATGCAGGCTTACCAAAACACACCTGTAGGCCACATTAGCTGTTGGAAGCTTAGGCTTTAGCAGAAGGTGCTTGAGACTCATTCATTCCATCTCCAGCCAGGGCTTCTCACCTGAGCTCGAAACTTCTCTGATGGTCTACCTGACATCTCTAACTGGATGTCCCTGGGGCATCTCCTACTTTCCTGGTCTGTGCCCTGAACCCCCTTCCCTGTTTCTGTCGATGGCAACTCCATTCTTCCAGCTCCTTAGGTGGGAGAGCCTGGAGCTCTCCATAATTCCTCTGTTTCTATCCTACCTAAGCTAGCAGCAAATCTTGAGGCCCTACCTTCTACATCTCTGCAGGTCTGGCCCCTGTGCACTGCTGCTGCTCTACTATGCTTCCGGCTGCCACCATTGCTTGCCTGGACTGTTGCAGTAGCCTCTTCCCAGTCTCCCTGCTTCCTGTCCCCATGTCTCCCCAGTCTTTTCTGCCCACAGCAACCAGAGCAGCCCTGCTAAAGGTCAATTGGACCACCTCCGTCCTCTGCTCAAATTGTTTCACTGGCTGCCTTCTTAATCCAGGTAAAAATCGATGTTCTTAAAATGAATTCCGAACTCCTAAATAACCAGGCTTCCCCATTATGTCTGTGACCTCCTGTCCTCAGGAGCCCCACTCCTGCTGTTCAGGCACACTTCTACCTCGGGACATTTGCACCTGCTATTTCTTTTCCCTGGAACTTCCTTCTGTCTCTCTCACCTCCTCAGAATTTTATCCAGGTGCCTCTTTTTTTATTTTTCTAAAGATTTTATTTATTTCAGAAAGAAAGGGGAAGAGCACAAGCAGGGGGGCGGCCGGCAGAGGCAGAGGGAGAAGCAGGCTCCCCATTGAGCAGGGAGCCCAATGTGGGGCTCGAACCCAGGACCCTGGGATCACGACCTGAGCCAAAGGCAGATGCTTCAATGCCTGAGCCACCGAGGTGCCCCTCATCCTGGTAGCTCTTGCCCAGAGAAGGTTCCTGGCCGTCTCATCCAACAATGGGACCGCCCACACCACTCCTTCCAACGTTCTGCACCCCTCTTCCTGCCTTTGGTTTTCTTCCTGGCACTGGCTACTGTCAAACACACTGTATGTTTCATTTCTTGATCTTGTGGCACTCCTTTTCCCCACTAAAATGTCATCTCCATGAGGCCAGGGATTTCTGTCTGGCACCTGGAGAGGGCTCGTTTTTAAACGAGTGAACGAAGAGTGTAGGTTCAGGAAGGTTTTGTGCGTTCCTGTTACAAACCCATGGATTTCCTTGTAGTTCATATGTTTCAGTTGTTGTCACTCTTTTTGGCTGAGGTAAGCTTCTTAAACTCTGGGCTTTGGGATTCTTCTTGTAACGTGGGGATGATGATGGCCCCCGGCCCCCGAGGGCTGTAGTTGGACTCACTGGGCTAACGTAGGCAAAGCATTTAGGACAGTGTCTGGCATATTGGAAGCACTATATAAAGGTCTGTATTATGATCATTGCTACTGCTATTATTTGTCCCCAAATTAAAATCTTACCAATAGGGCTAGCATCTATTGTGACCCACACCCCCAGGCACGCTTCCCCCCACTCCCCTCCTCAGAAGTAACCCACCATTATTAGCCTTTTTTCCGTGTTTCAGATCTTTTCTGTGCCATTAAGTTATAAATATATGTACCCATAGAAAAACACAGTACTTAAAAAATAAGTACTATATTTCATCCAATTTTTTTGCAAGTTGCTTTTCTTCCTCTCTCTCAGGAATGCATCACGGGCGTGGCTGATTTCATTCTTGGGCATCTTTGTGGATGATTCTAGGCTGGGGAACCTGCTCCAGGTTCTCCAGGTCCCCCCTGGTGGACCTTTAAGCTGTTCTCAAGTTTCTGCTACTATGAACAGCGCTTGCTTAGTGTCCTGGTGTCTGCCCTGTGAGCGCTGACGCCCTTCTGCAGGGTCGTCGCTAGGGCACGAGGTCGTACCCGAGGGTTTATGCACTTGCCATTTTAATAACTAGTGCACGTTGCTTTCTCAAGTGCTGTTGCCACTTAACGGTTCTCGCCAGCAGGAGGCTAAAAGCCTTTGCCTTTTTTTTAATTGTAATTTTTATTTTGAGAAATGAAAAAAAAAACATGGAAAGTACAAAGTGTAATGTAATAAACATCAGTGTACTTAGCACCTAGAAATGTCAGCTGTTAACATTTTGTCACATTTGCCACAAGTCTTTTCATAATTTCACTTAACAAATACCCGAACATTGCTGAAAAATTTCTCTCTTGTACAAGTGTGTCCCCCGTCCTGGAGGCAATCACTGTTCTGAATTTATCATGCACCTGTGCAAACCAGTGCTATATTTTACTTATATGCCGAACCATGAGCAATCTATTATTTTTGCACATTAATTTTTTTGTTGTTTTTGACCATAGGATTCTGTAACTTGTGTTTTTTTCAGCCAACAATATATTTTGTAGACCTTCCTCGGTCTTTTTACCTGCTGTATAGTATTCTACTGGGTCTCCGTTCATTTATCTCTTCTCCAAGTGCTGGACATTTAGGCTGAATTCCAGTGATAGGATTACAGCCGGTGCTGAGATGAACATCCTACAGGAAACATTCTGATTCTATGTCAGGTATTTTTATAACATTCCAGTTTTGTATACTATACAGGATAAGGTGTCCTCTTTTCATAGAAACAACCTTGAATAGCAAAATACAATTTTCTTTCTTTTTTTTTTTCCTCCTACCTGTCAGATGAGTGTACTTTCAAGGATAAGAAGACTGCCTATTTGCAGCTTGCTTTCATGAGTTTGGTTCTTTTCTTTTCTTTTTTTTTTAAGATTTTATTTATTTATTTGACAGAGAGAGAGAGATCACAAGTAGGCAGAGAGGCAGGCAGAGAGAGAGGGGGAAGCAGGCTCCCCGCTGAGCAGAGAGCCCGATGCGGGGCTCGATCCCAGGACCCTGAGATCATGACCTGAGCCGAAGGCAGAGGCTTAACCTTCTGAGCCACCCAGGCACCCTGAGTTTGGTTATTGGTCTTACTAATGTCCCTGAAGATGGAAAATATCTATACTATGGGATCTTAATTATTTGACTCTTTCTGTTTTGGATGTTCTCGTTCATTTGCTTGGTATGTACTGAGTGCCTCGTGCCAGGCACCGTTCTCAGCACGAACACCTCCAATGTCCTTGTTATTGTGGGTTTCCATTCTGGGGGAAGAAGACAATGTACCAGGCACAAATCAGCATCTTCTCTTCCCCTTCCACAGTTCATTACTGAGGAGCAAGTGGAGACATGTTTCCTTGGCAAGGTCTGTTCCTTGGCTGAGCCCTCCAGGGGATGTATGGTGAAGCGGTTTCTGTGGGACTAAGCCTACAATTTCCGAGAGTTGTGTTGTGATTATGTATTGGTGCCTAACAACCCCGCTGCAAAACAGACTGGCTTCCAACAGTGATTCATTTATTTTGCTCACTAATCTACTGGTGGGGCAGGGCTGGGCAGGGACAGCTGTTTCTGCAGCAGGGGACGTCCTTTGGGGCAGCTGGAAGGAATCACCTGAAGATTTACTTGCTCACATGTCTGGTGGTTGATGCTGGCTGTCGAGGCGACGTCAGCTGCCCTGTGGCCGGGATGTCTCCGTGTGGCCTTCCGGTGCGTCCGCCTGACCTCCTTACAACAGGGCGGCGGGGTACGAGGCTGAGCTTTCCGGGAGGACCACTCAGGAGCTGCTTCGCTGTTTAAGACTTAGTCTCCGAAGTCCCAGCAGAGTTGCTCCCCCCGCAGTCTCGTGCTGAGTAGACTCTAGGGCAGGGGACCCTCCTGTCCGTGAAGGTATGCGATGTCCCCTGTGCGAGGGGCACATGGGTTGGATGTATTTGTGCAGTGAGCAGTGGCATCCCACAAGCTGTGCAGAGCAGTCCTTAGTCCTATCCATGCGATCAGCCCGATCAGCCTGATCAGTCCGATCTCTCATCAGCCGTGGCTTGTATGACGCCTGCGTGGAGGCAGCCGTGTGGACAGTGGTTGGGATCGTAGCAGAGTCTCGGAGGGCAGCTAGATGCATCTAGACATTGCGCTGTGTCCTTATGCCCCACAGCATCCCCTGTCCCTCTCATGTCACAGAGAGGGAAACAGGCTCAGAGCCCTTGAGCCAGCTCCAGGATCCGCACAGTTAATAAGCAGGGAGACTTGGGTCGGAACCCGCCGACATGTTAGAGTCCCGGCCTCTGTCAACAGATCGCCGCCTTCTTCCCCGGAGGTAAGGCTTCTGTTTTGCTCAGAAAGCTCCCAGTCATGGGACTGCATGGGGCTGTCTCTGAGTGGCCACTTGGTCTGGCAGCCTCTGGTTACCATGGTGACAGTGGCCAGCCACACAGAGAGCCACTTTTGACCTTTCTTCCTCCCCGCCCGCCTGCCCCCTGCACCGGCACCCTCAGAGGTTCCGGCTCTTACCGAACAGAGAGGCGCGGTGCTCTGAGAGCTTCCGAAGGGCACCTCCTGTCCGTCCGCTAATGGGCTTGTTGATTTGAGAAATGGTCTTAGGATGTCTCCTTGACTCAAGGCACGGGCTGAGCAATTATAAAAATGAAATATGATGTCATGTCAGGCAGCCCATCACTGAGTTCTGGTGTCTGAGACTGTTCAATTATCTTCACCTGTTTCCAGGGCTTCCAAACCCTTCAATAAAAGACCTTTCAGGGCGGAGTTTTTCTTTCCTGCTCCCTCACTCGTCCTTCTGGGCTATTTTGGAACAATGGGATAAGACGTACTCACATTTTCTTGGACATAATTGCACCTCAAAGGTGCCATGTGTTGGTGTTTGTGGCCAGCGGCCCTTTGAATGGAAAGTTCTCACACGAGAATGTGCCCGGCTCTTAGCGTTTGCCCTGGGTGGCGTCTCTGCATCAGTCCTGGGGACCTGGGCCACCGCTGTAGGGGGGAGACCGTTCGAAGCGTGGGTTAGGAGGGGACGCAGCCGTCCCTTAGGAATGTTGGTTCAAAATCCAAGTTAATTGGGATTTCAGTGAAACAGACATGACGGTTTTATAGTCACAGGACACACGTGGCATCTCTGAGGTGAGTCCATCCTTCCAGTCTGCCCAGGTTGCAGTGAGTCAGGCCACACTGTGACATCAGACCTCTGGGGTCTGACCGTGGCTTCTGCCCTACCCCATCCCGGCCCCCTCACGACCCGTCTGGAACGTCCCTCTTCATGTCTTCTTGCTTTCATGCTGGGCTCTCTCCTGTCTGTCCTTACCCAGGAGCTTTTAAAATGGGAGTCCAATCATGCCACCCGTCTGCTCCAAACCCCAAACAAATAGGGCAGAGAGTGGCAGGTCAGAGGGCAGGTGGCGAGGGCTGGAGACTGGATGAAGAATGGACGCATCTTTATTTTCTAGCGGCCTGATGTTTCCTTCCTGGCCCGGGGCTTCGTGAGAAGCAGCTCAGTGAAGCTGGAGTAGTCTCTCCTTTCACTGCTCGGGCCAGATCCGCCTTCCAAGGACTGCCAGATGCGGGACGTGCCAGATCGGAAGGACATTTCAGACTGAAGCGGCAGGCAAAGGTCGTAAAGGATGACCAAGGATGAAGTAGGTACTTAGATGGAAACAAAAGGGCCCCTGGCACTCTGTCCTAGGTCAGGCAATAGAGAGTGCTGGGGACTGTGGCAAAGGAGAACCTGTGCCCCATCTGGAAGAGGCAGCCCGGCACCAGCCAGCTGGGGTCCCAGGAGAATGCAGGTCTGATGCTGCTAGATCTGTCAGGTCTTCAAGAGAAGCCTGCAGGCCCGCGTCCTGGCCACTCCCTGTTTTTGTTCCCGAGTGTCGCTACGAACTCATGGGTTTTAACGTACTTGATGTGTTTCATCTGTTGAGTCATTTACTGCTTGGATGCTGTAAATCACCCCGGATTTGCAGCTTTGGCCAGCAAGCACGCCTCCAGCCTGGCTCACGTGTCCCTTTGACACGTCCCTGTCAGTTTTGGAGTGCCTTCCTGTTTCCTGGCACGAGCTAGTCCAGGTTCATCTGGTACATTTCCTGCTCCAGACGTGGAATCAACCATTTCTCCAAGAAGCTTGGATTTGAGCTCTGTTTTTAAAGGCTGGCACTAAACCCACGTTCAGAGTGAAAGCTTGGCTGGAGCCAGATCTGTTCCTGGGGTGGCCCCCTGGGGTCCGCGGGTAGCAGTTTCAGCACCATGGGGAGAGCCCCAGGCTGACCGCCACCATCTCTGGAGAGATTGGCCTCTGCTCCCGGGGCCTGCTGGGCTGATGAACAGCCCAGCTAATGTGTCTGGACAGTTGCATTCCACTCGGGGCAGCCGCCCAAAAAATGTCTGAAACGCACTTTCCCTGAGAGCTGCTCTCGCAGGCTCCATCTCGCAGAAATCTGTCAAGACTCAGGTGTGGATTCAGAGGCCAGGGTGCCCGCCCGCTCTCAGACAGTGCGGATTCCACTGTTCCATCATGCGGCATCACGCAGTTATGTGTCTGGAATGGGTCGTCCCTGAGGCACAGACCTGAAACCGATGGAGACCGCTTCCTTTCGACCTTCTGCCTCCCCTGGCAGCCACTGCCCACACCTCTGCCACGTGGGCCGCTGCTGTGTCTTGTGTTTATTCAGAAGCATCTAGAATGCTGCCGGGCGGACTCTGGGTGCGGTTTCTCTCTCATACCTGCTGTGTGCGCTTGGGCTCCCTTCGCCAGCGCTCCGGTCCTGGCTGGGCGACATGCCAGATTCAGAAGGTTGGACAGGCTGCCTATCCTTCCCGTGCCCTGGTTTCCTTACCTGGAAAGCAGAGACGGTCCAGAGATCTACCTCAGAGCATTGTGCCGACGAGCCCACGAGTTAATACATATAAATCCCTCACAACAGCGAGGCTCCACACACATTGACATTTATGATTATCGGCATCTCTGTCTAGGCGAGCGTAACCAACTCCCGGATCTCGAGTTGCATGCGCCCGCCCATTTCTTTCCTCCTTTTCCTTTTTTGCTTGGCTTTCCTCCTTTTCTGTACCCTCCCCCTCCACCTACTTCCGCCGGTTCGAAGTATTTTCCTGCCCTGTGACGCCTGGGCTGGCCTCACGGATGTGGGACGTGCACAGTCCTGTGGTTGCCACACTTGGGAGGGGCCTGTGCTTTGTTTAATGCTCTGTTGTCATCGTCTTGAAACTGTTCAATTTTTAAGAAGGGCTCCTGTGTTTGCCCTTGCACTAGTCCCTGCTCATCGTGCCGTGGGACCTCTGGGTCACCAAGAGAGGTGCTGGCTGCGGGGACGTCTCCCAGCATCCCTGTCTCCAGGCACATGATGGATTCTCAGTAACTGCTGGTGGCGTGGGAGTCTTAACCCCCAAGCCCCATGCGTCTGTTCTTGTCTCTGTCTCCTCCTCCAGCACCTGCCTGGGCAGCGTGGGAGCCCGTGTGTGATGGTGCGCAGGAAACTGGGGGCGAACCTGTGGAGGGGATTCAGTTCTTCTGTTCCTCTGCAAGTCTCACTCCGATGCCTGGCCTCCAGGCCTCTGTGAACCAGCCTCGACGTGCCATGCGGGCGTCTGAAAGCAGGAGTGGGGGCTTGCTTCCTGGGGACACAGCTCTTTGGACAGGAATCAGCGGTGATGGCACCACTGGAACTGGAGACCTTGCTGACGTCTGCCGCCCGCCCTAGACAGGCAGGGACAGGCTCCCCTCCTTCCTCCTTGGACGTAGGTCCCATGGAGACCCTGCCTTCTGCCCTGGGCTGGGTGGGGAGGACCAGGGCCCAGGTGGGCTGGGCTGCCTGCACTTCCTGGGGGTGTCTTGCTCTGATCGGGGTTGGCCCCTCCTACACACAGGCTCCCAATGTGGCGGGGTGGGGTGGGGAGGGGCGGGGGGTTCCGTTTCTTCCCGCGGGTGCCTGAGCCAGCAAATTCTCAATGCTGGGAACAGTGAGGTCACGAACCCTTGTAAGAGAGGCACAAAGATCTTTTCTTCCAGTCCAAATTAGAAAAATTGCCAGAGGCTGTTGTCATTTCTCAGCTAAGTTCGAGGGGTTAGGAGTTGGGATGAACTTTTCTTTCTTTGGTGCTAATGACTAGGTCTCCCGCCTGTTCTTTTCATTAGATTAGAATCAAAATGAACTGAGAACCTTCTTTGTGCGAAGTGGCTCTCCTTGGCTCTGATGCTGGTCTGGAGGTCTGCAGAGCCGGGGAGAGAAGTGACGTGGGGGGAGGCAGCGGGGGCGGGGGCTGCATTTGCAAGTGGCACAGGTGGCCTGGCCTCCACCCGCACCCTCCTCATTTCTCCCCACTTGCTTCACTCTGGATGGCCTGCCGGGCCTGCTGCTGCCTGGGTTGGTGTTTTTTCAAGGGTGAGTCCCAGACGAGGCTCTCAAATCCCATCTCACAGAGGCCAGTAGAAGCCAGGAGTGCAACCTGCACCTGCCTGGGCTCGAATTCGGGCTCCGCTCCTGCCAGCTGTGTGGCCTTGAGCAAGTGACTCCCCCTCTCTGGGCCTGCGTTTTCTCACCAATAGGAGCTGGCCATGGTCCCTCCAGTTGTAGGGGGGATGAGTCAGGGTTAATCCGTGTCCCGTGCTTGGCACGGCGTCTGGCAGAGTGAGCACCAGGTGAATATTAAATGCTGACCCTCAGATTCTTCTGGAATGTTTCATGGCCTTGCACTTACCTGCACAGAAGCAGGGTCCCTACCTTCTCCTCCTCCTGAGAGTCGTAGAAGTGCAAAAGAAGCGCTCTTGAGGCTTACAAAGCCAATGTTCTCTCTCAGTCCTGGCCCCCGCCCTTTTTGGGCTGAGAGCAGGACACTGGGTTGTGGTCCCAGTTCTGCCGTTTCTGAGATGCGTGGCTCTTACCTATTGACTCTCCTGCTGGGGAGCCTTCCCCTTCTGTGGCTGCGGAGCGTGGTGCGTGGCCATGACCACACGGCCCCCAGGTCCGCCCTGGCTGATCTAGAGAGCTCTTCGCGGTTCTCTTCGTTGGCTTTCCCTGTGAGGAAGTTGCTCTTTCCTTAAACAACCCAGAAGCACCACTTCTAGGAAGTGGGAATGCAAAGGTAAGCACGGAGACGCGCACAAGAATTGTTTCTTAAAACAGGGTACGTCGTCACAGAAACTTGGAAACAACTTAAGTATCCGGCAGGAGAACGGCTCCATATGGCATTTCCATACAGTGGAATAGTGTGTAGTAGCGGAGCGAGTGGATGACAGCAGCACGCGTCGGTGGACGTGAACTTCACGAATAGATTGTTGTGTGGAAAGTGCAAATGGTCGAAAAGGAGAATTTGATGTTATTTACACGAAGTTTAAAACCTCTAGATGTGGTACAACATCTTGTGCAAGTAGACATTATATTCTTTTGTTTTTAAGGATTTTATTTATTCATGAGAGAGAGAGGGAGGCGGGCAGAGGCAGAGGGAGAAGCAGGCTCCTCACTGAGCAGGGAGCCTGACGCGGGACTCGATCCCAGGACCCTGGGATCATGACCTGAGCTGAAGGCAGACGCTTAACCGACTGAGCCACCCAGGCACCCCAGTAGACATTATATTCTGTAATCAAAGTAAAAACAGACATAGCCCCAATGAACTCCACATTCAGGGAGAGAGTGGCTTCTGGGGTCAAGCAGGGGATGTGGTTGGGAGGGGTGTAGAGGCCTTCAGCTATATTCTGGTGACCTATTTCTTCAATCAGGTGGCGATACACATGCATTCATTGCGTCAAACCCTTTTATAAATCTTAACTATCACGTAATAATACATTTAAGACGATTTTGCCTAAACAAAAGGTTAGAGAGTTAAAATGGGACTGGGCTCGGCATTTCTTGATTTCCTCCCCAGCGCTGACGCTCCAGGATCCCCTTCCCCAGAGACCATCCGTGACCTGGTTTTCCAGGTAGTCCGGGAGGCACACAGCTTAGGGAATCGGGTCCTTAGACAAGAGCCCACTCCTCTGTGGAGTCGGTTTCCTCGTCTGTCAGCCAGGGAGCAGGGAGTTCCTGTAACTGAACCTCGTGGGGTTGATGCGGGCGTGGTGAGGTGGTGGTGCATGCAGAGCACGGGGCTCAGCTGCGCACATGGGGACAGCAGCACACGGCAGGTGCTGTTCGTAGAGGTGACGCACAGTGCTTTCAGCCACGAGGCGAGAGGGACAGTGAAGGGAAGGGAAAGGGGACGTAGAGGGACTCCCCGCAACAGACGGCTGTTTTCCTAGTTCCTAATACTTCCCTTGTTAAAGAAGCTACTGTCTCAAGTTCAAAGCCCCAGTTGGTTCTGAATCCTACTGCGTCCAAGACTTCTGTTCTGGTCACACATACTGCTTGTTTTCTCTTGGCCACAGCCTGACCCATGACCAATCCCACAGCTAATGGTAACCTCGGACTAACCTCTCCTCCAGCCAGGACAGCACTGGCCCTGTGGTTCCCCTCGGGGTGGGGCTGGGCTGCCCTCCCTCCTCTTTGGCGCCGAGTGCTGGGGCAGCCTGTCCACATCTGCCCCTGGGTGCGCTTTCTCTCCCAAGGTGGAGAGGCTGGACCCTGAGCGCGGGAGCTCTGTTCAAAGCAAGAAGGGGCTGGAGGGCAGGTTTGCTGCTCCACTGGAGCAGCCCGGGCCTGAGATGCCCAGATGAATGTGTCCCGTGGAGGGGTATGGGGTCCTGGCTCTCATAAGGTGTGGGGTTTGCACCACGTGGAGGGACGCTGCCCAGGCTCCCTTCGTTTTCACAGGGCTGGCCAGAGGAGGTTTCCGTGTCATTAGGGTGCGGTCAGGCTGTTTGGTACCAGGCAGGATGGCTTTGGAGTGCCACTTGTTTGTCAAAACTGAGAATGTCAGCAGCTCACAACCAGGAAGTGTGGGCTCCCTCCTGGGGTTAGAGCAAGGACGTCCATCCTGCGCGAAGCTGGGCTTATTGTCTGGGGAACCGTGAATGCACACCCACAGTCTCAGCTGGACAGCCACAGTTCCTGGACCATCCTCTTGCTTTCTTGTTTGCCTGGGACCTGGATCTCTGGGTACTCTGTGGTGGTAGGTGAAATCCCATTTGTGCCAGCCCTCTGAGGATGCACAGAGACCCCCTTTATTATCACAGAGAGCCCAGTTTAATGGTAGGCTCATTTTACTATGAAGTGCTGAGAAGTGATTGTATCAGTGAGGACATTTTTGGTTTCGAGACACAGAAACCATTAAACAGGGACAATAGGAATGCATTGGCTCATATAGTTGAGAAGCCAGAGAGGTAAAGCTTCAGGTATGGCTTGATTCAGCCGTTCACATAGTGTTACCGGAACCTAATATCTCTCCTTGTCTTGGATTTCTTCTGGGGATGGGCTTTATTCTGTGCATCCTATGGGCATGAGTTGGGCTCCCAGTCAGGCACCAGAAGGAAGAAGGGGTTCTTGCCAAATATTTAAAACAGAAGCCCTGCACCTTGTGATGGTTGGCCTGCACTGGGTCTCTGATTGGCCAGGCTTGGGTCAAATACCGAGAGAGTAGGGTTTCCTCTCCCTGAAGTATGGAGCAGGGAGGAGGTCGTTCCCAAAGCAGGAGTGGAACACAGTTACCGGATGTGGGGTGGATGCCGAGGGGCTACATAATCCCACGTGTCCACAGTTGGCCAGAGGGGAGCTACTGGTCTTGGGCGGCGCGGTTCATCGTTTTGGACAAGGACCCTTCAATGTGCCTGAGTCCTGAACTCAGCCTCCAGAACCTGGGTCCTGGCCTTCCTCTGGGAGCCCCATGCTGGAACCGTATCAACAGCGGCCCAGCCGGTGAGGGAGTCTAACCCCGAGGCCTCATTCATACAGGCGCCAGAGAGGAAATAGGAGCAGAGAAATTGCTGGCCTGTGTTAAATTTAGATTTATTCTGTTGAGCTAATTGTAATCTTTATTTGCTCCCAAGTGATTCATTCTTATCGTTCTTATTATAGCTGAGAAAATTAATTTTTATTCTACCATAAAGGTGGCTGTAATAATCTGAGTTCAGGGAGGGGGATTACTTTAATAAGATTTGCCAGTAGGCTTTGAAACAGTCAGCTTTTATTAGCATGTGGAGCCGCCTGTGCCACTGCTTAGGATGTGAGGGGGTCCGACTGGGATTGCCCGGGTGAGCTCAGCCAGGAAGGGGGGACAGGTGTGTTTGCTCTGTCAAGAGCTCGGCATGTTCTCCTTCCTGTCTTTAAGTTCAGGGGTGCCCTGATGGGGGGAGCTGAGCAGATCTCAGCATCTCTGACCGACTGAACGGAAACAGATGCACAGTCATGAGTCACTCTGCTCACGTAACACAGCGCGGCGCAGTAGGACACATGAAGACCCCTCTGGAGGTCAGGCTGTGTGGGGACCCAGGGATTGGAAGGCATGCCCCTGCTGGAGACAGGGTGGGTTCTGGACCCATCCGTTCTTATTTGCAATTCTAAAATCCTGAATGCTCTGAAGACTGAAATGTTTTGGGTAGGTTTTCAGCGGACTCATGTAAGGGTAGAACGTACTTGAACTCAGTGGACTCATGCAGGGGTAGAACGTACTTGAACTCAGCGGACTCATGTAGGGTAGAACGTACTTGAACTCAGCAGATTCATGTAGGGGTAGAACGTACTGGAACTCATTTATCACTTTATTCCATGAAGGATAGATGTTCAGATCTTTGACTTGAGAACCACTGAGGTGTTTGATTAAAGGATGCTGCTCCAGGCCCCAGTAAGGTTGTGACTCATAGACATTGTATGCATGGGATTGCCTCCTAAGTCGGGAGAGTTAGGACCCAGGAGTTCTGGAAAAGAGGTGTTGGAGCTGCACGGGATGCGGACCCACTATTGTCCAAATTTTCTGATTTGGGGGGAGAGAAATCAGAGCTCCTTTTATGTGAGATTTCTCAATTTCTTAAAAAAAAAAGATTTTATTTTTAAGGAATCTCTACATCCAACATGGGGCTTGAACTCACAACCCCAAGATCAAGACTCATATGTTCTACCAGTTGATCCAGCCAGGCGTCCCCAGATTTCTCAGTTTCTGGATGTTAGTTTCAGTTCAAACTTTTAATTTTTTTTTTTTTAAAGATTTTATTGATTTGACAGAGAGAGACACAACGAGAGAGAGAACACAGGTGGGATGGTGGCAGAGGGAGAAGCAGGCTTCCCGCCCAGCAGGGAGCCCCATGCGGAGTTCGAACCCGGGACCCTGGGATCATGACCTGAGCTGAAGGCAGACACTTAAGGACTGAGCCACCCAGGCACCCCTCAAATAAAAAATAAAAAAATTTAAAAAAATTTAAAAAAATAATCAAAAAATTATTTTGATGGCAGAAAATACCTCCAACATGGTTAGTCCTTAGGGAAATACAAATTAAAACCATAGTGAGATGCAATTGCACAACCAATGGAATGGTGGTGAAAAAAATAATTTACAAAAGGTTAATGATACCAAGTGTCGGTGCTGGTACAGAGAAACTGGAACTGGCTTACATTGCTGGAGGAAGTGTAGCACAGGCAGCGGCTTACATTACATTACACTTACAAGTGTAGCACAGGCAGTAGCTTTGGGAAACAGTGTGGCAGTTTCTTAGAAAGTGAGACTTACAGTACCTGACTGCCCAGCTATTCCAGCCTTAGTTCTCTACCTAAAAGAAACAAAAGACTGTTCCTAAAGGTTCATCACAGGGTTATTCGCCATCGCCCCAAACAGGAAACAGTCCACTCGTTCACCAACTAGTGAGCGCTTGAACGCGCTGTGGCAAGTCTAGACAGGGGGGTAAAGAAGAATGCGGTGCTCCTACATCAGCGGCGGGCTTGACTCTCAGATAATGATACGGAGCGCAGAAGCCAGACTCCGAAGTCTACGGACCGTCTGACTACATATGTGCGCGCGTTTCTAGAACAGGCAAAACTAGAGAGACAGACTGCGGATCGGTAGTTGCTTGGGGCTGTGGGTGGGAGTGGGGATTGCCTGCCAACAAGCACAGGGAACTTTTTGGGGTAATGAAAGCATTCTAAAAGTGGATGGCAGGGACGGTTGCACAACCGTGTAAATTCACATCGGATTGTACACTTGAAATGGGTGCATTTTAGGGTAGGCAATGTGTGCCTCGATAAAACTGTTCATATCTTTGGAGACAAAATACATTCTAAAAATGATTCTAATGTGAGAAAAAAGTGATGATCATGGTTATAATAAAAAAAGCCGGGACGCCTGGGTGGCTCAGTTGGTTGAGCAGCTGCCTTCGGCTCAGGTCATGATCCCAGCGTCCTGGGATCGAGTCCCACATCGGGCTCCTTGCTCAGCGGGGAGCCTGCTTCTCCCTCTGCCTCTGCCTGCCATTCTGTCTGCCTGTGCTCGCTCTCTCCCCCTCTCTCTCTCTGATAAATAAATAAAATCTTTAAAAAAAAAAAAGCCATGGGGCACCTGGGTGGTTCAGTCAGTTAAGCGTCTGCCTTCGGCTCAGGTCATGATCTCAGGGTCCTGAGATCGAGCCCTGCATCAGGCTCCCTGCTCAGCGGGGGTGTCTGCTTCTCCCTCTGCCCCTCCCCCACCCTGCTCTTGCTCTCTCTCTCTCCAATAAATAAAGGAAATCTTAAAAAAATAAAAAGAATCCAGCCCTACCTTCCAGCAATCCATTTTCCTTTCGTGCAGGCAGCACGGATTAGCTTCCCCCCCCGCCCAGGTGTGCAGATTCTTGATACACAGAAAAACATCATTATATTTTTCTACGTGCAAAATAAATGCCATACAGTTTGCTTTTCCCTCTCGAATAGAAGCAGACCATCAATACTGTTTTGTACCTTGTTTGTCACATAACACTGGGTCCATCTTGGAGATCTTTCTCGAACATAAGGAGCTGTGGCTCTCAGGTGCTGTCATTTCCACTTCCATCATTTGGTGGCACGTGACCGATGTGGCCACTCCTCCACTGAGGGACACCTGGCTTGGTTCCAGGTAGCAATGCCTACTTCAGAGGTTGTTGGGAATATGGAATGAGCTAGCGTAGGAAAGTGAAGACTTTTTCTTAGGGAGAGCGAGGAAAGGGGTAGAGTGAGAAGGAGGGGCTCTCAAGCAGACTTTATGTCGAGCATGGAACCCCATGCGGGGCTCGATCCCACAACGCCGACATCATGGCCTGAGCCAAAGCCGAGAGCCAGACGCTGAACTGACTGAGCCAGCCAGGTGCCGCAGCTCACAGAATGTGCTCAGGCAGTCACAGAAACGATGCAAACCTTTAGCTGGTGTGCCCGCCTCCGAGAAGAATGTACACCTATCATTTTACATGTGTGCAGGTGTATTAGTAGGATAAATTCTGAGAAGTGGAGTTACTCAGTCCAGGGCTGTGTGCAGATTAATTTTGGATGGGTTTTTGCCAAATTATCCATTGTATTCCTGCTGGTGATGAGCGACATTGTGTCCTTTTAGCTGTACCAGACTCTGAAGTCTGGTCTTTCGGACTTTTGTCAAAAGTAAAGATGTGGGAAAAAGTAAAAGGTAGGATGTGGGACCTCCTAATTTCAGGGGAAGAAACACAATCCCAGCTTCAATAGGATTCAATAGGGTTCATCGGCATAGAAAATTTTCTGCCTGAAATGCAAGACAGAGAGCATGTGCGGGGTCCTTTCCACGGAGCGGCTGGTCATGGGAGAAGGAAGAGGTCAAGCCTATCCTATTTCCAGTGTTGGAATCAGGAATGCAAACGATTTCTCAGAACACGCCTGCCAGTTCCTTATGTCTTTCACGTCCTGGCAACATACAGGTTGGGTAAAAACACACACACTTGAAACCCAAAGAAAGGCACAACGCACCAGCTGACAAGAAGCCTTTAGAGTTCTGATCAAAACATCAGCATTTTTGATGGACCTTAGAATGAAGGACTTTTGAGAAGCATCTTAAATCAGGCACCGGCAAGACGACGTTAAAAGCACCTGCTTTGTGGAAACTGGGGCAATTTTTCTGGCACAGATCGGCTTGGTTTAGGTCTGACTGTTTTTGGAAGAAGTGGCAACATTGGAGAAATGATTACAAAGTAATCTGTTCGTCAATGTATTTATTCATTAAGCATTCAAAGGATTGCTATTTGAAGGCACAGATTGTAGCATTTGAAAGTCATTGATCAGGGATTTGACATTTTTGCAAAGAATTCCAGAAACATGGGGCCTCTCTTACCTGATCTGAAGCTGGCTGAGCACCCCAAAGAGGGGGTTCACTGCCAGTATTTTGCCCCTTGGCCTTGATTGTTTCATAAGGACCTTGCCACTTTCGGCTCCCTGTCTTCTGGGAGGGAGTTTCTCTCTATACACAAGCCACGGAGCTTCCCAGGCTGTCATGGGCTCTTTTTGGACGTACCTCATGGAGTGAGTCACGTGTGTAAAAGGATTCCCCATACAGGAGCTGGCGGCTCTATCCCAGCTCCGACTCTGTCTCTGAGGACGTGGCTCTCGCTGGCTTCCGGCTGGCTTTCCCAGGTGTTGGCTCCAGCCCGTGGCCCATGCAGCTCTGGGCCCTGCTCAGTGTGGTGACGTCCTTTGGCAGTTCTGGGCTCTCATCAGACTGTCCGTAAGACAAGGGGAGGGCTCTACCGGGAGCCTCTGCACACGTCAGAAAGTTCCTATCATCCTTAATACGCTGCATTGGGTTATATGACACTCGATGACCAAATAACTCAAGTTTCCCCCAAAGGTAGAAGAGACACAGATGTTGGGAAGACAACGAACAAATACCTGATAATAAGAACAAGGCTCCTAAGGGTCTGGCGCTTGGCCTCTGTGTGTGCCTTTGACCTTCAGAAGAATTGATTTGAGATCTGTTCATTATTTGGGGGAAGAATTACTCTTTCCTTGAATGGTTTGTCTTGGGCTCCGCATTCTCCATTTCAGTATTTCAGATAATGCTGGAAAAGCTACCTGCCCTCCTCATTGACCTGTTTTCAGGAAAGACAGTATGAGCTCAAAATGGAGCACACTCTGACATTCCGTTGTCATGGCAACCTGAGTGGTAAACATCAGCTTGATGCTGTTTGAAGGGGGCGGCAGGAGTTAGGGAATGGGAGGTTGGAGAATAGCCAAAGATGCGGGGCCTTAGACGCTGCCCCAGATCCTACCAGAGGATGCTCCGTGGAAGGTTCAGGAAGGATACCACTTCTGTCTCCATGAGGGACCTCAGAAGGGAATGAGCTGGAGTGAGCGGGAGGGGTTTGAGTCCAGACCCTCTAACTCCTCTTCAGACCTTCTCTTTACAGCCTTAGTTCTGGAAAGAGCTCTCTGTTCCCTGTGCTTCCCTTCCTGGTGTTCTGCTCGCCCTTGTGACCACAACTGTGTCTCTAGCCAGCTGCTCTCCGCTGAAACTGCCCCCCGCCCGCAGATCTCCAGAGCGGCTTCTCAGGGAGAGCCCCCTCCTCCCAGAGCCCGCCTGGCACTGCACGGTCCCTCTGACTATGCTACTGGCCCCCATCCCGGGATGTCCCTCTAAGCCTTCTTGCAGCCTCCGGGGCACCTGCCAGGCATGTGCTCGGCAGGGTCTCTCCTCCTGGGTTCCTCTTCCCGCTCTGCAGGCCCCTCTCCCTTTCTTCCAATGACCCCAGTCCCCACCTCGCTCTGATGACGCCCCCACTTCTGTGCTTAGAGCTCTGTCCTGAGCTTCAGCCTCTCCCTCATGTCCTCAGGGGAATGGGGGCTCCCACAGGTCTCAAAATCACTGTATCCCAAGCAGAGGTCGGCAGCTTCCCCGCGCCTTCACCCCTCTCTGTGACTGGCCCAGCCTCGCCCCTGCCCCAAGCCAGCACCACCCTGACTCTTAGGTGGTGGTGAGTTTGGGTATATCAGAGCTGATCAGACAGAAATAGCTGACCACGAGATGGCAACGACCATGATCTTTATCGGGCAGCACTCGGACAGGTGCATGTTCGGGGAATCCCCACCAGAGGACTTTTCCAGAAGCAGGGGCCCCTGCCCAGGTGGAAAGAGTGGACAAGCACTCTGGGGGGTGTGTGTGTGGGAACCTGGCAGGGGGCTTGTGCCAGCATTCGGCGGGAGCCTCCAGGTCAGGGGGCTCTGCAGGACAGTAGCGGCCGGGGGATGTCTTGTAGCCCAGGGCTTTTCTTATTCCTGGGGAGCAGATGTTGGTGCCGTTTCATGGAGGGGAGCAAAGCAAGCAGGCTCCAAGTGGCTAAAAATATGCCGATTTGGGCTCTATTTAAAGCAATTGGTTGTATAGAAGATTGAGTTTGACACCAGCGATCTTTGAAGTAGTGGTCCTTGCCTCCTCTGAACAAGTGAAGAATATGAGAGCGCCAATTTTCAGGGGGCCGTCTTTGGCTCATTTATATAACAAGGTCGCCACCCTCTATGACCAGGACCTTTGAATCCTTTTTTATTCCATTCATTCCTGCTTCCAGTCCATTCTCCATCATTCTAGGGTGAGGGTTTGCCGAATTGTGTCGAATGGTGCCATGTTCCCAGGACGTAAGCATTTCAGTGGCTTCCCTTTGCCTGTGGGATCGTGGGGGCCTCCAGCTGGCCCTGTATGGCCTGGACCCTTCTTCCTCTCCAGTCTACTTTGGAGCTCTTTCTCCCTCTCCCCCGACACCTGCTGCAGCCTCACAGCCCCTCATGGCCCTCGGCAGGCCTCTGTGTTCCACCACGCCTGCCCTTTGCCCCTGCCTGCTGTTTTTCTGTCCAGAACCCTCTTTCCCACTCCTTGGCCTGGTTAATTCCGTTTGTCCTTTGGGCGCTGTGTTAGATTCCTGGGGCTGTTGGAACAAACAACTACAAACGGAGGGGCTTAAAATAACCCGAACGTACTGTCCCACAGTTCTGGAGGCCCGAATTCCAAACTCCTGGTGCTGGCAGGGTTCATTCCTGTTGGAGGCACCGAGACAGAGCTCATCGTATGCCTCTGTTCCAGCTCCGGCGGGCCCCAGCATTCCCTGGCTTGTGGCCGCTATCAGTCCGGTTCTGCCTCCACGTTCATACGACATCTTCTCTGTATCTGTGATAATCCCTCCTCTCTCTCTTGAAAATATGCCGATTATTGGATTTAATCCAACACGACCTAATTTCATCTGCAAAGACCCTGTTTCCAATTAAGGTCACCTTGAGGTTGTGGGTGGGCGGGCGTTTTGGCAGACCCCACCCAACCTTGTCTGTAGGCCCTGTCTTTCTCTGTTCCATCAAATGGCCTTAGTGTCCCTCCTCTGCCTCCACTGTCACACCCTTGCTTTTCTTTAAGGAATGTCTCGTTTATACTCATGCCCCGGTGAGGCTGAGCTGGCCAGGGCAAGGCTGTGTTGGTCCACTGGGCACCTGACCCCTCGGCGAGCACCTGATGTGTGAATGACGGCAGGCACTTGTGTTATGTGCCCCCCAGAATTTGTAAAATGAAGCCCTGACGCCCAGTGTGATGCTCTGAGGAGGTGGGGCCTTTGGGGGTGAGGAGGGTTAGATGAGGTCCTGAGTGTAGGACGCCCGTGATGGGATCAGTGCCCTTATAAGGTGTGGATGAGACACCAGAGCTTCCTTTGTCCACCATGTGAGGACCCGGGGAGAAGCTGGCATCTCCAAGCAAGGAAGTGGCCACTCAGTGGATGCCGAATTGGCCAGCACCTCGATCTTGGACCCCTCAGCCCCCAAGAGTGAGAGAAGGTAGTTGTCTGTTGTTGAAACCACCCCATCTGGTATTGTTATAGCAGCCAGATGGGGTGCCTGACCCAGCCCTTCTGAGACCCACGAAACCCTTTCCCGAGTTCCTCCATGGGGCTGAGGTGCTCGCCATGGTAACCTGCTGGCCTGGAGGTGGCCTGATGTTCCAGCCATGGTCGCCTGCTCTGTTGGTCTTTGAGAGGAGGTAGGGAGGGGGCAGCGTGGCCCAAGAGGGAGGGGATTTCCTCCTGGAGCGAATGCATAGGAAATCAAGGAAGGAAAGACCTTTTCATATAAACCGCCAGATTTCCCTGGAAGGATGCCACCGATCTGGGCCCAAACGATTTCCCCTGCTCTTTGTAATTCCTCAGGGGGAAAGGAGCAGGACTGCTGGCGGTTGGCAGGCCATGGGTGCGGGCAAGGTCGCCTGGTCCCCTCTCTGGGGTGCACGCCCACCTCCTCCCAGGGCTCCGTGGCAGAGGGCCTCCTGGAGGAAGGGACATGCTTCTTCCTGAGACGGCGCTGGGCGTTCTGTGACTTGCCAACCAGGAGTCCCGTGATGTGGAGTCGTCGTGCTTGTTTAAAGGGCATTCTGTCGGAAAGCAGCAGTGTGCCTTGGCGCGCATCCCCATAAATCGGCCCAAGCCTGGATTTTGGCTCTGGCACCAGGGATCCGACCACCTGCTGTCACACAGCTGCGACAGCCTCCACCACTAGGTGGCAGTGTTGCCGCACACGAGGCCCCTGGTCCCTCACAGGCAGAGCGGAGGGGAGCAGGGGACCGGGTCAGGGGGCTGCTGGGTTAGGGGCAGGCACCCCGCGGCAGCCCCCTCCCCCGTCCCTGCCTCCGCCTCCTGGAGTGCAGACCCCTGTGTCCCTCCCTCCCCAGGCGGACTGCCCGACACGGAGTTAAACCTGAGAAAAGCGGAACTGAGAGCTGTTGGTTTTTGTTTTGTCCCCACTGGGATGCCCCCAGAGCTCTTGCTGAGAAGCAGGTTCACCTAGGACAGAGGCTCCTTGCCTAGTGGCTCCCCCCCACCCCGGGGGCCAGTGTGGGGAGGAAGCTTCCATTCCTTCCCTTGCGGTCTTTATGGGTTTTGCCCAGCAGACTTTGGGGCCGTATTACCAGTCAAAAGCAATAATGGAGCCTTTATTTGCTTTGGGAAAAAGGAGACTTTTGCCTCCCTGCAGCCAAACAGAGGAAACCATCAGAAGGACTGCGGGTTCCAGGAGCCTGCCGGAAAGGCGGTGAGCAGAGCTTGGACTCCACCGCCTTCGTGCTGTGGGTCCTTAGGCATGTTTCTTGACATTTCTGTGCTTCCCTTTCTGACGTGTAAAATGGAAACAACACTACGAAATTATTGAACTATATTAAAAATAAAACACGATGAGACTACTACCCTATCTCACAGACTCAGGTAAAGAGTAAAGGTATAAAGAGCTAATCCCCAGGAAGCATCCGGGCCCTTGTGGGCACAGCGGACCTCCCCGTTATTACGCTTATTTCTACCGCTAGTTCATTCCCTGGACACTACAAATGGGAAACTTGAGATAATTTCACACCCAATATTGATCTGTTCCTCCTCTGAGATTCGCCAACACCTATAACCTGTGTCCGGCAAGTTAACGATACACCTTTTACTTTTATTGTTACCCGTGTTTTAAATGTAGATTTGTCTTCCGTTCTTAAGGAAAATATTAAGTTCCTCAAAGGCAGGCCACGCCCTCGGCGTGTCTTTTCATCACGGTGCTGCCCTCCCTGCAACCCCCGGCTCCTTTACGTGCTTGACTGTTGTGAGAAATTGATGCAGACAGGACATGGGCTTAAGGTTTTCTTTTTTAATTATTATGTTTTTTTTTATAGTAGGTGAAATGGGGTTGTCAAGCAACCAGATAGTCCATAGGACTGTGGGAGAGATGTTCAAGGACCCTGAGATCATGCTGTTTAAACTCTTAACCTTTAAAAAAGTACTTACATTGTTTTTATTTATTTATTTATTTTTTGAGAGAGAGAGAGAGAGAGAGAGCACGAGCTGGGGGGTAGGGACGTACGGAGAGAGAGCATCAGCCCTTTGTGGGGCTCCATCTCATGACCCTGAGGTCATCACCTGAGCCCAAATCAAGAGTCGGACGCTCAGCCGACTGAGCCCCTCATGCACCCCCACCTTAAAAAACAATCTTAAAGATTCATTAAAGCAGATTTTCTAGGGACCAGTCACAACGACCAGACATGTGTTTCCCTTCCTTTAGGTACTTTGCATGTTTGCAAAGAGTAGGCTGCATTGAACAAAATAAGAAAGAGAAGGGAAGGTGTTCCACGAGTGATTTTGGACTGACCCGAGCTAGCCCAGGTTAGTGGCGTTTCACTGCGTTTGTCCAGTGCTTTTTCTTCATCTGTTGAGGTGGTCATAGGATTTTTATCTTCCATGCTGTTAAAGTGGTGTACCACTCATTTTTTGATTGCACAGTACCAGTTGTAAATGCAAACAGAAGAGCAATTAACCCACGTGCAGAATCCTCAAAACGACGCCAGTCGTATTTCCTAGCTCATACGTGCACATGCTTTCTCTTCTTCCCACCGCCGTGAAACCTGTGCCCAGAACTACCTCAACTGTGTCTGCGCCTGGCTGGCACACTGTAGGGCTTTGCAGTCGCCACTGCCTGTGCATCTCTGATCACCGCGCTGGTCTGAGCTTTCTTCCACTCTCACTGACCTCCCCCGGGTCTCAGGTCCTCCGGAATGCTGGGCTCCTGGGCCACGGTGAACAGTGTGCAGACAGAGCAGCAAGGGACAGCAGAGGAGCGTAGGGCGAGCAAGCTTGTGTGTCTCCTTCCTGGTCCCATGCTTCTGCACGTACGAAGCTCAAGTTCAAAGACAAGCTCCCGAGAGTTTCAGAGGCGTGGAGTGTGACGGCAGAGCACTGAAACAGCCACGGGCCCTTCTGAGCTTGGGGCCCGGTGTCTAGTGGTCTCGTCCCTGCCTGCTGAGCTCACCTCCAAGCTCACCTCCAAGCAGGCCCAATATTCTAAAGTAAACGTTTCAGCCCTGCCGTGGATGTTGATTGTTGTGCGGGTCCTGGGTTCAGATGACCCAACTCGGGTTTCAGACGGAGTATGTCCAAGCCTAAAGGTTAAACTCATTCGTTCTGTGTGATCGCTGACATGTGCGGTTTGTGACTGTAGATGTACTCCTGATTTTTTTTTTAACATCGACATTGTTGAGAGTGGTCCTAGCTGTAAAGAAGTTAGCCTTCATCTGGAGGAAATTGTTCCATTTGGATAACAGAGTGGATATTTGTGATGCTTCTTACAAAGAATATCCTCATTCTTGTCAAAATGGTGCCCCGATGATGTTTTTTTGGGGGGGGTCCCCTGCACCACCACAGTATACTCCCCCTGGAGCTCATCTCCCTCCAGGCTCCCGGGGAGGGAGACAGGACTTTGGGTGCGCCAATCAGAACCGGCCGCAGTGATTGATTTGGGGATGGGTATGTGTGTGACCCGTGAGGGCCAGGGAGATGCCCTGTGGACTTCCTTCTTGCGGTGTGGTCTTGTTGGATGGGAGGAAGGAAGACGGGAGGCTCAGTGATGCTGTTGATGCTGTGCCGTGCATACTGAGAATGAAACCGGCTCCATGGAAGGGAGCGGAGCGACACATAAAAATGCATCTTAAAAAACAACTTTTAAAATTTACTTTCAGTATAATTGGCTCTTTTTGGCATATAGTTCTATGAGCTTTTGACACCTGCAGAGCTTTGTGTAAGCGACACCACAGCCAGGATCCAATACTGTTCCGTTACCCTCACCCCAGTCCTTAAAAAAATTTTTTTTTTTCTGTAGTCAGACCTCCCCAGCCTGTAACTCCTAGCAGTCTATGACCTAGTCTCCATCCTTCTAGTTGAGGTTTTTCCAGAACCTCACATAAGTGGAATCCTACGGTAGGTAGCTTTCTGTGGTTGCCTTCTTTCATTCAGCAGAATGTATTTAAAATGTATCCACGTGTATCCATCCTTTGTTCTCCTTCCTTGCTGAGTACTATTCCGTTCGGTGGATGTACCATTTGTTCACCCACTCTCTAGCTGAAGACATCTGGTTAGATGCGGAATCTAGCCAGGCCTGAGGCTAGCCCACTCTTGGACTTCCCAGCTCGGACTGCCATTAAATTCTGATTTTGTTTAGACTTGGTATGGTTCTCTGTGACCTGAAAGAATCACTATTGTCCCTCTTTTTTTTTTTTTTTTTTAATGAGAAGGAGAGAGAGCGCATGTGAATGAGGGCAGGGGAGGGGGCAGAGGGAGAGGAAGAGAGAATCTCAAGCACTCACTGCAGAGCCAGAAAAGGGGCTCAATCCCACGACCCAGCAATCATGACCACAGCTGAAATCAAGAGTCAGATGCTTCACTGACTGAACCACCCAGGCGCCCCCAAGAATCATGTTGGATATCAACAATGACCAGATATAGAGAAGTCAGGTCTGAACAAGTGACAAGTCCAAATCACATGGGCTCCCCATGGGACATTCCTGTAAATGGAGTTATACAGTGATAAGTCACATGCTGAGTTTCCCTCGTGGTGGCAGGGAGGGTGGCAGGAGGTGACACCCCATTTGACAGAGAGGGAAATTGAATCTCAGAGAGATGAAGTGACTTGTCTGGGTACATCAGTTGAGCCGTTGGCAGGCCTGAGGGCCTAGCCCAGCTGTCCCTTCGCCTCTAGTGAGCCTCCGCGGCCTCCCCCACAGACAGGGGCTGAGCTGTCAGCATCACTTAGTGAATTTCCCTTTTTTATTTAAACAATCTCGGAGGTGTCCAATTTAGAATAAATATAAATGGAAATCAGAACAAGGTCATCAACATTTCCTACTGTTTAACAGCTGACGGTGCCTATAGGAGGTCAAAATTACTGTCACTAAGATCTATGTAATCCGTTTAATAATGCTCTTTCTACATCTGGTGCCCACGGAAATCTCTCACATTGGTTTTACAGCCCCTCACTCCGTTCCTCTGAACATCTTTCTCCTCCACGCTAACAAAAGCCCGTTTCCATGAAGGAAGAGGTGTGTGATTTGTCCTATGTTTTTGTCAGGGCAGGCTCGCAGCTGTTGGAGTTGTTAGCCCAGACCACGTGGTCTTGGTGCAGTGTTGCTAGTGGCTGTCATTTACAAACGTCGCAGTGGCTCAGCACACTGCGTGGTTCCTCACTCACATCCAGTGTGGGTGCTCACGCTCGGCAGGCTCTCCTCCAGGTGGAGACGCAGGGGCCCAGGCTCCTTCCAGCTCATAGCTCCGTCACCACCTGGGGACTCAGACTCCTCTTCTTCTCCCTACTGGAAGGTAAAAGATAACAGTTTTGGCTTCACAGTAATATGTAATACCTATATTTCATTGGCCAGAACTCGTGCCATGGCCCCTGGATGTAGAAGAGACTGGGACAATTCCTGGCCAAGCAGCCACATGGAATGCTATGGAGAGAAGAGCTTCTCTTTTCTTCTTCTTCTTCTTCTTCTTCTTTTTTTTTTTTGACAGCCATCTCTCCCACAGATGTGATGCCTCATTGTCTAGACTAAAGCTGCTCACCCCTCGCTCCCCTGCTCTACCTTCCAACACTGTTCAATGCTGCCCTCCCCTGCTTGGCTAGTGTCAGATGTGAGCAGACAAAGCCTGCTCATTGTCACAGCCCTGAGTGCGTATGGGAAAAATAAAATGATACGGCATAACTTCCAAAGAGGCACTAGTCTTCCATCCCTCTGTGTCTTTGATCTCTCTCCCCAAAGCCAGCCGTGGCCCGCCATTTCTGCTTCCAGTTCTACTGCTGATTATTTCAATCACTGTACATACTACTCCACCTTTATGCCTTGCGTTAACACAAGTAATGCGTTTAGACAGCAATGCTTTCTAAAGAGAGGAGGACTAAGCTCATGTCCACCCCTTCCTACTCTGTTTTCTTCACAGTTCACATTGTATTTGGCTGCGGGTGACAGAATTCTCTGGCCCCAGGGGCTTAGGCAAGTAGGAGCTTATTTTATTTTGTTTATTCATTTATCTCGTGTTGTGGTTAGCTCCTTCTGACTTCCCACGTGACTTTCTCCGTGTGTAACTTTGGTTCCCATTGTTGCACGGCGGCTGTCCGCTTACATCCCCTCTCAGGATGAGGGCACCAGCACCCACCACACTTGAATGACTGACATTTATCTCGAGGGTTAATGCAGTCTCCTCAGAGAAGGGTTGAGTTTTGACTGGAGATAAGTATTCTGCCTTTTCTCAGGGAGGGGACGGTAGGAGGAGATCTGCCTGGAGTGGGCGTCCCATCTACAGAGTTTAGTTACTCCCCTGTTTTTCAGCCCTTTCCCCCCCATCCTTGCTGTGTGTGCCAACATCGAGTCTGGGTCCCGGTGGGCAGAGTAGCCCAGAGCCTGTCTGCAGCACTTACAGAATGTTCTAGCCCAAGGATCCATCTTCTGTCTTGCCCATCAGTGCATTCTCATCCACTTGTCTTCCAGAAACTTGTTGAAATACTTTTTCTTCAGATGGCCTTCCTTCATTTCTCTAGATAATAGGTTTATTCCTCCTTTGTACTTTTATGTTTTTATTTTTGTGGGGCTTCTGTGGAGATGTGAGGTAATGTGTTCAGTCTACCACTTGAAATCAAATTCTGTATCTTTCTTTCTAAGGGAAAAATGTCAATATTTCCCTTAGCTTGAGTAAGCACAACATGTTCATTCTACAAGAGTTGAAAACACATAGAAAAATATATCAGAAATTTGAAAGGCATTCATAACCCCCATATGCAGGAGCCTTGCCTCCAGGTAAGAGTCAGCTTAAGTTCTGGCATGGGAGCTGACAAAATGATTCTACAGTTAGCATGGAAGGCAAAACATAGGGAAGTCCAGCTAATAGAAATTTGATATAAAATAGTAACCTGGTGTGAGCTTCCAGGACCTCCTTAACAAAGAACCACAAACTGAGTGGCTTCAGCAACAGGAGTTTACTTCCTCACAACTCTGCAGGCCAGATGCCCCAAATCCTGGTGTCCACAGGTTGATTTCTTCCGAGGCTTCTCTGCTCGCATGGTAGACGGCTTCTCCTGTGTTTCCACACGCATGGGCGCCTGCACACGACCCTGTTCTTATGAAGACACCCCTCGTGCTGGATTAGGCCCCGCCCTGTGGCCTCATTTGAGCTCAGTTACCTTTGTAAAGGCTTCATCCCCAAATTTTCCCACAACCCCCCTCTCCCGCTGAACTGTGAAGTCAAAGAGAATACTACCACTGGCTGATTCAGTGTACCCAGTGTACACTACTGCTGTCAGAGTCTCCCTTCACATCATGCACCTAGAGATGGCAGGCGGATTCAGGACTTAAATGTAGTACCTGAAATCCGCAAAGAGGGGATAGCTATAATCTTGCTACCAAAAAAAGAAAAAAGGAAAAAAAAATTCAAGCTCCTTCACATACCATCACCCTCTGAGATGAGTTAGCTTGACTGCAGAGATGATTTCATTGCAATATGTCTATCTGTGTATCGAATCATCCAAGTGTGCATCTGAAGTATATATAATTTTTAATTGTCGAAGATTCCTCAATAAAAAAAATTCAGTGTAAAAATGTGGACCCACACATGTGTCTACATGCCCCCACCCACAGAAAACTAGGTGAAAGCATCTGTGAGTGTGTATTTGATCTTGGGACATGGGGAGGGCTTTCTAGGCATAAAGGGAGTGGTGCACATCATGAGTGAAAGGATTGATACCCTCCCTTCTCTTTTAAATATTGTGTGTTGGCCTTTGACTCTGTAGAATATTTGTACCCCCAGCTTTTGCCTGAGGATATAATCTCCAGTGTCGTACCCTCTACCTCTTTCTAGGCCCTCAGCTGGTCTGAGAAGGAAGCCTGTTCAAGGAGAGAGATGAAAAGGGTAGGATTTTTTTTTTTTTTTTTTTTGTAAGGTGCTGTGCTACCCTGCAGGGTCCCTTCAGGAGCACCCCACAGAGGAATCTCTCTCAGAGCCAGAAAAAGCTTTGCTTCTGGCTTTCATCTTATGGATAGCGTCCAACTGGTGATCTCATCTTGTGCTTTGAGAGCCGGCCAGTTCAGAGGCACATTGGCAGTTCCTCTGAGTCATGGCTCGAGCTCTCCTGGGATAGATGTTGCTTGCCGAGCTTTCCCGTGGCAGCAGAATGTGGTGGCTGGGACCCTGAGCTCTTCCCGGAGCTAGCCAGCTTGCACGGAATCCCACCTCTGTTGCTTACTGGCTGTGTGATCTTAGATAGGTCACAGAACCACCCCCCGCATGCCTCAGTTTCCCCACCTACGGGTGGGGACAATACTCAAATCCTCCTAACCAAACGATTGGGAAGACGAAGAGTCGCTCCCTCTAAGGTGGTACGTTGCAAGGATTATGTAAGTGGTGACGTTTCTATATTTTATGTTTTCCTCTTGCTGTAATTTATAGTCCTAGCTAATCCTTAATGAACTTGTTGGCGTATGACCCAACACTTGTTGGCGTGTGACCCCAAGGCAATGGATGACTTGATTTTTGGGTAGACACAAAGCAACTCCTGTCTCCTCCGTGGTATCATTGCTGTTCAGTGGAGTCATCTAGGGAACACAGAGACAATCAGCCCCGCCTGAGACCATCTAAATCAAATTGGTGGGTATGATTTGATTCATACCCACCAGGGATGATTCTTATGTTTCCTACCCTGTGTATCTCCTGCACGGCCCGGGTTGAGAATTACCAGGTGTTAGGGCCATACTTCCACAGATCAGTGAGGAATGTGTCTTGCTGGTGTTTTTCAAAGACTTTGGCCACCTGGCCCCCTAGAAAGAGAGCCTCCTACACCTGGCTGTGCAGGCCTGGCTTTTCTTGTGGGAATTAGAAAAAGAGATTCCGCTGCAGAAATGTCCAGGCCATTACCCTTTGGTAGGTGACTGGTAGCCACAAGATTGGTAACTAGCTACTACGCTGGGCTGGCGATGTTAGTGAACTCCGCCAGGGTTCCCCTCTCCATGCCCTGTGCCCTGTGGATTGCTTCATTCTGGAAGGTTCCTCACCCAAGCCGCACAGCATCCCTCCTGCACACCTTGTGTTCTCGATGAACCCGAGCTTGACTCTCTTTCTGGCTCATAAGGAGCACAGTGATCAAAGTGCTGTTCATCTGGGCCTCCTAAGACTCCCTCATTTCATGCTCTCAGGGCCCGCCTCATCCTCTGGACGGGGTGGTGAATAGTTCTCTCGGAAGCCAGCAGACTGAATAGGGGCTCCTTAGTTCGGGCCATATGGTCTACCTGCCAAGAGGAAAAAGAATGGGGCCACTATATGACGTCTGGGGATCAGAGGGACGGATGGTAGCTGCTCAGGCCATGGGCGTATTTCTCAGCACACCGTCCCATGGCTTTATAAAATACTCCTAAATTCCGATATCATATTTTGTTGCAACCTGGTTCGAGGACAAAATGAGGCCCTGGCAGCTGATGTTTATGGCTTCCTATATAAGCTCTCAGACAGAATTTGTACTGCATTTTGCTTGAGTTATGGTGGGGCAGGATTGTAAACCTCACACTGTTATTTCAGATAAAATGCAGGCTTTGGCCACAATAAACAAGAGAGGAGGCACAGCTTTAAATTTCCTGTAAATCAATTTTTGAGTTGCATAAAATATTGACATAAATGATAAAAAAATGAACTGATGCACAATGAAAACAGGGCATATTAAACTCTGCATAATTTTAATTTCCTTTTCCACATTTATAAATAAGTCAGAATTTAAACATTGCCTTGGGGTTCCCCTGCATTTTGTCAGAAGGTGAAATTGGGCCCCACCTCTTCCCAGGTCTGGTCGGCTGGGCGCCCATTTTGCTCCGCTGAAGGGTGCTATCATGCTGCTCAAGGCAGATGTTCCCTTGCTGCCAATTATTTCATGGTCAGATTCACCTAGAATTGCAATTCCTGGTTTGGAGAGGGGAAATAAACCAACAGAAAAACTAATCTAAATTTCATATGGGATGGCGCTTCTGCATAGCTTGACATTGTCAAAATACAAATTGCCCCTTGGTGGCGGCAGTAGCCAAAACTTTTCTTTAGATGAGGCTAATTCTTCAAAATCATTTCTGTGCTCCCCACCCCCGTGTTTCCCCCAAATCCTACCCAACTCATAGGATACATTCTGGAGGAAATGTGTGTCTGTATGATGAAAGTCAATATATAGTATGTATAGTATAGTATGTATTTTGTGCTTATGTGTATATATATATATATTTTTTTTTAAAGATTTTATTTATTTATTTGACAGAGAGAGATCACAAGTAGGCAGAGAGGCAGGCAGAGAGAGAGAGAGGAGGAAGCAGGCTCCCTGCTGAGCAGAGAGCCCGATGCGGGACTCGATCCCAGGACCCTGAGATCATGACCTGAGCCGAAGGCAGAGGCTTAACCCACTGAGCCACCCAGGCGCCCCTTATGTGTATATATTTTAAACAGATTTGGGATAGTTTAAATAGAGTTTTGATGTCTGCTGCTTCCCCACCATGTCGTAAGCATTTTCTCATGATCCTCAATGTTTGTCGAAGTCATGGTGCTGTTGACGGCTCAGGGTCACACACACAGTACGGCTTTCCTCATTTACTCAGTCGTTTCCCTTGCGATGGGCTTTTAGGTTGCTTCTGGCATGTTGCCTGGATAAATCACGCTTGTGACGAACCTCCTTGCACATTGGTCTCCTTCCTGGTCTCTGGACTATTTCCTGAGCTTGACTGCTAGGTGGGGAATGCGGGGATGGACATTTTTAAAGGTGTTAATGTTCGGTTCCCTAATTGCTTCATGTATGCTAGATGGGCCAGCTCCTTGGGGGCAGAAATCACATCTGTCTTGTCCCTGTGATAGCCCTATGTGCCACAGTGCTGGAAATAAGACAAATGAGTGGTAAATATAGCTAGATAGATAATCGGAGGAGTGGATGGGTAATAACCCTGCTTCTCCAATAATTAATCTGACAAGGACTGGCCATATTGGTGACACTTGAAAAGATCCTTCCTCCCTCCCTTCCGTCCTTCCTTCCTTGAGATATTGATATATAAAACGTGTATATATTTAAGAGGTACAGTCTGATGTTTTGATAGAAGTACTCATGTCTCCATAATCACAACCCAGCTAATTAACATATTCCTTACTTCTACCTAGCTACCGTTTGTGTGTGCGTGTGTGTGTGTGTGTGTGTGTTTGTGTGTTTCGATTTAATTGAAAATCCATCCTCTTAGCACATTACAGCATATAATACAGGCTTGTTAACTATGTCACGCGCCCGGCATTAGCTGTCCAGAGATTATTCATCTTGCATGATCGAAACTTTGTAGCCTTTGACCAACACCTTCCCACTCCCCCTCCCCAACCGCAGACCCTGGCAATCACCATCCTGCTCTCTGCTTCTAAGAATCTGGCTATTTTAGGTTCCACATGCTAGTGAGATCATGCAGTATTTTGTGGTGAACTTGCTTTCTGAACACCTTCTCAGAGCAATGATGCATCAGACCCTCTATGATTGTATCTTACCCCAATCTCCTAATTACAATTTTGTCATCCTCTGGGCAAGGAGAGCTTTGGACAAGGAAATCTCAAGGACAGCCCTGAAAAGGGCCCCCCCAAATTAAATCAATAGAGAAGTACTTTTTGCAGAATTTGTAATGGCTGCGGAAAAAAAAAAACAAAAAACAAAACATTGCCAGGAGTTAGGGTCTATGGTTTGGTATATATTTGCCTTTTATCCTCTAGCAATGCTGCATCTCAAACACTGCTGCCTGGTTGCATTTCTTCTTGTGCCGGCTCTAGGGTTGGAGATTTATTATTTCGGGGCAGGGAAGGAGCTTTGTGTGTTCTTAGCCTGATTTGCCAACCCTGGTTCCTGGTGGGCTCTCTTTAGTTTGAAAAAGCTTGTTGGGTCTGTGTTTTCCTGCTTGAAAGAAACACGCACATACATATATGTATACCAAAACACATCTACACGTTTATGTATATATTTTAAGTAACAAAATAATATATAGTTGTAAAAGTTTAAAGAAAGTAGAAATGTAGATGTCAAAAAGTGAAACCCTTTCTCTTTGGTTCTATAGACACACAAACATAATTACATGTACATTTATATACACATACCTATGGAACCTTAAAAAATCTAAGTAGGATTATAGAGGATACATTTATAATTTATAATTTTTTAAAAAGATTTTATTTATTTATTTGATAGAGAGAGATCATAAGTAGGCAGAGAGGCAGGCAGAGAGAGAGGAGGAAGCAGGCTCCCCACCAAGCAGAGAGCCCGATGTGGGGCTCGATACCAGGACTCTGAGATCATGACCTGAGCCTAAGGCAGAGGCTTAACCCACTGAGCCACCCAGGTGCCCATATAATTTATATTTTTTTATACTTAGTGGCATATTGTGAACATTTTTTCAAGTATGTCCATGTAGCTCCATTTCATTTTTCTTACAGCTGCCTGTAATCCCACTGTACAAACATATAGTTTATCTGGTCTCCTTTTGATAAACCTTTAGAATGTTTCAACCAGAAATAGTAATGCTAGTAACAATAGCACGACTGGTGGATATTTACGGGTGTGTCAGAACTGTTCTGAAAGCTTTGTATTACTAACTCATTACTCCTTACAATAACCCAATAAGGTAGAAGTTACATTTACATCCTACGCTACATGAGGATGTTTGAAGCTCAGAGAGGTTAAAGTAGCTCGCTTGAGTGGCTCGGTTAGGAAGCCACAGAGCGGGATTCTGGCTCTCACATGTGCGCTCCCAAGTTTGTGTGCAATTCAACAATGATGCTGCGGGGAACGTCCTTGTAGATGGATCAGTCCCTGTGCACTCCCGCTAAGATTTCAGAAGGCGAGCTTTGTAGACGTGGGGACCCCGAGCCATGGCTTCACCCTCCTTTCAATCAGAATCACAGAGATGTCTGAATGTCTTTGTAGACACCGCGTCTGGGAGGGACGGGATGAAGTGTAACTATCTAACAAGGAAGCAGTAGCAAGTCCTGTACGATGGCACAATGCTGGCTCGGGTGGTCTTTGCAGGCATGCAGCCTCCTCTCTGTGGGGCAACGTAGCGAAGAGGGCTGTGATCCCCTGAACTTGGGTCTTTGGAGAGCAGGTGGAGAGGATGTTTTCCCTTGGGCGGGGTGGGGGGGACTGTGCACACACAGACTACTGGATCAGTGGTAAATGAGCTCCTGCCCACTCCACAGTGGCTGGTTTGGAAGATTCCCGTAGAACCCTGTGCTGAGGTCAGGGGAGGCCCGGTGTGGCCGGGGGTGGTTTGCTGGGGTGGTGCGTGCAGACTGCACTGTGTTGGTGTCTGGCTTCGCAGGGCCTGCCCTTTATTCTTCCTTTCCTTTCCTTTCTCACGCAGAGACGGAGAGCCGAGGGACCGTGGATAGTCTGCAGAGGTTTTCCTCACTCCCCGCCTATCTGCCCACAAGCTTCCACATCGCCGACGCGGAGGAGGCCTTCTTCCTTAAGGAAGCCAACCAGGACGTCACGAGGAACTCCAGTCTGCAGGCGCGGGTGGAGTCATTCTTCATCTACCGGGCCAGGACCCCCCCGACCATCAATGCCAGCTATGGCCCATTTTCAGCGGAGAAGGCAATCCCCCAGGAGCTCTTGTTGACTTCCCCAGCCTTTGGAAATGTGGAGAAGTTTCCCTTCAACTGGAAGCTGAAATCCCACATCCTGGACAGCTCCATCTACTCCAACAGACCCAAAGTGCAGACCTTGTTTTACATCACCGGGATGGACTGGGACGACAGTGACCCCGAGGAGAATCTACCGTGTGTCAAGATGTTTGCCTTCCCCGAGGCCAGGGAAGTGGCGGCCAGCTGTCGGCTGCAAGGGGACCCGGGGCTGTGTGTGGCTGAGCTGGAGCTGCTGCCTGAGTGGTTCAGCTCTGGGCTGGACCTGGAGCCCGAGGAGGAGATCCCGGCCATCCTGGGGGGCACCGCGATGGAGCTCTTCTTCACGCTCTACCCGGCTGACCAGGCTGGCCAGTGTCCACTGGAGGAGGAGGGCAAATGGGAGAACAACATCCACTCCGGCCAGGACAGCCCCCAGCAGGTGCCTCCAGCCCGGGAGAGGATTGGGAGTGTGGTGGTCTACCCAACTCAAGACGATCTGAAGTGGTCCCTGGTGAACCTGGATGAGAACGTTGTCATCTCAGTACCCCTGAACCTCATCCGGGAAGGGGACACGGCCACCTTTTTGGTCTCTCTGACCAGCAGCTCTGTGGCAGACCACTTCACTCTTAGGTAAGTGGCTTTGCTGGGTTGGGTGGAATAGAAATCAGCTTTTGGTCATCAGTGAATTATGTGGTGTTGCTGATCTGTGGAGTATCCCATGTTGAGGGGAAACTGACAAACATGGAATAGAGACCCATGCAAGATGGCACAGTTGAGAAACAGGGTATTAGGGCATGGGCCCTGGGCATCCATATTCTCTAAAAGCTCCCCAGGTCATTCTGTTATGAAGCTGGGATCAGAAACAAGTGCTCTGAAAGCAGCTTTTTGGGCTGAGAGGTAAGCTCTCCAGTGACACTCTGAACCCGTCACTGCCGGCCTGGACTTGCTGCCTGTAAGTTGAAACTTTGTGAATGAATTCCACTTTCCAACTACAGGAAAGAGCCTTCCAAGACAATGTCTCTGACCACTCAGGTTTTCATCAAAGTGAAGAATCCGTAAAGAATCCTTTGGTAAAGTAAATCAGCAGTCTCTATACAACAAAGATGCAGCTTTAGGGTTGGAAAAAGTATGTTACTAGTCTGTGCTGGGGGGCAAACCTGCATTTAGCTTATTTTTCTCACAAAACTTTGCAGTGGGATGCAGCAGTGGCTTTGCCCATAGCAGCTGTGTGCCCTGAGGCAAGTCATCTAACCTCTCTGGGCTTCTGTTCCCTCATGGGTGAATGGGAATTACGATGGGCTGTATGTCTTGGGTTGCTGTGAGGATCAGTCAACTTGGTGAAGGTCTTGGAACAGCATCATCCCCGAGTGTTAGCCTGTGGTTGTTTTCCCAGCTCTCAGATGCTGAGGTGGTGGGGCCGTGTAAGTGAGCCTTGTTTTTCTGGTTGCAGGTGAGAAGGCGGAATTAATTATAAGCCCAGTGTAGTCCCTTTGATTCTGAGGGAGGCCGATGTGCCAGAAAGTGTGTTTGTTCGGGGCCTGCGATAGTTTACTGAGGCTCTGGCAGATCCCAAGTAGGTTTCGAAGCCAGCAGGAAGCCCAGTTCCCCTTTGAAGCCTCTGGAGTTAGTTTTGGTGATAACTGAGCCAGAACTCAGTTTGGACCCAGCTCTGTGCTAATCACTCTAGTGGTGGGGTTGGGGTGGTCCAAAGCCCTGTTCTTGCTCTGCAGATTCCTTCCATAGAAGGCAGCACCAGATGCTTGCTCTAGACCAAGAATGGCAAAAGTATGGATTCTGCACTCATACCACTGAGCCTGCCTTCTGCATGGACAGACATTATTAATCTACTGCACCGCTTCAGCTGTCCCTCTGCCATGGCAGACATCGTTAATCGACTGCAGTGCTCTAGCACTCCCTGTGCCATGGCAGACATCGTTAATCAGTTATAGCATTGAGTTCAGGACTCCTGGCAGCCCCTACATGTCCCTGTGCGATGGCGTGGTTGACACTTAACTTACTCACCACCCTTGGTGTAGAGAGAACATTGCAGGGTGAGAAGTTTGGGGAAAGGGAGAACAGACGGTCTGGTGGTCAGGGAAGTGCTGCAGCCTGGTTGGAAAAGGCGTTTGGGGCCAGGGAAATGGTCTAAATGGTACTAGCTAACTTTCACCGAAGACGGAGAATGGTCCAGGCCACGTTTCAAAGTTGTTCACATGCAGGAAGTCACTGAGTCCCAGCAATGAACAGCCCGAGGAGGGGAGTACTACTATTGTCCTTATTTTTCTGAGGCACAGAGCGGTTCCGGAGCTTGCCCAAGGCCGCACAGCTCGGGAGCGGGGGTTGTGCACGCAGGCGGTCCGGCCCTGGGAAGGCTCTAGGGGCCCTTCATTCTCGCAGCCCCTTTCCTGGCTGGAGGACAGGAGGGGCAGCTGCGGCACCCAGGCTGCGCGCGCCCAGCAGCCGTGCCAGGGCGTGGGGCCTATTTTAGGGAGGGGGAGGCCCGGGAGGCTGGAAGAGGCCCCCACATGGGACTGGAGAGGCCCCGCGGTGTCCCCCCCCGAGTCCGGTTCCGTCCCGCGGAAGCTGATGTGAGAGCTGAAGTGGGCTCTCGCTCGGACTCGGCCCGGGGAGGTCAAGCACGGACTGTCAGCACCAGGGAAGGAGAAGGAAGCAGCAGCCACGGGGCTTCTTGGTTTCAGCGCGCTCAGGGCGTCCTCCTGGGGAGAGTCTCCTGGGCCTTTCCGCTCCCACTTGGGCTCTGATGCTGCGGGGCAGGAGATGGAGAGGGACCACGAGGAGGCGGGTCAACCCGAGGAATGTCCGCCCACCTTTGTTTCAGCAGCAGTTGTGGAGCCTCGGTGCTGCCCCGGAGGACAAGCATCTGGCCTAGAGTCTGCACTGTCCGCCATAGTGAAATCCAGGCCGCATGCGCGCGTACGCTTGGGAGGGGGCGCGCGCATGCGTGGGGTGGGTGCGTGCATGTGCGCGCGTGCGCAGGGGGTGTGCGCGTGCACATACGTGGGGAGGGACGCGAGCACACGTGGGGTTTCGTGCGTGTGCGCGCGTCCGGGGGCGGTGCGTGTGCGCGCGCGCATGCGTGTTAGCGCATTTGGCATTGCCGTGTAGATTGGAGCGCGCGGCCACGCTCTAACCTTGGGGTGGGCTGTGGTGAAAGATGCGTTGCGCCCTGCGCAGTTTCCCGCCACCCCCAGACATCCGCGGTGTCGCACACCGGCCTTCCGCTCCCCCTCGGGTCATCCTCCGGCTCCTGCGGGCGCTCGTCTTGCGAGGCTCCCGACCTACTGTTGGAGAAAAGGGGGATGCGGTGCTCAAGGGAGGGGCTGGGGTCTCCTCCCGAAGGCGGGGGTCACCGCCGCGTCCCCGCGCGTGTCGGGGGGTCCGGACGACCAGCGCCGGCGTCCCAGGCAGTGAGGCTGCCCCGTTGGTTGCCACGGCATCATTTAGGGAATTAGGGCAGGCGAGGGCCAGGCTCACGGAGGGGCGAAGTGAGGCGGCTGTTTACTATCGCTGATGCCTTAGGGCGCTGTGATGTATGGGTTGATACTATTAATGCAGGTTTACTTTTTTGTGTGTTTATTTATTTAATCGTTTTAGAGAGTGGGCATGAGCAGGGGGTGGGGGAGGGGCAGAGGGCGAGACCCTTAAGGGGGCCCCCGGCTCAGCCCCGGGCTCAGTCTCACGACTCAGATCATGTCGTGGGTGGATGCTTGAGGGCGTAAACCCTTTATTTAGACGCGGGGCACCAAACGAAGTGTTCCTCATGTTGGTTCTGTGGGTGTGGAAGCAGACGTGGAAAGGTTAGGGTTGCTTGCTGAAGTCGTAGGGTGGGGAGGCACTGGTTTTGGGGCCCGGGTCTGCGTTCCTGCGTCAGGAGCTGCCCCTTGAAACCACTCTTCTCGGTTGTTCGGCACGTCTAGATGGGGATAAGCCTCCACCTACTGAACTTTTCCGCGCCAGCCTGCAGTTGCTCATCTTCGTGCTTTCCTAGACAGGATTGCTCCTTATAGCTCGCTTCATTTCATGGCCAGAGAGAAATGCACGGAAATTGGGGGTCACCCGAATGAGTACACACAGAGGCTACGCCCAAGGAAGTCAGTCACCATCACTTGCATCTGGCGGAGACTCAAGGGCAAAGCTGGAGTGGGGGAAGCTTAGTGGAAAGCAGGGAAGGCTCAGGTCTGCTTGGGTCAGAGGTTGCTGGCATGCAGAGGCCAGAGGCAGGTTAACAAGGAGTGAGTATCTTATGTGATGACTTTTCCTGCTTGGCCCTGAGCTGGAAGCAGAGGCGATAACAAGGGACACAGGCAGTCCTGTGCCAACTTCAGACCTTTCTGGGCTGACAACTGCAGAGGCCATGGTCTGGCTCTTTGTCCTGACTGCTACAAGGTGGTGTGTCGGAGTTTTATTATTACCTGTGGTCTGGCTATTGTCCATTTGTATATACCATCTCTTAAAATAAAACACCGTTTTTCAGCCTAGGGAAATGTGTGGTTTCCCAACATAACTGATTGTCTGTTTTAATCATGTCTTTCATGAATGAAATGTGACATTTCATTCTGGCTCAGATGTGGAGCCCTGGATCAAAGCGTGAGTGTGCACGAGATTTGCTGAGATCGAATTTCAGAGCTAAAGATGTATAGAAAGGGGACAGATGTGTGTGTTTTCACATGTCACTTTGCTATTTCAGACTGCATATTGTATTGAGGCCAATTTGAACAAAGTTGAGTTGATTATTCTCTAATACCTAAATAGTTTCTGTTAAATATTAGTATCTAAATCTGACCATGCACTGAAAACCCTTTTGGCAAAGGGCTAGTAAAGTGGTTTGGAGGGATTGAGGGCTGCTGGCAAGGCCATGCTGGGCTAGACTCAGGTAGATCTTTGTTACACTTCCAAGAAAGTTTAGATACTATGAAATTTTCTCTGCTCCAATTCTCCACACTGCTGTGATGTGAGGCTTAAAGAGCTCCTGGAAAACGTTATGTCTGATTTATTAAAATAAGTTTCCCCGGGCACTTGGGTGGCTCAGTGGGTTAAAGCCTCTGCCTTCAGCTCAGATCATGATCCCAGGGTCCTGGGATCGAGCCCCACATTGGGCTCCCTGCTCAGCGGGGAGACTGCTCCCCCCCACCCCCCACTGCCTGCCTCTCTGCCTACTTGTGATCTCTGTCTGTCAAATAAATAAATAAAAATCTTTTAAAATAACTCTCAGCTCACACAGAGAGCCGCTCTGGCCGACCTCCCATCCTGTTAAGCAGTGGAGCCCAGGAGTTAAGATCACGGACGCTGGAGCCAATCTGCCAGTGTTCGAATCCTGGCTCTGCCACATACCAACTGTGTGATCTTGGGAAAGTTACTTAATCTTTCTGTGCCATCGTTTACCTGTTAACCTGCAGCTGGGACACTGTATGCATTAAGTGACTATGAAGCGTCACCTTTGTGCTCAGATGATTCTTCATTCCTTCCTTCTTCCCTTCCTCTCTCTCTCCATTCACCTTTCTCTTTCCCTTTCCATTCCTTTCCTTTCTTCCTTCCTTTTTAGAGAGGGATGGGGCAGAGGTGGCGAGAGAGAGGGAGAGAGAGAGAGAGAGAATCTTAAGCACGTTCCATGTCCAGCATGGACTCGATCTCACAACCCTGGGATCATGACCTGAGCCAAAACAGTTGGACCCTTAACCGACTGAGCCACCCGGGTGCCTCGTTCTACTTCATTTGGTGCCGTCATTCTGGTTGCTCAGGCCAAACACCTAAAAAATGTGACTGGCTCTTCCCATTCTCTGACACCCTACATATGAACAACAGCAGACACTGGGGCTCTTCCTTTCTAATAACATCCAGAATAAAACCGCCATTGTTATGACCCCAGGTATAAGCCAGGGTTCTCTCTCGGTGGGACACCTACAAGAGCCTCCCGACCTCCTTCCTTTCCCCTTGAAGCCTCTTTTTGAGCTAAAGCCAGAGTCCTTCCACTGGCCCGCAGGCCCTGCATGGTCTGCTTCTGTCATTTCCTTGAGCTTGTCTGTCACAACTCCCCCACTCACTCCATCACCAACAGTGACCAGTGTGCGAAAGGACCCAGCCTCCTCTCCATTCAACACCGGACTCCTGTTCCACTACCCCCGCCCTGCCCTGATTTCTGAACATACCACTTTTGTCTGTGATGTGATATATCAGTATTAGTGGTTCACCTCTTCCTGCTAGAATGTGAGGTCTGTGAGGCAGGGAATTTTGTCTTCTTTGATGTGTCCTAAGGCTCTAGAACAGTGCCTGGCACGGAGTGAGTGCTTAGGAAACATTTGTTGGATGAATGAATGAGTTTGGAGGTATTCCAAGGCATTGTTCTTTGACAAAGAGTATATAAGTTATCAGGATTGTGTGAATTCATGATGCATGTAAATAACAGTTTGGTAAGTATTTAAGGTTGGGACACTTTGAGGCTCCAATTCTGGCCAGAGTGTCCTTTTGCCTATAATGTGAGAACAGATTCATCATTTCTAATTCTACATGGGCTATGTCACTATGTCCTGAACTTCAGTAATTCACACACCATCTTCGGGATCTTTTTGTCACATTAACTACCACCATCTCATCCCTTGATAAGTCAAGTCATAGCCTTGTGCCTTCTTGCATTTAAAAAAAAAAAAGACTTATTTGAGACAGAGAGAATGAGAGAGAGTGAGCATGAGCTGTGGGGGGTGGGGGAGAAGAGAGACAAGAAGGCTCTGTAGATCCAGGAGCCCCACGTGAGGCTCAACGCCTCCTGCTCCCCAGAACACTGAGACCATGACCTGAGCTGAAGGCCGATGCTTAAGCAACTGAGCCACCCAGGCACCCTCTTCTTGCACTTTTTATTTACTATTTTTCTTCAGATCAATTCACTTTCACAAAATGTATAAAAATACATTGAAAAAAGAAAGCTGACATTTGCCACCTTAAATAGAAACCAGTATAACCTGTTCAGATGAAACAGTATGATAAAAATCAATTAACAGTGAGAAGACAGTCCTAAGTCCTAAGTTCTGAGTGGGTTTCCTCCATCTGCAGCCTGGCCTCTCTTTGCAAGGGGCTGGAGCACATGCTGCAGAGAGTGGGCTCACACTCCCTCAAGTTCAAATTCAAGTTCACATTCTCGGTGGAGGGAGATAATAAACAAGCAAATGAGCAAAATCATACATAATTGAAACCTGTGCTAAGTGCCGTGATGGAAACAAACAGAATGCAGTATATTTAAATTTTATTTCATTTATTTTTAAAACCTTTTGTTTCGGAATAATTTTAGACTTAGGGAAAGGTCACAAAAATTGTAGTCTCCCCTAATGGTAACATCATACACAATCACAGCAGGAATTTCTGAACCAGGAAATTAACATTGGTATAAATTATTAACCAACCTTCAGGCATTATTAATAACTTCTGGTTGCTCCCATCATGTCCTTTTCTGCTCCAGGACCCAGTGCAGGGCCCCACATGGCATAGACAGTTCATAGCACCTTAGTTGGCTGAATTCTGCTCCCTGGTCTTTTTTTTTTTTTTTTTTTTTTTTGGGTTCTCTTTCATGACCTTGATGCTTTCAAAGCATGCTGGCCAGTTAATTTTTTATTTTTATTTTTAAAGATTTTTATTTATTTATCTGACAGAGAGAGAGATCACAAGTAGGCAGAGAGACAGGCAGAGAGAGAGGAGAAAGCAGGCTCCCTGCAGGGCAGAGAGCCCGATGCGGGGCTCGATCCCAGGACCCTGAGACCATGACCTGACCACCCAGGCACCCCCTGACCAGTTGTTTTTGAAAGTGTTCCTCAGCTTGGGTTTGCCTTAGACTTCCTCACGATTTAGGTTGAAGATGTACATATCTGGCAGGAAAGCCTAAGAAGGGCTGTGTCCTTGGTGTGTCCTAGTGGAGGTATGTGACATCGCTGTGTCCTATTGCCAGTGAGGCTGATGTTGGTCACTTGGCTGAAGTTGGTGTTTTTTTCCAGTTTCTTCACTGGAAACTTGCTTTCCCGCCCTTGTAGTTAGGAATCATAACATCTGGGAAGATACTGTGAGACTGTGCAAATATTCTTCCTTACATTATATTTTCACTTATAAATCTCAGTGTCCATCAATGCTTCTTGCCTAGAGTGGGGTGATTTTTGTAAAAATGTGTCTGTTTATTCATTTATTTTGTAAGTAAGCTCTGTGCCCAGCATGGGGCTCAGCTTGTGCCTCCAAGATGAAGAGTCACACGTTCTGCCGACTGAGCCAGCCAGATGCCCTGAATGTGGTAATTTTTAAAAAATCAATTAGAAATGAATATTACAGAAGAGTCCTGGTTCTTCATGATCACTTCTTATTTGAATATATATGAAGAAGTAAGCCAGGAGCAGTTAGTCTCCGAAGAAGTCATTAGATTTTTTCTGCCGGGTTCTGGAATTAAGGAAGATTGTCTGGGCTCTCTGTGCATCTAGAAGGCTTTGAGGGGACTGGCATTTTGACTTGGGAGCATTACCTAGAAACACGAGGTACAGAGTAAGTCCTTGAGGAAGCGGTATGGGCAGGAAGTGACACCAGAAAGGAAAAACCAGTGTAGTCCATGGGGCTTAACCAGGGCCGGCTTCCCAGAGAAGGAGGCTGCAGAGGACGAGCAGCTTTTGACCAGTTAAAGGAAAACAAAGAAGATATATGTATGTGAGTAGGACAGAATGACCAAAGGATGCGGTGCTCCCAGGACACGCCGGGGAGGCAAGTTTTCCAAGTAGTTAAAATTAGGGTATCGGTCAGATTTCAGCTCCCCCTTACTGGCTGTGTGACCTTGTACGAATTACTTCACCTCTCTGAGCTTTGCCTTCCTCTCATATAATAAAACTGGTAAGAGCTCCTGTGAAGAAAAAACAGGATCATGCAGGAAGGCACTTGACTGCAGTTTTGTTTGTAATGCTTGGTGCCCCTGTCAGCAGCATCTAAGTGGTTTCTGGAAGCTCCCTCCAGTACACACTGTGGGGAACCCGAAGCCCACCATGTCCGCCTAACGAGCTCCTGTCGTGTGCCAGGCTTCCCACTGGATTCTGTGTGTGTTGTCTTGCTCATCCTCATGACAGCTCTGGAACTTACCTGTTTCCACTACTTGGGGATCAAGGAAGAGGCTCAGAAGCACGAGGTCACCTGCCCAAGGGTCCCATTGCCAGAAAGCGACAAAGCCAGGACTCCAACCCGGCCTGCCTCCTGCAACACCCATACCCATCTCCTGGTCCCCTGTTTCAAACGCTCATAATCTCAGTGCTTGCCTTCACACTGAAACAAACCGCGGCCTGTTCAGCGAAATGTTACTCAGATGGTACCCCAAATCCAGGCTTTATTAATTTTTTCCCTGACTAAAAGTCAGATTTCCCTTGAGGAATCTGTGCATAGACACAGGTGCTCTGATGTCTGCAATCCTGAAGCCTAGATCACATCTAGGGCTTAGAGCTAAGATTTCAGCCGTGCTTAGACAGGAAGGAGGGTGACTATTTTTCAAACAAACATCAATTTTCAAACAAACCATGACTTGTGCAGTGTGTTCAGCTAGTTCCAATGTTGTTCTCTGCATTTAGTGAGCCCGTTTGCATTAGTTAGTGCACGACGCTAAGCTCCACCTCTGCTTCGTTTTCCCTCCCAGACTCCCTCTTGCCTGCGAGAGCTGACGGAGTCTGGGCGCCCTGACAGAGGTCGGCAGGAATGGGTGTCAATTTCAGAGGTTGGAGGATTCTGGCTACAAAAGGGGGTTTCGATGTGTGCAGAGAGCTTTCTATCAGGTCCAAATTTTGGAAAATTGGAGTATGCTTAGATTTTGCTGGTGGCTGAAATTTAGTGAATGCTTGGCTTGGGCCAAGCTACTCTTTGATGTTGTATCGATTTGACCCTGGAAGTCATGGTGGGGTCCAGGTTAGGAGGTCGGAATAATTATCTTCAGGGTTCTCACACACATAAGGGAAACCAGTAGTGCTTCTGAGCCCTCTGTTCTTCAGGGTGTCCTCCTGCCTGTGTGCAGAGTGGAGTACCAACAGTAACAGTAGCTGCTTCTTTGTTGCAGATGTTTTTTTGCAGGGTGGCTGGTGCATGACTGTGCCTGACCGTGGCATCCAGACTCACAGCTCTCTTTCCTGTCTTTCCTCTTTCCTGTGCTTAGGGTTTCCTTGTTCCTGGGGGCCATTTCTCTGATTGAAATGTTTGCAGGGCCTGGCTCCACAGCATCCAGCGATGTGTCTGGTGCATCACTACCAGCCTGGCAGCCCAAACATCATTGGATGAGTGTTTCTGTGTGTGTGTGTGTGTGTGTGTGTGTGTGTGTGTGTGTCTATCATCTGGTTTTGTTTGACCAATGTTAGGCATTGGCCAGAGACTAGACAGGGCAAAGAGAGAAAGGACAAGATAACTAGTCTTACTCCTCTCCCACTGAGCCTCAGAAAGATTCGTGACTTGCTCAAGCCTGCAAAGCCACAGTGTCAGGATTTGAACCCGGGTCTTTCCATTCCCAGAATCTGGGTGCCTGGTGGCTGTCCTCTGCTCAGAGAGGCGACACCTTGAGATGGTTTTGCTGAAACATCCAGCGGAGAGAATGGATGAGTAAATAGCTAAGTCTTCATACAAGGAAGGACTTCATGGCACATTTGTTGGATGCATCTCTACAATCTACGGCCAAGGGGAAGAACAAAGCAAAGTGTCGGCTCGTACCTGCGGCAGGGCACGGTTCAGAACATGCGAGCCGATTCTGTTGGTTGTGCGTCAGTGCGCCCACATGTAGCCCGTGGCATGAAACCTGCACGGGCATCATGACCTCCAGCATCAGGGGAGGCGGGCTGAAGGCATCCAGGGAACTTAGGCCATATCTGATACTCTTTTGTTAATCCTGTTGGTAGGACAGTGCTCATTTTATTATCCTCCATAGTCATTTAGATGTTGGGATTATATCATATTTATAATTTTCCCAGCATTTTATTATGAGAAATTTCACCCATAGGGAAAAGAGGAAAGAAATTTACAGTGAACATTCTCATGCCCTCCATTGAGATTCTGCCATTAATATTTTAGTATTTTACTGTTCTTGCCTTACTATTTATCTTTCCATCCAAAAATCCATCTTAGGTTTTTTTTTTTTTTAAATGTTTTATTTATTTATTTGATAGACAGAGATCACAAGTAGGCAGAGAGGCAGGCAGAGAGAGAGGAGGAAGCAGGCCCCCTGCTGAGCAGAGAGCCTGATTCAGGGCTCGATTCCAGACCCTGGGATCATGACCTGAGCCGAAGGCAGAGGCTTAACCACTGAGCCACCCAGGCACCCCCATCTTAGTTTTTGATGCTGTTGAAAGTGAACCACAGATATTCATTCACTTTCCCTTAAGTAGTTCAGTGTGCACATCATTAGCCAGGATTCAATATTCATGGGATTAACATATAGATCAAATTATGGAGATTTGCCATCGTAACAATATCGAGTCTTTCAATACACAAACAGGGCTGCTTTCTCCGTCTATTTACATCTTGAATGTTCTTCAGAAATACTTTGTAGTTTTTAGTGTACAGGCCTTGCATGTTTTTGTTAATTGTATTCTTCAGTATTTTGGTTTTTTAATGACATTTTAAGTGAAGTTGCTGATTTTATTTTCATTTCTCTAATTTTTCACTGCTAGCGTGTACAAATACAGCTAGCTGACTTTTAGATAGTGAGTGTATCCTGCAGCCTTACCAAATTTACCTATCTTTGTCTTTATACTTCAAAAGTGTGTCTCTTGTAGATGGAATATACTTGTGTCCTGTATTTTTATCTATTTTGGCAATGCTGGTCTTTTAGTTAGAGATTAATCCATTAATATTTAATGTAATTACTGATGTGGTTAGACTTGGGTGTCACTATTTTATTGTTTCCTGTTTGTTTTTTCTGTTTGTTGTTTCTCTGTTCTTTCTTTTGTGCTATTTGGGTATATGAATGTTTTAAAGAATACAAGTTTAACTTTTCTGTAGGCTTTGTAGCTGCACTTTCTTGAATTTTCAGTGGTTGCTTCAGGGATTGCAATAAACACACTTAACTTTTCACATTCTACTAAATGTAGATAGTAGGTCCATTCAACCACTCCTTTTATGCTAGTTATTTTATGTAGTTATGTAGACATTTTAAAATCCCTAGAAGACAATATTATAATTTTGGCTTAAGTAGTTTTATGTATTAAAAGGGAATTAAGAAGAAAAAGGAAATGGTTTTTTGTATTCATCCAGACTTTTGCCATTTCTGATGCTCTTCATTCCTTTCTAGGGGTCTCCGTCTTCATTCGGTGCCACTTTTCTGCAGCATGAAGGATTTCTCTTGGCAATATTTTTGGCGTGCATATTTGTTGGCAAGGAATTCCCTTTGTTTTCTTCTATATGAAAATGTCTTTATATTATCCTCCTTCTGGAAGTGTTTCTTTGCTGTTTATGGAATTCCAGATTGAAAAGGGTTTTTTTTCCCTTTTAACACCTTAAAGATGTGGTTCTATTCTCTTTTGGTTTCCATAGTTGCTAGCGAGAATACAGACATTTAATGGAATTGTTCACCTGTAGGTAATGTGTTGATTTTCTTTTGCCACTTTGCTTGTTTTCTTCGCCTTCCAATGGTTTGACTATGATGTGCAGAAGCATGGCTTTTTCATGTTCATCTTGCCCTGGGTTTGTTGTGTACTTGAATTTGTACAGTTAGGTCTTTCATCCACTTTTGGTAAATTATATATTAAAAAATATTTTTCTGTCTCACTTTCTTGCTCCTCATCAGGTCAATTTTAGGACATCATTTAGATCATTTGCTATTTGTAACAGTTCTCTGTGGCTGTCTTCATTTTTTCCCCCCTATTTTTATTCTTGCTCTTTTTACACTGGATAACTTTTACTGACTTATCTTCAAGTTTACTGAATCTTTCCTTTGTCATCTCTATTTGCCTATTAAGTTTATCCCGTGAAATTTTATTATAGGTATTATACTCTTTAGCTCCAGATTTTTAGTTTTGTTCTTTTACTATAACTTTTATTTCTCTCCTGTGATTTCTTGGCTTTTCACTGAGAGCACATTTTCTTTTACATCACTGAGGATAGTTACAGATCAGTTTTAAAATCCTTTTCTGGCCATTCTAACATCTAGGTGATCCCAGAGTTGGTCTCAGTTGATGGTCTTTTCACTCTTGAATGAGACTTATTTTTTGAAATCTTCAAATTTTGAACAGTCTTGTATTGTATCTTGGCTATCGGGAATGTCATATCGTGGAGACTTTGGATTTTGTTATTCTCCGCTGAGTGATGTCTCTTTTGTCCAGCAGACAATTTGGATGGACTGGAACTGAAACTCTCTTGGGTCACAACTCCAGTTTCAGAATAGATCTTATGTCTTTACTCAGATACTTTGAGGCTGATCTGCATATACAGACAGTCTTCAGGATTCAGCAAGAGATATTGGCAGGTATAATTTGGGCATGCCCTCTCCTGCACTTGCCTTTCCATGATTGCCTTATCTCTCTTTAGCTGCCTCAGCTACTCTGGACTTAGTTCTGTGCTCCCCCTGCTCCCCTAGCAGTCCCTCCCCTTGCCAAAACACCCCTCCTGTGTCCCTTCTATGATTTGTGCTTCTCCTGCCTGCCACAAGGATGACCGTACTATCTTCCAGGCTAAATGCAACAAAAATTAAGCAATCCTTTCTTTTTTTCTTTTTAAAGATTTTATTTATTTATTTGACAGAGAGAGATTACATGTAGGCAGAGAGGCAGGCAGAGAGAGAGAGGAGGAAGCAGGCTGCCTGCTGAGCAGAGAGCCCGATGCGGGACTTCATCCCAGGACCCTGAGATCATGACCTGAGCCAAGGCAGCGGCTTAACCCACTGAGCCACCCAGGCGCCCTGAGCAATCCTTTCTTAGAGTTGTCCTCCTTTTGTAAGTGGGTACTCTCCACCACGTCTGCCCGTTTCTTTTCTCTCTCTAGTGCCTTCAGGTTAGCTGCTTTTTACATTATACCTAGGGCTGGAAACTGCTATTTGCAGGTGAGTGGGATCTTCCTCAGTCATTACCTGAAGTAGGTGTAACCTCTTTATATTTAATGTTATTACTGATAGGATTGGATTTAGGTTTATTTGTCTCACCTTGTTTCTTCCCTTCTCTTCCTTCTTTCTTGATTTTCCTGTGTTCATCAAATGTATTTTATTATTCCATTTTAATTAATCTGTTGGGGTTTTTAAAAGCTATATCTCTTTGCATTTTAAGTGGTTGTTATAGGGATTTAAATGCATCTTTAACCTTATCACGATCTAATTGGAGATGACATCTTATTACTCTGGGTAAAATATAGTTACTATGGAGTGGTATTATGTCATTCTCACCTTCCTTTGTGCTATTATTATATATATTGTATGGATATATATTATGTTTTGACACTTTTAGGATTCCAGTTAATTTGTAGAATGTTGCTCAGTTTGGATTTGTCTGATGTTTCCTCATGATTAGATTCAGGTTCTGCATCTTTTGCACACATGCCACGGATGTGATGCTGTGCTCTCACTGCATTCTATTAGATGGTGCCTGATTTTAATTTGCTCCGTTGCTGTTGATGTTCACCGTTCACCTAATTAAGGTAGCACCCGCCAGTCCTTTCCACTGTGAATATACTGTTTTGCTGTTTGTAATTAATAAGGTTTTGTGGGGGACTTACTATCATTTTAGAAACATCTCATTCATCATCAAACTTCCAATTTATCATTTGTTAATTTACATTTGCATGGAGTTACGATTTCCTTTTATTGAATGGCTTTGTCCCGTGGAGGCAGTAGTGAGAGATCACAGGGTGGGCAGGAGTAGAGAAACCAGAGTAATTATATTCCTTCTTTTCTTCTTCCTGATATGACTCTGGCAGAGGCAGCTATTCCCCTGTGGCTTCACCTCCTGTAGGACACATGCTCTTTTCCAGTCGACCCTGCCAGGATTCCCCAATGTTGGCCACAGTTCTGGGATTTTAGGTAATACCACTCCCTCCCTCTATCTCTAGCATAGGGGATAGAGTGGCTTCTTGCTGTTGCTAAGCATGGGCTGCTTCACCATTGCCAGGTGGGTTCTTACTTCCCTGCCATATATAACCAATTCTCCTTAAACTCCCTCCACTGAGTTATAAAGAGTTGCTCTGTTTTCCTGGCAGGACAATATGGGTATGGAGCAGAGTCATCATTCCAATCTGGGACATTGAGATTGAGGTGCCTTTGGGACATTTTGATGGAAAGGTGGGAAGGCCAGTTAGGTATGTGGGTCTGAGGCTCAAAATTGATGTCTTTCCTGGAGACATATTTAGTTTGACCCTAAAAATTGAAGCCTTGGGAAGGATGAGATTTTCTGAGAAAAAGATCATGAGAAAAAGTGATAAAGGTGAGCCTTCAGAAGAACCACCAGGGAAGGAGCAGGAAAACCAGGGGAACGTGATAATCACAAACCAAGAGAAAGTGACAGGAAAGAAGGGTGGGATATAATAGAGTTGGACGCTGCTGGGTGGTCAGGCAAGAAGTGCCTGATCCTTTGTGCTTTACACGTGGAGGCCACTGGTGACTTTAATAAGATGTTCAGTGGATTCGTGTCGATAAAAGCCAGATTGAAGGGTTTTGGGGGTATAGTTCTGACTCCAGTTACAATGCGTGGGGTTTTTCCCACGCCAAGCAGTTCTTCTGGAGCCAACTGGCTGCTCGGCTCATGGGGCCCACAGTCTCTTGTTTACCACACTCCTCTCTGCTCCCCACTCCTTCTCCAAACTGGCTAAAAATTCTGAACCTGGTTCCTGTGTGTGTGTGTGTGTGTGTGTGTGTTGGTGGGGTGGGGGAGTTCCCCCAAAAAACAAGCAACTCTCCTACAGTAGCTGGAGTCCTACAGGTCAACTCAATTCTGACACTCTCCACCCAGAGAGAGTGTTATCAGATCCTACACGCTAAGGGCTCGGTCCCGCAAGACGGTCCTTCCCCACTTCAGATGTCATTCGTGAGTCCAGGTGGTCGCCTGTGCTTTTTGGCCAATTGGCTGTAAACCATAGGTTCCCACAGTTCTCTCCATGGGTTTGACTCATTTGCCAGAGTGGCTCACAGAATTCAGGAAATCAGTTTACTCACTAGATGCCTGGTTCTTTGCAAAGGGTATTAAGGGATACCAATCAACAGCCAGATGAAGAGATACATATGTAGGACAAGGTCTTGAACAAAGGAGTTTCTGTCCTCATGGGGTTTGAGGCCCAGTATGGAGGCAAGTAGATGCATTCTGGCTCAGCAACCTGGAAGCATTCCAAACCCCATCCTTTTGGGTTTTTGTGGAGATTTCATTACACAGGCACGATTGATTAAATCATTGGCCATTTGTGATTGAACTCAGTCTCTAGCTTCTCTCCCCTTCCTGGACGATGGGGGTGGGACTGAAAGTTCCAACCTTCTCATCACGTGTTGTTTTCCCTGGTAACCAGCTCCCATCCTAAAGTCACCTCATTAACATACGCTCAGGTATGTTTGAAAGGGGCTTGTTATGAATTACCAAGATAACCATTCTCACGGGTTTTAGGAGTTCTGTGACAGAAATGGGGACCAAGGCCAAATGTATATTTCTTTACTCCCCCAAGTATGTATTTCTTACTCTAAGTCATGATATCACAAAGGGCGAGTGATCTCTAAGGTATAGTAGTTAGGGATTCAGGTCAGCTACAGGAAGACATGCCGAAGAACAGTGTTCTTACCCTCAAGACAGGGATCGATTTGGGGAAAGGCAGGAATGTGCGTAGGTGGATGATGACGGATCAAGGATGTCAGGGCATCAACGATTGTATGATTCTCTTGACCTTTACCTCATTGCCACAAGATGGCTGCCACAGGTGTGGTCATCACGTCTACATTTCATGGAGAAAGAAGGAAGAAGGGGCGTGGGGGATAATCATGTAGGCCTGAGTTTGCTCCTCTTTAAGGAGCCTTCCCAGAAGTATCAAACAACATCTTTTGGCCAATGCTGGGTGGCCAGAATGACTCTCACCATCAAGCCCGTCCAGCATGACTAGGGAATTGTAGGTGTTTAACTGGGCATATAGTCATTTCCCTCACCCCAAATCAGGTTTCTTGATAAGGAAGCAATGAAGGATGGGTATTGTCTGCCACACAGGTGTGATGCGTGCAGGGAGGGCAGTATCTTCTAGCATCATTCCCAGCATTTGACTGGGAAGAGGAGGGCAGGGTAGAGTGTAAACTGGGGGTCTGGGGTGTCAGGGGGATTCTTTCTGCCGAAGCCGAGGGGAGCTCCAAGTCCTGGTGGTAATGTGGGACTGACTTCCAGGGGCCTGAAAAATCTCTTCCGTGTACCTTGTCAATTTCCAAGACACCATCAGGCAGCCACCTTACTTTTTACGAGAGTGGTAGAGAAGTTTACTTAAAAGAGAAAGAATGAGTAATTCTGTACACAGTAGATCCGCTCCCAGTAATTAATGTGGGGCTGGTGTGCTTTTCTCTTCTAGCATTTTGTAGTTGTCTGCCAATGACTGGGGCAGTAAATAATTTTGGAGGAATCCCAAAGGGTGGTACTAATCAGAGACTCAAGCTACGCTTTATGTCCTCTCATTCTGATTGGTGGGGTTTTGTATGGTGCCGGTCACAGGATTGCCAATCAGAGTGCAGTGTCCTATACATCTCTCTGTTGGCTCCTTTATTTATTTATTTATCTATTTATTTATTTATTTATTAAAGATTTATTCATTTTAGAGAGAGAGCAAGCAGGGGGAGGGCAGAAGGAAGGAGAGAGAATCTTTAAGCAGAAGCCCCCTATCTCTGTTGAGCACAGGGGCTGATATGGAGCTCATTCTCATGACCCTGAGATCACAACCTGAGCCGAAACCAGGAGTCCGACGCTTAACCGACTGCGCCACCAGGTGCCCTCTTGTTGGATCTTTTAAAAGAAGAGCCCATCTCTACCTCCATCATGTTGAGATTGACTGTCACTCACCTTTAGATAGATTTCATAAATTCAGGAGGAAGACCGTGTATTGTGTAATGGTGTGACCTCTAATCTATAATGGTAAGGTTAGGCATAATTTTTAATTGCATTCCTTTCTTTCTGGGTGGTCTAAATCTATAGAAAATCTTGCAAGAAACTCAGTACTCATGCTTCTTTGTGCTTGCAGTATTTTATTCAAACTTCTGGTCCATCGTTTAACCCAGCACATTACAATTAACTGAATTTGTGTCAGTCTGTTTGATTATGAGCTTCTAAACACAGGGACTGCTGATTTGGCAGTCTCTGTCTCCAGCCAGGACTTTCAGCCTGTTAGAACACATGAGGTATCCCTTGAGTTGAATTAAATTTGAAATCCAGAATAAGAAAAGTTGCCATTTACCTCCAGGGCCCCAAGTAATGATTTTTCCTCACTTACGGCAACATAGTTGCACTGGCTCTTTAATAAATCCATTGGCAGTTTCCCTCTAAATGGGAAATCAGAATCTTTCCCAGTTCTTGTGCCCTGTTGGGTTTAGCCAAAGGGGCTTTCTGCCTGCCCTTGGAGTTGGGATGTCAGGATCAGTGTTTGGAGATGTTTTTCCAGAGGGAAGGTGTAGAAATGAAGATGTCTAGTTTGCATTGGTCAGGATCGTAATTGGGGATACTTTACATGCAGTATTTGGAAATTCCGGTTGGGTTAGAAATAGAAAGAGAGGTGGAGGTCAAAGACCCCTCTGTTGTTGCAAATGTGCGGCAACTGAGCGCAACCGAAGGGAGCAGGGGACAAGAGGAGAAGGCCCAGCTGGATGTTTGTAAGGCCCTAGCCTGCCTGTCCTACCTCGTCTCCCACCACGCGCCTCTCTGCTCAGCTTTTTCCAACAGCGTACACCTTCTCTCAGTTCCTGGGAACCACCAAGTTCACTCCCATCTTGGGCAGGGCTGGCCCCTCCTCACCATTTCACTTTATACCCGGAATAGCCCCATTCTGAGAGGCCTTCCTGACCATCCCTACATGGTTCCGGATGCTCACCTCTCTTCTGTTAGCCTGCTGCACTCTTCATGGCGGTCATCACTGCCTGAAATCAACTAAGCTATTTATTCATTTGCTTATTTACTTTCTGGTTCCCCCACACTCAGCTCCATGCAGGCAGGGACACATGTCTCCCGTGCTAAGAACTGTGCCTGGGCTGTCGGTTGGAAGTCAGTAAACGGGGGACCAAACACATCTTGAAGCATCCTGGATACAGCAGTTCACTCATGTGGGTTAATGCCTGTTATGGGCCTGAATTGTGTCTCCTCCCAAATCTGTATGTTGAATTCTATTTATTTATTTATTTATTTGACAGAGAGAAATCACAAGTAGACGGAGAGGCAGGCAGAGAGAGAGAGAGGGAAGCAGGCTCCCCGCCGAGCAGAGAGCCCCATGCAGGACCCGATCCCAGGACCCTGAGACCATGACCCGAGCCGAAGGCAGCGGCCCAACCCACTGAACCACCTAGGCGCCCCTGTATGTTGAATTCTTAACTGCCGCTGCCCCCACCCCCCCAACCCTTGCAAACAACGTCTTTAACAGGTAAAATGAAGTCACTAGCATGGGCCCTAATCCAGTACAACTGGTGTCTCTGCAAGAAGGAAGAAATCTATGTAGGGACACAGCAGGTGGCTGTTGACAGGCTGAGAGAAGAGGAAACCAACCCTGCAGGCACCTTGATCTTGGCCTTCCAGGCTCCAGGGCTGTGGGGACACAAACAGCTGCTGTTCAAGCCGCCCAGCGCGTGGCCTTTTATGCCTGCAGCCCCGGCGCGCTCATGCGACGCCCTACGATGGCCTGGAGTGGGACAGCTCAATACAGTCAGCTGGTGACGCACAGGTCTCTTGCCCTCCCTACGCCGGGTCCTTTCCTCCAGCCTTTGCTTCCCGTTCAGTTTCGTTTTTCATGTGAGACTAACGGGAACCCAGGACTTTATCTTTAGAATGTATTGATTTTGGGGGGCTACCGCTTGGCAGATGTGTGATCCCCAAGGATCATGCTCTGGCCTTTGGGTTTGGAGAACAGTGTCAGAGCAAAGGGAGAGGTGTTAGCAGCATCTTCTTACTCAAGTCCTCTCCCTGGAGCCTCCTCTTTCCTATATCTGAGGGGACTTTTCCACTTCAGTTCTCCTGGGCCACAGGGAATTCTCTGGTGTTCTTCAGATTCCCAGGAGAGCTTGCAGAGACGTGCAGACCTCACTCAGCTCACCCACAAACACGTTGCTTTCCTTGTTCAGATTCAGAAGGGGGCCGTTTTAACTAGCAATTAGTCCCTGGAGTTTCCTGCCAGAGTTCAACTTGAACTAGGCAGACACGTGGAAGGAAACCTCCTCAGGGGCTTCTCTGGGGGTTCAGCCAAGCCCTCCAAATGCACCTTCCCCTGCATACCCTCCCACCTCTACCGGCAAGGCTTCTCTTTCTTCCTTGCATGTCTAGGAGCCTTTACTCCTGCTTCGCAATCTCGTACCCCTTGGTGCTCACTAGCTAATTGCAATTATGTGCTTTTAAAGAGACTGGAGAAGAAAAGGAGACCATTTGTGGCTTGAATGAGAAATGAGGAAGAGGGGATATTTCCAATGCTGCACACAGACCAACAACCCCTCAGTTTTGGTGGTTTCGTGTTGCAGAAAAATGTTGAGAGTTAAATTTCATTTTGTAGCGGGGCTGGATGGCACAGCTGAAATCCATAAGATCAGATATAACATTTCCATCACTGAGCAGGTTAATAAAGCCCCTAATAGGATTTGCTGACCATAAGAACCACAGACCAAGCGGCAGGAAGGTTTTATTTATTTGCCATCTGTATGTAAATTTTGCGATTATGGAAATTGTGTCAGAAATTGGACTGCAAGAGGATAGCACACAATGTACTATAATATTTGAGCTAAGATAAAAAAAAAAAGCCAACTCTGAGTGTATATGCATATGAATAATCTAGCTCATTGCTTTCTGTAAGAAACTCAGTCTCCGACTCCAGATCTCACCTGTGATCACAGTGGACGGGCTCATTTAAATATACAACAGTCACTCAAAGGCTAGGAGCCGGGGGCTGAGTTTTCCTGGGAAAAGAAGTGTCCACGCCTGGTGGCATTATTAGCTCTCAGAATCCAGTGCCAATCTGTCATTTAGTGGCTCCCCGGGTGACTGTACAGAGACTGTTGCATTGCCAAGGGACAAATATTTTTGGAGTTAATTATAGCTAGTCATGGGATGGAGGAACACCTCTTTGCTTTTCACTCTGAAAGAAACTCAGCTGACATGGAGAAATGATATCAGGGCTCAGGAGGGCAGCTGTCAGTGTCCTGGGGTCGCAGAGGGAGCGGTTCACGGTGCAGCCAGTGGCTCTCCTTAAGGAGCGTGCATCACACTCCGTCACGCCCGTTTACAAAGTTGGCCTTGCCACCGCTTCCTGTTTCCATAGCAACGTGATTGGGGTCCAGAGAAAGTGGCAGGCTCGCTGTGGTGAGAGCTGCGCATGAATCAAATCACCTTCCGTGTTCCCGTGAGTTCTGAGTTTCCTTCCTCCAGAAGTTTCTAAGGTCTAGAGTGACTTTTGCCTTTCAACTCATATTACGTACCACCTAACATCAGCCTGCACCTTGTGCCTCGGGAACCACTCGTGCCGGGGAAGAATCGTGTCCGGCGATGCCCAAGATGAGTGTGAGGTGTCCCAGCGCCAGAGACAGTTGTGTGGGCAACACTGAATTACCCAGTGGGAGTTGATGCCTGCTGCGTCCTCGTCTGTCCTGGTTATGTCAAGGAGACCGTCTGTCTGTGTGTGACGCCCAGTGTCTCTTGCATCCTCTGACGCTTGTTTGTGAGTTTGTTTTCATGCTGAGCAGTGCAAGCCCACGCCCCAGGCTGGGAGCCTTTGGCATGCGGCTGCATCTGGCTAGAATTTAATAACGTTGTGTTTTTATTGTACTTATTTTAGGGATTTCTTATCTTTATGGAAAGTGATATTGCCTTTTTCATTTAAAGTGCTGATCTATTACTTCCCCCCTGGATAAATTTGTGTGAACCCAGGGAGCAGATTTAAAAGAAAACGGGAAGTAAGTAATAATACAGATGGTCCCCAGGATAAAGCAAGAGAGTATGGCGTGGAACGGTGACGCCCGCGGACGGGGGAAGCTCGGCGGGGGCAGGTGCCCCAGCTTCAGTGAGGCTCTTGGGCTCCTCTCTTTGGGAGCATCTGGGGATGGTTGACTAGGAAGCGCGCATCCTTCGCCCAGCAGCTGCCTGGAGGGGCTGTCTGACCTCCCCTGTTCCAGCCCCCTCTCTCTTTCTCTCCTCTCCTGGAGGCTATGTGGTGAGTCTAGAGGGAGTCCCCTGCAGGCGTGAGTCACCCAGGTTGAGGGAGGTGTTCAAAGAGGGCAAGTTTGTCCCCTCCCTCCCCTGAGAGCTGGGGCTGCTTCAGGACATCTGTCATGCCACCAGGAAGCCGAGTGGTCCACGCAGGGACCTGCACAGCCTCCAGCGAGCTGAGCTGACGCCCACGGGCACACCTGTGCATGATGTGCAGGTGTCAGAACGCTCTGGAAGCAAAATTCATGTAAAATAAATGTCTATTCTGCTGTGGGGAAGGAAGAATAACTGGACTGACCTGCTTCCCAGGGACCCCAGGTCTCTCTCCAGTTTCACCGAGTGCACCCTGGGGGTCTCTGGTGGCAGGCTGTTAAAATTCACATCCTGGTCCACATCCAGAGCCGCTGAGTGCCACTCGCTGCAGGTGGGGCCAGCAGCCTGTCATTCCAAGTGCCACTGTGCACTCACGTCCCCTTTGCCTGCTGTGTACCACGGGGGCACGCACCTGTGCAGGTATGCAGGTGGGAGCAGGTGGTTGTGCTGCTTGAGGGCGTGTCTACTTTAGGCCAAAGAGAGCTACCTCCCAGGGTATAAAATGCAGAGGGTTCTCCCAGGTGGGCTGGTCTGAGAGGGACTTATTCTGCAGGTCCGGGAGCAGCCAAACCAAAGGGAAACCCTGGGTGGGAGCCCAGGTCAGAGGTCAGGAGAACTCAGTCGCTGGGTTAAACTGAGAGAGAACCGTGGAGCTGGGGCAGTGGTTGGGTAGGGCAGCTTAGTGAGGTCACGTCTCATGTGCACTTACTTTCCCTTCTGTAAAATGAGGAGAACGAAGCAGCTACTTCCGAGCACGCTTGTGAGGGATATACAGATTTATATGTATGTGTGTCGGGGCGTGGCACATAGCTTTCATCATGATGCTTTTCCTTATTACTATAATTCTTTTCCACCTCTGCAGGCCCTGCTGTATCGCATGGGGCATGGTGGACATTCTCATGGGACCTTCGCTGGGATGGACAGACGCCCCAGTGAAGGCAGAGACAGCATTTTCTTTAAGGAGCCCCTCCTAGGCATATGCCTGTAACACTTGCTCTTTGCTGTGGGTGTCAATCAACAGCCATTTACTGGGCACTTACTCGGTTAGCAAGGAGTCTTGGATGGGGTGTTCACCTGCGAAGACCTTAAAGATTCTTTTGGGGATGGTCTGCAAAAATGCAAACAGATGAATGATGATGAGAGCAAAGCTTGATGCAGTGGGTATTGCGGGAATGTTTTGAAACGTGGGGGTTTAGAGAGGCTGGAAAAGAGATGTCCCTTGATCTTGGCTGGTAAAGGGGAGATGAATGAGGGTATGAGAATAGGAGGGCAGAAGGCTTTCCAGATCTGTCAGAAAGGGCAACATGGAGTACGGAGTGCTGGGTGGCCCAGCCGTGAGGGTTGTTGGTGTTGTGGTCAGGAGGCTGATGGGACTTAAAACCTGTGGACGCGGCTGATCCGTTCCTTCAGTTTGCCCCTCATTCCAGGAAGCTGTGTGGTCTCATGGGAAAAGCATGGACAGTGAAACAAGGAAGGTTGGTTGAAATCCCTATTTTTAGAAGGAAGGCAGCTCCAGTGACATCTTGCTTTTAGCCCATTTTGGGTTTCTGACATCCAGAATGACGAGACATTCGTGTCGCTTGAAGACACTAAATTCTTGGTCCTTTGGTTGCAGCAGCAGCTGGAAACAAATACAGTCCCTTAATCAGTTACTTAAGAAACTGGAGGTGGAGGATGGCTTTGTTGTGAGCAGAGTCCTGATTACAGAAGGGAAGTAGACTGTGAGCGTGACCACCGAGATATTACTCACCACGGTCAGTGAGCCTTCCTGGCTCCAGAGACTACTTGCCGTCGTGAATGAAACAAAGATGCCCCCTAGTTGCTGCCAGTGCAGGGGGGAGGCATGTGGGATTTGGGGTTTTGTGACATGGGGGCTTTTTGGGTTATAATTCCACATTAAATGCAGAGCCTTTGAACTACTGGTTGGATCCCATCTTCCTGATTGAGGATTTATGTTCAGTTTGGAAGGAAAGAATGCTGTGGTACAGAAAGCTGGAACCCAGGATGGGTGCATTCCTACAAGTTCCAACCTGTTGGGGGTCCAAGGCCCCATCATCCCCTGCAAGACACTGCACGGTGCACAAGTATGTACAGGAAGTGCACGTGGGCCCAAAGCAGACCCCGAGACAAGGATTTGGGGCATGGGTAGTTTAGGGAGGTGATGCCAGAAAGCAGAAGTGTGAGGGTTGGGGTAGAGAGTCCGGGAAGGAGGAGAGGCTGTTAAAAGGGCACTGATGAGTCCTTGGGGCTTGGTCCACTGGGGCTTCCCCCAGAAGTGTGGAGAAGGTGTCCCAGAACTGTTCCACTGGAAGACGAGGCAGCTGGAGCATTTACCTACTAACCAGCATCCCAGGTGGTTAAGGGTTGCCTCCGGGCAGGTAAGACAGAAAAAACAGCAGAGAAGCCAGAGTGCTTTGGTGCAACCATGGGTCAAGGCTTGGGGAACTGTCCACCACAGCAGTGCTGAAATTGGATGGTTCCGGAGTGGTGATGGGGAGTGGTTTCTCATGTGCCTGCTACTGTTCTTGTGTGTGTGCATCCACTTGCATAGTTCACACAGGGACTGAGTTGGGCACACAGGCAGGATCCTCTTGCTGGCTGCTGCACAGGTGGTATGCCTCTGCTGTGGAAGTACGTCCTTTCAGGGGACCAGTGGGAAGTGCAATTATGACAGATCCCAGGAACCTGGGCTGCGTGGTGCCAGCTGAAGTGGAGGCTTGGGAGTGGGGTCCGGTGATGCCGATCAGGTGGTCTCTGTGGGAGTCCTGCTAGTCGCCTGCCCTGGATCTTGACCCCCTTGCTGGTGTTGGGTTTCCAACATTCCCCTCCTTTCTATGAGATGCCCAGGATCTCTCCTATAAATCCCTTTCTCATATGCTGACCAGAGTGGGTTTCTGTTGTGTGCAAACAAAGAACTCTAATGCCATCTTTCCTTGAGCATTTGATTTTTTAGGTTATTATCACATGATTTTATATTAAATATAAATAATTTCCACCGTACACCCAATATTTTTAGACGCCTAAAGCACAGACACAAGTAGGCTAGGGCTCATCCTTTCTTCTACAACCATTGTGGTTTCTCAGTGCAGTCAGATAGCATCTCTGTCTTTCTCATTGAGATCCTCTGGTTTTATCTTCTTTATTCCAAGAGATAGTCCCAAGACACTGAACAACTCTGAACAGGAAGTTTTGTGCCAGAACATGTAGGAGAGGCTTTGCTGCACTTGCTACTGAACCATGACACAGGGTGATGGGAAGAAAGGACACATGGCAGTTGGATGTCTGGCTTCTGGTCCTGGCGCTTTAGAACCTTACTTGGGTCCCTTTACTTCTCTGACTCTCAGTTCCTTAATCATAAAGCCAATAAATCACCGGAGATGTAACCAAAGAGGCCCTTGGAAGAGTAGAGAAGATGGGTGATTTGATTATTGTAATTGGATGCCAGAAAATTACATGAAGCTCTCAGCTCAGAAACACTGTTCTAGAAATGTGTTTCAGGGTTGAACCCCTCATCAAATTATTCTAGCTCTGTCTAAATTTGTGAAAGTTGTGGGTGTTTTGCTTTTTAAAAATCTGTTTCCCTTGCCTTCTCTTTGCTTGAAGCTTCTTTCCGTCTGCAGCTTCCCATTCTCAGTGGTTCTGCGAGCCACCAGCGGTGGAGATGGGAGATGTGGGCAGGTCGAGGTGGGGGGGGGGGGCGTGTGTTCCACAGCAGAGGGTTTTTTGACAACTAAAGGTAAACTCCTGAACTCTTTCTTGGCAGCTTGATTCCTCTTCCAGATGTGTTTTTTTCTTTCATCTGAGCTGTTGAACAAACCGTCCTGGGGTGGAATTTCCAGGTTGAGGCACCAACTGCTTTGCTGAACGGAGCTGGATGGGGACACCTCTGATGGTGGAAAATTGCTTCTTTGATTCATGGTTTAAAGACCCTCGGGGTGCAGCTGCCAGGGTTTGGTGCAGGCAGAGGCCGCCCCTGGAAGCTGGGCTGGGTCATCCCAGACCTGGCATTTCTGAGCCCCAGTGTCTGTACACCACTTTTCCCTTCCTAGTTTCATTGCAACTGATACACATTTTTTTTTTTTTTTTGGCAATACATTTTTCTTAAAAGGAAGTTTTAATTCACTCCCTTAAGGTGGAAGATCTGTCCCTTCTTTTCCTGGCTTTCCTTTCTCCTAGTACACATTAGAGTAAACGTGTAGCTACAACAGTAATGACTTTATCACCTCAACCCATCTCACCGTGGGTGCCGTGACCTCAGGGGCTGAGTGGTGGGCCCTCTCTCTCTTGATCACCGGTTTTCACTAATTTGTCCATGTGTACACATCACCAGGGCTACTGTTCACTTCATATTTTCTTTAAATCAGCTGATATTTTGACTAAATTCGATCACCTACAACAGAAACTTTATCTCTCTTCTATAAATGGGAAGCCAGTGTCATTGCTGTAAATAGAAGGCAACTGTTACACACAGAAGCCAGCGTTAGAGCATCAGTCTGCATAGTTGAAGGCTCCAAAGTGCCTGGATTTTGAGGCTCATTAGTTCTCTTTGTTAAAGGGGGAGATTTGAGGGTGTTGGAGAGGTTTAAATGGTAGTGCTCAACTGCAGTGTTCCACTTTATTCAATCAGAATGGCTGATAAAGATTAGAAGCTCTTCTTTTCCAACTTAATGTTATTTAATATTATGTCCCTGTCATGCCACCTAAAATTTTCTCATGCACCCTTAGGGAGAGGGGTGCCTGCCACCTTCTGAGAACAGCGCTGGCTTCCTGTTTGTTAAAAAAGATTTTTTATCATTTAATTTCAGACATATAGAAAAATGAGACGAGTTGCCAGGATTTTATTTTTTACTTATTATTTGTTTTTTCAGAGGAGGGGGGAGGGGCAGAGGGCAAGGGAGAGAGAATCTCAAGTAGGCTTCATGCCCAGCACGGACCCCAATGTGGCACTCAGTCTCACGAGATCATGATCTCCCTGAGATCATGACCTGAGCTGAAACCAAGAGTCAGACACTCAATCGACTGAGCCACCTGGGCTCCCCCTCCCCCCACTTTTTTTTTTTTTTTTTGGAGTTGCCAGTATTTTTATTTTTATTTTTTTAAGATTTTATTTATTTATTTGAGAGACAGAGATCACAAGTAGGCAAAGAGGCAGGCAGAGAGAGGAGGAAGCAAGCTCTCCACCGAGCAGAGAGCCCGATGCGGGGCTCGATCCCAGGACCCTGAGATCATGACCCAAGCTGAAGGCAGAGGCTTAACCCACTGAGCCACCCCGGTGCCCCTTTTGAGTTGCCAGTATTTTTAAAATTTGGCTAACAAACTGGCGAGATGAGAGTTTGGTATTTTATCTATCTCTTTCTTCCTGATAACATCTGGTGGGCTCATAACAACTGTGGGGCCTCTGGAGACTCACCTGCCCAGGGTGAGTGGACTGGGCCTGAACTCTGGCCTCTTGGGGGCATCTCTGCTGAGCCCCTTCTTGGCGGTTTGTTTCCCGTCCTACAGAGGGGCTCAGCACCTGGAGGCTGCCCCATGGATTTTACTGTTGGAGGTGGCTGATGCACCTTGAGCTTCCGTCCAGAGGGAGGCTTTTCAGTGGCCGGGAAGCAGAGTGTTCTAGGTCACACGACAGTAGAAGCTGATGAACTTTGTGTTGGGCACAGACCTACTGTAACTGTCAGACTGCAGTTTCCCAGGGGGAAACGGCTTTAATTCTGTGACTTCCCTATACTTTATGGTAGTTTTGGCAATGAACAGAAATATGAGCAACTGATTTAAATGAGTCTCCAAGGAATACCATATTTTTAATTTAACTCGTGAGAGGCAGGTCAGTGTCATATAAATTTCTCTTGTGGGAGATTCATTAATTTCTTAATCCAACGAATATTTGAGTGTCTTTCATTTGCCAGGCACTGGTTTTTGCACAGACTCTAGCGGGGAAGGGTCTGGTTTCCTGATCTTCTGAAGCTGTGTTCTAGTAGGGGAGGAACAGAGAAATCCTTAGTATTTTGGTGTTTGTGGTGACCATATTTTCTGAACCAAACAAGGATACATCAGAGTACTTGTTGATTTTGGTTGGAGTCAAGTCTAGATGGGTCCCTAGTGAGAAGGCGAGGCGGTGAGGTCATCGAGCTGGTGAGGAGAAAGAACATCTGGCCAAGGGTGGTCAGCACCAGCGCCACTGATGTCTTTTAAATTGGGGAGTGGCGAATTGAAAGTGGGTTTTGTATCCCTGCCCGCAATGAAATGAATGTCCACCGCAGAGGAACGAAGTTGTACATTGCGCTTGCCTTTGCCTTTCGGTTCTTTACATGAAGGTTTGTTGCATTTTTGTTTTCTATGTAATGGTTTGTTGGAATTTAAAATGCCTGTGAACGTAAGACAAGGGGAGTAGACTGTGACTAGGGGAACAGCCAGTGAGGGAGCGGGTGGAAAGAAGTTGGCTAGGCACAGCAGAGGTGCTCGAGGAGAGCGGGAGAAGGAGCCGTGTGGGCAAGGATGCTCAGCTCAGCTCAGCTTTAGGAGGGACAGAGAGGAGGTGTTTTTTGTTGTTGTTGTTTTTTAAATCTAGCAATACCTGGTTGCATTTTTGGGTCTGTGAAGATTAAGAACAGCTCACCAAATGCTACGGCCCGGGGAGGCACAGTGCGCCCACCAGTGTCCCGACCTGGCTCGCGTCCCACAGGGGGCTGTTAGCCAGGTGCGAAGTAAATCTCCAGCTCTCTAAGACCTGCGGCTTCTTTTCCTCCAGATGTATGATAATTCTCTGTCTCTGAAGCCGGTTTCGGAAGTGAGGACACACAGTTCAGGAGTCTGAGGTGCGGGGAGACGTCGCCTGAGAAAGACAGCTCTGAGCGTCCGTGGCTGCGTCAGACGTGGCGCTGGATAGCCCAGACGGAAATCTGCTCTCTTCGTGCCGCTTACCCTTCTTTCTTCTTCTTCTTCTTCTTCTTTTTTTTTTTTTTAACCCTCAGGTTGCCTGTACGCCCCCTCGCTTAGGAAGTCTCTCTTTAGAAAGAAGAATTAAGGAAGGTTTCTGTCTCTCATTTTCCAAGTCTCTGCGTAGAACATTGGAACTTGTGTCACAAATGCAGCTAAAACTATTGGATCCTCGAACACACAAACCCAAATGGGTGCTCTGGGCATTCCCTCATTAAGAAACAGATGGGTCTCTGGTTGGTGTGGAGAGGACATATTTTCTCTTGCAGGAAGGCCAAGCGAGGCAGTGTTACCTGGAGTCTGCTGTCCTTGGCCTTTGTGTATTCCTTATAGTTATCTCAGCAGGTAACGGATGGCTTCCCCTCCTCCTTTCCAGCAGGATCTACACTCCTGAGCCTTTACTTCTGTTTCTCACAGCACGGAAGAGCACTAGGGTACTGTGTGTGTCTGTGCACATGCATGTACCCAGGTGTCTGACCCGCTTACTGTGTCGAGTGTAGTCCTAGGAGACTATTTTCTTGGACCGAGGAAATGGAACAAAATTGTCAGGATGGAGAGAAAGGAGAAACTCATCCAAGAATACTTTTGCCTGGGTAGCCTTGGCGCTGTAGGCCTGTTGCAACTAAGTCGTTCCAAAGTCACACTGTGTACCATTAGAGCTACACGGGTGGAAGTTCTTGTCCCCGGCTTCTGTGGGCGGAGGACACAGTTTGCTCTTGGGGAGTCGCGTCAGACTGGGGCGTCCCGTGAGACTGGGGCATGTCAGTGTTCGGGACCTGTTTACTATAGTCTCTACTTACTTAGCTCTTCACCTTTGTTACCTGCCTGGTCCCTGGGGACACTTGGTCATGGTTAGAAGGACAGAAGTGGCACCTATTTGCTATATGCTAGGTGTTGTACTGCATGATGTAAATACATTCATTCATTTAATACTCAAACCTACCATCCAAGTGGACGCTCTTGTCCCCACTTTACAGATAAGGAGGCTGAGGTCCAAAGAGGCTGAAATAATTGGTGTCCGGTTATACAGGTAGAAAATGGCAGCACCTGGCTTTGAACCCGGGCGCTGGGGGCTGGAGAGATGCTCTTCGATTCTCTGTTATATTGCTTTTTGGGCACTTTCCACGCTGAGTGAAGGAGACGCTGGAGAGGAAAGGCTTGGAGCACTTCCCCAGCCAAGAGGAGGCAAAGCCCACGTGGGCAAGGCTGGCTCCCCTCCTCCTGGGAGGAGCCGTGGGCTGGGACCCACGACCACGGGGGTCCAGCTCTGTTCTGCGGCGCCCCGTGTGCGATCGTGGGCATGTGAATAATTCCTCTGCAGCAGCTCCCACGTTTTCAAGAGGAACAAATGGGATAACACGTGTGAAAGCTCTTGGCAAGTACTGGGGCTGCCATGGGACGTGAGATGTCGTCTCTGCTGCTACTAGCGAGTGACGCACGAGGTGGGGCCCACCGCCGCCCCGGGGCCCCGAAACCCACGCCGGCTTCCCTGCCACTCATCCTGCCTCTAGTGCCCGAGTCTGCGTAGCAGACTCTGACACAAAGCTTGGTTAGGGCGCACTCGTAAGCAGCCGCTGTCGGTAACCGAGACACGGCAGGTGTCTGTACCTTCTGAGAGCATCTTTCTCAGCTTGAGAAGCCACTTGAGTGGCTTTGTTTGTGACATCAGTTTCAGTGTTTCTGCATCAGATAAAGCGGGTCATTTCCATGGTGGGGACCTGCCGTATTTCACTGTTGGATTGTGCGACCAATTCGACAGGTGTACAAAGCATCATTTGAAGATGGGGTTATAATAAGAACAAGCCAGATGTGCTCAAATAAACTAACTTAGTCCCGTGCACCTGGGAAGGCTTCTCTGAGGAGGTGTGGATGTAGTTGAGTCAAACGTGGATGGGAGTGACCCAGATAACCGGAGGTGGGGGTGTGGCGTGTGAGGGATGAGGCCTCAGGCGTAGTGAACCATCTCTGCAAAGGCCTGAACCAGTCTGGGTTTGGGTGGGAAAGGGCTGGCACCGCCCCAAGAGAACTTAAGGATGGGGGCTTCTGACTAAGGTGGGTGCAGGGCGAAGGGAGCCAGCCAGGGGTGGCGAAGCACCCAGGACGGTTGACAGGGCTGAGCAGTTAGCACCCTGGCCAAGGGCGCAAGGCCCCGGCGGGATTTGCAGGAACCTAGGAGAGCATTAGTTGGCAGCAACCAGGCTTGTCCACGGGAGCCGTGTGCGCAGGGAGAGGAGCTCGGCTGCCCTCACCAGCCAGGAGAAGCCAGGGCGGTAAACACCGAGACCTCTTCTCTCACCTTCTCATCTCCTGCTGTGTCTTCTCTTGATCGATCCCACCTGGAAGCCCCAGGAGCCCAGGCGGCACAACGGAGCCTCTTAGGACGCAGTTCACAGCCGTCAGCCCCCAGCAGTATGGACAAGAGGAGAAGGCTAAGAAAGAGATCTGTGGGAGAAACAGAGAAGAACCAGTAGAGCCAGGTGGGAAAAAAGCCTCTGAGGAGTTGAGAAGAATCAGTAGAGAAGCATGAAGCCACGAGCCTAGAGAGGTAATTAAAATAGCACCTACTAAGTGCTCCTAGTTCAGTCCTCAGATAATACCTAGAAGGTGGCTACTGTGAGCCATGGTGAGTCCATTTCACAGGAGGAGACTGAGGTTCAGAGAGGTGATGCAGCTCACGGAGCAGCTAAATGGTAGAGCCAGGACTGGAGGCCAGGCAGCCCGGTTCCAGAGTCTGTGCTGTTACACTAAGCTGTTAGCTTCGCCACTTCCTGGATTAGGGCAGCTTCAGGATCTCTCAGTCGCGGTCCACACCATGCAGGGCCTTGTGGGAATTCGGATGTATCTGAACACTGGTGTAACCAGTGAACTTTAAGCTTGGAACTTTGATGGTTCCTGATTTTGAGCAGGTCATCCCCGTGGCCAGGTAGCTTGTAGCAAGGGTTGTCCGTGCTTACTGCCGCGACACACGTGAGAACAATGCAGGGGTGTGGAGAGAGGATGGGGAGCCAGTTACAGAAAGGAGGGTGTCAAGGCTGATCCCCAGGTTTCTGGCTTGAGCAGTTTGCTGGATGGTGGTTGCTACGGTCTGAGGGCCCCCACAGTTGATATGTGGGCCCCCGAATCCCCAGCATAATGGTACTTGGATATGGATCTTTGGGAGGTACAGGAGTCACAAGACTGGGGCCCTCATGATGGTGTTTGTGCCTTTATAAGGAGAGACAGAACAGAGCTTGCTTCCTCCTTCTGCTCTCCATAATATGAGTACGCGGCAGGAAGGCGGCAGACTGCAAACCAGGGAGAGAGCCCTCGCCAGGGACAGAACCCTCCAGCTCCTGAACCGTGGACTCCCCAGGTTCCCAAACTGTGAGAAATAAGTTTCTGTTGTTTAAGGCCCCTCCCACCTCTGCCACCCCACCCCACCCTGGTCGATGCCGTCTGGTCACAGCATGTCCCAAACAGACGGAGACAGTGGTCCTTTCCCAAAGAGGACAAGAGAAGCAAGATGGCTTTGTTTTTTTATTTTTTATTTTTGGGTGGGCTGCTCTTGAGTTCTGTTCTGAGTATGTTGAGTTTGAGACTTGTAAGAGGTGATTTCAAAGTATTCTCTTGGCCACATAGCTGAGACTCAGGAGAAAGTTCTGTGTTGCGAAAATGACTCTGGGTCATCACCCTGTAGATGATAGATGAAGCTGTGAATATGGGTGTGTGTGTGTGTGTGTGTGTGTGTGCACGCACACTGTGGTGGCTGTGAGTACCCGGATTACTAGCAAGTGTTCACCTACAGGGAATATCCAGGGTGTCAGGGTGAGCCCTCATTCATGTCTGGGCAGCGAGGGAGAGATGAAAAAGCTCAGTGTGGCTCACAAAGAGCTTTCATTTACTAGACAAAATGGTTCTTCACCAGGCATTTGAGAATTTATATCACCAAACATTGTACAAATAACAGAGGTGACAGAAAAAGAGTTTAATTCCAGAAAAGGTCAGGTTATTTGAGGTTTTTTTTTTTTATACCTTAGCTTTGTTTATTAACATTTATTACTAAAGTGATGGGTATGACAAAGAGAGAGGAGCTTGGGTTGTTTCCATAGATTCATTTTGTTTAATATTTGCTCCCAGTACTCACATGGACGGCTGAAATACGGAACATCCTTCCGCCATCTGTTCTCTTGTCCTTGGATTACATGCTGACTCTACATGTGTATCTTTTGTGAACTTTGGGATTTCATGTGGGCCTCTGAGCAGCAGAAATGTCAGAGCCTGACTTTTCCGTGGTTCACTCTCAACTGCAAATAGAAGAAACCCAACTCAAAGAAGCTTAAAGGCGATTTCCTGGCTCTTGTAACTGAAAAGTGCCAAGACAGCCTCAGGTCTGGATGAATCCAGATGCTCAGACAATGTGGCGGGGAAGCCGTCTCTTTCCACCTGTGGATTCAACCTCAGGCAGGTGGTGGAGTCCTGTAGCGCTTCCTCCTCAGTGAACAGAGGGCTAGGCTCCACTCTCCCCAGCAAATCCCAGGTCCAGTTCTCTTTGGGAGCCCGTGCACCACGGCCAGGGGATGGGGTATTTCTGATTGGTGTGGTTGGGTCATGTGGTTTCTCCTCGGACCAGTCAGTCTCTTCCGGAGGACGGGATGCTGTGGCCACTCACACACAGATTCCTGAACCAGGGGGTGGAGTCAGGTCAAGTGGGATCCCCCGGTCTGAGCATGCGCTGCTCCCAGTGGGAAATTTAGCTGCTTTATTAAGGGACGGGGCTGAGTGCTGGGCTGACCCCACAGTTCCACCTGGTCTTCTGTGGGTGAGGTGACCAGGGCCGGGAGCTTGTTGGATGGCTCTCCCAACAGCTTTCCTGTACTTCTCAGTCTGTCCCTGAAGCATTTTAGCAACGAGAGATGGTTCTTTGGAATGTCAGCATTTTGGGGGGCAGGCTGCTGCTTTAGGAAGGGGACCCACCTGGGCGCTCCTGTCACCACCGCCTTCATAACCAACGCTGTGTGGTTCTTATTATATGCCGAGCTCTGCTCTAAGCGTTTCCTACATATTGTCTCCGTTCAAACCTCCCCGGGAGGTATTATTAATAGTCCCCTTCTCCAGATGAGGAGACTGAGGAGCTCAGTGACTTTCCCAAGGTCACGCAGCGGGAGTCTGGGTTTTCAGCCAGAAATGTAGTTTCCAAGTCGGCAGTAACTTCATTATTCTGTCTGTCTCCTAAGACTGTCCATTTGTTCTGCACAGAACAGCTCATTAACGCCTGACGTGTAGTTGGTACTCAGTGAACAGACTTTAAATTAGACACTGTACCCCACAGTAGTATTTTGAACCCAAGCCTTGAGACGGTGTCCACTTTCCAAATCCTTTTCATTTCAGAAGCATTTCTGGTTCCTAGTTACTCCACATTTACTAATCCTAGCTTCCCATGAAATAATCTTGCCTTGCTAATTGAACCATGAGAAGCCATTCATCGGCCCCATGAAAATCTCCAGGTCCCTGCCCCTGCCCAGTGTGCTCATGGTGCGTGGGTGGCATTTCATTGCTTTCCCATCTTCTCTTGGTCGGACGCAAGTCACAGGTCCTACCCGCACTCACAGGAAGGGACAAAGCTGTGATCCCCCGGAGTCGGGGATCAGAGCAGCCACCCCGGAGTTTATCTACTTGGCGGACCAGCACTGAGTAAGCGGCCAAGTCCAGAGGCGCTCTGGGCTCTCCCTCCGGGCACCTGGTGCTTCGGAGAAGAGACACCTTTGCTGTCCCCTCACCTCACCTTCTTTATTTTGGCCTTTGTGCCTGTAGGGAATGTGTCGGGTCCCCCAAATTCCTGCCCGCCCAAACCTTAGAATGGGACTCATTTGGAAATAGGATCATCGCTGATGCACTTAGTTGGGATTCGTGCGGGTCCTCAGTCCAGGGGCTGATGTCCTTGTAAGGAGAGGAGAGACACAGAGACATGGGGAGGGGGCCTGGGAAGACAGATCCTGAGACTGGAGAGAGATGTCTAGGAGGCAAGGATTTCCGGTGACCCCGAGAAGCTGGGGAAGAGCCAGGGACCAGACTCCCTGAGAAGGAACCCACTCTACCAGCACCCTGATGGGGAGTTCCAGCCCCCAGAACCGAGAGAGTGCACATTTCTGTTGTTTTAAGCACCTACTGGCCCCCCCTCCCCGCCCACCTCTCCAGTTCATGGTCATTTGGTACAGCAGCCCCAGGAGACTCATACAGTAGCACAGAGCAGGGGAGACCCCGCAGGAACATAGGGGGGCAATCTTGTTCTGTTGGATTACCTGTGGAAGGCACTGTGATTTGACATCATCCAAGTGTCTCTAAAGCCAGAATCAGGGAAGGAATGATTGTACCGTAGAAGCCATCATTTGGTTGGGCAAACAACATAATTACAGTCTCAACAAGGCACAGAAGAGCTAGCTTCACGGGCTGAGTGGAACTTCCTGCAGAGGGAAACCCACTGGCATTTCCACACTCAGAGCTCCCTTGGCCAGAGCGGAGAATAAATTTCTAGAATTGTAGTAGAAATCGCTGCAAACTCATTCTTATTTATCATTCTTCCTTGCTGTGAGGGACCCCACTGCTTTGCAAATCAACTTTGCTGGTATCTAGCTGTCTCCCAGGGGCTGGACAAACAAGCAAACAAACAAAGTGACAAGATCAAGGCCCCGCTTGTGATAGGAACATCGCGATAATTAAAACCATTCTTCTGCTTGTGAAAACGTTAAATTTCTGATTTGTCCAAAGCTATACATAGAGTTTGCTTAGCATCTGACTTTCCTAGATAAAATCTAGAATCAAACAGGGAGACAAGAGAGGGGAGATCGCCCCAAGGAGGCAGCAGGCATTGCTTGGGGGAAAGTTCTCCCATGCATCCAGATCCTTCTTAGCATGTTCCCACGCTCAGAGCTGAATTCCAGTGTCCTCCAGCACTCTGCTCAGAAGGACTATGGGCTTTTCCAGCACGGGTTGTCTATTTGTCCTTCAAGATGATTCCTGTTCTCTTTCAGCCTCAGAGACTGAAAATACCTATTCTCCGCATCCTGGTTTTCAGCCACTTGGAGAGGAGGGAACCCCCCACCTGCCCCGCCATCATCTTGGCTGGTCCAGGGTCGGGGGAGGGGGGGCTCCCTCCCAGACTCTTTTCTCTATCCTGCAATCTTTTCAAGTTTAAATCATGGTCTGAAACGAGCTCTCAGCAGGGCCTGACTTTGCCAGCCTCCAGGTGCCTGGTGGGAGATGCGTATATCCTTCTCTCTCTCTGGTTGACTGATCACACTGAAAGTGGTTTGCTGGGAGGATCCAACTTGGAAGTATCTTCATAGTTTCCCCAAATCACACCCTGAAAGTGCTCCAGGGCCCAGGGCTGGGCTTATCTCAAGAGAGTGTCGAACACCAGATGTTCCCTGGCATTCCTCTCCTTGACAGCATGTGACTGTCTGGAACGTGTCCCAAACGCTGTTACCCGAAGAGTGTTCTGAGGACCACACGGGTCCTCGCAGCAGCTTGTTTAAAAACAGTGCTGCTGGGTCCTGCCCCAGACCTGGTGAATTACAGTCTCTGCAGTTTGGGTCTAGATATTTGTAAGTAGCAGCCGGTGATTCTGCCGTGTTTGAGAGTTCAAAAACCTCTGGTCCAGCGGCTTCCCATGCCTGTACCCCTCCCCTGCCCTTGGTGGCTTTTTTTTTTTCCCTTTTAATGGGCCTCTTCAGGTTTCAAAGTCTGATATTTGTAGGATCTCCAGGGACAGATGACACCTTAGATAGAGACCCTCTGTTCGACCAATATTTATTAAGTGCCCCCCATCCGCTGGGCCTGGTTCTCAGAACCACGGATGAATGAGGGAGTAAGACCCCTAAAAACACGTGCTCTCCCGTGGTTTCCTCCAGTGGGGGAGACAGCTAATATGCACGGGAAGTGAGGTGTTTGTGTGTTAGTGTTCTGTTTCTGATAACTACGAAAGGCTCACCAAGAAGGTGACATTTGCCCAAACCTGAAGGAGATTAGGGAGCGGTTCCTGCAGGAGTTGGAAGGCACTCCCTGTTCTAGGAACCAGAAGGAAGCATCTTCCCCACCAATACAGAATGTGAACATATTTTTATGCATATCCAACACGCTTTTTGAAAGAGCATTGCCATCCCAAGTTCCAGGAGTGGTAGGACTTTAATCTGAGACTGTCTGGGCTATTGGAAGGAATCTACCAAAACAGGAGCATGAAGTCTCATAGACAATAGCAAGCAAAAGGAACCTCAACTGGGACTTTTTTTTTTTTCTTCTTCTATGAGAAATGAATTAAAAATGATGACGGATTTATTTTATCTTAAACAAAGTTTAGGTTCAGCAGTTCCCACTCTGTGCCACTCAGGACAAAGCACGCATCGTCTGTCGAACTTTTCCTCCGATTTTCTATAACTATGCAATCCCATGTTTTTCATTTCTCACCTGGCATTGTCAGTAGGGTCACGAAGAGGATCACCTTAGCGGAGACATTCGAGGGCTTCCCCAGTGTCCTCAAGAGCTTCACAGCGCTTTGCCATCACAACCGCTCTCTTTTGAAGAAAAGATCCTTGTTGATTGTCTCCTGTTCACTTGTTAACGGTCCATACAGATCTGTTGAGCGACCGTGGGGGACCCCCTCCTGGATTCTCTTTCTCTGTAGCTTTGCTGGCAGTCCTCCAGGACCCCAAGATCTGCACTGTCACTTTGCAGTAGATTTGCATTGCATTTGCATTGTGCTTATGGCTGACAGCCAACACCACCGGACCAACCCCAGGGGCAGGGATGATGGAGTGGTGGGTGGGCACAGGTGCACATCACCCAAGGGCCACCTGTGAGTGGGGACTGATGATCTGAAGAGTCAGCTCATCAACCGCTAGTTTCTCATTCTGCCACTGGGGTCTTCCCAATGGACTCCCGTAACTACAAGAATTCAGATAAATATTTGTATAATGAAGACCCTATGGAAATATAAATGTAAGGTTTTTTGGTAAATATCAGAAAGTAGTTGTTACGTAAGTGAGCCAGAGATGGTCCCTGTACATTGGCCCCTGTATTGTTTATTTCTCCCCAGCAGACTGGGACTTGTTAGCTCAAAATCCTGCCAGCGCTAAACTCAAATCTTTATACATCTGATTGTTATAAATATATCCCAAATAAGCATATTTTTAGCCATTTGGAGCCTGCCTGCTTTGCATACCCTGCATACCCAGCGTCTGTTAGCCATAAATGCTGGTGAGAAGACCCTAAGTCTGCTGTGATCTACAGACTTGCCTGTGTGTTGATTAGCGACATCAGGTAGACACGAAAACCCCCCTCAGATCGTCCTGTTTCCCGCAGCTCGCTTGTCCTCCTCCCCTTTGGGGTGGGGCTGGTGCCATGTCCTTCTTACCCAATGAGGGACTCCATAGCCTGCAAACCCAGCCAAGGGTTGCCCCATAAAGCTCGTTGTGTGCTCCTGCCACCTTGTGGTCGTGCTTTTTACTGGCTCAGCCCCCAGATCCCCGAAGCTCATCATGGCGATGAGACCATTAATAGTTTTCCTATAGTTTTAGATATTGTTGTTTTTATACATAACGCGTGTTAAGAATATCACCAAGCCCAAAAATATTTCTCTAAAACACATTTAATGAATATTCAAGACACGGATTTTTCTGGGCTTAAATTACTCTAACGAGTATAATCTAAAATCGGGAAGGATTTGGGCTAAGAACTGGAGTGCAGGAACAGGTTTATAACTTGTATTCAGGAGAGGGACAGAACCTGAGTAATTTGCCTTTAGGCTAGTGTTTCTGATACCCAGCATGGGTTTCTTCTCTCGTGACTTGAAATTCCGGAGCCGCCACTTGTGGTTGGCTGCCACGTGATTCAGATGGGCTTAACTCTATTCTTAGTGCAGGGATGGTTGTTAACTGGCTAAACCAGTGAGCGTTGGTCTTCTACCCCATAGGCCACCTAGTTCTTGGTCCAGGGTGGAATCCTCAGTCTGATTCAGCCAATGAAAACCTAGCTCCAGGATTTTGTTCTAAGGGAGAGAATCTTGCTTTTCCTTTGCAGATGAGGATGCAAGATCTGGAGCTGCTGCAGCCACACTGACCCCAAGAGGAGATTCTGTCAGTGCACAGGATTAGTCTTCTACTGCACGCCCACTGTATAGGCAACCAGATGGCCAAAAATCCTGCCTAGAGTTGAGTATTTAATTCTAAAGTGGGTGTCCTAAGTATAAGACAGAAAGACTCAGATGCACTCAGCAGACAAGTTTTCTTGTGTCCTGCTAGGTGGTAGATAAGGTGGGCTGGAGAGCTGTAGGGAGAATGAGATGGAGAAGCTGTGGGTCTCTGGCCTGTCTCTAGTCCCTGCTGGGTAGAGACTGGCCTGGAGTCTAGATGTCTTCCTCATTGCTTACCCATAGCAGCTGGAATGTCACCAGTTCCTGGTCCAACCAGCAGGGGTGCTCATCTAGATTCTAAGACCCTTCCCCATCACAGACAAGGTCAAAGTTTCAGATTACTCCGTGCACCTCAGAACAAGGGTGGGGCCCCGGGCACCCGGGCACCACCGGGTGCTGGAAGTTGGGGGAGAAACCCCTCTGTGTGTCCAGGGTGGTGGTAGTCTGACTTGTCCTTAGGCCTCCTGCTGAGCTTGACATCCTGTGGTAGGTGTTCCCCTGGCTGCAACTCGGTGTCTATGTTACAGACATTAGATCTGCTTGCTTTGCCGTGAACTTTATATGGCACTAGAACCCATGCCCAGAAAAGTGCACGTGAGTGAGCACACCCTGATCAATTCTCAAAACTCACCATGCAGTCACATCCAGAAGGAGAAACCAAACACGGCAGGGACCCCAGAAGCCCGTCCGAACACCCGCCTGGTTTCTTTTCCAGAGAGTAACCACGATGCTGAGCCCAACCTCAGAGTTCGGTCTGCCTGTTCTTTCTGTAAATGGGATTTTTGCGGTGTGCCCTTTCTTGCCCAACAGCATCTCTGGGGGTTCGTCGTGTGGCTTTGGGTGGCGGGAGGTGCTCATTCTTGTTCCTGCGGCTCCGTATTCCCCGGTATCTGTTCTATTGTCAGTGAGCAGTTCAGGCTGTTTGCACCGGGCCTGCGTAGGATGGGCTGCCTCGAACTCCCCCTGCTCTTCTGGGGAACACACACATGCTTTTCTCTTGGGCATATGCCCAGTAGTGGAAGCTCCGGGCGATTGATCTACAGAAATTCAGCTTAGGAGACACGGCCAGAGAGCATTCCAAAGAAATAGAACCCCGTCCACACACCCCAGCAATGTGCGGGAGTCAACAGGGGTCAAAGCTTGCTGTGTTCCCTTCGTTTTAGCCCCTCCGATGGGCAGGTGTCTGCTTTCTATGCTCGAGGTTGGCGAGAGTGCATTGTACTGACAGTAATGATAGGGATAATTAATAGTCATAATTGAGAATAAAAGCTAAGACAGGCCCCACGATGCCGTGCATCTGTCCTGTGTGGTTCCCGGCCCCAACGGAGATAGTTCGTGTCTGACTGTTGAGCTTATGGTTCCTGCCCTTTGGGTATAAAAGCTGGCCTGTCTTTATGGTGATTTTGATAGTTATTCAGTGGCTTGAAAGTCCACTTTCTGGGGGAGGGATGGGCCCTAGGAAGCCTGGCAGGGGGAGAGGTAGGTATCCGTTTTCTTGAGACTTCCTCTTTGCCTCTAAATTAGCCATGCGGAAGTTTCTGGCTCCCCTTGTGCAGCCCAGTGAGCCTCTCGGGTCTGACTTTGTGGAGCTCGGAGGAGCTACCAGAACCAAAGGAGCCCGGGAGCACAGGAACCAGGAGCGTTAGGGCAGAAACGTCCCTGGCGTGCCCTGGGTCAGGCAGGAGGTCACAGTCCTCCTTGGTGGCTTGGGAGGAGGGTGGTGACAGAGAAGAAACGAATGAACGTGGTCTGGAGCCCTGATGCTGAGCACAGCGCCTGGGTGTAGATGGTGGAATAGAAATTGAAAGCCAGTGGCCCTGCAGGGGAGAACACAGAGATGCCGAGATGCCTCTCACCCCCAATGGCTAAACCTGGGGGCTAACCCAGTAGGTGGCTGGCTGCCCCTGGAGAGGGCAGCCACTGGGCTGGGCTCCACGTAGGCAGCAAGAGGTGAAGGAGTCAGACACCCTCTTGAGAGCATCACAGCAGGTAGAAAAGCACCTGCGGTGTGCCGGGGCCAATAATCCCACCTGAGGGAAACCTGGGGAGGCTGCCATGGTCTGCTGTCTGCTTCTCTCCTCAGGCACAGCCCTGGTCACTGGTGTGACCCTGCTGGGTGACCTCTGTTGGTTATAGGTCACCATCCCAAGTCTGCCTCCCAGCTTCCCCTGGGATCCCCCGGATCTCTTTAGGACCAGCAAGGACAGTGACCGTGGTGAGCACAGTGGCTGGCCTCCAGACCCGCTTGGGTCCTGTCCTTGCTGTTGGTACTGTGGTCCCACTGGTGGGAAGCCTGCTTTCTCAGCTCTCCTAGGGAGAGTTGGCCCATTGCAATGGCCGCTGTCTCAAAAAACAAAAAAGACCGCAAAGGAAGGGCAGTGGGGAGGCCCTGGCATCCAGTCATGTGAATCCGTTCAGAGAGGCCGCGTCCCTGAAGATGTCATCTCTGACGACAAGGGGACCTGTGCTTTGTTTTTGGGTCAGAATGAGAGAAAAAACCCCAAGGGTGGGAATCTTCAGTGGACGTGTTGTGCTGGAACCTCTGTGACCCCCAGCTGGCCACTCCATGGGGAGGGGCGGAGGGGTCAAAATGTATTCATCCGGACTTTGAGGACAATAGTAATAATGCGGCTCATGGTGCTGTCTGACGGAGGAACTCCCTGAGGAGTCGTGCGCGTGAGAGAGGACACCCTAACCGTTACAACAGCAGGGGCCACCAGACAGGACATGGGAGTTCTGGAACATTCTTTCCAGTTGCCCCTTTGCTGGCAAGACGGAATGGCTGACAGTGGGGACAGCAGGATGCCTCTGTTCATGGTTCGCCTAAGTCAATCCCGGGAACAGCCGGGGGTGAGAAGGGACGCTTGGAGGAGGTAGCACCCTTAGTCCGCGGTGTCAGGCAGGTGAGACTGGTCAGAGCAGGGCATGGCGTCCGCCTCTCCCAGGGGCGCTGCCGGGTCTCCAGGGACATCTCGGGGGTCCTGGTGTGCGGGCCAGCGGCTGAGCATGCTGACATCTGTGTGAAGACCTGTCAAGGCAGACAAAGGAAGCAGAAGCATTTCTTCTCTGTGTAACTAGGTCTGCAAGTATCTGAAGCCCCCAGTTCCATCTCCGAGCTCCTCCTGGGAGGCCACAAAGCCAGTGGCATTAGGACAGCCCTCGAGTCCAAAATGGTCCCTGCTGCTCCTGGAAATTCTGCTTTTATAAGCTCCCTTCTTCGGGTCTTGGAGACTTGTGTGTGTCTGTGTTGATAGTTACTTTTTTACTTTTGTCATTTTTTTTTTTTAAGTTTCAACCTCTCCTAGGAGGTGCTATTTGCCTGTTTCTACCTCTTTTTCTTTCTTTCTTTCTTTTTTTTTCAGTTGAGGCAAAATTCAGGCAACATACAATTGGCCATTTCCAAGGGAACGGTTCAGCGGCATTTAGCATATTCTAGTCCCGAACAAGCCTGTGCTGGTTAGTCTGGTGGTCACTGCCCCTTCTCCCCAGCGCCCCCAGACCTGGCAACCCCCAGTCTGCTCTCCGTCTCTACAGATTCGCCTCTTCTGGACCTTTTACATAAATGGAATCACACAGTACACGGCCCGTGGTGTCTGGCTTCTTTGGCGTTGACTGATGTTGTCCAGGTTGATGTACCTTGTAGCATTGTAGTGGGTGTCAAGGCTTCATTCCTTTGTATGGCGAATTGTGCTTTTTTTTTTTTTTAAATTTTACATTTATTTGAGAGAGAGTGAGCAAGCAAGAAAAAAAATTGAGAGATAGAGCACAAGTGGGGTGGCAGGGTCAGCATGAGGGAGAAGCAGGCTCCCCGCCAAGCAGGGAGTCCCACGTGGGGTTCAGGGCTCAATCCCAGGACCCCAAGATCATGACCTGAGCTGAAGGCAGACACTTAACCATCTGAGCCACCCAGGCACCTCAGTCATGTTCCTTTTGATGTATCTGTGGAAAGGGTGCCCAGGGCCTCCCTGGGCATTGCTTGTGGGTCCACAGGCCTCTGGGAAACAGAGGGATATCATGCCCCCTCCCAGCCAAGGCCCCGCTGACCCTGCATGGTGATTGTTCCTGGACTCAGAAGGCAAAGCACGTCCGTTTGCTCTTAACTTCTACATGGTTAAGGCACGGAGAGCAGGGGACGTTCCGTGGCTCTGTCTTCCTCCTGACTATTCCCAGACATGTCCCCAGCTCATCACAGACCAGTCGCAAGGCTGCTATCCAAGAACTTGGAAGATGCCCGGAAATCCTGCTGTTAGAGAGGAGGACACATACCCTGGTTAGTCACAGCCGACGGTCATTAGAGGAGCAGGAAACACGGAAAACAACCAGGCTGTGAGCTGGCCTTTTCTCGGTGCTGGAGCACTTGGGTCCTTGGGTTCTTCCTTGGGGAACTGAGTTCTGCCCACACCATACCAGGCATTTCTGTGGCTGCCCTATCCTGCCTGGAGAATGAGTGTCTTTTTCTCCTGATGACGGCGCGCCCCATCCTTCCCTCTCCCCGTGTGCTCAGGGCCACCCCTTCCTCCTCGGTCCCCTGGGCTTCCCCAGCCCCCAGCGGTGTGTGCTCCCTCCCCCTCGTGGACAGCAGGCCAAGCAGGTCCCATCCACGCCTGCCCAGACACACCCGCCTCACCTCCGTCCCTCGGGGGCCCCCGCAGCAGATAGCGATCTGTCTCCTGGCACGTTGATGAAACAGAAAACTAACGTGCTTGGCAAGATGCTGGGGCTCCTGTTTCAAGGCGCTTGTAAAAATAACAGGACGTTTAGTTTTCAAAGGAAGCCACTAACTGCCTCTCTTCCCTACGTCTCCCAGAGGAAAGGGGAGATCTGCTCTGACTCTGTGTATCTTACTACCTGTCTTGCACTACTGTGGTCTCATGCACGCGTACGTCTTATTCCCACCCCACAGAATTAAGGCCGCAGCGGGGGTGAAGATATCGGCTGTACGAGTCAGCAGCGACCAGCAGTGGGCCGTCCAGGAGGAGATAGACAGCAGCAGCGAGCAGACGACCGCCGCCCTCACCTGCGTGGGCCACCACCCGGACACGCAGAACAGGTGAGCGCCGACGTCCCCGGGCGAGGCTGCAGCCATGGTGGAGCTGGGGGGCCGGGGGGCGGGCAGGCTGCAGGAGCTGAGAGCAAAACGATGTGATGTGCACCAACGGCGTGACGCCTCTGCACTGACGGGCGACTCATCAGCGCTGCTCCGCCGTTCGGCTTCCGAATGGCTTCATTACGGGGCCGCGTCGCCGAAGGAGGCTTTCTGTCTTCACGCTCTTTTATACGCCAATGGCCCAATTAGGGGAGCAGTCTCACCAAATGACCTGAACTCGCATATGCGCAGGGTTTGAGAACCACATTTTAGGAATTTATTAGTATTATTGTTATTGTTTGCGCTGAAGACGGAAGAATGAAATGAGGACCGTAGACATGATCTAGGAGGCGAGGGGGAAATGTACGTTTTTATGAGCAGCACAGGCGGCTAGAGCGACTGAGTGATTGCGTCTCAGTGCGTAAATGCAGTCGTCTGGCAGGTATCACGCCTGGGTATCGGCGTATGGAGTCCGAAGGGGAAGGCGGGTGAGCTTCGTGTTGCCGGCACACGCTTGTCCTCCCCGGCTCAGACGGTCGCCTTGGGTTTCATGGGGCTGCGCTCACCTGGGAGGTGGAGGGCGGTCATTGCTCGTTATCGTGCTTCGGGACCCCCAAAAGGCAGAGGGAGCTGTCCCCACGATAGTAGCAGCCTTTTCTCTCAAGGGGTCAGGCCAGAGAGCACCGAGATGTGTCTTCCCGGTCCCCGTCTTAAAACCACAATGGATCCCACTTCAGCCGGGACGAGACCCCGAGGCCTCAGCTTGGCCGGGGAGCCCGTGCAGACGTCTGCCATTGTCATACCCTGTTCTCTTTTCTTTCCCCTCTAGTATTTAAACTCACCCTGGCGAGTCCACAGAGCATCCCCTTGGGGCCTAACCCTGCGGAGTCTAAACAACCCCGTTGTTCCCTAGCACAGGCAGGGAGGCATTTCTCTGTGTCACACCCGGAACTGTTTTGGGGGGTTGTTGCCGGCGGTGGTCTTTGTTATAAAGGAAGAAGGCGGGAGAATGTAGGTCCGCTAGCACCTGGCCACACTCTTCAAACGTGGTGCCTGCCAAGGGCTGTGGCTTCCTCTCTGCTTTGTGCTGGGGCCCAGACCCCCTCTGGGTTCCTGGGGGTGTTGGTCAGGTGGGCTTTGTCCGGTGGCTGCCGTGGGGTGCCGCACCGATGAAGCCCAAGACAAAAGGGGTCTTGGGTTCCTTGCACTGATGGAGATGCACGGGGGGCTGCCACCAGGGACGTCTGGATCCAGCTGTCCAGCAGCATCCTTAGTGACTTGTCCCCCATCTTTCCTCTGGGCTGGCAGCATCCCCAGCAGGATCTTCCCTCCTGGTGGCAGGTCGGCCATCAGCAGCTCCCAGTGTCCATCCTGCCGGTGGGTCACTTTACGGAGGATGTTGCTCTTCCCCATCAGGTCCCCTGGCCCTTTTGGCCCGGCTTGGATCACGGGCCCACCAGAACCGGTCACTTTGGCCAGCCCACCTGAATGACACGGTGTTAGAGGATGAGAGAAGTTCTCAGTTACCATGGTCCTGATATGCTAGAGGGGCCCAAACGTGATGCCTGGATGCACACCCTCCGAAATCAACATTTGGGTATGCATCTTGGGTGTAGATCTTCCTTGACTCGCAGTGGGGTGAGCGCCTGATGGCACCCATCCTAAGTTGAAAATCCTGGAAGTTGAAAATGCATGTAGCACAACCAACCTCCTGGCAACCACAGCTTGGCCTGGCCTGCCTTCCCCGTGCTCAGGGCACCGACGTGAGCCTGCCGCTGGACAAAGTCACCCACCACAAATCCTGTTTTAAGAGGAAGTGTTGACTCTCTTGTGTCATTTCCTGACTCCTGCACTGACGGTGACAGACGGCTGGGCCGTGAGGGTGCAGGGGGCGTCCGGGACTCTTGTGATCACGGGGCTAATGGGGAGCGGCGGCCGCTGTCCAGCATCACGGGAGAGGATGCGCCCGCGGATCCTGCGCCCGCGACAAGGTCTTGATTCAAAAACCCAAGTCCAGTGTCCACCGAACGCATTAATCGCTCTCCCACCATCGTCCAGTAGACCAGTTGCACGCACCTCCAGCTGTCCTGAGTCGGAAGGGTCTGTGTGGGGGACAGGATCCGTGGTCTCTGTGTAGGAAATTGACTTCTTGAAATATCTGACTGATCACGTGGTGATGTTTTACACTGAAGAAAAAGACGTAGGCTGTGGTGATCACTCTTGGTTCTGCGAGAGTCAATTTCGCATTCTCTTGAGGAGAGAGAAAAAAGTTGCAGCAGAAGAAAAGTCCTTACAGAAACAGAGTTACATAATCGTGAGATGCTTTCCCATCCGGCCTCCTCCTCCTCCTCTTTCACTCGGGGTTGGACCTCCCCGGGGCTGTACGAAGGACAGGGATCGCGATGTTTCCGCATGACGGTTTATACTCCTCTGATATCCCGCTAACAGTCATCCCATAATCTAAATAAATAATTGCCTCTCTTTATACTTTTCTGTTGAATTGTGATGTCAAATGAGGTGTGAAATACAAGCTCACAGACCGCGTTTGCCGGCTAACAAAGTGAATATGTGGATGTATCCCCAACAGAACATCCCCCAGAAAGCTGTAATCTCCGAATTGTGACAACCTTGGGCGGAATAGAGTTTTTAATAGAATATAATGTACAAACTGCCTGAAATTCTGTGATAAGAATTAAAAATGTGTCGTATGGGAAGACATGATGAGCTCAGTGAGAAAGGCAGTATGTTAATTTAAACTATTTTAATGAACGTGCATTGTGAGGAGATGTGAGTAATAAAGATGATGACCACAAGATAAAGAGTCGTGTTACCAAAGGAAGAGAGGGGAGATTAGAAAAATAAGCAAATTTGAAAGTGTTCGGAACAGATAACAGGGCAGCGATGGAAATGGAAGGTAGGCGGTTTGCATGGAGACTGCGTGAGATCAGAGAGCCCGCCACCGGGTTGCTCCTTGAATGGTTTCTGTCTGGTCACTGGGAGCCGTACCTCGGCAGAAGTAAGCTACCACTTTTTCTGTGTGCAGAAGCCACAGTACAGAGTTCGTTCTCACCTGAGCACTGGAGAGGAGCTCGGAGGCACGGCACGGAAAGAGGAGCTTGTGCCTCTCTGTAGGATAGAAAAGCAAAAGCCCCTGAATAGATTTCTTTAAAGGAATCGATCCCTCCCTCTCCCCGCGTTGTTGTAAACCCAGCTCAAGGTGAAATCAAGATCGAAGTCAAATGTTTAGTGAAGCGTTACCCTGTTGGGAAAATCTGGAACCAGTCTCTCAAGAGTTTTCTTTTGCCTGCTCATCCAGAAAACACTGGGCAGACAGAGGGCGCCCTCCTGAATAGCTTTTTCTGAAATTCGGCTCTTAAACATTAAGCAGGTGTGTTAAAGAGTCACCGAGTGTCCTTCTGTGGATTCAGGATACAAAGTTTACTGCACTTCGAGATTCTTTTACTTACATTTTTTAGAAGGACAAAGACCAAGGTAGCAGCGGTCTCCTGTGTCTCCAAGTACAGCCGTGTTTCCCACCTGCCTCATTTATGTTGGTTTTGTTCCTTCTTTAGGAGGTTTAATGACAGGTAAAGATAAAACACACAACATCTTTCAGGAAAGGTTCTTTTAAGAGTCGGCAATGTTAGAGCCCCGTGAGGCTTGATTGCCACTTAACAGATGTGTAAGTTGACCCGTTCAAATGACTTCCCAAGCTTTCCAGGCCAGTAAGTAGCCAAACTGCCGGACCTTAGAGTCTACGCGCTCATCCGAGCCCCCTGCTGTGCCCATCTGCACCTTCTTCCTCCGTCCTCGTTCAGCGTTCTTGTCTGTTCGAACTGAAAACTCGGTGACAGCTTGCCCACGGGCCCGGCGGGCCATCTGGCGAGTGGGCACACATCCTCACCGCAGAACGTGCAAATGTTTCTTTGGGAAAAAAGAGGTAGGGGTAATTAAGTGAAGAATCTTGAGATGAGGAGATTATCGTAGACGGTCCCGGTGGGCTCAGTCGAATGACAGATGTCCTCGTAACACAAGCCCGGAGGAGAGGGCCATGGAGATGGAGGCAGAGATCGGAGCAAAGTGGGCACAAGCCGGGGAAGGCAAGCCTGGGGTCCCCGGAAACTGCAAAAGGCAATGAGCGGACTCCCCCCTAGAGCCTCAGGTGGGAGCGTGACCCTGCGGACACCTTGATTTTGGAGCCCTGGCTTCCAGAAATGGGAGAGTCTAGATCTCTGTTGCTGTAGGCTATTAAGTTCATGGTAATTTGTTACAGCCACGATAGGAAGCGAATACAGGGGCTTAATGACTACTTGTTGCATGGATAAATTAAGACTTCTCAACCTGGATGCCTGTCAGAATAGCCTGGAGGGCCTTAATAGTACACGTTCCCGAGACCTCACACCTCAGTGGGTCACAGGCATCGGTATTAGAAAGACTCTCCAGGGTGCCTGGGTGGCTCAGTGGGTTGGGCCGCTGCCTTCGGCTCAGGTCATGATCTCAGGGTCCTGGGATCGAGTCCCACATCGGGCTCTTTGCTCAGCAGGGAGCCTGCTTCCCTTCCTCTCTCTCTGCCTGCCTCTCTGCCTACTTGTGATCTCTCTCTCTCTCTCTGTCAAATAAATAAATAAATAAATCTTAAAGAAAAAGAAAAGAAAGACTCTCCAGGTTTTGTTTTCTTTATTTTTTTAACGACTTATTTATTTATTTAGATTATATTTATTTATTTGACAGACAGACACAGAGAGGGAACACAAGCAGGGGGAGTGGGAGAAGGAGGAGTAGGCTTCCCGCTGAGCAGGGAGCCTGACACGGGGCTCGATCCCAGGACCCTGGGATCATGCCCTGAGCTGAAGGCAGACGCTTAGGGACCGAGCCACCTAGGTGCCTCAAGATTTATTTATTTACTTGAGAGAGAGAGAGAGAATGCGTGTGAGAGAGAGCGTGCACATCAGGAGGGACAGAGGGAGAGAGAATCTGAAGCAGACGCCATGCTGAGCCCAGAGCCCGACACGCAGCTCAGTCTCGCGACCCTGAGATCACGACCTGAGCTGAAACAAAGGTTCTGACTCTCAACCGACAGCACCACCCAAGCGCCCCTCCGAGGTGATCTTAATGTGTGGCCAGAAATGGGAATTAGTGGAATGTAGGAATGAGAGAAATAGTAATGAATTCAAACACTGTGAGAAGATAATGGTATTTTATTTTTAACAATTTTAGGATTCAAAAATAGTGGGTTTAGAAACACAATTGTTAGGCTTACAATACAGTGTGCCACGGGACAGCTCTCAGCACCAGCTGCCAAGATAGTTCAAAACCAGGATTTAGGTATAGAAACCTAGCAGGCCTTGGCTCGGTCTAATTCAGGCTACGAAGTCACAACAGGATTTCCTACAGGGAAATGAAGGGCTCCTCTCCCCCTTCCAAAGAGGAATCAGGCCAACCGAAGAAAAGAAAGAGAGGAATATTTTAAAAACACGCCACCTCTTTTCCTTTCCCTGGCCACTGTGAAAGTCTGTGAATTTATGCTGCTGCTCAGTTTCAGCACAGGCCTGCCGGAGGTCTTCGGACTTCCAAAGTAATAGGTGTTCAATTAAAATTTAGAAGATACGCTGAAAAAGATATAGAAGATAAAAACCATCCCTGAACCTGTGTATGATTCGAAGGGAACCATTGTTAATATTTTGATGAGTATATTCCTGTGATTGTGTTTGCCTATTTGTGGAGGTCCACAAATGTGTCATTTTTGTCAGTATTAGAGTTTGTTTAGCTTTGAAAGCTGTTTTTGTAACAATGTGGAATAAATATATGGCAACATCTTCTCAGGTTGTTAACTATTTGGAACCTTAATTATCAGCCCCTTTGAAAAACTAATAAAGGGGTGCACTCTTTTTTCTCCCCAAATATAAACACATAAGCAACTTTTTCCCAACAGTTTAAAGATTCACAGAGCCTTTCAATGAACCTGTAGTTTCAAGTGTAATATTTAATAGTGGTATAATATTTTATTGATATTATAGATTCTCTGTTTATTTACTGTGTTTCATTTCCTCCCCTTTTCAACATTCCTTAAAAATGTAAAATGTCTTTTGAGTACTTCTGTGGTCAGTCTTCAGGAGAGAGTGCTAGAAGTAAACAGGTAGGTCACAAGGCATGATGAAGTTTTAAATGTTTGATGATTGTGTGACATTTTCCTGTCGGTTTGCACTGGCAGCTCTGTTTGAGAGTGCCCTGTTCTTGGTTCCTTTGCCACCACTGGGCAGTCATTGTCTCAAAATGATAATTTGATAGTTGGAATATGGCTGTGTTCTTGTAGGCTTAAGTTTCATTGACCTGATGTTTGGTGAAACTTGAGTTTTTCCCCCTGTGTTTGTCTGCAAGTGTCTTTCCCTACTTTGTTGTGTTTCCTTTTTTATCACTGTATGGTCACTTTGGCCATGTTTTGGGGTAGTGTGGTCAATCTAGTCATCATTGTTATTCAAGAGAAGGACTCCCGCCTGGAGGAGTATGGCAGGATGCCTGAAGACCCCGCATCAGGCTAGCCTCTGAGTGACGTCCGGAAAGACCAGAGCTAGCCCCCAGCACAAGTGGTAAAGATAGATTTTATTTGGAAATTGTTGCAAGAAAGGGAAGAGAGAACTTTGCGTGACCTGTAAAGACCTGTGGGAATTTATAGCGGAGGAGCAGAGTTGGGGGGTAGTAGGGTGGGCTCCGTCGATGGTGCCGGACTAAGAGGAGTCATCCCCGGTCAGGGGTGGTCCTGGCCAGACTGACCAGATCAGATTCTTGCTGAGGGCAGGCCATGGTGATCAGACAGCAGGGGTGGGGTAAGGAGTTTGGTTAGAATATAGAGAATGAGCAGGTTGGCAGGAAAGGGGGTATTCTCTCTAAACTGACTTAGCAAGATCCTTGCTATCACTGGGCTCTGAAGGTGTCCCTGCCAGGGACAGAGAGGGATGCTCAGAGGAGCCCACCCACCGTCTGGCTAAGGAGAGAGTCTTGTCCGTGACCGTGAGGAGCAGAGCCCGCTGCTGACCTGGCACAGCCCGGCGGTGTGAGTGACCACCGCACCGTTGTCACCTTAGGCCACCGAGGTTCGGGTTTCAGCTGTTACCAGGCATAACGATGCCTGCTCTGACAACGCAAAGGGCTTTCAGGTGCACATTTCACACGTAGTAAGACTTTTCTGAGCACGTACAGGTTATTGAGGAATTGAGCAGAAATGACAGGGAATCCTCATTGTCCCCCGGCACAGCTTTTCCCATTATTAACATCCCGCATTAGTGGGGTGCATTTGTTTCAGTTGATCAGCTAACACTGATAACATTCTTCTTTTTTTAAAAAATATTTTATTTATTTATTACTTACGAGTGTGAGCAGGGGGCGGGGCAGAGGGAGAGGGGGAAGAGAGAGTCTTAAGCAGACTCCCTGCTGAGCACGGAGCCCGATGCCAGGCTAAGTCTCACGACGCTGAGATCGTGACCTGAGCTAAAATTGAGAGTCCGACGCTTCGCCAGCTGTGCCACCGAGGTGCCCTCTGATACATTCTTTTTAAGTAAAGCGTGTGCCATATAGTAGGATTCACTCTTGGTGTCTTGCATTCTGTGGGTTTAGACAAATACGGAACGATTTGTGATGTGCGTGTGCCATTCCAGTGTCGAAAACAATAGTTCCGCTGCCCTAAAAACCCTCCGTGCCGCACGTATTTCTCTCTTTCTCTCTCCTCCAGAATCCCTAGGCAACGCTGATCTCTTTCCCATCTCCAGCCGTACCTTTCCCAGAACGTCACGTGGCTGGAATCATGCAGCCTGTAGCCTTCCCAGACTGGCTTCTCTCACGATGTAATATGCGCACAAGGTTCCTTTGAGTCTTCCCATGGCTTGATCGCTCGCTAATTTTCAGCGCTGAATCATATTCCATTGTCTGCGTCCGCCACCCTTTATTTCTCCATCATCTACTGAAGGACAGCTTTGTTGCTTCCAAGTTTGGGCAAATCATGGATAACGCTGCTGTAAGCATCCGTGTGCTAGTGTGCGTGCAGACGTAAGTCTTCTGCTCGTTTGCGTAAATACCAAGGGGTGTGATTGTTGGATCGTATGTAAGGGTGTGCTGAGTTTTGCGTGAAGCTGCCACACAGTCTTGCTAAGTCAGTCGTGAGTAGGAGTCCACTGTCCCGCGCCCTCGCTAACATTGGCGCTGCCGTGTCCTGAATGTGGGCCGTTCCCATAGGTGTGCAATGGTATCGTATCTTGCTATTGTTTGGGTTTTCAGTTCCTTAAGAACACATGATGTACCGTATCTTCTCATAGGCTCATTTTCCATTTATTTATCTGCTTTGGTGTGTGTTCAGGGTTCTTTTTGCCCATTGATAAATTGGGTTGCTTGTTCTCTTCCTGTTGTGTGTTAAGAGATCTTTGTCTATTTTAGATTCCACTCCATTATGGGTCATGTGCTTTGCAAACATCCTCGCCCAATCTGTGCTTTCTCTTCTTATCCTCTGATTCAAATAAACATTTTGAGTTGGGACCCCATGTTTGGAGTAAGTTCGTAGGTTTCATTTAGATGACTCTGACTCAGAAGTTTCCCTGATTCTCAAGATGGCTGGTTTGGGATAGAAAAATCCATGATTGGGTGTTCCGATGTCATTGAGGAAAAAACATGTTTTACTTTATGACTCTGAGTCTTCCTGCTGACCAGGAGGGCCTTGCGGGTTGAAGGTGTCATCCCTGGCAATGTACAGGCTCACACAGCTTGTTCCTACCGGTGACCACTCCCCACTAATCCATTCTGCCGCCAGCTGCCAGATGAATCTTAAAACACCTTTTTCTTTGAGACTTCGTGGCTCCCTATTGCCTAGTGCCTGTCTCAGCAAGTGTTTACAATTGGCTAGACTTCTACAGTACTTTTTAGAGCAGGGCTCTGTCTAGATGCTCAGAACTCTGGTGCAAGTCATGGATGCTGGGACAGCCAGGAGGGCCACTCTGCACAGTCATAGGACAAGAGCCCCAGGGCAGTGGGATAAAGAGGGCAAAACGGGTTCTGTAGGGAGGGACGCTGGAAGGCGTCTCAGAGGCATTGACATTGGAACTGGTCCTTAAAGAGTTTCAAAGTGTTTAAAAAGAAACATTTCTGGCAAGGTGACCTATTACGCCGTTCTTTATATAATATTAACACTGTATTGTGTTAGACTTCCAGAATCGTCTTTAATGCAACAATTGCTACTGGTTGGATAGACTTAGGATATAGAGTTTCTGTGTTGGGTGGACGTGGATGGGACACTTGGAGTGGTCTAGGAAAGGTGCTAATGTGGGACGCATTTTCGGGGGTTGTTGGAAGCAGATCTGACCAGATACAATGCCTATGCTTAAATATAAAATATAAATATAAAAATATCCCTGTGAGGAAGGTAGCATGATTAGCCCCACTTCCAGAATGGAGAAAGTAAGGCTCAGAGATATGAAGAGCCTCCAGTTGCATTGTTAAGACTGGTGGGTCTGGGATTTGAACCTAGAATTTAAGATTCTAGAATAGTGTGTGGCACACAGTAGGCATTCAGCAGATAAATGTCAATAATTCTGAGCTTAGGAGTCCTTTCTCAGCATCAGAGTTGCTTCCAAAAGAGAAGGGAAGGGGTTGGTGCCAAAGGGAAACACTCCCAAAGGTCAGCCCTTTGCCAGGATTTCTGTGCCTTCTCAGATCCCCGACTCTGTTCAAGGCTGTGGGAAGCTCAGCCTTGATCACCACGTTGCCGGCTCCAGGCACTGTGGGTCCTTCGTGAAACAGGAATGGAGGAGAAAGATTCTCTTAGAAATTCCAAGGGTCTTTTAGGTTCTGACATGCCCTTTCTTCCTGAGGGCAGGTTTTATTTCTACTGTGAGATTTAGCTCTTGTACTGTGCTTGCACAGGCAGAAATGGAGCCAGAGGAAATTGGAGGTTTTCTTTACAGAGGTCTGCCTGCACAGTGGTTTTAGTTCGGAGTCCTGACACCAGATTTTTGACGGGCAGTGGATGAAACCAATGAAGGGAAATTGACAAAGTTGATGCCAATGGGAATGACCCTTTATTCGGCCTTTTAATTGGTATTTGCTTGTCAGAAACCTCAGCTGCTCCATGGAATCATTTTATTCTTAATGTCATTGTTTTGATGTGTTTACTCACTTATTTTGACATATTTATTATTATGAGATGAGAGATACCCTTGAGCAAATTGACCACTGAAGCCGTGAAACCTTCCTCACCTCCGGTGCTGGTCTTTCACAGGAGCGATCAAATGAACCTGTGAGTGGTTGCCTACCCCCGCTATGTCTCTGTCCCCACCCCCCCCACCCCAAACCCCTTTCCTTCTCAAAGTTTCCTGGAGAAAATTTTCTGGGATTTGAAAGTATTCATTTACGGCAGCCTGCCTCTGCAAAGCACAGATTCTTTTTTTTTTTTTTTTTTAAGATTTTTAAAAATTTATTTATTTGACAGACAGAGATCAGAAGTAGGCAAAGAGGCAGGCAGAGAGATAGGGGGAAGCAGGCTCCCTGCTGAGCAGAGAGCCTGACGCGGGGCTTGATCCCAGGACCCTGAGATCATGACCTGAGCCAAAGGTGGAGGCTTTAACCCTCTGAGCCACCCAGGCGCCCTGAAGCATAGATTCTTGCACTGTGACTTTAATCTAGATAAAAGCTGGTGTACCCAGGTATCATTACCTTTCTGTGTGAGAAGAAACCTCAGTGTCTTTTGAAAGGACATTTAATTGGATTTTAATCAGTCCCAGGGCCAGTGTCCTGCACGGGTTTTCGTAGGTCCTGGCCCAACGTGGCCACATAGCCAGCAGATGGTGAGCCGTTTACAACCCATTTCCGCATGTGGCTGTTGTGGCACCTCGATGCTGATGGCAGCAGGGGAGTGCAGCCTTTCCGGCCAAAGAGCTTCCTCTGTGCTACCAGATGGTCCACTTGGTCCTGGGGAGGACTGGCCGTGCCGTCTGCAGACGTCTCCCTGCTGGGATTTGCCTGGTCTCTCAGTTATGGGTGTTTGGGGAGGAAGATGACAGAAGAGAGGTACCCTATTCATCCCAGCGTACGGAGAGTACCAACATTGTTCATCAGTCTTCATACTGACCTTGGCTGCCTGGCTGCAGGAGTGTTTGCATCTCTCTGCTGTGAAGTTACATCCCCTGCCACTCCCCAGGACAAGGAAGTCAGTGTACACAGCCCACACGTCGGTGGTGGGAGTTCTGCTCCCAGCCTGGGGTTTTTTTCTTCACCAAGGGTTCTGGAAATCCTGAAGAAAATCCCCTCAGCGTACCTGAACCATTCCCTTTCCCTGTCACTGTCACCCAAGGGGATCGATGGGTTGGAGCCATCATCTCTGGTTCCTGAACAAGGAGTGTCCAGATACCCCTTCCAGAATGGCGCTGTGCAGTGAGTATGCATAATATTGCAGACTCCTTGTCTAGAGCTTCCTGGCTGGGCTGCCTTGCTTTCTCGTGCTTCTGAGTTAGACCATCCAGGGGAGACATTTGACCCTTTGCTTTCCAAAAGAGGAAGGAGAGAGTTATGATTCACTGCTCCTCTGGGTCCAGAATTCCTATCCCATAGCCCATAAGAAGAAGGATTTGGTTGGGGGCAGAAGGGACTGGAGCCTCCAGCCCTGCTCATCCAGGGATAGGACAATCTCCTGATTCCATTCCCAAGGGTAGGATATAGACTGTTTGCCCAGGGCACCAACAAGGACAGGCCAGCCCCATGGTCCAGGACTGCTCAGAAACTGTCACTCAACATCTCTCCTTTGTGAAGTCTGCATTCTAGTGGGCTGAAGCAGACAACAATATGTGTTTACTCTTGGGTGGGAGTAAGTCCTAGGCAGCTGAGGTCATAATGGAGTGGGTGGGCCTTCATCCAGCATGACCAGTGTCCTCACAGAAGGGGGAAATTCGACACACCCCCACACAGGAGGAATGCCACCTGAAGGAGAAAGCAGGAATCAGGGTGATGCTTCTAGAAGCCAAGGAACACCGTAGATGGTCAGCAAACCACCAGATCTAAGGGAGTGGCAAGGCACAGATTCTGCTTCTGGCTCTCAGAAAGAACCAGCCATGCTGCCATCTCGATCTAGGGAGTCTACAGGACTGGGAGGGAATCACTTCTGTTGCTTAAACCACTTGGTCTGTGATGCTTTGTCACTACAACCCCGGTGCACAAATGCATCTGCCTGCTTTGTCCCTCATCCTCTCTCAGGCATGTGGCTCTGTGGCTGAACTCTTCATGGTCAACTGGCTGGTTAGTTCCAGGTCATCTCCTCCTCCCTGTCTCAGAATGGTCCCCCCTGGAGAAGATGCCATCCCCAAGTCTACTCTGCTGTCTGTGAGGTTTTCTCGGACTCAGGCATGGCCAGCTCATCTGCAAGGCCAGATGTGTACAGCTGGATAATGCTGGTGGCTCCAGTATTCAGGGGCTCATGCCACACACTCACTTGGCCAATAGGTGTTGGGCTGAAAGCATCAGTGGAGGAGGGCAAGCCAACACCTGAAGTGCAATGCAGACAGCTCTGCTTTGGAGGGAGGATGGCCACAGCGGGACGGCTTGCACATGTCTTTTCAGTTCTTTGGGGCATAGACCTGGGAGCGGAATTGCTGACTCACCCGGTTATTCTGTGTGCAACTTTTCAAAGAGCCGCCAGACTGCTTCCCATGGCCGCTGGCCCATTTTAGATTCCTGTTAGCTGTGTGTGAGGGTTCTAACTCCCCCTTATCCTTGGATGGCTAAGGGGTCTTTCCACATGATAGACTATGATTCAGCCAGAAAGAAGAAGGGAGCGTGGACCCCTGCTTCAACCCAGATGCACCTTGTGAGTGTGGTTCTCCGTGACAGAAGCCAGACACAAAACACTGCAGAGTGTGTGGTGGTTCTGTTTGTATGAAGTGTCCCCAGGACGTGCATCCACACAGCCTGAAAGCGAATGATGGTTGCTGGGAACTTGGGGGAGGCAGCTGTGAGGAGTGGCTACTACTAGGGCTGGAGTTCCTTGTTCGTCTGAGGCAAAAGTTCTGAAAGTAGGTGGCATGATATTTGTACACCTTTGTGAATGTGCTCAGTGCCGCTGGTTGTATGCTTTCCAACAGTCAGTTTTATGGTATGTGTCTTATACGTGCTAAAACCCAAAACAGCAACAAAAAAGAGATATTTTCTCTGCAAAAGTCACTCATCCTGTGCTTTCTGGCCAGCTTAAGAGACATCCCAAGGCTATTTCTGACACGTTGTTTTTACCTTCCATGTGGTCTTTTTCACAAATCCTTTCATAAGAGTGAACTCCACTCCAGTGAGAGTTTCTGAGAGTTAAGCACATTTTGGAGACGTGGACGCTATTGGTATGAGGGCCTACAGTTCCCGTGGGTAGGAGCTGTGTCAGGGAGTACCCTAAGGAGGTTTTGTGGAGGTGAGCCACGGCTCCGGGGTCAGTCTCAGAGAGCAGTGACTCTTACACCACGGAGTTGAAAGGACTCTTGCTGCGGAGCAAAAGCCAAACTGGGAAGAAACGGACAAAAGGGGGTCCCGTGGTCTGCCAGGCTCCGCATGCAGGTGTGAGGGCAGAGCTGCGAGGAAGAAGCTGGCTGCCGCCCCCATCCACGCAGACATGTGGTTTTCCTTCCCCGTCTGTCCGTGACTCAGGATTGCTTTCCAGCTTCCTTTAAAATCTAGAGGATATCGTAACAAACACCATCTATTTACCATATAGCTTGGTCCCAGTAGGATGCTTTCCCAACGTGGTATCAGCAGAGCTTAAAAAATAAACAAAAAAGCCCAACCCAACCCAGCCCCATCCAACAAACGTCTCCCTGTTGTGCTCTCCCTCCTCCCTCCGTAGAGCGAACCGCTCTCCTGAATTACAGGGGTTCACGTCATCGTGCTCCATCGGTAACTGCTGTCGTTGCCGTGTCCGTGTCCCTCCAAAAATTCACATGTTGAAATCCTAACCTCGAGATGATGATGCTAGGATGCCGTTGGGAGGTGATGAGGTCATGAGGGTGGGTCCCCCGTGCACAGGATTAGGGCCTTATCCAAGAGACCCCAGAGAGCTGGCTCACTCCTCCCACCATGGGAGGGCACAGTGCAAAGGGGCCGACTGCGAGCCCTCACTGTACGCTGAATCTGTGGGCACCTTGATCTCGGATTTCTCAGCCTCCAGAACCAAGGGAAAGAAATTCCCGTTCCTTATCCACCACCCAGTCTGTGGTCTTTTGTTACAGCAGCCTGAATGGTCTAAGACAGATCACAGATGAGTGCGTTGTGTTTTCACACTTCATCTAAACGGCCTTGTGCTATAGGAGTCATTTTGCAACTTGTCTTTTCTGCTCAGTGCAACGTTTCCTATTTCTCTATTAAATCCTGTAGGGGCATGTGACTACAGCTCTTTCTCCCCTGCTTTATAATATTCCATAGTATAGACATTCCATGGTTTATTTACTTGTTCTGTTGAGGGAGGACGTTATTTAAACTTCTTCTCATATTGATCTTCGTGCCCCCTTGTTGTACGGACTGTATTAAATGTTTGCACCTGATCCTCTGGGTTAGTGGTTTTTAAGGGAGAGGGAGGCATGAGGGGGGCGTTGCAACCCATTCATGAGTTATGACACAGAATAAAAAAAGAAATTAAATAGAGTAGCACTGAATAGAAAACATCAGAGTCCCTAGCACGGAATAAGGGAAGCATTTCATGAAACTTCCTTGTAGTGTCTGGTTTTCCTGAGTCGCCGGGCCAGAGCTCTTCTGTTCTGGAGGCTGGTGGGAAGACAGGCAGGGTCCGTGAAGACCGGCCTGCCTGGGTATGTGCCACGCCAGCTTTTTATCTGGTCCCGAGTTGCTCTCAAAGGTCGTGGTACCAATTTGATGAGTTGTGTTCGAGGCTAGAAGGCTCCTGAACTTCCTGAAATGGGAGGCTTTTCCAGAAGCTAGCTCTCAGTGCCTTATTTCGGGTTGACCATCCTTCCGGCTGGGTTTACATGGATTGGCTGGTGGTGGTTTGTCGGAGAAACACTCATCTTAAAGACACGCCATTTAATTTCCCTGCTGTCAAGAGGCAGCGTGAAGTTATTCCTCTTTTTTAAAGAGTGATTTAAGTAGGAAATAATGAATGCGCAACGCTGTAGTTAAACACCGGCGGACGCACTGACGGATCGGCTGTCACTTGGGTCTTGCTATAAAGGGAAAGAAAATGATATTTAATCACTTTCAAAAAATAAAAACAGCGATGATGAATTTGATGCATTTGGACGCTGCGTGACTCATTAAGGCGCACTATTATTTTCCAGTTAATAAAGGAACCTCGCGTCTCCCCCGTGATTAAACCACTGCCAAGCAAAGACGTCTTTGTTTCCAGGAGCACACTAGGTCTCCCGAGCTGTGTGAACGCACAAGCTCTGGCTGCCTGCGCCGGCTCGGCTGGGGCCTCCGAAATCCAGGTGGCAAGCTGGGCGTCCCAAGATCCACCTGCTGAGTGTTTTTCTGCTTTTTTTCCCCCTTCAATTTGGGCCAACCCTAAAAGCATTGGGAGTCTTGACTAAAAATGCGCATTTGAGGCTTCTCTGGAGGAACTAGAGGTCTGGACAGATGAGATTGGGCTGAGATTGAATGGGTATGACTTGCTGCAGCTGAGGAGCTACTCAGTTCACAAGGGGTCCGTGCTGGCTTGCTTACCACTGTCCCTGCTGCTCCCCACTGTCCCCCCAAACCCAGTAAAAACTCTCAGCCCAATTTCAATGTGTGTGTGTGTTGTGTGTGTGGGGGGCCAGCTCAGTGCTGATGCTGTCCACGCCCACAGGCTGAGGGCTCCGACCCACGAGACTGCCCCACTTCAGAAGCAAGTTGCAGGTCCAGATTGTCACCTGTCCTTCTGTCCAAAGCGCTGTCGATTGGATGCCCCGTGACCCCCTCCTTGGGCTGCATTAATTTGCTGAAGTGGCCCACAGATCTCAGAGGAACATGTTACTTACTAGGTTACTGGTTCCTCCACGAGGACAGAACCCAGGACCAGGACCGGCCAGGTAGAGGAGAAGCCACAGGTGTGGGGAAAGGGCTTCCCAATCGCCCTGTGTTCACCAGCCCAGAAGCTCTCCCAATCCCATCCTTTTGGGTTTTTCCTGGGGGCCTCATTACAGAGATACGATTGATTAAATCATGTCCATTGGTGATGGATTCAGTCCCCATCCCGCCCCTCTCCTGGGCTCACTGGGGGTGGGAGGGTGGGGGAGTGGGGCTGAGTCCCCGACCAGCAGCCCCCATCCTCAGCTGTGTTCCCAAAGTCACCTCATTAACATGAGAAAAGACACCTTTATCACTCTCTCTGCTTAGGAAATTCCAGGGGTTTTAGGTGCCCCATGCGGAACCAGAGAAAGACCTAAATCCCCGCTTACGCACAGTTTCAGTTATCCGTGGCCAAGGAGCACAGAAGCAGGGTGTCGTCCTGACTTCGCGTCACATGTCCCCCAAACAGTCCATTGGTAGGATTGTTCTATTTCACGATTACTGTTACTCTCTTACCGCGCCTAACGTATGAGTTAAACTTCATCATGGGTGTGTGTGTAGGCAAAACCTTAGTACGTATAGGGTTCGGTGCTGTTGGGGTTTCAGACATCCCTTGGGGGTCCTGGAATGTAACACCTGCCGACAAGGAGAGGACGCCTGCTTTTCTTGCTATAAATCACAGTGTCACCCTGGGTGTGCTTGGCTCTTCCTTGGCTTTATTTACCCTTTAAGCACCCGCTGGCGTTTTCTTTTAGGAAAGAAGTATTTCTTGATGTCACTACTTATTAACTATGTGACCTTGAACAAGTTACTTAAACTCCCACCTTCATCTCCTTGACTTTAAAATAAGGACACTATTGGTATTTACCGGATAGGGGCGATGGGGGATTAAACTCTTGTATCTGTATCCCCCCAAGCTTGGTGCCTAGGAAGTGACCTGCAAGTCTATTGCCCGAGTTAATGTTGTTAGTATCCAGTTCTGCATTAAGGCAGACAGAGAAATGTGTTTCAAGTTGAATGAGGAAGGATATTCCTTTGTAACAAAGAAGGATATCCCTATACAATTAATCAGAAAACAAAAGATTTCCATGTTGAAAGAGACAGTGTAAGGCCCCCACTGGAAATTAACCTTAGTAGAACTCTGTGATAAATACACAGAAAAGGTGTGTGATAAAAATTGTAATGAACCAGTAAGAGGGCTTAGATTTTAACCGGGTTTCTTTCTGAATGCAAAAGAGCTGAGTGTTGCTTTTAGGAACCACGTCCGTGTGACCTGCTGGTGCTCTGTCACTGGCAGAGGGGACAGATCTGCCCCTTCAGGCGTTTGAGACCCCACATGCCCTCCTGCAGTCCTGTGTGATCTGGGAAGAACCCCGCACATCCAGGGAAAGGAATCACTCCGATATTGCTTTTTCAGCAGGGAGCTGGGTTCTGCGGTGCCCGCCTCCGTCTGGGGACACCCTCCATCGGAACCTCTTCCAGAAAGTGGGAATTCTCCTGCTGGCTCACCAAGGGGCTTACATGGCATAAACTATAAAGAACAACCCAAACGTTGCAGACATTCTCTTTTTTCTTTTTTATCATTTTTTTAAAAATTTCTTTTCAGCGTAACAGAATTCATTGTTTATGTACCACACCCAGCGCTCCATGCAGTCCATGCCCTCCATAATACCCACCACCTCGCTCCCCCAACCCCCACCCTTCAAAACCCTCAAGTTGTTTTTCAGAGTCCATAGTCTCTCATGGTTCATCTCCCCCTCCAATTTCCCTCAACTCCCTTCTCTTCTCCATCTCCCCATGTCTTCCCTGTTATTTGTTATGCTCTACAAATAAGTGAAACCATATGATAATTGACTCTCTCTGCTTGACTTATTTCACGCAGCAGAATCTCTTCCAGTCCTGTCCATGTTGCGACAAAAGTTGGGTTTTCATCCTTTCTGATGGAGACGTTCTCTTGATGGTTTCTTCCCTGCACAGAAATTCACCCCGAAGACCTGAAACCAAATACAGTGTTTTTGAAGGTGTTTTTTCCCCTAAAACCGGTGGTCTTCACCCAAAACACATACAATTAGGTGAATGAAAGTGGATTCTTAAAGGGAATTTCAAGGTACATTTTTTTCTTCTTCCCAGAACCTCCCTTGGATTCCACTTTCCCTTGTCTCGAAGGCAGGAGCTCTGCCAGAGGACAAGACCATGACCGATGGAGGAGCAGAAAGTATGAGGTTTTAGTGGGCATGTGGAAGAGCAGGCTGCTGGGAAATCCGGCATCCACGCTGCTGCTGCCTCGGGCGCGGTGCTGGGAGGTCAGCACCTCCCCGCTGACGATGGAGCAGCAGCAGGTTGGCTGAATTTCATGCCAGCCAGTGCTCCGAGGGTTGGGACGGTGACTGTTACCTCCGAGCTGGGGATATTTTTGGGATTTGCCTGAATCCTCTCCAGGGAGATAAATACCACATCATCAACAATTGTGTGGTCAAATGTGGGGTCAGATTTGGCCGTTTCCTAGCCGTGTGACCTCAGACAGGCGACTCTGTCCCTCAGCAAGACAAAGCATGTGGGGGTGCCTGGGTGGCTCAGTCAGTTAAGCATCCGACTCTTGGTTTCCGCTCGTGTCATGACGTCAGGGTCAGGGTCGTGAGATCGAGCCCAGCCTTGGGCTCCGGGCTCCGTGTCGAGTCTGCTTGAGATTCTTTCTTCCTTCCTCTCCCTCTGCTCCTCCCCTGTTGGTGCTCTCTCCCAAATAAATAAATAAATACATAAATAAATAAAATCTTCAAAAAAGAAGAGATAAAGAGACATCCTGACTTAGGACAAAGGACCAAGTGCCCAATAAGGAGATAACACCCTGGGAATGCCTGGGTGGCTGAGTGGGTTAAGCCTCTGCCTTCAGCTCAGGTCATGATCTTGGTCCGGGTCCTGGGATCGACCCTGCTCAGCAGGGAGCCTGCTTCTCCCCCTCTCTCTGCCTGCCTCTCTGTCTACTTGTGATCTCAGGTCTGTCAAATAAATAAATAAACTCTTAAAAAAAAAAAAAAAAGGAGACACACTCTGTCTGAGCCGAGACCACAGGAGGGGTGTTTCTGTGTGGCTCCTTTGATCATAATGTGTAAAATCTTAACCTGCGCTATAAGTGAAGTTGAGTTTTGGACTCATAGGAATACTTACCTTCGGATGACATCTACATAAATTAACTTAAGTTTTGACAAATGTGGAGGGGGCCAACCAAAGAAGATCCACGGGTCACAGTCGGTCCCTGGTCTCCAGTTGCCAACTCTCAAGCACTGGCCAGTCCCTCTGAGTGGTGAGAAAGTAGACCAAGTGATGGGTGTGACTCTCAGTTTCCCTTATCCTGGGATGCAAGCAGATTTTCACTTTTTTTTTTTTTTTAAGATTTTATTTATTTAAGAGAATGAGAAAGGGGGAGCAGCACAGGGAGAGGGAGAAGCAGGCTCCCCGCTGAGTGCGAGCCCGATGTGGGGCTGGGTCCCAGGACCCTGGCATCATGACCTGAACTGAAGGCAGACGCTTAACAATCTGAGCTAGGCCCCCCCAGATTTTCACTTAGGATGGTGAGTCTCTGTCACACAGATCTGCACCTCACATTGCAGGGGGCCTTTCTTGCTTGAGCGAGAAGTCATGTAGGGAACTAGAGTCTGAACGGCATTCCAGGGGGCTATGTCTGCCTCGGCTGAAGCCTCCCGACTTCCTTCTATTACGTTCCTTCATCAGGGTAGAGGGTGGGCGCCTCTGCTGGTTTTCCATTTCCCCATCCACAGCAGGAGACCCAGGTGCGCAGTGGAGGCTGGAGCCCGAGCTTCGAGAAGAGCCCACCGCCGTCCCACCGGTGGGGAGAAGGGGCTGGTTGTGAGGTCTGAGTCTGTGACAGAAACATTCCCGAGGCGCTGTGGTTGTAAACGTCCTTGATTTGGAGCTGGCAGGGGCTGGAGGTGTCCTCTCCCTCTGCGGACGCCACGGAGCCAGACAGCTTCATGAGGACGGGGCGGGGACACTGAAGGGACCTCGGCTGTGACTCTTGTCTTCTCTGAAAGATGGCTGAGTGGCAGTGGTGGGGCCCCTGCTGGGAAGACCCGCCTGGATCCTCTGCTTTTAGAGCCTTTCAGCGAGCTGAGTAAGGATCATTGCCGGGGATACTTTTCCACTCTGTTTTCTTGGGAACAGTTCTTAAGATAGAAAGTGAAGTTATCTTAAATTGAAATGGAAACATTATAATTAAACGTTTACAACCAAAGCAGATTGATGGCTATGGTGGTTACATTTTTCATTGTCAGCAGATGCCATTGAAGCTAAATAACCCATTGAAATTGTAAGGAAAAAAAAAATTTTTTTTTTTTCTTTTAAACGTCTGTTAACAATGGTAGTCTTTATTCTATTTGTTTTCTCTGGTGCCTTAGTGACAATAAAATAGAAGGCAGTCGTGCACCGTGAAATTGAGCTGAATCGGGAAAAGCAAGGCTGGTGAAGTGTATTTATTTTTTCTGTTGTAATTTATTGTAGTTGCCTGCGCAGTGGTTGGGAGACGGCTATCTGTTCAGGGTGGCTGCTGGGTTGAAGGAGGTGTCATTTTTAAATTCCCATTTCTCTTCTTTTTCCTAAAGATGAGGCTAGGTGAGAGCTCTCATTTGCACACAGGACTCAGGGTCTGTAAGGACAAAATTCTCCTAATTCCTGGAATGGCATCTCACTCTTACGTGTGCTTCCTGGTTTTGGGGGCGTGTTCTTACTTCACTCCATGTAATTTTGAAAGGAAGGCAAGGTCATTGTCCAAAATTGAGAAAGAGAAAACATCAAGAGCTGTTAAATGTATTTTTCTAGTTCGACCCAGCGCTCTTACACATTCTCTATAAACGACTTTTTCTCCTGCCTTTTTTCTTTTTTGTCTTTGTGTTTTATCACAAGCATTTACAGATGTAATCGCAAACTTTTTATAAACGCTTTTTTTTTAAAAAATATTTTACTTATTTGTCAGAGAGAGAGTGTGTGTGCTCAAGGAAGGGTAGAGGCAGGTTGAGAAGCAGGCTCCCCGAAGAACAGAGAGCCCAATGCCGGACTCAGCCCCAGGACCCTGGGATCATGACCTGAGCTGAAGGCAGACACTTCAGCGACTGAGCCACCCAGGTGTCTCAAACTTTCTGTAAACCTTTCAATAGTTCTTCACTATTTCTTCATGTGAATGTTACATAATTTACTTAATGGGGCCAGTTATGTCGTTTCAAATATTGTGCTGCTCTAAATAATGCTTGAATCTTTCTTTCAGATTATTTCCTTAAGTACATTTTCAGAAGCCATGTACTGGCTGTTGACATTTTTAAAGTCTTATCACACTTTGGGAAATTGCTTCTCAGGGAGGTATCAGGCAGTATTTGTGATGGTCAGTTTTGTGCAGTAACTTGGCAAGTCTGTAGTCCCCAGTTATTTATTTCTCTGAGGTAGATGTGATTAAAGTTCATAATCAGTTAGTTTTAATTAAAGGAGATTATTTTAGGACATCTGGTGGGCCTGGTCCAATCAGTTGAAGTACCTTATGAGCAGAACTGAAGTCTCCTTCAGGCAAGAAGAAATCCTGCCTGTGGATAGTAGCTTCCTGTCTGAGATGTTCCAGGCTGTGCTTCTGGAAGGACGGCCTTATAAGTTTTTTCTTTTTAATGTGTGTTTTGTTTTTGTTTTTGTTTTGCCCTATGGGTTTTAAAGTTGGCTAGCCAATCCCTTGCAGTTGCTTAAGTCAATTCCTTCCAACATGTCTCTTAATATCTATCTCCTCCTGGTTCCGTGGTTGAACCCTGGGTGATACATAGCTCCAACGGAAACCATATGAAGTGCTCCTCCTCATAGTACTGAACTGAATATTATCATATTAACATTTTTACTTATTTGATTAATGTAAAATGTATCCAACTGTTTTCTAGATTGCTTTTCTCTCTAATGGCACCAAAGAGTTTTCAGATGCTTATTAACCATTTGTACATCTGCTTTTGGTAATTGTCTTTTCCCATCTTTGGTGGTGAGGCACGGTAGTTGAGAAGGCCAGCTGTGTGTCTCTGTGCACATCCCACCTCTGCCATTTACTAGTGACTGTGATCGCCTCAGTTTCTTTGTTTGTAAAATGGGCTTACTGATAGTACCCTCTTTTGCCAGTTATAGATGTTTTTCCTCTCCGCCCCTGGTTCACCCTACAACACCTGCTTGGAGATCATGGGATGGGCACTAAACATGTCTCCTTTGTAGTGAGCACGATTTACATGTTGTCAGTAGAGAGTGCTGGAAGGAATGCAGAAGGAAGGAAGGGCGTTCTCCCTGGGCATCTGGAGTGCTGTTTTGTCTTCTTCCTGCAGCCCTTTTGGCTGCAGTGTTGTATGTGGAGAATCCAGAGTGTCACATCACACTAGACACAGACCTGAGCATGCAATTGCTCTGTGAGCTCAAAGCCCCGGCCTGGCCTGCGGACCACTTTGCTGGGACCTTCCCAAGTTGGACACTGTGCCCCCCACGTCTTGTGCTGCCCTGCCAGGTAGTGGATGTCCAATACCCCTTGAAGCCCATGTGCTAGCCTTGGCCTTCCTGTGGCCCCTGGTGTAGATGTGTTACACCCCAGGCTTTGTGCTGCCCTACTGGTGAGTGGACTTCTGACACTGATCAACTCTCTGTGCCCGGCCACTAGCATTGGTCTTCCTTCATGGAGGTCTGGTGAGAGTGGGCCAGCTCTGGGCTGGGCAACCCGATGTGCTTCTCTGCATTCTGGGGGCTGTCATCTTGTTCTCTCCAACAAAGTCTGAATCTCAGCATGATGAAGGCCTCCTCCAACCCCTGTCATGTTGTCCCACTCTCCGTTAGCTCTAGGGCACTCTTTTGAGGGTTTTAAAAAATCTATTATGTTGGTGACTTCTTCCCCATTGTAGTTAATAACTATTCATTTTAAAATTTTCTTATTCAAAGTCTGATTCAACCCTGGCTGTTACTTTACATCACAGAATTACTGTGAAGATTTTCTGAGATAATTTTTATGTCACTGGTCTGTAAATAGTCAGTGCTCAATGAATGCTAGTCCATATTACTCTAGGCATTTTCTTATTGATTTCTATGAGCTATTTATATGTTAAGGATGTGAGCTTTAAAATAGAACTTTAGAAAGGTAATATAACAGAGTGGCCTTGGAATATCTAACTAGAAGGTCTGATTTTGTATTCATTAAGAAGTAACCAGAATTAAGTGTAACTGTCTAGTAAAAGAGAGTTGGATTTGAATTCTGGCTCTGTAATTTGCTATCTTTGGGAAAATCACTTAGCCTCTTCTGGCCTTTTGTTTCTCCTGATTAAAAAGTGAATACAAAAAAAAAAAAAAACCCTACTTTATCAGGTTGCTGGAAGATTACATAAAAGAATAATACAGCCTTTATTATACTTTCTCCTACATGGTAAGCCCTTCATAAATTACCCCTTCTTTTCCCTTCACAATTCAAGTCACCAAGTTTCACTGCTAATGAAGAGTGTCATTTGGCATTCACAGTCAACCTTATGAAATCGTCAATGTAGGTATTATTTTTCAATCTAGTTTTGCAGATGAATAAAAACAAAGGAATAAAGTCATGACATTAAACCAGTTAGCATGACACGGCCTGTTAGTGGCAAAGAAAGGACCATAGTGTTGCATTTGGGACTTGATTTTACCCTACTTACAATTTAACAAGTTAATCCATACTCTGTGGATTCTGGTGAATTGGACCTTTTGTCACTTTGAAGTTACCCTCTTTTATTTTTTTTTTAAAGACTTTATTTATTCATTTGACGGAGAGAAATACAGGGAGAGAAGAACACAAGCAGGGGAAATGCAAGAGAGAGAAGCAGGCTTCCTGCCGAGCAGGGATCCTGACATGGGGCTCGATCCCAGGGCCCTGGGATCATGACCTGAGCCAAAGGCAGATGGTTAACGACTGAGCCACCCAGGCGCCCCCAAAGTTACCCTCTTTATATCTTTTTATGCTTTTTGTCTTAAAATCTACTTTGATATTAATATTATATCAGTTTACTTCTGGTTACTCTTCACATGGCATATTTCTCAAACTTTTAACTTTAACCCATATTTAAAATATTTTGTTTGAGTCTCTTGGGTTTTTATTTTTATTTTATTTTATTTTTTTTGCCAGTCTGTCCTTGTGTATTAATTGGCATATTTTGTTCATTTACATTTAATGCAGTCCCTGATACTGTTGTGTTTTAATCCGTGATCTTACCACCTATTGTCTCTTTATTATTCCTGTTCTATATTCCTTTTTTCTTCCTTTTGGATTAAGGGAAAGGATGGAATAGTAAAAAAAAAAAAAAATGTTCTCAGTTAGCTATGAATCTGCACACTTTTATTGTTTTTGTGGCTATTCTAGAGAATAGAGTGTGTCGCATTTGCTTATCAACATGTAATACTATTTGGTAATGTTGCCATTTTTCCAGACATTTCCTTATTTTATTCCATTTTTCATGTTCCCTAACTGTATTTTATTATTCTGTAAGTTAATGCACTATTAGCAATATTTTTTATAATCAATATTCATATACATTACCCACGTATTTACCATTTTCTTTGCCCTTTTTTTTTTTTCTTGCTTCCTGCAGCTCTGTTCTACCATCTGGGCTCATCTTTTCTTCTTCTTTCTTCAACATTTTATTTAGTAGTGTCTGCTGTCAGTAAAATATTATCAGATTTCGTTGGTATGAAAATGCCTTACTTCATTTTTGTTGTGGAAGAACATCTTCCCTGGTTATAGAAATCTAAGTTGGCAGTTATTTTCTTTCAGCACTTTGAATATATCATTATACTGTCTTCTAGCTTACATTGTTTGTGTTGAGAAGTTATAGTCAATCTGACTAGTTTTACTTTCAAGATAATAATCTTTCTTCTTTCTGTGTCTGTTTTTTAAAAAATAAAATTCTTGAGGTATAATTTGGATACAGTAAAACACATGCATTTTAAATGGGGATTTTGAAGAGTTTTGACAAACGTATACACTTCACTTTACTAGTCAGTACCACTAGCAAGATGCAGAATATTGCCATGACAACTGATGATTTCCTTGCACATTACTCCAACCTCCCCCACCCTTGTTCCCAGGCAACCACTGACCTGCTTTCCATCTCCATAGATTGGATTGGCTGTCTGTAGGTGTAATATAGATGTAAAGATGGTTCTGGTATCTTTTGCTCAGCATGATGTTTTGAGATTTAGTCATGTTGTTGAGTGTATCAAACTCTTTCCTCCTCTGTTTTTTCAGTGGAAGTTCATGGCATAGATGCCATTTGTTATCTATTTGCTTATTCACAGACATTTACGTGTTTTCCAGTTTTGTGCTAATATGAATAAAATTCCCATGGACATTCATAGACAGATCTCTCTGTGAACATATGTTTATATTTCATGTGGTTATTAATTAATCCTCAGGATTAGGATCACTGAATCATAGTATAAGAGCAAGTTTAATTTTATGAAAAACTGCCCAATTGCTTTTCAAAGTGACTGTATCATTTATACTTCCTACGGCAGTGTAGGAGTTTCAGTTGCTCCTCATCCTTGTCAACATCTGATGTTGTCAACTTTGATTTTAAACACTCTTGCATCTATACAGAGTATCTAATTGTGGTTTTATTTGCACTGCATTAATCACTAAATATTTTGGCATCTTTTCTTGTACTTATGACATTCATGTTTCTCCTTTGTTGAAATGTTTGTTAAAATCTTTTGTCCATTAAAAAAAAAACTCAGGTTAACTGTTTTCTAATTATTAAATTATGAGAGTTGTTTTATATTTTGGATACCTGTCTCTTATTACATACATAATGCAAACATTTTCTACTAGTCTTTGCTTTCCTTTTTATTTTCTTGCCTTTTGGAGGACAAAAGTTTTAGATTTTAATGAAATATAGTATATCAGTTTTTGACTCTACGGGTCATGATCTTTATGTCCTATCATTTTTTTCACCCTACCTGAAGTCATGAGGATTTTGTGCTACATTTCCTCGAATGGGTTTTGTAGTACAGTTTTAATGCTCAGGACTAGAATTCATCAGAGTTTACTTTTGCAAATGGCTAGAAGTAACGGTCCAGGTTCTTTCTTTACTTTGTCCTCTCTGTCTATCCTTACCTTCCATTTATTTCCTACCTTCTTCTTCTTCTTCTTCTTTTTTTTTTTTTTTTTTTTGCCATTGTTGAAAAAATTCTTTCCTTGTTGAAGTACCTTGATAGCTTTGTTGAAAATCAACTGACTATATATTTTTTCAAGTCTATTTGGGACTCTCTAATTCATGCCATGTAGCTACATGTCTGTTTGTCCACACTGTTTTAATTATCTTGAGTCCAGGGGTATAAGCTCTTCAGTTTCATCTTCTGTTTCAAAGTTGTTCTGCTGATTGAAGTCTTTTGAATTTCAATGTAAGTTTCAGAATTAGTTTATCAATTTGTACCAATTTGACTGAGCTTACTTTGAATCCGTAGATCAATTTGGGAAGAATTAACATACATTTCAATAAAATTGAGTGTTATGATATGTGAATAGGTTATGGCTATCGATTTAAGTCTTACATATTTTTTCTCAACAATGATTTATAGTTTTTAGCATATAGATATATTTTGTTGCATTTATTCTCAAATATTTTTAATGCTACTGTAAGTGATACTCTTTTAATACTCTAAATTTTAATTTAGAAACACAGTTGTCTTTTTATATTGATATTATATTCTGTGACTTTACTAATCTCACTTTGTTGTTCTAATAACTTTTTTGATAGTTTTCCAAAAACTTCCTATACAGATGACCATCAATTAAGCCACCTGTTAATAAAGACAGTTTACCTCTTTTCTAATTTGAATACCTATTATTTCTTTTTCTTACCTTCTTATTGAGAACACCAGTACAATGTTGTATAGAAGTGGTGAGGTTGGACAACCTTCCCTTCTTCCTGATTTTCCTGGAAAAAGCACTTAATCTTTCACCATTAAATATATTGTTAGCTGTGGGGTTTTTTTGGGTGTGTGTGTATGTATTTTATGAGATTGAGGGAGTTTTGTTCTATTTCTGCTTTGCTGTGAGGATAAGTTGTGTTGAATTGTGTCAAACTTTATTTCTTCATTTGTTGATACCATGTTTTCTTTTTAAACTTATTACTAAGGTAAAGTACATTGATTGATTTTTATATGCTAAATCAGAGAGAAGGAGAGAGAGAGAGAGAGAATACACACTTTTGAGGGTGAGTAAGCAACATGTAAATGATAAATAGGTTAAAATGGTAATAGGCCCATCTGGGTGTTCTTCATAACATTCTTATTCTTGCAACGTTTCTGTAAATTTGAAATTATTTCCAAATAAAATGTTAAAATATATGAAAAGAGATCTAAGACTGTGCCTGAAAACTGCCGTAACACAGTCCCCGGTGGGTGCATTTTTGTAGTCTGTTCTTTTGAATGTTCATGTTTTGAAGTTCATATTGCCTTGTCTCCCTGTGTGTCTGGTTAGTTTTTGTCATGTACTAGACATTGTGTTTTCAGAACAGTTTGTGGAAATTTTTGGAGTCCACAGATGAGGTTACCTGTCTTCAGGAATGTTTATGTTTGCTTCTGCGGGTGATGAGGAGCACTGGCATTCTGGGTTACCAGAGGAAACTCAGATCATCTTGCCACACCTTCAGGGACTGACGTGATTTGAAATAAAACTGAGTGGCAGCCCCTTTTTGGCTCGCTTTTGTTCCCACGCTATGGCCCTGGGGGGTTCCCAAACAAATTTAAGGTCTCTGTGGGGGTGTGTCTTCACTAGGCCTCTGCTACTTTGAGGGCTCTGGACTTCATTACGTGTCTGTAGCCCTGTAAGGTGTCAAAAGCTATCATCCACTCAGCTTCCCCCTCTGATATTAAAAAATGTCCACAGAGGGAATGAAACCTCCAATCCCAGGCTCTTCTCCCCTGGCCTCTGTCATCTCTTGCAGTCTGGTTCAGTAGTTCTTTGTGTTTCTGTTTCTTCACTTTTTTGGCTTCCCTCAGTAAATCACCCTTATATTTTGATCAGTTTTCCTTGTTGTCTTCTGCAGGGTTGTTGGTTGGGATTATCCAGATAATCATTCCTGAAAGCAGTGGTCTCCCATCTTGATTGATTTAATTGCTGTTAAAGAATGGATGATAGGGATAGCTGAGGGCTTAGTCATTCCTGTATCAGTGGACGTTTAATTAGTTTACAAATTTTTATTGTTTCTAATAATGGTGGGTTAATTGTGTTTGCACATGTCTCTTGTGAACTTTTGTAAGTACTTTTCTAGCAAAGGTTCCAGGAAATGGAAATACCACGTCATGGGGTTTGCATATTCACCAATTTTTTATTTTGAAGTAGCCAATTATGTTCCAAAGTGGTGATACTTACCAATACCTTACCTGTCTTGGTAGATTAACATGGGAGAGTCTTCATGTCCCTGCATTCTTTTCAGTGCTTGGTAAAAACCTTTTTAATGTAGTCAGTTTGGTGAGTGACTATAATATCTTCTTTTTTCTTAACAGTAATATCTTCATATTCTGATTTTCATTTCAGTGACTGCTAGTGATGTCGAACATCTTTTCACATGTTCATTGGAAATTTGTATTTCCTTTTCAATGAAATCCCTTTTCATATCATTTGGCTATGGGCTTATCTTTATTGATTTATAGGTGTCCATTATGTATTGTGGATATTAGGTCTTAACTTATGCACCAGATATTGTCCCTGATTTGTCATATCCATTCAGTTTTTATGGAAGTCTTTTTTCTTATAGATGTTCAAAATTTTATGGATGTCACACTATCAATCTTATGTTCTATGACTCCGCACTGTATATCTCTTCCCAAAATCTTAAACTTTATCTCCTATAATTCTCCTAATAATCCTGTTTATTTTTTGCATGTCAGTGGCTTACAACCCAACATTAAACATTTTTCATTGTTTGCACATGTCTTTTGAGTTTGCATTTTATTTTCAGATTTCATGATACCACTTTTAAATGAGAGCATTTGGTGACCTTTTCATGACTGTAAAAGTTGCTGCTTTTCCCCATCACATTTTTTTCTATTTTTTTTTTTCTTTTTTCTAATGATGACAAGAAGCTTCAGCATGAAATGACGCAGAAACCTGGGCTGAGCATCAGGGGAAAACAGATCGGAATTTTGGCTGCCACCCAACTTTCTACGTTTCCCTCTAGGCACAAGCGTCTTGTCCCTTTGAGCCTCAGTTTCCTGTCTCAAAATAGAGATCAGTAAACTCCAAAGTCTTTTCTGGCTCTCATAGTTTTATAATTCTATCTTGATGAAATGTAATCTTTTAAAAGATTGGTATTGGTGTTGCTTTAGACCTTTGAACTGAAAGTAAGTTATACATTGCAAACCAGGGGCAGAAAAGTCATTGAAAACCTTATTTCCCAAATGTCATATACAGTATATTAGTCTGTTTAGAGGCCTTCCGTTAAAACAACATAAAGGATGGGTGTTCGAATACATTTGGAAAATACTTCTTATTGCTTGCTGAATTCATATACTACTCTTGGAGATCCCAAATGCCCATCAGCTTCTAAACTCTGCCAGTTCACGAGGGCAGGTGACTGTCACCAAACCCCAGGGGAGGCAGGCGTTCTCAGCCCGTGTGTGCCAGCCCCGCTTGTCTCTGTGCCACGGCCAATCACACTGCCCTTTTGGGTTGTCCCTGTCTTGTTAATTACTGTTTGGGCAGCTGGTCCTAATCCCCTACCCCAGGAACAGGGCCAGGCCCAACAGAAGACATCTCTTGTCCATGCTGAATTTACCATTGTTTTGCTTCTGCACATGGCTCTGGAGAGCTGAATGGAGCTTTCAAGTAGGGCTCGTCTGAACAGAGATTTTTGGGTTCTGGCTTAGACCCACCTATGCCATGGTGCCCTGTCGTGAATGCCAAATTTCCGTTTTCGGAAACAGGCAGCGGAGTGATCATCTCGGCAACTTTACAGCCGAAAGGCGCCCCGGCCTAACTTTGATCTGGCATCTAAAATAAAACAGTAAGTGTAAGACAGGAGGCTGGTGTTGAATTCATGGCTTCTCTTCTCAGTGTCTCATCGTGAACCTGCTCACGGTGGAAGGTTGCAGCCGGTGCCTGCGTCAAGCGGGGGCGTGTCTCTGTGATTCCCAGCGACCCGCCGCGTGCGAGGTGATGCGGTGAGCCCTCCGTCTGGATACCGAGTGCCAGCAGTCCGCTTGGCCTCTCCGGCGACTCGAGGTCTTCCAGATAGGCATTTCCCAAGATAGAGCTGTGATAGCAAACGTCTTGCTTAAAGCTTAAACGAGAAAACAGTTCTGTCATCCAGAAATCTGCTTATTTATCTCTTAGGAAAACATTTATAAATATAGTTTTAAGGAGACAGAAACCATTCCGTTCTGGGTGATCGTGTTAGACTCCTCGGTTGGTTTGTTTTCCATGTGGACACTGTCCTCTTGCCCCTGCGGCCGCTTCTCCAGAGCGAGCGCCGGCAGTGTCTTCTTTGATGCCGCGTTCCAACCACGACCGCGGCCGAATGGCTCTAGGTGAAATGGTGCCACTTTCGGGGCCAGGCACCAGCCCTTTTTGTTTATCCCCTCTGCGAAGCTAATAAGGAAGCTTTAAATGTAGACCTTAAAATGAGTCGACACTGAATCGGACTCATTAAAAACTTAAAATAACACCTCACCATCCAAGGCCCTCCGGCGATTGGCACAGAAGGTGCTCTATGTATTACAAGAAGAACTAAGCATTTTGAGCTTAATAGAACGCAACAAACAGCCATTGATGAGTCAAGGGAACTCTGGAGGGATTCCTAATTGGGGGTGGGGGAGGGGAGACTGCCGAGGCGCAGAGGCGCAGAGGCCACCGCATTTCAGGGGTGGGGTGGGAGATACGGAAGGGGTGGGAGGAGGAGGAGGAGGAGGAAGGGAAGAGAGGGAATAAAGAGCCTTCCAGGGCCACGGGGGGAGGTTAGGAAGCGAGGAGCCAGCAAACACAAGTGGGGACTGCTCCCTTGGGAACTGAGGGACTGAGTTCAAAGGCAGGAACAGAGCGCGACAAGGATCAAGCCCGTCACTTCAGGACATTTGTGGCATCCCTGCTTGTACTTGGAAACTCAAGTAAATCAGATTTGAAATTCTGCCCAGCCTGGGAAGGCCCAGAGGACTCTCCTGAAGGTTTTGGGGGAAATTTGCAAAGATATGTTGGCGCCTAGTGGTCTGAATAAGAAAGAATACTGATCAAAGAAGGAAGTGTGGTGTGTGTGTGTGTGTGTGTGTGTGTGTGTGTGTTTGAGAGGTGTCCTTAATCTTTCTTGATTATTTTCCGAGTTTCCTGAAAATGATTGCTTTCACGCATGGTTCTCTGGGGATGGATTGTTTTTTAAGGGTTTGCAGAATTCTTTAAAAAGAGAGGGAGAGAGAAAGGAATCCAAAGATGTATGTGGTACAATTTCAGGCCAGAGCATTTAGTCCCTGCTGCAGAACTTTCTGGAAGTCTTCCCCAGGTGGTTGAGTCTGGAGTGAAATAACATGCAGTAGATCAGGGACTGACACACTTTTTCTGCAAAGGGCTATATAGCCAATTTTGGGGGCTCTGTAGGCTTTGCCCGAAAGCAGAAAATGGGCGAGCACAGCTGTGTTTCAGGAACCCTTTGGTTGTAGAAACAGGTGGCAAGCCCCTTTTGGCCACCCGTGGAGTAGGGCACCCAAAGGATCCCAGCAGGTCATGCAAACATGAGAAATGAACTAATTTTTTAAGCCCCTTTCAGTGCTGGGACAGTTTGTCGCCCAGGCTCTTTGATGGATCGAAGGCAAAATGGGGCCAATTTTCTGGTTTATAGAAATGAGACAGTTTTCCCAAGAAGATGGCCAGGCTGAAACCCCAGACCACATCAGCTAAATGTGCATTTATTGGTCACCAGCTGTGTTCTCCAGCTACATTTTTCTGAGGCTCCTATAACTGTCCTCAGGGAGCAGTCTAAAGATGTCTTGTGGGAAGGATCCACGAGCTGGGGTTTTAAAGGGCTGTGGAGGACACATCTGATTACCCAGACCTGCCCTCTGGGAGTCAGGACTGTGGGGATGGGCTGCTGTTCCTGCCCCCACACCTGCTGGGGAGCCATTGGCTTTTATTTACCAGCTTTTATTTACCGGCCATGACTCTTATTTACCGGCTACCTCCCTAACACCCGTCTGTGCACCCCCTCACCCCAGGTCTCTCTCCTGGTCCAGCCATGCTGACCCTACCCTCTATCATGGCACTTATTCACGCGTCTCTCCCCTAAAATCACTCTGCCCTCCACCAAGAAAAGCACTGGTCCTTACCCATCCTGTGTCCTCGGAGCCTGGCACCTCGCAGGTGCTTCGGAAATTCCTGCGAACCTTCAAATCCTATGTCTGAACTTTTCTGGGTTTTATTTATAATTCCCATAGCAAAATACACGTTTTCTAATGCCTACTCCAAATCTCTGCCCTCTCAGCCGAGAACCCCTTTCTGAAGCCCAGTCTCTTCCACTTCCCTTGTGCGCTGGAGACGCACAAAACATCTGGCATCAGTCACCCTGCAGACAGCGGGGGCGGAGGGGGGTGTCTTGCTGCTGCCCTTCTGAAGTTCATGCGTGTTTTGTGGCTCAGAGGGGACCTTGTTCTCTCACTTGGTAACGAAGCCGCAGTACAGCAAGTGACAGAAAGCTGATCCGCGGGACCAGAGGCTGCGAAATGGGTCTTTAGCTCCTACTTGATCCTTTTCATGTTCTTCTCACAGATTCATTAGTTCCTCCCTCAAGACTGCCTTTCTCTTCCTGATTTTGCTTGGCTTGAATATTTTTCCCCTCTAACTTGTGTTTGCCAATTTAGTTCTGCCACTTTGGGTTTGAATTGGGGTGGAGGATGAATTGGTCTCCTGTGCTCAGAGCGGGAAGACGGGTCCCCGATTTCTTTATTAATCACTGCTAGCTCTTGTCACTTGTGCCAGCACCATTCGGTTTGGCTGGCTGTGGGCACAGTCTGGGTGGGACCATGGCGGGAGCCGGGGGAGCAGCGGATAAGACGTAGTTACCGCTCTCCGAGTGGTCGCAGCTGGCAGCCGCTCAAGCTGTATGCGAGGGGAGGACAAGAAAGAGGGAACAGTGGCTTTGTGCGGAGGGTCATGCAGCTGACCTTGAAGGTGTCTGGGGCTCTCCTAGGACAAGGCTGGAAGAAGAGTCCCCTGGGGTAGAGGAAAAGGCAGAGCAAAGGCACACAGATGTGTGTATGCTGTGAGCATGGTTCAGAGACCACAGGTGTGCACCTGCAGGTGAGCATGATTCAGAGGCCCACAGATGTCATGGCCAGGTGAGCCTGGTGCAAAGGCACACAGGTGTGCATGGCCAGGTGAGCCTGGTGTAAGGGCACACAGGTGCGCATGGCCAGGTGAGCCTGGTGCAAAGGCACACAGGTGCGGGTATGCAGGTGAGCCTGGTGCAAAGGCACACAGGTGCGCGTGTGCAGGTGAGCCTGGTGCAAAGGCACACAGGTGCGCGTATGCAGGTGAGCCTGGTGCAAAGGCACACAGGTGCGCGTATGCAGGTGAGCCTGGTGCAAAGGCACACGGGTGCGCGTATGCAGGTGAGCCTGGTGCAAAGACCACAGGGGACCCATGCAGGCACGTTCAACAGGAATAGCAGGAACTGGGCCAGACAGGCAGGTGTGGATGAGGTGACCTGAGTGTCCTCCTCACGGAGTGCAAAGCCTGCTTTGTGCATGGGGTGGGGGTGGGAACAGAGCCGTGGTGACTTGGTGTGTGTCTCAGGACAAACTCTGGAAGGGGGTGTGAAGAAGGGGGTGGAGGCCTGTCATGAAGCCATTTCAGTGAGAGTCGATGAGTGGGAGACAGGAGGACAGAGGTGCAAGAGAGGAGCCTGGCTGGAACCAGCAGGACTCGGGGACAGATTCTATGTGGGAGCCAAGAACAGGGTAGGAGGCGGAGGTGTCCCTGAGGCTTAAAATGTGGGCCGTGGGACGGGGCTGAAATAAAAGCCCCAGTTCACGTGTATTTATTTTAAAGTATAGCTCACAGCATGTGCCCGCGATGGTGTCCCTGGCTGGACGTCCCCTCCCTCCACAAATGGGGAAAACTGGGCAGAAGACGGAAAAGAGGGGCACAAATTGTGACCCCGAGAGAAGGAAATGAAGGCGGCTGTACCCCCAGGAGGCCAGCAAGGGCCATGCTATTTGGGAAGAACTCGGGAGTCATGAGCAAGGACCACGAGAACTCCTGCAGGGACCAGCCGCGTGGGGACTGGGGCCCACGCCGAGCCTTGAGACTGACCCGCGGCCACGAGACCTGTGTGCAAGGGCGCAGCTGTCTCTGGGGCGCACCTCTGAAGACGGCTGGGGCTGGGAGTCCGGACAGAGATGGGTCCTACCCTTGTTACACTGAGCCGCAGCAGGGTGAGCGAGGTGGACCTGGGAACCAGAGACCAAGCATGAAGGGAGGAAGGGGAGACCTGCTCACAGAGCCGCCCCAGCGGGAGAACGAGCCCAACCCTTGCTCACCTGGTTGTCTTCGTTTTCTTGCCATGATTCCCTAATGGCACAGATGAGGCAGCGGAGGATTCGGGAACACTCAGATTTTCTGAGTGCCCAAAGACCGCATCAGTGAGACATAAGTATGTGACCAAAGAGCCCACGGTCCTCTTTGCATGCCATTGACATCTCGGGACCTCACTATTTGGCCACTGCCCAGCCCCTTCCGGAACACCCCACCAACCCCATCCCTGCAAGGAGCCAACTCAGTCTCCCCAGGTTCTGTGCTAGTCACCCCTTTCCACAACGCCATACAGATCAACACAGATGTAGTTCTTGGGCTGAAGCCCAAGCCACCAGGAAAGCTGCCTCCTAGTTCCAGCAGATGGACCCCTGTAGATGGTCTACGCTTGGGGAAATGCCCATTTATGTTCTTGACTCAAGAGGCATCTAGAGGCCACATCTGCAGCCTCCCACTGCAATCCTCTCCGCACGTGCCAGGGTCTTCCTGACCAAGGCACGTCTTTCTAAAGCTGTTGAGAACACGTCTGAACGTTTCTCATTAAACCAAACACATCATCTCCCCTCCCGTTCAGTCCATTTTCGTTGAAGAGCATTGCTCAGCTGTTGGAGTATCACATCAATTGCTGCTTTCTTTCTGAGCAGGGACCTAGTCCATTGTTTCAGTCCATAGCCCAGGGGTCGTGTGATGACACAGAACCGGGTCCCCGTGAGATCACTGGGCATTGTTGGCACATGTCATTGGCGCTGAATTTGAAGAGAAACTGCATTTTGTAGGACTAGCACCTGCCTGCTTACTCACGAGGAAGGAGCTGGAAAATGTTCACAAAATCTAATGTTGGCCGTGCCTTTTTTTTTTTTTTTTAAGATTTTATTTATTTATTTGAGAGAGAAAGAGTATGCGTGAGCAGGGTGAAGGGTAGAGGGAGAAGCAGACACTCCCTGTTGAGCAGGGAGCCCAATGTGGGACTTGATCTCAGGACCTCGGACTCGAGACCTGAGCTGAAGGCAGATGCTCAACCGACTGGGCTACCCAGATACCCCCAATATGGGCCATTCTTTGTAATCTTTTAATTCTGCTCTTTTTGAAGATGATGGAACATCATGTTTGTTTTTCTGTGCCTCTCAGAAAGTTATTTTGCCTTCCTGTTTTCCCACCTCGCCTGTGTTTTCCATTAAGGAAACAAAGGGGAGGGTTGTGGGTCTCTCCCTAGTAGTACAGTCTGAGTTATGAGTCTGCTTATTGCTAAGGGTTTCCTTAATCGTTCAAATAAGAAAGGTGACCAGGAAGGTGATCCTATTGAGACATAATATCAGAGTTAGATCAGAACGCCCAAGATGGAGAACGTGGGCTCTTCTTTAAGTGGTGCTGTGGGTTCTCCGAATTCACACACACATGAAACCCCTGAGTCAGATAGCAGGCAGAGGTCCCTCTCCATCAGGGTCACTCAAGTACATGCTCATGTGACCAGGCTGATGACGTGAGGCCAGGAGAGGGCCACATAACACAGTGGAGAGGGACAGGGGGCCGCAGGCTTGTGCCCCGTCTCATTGGGAGGGGCGTGTTAGCCCATGGTGGCCATGTAGGAACTGGGGCCCAGGGCCATACGACCACCTGTTGGTTGTTTCACATCCAGATGTCTGGAGTGAATGTAAAGTATTTCAGGTTTCAGCTGTGGACACTTAACCCCAAGAAGGGCAGCACATCTTCCTATGACTTTGCAAGCTTTGCCCTGAGAATTGCTTATTAATGGCCCTCTCCCATCATTTGCTAAATGGGGCTTTTGACCCTATGGTGTTTTTTTCTCTCTGGAGCCTCTGATCTCATCCTACGTCCTATATCCAGGGCATTTTCTGGCTGCTCTGCTGTGCACACCACGCTTTATTCCCATAGCATCCTCCCTCATCAGGCAAGTGGCTCTCCTGCCCCTTCCTCATGCCCGAGTCCCGTGTTTTCCTCTGCGCTCTTCTCCTGGACTCTGGCAAGGCCTCCTCCTCTGTCTGCCCTTCTGGACCTCACCCACCTTTAGGACCCAGCCCAGTCCCATTGTCTTTTGAGAAATCTTCTTTGGCTGGATTTTACATTCATTCTGTCCTTCTTGGGAACACCAAGTGGTGTGATGGAAAATACACCTGTCTTGTGGTCCCTAGACACTCCTTAAACAACAGACGCCTGACTCCACTGGCTTAATCCGTAAGGGAAATTAATTAGTTAGCCTAATAAAATCTAAGGGGACAGGGGCGCCTGGGTGGCTCAGTGGGTTAAAGCCTCTGCCTTCGGCTCAGGTCATGATCCCAGGGTCCTGGGATCGAGTCCCACATTGGGCTCTCTGCTCAGCAGGGAGCTTGCTTCCTCCTCTCTCTCTGCCTACCTCTCTGCCTACTTGTGATCTCTGTCAAATAAATAAATCAAAATAAAAAAAAAATCCAAGGGGACATCTGACCTCAAGCCCAGCTGGATTTAGGTACCATCCTAATGGCCTCAAGAACCTGTTTCTCTATCTTTCGGTTTTGTGCTGCCTATGGTAACTTCCTTTGGAGTGACAAGAGGGCCCGTAGCTCTAGATCTTGACCCTATCAGCTGGACAATCTACTCGCAGAGTCCTTTTCTTTCCCAGCGATCCCAACAAAAATTGCCACTTGCCCTTCCCTGGCCCTACCTGAGTCGTGTGCCCATCTCTGAACCAAACTCTGGGACCAGCGGAATGGAATACTCTGATTGGCCTGCCCCGGGTCACCTGCCGACCCTGGAGTTAACGATAATATGAGCTCCATCCACACCCCGTGGAGTGAAAGTGTGAAATGGGTTTTTCCACCAAAGAAAACGGATCTGTTGTTATCAGAAAAAAGGAAACCGAGACTAGGTTGGCTAAAATCATATATGTTCACTGTCCTTAGGTCTCCAAGTAAATTAGAAAATTTAGCATTTGGAATTTGTCAACCAGAACTCTTAACCAGTTTTATTCTCGGATATTAATGCATCTCGTTATTCAAACAAATCGATACATAAATAATTTTGTTTTTATTCACCGTGGGGTGTGCTGGGTTGTGGGTTACTGTGCTAAACAGAGAGAATAAGACAGTTTCTCATGAGTCTGGCACCGAAGCTGGATCTGAATTACCCAAGGAAATATGATTATGAGAAATGATGTGGAGGAGAAGTATTAGGACAGGGAGGCCTGCTACAGTCTGGGGGGTCAGACATGACTTTCCTGTGGTGACACCAAAGCCGGACCTAAACAATGAGCAGGTGTCACCCAAGGGAAGGGTGGGTGGGTTTGAGATCTGGATCTTGTTTCTACATGATGGATCAACTCCGATTGGATGCTGACATTTATACCAGCATGGATTGAGTTTCTTGTCTTGTCTTCTCTTTTTTAAAGATTTTATTTATTTATCTGAGAGGGAGAGAGACAGAGCGAGCACGAGCTGGGGGAAGGGCAGAGGGAGAAGGAGAAGCAGGCTCCCTGTGGGGCTGCGTCCTAGGGTCCTGAGATCACAACCTGGGCCGAAGGTAGATGCTTAACAGACCGAGCCACCCAGGCACCCCAGCGTAGATTAAGTTTCTGTAAAGACTTCTTAATAAAAAAAGTTTCCATGAATTTCCTGGGGATGATTACCAGCAAGAAATTTTTTTTTTTTTTTTTTTTCTGAACGGAAACTCGGCTGATCCATAGTAGTGACCTGTGGATTTTTGGTCTCTACAATTTTCCTGGCATTTGCTATTGTTGCAAAGCCATCCACAATGCCTCATGCCCAAGACCCAAAGGCCCACATTAAGGAGCTGACCAAGCTAAGCTTAGGGATGAATTTTGGGGTCCAGAGTGCACCTTCCCTCTAGGACTCTCTTGTCCCCTGGTGTTGAGATGTTCAGTCTTAGTCTTCACGGACTCATGCTCTGTTTCAGCTGCATTACAGGTTGCAGGTAAGAGTCAGTTTCGTAAATATTAAGTGCACTGAAGGCAACTGACCTTCGTCCTCTGAGCCAAATAAAACTTCCACTTGATGATGCTTCCCATTCTCTCCTGACCCAGACTACTTGACTCAGTTCCTACTTGTAAGGCAAATGGGTTTTCATGAGCGGCAGGATATTTTTAAAGTGCAATCTCCATAACCCTCCGCTGGCTGGGCTTCCCTTGAGATGGGGGCGGAACCAGCCTGTGGTCCAGACTCTGCACCCTTTCATTGCCGCCAAGAGGTTGGATGGGACTGGGCTGTGTTCAAGGGTGGGTGCACTTCACAATTACTGTCCTTCTTCCTTTCCTGAGATAAATGCTGTGCATTATCTGTAGATTTCCTTCTCTGTCTCTGTCTTTTTTTAAAAGATTTATTTATTTGACAGAGAGAGAGATCACAAGTATGCACAGAGGCAGGCAGAGAGGAGGAAGCAGGCTCCCCGCTGAGCAGAGAGCCCGATGCGGGGCTCAATCCCAGGACCCTGAGATCATGACCTGAGCCGAAGGCAGGAGGCTTAACCCACTGAGCCACCCAGACACCCCTAAATTTCCCTCTCTTTGCACTGTTTTTCTTACATTTTTGATTTGCAAAATCCATTTTATTTTGGTCCATTTTCTCTGTTTACGGTTGTGATGGCCTGAACTGCTTGTCTTTGGAAATCCATAACCGTGCATTTGAGGGAAACCGTAACTTCACGGTAGAATCCTTGGTCTCAGCTCTCCCTGGTTTGAAAGGAAGTTCTGGAGTGACCCCTGTAGCTTCACTTGGCCGGGGGACTAGCTTCGGGGTGTGGGGGGTCACGGAGAGCAATGTTCTCCTTCCCTCCACGGTCCAGGAAAGTCACAGTTAATATCTGCCCATTGAAAAGACTGGCCTGATGCTAATGGTAAAATGTACTTACTTGAAGCCTGCTGAAAGTCCTTCTCAGCTGGCGTCACCTCTGCTGGGAGCAGGACATCAGTGAGCCTCCAGCAGCGGTCAGGTGACAGATGACTGCTTGGGCTCTGTGCGCCTCTCTGACTTGGTCCAGAATGTCAAATGTGTGCTTGGGACCAGACCCCACGTCTCCTTTGCTTTAGGACTGGGGGATGGGCAGAAAGTAGCCAGGGCTCCCGTTTCTGCTGTTCATAACGGCAGCCAGTGTCGATTAGCCATCGCTGGCACTCTGTGCTCTGAGGTGCACCAGGCACCTTTGGTGTTCGCCGTAACTGCTGTATGCAAGTTAATGGAATTGCCCCGAGCCCGAGTCCTGGACTTGATTTCCGGACCTGACTGCAGGAGTGTTAGCCCAATACTGAAATTAGCAGTCAGCTTCAAGGGCACAGGCTAATTATTTATTTTGCTAAACAATGCAGACAAGCTCTGGCTTAATTGCAGTAGTTTTACTGTGAAAAAGAATTGTGTCTCCGTGTCACCATGACTCATTAATGACACTTTGCTCACTTTTCCTGGCTACACCCTGCAGTGCCCTTTGGTTTGAAATGATTTTCCAATTTGCCGATCTCATTTATGAAAGAAAAACATTTCCAAACCGTCTTTTGTAGGTGAAATGCTTGTGTCTTGGAAGAGCCTTGATGTTAATCTCTTCCTGACTTTCAAGACCTGACTGTAAAAATAGATCATGTTTGCCATCTTCATGTGTCTCCAAGTCAGCATCAGGTTCAGTCCCAGCATCCAGGATCCCGGGTGCCAGGACCCTGTATAGGAGTCCCGAAGATCGGGCCCACCAACTATAAAGAGTCCGATGTCTGAGTCCTAGCTGGGTGGCCTTGGAGAAGTTACTGAACATCTATGGGTCCCAGTTTACTAATAGGTAAAAATGAGTGGGTTCATTTTTAAATGATTTTGTTTTTATTTATTTGAGAGAGAGAGACAGCATGAGAGGGGAGGGTCAGAGGGAGACGCGGACTACCTGCCGAGCAGGGAGCCCAATACGGTTCTTGATCCGGGGACTCTAGGATCATGACCTGAGCCAAAGGCAGACGCTTAACCGACTGAACCATCCAGGCACCCCTCTATGACACGTGTCAAAGTGTAATTGAGACAGTTGGAGGTAGGGCAGACTCCTTGAGGGACGGACACCAGGGACCTCCTCTCTGAGAAGGGTGATTGGAAAATGGTGATGTCAGAAACCTAAAGAAAGAAAAGGAGCCAGATCGGCAGAATTTGGAAGAAGAGCTATTCAGGCAAAGGAAAGAGCCAGTTTATAACCCCGTAGGCGGGTCCTTAAAGCATCATCGGCTCTTCAATCAGAGAGTCAGGTGCCAGGCATTTCAAACTGTGCCCCACAGGATTTCCACGGTGGCTTGTGTCATCTCGGCTTGGGTTTTGGGCTTTGTTGTCGTTTGGGGTTAGATTTCTGTGTCCTTACAGAGGGTTAGTTTCTGTCGTCAGCACCATCATGTGTTAAACCTGCCTCTCCTCCCCACGCTTTGCTTTACTGACCGTGTCCCCACCAAGTGAAACCCAGTCTAGGCATCGCCCTGTTTTCCGCCTGCTGGTTTCATGCTGTTACTGGCCGGTTGCTGGGAACGGAGCCGAGGAATGAGAAAATTCTGTGGAAACTTCTCGCAGAGTCCCACGTCTCACTCCTTTCCCAATGATCAGAAATCATCTGAAAATAATATGCAATCTAAGATTGTAATTTACCTGTTATTTTCGGCAGGGTCCCACGATGAAAAGTGCTGGCACTTTCAGCTAGTGTTGATATTGTCCTAATTGACCAAGTCAGTTTGGAGAACAAGGCAGCTACCAAATAGTGCATTCATCAGGGAAGGCACTCACTCCTCTAATAGAAATACAGGACACCTCTGTGGGTCTGGCTGGTGTCTAGACATGAACTGCTCAGCGACAGGGTCCCATGCGGCTTCATAAATTGCTCAAGAGCTAGCAGGAAAGTCCAAGAGTCTGGTTCACGTCATTCTAGGCAGGCCTGGATCTGGCTCCCCACCACCTTGGGGGCCACCAACCCAGGGCGTCCCGTGTGGAACAGACTGGCTCTTGGTCTCCTTTGCGGTGAGCACCACCCTCTGTAGATGATTATAATTCTGCCAGGCCAGTTACTGCATGTCTGTTAATCCAGCGTCCTGGAGGGGCATCTGGTCAACCCACTAACTGGGACACCTGGTCAACCCATCGTCTCCTTATTTATCTTATGACATGTTCTTGGTGCCCCCTTAAATTGTGTGCCCTAATCCTGGCCTTGAGTTCAGACTTCAGTGCCAGCTGAAGGGCTCCTTCTTCCCATTGGCCCGTGTTCCGTGAAAATGTGTGGGCACCACCAAGGCCACAGCGTTACCTCAGTCTCCTTGTTTGGTCGTGCCATTGTTTGGTCTCTAAAAATTGCTTACAGGATCCTCGTGCAGATCTATGTGACTAGACAGCAGGTAGCACTAGCCCCTCTCATCCTGGCTTCCACTTACTGGTCTCTGATCTTGGGCAACTACCTTTTCTCCTTCCTTCCTTCCTTCGAGTGGGCAGATAGCTTTAGTGTCTCCACCTGAAACATGGCACAATGGTATCAACTTGAATAGTATATGATAAAATAGTAATATAATCCTATCCGAACTCTCTGCAGACCTTTGCATGGGTGGCCCCTTGTGGTCATTCAGGTCTCTGCCCATATGTCGTCTCCAGAAAGAGACCTTTCTTGACCACAAATCCACAGTGGTCCTCTCTGCCAGTCTCTACCCCATCGGCCCGTTTTCCAAAAGCAGTGGCATTTTGAAATTGTGTCCTGATGTATGGTCACTTGTCTCTCTGTTCTAGAACATGACTCCATAGGGGCAGGGCCCTTGTTGGCTCTTAGACCACTGGGAGAGGCCCAGCACCTCGAAAATAATCTGGAGCAGCCCAGAGGCTCTTCAAATATCCACTGAATGCGTGAGTCCCCCACAGAGGGTCGGCGCGAAGGTCCAGTGCCCCACCAGTGTTTGTGAGAGTGTTTTGTTCCTTCTCACGGTCTGTATATCAGAGAAGGGCGGGACTTGGAGAACTCGTGCTCGACAGTCTTTAGGGAAAGCAGCTTTAACTTTCAGAATCTTTGTTCTGTCGCCATAAGTGGCAGTAGCAATAGCGTGTGCCTCAGGCCTGTTGTGAGCGCCGATATCATAAGAATTACCTTATTTGTGCTTAGCGCGGGACTAAACGTTTAGCCACTGGGGTGTGAAGAGTTCACGACACCAGCCTCCGTCTCTGGTGAAGTCACAGAACCACCCAGGGTTCGTTAAGATCCCACGAGGGATTTTTTCCCCTCATGAATCGATCCAGAACTTTTAAACCTACTGCAGTATGAATTAGTTTTTATAGTGTTTAGTTTTCTGAGTTTACTCTTTGCTTGTTGGATTGGATCTTCCAAAAAATTTGTCTCAAATCACCAGGTGTGATCTCAGCTTTCAGTAGACTCTTCCTAGGTCTAGAACCTTGTCCTCTGCTGGCGCGTCTCCTTCTTCTCTGTGCTGTGCATGCATTTGTTCCTCCGGAAATTTTTCTTTTGAGCACCGATATGGTGCCAGGCTCTGTTCTTGGGGCTGAGGCTGCGGTGCAGGGTTGGCAGGGTCTGCGCCGTCCATCCTGTTGATGGAGAAGTAACATATATACACACACAGAAATGTACACACACACCCACACACCCATGCAAACTGTTAGCGGTAGGTGCTGTGAAGAAAACTCAGAGTACGACAAGACAGAAGAGGAATGTGCGTGGTCGTGAGTGGGGCCGGGTGGAGGACTGTTTTAAATAGGGTGGCGGAGAAGACCTCCCAGAAAAGGGGCACCGAAGGAAGAGGGAGGACCAGGCATGTGGTTAACTCCAGAAAGCATGTAAGGCAGGGGGAGGTGTCGCTGGAGAGGCCCTGACGCGGGAAGGAAGTTGGCCATGTCAGTGGAACAGAATGAGCCAGGAGGTGGGGAGTAGTCCCGGAGGACGAGGCCAGGGTGATGGTGGTGAAGTCTTCGTCTCATGGGGCTCGTAGGCCACGGTGAGGAGTGTGGTTTTATTCCGAGTGAACAGGGGAATCACTGGAGGGTGTGACATGACCTGGCTTACATTTTCAAGGGACATCTTTGTCGGCCTCTGGGGGGTTGCTTGTGGGGAGGACATAGGAGCAAGGAGATGGGTGAAGAGGCTGTCCCATGGGGGGCCAGGCCTGGCAGCCGCGTGGAGTCACGTGACCAGCTCCGACCACCGCAGGTGTGAAGTGCCTGGTAGGCCTCCATGGAGGCAGGTGGGCAGGGGTCCGGAGTTCACAGGAGAGGACCAGTCTGGAGACAGAGCTCTGGGAGCCACCCGTGTAGAGAGGGTGTTGAACGCAGTGACACTTCACAGTTCCTTGGAGTGTCACCATCGCTCCCCAAAACCCGACTTTTCCTGCAGCGCCTGGGCCACCCATTGGCTCCTCCCCCTTTACCCCCACTGCTAGTCGGGGTGAGCTCAGGCCCCACTCAGGTCAGGGCAGACACCGCAGCCGAGGGCAAGCTGCTTCGTGGGATGGGTGGCCACTGGATTATGAAGGTTGCCCTGTCCTGGTTATTGGTGGGGAGAGGAAGATGGAACCCAGGCTTTGGCGGGAGTTGCTTTTGCCAGGACAACCGGAGCATGAAAGCCAGTCTGGGTGATAGATTTAATTTCCTGCCCCGTGGGGCTTCCGTTCCTGTTCTGAGCATCCCCGCCCCAGCTCCCCAGGGTGACTTACATGACTCACGCCCAGTAGCCACCTCCATGACCAGCCTAGATTTCCTGAGCGATGAGTATGGTACGGGCTTGCGGTTGGCAGTGGAAAATGAGGGGAGAAAGGAAGAAAGCGCTAGAGTAGGAGAAACTGAGCACGGGCACCTCGGGCCGTCCAGATTAGGGACCTGAGCAGGGGCCGCGCCTTCCCCAGGGCCCTGCAGACCTTGTTCACCCAACACCCACTCGTGTGTGTGTTTCTGCGGCAGTGGGTCGCGAGGGCTCGGTCTGGGTACTGAGTGGTGGGAGATGTGGTCCCTGCCCTTAGGAGCCCACGGTCGTACGGGCAAACTGACAGATGAAGTTGAAGTGCACAGTGATGTTCTAAGGGCGGACGGATGACCCCTTCCTGTGGGATCACAGAAGACATCTCAGAGGCCGACCCGGCACCTGCCTGCGGTGCGTGACGCCGGGATGGGCCCGCGAGCCCGCTCTGCCCGCGCTGAGCACCAGCAGCAAGACGTCTCCATTACTGCTGGGAGAGAGAACAGCCCCCCTGACCCCTCCAAAAGCTGCTTCGTGGATATATGTTTTCATTTCTCCTGGGTACATCCTGAGGGCTGCCGTCGCTGGAGTGCGTGCTGATTCCCTGGTTAACCGTGTGAGGAGACCCCGAATCACTTCCCACAGCAGCTGCACCATCGTTCATTCCCGGCAGCAAAGACTTGTCCACACCCGGCACTTACTTCTCCTTTCTGTTGGCTATTTTTGATTTTTTAAAATTTTTATTAAAGCCATCCTAGTGGGTGTGAATGTCTGGGGTTTAAGCATTTTAATTCTCTCTTCTATTCCTTGCCCTGAAGAGCTTTATTTGAGTCTCGGAAAGATGCAAATAATTGGGGAAAATAATTTCAGGCAAGAGGAGCAGCGTGAGCCACGACTCGAAGGCGGACAAGTCCGATGCGTGTTCCAGGCGGCGTGGCTGGGGGTACGATGTGTGAGGGGTGATGCCTGTCGGGCTGAGGAGGAGCAAACGTAGTCACTTTAGGGACTGATGGGTTTCCTTCACTGCAGTTAGTTTCTAACCAACCCCTGGAGAGCCGATGAAAACACCCCAAAGGCAAACCAAGAACGATGATGAACTCCGTGGGAAGGCCTGCCTGTCTCTGTCTCGGGTGTCAGGCTCTGCCCCATTAACAGGGGAATCGTGTGTGTCCCGGATATGGTCGTCTTCTTTCTGTAACGATTAAATGATTTCTCTTTTAGTTAAACAACAGTACGGTCAAACCCAACAACTAAATAGCACAGAAGAAACAGACCTACGGTCCTGTCTTCTCTCTTGTTCATGTTCATGGGCAACGCAGCTCGCACAGGGCCGGTGTGTGGCGGGTAACCCGCAGCTGTCCCGTGACCACCTCTTCCAGTCCATACCTACCTGCGCACACACGTATTTTTGCCTAAAACAACGTGTTTTCTATTCTACCTTTGCACTTGCTCTTCTCGCCTAGGAAACATCTGTGTTGTCACAGTGTCCAGATGCCTTTTTACTTGTTGCAAATGTCGGTCCAGGGAGCTACTGTAATGTAACTCCTTCTTTTCCATCGGGCATTCGTAGGGTTAAGGTCAAGCTCAGGGTTGATGGCTCTTACCCCATTCAGCATCTAGCCTTTATTTTTCTGGCATTTCACCCCTACTGTGTTATGGGAACCACTCGGCCCCCACTCAGTCTGTGTTATTTAGGGTGGGGACACACATTTCCTGGTCCCCGGTGTGGCCACATGTCCCGGGGCCGGACACATGGACGACTTCATTCCTTTGGACACAGCGTGTGGTTAAGGCTTGGCCATGTCCCCCAAGCCTCGCCAGCGAGACTCAAGCATGGGGCTTTCGTGTCAACAGCTTGGAAAAAGGGTTCTCTTTCCATGAAGACCGCTAGCAGGAGCATGTTGGGATCTGGACCCAGCTCCCCAAACCCGCTACATGAAGAGATGTTGTTTGAATGTGGGGTCAACTCAAAGAGACAGAGAGAGAGAAACTTTGTCCTGATACTGTTGTTTGAGCCCAAGACCCAGTCTGCCCACCTGGGAATAGTCTATCATACGAGCCAATACACCCTCCTGAGTTCCTTTCTATATTATGGTAAAAAACTCCTAAAATCTGTGATGTTAACCATTTTTAAGTATAAGCTCAGTAGTGTTAATTGCATATACTTTGTGCAACATATTTCTGTAACATTTTCATCTGGAAAAACCGAAACTCTATACCCATTGTACACGCAGCAGGACTTCCTTCTTTTTCAAGGCTGAGTAATATTCCGCCGTGTTTATGCACCATGCTGCCTTTATCCGTCATCCGTCTGTGCACGCTCGAGTGGCTGCCACCTCTTGACGATTCTGGAAAAGGCTGCAGCAAACATGAGCCTTCTCATAATCTCTCTGAGATGCTACTTTTACTTCTTTTGGGTACATACCCAGCAGTGGCATTGCTGGATCATGGGGTAATTCCATGTTTAATTCTTGGGGGAGCCTCCATACTGTCTTCCACATCAGCTGCGCCATTCAATACCCCAACCAGCAGTGCATGGGGTTCCGATTTCCCCAGATCCTCGCCGACACTTGTTATTTCCCGGGATGGTTTTGGGTTTTGGGTTTTGGGTTTCAGATCGTGAGCTTCCTAATGGGTGTGCGGGGACATCTCATTATGGATCTGATTTGGCTCCTGCTGATGACTAGCGACATGGAACATCTTTTCATCTGCTTGTTGGCCATGTGTACGTCTTCCTTGGAGAAAGGTCGATTCAAGTCCTCTGACCATTTTTTAATGGGATCATGATTTTGCCGTTGTTGAGTAGTGGGAATTCTGGTTGCATTCTGGATATTACCTCCTTACCAGATATGTGTTTTGCAGATACTTTGTCCCACTCCAGAGGCCGCCTTTTCAGTCTGTGGGTTGTTTACTGGGCTGCACTGAAATTTTGAAGTTTGATGTTTGAAGGGAAAGTTTTAAAGAGCGGAGTCCACTGGAAGTCAGGTCTGCCAGCTTCCAGCCCTGCGGTGAGCAGCTGGATTTTATTTCATGTCATTCCAGGAGAAATCCTTCAGCTGAAACTGCTTATGGAAGCATCTGCTGGATAGTTGGGACAGGATGTTCACTTGCGAAATAAAGCAGTTTAACTCTAAATTCCGTGAGAGAGCTGTGTGCGGTGTCAGGGAATCCGGATACACGCACCATGCCCTGGGCCTTAGAGGGAAAGCCTTCATCTGTGTCCGCCAGGAGACTCTCTGGTGTGTCGCGAAGAGACCTTGCTCTCAGAAACGTCCAGCAGCCGGCCGTGGCCAAGGCAGGGGCACAGTGTGACTCTCCTGCATGAAAATCGGATTTGTCTTGTTTTTCGGTAACCATTTTCACAGGTCCCTGTCGTGGATTGTCCTCACAGGAGGGTGACAGCACCAAGTCAAGTCTTAAAATGAGGGTGAGGAGCAATGCCGGACCACACGGGTCATACGCGGGATCTGCTCATGGGTCAGAGCAAGGAAGTGGTTCAGTCCCTTGGCGAGCTCGAGTCCGCATTTCTCTCCAGAAGCTGGTCCCCGCCGTCTGTCGCCTGGAGTCCCTGTGTTTCTGAGTGTCTCCTCACCAACTAGCTTCAGCGTCTAGGTAGCTTGTGTTCCGGCACAAATATGGGTCCTTTACCAACCTTGTTCTGGGACGCATGTTAGGAGAATTCTCTGTGGGAGGGGCGCCCAGGTGGCTCAGTCGGTTAAACCTCTGACTTCGGCTCAGGTCATGGCCCTGGGATGGAGCCCCGGATCGGGCTCCCTGCTTGGTGGGGGAGTCTGCGTCTCCCTCTCCCTCTGCTGATCCCCCTGCTTGTGCGCTATCTCTCAAATAAATAAAATAAAGTCTTAAAAAAAAATTAAAGTAACCTTAAAAAAAAAAAGAATTCTCTGTGAGTAAGTGAGTTACTTAAAGCTGTAGTGAATGTGTGTGTGTGGTGTACACCGCTGCCCACCCCCAACCCCTTACTCGACATGCTGCATACACACCAGCCTCTGCTCGTGCTGCCCTTCATGCTCGGCTCATTCCCACCGCAGGGCCTTTGCACTTGCTCCCCCCCCCCCTCGCCTGGTGTCCTTTCCCTTCCCTCTTCACCTCATTCCATTGGTCTCAACCCCAGCCCATTCCTCCTCCTCCCATGCACGTCTCCCCAGTATGCTGTCACAGGACCGTGGCGTTTGCTGTAGCATCATTTGTGAGTATATGTGTGTGTAAGCAAGCACCTTATATACTATTGGAAGTGTATGTTGTTTACTTTACTCTCAGAAAAGTCTGTTAGCTCCACAAAAGTAGGAAATGTTTGTTACCCACTGAATTCCCAGCAACTATCAAAGTGTCTGGGCCTGGAACAGGTAACTAATAAATATGGAATAACTTTTCAAAAAATATTTTTTTTAAATTTATTTGAGAGCGAGTGAGCGAGCACACAAGCATGGGGAACAGCAGGCAGAGGGAGAAACAGGCTCCCTACTGAGCAGGGAACCCGAGGCAGGGCTTGATCCCAGCCGTGACCTGAGCCGGAGGCAGACACTTAACAGACTGAGCCACCCAGGCATTCCGAATATGAAATAACTTAACTAACGAGTCGGTCTTTATGCAAAGGGATTGCATAAGTTGCATAAATTGTATAAATTTGCATTCTGTAATGTCGATCAAGTCAGCATCTCTTCCGTGAGAACCCACTGTGGACCTTCCCGTGTCATTACCCACACCCGGGCTTTGAGCAAATCACATCTTCACGCACTCCACCAGTATCTGCGAGGCGGGGCCCATGGGGGACCTGTTTGAGGAAAGAGACCCCTGGACACATGAGATGGGGTTTATCTATAGCCTTCTAGTAAAGATTTTTTTCTGTAAGTCCCTAAAAGACTCCTTTGCCTTAGCGCAGAGGGTTAAACCAGAATGCTTTCCCCTGGAACTTCCAGGAACTTCAAGAGAAACCCAGGTTCCTTATTCTGAGGATTATTAAAAACAAAACAAAATGACACAAAAGTTAGAACTTTTTGAAATGAGTTCCAAGACCGAGTACTTGATTTATTGAAAGAGATAGTCACTACTTTATTGGGGAATCTCTAGTGTTTCCATCTGGATTCTTTTCAGGGTAACAGAAAACTTAGTTAAAACTGACCCCAGCCCAAGGAGAAGCGATTGGCCCCGCTTTAACTGACAAGTGCAGGGCAGGGCTGGCTTCAGGAACAGCTGGATATGGAGAGACCCACTGCTGCTGTCAAGACATACCTCTTCCAGCCTCTGGGAGCCCCTTGATCCTGGGCTGGTGCCCCCTGTAGGGGTCTCTCCCCTGGGCATGGTAGAGGGCTGCTGGCAGCTCCAGCTGCGACTCCTGGCCTTGGACAACCACCTGGGAAAGGTGCCTGTTCCCAGGACCTCCAAGGAAAGTCCCAGAAATGGGTTCTGATTTGCCACACCTGGCTGGAGCTGGGGCTGAGTCATCCCCGCCTGACCCTTGTGGACAGAGCTCGGGAAAAGTAGGTCCCTGAAGGAGGCTGGGTCTGTGACCTCGGGGGAGGTGGTGGTGACAGGCAGGCAGCACCTCTGACATGTTCACAGGGAATTCTGAATGAGCGTACGTGTGTGTACACGTGTGCACGTGCACGCACGCCTGTCGGGGGAGGGGGCACCCAGCACAGACCCTGACTCATAATCCTCAAAAGTATCATTAGCCTGTTGTCATTATTGTATCTTATTTTACCTTACTATTTCATATAACAAGATGTATCCAGATATGTATTCCCTTTAAATAGTTGCCAGACTGAGAAGAACAGCAGAGGAGACAGGCTAGTTCTCTGTCTACCTTTCCTTGTGATGGTGAGAATAAGTGAAAGGTCTTGTTTCCTGTTTCTAGACCATCCAGGGAACGTTTGAAACATGGGTCAAGCTTTTCTGTCGTGTACCTGCAGCTGTTACAAATCTTGAGTATAAGTGTGCCTGGGAAATTTCGCTCTGGTTTTTCTGTTGATGTCGGTTGGACCTGTCACCTTTTTACCTACTTTTGTCCATTCTAGTAAAAACACTGTGTCTGAGTTTGGGGAGAGGGCGGTGATTGAAAAAGTGTTAAAAGAAGACAAATTTGATAACATGAACCTATTTATTGTAAAAATGGAAAGGATTGATTTTTTTTTTTTGGTAAGGTAAATTATTATTTTTTTTAATGGAGGTGAAACTCACGTAACATAATATTAACCATCTGAATGTGAACTTCTCTGGCATTTAGCATGATCGCAAATGTTGTGCCCCCACCACCTCTGTCTGGTTCCAGAACGTTTTAAACATGTGTTCCCTATTTCTCCACCCCTGCCCTCAGAAACCAGCAGTGTGCTTCTCATCTCTGTGGACTGGGCTGCTGTGGACATCTCGTGTACGTGGACTCATGCTCCCCGTGGCCTTCCGAGGTGCCCACTGTGGCAGGTGTCAGCGCCTCATTCTTCTTTATGGCTGAATCCTAGTCTGTTGAGCGGATACACCGCTCGATTGGTGTATCTGTCCCCTTCCCTGATGGACGTGAGGGCAGTCTCCACCCTACGGCTGTTGTAAAGAACGCTGCTGTGAACATCTGTGTGCAGGCATCTGTTGGAGGGCCTGTTTTCAGCAGGGAGGGGGTCTACACCTCAGAGGAGAATTGCTAGCTCCTATTGTAATTCTGCACTTAACCTTTGGAGGAAATGCCAAGCCAGTTCCAGAATGGACTTTGGAAACTAGCAATAACATCTACCTCCATTCTCACACTTGAATGCCAACTGGGAGGCTCGCGTCTTCCCTGGAAGCAGCCTTGTCTAGAGCTGGCCTTCTCCCAGACACAGCTCCGAGGGCGATCAGAACAGAGACCTGAGTGAGGCTCAGCCTCGTCGCGGGGGCTCAAGCGGCGAGCAACGATTTGTGTGTGACATCGTAAAGTGGGGTCTTCCTCTCCACTCGAGTCTGTAGCTGCTAATGGCCAGCAGCCTGCTGTAGAGGGAGTGCTGTGAATACTTCTGGAAAAGATGCCTGGATTCGCAGGAAACAGGCTCAGGAAAGCACTGGTGTGGCCGGGGTTGGACATCAGCTCTGTTAGCACGCAAATGTTAATTTATGTCTTCATCGTCCCCACACTTCACTTATCACGGGGTTCCCAATCAAAGCTGGGAGTACATCCCGTTTTTAGAGTACAATATATTTTCACTTTCACTTAGAGGTGTCTGATTGGATTACGAAAAGATTCAAACTCAAAACCGATCTTATCGTAATTTTAAAAATTTATCGGGAGAAAGCTGAGCCACGAAGACAGCCAAGAAATGCAATTATTCTGATTTACGATGCATATTCTCTCTGTCTTGCTCAACCTACCCCTTTTCTTATGAGACATTTCCGAAGAAGCATTTAGCTAAGGTGGTTAACTCTTCCTTTACTGGATTCTTCTTTCTCAAGAGAATCCCTTTATTTTTTCCCCAAGGAACCTAATTTTTTTTTTCTCTTCCCATTCTGAGGCAAAATTACGAAATTTTTGGTCCCGGGACTCTTCTATTCTTATAATTTTAATGAATATTGATCAGCTGTTGCGGTCTTGGGGAGTGAAGTTCAAATGTTTGTATCTGGGCATTTTAGAGTTTTAATCTGCTTTCTCTTAAAGTGTAGGTAAATGCATTTGGGTTTTGTTTGTTGATTGGCTTCTTATTTCCCCTTTATTTATTTATTTATTTATTTATTTATCATTTTTATTAACATAAAATGTGTTATTTGCCCCAGGGGTACAGGTCTGTGAATCATTAGGCTTACACATTTCACAGCACTCACCATAGCACATAACCTTCCCGCTGTCCATAACCAACCACCCTCTCCCTACGACTGGCTTGGTTTTTTTTTTTTTGCAAAGAGAAACACCAAGTGCTTTAGTAAGAGTCTTCTGGTTAGCTGAGGTCTTGTGAAATTTCTACCTTGGGCTGGACAGGGATTATTGCTTTGGGAAGGAATGAACCCAGGCATGAAAAAAAGAGGAGTTTCTTGGGAGGATGCTGGATTAGCTCATGAAATTCAGAGGGCCACTGAATGACCGGGCCCCAGGAAGATTCAAAACCAAAGGGATTTCCAAAGCCCTCTGAGGAAGGAACTTCTTGAAACTCATTTCAGTTTCGGGGTTCTGCCCTCAACATCATCTAGGCTCTCAGTCTTACTTTCTGGGTCTCTAAACAAGATTTATCCAGAGAAGGTCTGACTGGCTGTTTGCTAGTCCCTGGCTTGGTTTCCACGGGCCAGACAGTGCCCTGGTCCAATCAGGTGTGGGTGAGGGGAAGGCTCACCCACACAGACAGAGGGGCCGGAGTCCAAACCTTTGAAGAGCCTTTTTCTTTCTTTCTTTCTTTCTTTCTTTTTTTTTTTTTAAAGATTTTATTTATTTATTTGACAGAGAGAGAGAGAGATCACAAGTAGGCAGAGATTCAGGCAGAGAGAGAAGGGGAAACAGGCTCCCCAATGAGCAGAGAGCCTGATGCGGGGCTCAATCCCAGAACACTGAGATCATGACCTGAGCCGAAGGCAGAGGCTTAACCCACTGAGCCCCCCAGGTGCCCCTGAAGAGCCTTTTTCAAGGAAGTAGGCTTTGAGCTGAGCAGACAGTGCCCCCCAAAGTGCCCTCTCACAGCCTGTGTCTCTTGTTGGGCAATATTTAAATGATCAGATCTTCTGCACCTTCTGTGTGCTCAGACTGCACAGTGAGAATGTCATTAGGTTTGGGTTACTGTGCGTCGGTACCTGTTCCCTTTAGGATCAACTTGATTTCCTTCTGGTGGCTTCCCTTCTCTTCTCATGACCATAACGAGCAGGGACATGATGTCCCCCCCTGCACTGGCCTTGAGGTGGGGACCTGACCAATGGCCAGTCAACCAGGTGTTCTTTCTGGGACTTTCAATCCTGAAGACTCTGATGCAAGGTTGGAGAAGACAGTGTGAATGTATTCATTTTATCTGTACAACTGATGAGCCTGTTAATCCCTCATGCTTCCCACACCCACATTCTCTGTAAATTATTCAGAGTAAGTGTCTATTGCTTACAACCAAAAATCCCTAACGGACTCACTGTGGAGAGTCAGGGTCATGGCTCTGACACGTTGTTTGCGGGGCTTCTTTGTCAGGAAGGGAAGCACGAGTTCCACATTGCTAGACTGCTTCTACGGAAGCCAGTCCAGAAATTATTCATAAAAGAAGAAAAAAAATGCTTTAAAAAAATCCCCAGTTAGATCAATCTGGATATGTCCTGCTTGAGCACTCTGCTTAACTAAGGATCTATCAAATTGTCATCTCTCTTAACTGCATGTTGAAACTTTTGACTTGCAAAATGAGAAGCTGCTTCACCCCATTTTCCCCCGACAAAGGTCCCCTTGGCCTACACTCCCATTTTGCTGCCTCAACCCCCTGCCAGCCGCACTCACAATTGAGTCTTTTGTGCTACCATGACCAGAAATACGAGCACACTGCAGGAATCTTGGCTGGGACCAGTTCCCACTGACCAGTGTCTTGGTCACCATCCTGAGAGCTAGTCCTGAGTCTCATTTCTCTTCTTACCTGTTAGGCCAACCCCAGTCCCGGGCACTTCCTCTTACTCCACAAACCTCTATCAAGTTGAACTACTCTGCTACTCCTGTCACCCCATTTTAGAGTTCTTTGAAGTTCAGAGCTCGGGGTCTCTTCACTGGTAGGGTTCTGGAATCAGAATCTTATGCATGAGGTGTGGTGAGCTTAGGCAAGTGGTTTAGCAAAGAGCCCACCCAAGTCCTTGTGGCTTCTTGACTCAGTTCCCTGCCAATGGAGCTGCTCCACGCTTGTTTCTCTCCATCTTCAATTCCGAGGACCAGTCACAGCCCACACTTGGCCTTGCTCTCAACCTTTTACCTTCCTAGTAGCTTTCAGCTGATGAATCTGCTTGTCATTCAGTGTAGGTATTGGCAAGAATGCTGGAGTTGTCTGGGACCAGGACAATGTGCACCCACGTGTCCATGTGTGGGCGTGCATAGGCACATGCATATTAAGGCAGATTTGAGCAGAGTGGTGGTGGTACAGGGAATCATAGAATTACCCCCAGAAGGAACAGAATGCATGGCGAGAGTTATGCTGTATTCTTCCACGTCCTGAGACCTGCCTGGTTAAAAAAATTGTTTTTGAGCCCAGAGAAGCTGGTCAGGAGATCGCTAGGATGATTCCTCAGTGCAGAGGGCATGGGTGTAATTCACGTGTGACCCTTGTGTCATTATAGCGTGCTATTGCCTTGTGTTGTATTATTAGTGTGTCCGCAGTCCTAGAGCATCATGTTGTTAGCGTATCGTTACATGATAGTGTGTTGATTATGGGACAGAGGGATGCTGGGCCTCAGCGGCTCGGGAGTCAAATCAGGACCCTGCCATTTGCCGGCTGTGTGACCTTGGGTAGGTCAGGATGGTTTGACTAAGAAACGTATTTTCGAGGTTTTATTAGAACAGAGTGGAGAGTCTTTCCACTTGCGTCTGCTGCCGACGCAAGCCATCCTGGGTCTGTGGGATCACGGCACACACTGCGGGATTGTGTCCGAAGGCTTTGAGAGTCGCTGTGGGAGGCCTGACAGGCTGTGACCCCTGACTCTGGAGCCTCTGCGCCCCCGGGCGCTGCTCTGCCTTTGAGTCAAACTGTCTTCCCAATCGAAGCTTCCAGGCACTGTGAGGCTCCTCCGAGGGTGTGGTCTCTGTTAAATCTCTATTTCCTGGTGTCGGGAGACAAATGTGCATAATTACCGACTGTCCTGATTTTTTTTTTTCTTTTTACAGGCTTATTATCTTCATTGGAATTAATTCCTGTCTTCCTTGGAGATGGGTCGGTTTGATGGGCTTGCTTGTGTTAATTCCGCTAGCTGACAGGGGGTGGGGGGGGGTTGGGTGAAAACCTGCGCAATCCGAGGGTCCCTCCAGGAAGGTGTCTGACCCCGAGGAGCGTCGTGCTGGTGTCCCTTACTGGACTGTTGTTGTTTTACAATTTGTGTTGAAACCACAGGGAGTCTGGATTCCGGTACCGAGGGCCGCCGCACCTCTAGTCTGCTTGGAAACAGAAGTCTTCCGTCTGTTTTCTACCTTTCCCTTTGAAAATACTATTTAGCATATGTTCTGTGACCCCATTCTTCAGCAGCCTTGGTCGAAGTAGGTTTACTACAAACGCATCCCTCTTCCTGGGAAATGCAAGGAGGTTCTTTCTTCCTGAGCTGCAAACATGAAGGCTGTCTCTGAAAACAGGAGGTCAAAGGCTGCAATTGCAGGCCGTTGTGTGTAGCTCAGAGTAGCTGGTCACCGAGGAATTCGCCAGGATATTCAAGTTATTGGATTCTTTGAACTCTGCCCTTTGTAGCTCTTTGCATTAGTGAGGATAATTAACGTTAGCTGTTGTAACAAATAACCTCATATCTCAGTGGCTTGAAACACCATCCAGGGAGGCCTGGGTGGAGTTTCTGAGCTACATCCAAGTAGCTTCATCCAAGTTCAAGTAGTGGTCAGGGACCTTGGCTGCTTCTGTCCTATGCGCATGCCATCTGGAAACTATGTTTGTGGCCATGCCACCCTTGAGGTTTCCATGGAAACTCTGGAAGATTTTATAGGATGCTTCCAAAGGCCAGGCTGGATGTGGTTTACGTTACTTCTACCCACGTTTCACGGGTCAGTATGAGGAGATGTAACTTCAAGGCAGCCTGGGACGCATAGCCTGCCTGTGAGCCCCGAAGCAACAGCGGCCAGCTGAACGTCCGGGTTTGCTTTCTTGCTCTGGCCAAGCCTATCTGCCATTTTCTACCCTGATCGTATGTCTTCATCTCTTGCTTTTCTCTCACCAAAATATTTGTTTCCCATCCTCAGTTTTCTGTTTAAAAAACCAAGTTCATATTTTCCTCTGCACTTGTGTTGAGCTTGAGCTCGTGCCTTCTCTGTTCATCATTTGATCCCGTGTGGTCCTGTGTCATTACGTAAGTCCTTTCTGTGTGTAGGTCTTGTCTCCTCCGTTGTTAGCTGTTCAATGTGTTCCCGAAGTGGCCTCCTAGAAGAAGTTTCCCGTTTGTCTGTAAAGGGCTGCGTAGCCCATACAGAATGAGAACAGTTTCTATTTTAGCTCATAATTTATGCCAAAACTCTTAGCAAAGTAGACATGGAAAGGAACTTTTCCTCGCTTGATAGACAGTATCTTCCAGAGCTCTAAAAGAAACATTTTATTAAATGGGAAATCCAGGTGAGGAAGAAGGAGGGGGAGGTGTGCGGGTATCGCCGCCGACACGGTCCTGAATGTCTAGCCGAGACGCTGAGACGCTGAGACGGAGGCAGGAACGGGTTATGAGGATTACGTATCCGTTTCTGCTGTGGAACAAATCACCCTACTGTGAAGTTGTCTGAGAAAACAGCCATGTGCTTCCTGCCGAACTATCTGCGTCTGCCGTTCCGGTCGGGCTCAGTGGGACAGTTCTTTCTTTGGGCCTTGCCTGCACCCTCGGTCAGCTGCCAGAAAGCCCATTTGGGACACTGCACGACACAGCGGCCTAACCACGACCACTGGGAGAGAAGGACATGCAGTCCTTCCTGCAGGTGGAGTCCTCGTCTACTAAGAAGGTGAGCTTCCGGAACGAGACTGAGTTGAAGACGGGATGTATCACACTCCAGCGTGTATGTATAGACACCAATCCAGTTTTTTTTTTTTTTTTTTTTCCTGGTTATTGGTTCTGAGACACTTTCGTCCTAAAGTGACTCATCTACAGTCTCTGTTTGCCTATGCAGACAATCCCTTTCCTTGTGTCTGGCTTTGTGTGCGCGAGCCTTCTGGTTACCCACTCAGCTAGCATGCAGCCAGACGTCTGTGCTGTCAGCATAAACATTAGTATCACACTGGGTGCGTGTATTCTGGGTGCCGGGGTCAACTCCCCTCCAATATCCCGATTTTGTGACTTGACTTCTGTGGAAAAGGGAGGTGGCCAGTTTGAGTGGCCCTAGGCAAAAGAGGGCTGAAGTACGACCCTTAATTATTTCTGAAATCTTGTGATGGCAGAATCCACCTGTGAACTTTTATGAAATTTGCGCGTTGATTGTGTCATGGTGCAACTCAGAGCATCTTGGGGACATCAGTGACCCTATGTCATGTTCTCTTTGGGGCACTATTTAAAACTTCCCAGTTATAAATGTGGAAGAATTATTATTTAGCTACATAAAGCCATCTATGATGTTTTAGTTTCTTGATGGTGGGGGTCCACACCAGAGGTTAAGTGTGGAAAGAGGACCAAACGGTTCGCCTTTACCCTTCATAGTAATTCTGACATTAATCCTGAAGAGTTGAACTCTTTCTATGCACCAGGCACTATGGTGAATATTTTGCATTTAGTATCTAATTGGATTCTCGCAGTAACCAGGCAATGTAGACATTGTTGTCCTCATTCGCAGATGAGGAACTTGGGGTGTGAGGAGGTTAAACCCAGGTAAGTAAACGACACAAGGCTGATGCGAACCCAAGTCCGTCTAACCCCAGAGTTCCGAGTTCGACTCCCGTTAAGGCTTGATCAGGAGGCCTGTGGTAGTTTTCAAACACCAAGACACACTCTTGGGACACTCCTCTCATGGAGACGCGGAGCTTAGTTCCTCTGCCCTTGAGCGTGGCTGGGGAGACTTAGCGACTCACTTTGAAGGACTGCACCGTGGTGGGAGTATGGGTTTGTGACTTCAGAAGCCAGGTCACAGAAGGCATCACCCCACCCTCCTCCCTCTCCCTCGGATCTTGGCGTGCTGGGGACAGCCAGCTGCCGTGTCATGAGGACACTCGAGCAGCCCTTGGAGAAGACTGCGGATGAGGAACGGAGGCCTCCCGCCAAGCCCTATGTGGGTGCGCCATCGTGAAAGTAGACCTCCAGCCCCAGCCGAGCCTTCAGATGACGCAGCCCCAGCTGATGTCCTCGCTGACTCGCCAAAGACTCTGACTCAGAACCACTCAGCTCAGCTGCTCCCTAATTTCTCACCCCAAAGAACTGTGAAATAGTGTTTATCATTTTAATCCACCAGATTTGGAGATCATTAGTCCTGTGGCAGTAAATAACTAAATATACATCCCTTCCAAGTAAAGGTGAACCCAGGCAGGCTTGTTTGAGCGATCACCAAGCCCGAGCTCACAGGTCTGCATTGGTCAGGTTTCCTGGGAAGCCTTGACTCACAGAGACTGGTGTGGCTTTGCCCCGCTTTGCCCCACATCATACACTTCATTGCACATTCAGGCAATGCCGCTCGTGTGCCATTGGTGTCCACATCTCAGAATACTTCTCTAGGAGCCAAGGGCCCTGTTTCAAGCCTCCTACCCTCTCCGGTGTGGCTGCATGTACACCTGTGAGCCCCTAGTCGCGTGGGGCGTTCTGTGGATGGCCACTGGCCTGCATGAACCGGAGCGGGCTCAGTCCATCCCCCAGGCGCCGTGTGGCCCACTGACTCCTTGGGTCGGTAGGTGTCTGATTCAGCTGTGGGGGCCCGACGCGGGCAGAAAATGCAGCCAGTTGTCTCCCTGCATCAAAGACCAAGAGATGCCTTTTTAGCATTAACCCGAGGCCACCTTGGAAGAAATATTTAAAATAGACATGTTTAAGGAGCAGGAATGGAAAAGCCAATCTCTCTCTCTGGGGAGAGGTAAAAGGGTGGGTCAGGGTAAAAGGGAGTGTGGAAAGGCCGCTGTGAGAATGACACTTAAACCAAAGTAATAAATTGGATTTCAGGAAGATTATGGGAAAGGGGGAAAATTGAATCGAGGAGAGCCTGGAGAGCCGGCTGGCAATTGTGGGCATCTGGGGTCTGTGGGTTTCTGAGAGTGCCCCGCCTCCCCCTCCCCCCTCCCCTCCCGGGATAGGGGAGCAGAATGGGGTCTCCTCTCCTTTGTACAAACTCTGATGTGTTCGGTCAGAATCTGGGGCTCCTGGTCCATGCCCGACGGGACTACTGGGTAGCCTCATGTGGCCCCGTCCGCAGGGTCCTCCCCGTACTGCTGCTTGCAGTTTGTGCAGCCAGCCTCACGCATCCCACATCGGACAGCGGAGGTGTGGACCTGTCTCTGGAAACCTGAGGGGCAGGGAGGGGGAAATGGGGGGGGCTGCTGATTTTCCTGCAGCACATTACCAGGCACCTTGTGCCCCCACGTCCCCGGGCCTTTCAGATTGCCCCCCAAAGTGGCCCTTGCAGCTCCATAGGCCACAAGGGGGCCAGTGGCCGGGACCTGGTGGGTGCGGGTGGAGAGAAGGTTACGCAGGGGAAGGACGGAGCGCCCAGAGAGTGCGTGAAGAGTGGGGGGCTTACGCGGGGCTGAGAGGTCCGTCCCTGCAGGGGGATGCTGCGACGGCTGTCTCTAGCTGCTCCGCACGTTGGCCCATTCAGTCCTCACCACAGCGCCGAGAGGACCCCTCCTCAGAGTGCAGGAGGCATTGTGTCAGAGGCATTTTGGGGTCAGTGGCCGCTCAGACAAAGGAAATGACATTCCTGCACCCCCTGGGGACAGCGAGAGCCCTGGTGGGATGCAGGTGGACCTCCAGGAGAACCTCTGCCACGGGGGAAACGTGCAGTGGATCAGTGTTGCATATCTCCCTTCTGTGCCCAACTTGCCTCAGGGTCTCTCACAGGACGCGCGCGTGAGAACGGAGGAGGCTGGGGAGGGCAGGTCAGCCCAGCCAGCGTGGCGCCCTGCCGACCCCGTGAGGCAGGGCACGGGAGAGAAATCTGGGAGGTAGCCTGGCGTCACACAACGTGAACCCCAAATTCCGGGCGTGCTACTTGCTCTCTGGTGGCCTCACTTCCCATTCGTCTTTTGGCTCTTCTCTGCTGGGCACTTTGGGGGTTTCTTGCCAATGGGTCGCCTCACCTGGGCTCCCTTGCTGCTGGCTGGGCTCAGCCCGTGTCGGACACTGGCAGGAGACCAGATGGCCGGCCAAGGGAAGTCAGGGTACGCCCTCCTTCCTGCCTGGTCCTGGCGATGGCCGCATCCCACCAGGGCTCTCGCTGTCCCCAGGGGGTGCAGGAATGTCATTTCCCCGCTAGCCCTGCAAACACGGGTGGTCACAGCTTGGCGCTCAGGCTCATCTCTGAGTTCCCCATCATCCCTTCTTAGTTCTCTTGACCCTGCTCGTGCTTCTGCGAAGCACATGTTCCCTCCGTCCGGTACTATTCCACCAAACCAGCATGGAGTCCTGCTTCCTTTGGGGGCTGCTGGGACCCATGGCCTGTGGGGCTCGGGCTCTTCCCTGTGAGTAGTGGCAGAAACGTATGGGTTTGCTCAACTCTTCTGGGAACAAGGCCCCTGTCAAGGACACCGGGCAAAATGGAGAGACGGCCCCCCCCTGTGTCACATGTGTGCTGATGTCACTATGTTTTGAGAAAGGCTGGGGTGAGAGGGATGTCAAGCCTTCTTCTTCTTTTTTGATTTTATTTGTCAGAGAGAGAGAGAGAGAGAGTGAGCACAAGCAGGGGCAATGGCAGGCAGAGGGAGAAACAGGCTTCCCGCTGAGCAGGGAGCCCGAAGCGGGGCTCAATCTCAGGACTCTGGGATCATGACCTGAGCTGAAGGCGGAGGCTTAACTGATTGAGCCACCCACGTGCCCCTCAAGCCTTCTTTTTGGTGGCAGTTCATGGCTAGTATTGGACTTTCCATTTAAGGTCCTTTAAAAAATGTAATACTTTGTTGCACTTGCTAAAGAGACTTCTCAGAACATTTAAAGTTCACGAGGGCTGAGAGGCTGCTGGAGGCGGTGGTGCCTTTGCTTTGATGCATCTGAGTTGTAAGAACACGGGGTTGTGCCCTCCAGAACCTGAATTGTCTTTTACCATCGGTGTTCTGCTCGTTTGCACGGTGGGGTTTGCACGGTGGTGGGATCCTAACCACTTAGCCCTGGAATTTGAAACCGAAGGAAAAAAAAAAAAAGGGAAAATGGTCTCCCTGGATTTTTCAAGACAGGCTTGTAGCCTGGGGTTGGGGGATGTTTCATGGTAAGTGGTGATGTAAGCATTTTGGGGAGGGTTCACACTGGCATTGGGTCTTTTCTTCTGGAAACATCAGGCTGCCCACGGAAGAAAGTACTAGGCATTAAGAAGAGAGGCGTCTCCGGCAGTCGACACGGGTTTATGGTCCTCTCGGTCTCTCCCCATCTTTCCGCTGGAATATGCTTAAAAGCCAGTGGAAGTCCCCACAGTTGAGATGATAAGGCAAGTGAAATCATGCCCCCAGCGGACCATGAAACGCCGTTTCTCCACTTCATGATGGACTTTAATGCTGTCATAGTACATCAGTGTTTTTAGCGCAGGCGGCACGAAGCTTCAATCAGCTTCACCCAACATCGGAGGGAATGGATGGCACCAGGCAAGCCAGGGAATGGCTCCGGCACTGGGCCACCTAGGGGCGAATTGGGGGCGCTGTCCGGGTCCTGGACCACCCCACGTACCATCTCCCCCGCTCCCTGCCCCGCCAGCCCTTTGCTGTGCTCTTTTGTCTCCCTCACACGCCGAGGGCTGACTTCTGCCCGCTCAGAATCCCTTCCACACGGAGCCCGAGTGTTCAGTGCCCTTGATTGTGTTTCTTTCTGTGCTCGCAAAGATCCTTCTCCGTGCACGAGGGCAGACTCTGTTTAGGGTGTGAATAGTGTCATTGATTAGATCTCTGCTTCTTTCATAAAAGGCGTATTCTAGTCGTGACCTTGGAGCCAGATCTCTACCACTTTCTCAGTGTGGCCCTGTGAGCAAGTGACCCCACATTTCTGAAGTCATCTTGTTGTGTGTCATTTGGCAGTGACAGGGCCTGTACTGGGGGCGGGGACAGGGTCCCCTGCACTGTGCATGGGTCAGCTCCCCAGAGGGGCCCTGCTGGAGAGCACCCAGGCTCGGGGCCTTGCTTGCAGGCTGTGGGACTGTGACGTCTCTTATTTCTCTGCTTGTCTCAGTGGTTGGGACTTTTTTCTTTTAATTGACGCTAATAGGGGACTGGATAGGGGGAGATCTCTATAACCAGGGACCTGGGGTGGGGAGTCCACATTACAGCCAGTGTGTGGAGAGCTTGGCCCCTTGCTGGGACATTGCCGTTTTGTGAAAAGGGCCTGTCTCACTGAAGACTGTCTCTTAGGGATGGAGGCTGGCTGGTGGAAGCGTCTGGAGGTGGACCACAGGGCTACTGCCCAGTCACCCTCTGCCTCCTGCTCATTACTCCTGCCTTGAGTTTGTGCCTGTGTGTGTGTGTGTGTGTGCATGTGTTCTGATCGCTGTGCAAGGGTGCAGGTGTGCATGTGAGTGTGTGTGTAAGTGCACATGTATAGGACATGTGTACTTGCACACAGCAAGCCTCTTACCACCTCGGAGCCTCTGCCCATGCTGTTCCCCTTATCTGGAACACAGATCCTTGTCCTCCATTGAAACCCCAGCTCTCACATACCTCTTCTCAGAGGGGCTCCTTTGTTGGCTCTGTCTCACGGTCCCCACCACCTTATTGCATCTTGTCCTCATCTCTGTGTATCTCTGCACCAGTCTGGGCTAGTTGACCCTGTGAAAACACACCACCCCCAGTCTCAGTGGTTTAAAACAACAGAGGTTCATTTTCCCACTGAGGTTCGGCTGGGGGGATCTGACCATCTGTCTCTCAAGTGACCCACACAGCGCCTCCCCTTGGAGGCTGCTGGTGGCAGTGACAGGGGCTGCAGGGGCTTGTGCTCTTGCGTGGAAGGGACACATAAAATGTGCTGATCGTGGTGGGTCGCTTGGCTCCACCCAGTGTCACGTGAGTCAGAAGCATAGTCAGCCCTCCCCTGTGTCCAGAGCACGAGGAGCTGGAAAGGTCGTTAATGACTGCTACACTCATTGTTTGATTCTTGCCTCGTTTGTTTTCTTACGAGCTTGTTAATGGTTTCCCTCCAGTGGAGTGTAAAGTCCAGGACAGCAGGAGCCTCACCTGCCTCGTGCACCACTGATTCCCGGTGCCAAGGACAGAGGTTGGCACCCAGTAGATGCTCAGATACATTTAACTGATCGTTTGAATGAATGAGTTACAGTCCAGAACTTAGAGATCCAGACAGAGTGTAAGTTGGCGAAACTGACAGAGTTAGGAACTAGGTATGGACAACGGTTTCTTTTTATGTCTTCCCAGGCATGCTGACCTTGACGTTCTGGGACAGTCCCGACTTTAAATGTTTGGCTCCCATTTAGAAGCTCACATATTTCCAATAACATGCTCTCCTTCCGTGTTCAGAAAGTGTGGTCCCAGACTCCTAGCATCTCTCACGAGGGTGAATCAGCCAGACGGCATCAGAGGAAGCAGACAAATCATTCCCTTGAGACTGAATGGAGTTTTCAAAGAAACTGACTTTGCAGGCTCTGACCTTGAAGGTTTGGAGCTGCAGCAGGGATTTCTCTTTACTCGGATGACAGGCCCCTGCCCCCACCTTTGCTCAGTCTCCCAGGATGCTCACGCCACGCCCCCGCCCCCACCCCCGGAGTGGTGCTGGGTGCGCCCAGAGCATTCTCATGGTGCCACAGGTCAGCTAACCCAACAGCCACCACACTGCCGCAGAGCCCCTCATTAGTGCAGCAGGGCTCCACTGCCTGAGCAGATGTCACCTTTCCTGCTATTGTTCTAGGCCAATTAACGGTCGCTTTCCTCCAAGGGTCTGACCTGGTGTGGACTCACTTCGGATATCGTCATTATCTGGAGTCATTTTCATTCCTTCAGGACACGCAGCATGGACACGTTTGTGAAGTTGAGATTGATGTGGGGTGAGCGCTGGGCAGGTTCGAGGTGCTGGAACATGTGAACCCCTGTTCCCTCCCCCAGCACCTGGACGGGGATGTGTTTCCCTGTCCTGAACCGTCTCGTGTGTGCGTCTTATAACTGGGTGTTTGAACCGCCTTGGGGGTAAAAAATCCAGCTTTTTACTGCTGTTGCCTGTTCTTTCATGCCTGATTCCACTCCATAATTTCCTCCTCTGGACCAAATCGGTCTCTCCTACTCAGAGTACAACAGGACGGGTATAGCCTAGTTCCGCGTAAAGAATTTCAGGGGTGCGGGAATACGTATAATCAGCAAAAGGAGAAGTCAGAGAAGTGACAAGCACATAATCCTCCCTAATTGCGGTTGACTTAAGACTAAGACCTAATCACTATGGAGTAATTGGTCTATAAGAAGGATCTGGAAGCTGTTGTAACTCATGCAACGGGCCAAGCAGGGGATAGGATCATTGGATTTTAATTAATTGGCGACAGGAGAATTCCTGTTTCCTGAAGGAGAGCTCCTCATGTAGGGAGATTGACACACTTTGGGATTCTACGAGCTTGCAAATCACTTCCATTGAATTTCTGCCCAGCTGACATTTATTGAAAAGCCGCCAGGTAAATGGAAGGTTACAAGAAGTCTAATCTGATTTTTGACCCAAGTGGTGTTCAGAATGTCAATGTATTTGTGGGCTTCTCTTAACTCTACTCAATTTCAAGGTTAATGAGGTTAGAGACTCTATTTGTGGGTTTTTTTTTTTTAATGCTCCAGGGTGTCTGTCTGTCTATCTACCTTGTCTTTAAATTTTTTTTTTTGTTTCCTTTTGTGGTTTTGAAATAATTCCTGGTGATTTAGAGGTGCGTGAGCTTTGGGAATGTCTGAGTCAAGGGTAAATATTTGACCGTCTTAGGGAGAGCTGACGATCATTATCATTTGTGGTACTTCTTGGAAAATGGTTCTTGTAGCCCTTACTGATTGTCGACCCATTGTAACCGTGCCTGCCTTTGCAACATTAGCACTGGACACAAGAAGAGTATGTTCTAGAGGTCTGCTCTACAACACTGTTGCCTGGAGGTAGCAATACTGTATCGTGCACTTGAAGTTGTTAAAGGTAGATCTCACGTTAAGTGTTCTTACCACAGTGAAAAAAAAGCATCAGTCCAGTGATGGCTAAGGAATTGTCATCATGTTATGCCCTCACGGTGGACAGCTGTGAACTGGAGATGATGCAAAAGCAGCTTTCTAAAGGGTGTAGAGAGTAACCGAGAGAAGCAGACCCTCGGGAACAGAGAAGAGCATTGTGGGAATTTCCCGCTGTACGACTTAGAGACCGATGGCAGTCCCCGTGCAGGGAAGCCGACTCGCAGATAGTCCAGCCTTTCCCGGAGCTATCACGGAGGACGATGAAGATGCCGTAAGCGAATATGCCCATTGAGAGAGGGAGTGGGAAGTGGGTGGGTGGACAGGAGTGACCTCATGCACAAGGATCCTAATGTATGTACACGTGTCCTCACACACGTGCACCCCAAGGTCGCCATAGAGATACGGTGTTGAAGCATGGACTCTAAGGTTCACAGCTCCGTCGCTCACTCTTTCATGACGTATTTATGGAGGGCCTCCCGTGGGCCAGGAACTTTTCTTGGAGGTACTGCAGGACCGTAAAGAAAAATCCCTGCCCTCACTGAGTTTACAGTCTAGGAGACAGAAACAGCCCATTGCCAAGGCTAGGAAGTAAAATAGAGTAAGTTTGTGGTGGTAACTTCTATGCAGAAAAAGCAGGGGAGGGTGACGGGGATGGCCAGTGTGGGAGATGGGTCTTTCCATGGGGTCTCCAAAGAGAACCTTGCTTGGAAGGTGACATCTGAGGCAGGTCCTGAAGGTGAGGGATACACGGTACAGTCGTCACCAGGAGGAGCAGCCCAGGGAGAAGGGAGGGCCGCAGCAGCTGTATGGCAGGTGCCGACGGAGCAGCAGGGGCTGGTGGGGCTCGAGCCGTGAGCAAGGGGGCAGCAGAGTGTCAGGGGGGCAGCAGAGTGTCATGGAGGCAGCAGGTGCAGGGCTATGTAGGGCCTTGTGGATCTTTGTAAGGACCTGCACTTTTATGGGAACGAGAAGAGAATTCCTCGAGGATTTTGACAGAAGAGTGGAAAGAGCTGACTTCTGTTTGTTAAGGAGAGCTCTGGCTGCTGCTTCGAGCAGTACGGTGGTGGGGACTGGTGTGGAAGGAGTGGGCAGGGTTGGGCAGGGGGAAGGCATTATAAAGGTGTATGTTTCCCAGGTAGAACTGGTAGGCTTTCTGAACAATCGGAGGCGGGCTACCAAGGAAAGAGGGGTTCAGGACGGACACCCGATGTCGGACACCCGACTGGAGCTGTCCAATAGGCAGTGGGATGAAAGAGGCTCGAATCTGGGAGAAAAGTCCAAGCAGTAGGTAGAACTTCTTGATTCTCACACATTAAAGCGCCAGCCCTCCGCCTGCAAGCAGTGAAGTCACCGGCGCTTACAGTCAGATGTCTGTGGCTGTGAAATTCCGCTCTCGGTGAACGTGGGCATTCCTCTGATGGAGGGCTGCTGGAGGCCCCGCTCAGGCCTGATCTTTGCTTGGTCGGCCACAACGCAGCCCTGGTCCACTAGTTGTTGCCGTCCTGTAACGGAGAGCCGCGCCTAATTCCTGGTGCAGGATGTTGCTCTTGTATCTCAGCAGGGAAAGCACCAGGACCAGGAACAGATTGGTGCTGATCACGGCTGCCGGTCGGGCCCTGGTGCCCCCGGTGGCCTGCAGGGTGCCCGACTTAGCAATGCCCTTCACGGCCACCTGGAAGAACCCAGCTAGCCAGCATGCAGAGGGCACGACCCTGGGACCCTGGCCTCATTAGTAGCTGCTCGCACTTGGAGAAGCCAACGCGCCCATTAGGCAGGCAAAGAATCCCTATTTAATGAGGCCCTTCCCAGTATAGGTGCACAGCGATCCTTGGCCACGCAGCAGGAGGCAGGTTCCTGCTCAGAAGCAGACTCTGAAAAGCAACTAGAATTTTCTGAGTGTGATTCTGGTCTTCATGACTGGGCCTGACGCAGAGCTGGGGACGCTGTCATCTCTCGGCAATGTGCAGGCCCAGGGAAGTGACTCATTGCACTCAGCGTCTCGTGCATGGACTCCGGAGGTGACCCTGGTCAGTCCTGGGGGCGCCCCTCTCCTCCCTGCCTTGGGACCTGCTTCAGCCGGGTTTCGGCCACTCACTGCACCCCTACTGGGCGCCCAGGCGGATTGCCCTTGTCAGCTGGTCCCCGTGGCTGGATGGTGGCTGGTTCTGCCCTCACTTCCTGTTGGGGAGGAGAAATGCCAGAGCTCCCCTTCCCTTCGGGTCAGAGATCAGGGCTCTAGAGGCTAGAGCCGAACGCTCAGTGTGCACCGTGTCATGCCTGTTCGTGCTCGCAGACAGGCAGCCCTCTCTGGGGGGCTGGTAAGAAAACGAACAATGACTGTTGTTGGCGGAGGGGAGAGGGGCTGGGGGTCTGGAGGCAGCAAGGGGAGGAGGATTCACTGTTTCACTGTTGTCTTCTTTGTATTCTTAGAATTTTTAAACCCAGCAATCTATTATTTATTCAAGAATTAACATGTTTATTAATAATGTTATTAAACCTTATTTATTAAAAAGCAACATTATGGGGGCTTTTGGGTGGCTCAGTTGGTCAAGTGTCCGACTCTTTGATTTCGGCTCAGGTCGTGACCTCAGGGTTCTGGGTTCGGACCCCCCACTGGGCTCCACGCTGGCTTGGAGCCTATTTAAAAAAATAATAATAAATTAGCATTATGATTCCCAACTCCGTATTTAGGTGCGGCCGAGAATGTCTTGGGAACACAGAGGAGAACTAACGGCCCCCAAGGCCGGCCCCGAGCACAGGCCAGAGACCCTGGTGCCCTCTCTCACGCCGGCCGGTGCGTCTTCGCCTCTCCTCTTTAGGGGGACCTAATGGCGTTTGATCCCACGAGTCATCTTCTAGAACAAGAGTTGTCCTCAAGGGTGGGCATAGGAAGGAACAGAGGGGCCGACTCGGAGAAGTTGTACCTCGGAAGTCGGTATGAGGGATGGTTTCTGGGTCGGCACTTCCTGGAAAGTTTTTGGGGATGTTGTCGGCAAGATAGCGGGGGAAGGAAAAGATTAATTGTGGCGATTGTCTTAGCTGTCTCCGGGCTTGTCCTGGTGACGCTGATAAAATCAAATATGCTGCAGGTGAGGGTGAGTGTTGGTGGGAGAAATAGTCCTGGGTTTGGCAGCTGAGAAGGTGCAGGGGTGCTGGAGGGGGCTGCCCGAGTGTTCGCTCATTCCTGGGATTTATTGTTCTCAGCTCTGGGAAAAGAAGCAAAACTCAGGTCACTCATACCAGCCTGCGAGGGACTTTAAAATATTTAAGAAAGAAAAGGAGAGGATATAGTTTCCTTATTTCCTGGGGTTGGGACGTGGGGGCCACAGGTTGGCTGTCTTCTCGCGAGCTGGTTGAAGAGGCAGATGGGGAGTGTCCTGGCTGGATGCTAGCAGAAGGGCCGGTGTGAGAGTCAAACAAAAGAAGAAGAAACCAAACGGGAGAGAGAGAGAGAGAGAGAGAGAGAGAGAGAGAGAGATAGTGTTAGTTGAGGATGGCAACTTTCTATATTTAAATAAATGTTTATTTTTAAACAAAATGTTCCTTGATTAGACAAACATATGGACAATACTCCCAACACACCTTCAATGCTGTCCCCCAGCTTCTTTTTTTCTTACCACCTGGCTTCATTCTCTTCACATTTTAAAAGAACTAAATACTATACACCCAATCGGAGCCTTTCCGTGCCTCTTGCTGGTTTCATTCTCTCTCTCCTCTGAGGTGGACATTATCATCATGGTGCACGTTTTCATGGTTTTTAATATGGGCAACAGAGAATGGTTGCCCGCGTGCTTACCATTTTAATACAAAGTATTAGGCCATGCAGATCCTTTTGTGACTTGATTTTTTCCTCTCATTTTTTTAAACTTTAGATAATTAAGATATAATTAACATACTATAAAATGCATCCTTTCAAAGTGTACGATCCTGTGTTTATTTTAGCAGATTCATCAAATTGTAGAATCCTCCCCACTACCTAATTCCAGGACATTTTCATCGCTTCCCAAAGAAGCTCTGTACCCGCCGGTAGTCAACTCCTACCGGACAGTTGGATTGTTTTCACTTTTTGGCTGTTCTGGAAAATGCTACAATGAACATTTGTGTCCAGCTTCTTTGTGGACACTCTGCACTTTTTCTGTGCCAAGCTGGGAATTTTCCAGAAGGTTCTGACATGGCTAGGGAGCGCTCCTCACCCAGTTGAGGTCAGGGTTCACTGCCGAGTCCAGAGCAGAGCAGAGGCGAGGGGCTGGGTGGCAGGATAATACCGCGGCAGGAGGCTGGGGCAGGGTGATAGGGAGAGAAATGTTCCCAAGAGGAGGAGGAATCATGTGAGTGGGAAACAGCTCACCAGGTGTTTACTAGCAGGCCAAAAACAAAACATGTTTTCTCAGAGATCACAAATGCCTACAGGGACCCGAGGGACACAACACATGGATAAAGTGGCCTGTTGGAGAGTTCCAGCCCCAAGGGTGGGGACAGCCTTCTGTGGCTCTGGCTGATTGTTGCCGCAAGGGGCATGTGGAGTAATATTGCCTGGTCTCCCCATCTTCCCGGAGAAGCCAGAAATCCCATCTCTTTGGGGGAGCATATGTGTGGATTCTCTGCATTTAAAAATATTGGCAGCTAGTTCAAATTTCGTAAAAACGCGGTGTGGGGGACAGTTAATAAAGGACGGGTCGGACCACGGTGAGCCCAGGGGACCACATTCTAACCTCTGGGCTTTCTGTTTAGCTTTTCCTAGTCAGTCAGAAATGCAATAAAGGAGCCTCGACCCTTGGACTGTCCCCAACTGACACAGTCTCGGAAATTTTTTTTCCAAGTTCTATATAAAAATTTGATGATGGGAAGTCAGGAAATCAAACCAACAAGGAGAGAATGTTTTGAGTCTGAAAGATTCTAAGTCCCTGCTTGAGACTCCTGGCTATTAACTATTTTTAGACCTTTGACTGCCAAACACTGCCCGACTCGCCAACCTGAAACGCTCTTCCCACGGCAATCTTTGGCAGCGCTGCCTTTGACAAAACAGAAATGAGGAGGGAGTGCCTGGGTTTTATGGAATTGCAGAAGGAGATGATTTATTCATCCCAGATCCTGAGAGCTGGTCATTAGATCAGGATGAAAAGAGCTGCGTGACAGGCAGAGTGATGGACTACGGAGCCTCTGCCCCCTTGATGGGCCTGATGAGCAGCGATCGCTTCTTTCCTCTCTGCGCGGACTGGTGTGGGGGGCAGTCCGGGAGGGGGAAGCATGTGAGGAGGGACCCCAAGCAGTGGGGCTGCAGCAACTGCCTGTCTTACTAGTCTGTTGTTCAAAGATCAGCCTGAGTCCAGCCTCCTCCAGGAAGCCTTCCCTGACTTGCCAGTCTGTCTTCTCCCAACACCTAGTCTCAGGGTTCGCTAAGCACATGTTCCTCTGAGATCTCGTTCCAACTGTTGTTGGATAGTCCTTGATACCAAATGAGGACCAACCACATCCCAGGCAGAGTTCTAAGTGCTGGGGATACAATAACGGGCAAACACATTCGTAGGAATGTGTGTGTGTGTGTGTGTGTGCATGCGCTCATGAGTGGGGGTGGGGACCAACAGAACTGATCAATCAGTTAGTCGACAAATCACTTAGTAGGTGGAAAGGTAAAAGCCACAGGAAACAGAGAACTGGCTAACGGGGTCAGAGCTGTAGGTACGGGTATGGAACTTTAGATAGCGTGGTCTGGAGGGGATTTACTGAGCAGGTGGTGTTTGAGCAAACACTGAATGGATGTTCTTTTGCCTTTAGCACCTTGTGCTCATGCTGAATGGCTTGGGATAAGCTTTTCCCACAATTTTTTTCTTTTTAAAGCTTAAAATAGATTTACTCATTTATTCAACAAACATTTGCTGAGGGTCTGTCTGGCTTCTCATCATCCTTTGGGTCTCAGCTCAAATGTCATTTCCTATACGGGCAGCCCCCAGACCTTTCATGGTCTCCTGTTGTAATCTATATTCTAGTTTAAAATAAAAATGGACCCTTTTAATTTAAATTTTTTTTGTATTTATTTGTATTTAAAATTTTTTAATTAAAAAATTTTGTTCAGCTTTTTAAAAAAAGAAATGCAATTCTATTTCATTTTAGGACAGCATCTTCCACGACCAGGACTTGCCTTCTTTATTTACCTGACCAGCAAGACAGGGATCTTATCTGTTTCGTCTACCAACGAATTCTCAGTGCCTAACGCGTAATATGTGCTTACTAAATGTCACTGCATAAATGAGTGTGCCGGGGACCATGGTTACTGTCATGTTACAATAGGCTTTGGCCTTTGAAGAGTCAGGTTCATGCCACCCAGCAGTCCTCTCCTTGGTATTTTGCCCAAAGGAGTTGAAAGCTTATGTCCACCAAGATGTCCTTCAGTAGGTGAGTGATTAAATAAATCGTGGTCCATCCCAACAATGGAAAGTTATTCGGCACTTAAAAGGAATGAGCTGTCAAGCCACGAAAAGATGTGGAAGAACCTTAAATATATATTTCTAAGTGAAAGAGGCCAGTCTGAAGAGGGTTCACACATAGGATTCCAGTGATAGGACATTCTGGAAAAGGCAAAACGACCGAGACAGCAAACAGTCCAGCGGCTTCCAGGGAGTGGGCAGAGGAGGGATGGATAGGCAAAGCACAGGGGACTTGCCAGAGGGTGGTGAGAGTTCTCTATAGGACACCATGAGGGTAGATGGAGGTCATCCTGCGTTTGTCCAAGCCCGTCGAATGTACGAGACTGAACTGTGAAGTCAGTCATGGATTTTGGGTGGTGGTGATGTCAACATAGGTTCATCGGTGGCAACAAATGTACTGTCTGGTGGGGAGGCTGATAGTGGGAGGAAGTTGTGGGGAGGGCAGGGGGCTTCTGGGGGGGGGTCTCCGTACTCTCCCCTCCATTCTGCTGTGAACTTAAAACTTTGTGAAAAAACCCAGTCTTAAAGAAGAGAATGACATTGTGGTAGTGGAGACAGACCTACCTTCTCAGAGCAAAGAGTATAAACACACTGTCCAGCCAGGCCCAAGAACATGGCTCAGAACTCAGCGGGCTGGTAACTCCTTGTCTCCTGGAATGCAGAGGGCAGCCCTGGATCTTTACAGGTGTCTGACTGCGCCGTTTAGGTGTGGTCAGTGAATTAAACAGATAGGCACTGAAGGCCTACAGTTTTTTGGGTGTGTCAGCTGCCGCCGGCACCTCCCGGTCCCCACGGAGTGAACAGGCTAGAGGGAGGTTGGAGCTCCGCCTTCTTGTGCTCACTGGGAGGAAGCAGCACAACCTCTCCCGGGACCTTTGCTCAATGGGGTCATGAGCCAGTAGGTGCCTTGCTTTTGGTCATTTAAAAACGTAATGCCAGAGAAAAGGTCTTAAGACGGAGATCCCGACGGAGGTCAACTTTTCTTGCTCTACTTCTAGAGAGGCTCACGTGGGGAAAGCTTCAGCAGCTCAGCCTGGGAGCTCAGAACCATCTAGAGGTTGGTGGGGGTGGTGGGGGAATCATGGATGTCAATGGCACAACTTGCTGGAGAAGAGTTCAAGGTTTCGAGCCCTCCCCTCCCCCTTCTCTTATTTCTCCCTCCCTTCTTCCTCCCCCCTCCCCCAAACAGCCATGATTGTCATCATGAGTTAGATGCTGAGAAATGGCGGGATGTGGCTCTCGGGGACAAGCTGCTGGTTTGGGTCCCCCATACCCCTCCCCTGTCTCCATCTCACCTCCTTCTTGCCTGTGTGTCTGAGCTGCAGTCACACTGTGCATTCAAAAGCGGCCTCAGCCCCACCTTAGGGGTCCTGGAGTCCTGGGGAAGATGCTCAGCTTTACTCAAGCAGAAGCTTCCGTGGGAAACAGGGCTTTGGGAACCAAGTCCTTCTGGGAGGATGCTGAGTGCTCAGCCTCGAGGGGAGCAGCAGCCAAGTAGCAATTCCTGCCTGACCCCTCCGAACACACACACACACACACACTTCTCCACCCCAGGGAAACATATCTAATGAATATCTCACAGCCACAATACTGATCCAGATTCCTCAAAGGCAGTTGGTAATTATTAAATTGAGAGGATCGTGAAGCACTTTTCTAAATTTGAAAGGTTTATCCAGGACAGATCAAGACCAGGTAAAGTTAATAATTATAAACCCATTTCCATAGAAATGGACTTATTAGCAAGCATGCCAGCTGCCTGAAATTAAAAAGACCCCTTTCCTCCGGTTTGAAGGAAATGACTTAAAATAAAAACCTGTGCGTAAGTGACTCTGAGTTGATCCGTTTGTAGCTGGACTCGGGCAGATTCCTGTAGCTCGGGCAGCTCATGGGATGGACAGTCAGAGAGGACCAGGAAAGGCCCGGGAAGGGAGGAGGGGGCTGGCCCTTTCACACAGACCCTGCCCCCTCTGCCCTAAGACTGGCTGTTTCTATACCCCCGAGACCAGAGCGCAGATTTTGCAGGATCAAATCGCTGAGAACACAGAGAGTTATGCTCCTTTTCTTCTCTTGCTGGGGGTCTCAATTTCTTGGTGTTTGCCTTGCTGAGGTCTACCAAGTGCTGAGAACCCAGGAGGAATTAGAAGCAACTCCCAAGGGGCGCCTAGGTGGCTCAGTGGGCTAAAGCCTCTGCCTTCGGCTCAGGTCATGATCCCAGGGTCCTGGGATCGAGCCCCGCATTGGGCTCTCTGCTCAGCGGGGAGCCTGCTTCTCCCTCCTCTCTCTGCCTGCCTCTCTGCCTACTTGTGATCTCGGTCTGTCAAATAAATAAATAAAATCTTTAAAAAAAAAAAAAAAAGCAACTCCCAAGTCATGGTTCCAAGGACAGTGCTGCCCAAAGAGGAATTAAAGATCTCGTCCAATAGGACCAAGCATCTCTTGTAGGAGACTCAACAGATGGAGAAGTAAGGACTTGCTGTGACCAGAGAGGAAACTTCAGGCTAGGGAGAGGAAGGAAGGTAGCTAAAGGGAGGGCCTCCGACCCTAAGACCCTGAAATCCCGTCGGCAACTCAGAATTAGCTCTTAGCCTCCCCTTGTCCTGCCTCCTTACTAGAGATGCCCAGGTAAACTGGGGCCCCCGGGTGGGGGTTCTCCCGTGTGCCCACTGTCCATCTTCTCACGAACTGAAGGATCTCTGTGCCATACATGGCTGTCTTCCCTGTGCAGAACACCGTGACAAATAGATAACTTGAGAACAGAGCTCCCATATCCCAACCCAGCTTAACTGGGACCCCCAGCTGTGTCATTTTAATAAATTTGTATTTCAGGGTGAATAGCCATTTCTGGCTGCGGGCCACAGTAATGGACAGAGCACTATCAGAGAGTTTCTTAAAGCCTTGCCTGCATGGGAGAGGGTTGGGCATGACCCGTTCTATATGGAGTCTAGTGTCGTTCTGATTTGAGTGGAATTCTGCATCGGGCAGGTCAGTTCTGTCAATACTATCACTATGGCTGACCCTTGCCTCTGCTACCTCTTGGCTGCCTCTAACCATCCAGTTGGGGTTTTCACCCTCCTCTGAAGTCAGCAGGGGGAGGGGAGCTGTCCATGGTCCGGCACTTCTGGTGGGCGACCAGCAAGCCCAGGGTTATTTTCAAAACTCTTTCTGCAGACCCTGTCCACACCCTGAAAGCTTCCAAGCCCATTTTGGTCCAGGCAGGCCCACTGACAGTAAACGAATAGGATGGTTTGTGTGACTCAGGTCTCGGGGAACCAGGAATCGGTCACTCTGCTGTCAGGTTCCTGGGGTGGGGATAAAGTTAGCATCGGGGGTGACGGGAAAGGCTACAGAACAGGAGTCCTTCACAAATCCTGTGCTGGATGACCCTGGTCTTAACTCTCTGTTCAGTGACGTCTGCCGTTGGCACAATGGGCTGCCTATAATTTAGGCAGTGACAAGGTGCTCCCGTGTACAAACATACTGAGAGTGACGCTGGTCTTTTTCATGTTTCTGTGTTGCATCCGCCTTCTTCCCCTCCTCCAAACACGTATGCAGTGCTGCCAGGCCATGAATTAAGGCAGGGGAATTCTTATGTCTCATCTCACTTCAGGGTCATGACACGAGGAATCACTAATGTGTCGCTCATAGTTACGTAGTGGACAGGGAGCTATGGAGTCCTTCCCCTGCTTGGTCTCATCATGCTGCCACCAGTCCATGACGTCACCACCCTTCTCCCCAAATCATAAAGCTCTGAGTTTGAGCCACAAGTCCACAGACATACAGATACGCAAATGTGGAATTAGCCAGAGTCCAGGTTGTGCCTCAGGAATGGAGGGAGGCTCAGGGCTCCTCGCTGTGTGCAAACATGGGGGTGGGGAGAGCTGTCTGACCTGTTTACCCAGGGCAGAACAGACGGGTTTCCACTGAGCCCTGCAGACGGACGGCCCACCCACTTGGAGGTGTGGGGGTCACTGACAGCCCATGAATCAGGCTCTGTCAACACTGTTGTGTTGGGCTTTCGACTGGCAAGGAGGAACATGGCATTCATGCTGTTCTGTGGAGCCTCAGGTTTTCAACTGCACTTCGACCTGTGTTTGTTTTCCAGGGCAAATGGCACCTTCTATGAGATCCTGCAAGTGGACTTTGGGATTGACAACAGCAGCGGCCTGGCCGGGGCGCAGCCCATCACCTGGCAGGTAGAGTACCCGGTGGAGGACGCCATGAGCGAGCTGGCCGTCTCCGAGATCTTCGTCAGCCCGACATCCTTTGTGGGCATCGTCCCTCTCGCAATGGTGAGAAATTTGAGCTTCGGCAGAGGGTCACCAAGAGGTTTTCTTGGTGCGCTTCTAAAGTTCCAAGAAACATGACGTGTTTTATAACCTGTTTTTTTTTTTTTTTTATGCACCTGATGAGAATGTTTAAGCAAGGGAAATACAGTTGGATTACATTTTATTAGCCTGCTTTCTCTAATGCCTTTTTGGAAACGATTTGGGGTCTGCCGTAAATCTCTTCTCCTTTGCGGATATTGGTGAATATTTCCTGGGGGTTCCTGCTCTTTATGGCCTCAATCTGGGCCCCCATCAGGACCGAGGGCTGGGTCGAGTGGAACGCACCAGGCGTCCGAGTGGGCACAGTGCTCTGCACGCTGAGTGAGCAGTTCTGGCCACCAAGCCTCACCGGGCAGTTCCCAGGTAGCATGGGTCCAGGCAAGCTGAAAAATGTGATAGCCTGAAGCAGCCTTGTTGAGGACTGACCCGCTGAGCCTGCAGAGGGTCCCAGAGTCCGTAAAACCACTTCCCGTTTCTGTTCCTGGCCGGAAGGTGACCAGATTTTCCCTCTGAGCTTGGTTAAAGCTCCGTTCATGACCAGGCTCAGGGGCCCCATCTCAGAACAGGGTCATGCATGAGGTTCCAGAGTGTAAAAAGGACAATGCTGGTGAGTCACAGGGGTCCTCAGTTCCCAGGAGTGCCCCATTCCTAATACCCCTTCCCACACTGGAAATGTTCAGTGGAACAGGAAATATTCAGCATTGCTTCAGCCTTCCGTCTGGCAACAAAGCGTGAGGGTCAGCACCCAGATACTGTAGGGCAATCTGTGGGTATTTCTATTGTCCATACTCCAGTTGGATACCAGGGTTGAGGTCCTCGCAGATGAAACCCTACACCTGCCAGTGCAGTCTGCAGTGTCCATATCTGGGTTCTTACGCTTGTCTATGCCCAAAACATACTTTCCCTATGTGTCCCCGTGCCTGGCTCCTTCTCTTTACCTTGACTGTGAAGAGACGCGCCCTCCAACCACGTGGGCCGGAACTGGCTCTCTGTCCCCGTCGCCCGGCTCTCCCTGTTCACAGCACTGCCCTGTCTCGGCTTCTTTATAGATGTGATTGGTGTTGGAGGTGCAGGGCTCCCCTTCCATCCCCTTCCTGCGAGGTGAGATCGTGAGGGTAGGAGTCCGTCAGTTGTGTCCACATCTGCGATCCCGGCACCTACAACAGTGCCCGAGACAGTGGCTGTATGCTGCGAATGAAGGTCAGCTCTAGTTCTCGAAAGTTAGCCGGATGGAGTTGACCCGCCTCAGCCGCAGTCTCCATTTTGGTTTCGGTGCAGCCGCAGGCAGCAGGAAATGGCCCTGTTAAGGGGCAGAGAGAGAGACGGATGTGGATTTTAAAGCAGAACGAGACTGTTCTGATTCTCCAGATCAACCTCAGTCTGGCTGAGGTTGGCTTATGGTTTTACGCTGTGTCCTTACCATGGGGGGGCTCTGTGCTTAACGGGTGGCTCTCTGTTCATGGGGATTCCGCAGCCTCCTGTTGCTTCTGAGGACGGAATTCCGAGGGAGAAGTTCACGCCCTCCTCTGAAGGGCAGGTGCTGGTTTTGGGAAGAGCAGGAAAGGGGGCTGGAACCAGGAGAGGTACAGAGCCCCGTGGTTGGCCAAGCGCAGCAGCCCGCAGACCAAATCCAGGGTCAGACACAGCCATGACCATTTGTCGTGAGTTGTTGGTGGCTGATTTCACGCTATTGTGGTGTGTTCAGCGTTTGCAACAGCGTAGCCTTGGCCAAACTTTGGTTTTAGCATTTCACCAGCCCTAATCGCCGGCCCTAAGTCCCCTTCTGAGGAGAGTGCCTGCCAGTGGGGACCGTTATTCTGCTGTTATTGGGCTTCAGGGGATGTGCTGATTGTCCTGTCTCTTCGGATCCCTTTTCCTGATGAGATCTTCGTTACAGAAACATAGATGCTCTTTGCTGACGGTGACATCCTCTCTCACGATGCTGCCTGAAGACCTAGCTCACAGCTCTGGGCCGAGTGGGCTGTCCCGCACAGGGTCAGGGCTCGGAGCTGGGACAGCACAGAATTGGGTGGGGAGAGAAGGAGGTGGTGAAACCCACACAGGAAGGAAGGAAGAGCCTGGCAGGGCAGGGAAAGCAGGCATTCGGAATGTGGCCCTAGATCATGGGTTGGCTTTGCTGGTCTCTCTGCAGGGGTCGGCGCTTCCCTGTGGGGTGTCCCTGCTCTTTTTTTTTTTTTTCTTTAAGATCTAATTGGCTTTATTAAACATTTCACGAATCGGGCAATATCTTATTTAGAAAGTAGGGAGGACTTCCAAAGGGCTACAGAAAGGGAGGGGCTCTAAAGGCAGGACAAGAAAGTTATAAACAGAAAAAAGGATTATTTCAGGGGAGGTCACCTTCCGTTGCAGACAAAAGGGTCTCGGGTAAATTATCTCCTCTTCCTTTGGGGGATGGAGAGGGCCCGTGGGACAGGTTGCCTTATTGGTGCTGATCAGAACATTGCAGACCAACCAGTTAATTCTATGTTCCTGAGGGAGGCTGACACTTTCAGGAGGCCGGGTGTGGGACACTGGTTTGGTGATGTGGTCGTAGCATAAGTGACTCCATTTTGAGCCTGTGGTTTTCTATGTTATGTTATGTTATCTTATTTTAATTCTATTCTATCCTATTTTATTCTATTTATCTTCTCAGTGTTCTAAGATTCATTGTTTATGCACCACACCCAGTGGTCCATGCAGCCCATGCCCTTCTTAATACCCACCACCAGGTTCACCCAAGCACCCACCCTCCTCCCCTCCAAAACCCTCAGTTTGTTTCTCAGAGTCCACAGTCTGTCATGGTTTGTCTCCCCCTCTGATTTCCCCCAACTCACTTTTCCTTTCCTTCTCCTAATGTCCTCCGTGTAATTCCTTATGCCCCACAAGTAAGTGAAACCGTATGATAACTGACTCTCTCTGTGCGACTTATTTCACTCAGCATAATCTCCTCCAGTCCTTTCCATATTGATGGAAAAGTTCAGTATTCATTCTTTCTGATGGCTGAGTAATATTCCATTGTATATATGGACCACATCTTTATCCATTCATCTGTTGAAGGGCATCTTGGCTCTTTCCACATTTTGGGTATTGTGGCCATTGCTGCTATGAACGTTGGGGTACACATGGCCTTTCTTTTCACTCCATCTGTATCTTTGGGGTAAATACCCAGTAAATACCTAGTAGTACAATTGCTGGGTCATAGGGAAGCTCTATTTTTTATTTTTTGAGGAACTTCCACACTGTTTTCCAGAGTGGCTGCACCAACTTGCCTTCCCCCCAACAGTGTAAGAGGGTTCCCCTTTCTCCACATCCTCTCCAAAACACATTATTTCCTGTCTTGTTGATTTGGGCTATTCTAACTGGTGTAAGGTTCTCAGTGTGGTTTTTTAAATTTTTTTTTAAAAGATTTTATTTATTTATTGGACACAGAGAGAGATCACAAGTAGTCAGAGAGGCAGGCAGAGAGAGAGGAGGAAGCAGGCTCCCCGCAGAGCAGAGAGCCCGATGTGGGGCTCGATCCCAGCACCCTGGGATCACAACCTGAGCCGAAGGCAGAAGTCCAACCCACCGAGCCACCCAGGCACCCCCTCAGTGTGGTTTTGATTTGAATTTCCCTGATGGCCAATGATGATGAACATTTTTTATGTGTCTGTTGGCCATCTGTATGTCTTCTTTGGAGAAGTATCTGTTCATGTCTTCTGCCCATTTTTTGACATGATTATCTCTTTTTTTGGGTGTTGAGTTTGAAGAGTTCTTTATAGATCTTGGATATCAGTTCTTTGTCTGCACTGTCATTTGCGAATATCTTCTCCGGTTCCATGGGTTGCCACTTTGTTTTGTTGACTCTTTCCTTGCTGCTCCTGTGTCTTACTGACTGGTGCCTGGGGGTGGAGTGCAGTGGATACCAGTGGCGAGCTTGCCTGCATCTGGAGGTTTCTCTGCTGCTTTCCTTCAGTCACCCCCATTCCCTCCCCTCAGGGGCCATCCTGGTGCTTTGCCGCTCAGGGAGGCTGGTTTTACGTGTGTTGTGCACGCGGCATGTCTCTGACCATTTGATGCCACCCAGTGCTCCCCATCTGGCTGGTCTTTACTCAGGGACAGTTTCTCACATTGCGCTTTCATTCCTCTTGGCAGGAAGGCGCCGGGGTTGGGTGGTTGAGTGGCGCTGTGTATCGCCATCTATCTCTCAGAGCACTGTGAAGAGTGGCTCTGACGTGGCTCCAGAGCACCAGAGCTATTTTGTAAAGTTGGCCATGGGACCGAAGTTGGTAGCTCCTCCTCTTGTAGTCAGTAGCTGTAGCCGGTCCCTGGACGCACAGCTGCCAAGGGGAGAATTCTGCCCACCGTGCTTGGCAGGGAGTACCTTCTACGTGCTGCTTCCTTTTCTGTCTTCCTGCCTTCCCCTTCCCTTTCCTCTCCCTCCTCTTTCCCTTCGTCGCCTCCTTTCTTCCTTCTCAGCGGCAACTAACTCTGGGCGGCTTCTGCATGGAAGACGTGACTTGTCCACAGAACATCCACAAATGGGCTTGTTGCTCTATCAGTTGTACCCAGAAACAGAAACCACTTAAGTAGCGAGAACACAGTGATGGAAGCCTGAACACGCAGCTCAGCAATGAGTACGATGAGCAGGCAGACACAACAGAGGCGTCGGGAACTCTGGCCAGAACAAGATTCCACTGGCCCCGGGGCTGGAGCAAGGAGGGGCATTCCCGGGAAGCAGGCCTGGCTCCTCTGAGCAGCCAGAACCCCACAGGGAATGGATCTGAAGGCCCACAGGCTCTGGTTGATGCCGCCGTCTTGCTGGTTTTGTTGCACAACACGACTCCAATGTCCCAAGTGTGTCCTGTTCATCAGAAGCCCGTGCATTCGGAACACAGCCACACTGAGTCCTGGATCTGCCCAGAATGTTCCACTTGGCTGGTTTCTGGTCTCTTTTTGCCTCAATAGTCCACTTGGAGAGGCCTCTCCTGGCTGCTCAGACCAAACTAGTTCTGTCCGTCTTACACTCTTGTTCCCTTGCTTCTTGTAGACCCTACCAGTGTCTGCAGTTCACGCTTATTTACGTGATTGTGCATGTCTGTCTCAGTGTGGCTCTGATCACGAGAAAGAATTTAAACAGAGAAAGTTTGCTCTAAAGGGTCATTATTCATAACAGAGACTGGAATAATGACGGATTGCTTAGTAAGAAACAAAGAGAACGCTGAAGAGTGTTCGAATGGCAGCCTTCACGAGCATCCACGGCTCCAGGGCTGAGCTGGGGGCTCCAGGAACAAGCCCCACTCCTGCCCCCCCTGCCCTGAGATCCAGCTCTTGCTGGACAGGGTGTGGTTCCAGCTCACAGAACGTGGAGAACTTGCAGAGGTAGCATGCCAGTGGAACTTCCTAGAGTCCTGAAGACTGTTCTTTATAGAAAGATGTCTCATCAGAGGCATCGGTGGCTGCTGGGCAAAGCTGCTGGGTGCAGGGCGCTGTAGGAGCTGGGCATGGGGATGGCTTCCGGTGCTGGAGAAGTCCCAGCACGGGTGAACAGCCCGTAGACAGGGTGCACCAGAATCCCAAGGCAAAGCCCTTTCCCTTGGAAACGTCTCTCCAGCACCCCTACTGACAGCTCAACACGTCACCTTTTGGCAAAGGAAAGGGCTCGGGCCCATTTACATAGAGCAGGTAATGAGGGCTGAATTTGGAGCTGGGCGGCAGCAGGTTGGAAAGCAGAAACAGGATCGCAAGCTCCTGGATGGGAGGGACCGTGTTTGCTCTGATCGCTGGGGACTCCGTGCATGATGCCGAGCACACAGTATTTGCTCAACAGATGAATGGATGGTCATATTTACTGTCAGAACCCAAGGCCACTGGCTGGAGCTCTCCTTTGCGGAGTCGATTTCCTTTAGCTGCAGTAACAAATCACTTCAAGCTTAATGACTTAAAGCAACCAGAAATGATCATTTTAGAGTCTGGAGGCCCGAGAGTCTGAAATGGGTCTCACTGAGCTGAAATCCACCTGTCAGCAGAACTGCATCCTTCCGGAAGCTGAGACGGAGAAGCCACATATCGCCTTTTCCGGCTCCTAGAGGCTCCCACAGGCCACTCACATCCCTTGGGTCCTGACTCCATGTCCTTCAAACCTCTGCTTCCGTCATCACATCTCCTCTCTGGCCCTCCTGACGCCCAGAGTCCCTTAGGAAGGCCCTTGCAATGACATGGGTGCCACGTGGATGTTAGCCAGGAAAATCTCCCCATCTCAAGGGTCTTCACTCTCCCTCTTGCCAGGCGAAGTAACATATCCATAGATTCTGGGGATTACGATGTGGACATCCTAGAGGGGCCATTATTTCCCCCCCCACCTGCTTTGCACAGGACCCCAGGCTCCCCTTTCTAGTCTTCCTCAGGCAGTTTACTGAACTCTCCATCTCTCTTCCCATGATCTGTTCCGTTGCCTGAGGAGCTTTTTGGGTCTCGTGTCATCCCCAGCCAACCACACCCTCTGACACCTCCAGGCTCCGAGGACACTGCTCTCCTGGCATCAGGGAAGCCCTCTGCACTCTGCTTTTCCAGAGGATCTCACGATAGAGACCCCACAGGCATGATGATCTCTAGCCTCTTTGTTTACACAGACAGCCTTTCATCCTGGAGGGTAGGGGCCACCATGGGCCTGGGGCCAGGGAGGCTTCGGTTGTAGCTCTTCCTCCAACCCCAGGAGCTGGGGAGAGGAGACCTGAGGGCAGAGCCTACCTGGCTTCTCATTCTGCATGTAGCCTCCAAGGGGTCCCCTAACTTCTCTTTGTTATAGTTTCTCATGTGTGAATCCCAAGTAAGAACACTGGTCCTGTCTGTTGCACAGTGATGTCATATGGACCAAGGGACCTAGAACAAGTACAAGCATGCTTACAACATCCAGGAAAATGTGAAGGTCATGCGTGTAGTGGAAAGCACCCCAGGTAGATTGAACCGGATCCAACTGTTATGTCGAATTAACGACCCTCTCTACCTTGTCAGTTTTGTTATCCGGTTCATTTACTTGGGTGATGCACATACTGGGAAAATTTCAATGATTTTTGCCTTTAAGGTAGTTGGCAATAGAACATTTTGGTCAAGAGTACAGCTTGTTGGGTCAACTTGTTTAGACTGAAATTGGAATTTTAGTGTTTACTGGCTGGGTTATCGTGGGCCTATCACTTTACTTACCTGAAACTCGGTTTTCTCATCTGTAAATTGAAGAAATGAGGTTTCTTGTCTTTTAGAGTTTCGTGAGGACTCAGTCGGACTACAGGGAGGATGTTATTGTGTTAGCCCAGCATCCTGTCAGGACTCAGTCAGCTTTAGTCATCATTATTTTCATCATGGCTGCCATTTTCTCTGGCCATATGCGGGCACAGCTGTCATACTTTGGGTGAAGGCCAAGCCAAAGTTCAGTCTCAGAGTGGGTGGTGGGTTCTCCTCCTGGAGGGAGCAAAGAGTTTGATTTCATGAGTCAGAGATTGCCAATGGTCAGAGGTGGGGAGATGAAGACCTGGTATTTGGGGACTTGGCTGTGACAGGGCAAGAGGGGGGAAGACTTGGGGTGGGCAGTCAGCTGTAACTCCACCATCCGTCTTTCTATCTGTCTGCCCATCCATCAGTCTCACTGCACCTTCTGACCTTCTGAGGGGGCACCATGGCCCTGGAAGGCAACCCAGGCTTATGATTCGGAACTTTGCTACCAAGTTGTGTAGCCCTGGGTAACATTGGAGACTGTTGGCACCTTTAGGGTAGAGAAACAATCTCTACTTCACGAAGGCAAATCTGCAGCTTTGGGGTAATGTCTGATAGGACGAGGGAGAGACCCCAGGATTGGAAGCCAGGACAGGGGCTGATCCAGGGAGGAAAACTTGCAAAACAACAGTGGCAGTGGTGATGTACTCATCCATCTGTCTTTCCACCCACCGGTCTGTCCATCTGTCCGTCCATCTACCATCTCCATCCATCCATCCGTCCTTCCACCCATCCATTTTGTTGATCCAACTACCCATCTTTCCATCCATCATTCTGTTCATTCATGTCTGTCCACTCATCCGTCTTTCCATCTGCCCATCCATCTGTCCATATGATTGAACAGCCACCCATCTTTTCCTTCATCCGTCCATCTGTCCATCTGTCTGTCCTTCCATCCATCTACTCATCCATCCAACTATATATCTTTCCATCCGTCCGTCCATCCAGTTTTCCATCCGTCCGTCCATCCGTCCATCCATCCAACCATCCATCCATACATCCATCCATCCGTCCATCCATCCATCCATCCGTCCGTCCATCTGTCCGTCCATCCGTCCGTCCATCCAACCATCCATCCATCCGTCCGTCCGTCCGTCCGTCCATCCGTCCGTCCATCCGTCCGTCCATCCGTCCATCCATCCAACCATCCATCCGTCCGTCCATCCGTCCGTCCATCCGTCCATCCATCCAACCATCCATCCGTCCGTCCGTCCGTCCATCCATCCACCCATCCATCCATCCATCCGTCCGTCCATCCATTTGCTTATCTATCCATCTGTTCCTTCCTTCTTAACTTCCTTCCTTCCAGTCAACTAGTGTACAACAGACATTTATTTAGTATGTACTATGTGCTGGGTTTATTATTTTTTGGTACAGGGAGAGGGAGAAAGTGGAGCTGATGGAAATTTTGGAGTTGAAAACCATTTGTGTCTGATAATTCCATTTCTAGCAGAACAGCACAGATGGTCAAACCCTTCAAAAATCCCATCTTAAAAAGGGCAGTTGAAAAAGAGGAGTGTCACAGCTCAGGGTAATAATGATGTTTTCTGCATCATCTTTAAAACCTAAAGCTTGACAATAATCTTTTTGCAGTTCCCTCCGTGCCTGGGAAATGCTAACTCGGTGCCTGTTTCTTTTCTTTTCTTTATGAAAGAGCAAGTTTTCTGCCTTTCCCCTTCCACTGTGTCCCTTCATTCCCTCTCACTTCTCTTTGGTTTTCTGCCCAATTACTGAGCTTTGAGCTTAGAGATTTATTTCCAGGGGTGCTGCAGAGTGCGGGGCTGGAGTCCACTATCCCACTACTGTTCTTAAAACTAAAAAGCCCATCTCTGCACATGCCGGTAAAAACACATTATCTTCCCACAAGGTTGGAATAAAAAAAATGAACACATTTGGTGAGTTTCTAGGCAACTGGGTACACGGGCTCCGCGTAGGAAACAAACAAGAGAAATAATCAGATCTGTCCTCCGTCGTATGCGCCCGAGACTTTACAAGACCTGGGCGCAAGTACTTCTTTCCTTCCAACAGGACTCGTGTGCCTACTGTGTGTTTCAGCAGATGCTGATGACGCGGCCCAGAGCCCCAGCTCGCAGGCTGCTCCCATGCCAGGACAGTCCGTTCCATCAGTTCAGGTCCGAGAACTCACGCTCGTAGCAGAACGGAGAGACTGGGAAGTGGGTGGGCGGCGTCAGAGCACTAGGAAGCTGTCTTTCTGAGGGTCCGGTGTCTGCCCTGAGGCCTGAGCGAGGAGAACGAGGCAGCTATAGACAGCTGTGGCGGAAGAGCATCCCGGCAGAGGGAGCCGTGCGCGACTGCCAGCAGACCCAGCTGTGGTGTGAGCCAGGACCTCCGAGAGGGCCCAGGGCTAGAGTGGGTGGAGTAGGGGGAGGGGGGGAGAGAAGAGCTGGGAGTGTGGAGGGGGGAGGGCAGCACAGGTTCCGCAAACCTTGGGGGTAACAGAGCCCGGCACTGTTCTCGGGTCCGTATCTGTCTCCTGCAGCTGCTAGGATGAATTACCACAACCATCATGACTTTCAACAGCACAAACTTATCTTGCACTTCCCGAAGTCTGGGATGGGTCTAGGGGGCAGAAATCAAGGTGTCAGCGGGACTGTGTTCCTTCTGGGGGCACTGGGGGAAAAATCAGACCCTCATCTGCCGGTTTTCAGCTCCTAGAGGCTCTTACGTCCACTTGCATGTCTGTGTCTCCTTTCTTGGACCGTGACCCTCCTGCCTCTGTCTTTCATTTCCAAGGACACTGTGCCACTGGGATGACCCAGGACAATCCCCTCCCCGCATCTCTGGATCCTTCACTGCATCACATCTGAAACCCCCTTGCCACGGAAGGTTCCATAGTTCCGGGCTCTGGGGTCAGAGCAGAGCCATATTTGGGGATACCTATCTGTATCTCCACCCACCGCACGAGACTGGGAGGTCCTAGAGGGCAGACTGGCACGGTTGTTCATCGGCTTGGGCACGCAGCACGCAGCACGCCCTCCGAGGGTGCAGGGTGCCTGGTAGGCATTCGTCGAAGGGTGCACTCTAGTCTGAGCTCCGTGGTATTTCATGCATATTGTTTGCAACGTAAATCAGACTATGTTGCCTCTTCCTACTCATCCCACTTAAAACCATCCAGTGGACTCCCATCATACGTACAGTAACAACCAGCAGGCTTCCGAACCTGGGGCCTGCAGAAGGTGTGTGTTAGAATTCAGGGGTCCATGAAATCAGATGGGGACAGATAAACCACCCCCAACACAAGACATGCCCACATATGTGTGTGCACATACACACATAGATACACACACACGCATACCGAGTGCTGGTCTCTGCCCTCTGGCAGTCCACAGCTCGGGGGCAGGGCAGGGGACATACAGACAAGCTCGGCGCAGTGAGGGCATCGGTGGGCTCCCATTCACGATCTCCCCTTGTGGCTGCATCGCCAGCTCCCCAACCCCAACCTCCGCACCGTCAGATCTCTCTTGCGTGATTGGTTCAGCTCCTGCCTCCCCCCTCCACACCCTGCCGTCTGTACTCTGCAAGTACACGCAGAGCACTCTGCTTAAACGTGCATCAGATCCTGCAGACGCCGTGCCGGAAGCCCTGGGACGGCCGTCCGGTCCTCCTGCGCCGCAGTTCTCCTTCCTCACTGGCATATCCAAAGCTCAGCACGTCTGCACATCTGGTTCCTACCCCACCTCAGACCTTGCTTCACCCACTCCGAGCCCTTTGCTACCCCAGGACCTTTGCCTGGGCTCCTCCTCCACCCAGGATCCTTCCCACAGCTCTGGACATGTCTGTCACTTGTTCATTCAAATGTCAGCTCAGGTACGGGGAAATTCTTTCTAGGGAGACAACGGTGGCTTTTTTTTTCTTTTGGTCTTCTGTACGTAGACCTCATCTCAGTCATTCTACACATTTGGGAGCAGAGTGGGGAGCGGGGGGTGCCTTGGAAGGTAGGAAGAGGGGGTCAGAGAGGGAGAGAAGTTCCCCTGCCTGGGATGAAGATCTGTGGTCTCTAAATTGGGGGGCACCCGCCTTTGACTTCCTGCCTGTTCCCCTGGGGCCGTGAGCAAAGCTCACAGGGAAGAGGCTGCTTGTCACCGTAGAGAAGTGGGACCCTGGGCACAGGGTTCCCAGCCTTTGGAATGACTCCCAGAGTCTGTGCCCATCTTGGATCTGGACCAGGAGCGTATCAGTGACAGTCACAGTGGGCATGGTGTTCCGGCCCCTTCCTTCCTTCAGCGATAACCCAGACTTCTGGTTCTTGTTCGACAAGCGGCGAAGTTTCGAAATGATCCGAGTTGACGGCAAACTCAGATCCCAAGGGTCGCTCAGTGTCGGCTCGGGCAGACTCGGCCACTGTGTCCAAATCCCGGACCTCACGCTTAGCGGCCACCAGACCTTGGGCGAGTGGTTTCCCTGTGCTGGGACACAGTTCCCCGTGGGTGAGATCAGCCCAGGCTTGTGGTGAAGTCACGCGTGAGAATTATCCAGGGCAGAGCCCGGGGGAGACGGCCCGTCCAAACTAGGAGTCTGGAACAGCGGCGTGTGCAGTAGAGTACACAAGGGGTTTCTGGCCCGGTGCTATTCCGAGTTCATGGGACGGACGAGGCACAGGTGCGACGTGGAGAGAGGCGTTGTCACAGCGGGGCCCCCGGAGCAGAGAGGGACCACAGCAGGTGCTCCCGCCTCCAGCTCCTGCACAGCCCTACATACTCGGGGAAGCTGGGTCTTGCTGCCACGGGAGGGAGGGCACAGGCCGCCTCTCTCCCCAGGACCAAGCCCCATGAAACTGCTCTTACCCGATCTGCTGGCACCCGCTGCCAAGCTGCCCACTTGCTGTAAGCGTCCAGGCTGCTGGGCCAGCGGCTGTGAGTCACTCTGCTTGCTACCTGGAAGCTTTGGGCACCCGGGAGGCGACTTTATTTTCTTGGGATCATTGTGCCTGATGGCACCCGCCACACTGGACACTTAGATCTTGCAAGGCCCCTGTTTCCTCTCATGGAGCCACTCTCTCCCTCCCCGGCTGTTGAGCTTTGGCCTTTGGCCACCCGGCCTGCCTGGGGCTGGCCTTCAGAGGGGCCCTTGGAGCCCCCTGCCCTGAGCCAGCTTGAGCAGGGACGTCCTGGCCCCCAGGATGGTCCAGCGGGGTCTGCCGCCCCTCGGGGTGTCTGCCGTAGCTTTGGGAGATTTAAGTAGAAGGGCAGTTCAGAAAGTTTTAAAGGCTTGCGAATGAGTCTCTTTTTGCCCTTTGTCTTTTGTTTTGTTTAAAACTTAAAAATAAAATCGAAGAGTGCTTGAACCCATCCTCCTAAAGCGTTTCAGGTAAGACGGGCGTGTTCGCGGACCAGCCCACAATTCCAACGCGCTTCCCCAAGTCAACGGTGGTTTATCTTTCTCCGTGTTTCCCGTCTGGAGCTCTGTATCTACATTCGGACACGTATCTGTGGCTGCAGAAAACACACCGCGCTGTTTCGCGTGTACGTGTGCGCGGCTGTGTTGTAAAACAAAGGGTGTTGTGCTGCGTATCGCGTTCTTAACAGTCGACAATGTGTCTTGGAGGCCGCTTCAAGCCCATGTGGATAGAACTGCCTCATCCATTTTTTAAAAACCTGCTCTGTCATATTCTGTGGTGGGCCATTCCGTCCCCTTCCCTACCGATGAATCTTTACGTGGTTCCCATTTCTTTCCTTCCCCTTTTATTTATTTATTTATTTTTTAAAGACTTTATTTATTTATTTGACAGAGAGAAATCACAAGTAGGCAGAGAGGCAGGCAGAGAGAGAGAGAGGAGGAAGCAGGCTCCCGGCTGAGCAGAGAGCCCGATGCGGGACTCGATCCCAGGACCCTGAGATCATGACCTGAGCCGAAGGCAGCGGCTTAACCCACTGAGCCACCCAGGCACCCATCTTTCCTTCCCCTTTTATTTGTTACTCTGATGCACCCTGTAAGACGCCATCTGGCTTGGGGCTGGGACGTGGGTTTACATCCTGTGCTAAATGGTGGCGTGCCGGAGCGGGGCTGTGCTGAGGCAGGTCCGTGTCTTGGGGCGACCGTCATGAATGATCATCAGCCTGACGGCTGAACACAACTGGACTTCTCTCTCCGTTCTGGAGGACAGAGCTCCAAAAGCAAGACATCAGGAAGGCCACACTCCCTTTGAGGGCTTGAAGGTTCTAGGTCCTTCCTTGCCTGTTCTGGCTTCTGCTGGCTCCAGGCCTTCCTTGGGGTGTGGCCACCTCGCTCCAGTGTCTGTCCCTGCCGTCAGAGAGCTGGCTTGTGGGTTTGCCTCTGTGGGTCCTCTCCCTATGAGGACCCCAGGCATTGGCCCACCCTCATCCAGTCTGACCTCATTTAACTAATGACATCTGCAAAGACCCTCTTTCCAAATAAGGCCCCACCCTGAGAGTCCAGTGGGCATGAATGGGGGGGGGGGCGGGACTAACCCACTACAGGAGCAGCAAGGGCGAGTGTCTGCATGGATAGCATGAACGCGCTAACTTAGATCTGGACGGAGTTCCCCGGCAGCCCTGCCCCACACCGTGCACGTCACCAGCAAGCACGGTGACTTATAAGGCTGGGAACTCTTCAGTCTGCGACGGAGCTGCGCCCATTTCCATTTAGTCTTGCCGGTTAGGCTCCCTTTGCCGGGACAAACACGGGGTCCCAGCGCCGCCGAAAAGCATTTTTGTTGAGTCCTGACTTCGCAAGTCCATCCAGAAGGCCCGAGCTCCTCTCCTTCTACCCAAACAAATTTGTTAGTGTCCTTACCTGTGGGAGGCAGCACACAACCCTTGGCAGCAGGTGTCTGGAGTGAACCCCCCAGCAGAGCTCTCTGGTAGGCGCTCTCATATACAAGAAAGAGCGAGCTAGCCTGCAAATAGCTGTTAGCTTGTCTATACACACACGGTTTCACCCGATTGATCCGACCCGGTCGCAGCTGAAAGGAGCGACTTTAAATTGTCAAGGAGAATGTGTGTCCAGTGGGAGCGTTTTACAAATGACCAGAAATAACCGTCTTTGTCGGATGAGATTAAAGCCGCGCGGTTTGTAAGAGCTGCTGTATGCACACTTCTGATGGGCCCGACGCCGCTCACCGGCCCACGGTCGCATTAATCCCGAGCGCGACGCCGCTGCGCGTGGTCACTAAACCGGTCACCGCGGTGGCCCCACGTCGGCCTCAGATGTTATGTCATTTCCTAACTTATATTTAAAAAATAACAACATCGAAAGGGTTGCTCTTGCGGAGTGAACCGGAGTCAGCTAAGTGGAAAAGGAGAAGAAAGAAAAACCCATTAAGATGTTTAGTTCCGTTGACCTGCGTCTTTTTGGCAAACCTTTGCTGATGGGTAATTTCTGAAGGTGAATGGGAAAAATAGACCCAGTAAGCAAGTCCGGGAAAGAGACTCGTGGCTGTCGGGCAGAGGAACGAAGGATTCTGGGGGCCTCTGTTGCCGCCGGAATGTGACGGGACACGTCTTTAAGGCTCCGTCAATACCATTAATATTTATGACCTATCTCACGAAAACATCCGCCGAACAGCCCATCCATCAACGACTTCTGCTCGGGCTTTGTTCTGTTGCTGGGGGATGAGGCCCGAATGACAAACTGGAGAGCAATCATGTGAAGGGTTTTATTTGCTTCTGCTTTATACACACCCTTGAAGATGGTAAAATCATCAGGAGGCTGCCCTCCGAGAACCCAATTTTCTCTTTGGAAAGAGACATCTCCTTGACCGTCCACGTGTGAAGTGGGTTGTTTGTCACCATGTGGAGTTATGGATAGGCAAGTTGTCTGTGAGCGCTGAGCCTTCCAGGTGCCTCCTCCGAGACGGAGATTCCTGTTTGGAAAGGACACTCCTGAGGCCTTGCCGATGCAAGGACTTGGCCCGCCCTGTGCTGGACTTGGCCCGCCCTGTGCTGGACTGCAGGGAAACAGGTGCGCTTAAGGAAGGCCGGGCTGAGGCACGTCAGACCCAACGCACCTTTTGCTTAAGCCCGGGGATCTTTGGCACAGCCTGCCTTCGTGAACATTGGTCATCCCACCGGTATTAAAGGACAATGTAATTCCCACTAGGATAGCCTCATCATCAAGGCCGGGGAAGGATGATCAGTGGGGCAATGACACGTGCCCAGTGCTTGTCCCACGACGTGCGCCCGGTAAAGGTTAACAGCTCCTCCTCCCCTGCGTGCCAGCGTGCTCCAAGGGGACACACTTGAGAGCCGTGGTGAGAGCGGAAATACTTCATAACCCAGGGTGTGGTCTAGGACCAGTAGGATTAGATGCAGCTGGTAAAGGATCGTGCCCTCCGCCCCCCAGGGGGACGCGGCAGGACGTATGATAAGGCACCTTTTCTTTTGCATAGGTTAGTGCAGAGTCCAGGACGCCTTTTCCTAAGCGGCTTCACTTGACCAACCAACCGCACTTCGGATGCGGAGGGCCCCAGGGCGGCGGTCCCCGGGGCGCCCACTAGATGGCGCGCGCACACCAGCTTGCGGCCACCCCTGCCCCGCGCTCCCCTCCCCCGGAAGGTCCCTGCGCACCTGCCCCTGCCTGTGCACCTGCTTACCTGCCTTCTCCAGCCCTTCGCTCCCCGGCGAGCCCCGGTTTCCCCAGGTGTGAGGAACGAAGGTGCCCTGCGGGGACAGCCCCACCCCGCGCTGCCCCTGCTGCGGGACCCCTAGCCCCACCTGTCCCAGCCCGGAAAGGGGTCGCCTCCCTCCGCTGCTGCTGGAAGGACACCCATGGGCGGCTTTTTTCTGGAAAAAAGCCTCATTGTTTTTATGGGAAAGGACGCGCTCTTGCTAAACTTCTGAACTACCTAAGGAAAGTCAGAACGCGGCACCCCCCGCAGGGCCGTGGGTGAGATTATAGGTCCGGTACTGGACACAGCCACGTCCGCGGTCATGCTCCGACGCGGGTCGTGCCCGGACAAGTGGACAGCAGGGGACGCCCCACTTTACAGCAACGAGGTCGAACTGTGCTGCCAGCTTGTGAAGCGCCACGTTCCCCCTTTTACTTGTATTTAACCGAAGACAAAGAATCTGACGTGGAATTTCTGAGCTTGGGAAACCAGTCACCGCAAGAGATGCTGATCACGAAACGCCGGGACGGCGGAGTTTCGGGGAAACAAGTCAGGGCCGGGGCCTCTTCTTTCTCGTCTTACTCTCACCGCAGGCTCCCCCGGCCTTGTTCCCGCACTTGGAGAGGCCAGCTTTTGGTTCCCGCGCAGCAGGTTTTCTTCTCATTTTAGGTCTTTATGTATGGATTTGTGCAAAAACACTGTGTTCAGATTTATCGGGCTGTGGGACACGCAGAGCCGTGGGTAAACTAGTTAACATCACCTCACGTAGGTCCCGTTACACAGGTGCGTGTGGTGGGAACACTTCAGGTCTGTTCTCTAAGCCGCTGTCCGGGGTGCGGCACAGCGTTGCTGACCGTCCTGGCCACGCGGTCCGTTAGCGCCCCGGGACGGATCCGTCTTATTCGTACCTGCAGCCTCGTGCCCTGGACCAGCCTCTCCCACTGCCTCCAGCCTCCAGCCCCCAGCGACCGCCGGGTCCTCTCTGCGTCTGTGCGTTCGACGGATTTCGGTTCCGCATGTGCATGAGAGCACGCGGCGTTGTCCTTCTGTGTCTGGCTCGTTTCACTGAGCGGACGCCCTCCAGGTCCTTCCGCGCCGTCACAGGGTTGGGGTTTCCTTTCCTTAGGGACGAACATCTTCCGTGCACATGTGTCCCCATGTGTCCCATCTTTTATCCCCTCATCCGTCTGCCTGTAGGTTGTCTCCTCACCTGTGAGTGACGCTGCCGTGGACACGCGGGGGCAGGCGCCGCCCGAGAGACCACAGCGTCCGAGCTACCCAATAGGGCGGCCGTTGGTGGCATGTGGTCATTTATACGAAAACTGATCTAACGTTAAGTCCCGTTAAAATTCAGTTCTCCAGTTGCACTGGCCACGTTTCGGGTGCCCAGTAGCCGTGTGTGGCCAGTGTGACTGCATTAGCGCAGATACGGGATGTTCTATGCCTGAGGACGGTGCTGATACCGACCCTCTTCTTCGACAGGTGCGTGAGCGGCACCCTTGGACTTCTTCCCACTTTCCTCCGCTTAGACAGTGATTAGTTCTGCATATATTTGCGCACTTCTGAATTGTACCCCGTTGTGTTCCGTTACAGAACCCGACGTCCCACTTTGATGCTCATCCGTCCCTCCGTTACGCGCCCGCTCACTTCATCCGTCCCCACCACGGTTCCAGAAAGGACGAGTCTGATCTTTGATCACCAAAGGCCCCTTTCTGTTGCGAAAGTCTACTTTTTCATTCCTTTAGTGTCATTTTAATGAGGTCCCCGGGGGACCAGTGAGATAAACCAAGTGGTCAGCCGCTGCGTTGGACCGAAGTCCCGAAATGCTTGGTGAACTGTGGAAGGCTGTTCAGATCTCGGGGACAGGCGGCCCGTCATTCTTTCCACACACCTGACCGAGGGCCCGTGGGCCAGGCTCCAGGGTGGGAGCCGGGACGCATGAGGGAACCTCATTTCTTGGCCTTGGTGAGGGCAGCAGGGGCATTCCAGCCAGAGACAGAGTCTCCTGCCTTTTGGGGGTAGATTTCTTTGGTGGCAGAGGAAGTATTCTGTCCCACCATTAGAGACCAGACGAAACCACTGACATCCTTGAGTGGAGTAGTCGTGCCTTCATTTCTTTATCGAGACCCAGCTGAAGAAGCTGCTGGTTCTTTCCTGAGAGAAGAGGTTGGGCCTTTAGAAAAGACCCAGGGAGGGGGCGCTGGGTCTGGAGGTGGGGTGGGGTCTGCCACCTCGCTCCTTTTCCCCCTTAAGCTCCCGCCCTCCTGACACGGAGATCTGTAGTAGTGAGTGCTGCCTTGCCATGTGGCTGGGTTTAAGCCTGTTGTGTAATAAATAGTGTTTTTCTCTGAAAGAAAGACCCTGGCATCAGGGGATAAGGTGTTAGTGACGGAGCGCAGAGATTAGAAATCCCAATAAGGCAGACAGAAATGTAAATCAGGGTCTCGGGGAGATACCTGCGTTCCCACATTCATTACGGCATTATTCACAAAAACCAAGGTTGGGATCATGTCCCTCCATGGATGAATGGTTGGAGAAAAGGTGGCGTATACAGACAGCGGAATAGTCTTCTGCCTTAAAAAAGAAGGACCTCCTGCCATTTGCGACAGCCTGGAGGGACCTGGAGGACGTGGTGCTCAGTGAAATAAGCCAGATACGGAAGGACAGACACCGCACTTGTATGCAGAGTCTGACCTAGTCATCCTCATCGAAGGAGAGAACAGGGTTCCCGGGGGTCAGAGGGGAAGTTGGGGAGACGCTTTCAACAGGCGTAAAGCTTCAGGGATGCAAGATGAATGAGTTCTAGACACGGACCGCACAGTGTCGTGCCCGTAGCTAACCACGGGGTATCAGACGCTGAAGAGCTCCTTAAGAGGGTAGATTTCAAATCAAGTGCTCTGACTACGAGAAAAGAAACAGCCAGCCCCCGGAGGAAAATTTTGGAAATGATGGATAAGTTCATTTACCTTGACCGTGATGAAGGTTTCATGGGTGCATGTGTGTGCTCAAACCCATCAAAATATGTACATTAAATACGGACAGCTTTTTGTCCATCATTTACAATTCAATAAAGCCGTTAAAAAAAAAAAAACCCACAAAACAAAACACCAAAGACATCTGGAACCAATGGAATGATGCCTCATTGATTGATAATCCTACCTTTGCAAATGAATCAAGTTATTAAATAGGCTCATAAATCAGGAGAAGTTCACGAGGAAGTTCAACCCAGAAGCCGAGAGCTAAGGGCATGTTAGGGACACCTGATGGACTACAGCTGGTGAGAAGCCCTGATGCGGATCAGAAACCAAGCTGCCAGCTCAGCTAGATGACCCCGCAGCTGTGGGACACTGTGCAAACCAGCTCACCTGCTTTCGGGTTCTTACCCGTGGAGACAATAATACTGACTTCACAGGATTTCTAAGTTCACACAGAGAGATTAAAACAATTTTTTCCTAATGTTTATGTATTTAGTTTAGAGAGAGAGAGAGGGAGACGGACCACATGGGGGGGAGGGGCAGGGGACTGGGCAGAGGGAGCGAATCCCAAGCAGATGTCCTGCTGAGTGTGGAGCCTGACTCGGGGCTCGATCTCACAACCCTGACATCCCAACCTGAGCCGAAACCAAGCGTCAAACACTCAACCGCCAGAGCCACCCAGGCACCCCGAGAGATTTTAAAATTTGAAATTTCCAAAGGGTGTTCTAGAAATGCAGGTTTTGTGGCATTACGTCAGCATTTGGGCTTAAATAAAACAATGGTGCTTCTGTGCCGTTAGCCTTTTGCACTCTTCAGCCTCTCGGAGGCCAGTACGGACGGCCCTGTGCATTCCTGGGCAGTTGCCAGACATCGGCCCCCTTATGCACCGGGGATGTCTGGATTCTAGGGGAGTCTGAGCTGGTCTGACCTGCTGGCCCCTGGCCGGCCCTTCTGAGAGCCCCCCAGCCCCCTTCTCTCAGTCTCCCTGGGCTTCCTGTGCCTTTGGGCTCCTGAGACAGGAACTTTCCCCTTAGCCCTCGGTGCTGTTCATTTATCCATTCAGATGTTTATTGAAAGTCCGTTGCAGCCCCGTGGGCGCACGGTGTTCAGTAATGAAAGCCCTGGTCATGGTTCCTGCCCTCGGGACCAACAGTCTAGCGCAGTTTGCGGCGGGACAGACTGTGCAAATGCAGGGGAGAAAAGATTTAAATAAAACGCAGGATGAGTGCGATGCCCGACATGTGGGTGCTGTCAGAGAAGCTAAAGGGGCCAGGCTTGTGGGAGCCGATTCAAGCACACAATGCAATTAACCGTCATCGCTAACTGCGGTCACTGTGCTGTGCAGGATGACTCCAGAGCGAACTCACCCCACATCGTTCACTCGAGCGGAGACGTGGAAGCAACCTGAAGGCCCGTCTGTGGACGAACGGATAACAGAAACGTGATCTGTAGGTCCGTTATATACGTGTGTAGGTATACGATATATACAACACCTATCACATAACGTACGTACTACACACACACGATGGAATACTCAGCCTTTAAAAGAAAGGAAATCCTGCCATTTGCAACAATGCTGGAGGACGTGATCCTGAAGGAAACGAGCCAGACACAGGAAGCCAAACGCCCCACGCTCACACTCACATGCGGGATCTCAAACAGCCGAACACGCAGAACCAGAGGACAGAACGGTGGCCGGCCACTGCTTCCCAGAACAACGAAAAGGAGTTGTGGTCATCTTCAGAGTCATGAGTATGTGTCATCCACAGGCCGATGTTTCCAGATGGGTGCCCTTACCTGACGCTGAACAAGAAGTCACCTTCTGGGGCCCCTAGGGGTTGGCTGAGCCCCGCCACCGGCAGGACCAAAGAGTTGTGAGAGCAAGGGGCGTGGGACAGCATGGAGACAGAGCAGGTCAAACCCAGGACAAGACCCTCCAGTTACTCCTCTTTCTGCTGCAGACGGTTAATTGCATTGTGTGCTTGAATCGGCTCCCAGGCTAGATCTTGAGTGTTCTCCCCTCAAGAACACACGATTTTTTATTTGTCAGTTATGCTGCAGTAAAAAAAAGAAAACAAACAAACAAACAAACAATGCTTCTTGGGGCCCGCTAAGTTGATTTCCTGACCCTCAACCCGAGTGTGTGACCTGCAGTTTGGAAAACACGCTCCGCGACAAAGTGACCTTGACTCTGAGAGGTGGAGGGCGAGAAGACAGTTGAGGTGGCGGGAAAAGCATGAGAGCCTGGAGACAGGGACTTGGAGTGTCCGGAGAAGTCATTGAGAGGACAGCGGGGCTAGGGGAGCCCCGAACATGGCCCGGCAGTGGCACGGGACGGGGTCAGAGAGGCCGCAGCCTCGCAGGACCGTAGGAGGAGGCTGGATTCTCTGTGAACTGTGTAGCAAGTCACCGGAGAGTTGCAGCAGGGGATCTGATCTGATTGATGTTTCGGAAGTACTGGGAAGCCCGGCTGCTGTGCGGGAAACAGACTGAGGACCCAGGATGGCAGGATCGGGAGGTATTGCGAAGGTCCACGTGGAATGGGCCACGGAGGTTGGGGCAGTACCCAGTGGAAGTGGAGGGGTCCCTGGGGACGGGAGCCAGTTCCTTGTGCTGCCCTGAGAAAAAAGTATCGGGGGGAGGGTCCTGATTTCATTATGAATTTGGAAGAAAGTTTAGATAATCAGGTACCATTACTGCCGCCTAGAAACCCCCTTTCAAAGTCGCCTTCAGGCGATGGGAGGTGGTTGGCCCCGAGGAAGCTTCTAAGAACAGATTATCGGGTATCATCTCCATTCGCAAATGTCACAGCCTAAGACAGACGCTATCGGCACTTGTGAAGTATTGTTTATCATCACGGAGCTGAATTATGCTTGTTGAGATAGCGAGCGGCGCGTTGGAACAGCTGCCAGGCGTTTGTCAGGCCGGGCTCCCGGGTTTCCTGAAGGCGAAGGTTCTCAGGGAGTCACTTCCCCGGCTCTGCGGGACCCAGCCCCACTCTGAGGTCCAGGGAAGCCCCTCCCTCTCAGACACTAACTGTCCTCGTCCCGCTGGACTGGGGGGAGAAGGTGGGAAAGACGCCCGCTGAGCCCCTCCTTGACCGTGGACTTCAGCTGTCTGCGCGCAGGCTCCAGCACAAGGCTTCTGACCACCTTTCCCGCACACGGGGAGCAGGTGTCACCGTCTTCGGCACCGGCCTGGGAGATGTGTCGTATTTCGTCCTAGTTCGCTGTGTGGTGTTAGGCCCATTACCTCACTCCTCTGTTCTCACCTCCTGTGTTTTGTTTTGTTTAAATTCAATTTCTGCAAAAATAAACTGTTTTAACTATTTGGCAACACTCTGCAGACAGGTTAGCGGTTCGCTGCTCCTAGACTGAGAAGGCGCAGCGTAGGGAGAGAAAAGGCACAGCGGAAACATGGCCGTGGGGCAGAGAAGGGAGGTTCCTGAACCTTCAGGAACATCGAGCGAGCACTGTGCCCGAGGTCGGTTTATTGCAACTCTGCCCTTTTGTCCCCGCTGTGTGACCTTGGAGCTGAACCCCACGAGCCTCTCTCCTCGGTCAGTCAGTGGGAGGAGGGGCTCTCCATGGGCGCTGCTGGGGGAGCAGGGGAGCAGGGCAAGGCACCCCCTTCTCAGTGAGTGACAGAATAATTTCCTTCAAGCTTGCTAGGAAATTACACGCGGCTCAAAGTAATCACACCGTCTCCTGAGGAACTCTTGCGAATTCGGACTGGAGTTTCTCAGTCTAGCTTTAGACTCTCTAGGGGACTCGTGTAAAATGTGGGTTCTCAGGCCTCATACACAGCTGCTGAGTTATTCTGATTTCACTTACCAGTAAATGGCCTTTCTCTTCATGTCTTTAATGCGTAGTTGTTACAACAAACCTTTCGAGTGCGAGGACGTCCTTTTACCGCTCCGTGGCTCAGAGAGGTGTCCTGCGGGCAGATCGGGGGTGGGGGGGCTGTTGGTCGTGGACGGCGCATCCTTCCCACCAAACTGCTTTTCTAGCATCGAATGAAACCTCTTCTGTTTCTTCCATACAAGTGGTGAGGAAATTGAGTCAGGCAAATAATTCCATTTTTCAAATATGGTTTTTTTTTTCCCCATTGTAGAAACTTGATGAAACACGGACATTTATAAAGAAGAAAATAAAAGTCCTTTTCCTTCTACTGCCTAGAGACACGTCTTGACACATCGATTTCCACTTTCTTGGCTCTGGATCGATCTTGTTTTTAACAAGACGATGACCATATTTTACTTTGGCTTTTTTCATTTTATACTTGGGTTGGTTTGCGATCGTGCATAATAACGCATCCCAGAATTCGGTGGCTCGATACAGCTGTGGTGTGGTCACTCGTGCGGCAGCCGGGGTGGCTGGGCCACGGGCCTTCATCCCGGGCGGTCGGCTGGGGTGCCTCAGGGCCCCATGGGCAGCCCCGCGTGTCCTTGTCACAGCCGTGGTGGACGAGGGGCGAGCGGGAACGTGTACAGCGCCTTACGGCCTGGGCAGAGAGCGGGAACACCGTCTCTCTGCCCTACTCGGCACAAGAGGACAAAGGCTTTCTTTCTCGTCTCTTGCGAAGAAGTCATCTCTCCATTTCCCCTGAACTCTCACTAATAGCTCCTGTCACCCAACATTCTATGCGAACGCTTACGCTCATTTAAGACAACTTCCAATAACACGACCTGTGTCATTTTCTCCGCAGATGAGCATAAGGAGAAAATGAGGATTAGGTGATTAGATCACGAGGCTGTATCAGATGCTTCAGCTTCCCCAGAAAGGGAAGAAAATAGGGCTCGTGTTTTTTCCCGGGCTTGATGCACGCACGGGGGCCCTGGAGGTCGCTGCCCTCCTGTGAGTGGCTGGATTTCTTTTCAGCACAGCTGGAGAGGGGGCACCTCTGCTCTGAGGCTGGGTGAGGGCAAAGTCTGCACTGTACTTTGCCTCACTCTGCTTTTTGTTGTTGTTGTTGTTGTTGTTTTTTAAACTGCTTTGCATGGTACCGTGATTGGAAGCCGTACTCCGGATGAAAGCAGCTGAGACCCAGAGAGTTCTTGTGTGAGGTCATCACACGGACGGAGGACACCCCCGGAACATCTCCTCACTCTCCCAGGCCACCTGGGGCTCCCTCCCTTTTCTCTGAGTGCCACTGCTTGACTCTCTGCAAGGTTCCTTGTGTCTGGTTTTGGGACTGTGGCTTAACCTCCCAGTGTACGTGAACTTCTAGATCAGTAGTTTTGTTGCTTTGTTTTATTATTTTCTTAATTTAATTTAACAGTTTTAAAACGTTATTTGAATCCCTTTCTTTCTGTGGTTTTGGAGTCTGCAATGGAACCGTAGATGAAGCCGCTCTGGATAGCATGTGGGAGGGTGAGGGGCACACAATCATCTAGGCCAGCTGCAGTGGAGGATTCAGGCTCCTCTCCCACCAAGTAGCCAACCAGTTCAAGATGTCTGAACACACGCAAGACTGCCGTGTAAGGCTGTGCAGGTTGTGCCTGCACATGGGCATGTCCAAGGCTGTATCATTCATACCCTAGACACTATAGATCTGGGAACTTAGTAGGACAGTCCTACAGCAGATGGCAATCAAGTGCCTTATTCTAACCAATTACGACATATTGGCATATTATGATAATTTTCTGAGAGTTGGAGGAGGCACTGTTTTCCCATTTGCATATGAGGCTCCCTGTGGACTGATGATAGCTTTTTGGCCCGAACATTTTTAGGGAATGTATTATTTCCTGCAGGATTCCAGAGTAGTAACTGAGTCAAGAGTCTTCCACAAACACTTGATGAGTGCTAATGACTCAGGGCTAGGTCCGTGGGAGAATCAGAGGACCGAGGAGCTGTATCCAAACAGGGAAGACCAACTTTTTGTTTGTATCCAAACAAAAAGACACGCGTGGTTATGTCGTTGCTGTTGTGGCAAGTGCTGTAACAGGCGAGAAGGGGTGTCATGAAAGCATACTGTGGGGTGTGAGCAGATTTGCTGCGGGGCCCAGGAGAGGCTCTTGGGGGGACGGTGGTGGCCGGTGAGGGCAGACAGCCTGTGCAAGGAGAGAGAGCCGTGAAGGCTGAGGGTGTCCAGGGTGCAGGAGACTGATTCCATGCACATGATGAGTTTACACAGGGCACAAAGCTGTGTTAAATAAAACTGAATTACATAAAGAGAAAATTGCTTCCTTTTAATTCTCTTCCTACCTTTTTGCTTAGGTCAAGAATGGAGTCTCACTTGGATTCTACTGTCTTTTTTAACAACTCTCTAGTATTTGCTAATTTCCATTTTTAATAGAGAAATAGTGGGCCCTTTGCCAAAGCCTTGGACAGGTGACAGTCTCCAGATGTAATTTAATAATCCTACTTTGTTTCAATTACAGGCAGCGTTCGAGTTGCCTGGCAGCGTGGGGTCGCAGCAACGAGCGGGCGCTGAAACTGGCCAAAACCCAGGCTGAAAGTTCAAATAATCAGTGGGGAAAATGGTGCTTGTTCTGTGAACTTCAAAAGATTTGGTCTGAACGTTAAACGCTCTCTTACTGTCAATTAGAGGGGAACAAAAAAACTTGCAGAATCAATATTTATTTAGATCATTGTAGCCAAAACATCAGCACGACTGAGAGCGGCGATGTTTTCTTTCTTGGTGTGAAACTCACTCACGGTTGCGTGAACTCGGAGCACCTTCTCGTGTAACTCACTAGACGCTCACACTGTACACGTGGCATCCGTTCCCACGTTTTCTTCTTCCTACGTGCCACGCGGTGAGATTTCTCCAAGGTCTCCGTCCATATGCCGTTGTCTGGCTGGGTCCGGAACACCTCGGCTCTCTCCATCACGAGCACTTGCCCCCCGTGTGCTGACCAGTCCCTGCTGAGGCAGCGAGGGTCTCCAGATCTCTGGAGTCCACAGGGTCTCAGCCCCTCGGCCAGCCGGTCCTCGCCCAACTCCATCCACACGGAATCTCATTTTGCTCCCAACATCATTACTTCTCATTTCTTTGCTGCATTTTCAGTTCTGCGGACCAGTTCCCTCGGTTGATGATCCGCTGTTGCCAGGCGCTTTTATCCCTGGCAAATGTGAATACACTCTGCTGAGTAGGAGCTGAATAACAGAGGCACCGTTATCTGCCACTGACCGACGGGGCATCATGAATGCGACTGGTCACTCAGCAGGATGTGCATCTGTTTCTTTAGGCACTGACTTGTGGGCTGAAGAGCTATCAGAACACACTTACAGATGACACGGTATACCTTGGTGGCTGAAAATTGAACCCTGTGGTAGGGAGATGGGTATTATTTAGCTAAACGGTGGTCAGTGAAATCCGTTCAGGGTGGAGCCTTGCAAAGCCAGGACTGCCTATGTGTTTAGTTTTAGGCTTCCTTTTATTCGTGGTGAGTCATAGTGACCCTCCCCTTTATGTTATGGAAAACATCTTTTAAAAAAAATGTGAAGGGGCACCTGGGTAGCTCAGTCTGTTAAGCGTCTGCCTTTGGCTCAGCTCATGATCCCAGAGTCCTAGGATTGAGCCCCACATCGGGCTCCTTGCTCAGGGGGGTGTCTGCTTCTCTCTCTGCCCCCACATCTCCCTCCAGCTCGTGCTGTTGCTCTCTTTTTCTCTCTCTCAAAAAATACATAAAATCTTGGGGAAAAAAGTTTATTTAAGCAGCTAAGTAAAATCCTACAAAATGTGAATTGATTCAAAGAAGTCTCAAGTATGGCATCAATTTCGAAAACTGTGCATGCCCACAGCTGGGGGGTGTGGCTTGGGAACGAGCTCCGGACCACAGGAGGGGGTGTTCCCAAAGGTATTGTCTGCTCTTGAAATCCAGGTGACTTTCTCTAAGTTCTTCCCAAAGTATCACTACAGGGCTCCGCCGGCCACGTCTGGCACTGGGTCCCAGCGCCCCTTCCTCCGAGCTGCATGGAGACATGCATGTGTGTTCTGTGAACATTTCTTTGCAATATCATGACATATCTCGAGGTCAATGTGTATGTAGACCCCAAACATCTTCCCTTAATAGGCGTGTAGTATTTCCTAGCAATCCGTCCTCTATTTTTGGCCATTCAGATTGTTACCTTTTTTTTTTGTTTCTTTCTCTCTTCCTTTCATTTTTGCACTACAAACAATAAGGCAACAAGTGAACTATAGAGATTGGTGAGTATAATTGTTAAAACAGTATTGCATAATTTGAAACGTGCTAAGAGATTAGAATTTACGTGTTTCTGGCAATAAAAGAAAAAACAACCCACGCCTGAATATGTAATTAACTTACTGGGGTGAAATTTACCACAATGTATATGTATATCTAATGGTTACTTTTATACTTTAAATATCTTATAGTTTTTTTTTTCAGTTATAGCTCTGCAGTGCTGAAAAAAGAAAGAGGAAAAACGTTACAAAATACAGAATGGTTACATTAACATCAGAATGATACATTAATAATAGGTCAAAGAATATTACCAGTGATTACGAAGTACAACTTATAATGATAAAGGACTCGGTTCCTCAAGAAAACATAACAGTCCCGAATCTGTACGCGCTCAGTAACAGCTTCCAATAAAAGAAGCAAAAATTTACCTAAACGAAAGGAGAACTAAACACGAATTGACGGTTGTAGTTGGAGGTTTGCACCCTTCTCCCTCGGTAAGTGACAGAACAAACACGTCAGCAGAAATCCGGGAAGCTGGGTCTTGGAGGAAACAAGCCATTTACCCAAGGCCACGCGGTGAGAGGAAGATCCAGGATTCTGGATCAAGAGTGACCCCAGAGTGCTCCCTGTACCACACTGCAGGTATGGTGCCTGTAAACAAAGGACATCAACCCTTGTTCAAATAAATAATAGAAAAATGTCCCAGTAAAAAGGAGGTTCTTGCCCAGGGAAGATTTCACAAGACCCTGGCAGGCCACGTTCCCTCTCTGAGTCTGTTTTCTTCCTCTGCATGATGGTGATAGTTGTCCCTTCCCTGATTCCCAGCCGGGGATGGTGAGCGTCTCCTGACATGAGGTGCAGACGGCATGGTGTGCTGCGGAGCTGAAGCCCCAGCGACTGGCAGGGGAGGGGGGCAGTGGCAGGAATGACGAGGGGAGAAGATGGGTTGGAGCTCATTGTACACACCGGGAGGTGACCCCCGGGCTGTGCTGTGCAGGAGCCTTAGTTTGGTCTGTAACTGAGCCTGGCAGTTCCTCTCTGCATTAGGCAGTAGCTGGATTTGGCCCAGGACTCACTGGGAGTGTGTCTGAGTCTCCATGAGGGTCAGAGGAGAGGCGGAAGCATGTGGTTGTTTCCGTTTGTGAGCAGCCGCTGAAAATGATCCGGGGTGAGCCAGCCCTAAGCGGGGACATCAGCCCTGCCAGCTTCTTTTTTTTTTTAAGAGATGGAGAGAAGGGGGGGAGGTGAGGCAGAGGGAGAGCGAGAAAGAGAGAGAATCTTAAGCAGGCTCCACTCCCAGCGCAGAGCCCAACAGAGGGTTCCATCTCACAACCCTGAGATCAAGACCCGAGCCTAAATCGAGAGTCCGGTGTTAAACCAGGTGAGCCACCCAAGTGCTCCAGCCCTGACAGCTTCTTAACCACAGTATGAGGAAGTCAGCCCCAAAGCAGAGGCACCCGATGAGGGTTGGCGCTGAGTCTGGGTCAGCCTGGAGGCCCTGGGCTGCAGGTTACAGAAAGCTCCATCGGACTGGATCCCCTGGGAACACCCACCAACCTCGCACCCAGTCACCGGTCCTCGAGGTTCCGGATGCTGACTGGCTCTAGGCCTGGGTTTCGGGTTCATCTCTGGAGCTGGAGGTGGAGTTAGCTCCTGCCAGTAAAACCCAGTTTGAGGGAGTCAGAGGTCAAGTTCCCCAGGGCTAGAGAGGATTAGAGCAGATTTGGGGCCAGACTAAAAGAGTCTGGGCATGGCCAGTGTCCCTCTTTCTGAAGTAGTAAGTCGCTTTGGGGTTTTGATGACTCTTCAAAAATAATCTCCAAATCCACTGTGACATATAAATGCAGAAATTAGGTCAACTCCAGGCGTCAGGGGACATGACACCGTCTAAATGATTGGGTTCAGTGAGTCCCTCTTTGCTTCAGTCATGCTTCACCTGCCTTCCCAGCACCAAAAACACCTCCTAACCGAAGTTATCAAATGAAGGCATAGATTTTTTTCTTTGCTAGTAATAGGATTAGCTCAAACCCAATATTGGAGCTGCCTACCTGCACCCCCTCCCCGCCTTTCAAAAACGATTGAGAGCAGTGTATGTCTGATAGCAGCAAACCAGAAGGGAAGCGCTACTCCGTAGCCCCAAGTATCCTCATCTTCCTTCTTCTGAGGAGGCTGGCCGAGCACAGCCACCAGACCCCTGCATCCCCGCCGTGTGGTGACCCTCCACTCAGGTGTGGCCCGACCTGGGTGTTGTTCAGCGCTGTCTCATAGTCCTTGTGTCCCAGCCCGTGGCATCGTTGGAGAGGAGAGAGGGACTTTTTGAAGACCGTGACGTTACCACTCCGGTATTTGGGAAATGGCCAAGCTTTGTGTTCTGGTCATTTCATCAATCTCTGATTCAGTTCATCCGTTCTTTGAAAGAAAAATGGAAACCTTAGGATCTTCCAGAGGGTATAGATTACGGAAGATGACGATTTCTATTTCTATTAGGTAACGAAATCCAGACAATAGGCAACTGCCTATTTGGCAACTTGAATTTATTATGAAAATGGGAAAAAAGAAAAATACCCACCTCACTGGTTTCTCCAAAGTGGTGAGAAATTTGTTTCTTCAAGGATAGAAAGGTCAAACTTTCCTCTCAATATAGGTGAGAGCCGTAGGTTTTTTTTGTTGTTGTTGTAGTTGTTTGTTTTTTCTGGTGGCATAGGTCAGGGCTAGTCCTTTGTGCCTTATTATACAATCTTAGAAAATAAGCCCTCTAGTGGGTTGAATAGCACTTCTCCACCCCCACCCCCAGATATGTCCCAAGTTCTAACTTCTGGTGTCTGTGAATGTGACCTTGACTGGAAATAGGTCCTTTGCAGATGTAATTAAGTTAAGGACCTTAAGAAGAAAACATCCTAGACTTCTGGTGGCCCCTAAGTCCAGTAACTGTCATCTTTATGAGAAGAAAGAGGAGGATTTCAGACACGCAGACACCCAGGAGAAGGCCCTGTGATGATAGAGGCAGAGCCTCTAGCCAAGGGATAGCCTGGAGTGTCCCCACCTCCCCCCAGAGCTGGAAGGCAGAAGGAAGATTGTCCTTTAGAGCCTCTGGAAGGAGTGTGGCCCCACTGACACCCTGACTGCAGATTTCTGACCACGAAATCTGTGACAGAATCGATTTCCAGCCTTTGTGGTCATTTGTTATGGTGGCTACAGAAACCTAGAAAGTCCACGGTGTGCGTAAAGATTCAAAGAAAGGAGGTGGTTGGATTTGACCTAACAAAGCTGGGAAGACAAAACAGATTTGCAGCCAGTGGTCTCGTCGCTTTGAATCCCGAGACACCATTCACAAATGCCGGGACGACCCTGCAGCGACTCTGAGTCATAATAAGAATACTAGAGCAAACTGCTCACTTTATAACCTTAATGCAGAGGCATGTTAAGGAAAAGATGGTGAATAATTTATCGGGCAGATTGGAAGGGAGGCTGCAGCGTGACCTCACGTCTTTCCTCTTGGCTAGGTAGGATGAGGATGTGGTCTTCACAGAGCTTTGCTTCTGGCTGCCTTCTTCCAGCTGCTCCTCAGATAGGAATTCTAAAACGCTTTGAGCGAGCAGAGTGTAGTTTTGGGACAGGTTTGCCTGTGGGGACGTGTGAGGAAGCCATTACTTCTGACTGGAGATGTCATCTGGGAAGCTTTCATATCGGAGAGAAGACTTTAGTAGAATCCTGAAGGATGCCTGGAGGTTTTCCACGAAACCAATGTGGGAGCAGTGAATCTGGTAAGAGACCTTTACTGAGCACCTACTATGGGCCGGGCAGTGATCTCAGTGCCTTCAACACATCATCTTAGTGAAGCCTTGTGACTTCTTTGTGAGGCAGACGTGCCATTACTGACCATCTCTGACAGGTAAGGAAGCCGAATCAGAGTGCGTTGCAGTGACCTTCCAGAGAGACACAGGAGGGATGGGGACCGGGACATCTGGCTCCTGAGCCCAGCCCTGTACCCCTCACCACACACCACGCTCCAGCTGCTCTCAGCGGCAGGAGCATCGGAAGGAGGGGGAGACAGCAGCAGCCCAGGGGCAGGTAGGGAAAGTGTAGGCGTTCTCCGCCTACCCCCACCCTGCTGCCCCCAGCGATATATGATGTTTCGGTTTCTTCTCAAAGTAGGATCAGTCCTGGACCTGTCCTTGGTGAGGGACCCACCTGTACCCCTCTGTCCCTCCTGCGCTGCTGCCCCCTCCTCCATGGCGTCTCACTCCTCTTCTTTTCTTCCGACCCGGTATTTATTGAATGGAAGACGCAGGAAGGAGCAATCAGAAATGGGGTCTCCTTTTGCCCTGGGTTTACTGAGGTATAACTGAGACACCATAAAATTCACGTGTTTTGCATTTTGTTGAGTTGTACGGGGGGTTCTCTCAACCAGCCCCACCACAATCAAGATACAGCACATTTCCATGCTCCCCACAAGCTCCTTCTTGCCTCTGCTTAGCCGGTCCTCTCTCCCCGGCCAACCTCCGACAACGACTTGTCTAGCCGTTGTCACTCTCATTCTGCCATTTGTAGAATCTCACATTAGTGGAATCGTCCGGTATATGCCCCGGCTTCTTTCACTGAGCATTACTGCGTTTGGGTTCATCCACGTCTTGGCACGTCATCAGTGGATCACTGCTGAATGACACCGTGTTGTGCGGGCGTGCCGTGCTTTGTTTCTTCATTCGCCAGTGGCTGTGTGGCTAGTATGTTTGGCTAGTAGGAGGAAAGACTCGGTCCCTATATGGCCATTCATTCTCATTCTTTTGGGGTGAGCTCATAGGAGTCATTCCATTGTCCTTTAGACTAAATAGCTCCTGCCTAGACATATTTTACCGCTTTACACACAAGTCCGTCATCAGTAGCATTTCTGGGTCTGTTTCTAGTGCTTGGTTTTTCTCCTGGTTACCTAGTCATGTCAGATTGGCTCCTGGCCTTCGTGAATTTTACCGTGTTGAGCACCAGGTCTGGCGGTGTTCTTCTAATCGGTGTTGACTTTGTTCTGGCTTTGTGAATCAGTGTGATTCTTTTGAGGTGGAATTTAAGCTTCTTCAGGATGGGTCCATAGCAGCCTTTACTGGGGCTAATTTAGCTCCGCTATTCAGGCATGACTCCCTGAGCATTCTGTCCAACGCCTCCATCCTGCAACGTTTCTCCAGTCTGGCTGACGGGAACAGACTGTGTCCAGCCTTGTGTGTGTTCCAGAATCATTCGTCCTTACAGCTTCTGGAGATCCTCTCCTCGGCCTTGCGCACACCGCTGAGTACTAAGCCAGGGACCCCAGAGGCCCCCCGCAGAAGTTAGGATACATTCCTCACACAGCACTCCTTTCTCTCAGATAAACTACCTCCAAATTCTAGCTGCCTTCACCTCCCTGAACGCTGACCTCCGTCCTCTGATCTCAACAACAGGGTGGGGTTTGATTTGAATTTACTCTTCTTACAGTAACCAGGGGACTCACCTTCATGTTTCTTTATTTCTACCGGTTTTCATAGTGTCTGAGAACAATTGTTTCATGTGTTTTCTCTGATTTTTCCAGTTACAGCAGGTGGGACATTATTGGGTCATGACTGGAAGCAAAAGTCCGAGCATTAATTTTTGGTGGGTGAGGCCGATCAAAAGGAAGTAAATAAGCTAGGTAATTTCCAAATTGTGGTGATTTCTAGGACATAAAATAGAGTAATGTGTAAAAACAGTATAGGAATGAGACTACTCAAAAAAGACCCTCCCTCTGGGGATTAATGAAGGAATCTAGAAAGGGCTTAGCATTCTGTCTGGCACAGTGTTCTATGCTTTTCAAGTACCAATATTATACTCTTCTTAACAAGCAGAATGGCAGGATGGCTATGGGCACAGACTCTGGACTAAGACTTTCTGGGTTTTAGTTCTGGGTCCAGCATTCAATAATTAAATCTTGGGTGAGTCTTTGTGCCTCTGTTTTCTTATCTGTAGAATGGGAGCGACTAGGGTTCCTCCTCATAAATGTATTATGAGAGTTCTATGAATGAAACACGGAAGTATAAAGAGTGCCCACATACCACAACTATGCCATAGCATCTTCGGATGTTGTTGTTTTTTTCCCCTTATGCCCTGAGTATGTGCTGAACAAATGATTTTGCTCTGCTGTGTTCCCGAGGGAGGCCCAGGGACGTGACTCTGCTGAGAATCCCTGGCAAGCACACCCCACATTCAGGGGAGCTTTGCCAGGGTCCTGGTGTGTGGGGATGATCCTCTGGTCCAGGCTACAAGAGGCAGGGCTGGACCGGGACAGGCGAGCCCCGTGGTGGACACGGAGCCACCCGTCGAACAGAGCAGAAAGCCCCGTGCTCGGACGCGAGGTCTGAGTGCTTCCTGTGCTCTTTGTTCCTGACTCTGCTCTCTTCCTGCCGGTCACCGTCGGCCTTGACTTCACCAGCTCCCTAGCTCCCTGTCTTTCTCTGCTGTCTCCCTCATTTGTCTGCCCCTCTGCCCCTTCCCAGTCTGCCTAGCTTGGTCTGTCTTTGTGTATCTCCCTGTCTGTCTGCTCCCCTCTCTTTAGCACTGTACATTCTCAGTCTTTCTGTCTGTCTGCCTTTTTCTCTTTGGGACCAGACGTTCTTCCTCCCTCCCATGCCCTCTCTCCCGTCCCTCCCCACTCCTGTCCTTGTCCCCCCCTGTCTCCTTTTCCGTCCATCCTCACTTGGAAGGAGCCTGCCTGAGGGATGAGAATCAGCCCAAAGCCGGCAGCCCGGGCTCTCCTGCGCAGTGCCATCACGGGGCACCAGCCGGTCCACAGTCGCTGTACGGGGGGTTGTTCAGGTTAGAACAGACTTCACCTTGTGGCCTTGGGTTTCCGAGGTGCTAAGCTTAACCTCAGGAGTGTTTCTCTCCGAGGCGCCATCAGATCTGGTTTAGCTTTTCATTGATGTCGTCTGCTTGCTGGTCCTCTGGCAACCGGAAGTTGTGTTCAACTTCAGCTTGGCTCATGCTGGATGGGAGGGTTCCTTCCCCCCAGGCGACAAAGAAGCACCATGTACAGGGTACAGTTGTAACGGAGGAAGGAAATCAGAGAAAACACATGTAATTGTCACCCAGAGCTGGGAGACGGGAACACAGGACCTGCCCGAGCTGGGGGCAGCCACGGCGCCGTGCTCTGCGTGTGTCCCTGTGACTGCATGGTGTCCGTGACGCTGTCTTCCTCTTCCCTGACCTTTGGGAAAGCTCCATACCATGACCACGTATGGCTTCTAGAAGGTTCCATTCCAGCCGCTCATCCACTGTAGGAGGGTTTGGACCAGAGTCCACAAGGCCCAGCAGCCTACCTCTTCTGGTCCCCGACACGGGGGTGACAGCCTCTGAATGGGACTTTAACTCTGACCTCGTTTTGATCTCAGACACCCTGACTTCTAATTTCTAAAGCTGCAAGACCGATGGATCCGTCACTCAGAGATAAACAAGGACGCCGGCTCCAACTGAAACAATGATTTTCAATCCCACTGTTGTGTATTACATAACTCTGAAATCAGCCCAGTTCCCGCCACGTGATAGTTATTTTGGGATTCTAATAATTTATTAGCCACAAAGCAGTAAGTGATTTCAAAATTCAGCTCTTTATGAGTCCCCAAATAACATGGAGAAAGTTATTTCGAACGAGATGGTGCTCGGAAGGAGCTGATACAATGTGTCCCCATGGAAGTGAGGTCCAGATGTCTCCTGGGTGGCTGCGTGGAGGGAAGAGACCAAAGCTGTGTGGAAGGACGTGGGACCAGCAGCCACGCATGGTGCCCGGCAAGCTCGCCCATGCCCGTGACTAGGAGCAGCGAGGTGGTTAGGGCCACATAATGGACGGGGCTAGGGGGTCACATGCAGCGAAGGTGATTTCCCGGTGGGCCTCACGGCCACGTTTCTGTCTACCGCCCACACAGCAGGATACATGTGGCTGAGTCCTGACACCTCTCTGTGAAGCCTGACAGTCCACAGGGCACGGATCTGAGCCAATGACAGACAGGATCCTGGAGGCTGTGTGGGGACAGAGACCACTGCCTCCTGCACAGCGTGCGGGGGGAGCGTCAAGGTCTGAAGCATCCCACGGTGTTGGGAGGGCCAGACCGAAAACTAGAGAGCATCACCAACAACAACGCATGAGCTCAAGTTGAACAGACAGAGATAAAGAGATGCAAAGGTCTTTAAAAAGCGAGACAGAAACAGCAACCCGGGGCTTTGGGGATACGCAGCTGTTTCTACTAAACCTTAAGTTTTGCATTTGTAAAATATCTTTTTACGAGGTGTTCAAATCAAAGCTTGTACAGTTCTGTCTTTTATCCTTACAGCTTTTGAGTCAGGCAAAGAAATGGGAGTGTTGGCTTCATTCTGCAGGTGAGGAGCTGAGAGAAGTAGCAGGGCGGCCGGGATGATGGGCTTTGGTGTCTGCGTGCTTTTGTTCACACCCCAGCTTGTCTGCTTAGCACCAGTGCGATTCCGGCCGATTGAAGGACCCTTTCCAGCCCTGGTTTCCTCATTTGCACGAGGAGGATGAAAATAACAATCCTTCAGTAGGGACGTTTGAGGATGGAGTGAGGTATTAATAAGACCGGTTAATTTTTTTCGAGTACTTATGATGTAGCAAGCTGTTCTTCAGTGATGTTCATTTTTAGATGTCAACACCTATAATACTGTATTTATTATAAATATGCAGCATTATTAACCGATAGCGCACATATGTCACTTAGCACGGTGCCCGGCACTTACCCAAGTGTTTAAGGAAAGTTCCTTTTCATAAACAATGGTCATTAGACACTAGCCATGTCCTGTATCTTTATGCACTTATTCACTGATTTGGTCCTTCATATGATTTAAAAATTTCCTGGGAGTCTGAATAAATGCATTTCCCAAATGCCTTCAGCGACATTCCCTGGATGGCAACATCCTCTCTCTCTACACGAACATGCCTTATTGCTGTTTTTAGGAAACGTTTGAGTCCCACCCATGATGATCTGTTACCTCCAGATGCTTCACCGTGAATTTCTCCGACACTGTTGCACAGGTTGAGGGAGATCATCAGAATCAGGAGGTTAATAACTGATACAGAGAATTACCTCTGCCCTAGACCTTACTCCGATGTCTTCGAGCGTCCCACTTGCACTCATTATAGCAAAAGAAACATACCTGTTTTTCTGTTGGAGGAGCCGGTCTGGGACCACCTGTACATTTGTTATGTCTGCCTGTCCTCTTCCGTCTGGCATTTCTCAATCTGCCAGATTCAGACTCTGAAGCCTTTGAAATGCACAGGGTGGCTGTCTCCTAAAACCTGCCCCCAAATGTGACTTTGGTATTTCCTTATTGTCGGATGCACTGTTTTTGGACACGCTTCAGAAGCGATGTTATGTCCTTTTCTCAGGACGTCTATTTATCCCGCTAAATGATGTTATCTTCAATCATGTAGATGACGCGATATATGCTGGATTTTGGTGCCATTTAGTTCCTGCTTTTCTCTCTGAAGTTTGTAGATCTCATGCATGGGGCCAGGTTGACGTTATCTGAATATCCTGTTTCTGATCGTACTTTTAATTACCGGTAGTGTGCATGCTGACTCCTGCCTGAAGCAGTTACGGTAATAAATGGTGGTTGCCAGATGGTGGTATTTCAATGTCATCATTAGCTTTTTCATTTGTTAGTTGGAATTCTACCCTAAGGATGATGTTTCCTTTCTCCCTGTTTGTTTGTTTATATCAGTATGGACTCAGAAGCTTATTGGATATCATTTCCGTCATATAATATGTTACATTATTATAATTGACTCTTACAGTTATTTATAGGGCTGTAAGACTGTCCCGGCTTGGCCAGTGGGAGCTCCTTCAAGCAGTCTCCTGGGTCCTTTTGACATTTGTTCCAACACTGTTCCCTTCTGGCTCTATGATATATTTTGGGCTCATTATCTTGTGCTTTCTGTCCTTCGGCCCTAGAATCAACCATTTCTCTGAGGAGTTCTGTTTTCCTTTCTTGGAGAAGATACTTAGAGCTAAAATCTGGGTCTAGGTGTGCTGATTGCTAAGGTGTAATTGCATCAGAAGCCTCTGAGCAAAGAAAACGAGGCAGAATGTTCTAAATCCACACCGATATTTGCGCACACACACACACACACACACACACACACACTCTCTCTCTCTCTCTCTCGTCCCCTGTGAGTTGATGACTGTACCCCCACTTCCAATTCATGACCAGAATTCACATTCACCCTTCTTTTTTCCATTAAAAAATGTTATTTATTTGTTTTAGAGAAAGAAAGATAGAGCATGAGTGGGAGGTGCGGAGGGGGATATGGAGAGAGAATCTCAAGCAGACTTTGTACTGAGTGTGGAGCCCGACCTGGGGCTCCACGCAGGGCTCCATCTCACCACCCCAGAATCACGACCCAAGCCAAAACGAACTGGCCGTGCCACCTGGTTGCCCCTCTTTTTTCCATTTCAGATTCAATTCTCTAGCAGTGCGAGAATTGGCCTTTATTATCACCAACATATCTTGTTTGCTCAGTCCTCGAATGCCCTCAAGTAGTTTTGGAATTGCTAACCCATACTGTTGTGGAAAATACACCTAACTAAAATTCAGTATGTGTTTACACATATTTTAATCTTTGGCCCGAGAGCATACAGTCAAGCGAGTATGCTGAAAGTTATATGCAACTCCTAGATTTTCATAGCTCAAAACAACTCACACCGCAGGTCCAAGACACTTCAGCTGGAGGCTTTGCACTGCTCTACCCTTTCTCTGGACCCAGGTTGACAGAGAAACAACCCAGTGTCCACCAACTAATGAAGGAATAAATGAAGTGTGGGTCTGTGCATACAATGGAATATTACTCGGCTGTTAACAGGAATGAAGTGCTGACAGAGGCTACCAATAGCCTTGAAAACATCATGCTTTGTGAAAGAAGCCAGACTCAAAAGGACATGTATAATACGATTCCATTTATATGAAATGTGAGGAGAAGCCAATGTGTGGAGGTGAGAACAGGTGGGTGGTTGTGAAGGGCTTGGAGGGTACAGAGAGGGGGAGGAGCGACTAGCACAGGCACATGGTGTAAAATAGTATGCGGCAGGTCAAACAATGAATTGGATCCATATATTGGTTAATAATAGTATGGTATGCTTCTGTTTCCTTACCTGTAAAATTAGAATCTTTTCAAAGGATTTAAAAGGATTGCAGATGGGGTACCTGGGTGGCTCAGTCAGTGAAACATCTGACTCTTGGTTTGGGCTCAGGTCATGATCTCAGGGTCATGAGTTTGATTCCTGCATCAGGCTCTGCGCTCAGCATGGAGTCTGCTGGAGAGTATCTCTCTCCCTCCCCCTCTACCCCTTCACCCATTATGAGTGTGCATTCACTCTCTCTCTCTCTCTCAAATAAGTACATAAATAAATAAAAACTTAAAAAAAAAAAAGACGACCAACAAATAAGACATGCCCACAAGCTCTCTTTTAGAGCACTTTGTTTGGCTGGATCTCACTGTCCACTTGAACATAGGTATGGGCCATGAAACTTGTGTGGAATGATGAGCTCAGGTCCAGTCAGAAGCTCTAAGAACACAAAACCCCATGCTCTCCCTTTTTCTGCCACAGCGACAGTGGCTACTCTGAACCTGAGTCCAGAGTAAGGATCATGCCATGCAAAGTCATGAAGATTTACACTCATGTCTTAGTCTAAGAGTTTCATAGCGCGTACATTTGTGTTTTTGATTTATTTTTAGTTTATTTTTATACATGGTATGAGGTAGGGGTTTAGGTTTTTTTCCCCCATGTGGATATTCGGTTATTCTAGCATCTTCTGTTGAAAAGACCATTCTTTGAAATCTTTGAATTGTCTTGGAACCCTTGCCAAAAATCAATTGGCTGGAAATGGAAAATGTGAAGCTGTATTTCTGGAAAATCAGTTATGTTCAGAAAAGGGTCAGTCCTCCAGCTTTGTTCTTTCCAAAGATCATTTTGAGTACAGAAGTCCCTTCATTTCCATATGGATTTTGAAATCAATTTGTCAATTTCTGTAAAAAAGCAGCTGGAAGTTTCATGGTGATTGCATCATCTACATAAATCACTTTGAGGAATATTATCATCTTAACATGATTAACTATTTCAATCTATGCAGGCAAGATGTTTTTACATTCATTTAGGTTTTCTTTCTTCTTTTCAATGATATTTCAAAGTGTTCAGTGTACATTCTTATACTTTGATTAAATTTATTTTAAGTGATTTGTTATTGTTGATGCTACTCTACACAATAACTTACTTTTGCTTTAATTTCACTGATTTCCTCGTTTTATCTTCCTTCTATTATTCATTCCCACTCTATTCTTCACTTGTCCAATTCTGTCACAGATGCTATCCTAAACCAACAAAACACTAATATACAAAGAACTCTAAGAAACTCATTTAAAAAAATACAAAAAGGCAAATAGGAAAAGGAAAGAATAATTAGAAAAATAACATATTCAAGCAATTCACAGGAAAGCAGAGGTGAATAGACAATAAAAGTACAAAACAAATGTTCAACTTACTTTTGAGCTCAGAGAAATATTAAAGTAGCAACAAAATGCCGTTTTTTTAACCTTTCATACTGACAAAAATTAAACAGATCGATCCCATAAAATGGTGGCAAGAATATGGAGCCACAGTCTCATGTGTTACTGATAGATGTGGGGAAACTGCTACTACATTATTGAAAAACGATCTGGTGGTACTTATTAAAATGAAAAATGTACATGCCTTTTGAGGTTTTGTTCCTGTTTTGGAAGTTTATGCATTATGGTATGTTGACCGCAAGTAGAGCTACCTCTCTCCTGGTCCGTCGCCGTTACAACATCACAGACTCTATTCCTTATGCTGTGCCTTTTATATCTATGCTTTCTTCATTCATTCTGTTCTTTATTTCTTTCTTCTTTCTGCTTGTTTTGGGTTTAGTGTGCTCTTCTTTTTCTAATTTCTTAAGGTGAAAGCCTAGGTTATTGGTCTGAGATTTTTTTTTTTCTTTTTTACAATGCAGATTCAGAACCATACATTTATCTCTAAGTACTACTTTCTCTGCATCTCATAAGTTTTGGTATGTTATGTTTTTGTTTTCACTCATCCCAAGGCATTTTTCTAATTTCCCTTGTGATTTCTGCTTTGAACTGTTTATTGTTTAAAAGGAGGCTATTTAATTTCCACATATTTGTGGATTTTCCACATATGTCCTCTTTTCCTGTTCTACTTCTACTCTGTTCCTATGGGAGAACATACTAATGAATTTTCCATTTGCATTTTTGTGCTTTTCAACTCCAGGATTTCCATTTGGTTCTTTTGTTCATAAGTATTCATAATTTGTATTTCTTTATTGGCATTCACTCATTGGTGAGGCACGTTTTTCATACTTTCCTTTGGTTCTTTAAATTTTTTATTTTTTAGTTCTTTGAATTATTTGAAATAGATTTAAAACATTTGCATTTTTGTCTAGTAAGTCCAACATCTGGGCTTCCTCAAGGACAGTTCTTCTAGATGGCTTTTTGTCCTGTGACTGGGACATACTTTTTTGTTTGTTTGCACGTTTCCTAATTTTGTTGTTGTTGTTGAAAAGGAAACATTTTAAATAAGATAATGTAGCAACTCTGAAATTAGGTAAACTCTTTTTCCCTGGGTTTATGTTTACTGTTGTTTGCTGTAGTAGTTTGATTAGTGACTTTCATGAATAACCCTGTTAAGTCTCTATTCTTTGTTGTGTGTGGTTGCTGAAGTCTTTGTTTGACCCATTGGGTAGTCAGCCAATTTGTGGGCAGAGATTTTCCTAGACACTTGAAATCAGTAAGTGTCCCAGTGTTTACCAAGAGCCTCTTTGTGTGTGTTGGGACATAGTTTCAATACTAGCCAGGCATTTGACAGCTCCACCTCAGCTTTCACTTCCTGGTTTCATAGAACCTCAAAATCATCAAGAGATGAGAACTTAAAGCCTTCTCAGGTCTTTTTTGAGTATGAACACAGTCCTGGGCATGCACACAGCTCTAAGTTAAGCATGGTCTTATAGAATCCCAGGTATTAGCTTTTTTTTTTTTTTTTTTTTAAAGATTTCATTTATTTCTTTGACAGAGAGAGAGATCACAAGTAGGGAGAGCAGCACAGAGAGAGCAAGGGGGAAGCAGGCTCCCTGGTGAGCAGAGAGCCTGATGCGGGGCTTGATCCCAGGACCTCGTGATCATGAACTGAGCTGAAGGCAGACGCTTAACTCACTGAGCCACCCAGGCGCCCCCCCCCCCCCAGGTATTAGCTTTTTAAAACACCTCTGCACATCTCATTCATCATCTTTTCCTTTTAAGGTTTTGGGCTGGTCCATTTTTTTGTACCAAACTTTATTCACCACCCACAGCATCTATGAAGTTAAACAATTGTCTATAATTGCTTTTAACAAATGCCTCTGGGGAAAAAGCTTTTCACACTGGTGAACTCAGACTCAAGTCAAATGCTGACAGCCTTGCAAGTGGGATCTTCCAGGGGGCTATCAGGCAAGTCAAATAATGGCAATTCTTTGGGAATTAGGGTCTGAAAAGTCTCCAGCCCTGATCTGCTCTCTCCAGTGGCTTTGGTACTGCAAATCCAGTGCTTTTGACTGTGAATGTGGGCTATAATTTTTTAAAGCTACTGTAGGGCTGAAAAGTAAGGGATGGGAATAAATCAAGTTAAAATGCCACAAAGTTCTCCTTTTTTAACCAAGATTCAGCCATTTTTCTTGAATAAATGCTTTCCTGGTTGCATAAGCCTTTGTTTTCTTTCCAGAGTTCTAAAAAAAAAAAATGATTTTGAGGTTTTTCCCCCCAGTTTTCTCATTGCTTTTATGGAGAGAATTTTTGAATTTACTTACTCTGCCATTTTCACTGATGCTGCTCTAGTGTGCAACATTAATGGAAACTCATCTTCATGAAGGAGCATAAATACGCTTTCAAGAGATAAAACCTGGAGCTTGCACAAATAGGATCAGAATAAAAGACTTGTATTTTGATAGATGGTGAATTTCTAGCAGTCTGTGGCACCAGGGGATGATATAAATGTAATATTTAACAAGATAAATTGCTTTCTCATTGTGTCAGAGGCAGGTAGGATTGCCTTTGGGATTGGGGGGAAGGTTGTTGATGGACACTGGAAAACATGGTTGCAAAAATCTAGCCACGTAGTCAAAAGCTAAAGGAAGAAACATGGCTGCAGAGGTATTTGAGATAAAATCACAAGCTTGGATGAGTTGTGATTGGTTGTTATGAGAAATAAAGTCACCTCCCTTGAAACCCAGATTGATAAAATTATTGTGGTGTCTTCCTTAAAGGCTGTGATCTTCTACAGGGTAAAGATTGGTGTTCATTTTAGAGCATAGCATGTTGCCTACTTACACGTGTATTTGTGAAGACTTTCAGTTGTGAGTTGGCTTACAATTAAAATTGGCTTAAGTAAAGCAGATTATTTTATATATCAAAATTTCCAAAGATAGCAGGCAGAGACATAGCTGGATTCAGAAACTCAGAAATCTTTCCCAAGAATCTGTCTTCTCCTACTCTTGTCTTTGGTTTCCTTTGTTTGCATTTCACTTGAATCAGTCTGCCAGGACATGACACTGGCATATGTCATTGGGCCACATTTGGGTCATGTGCTCATCTGTGAAGCCTGACTTGGTAGTCTGAGATCAGCACCATCCAAGCCACATTAATTGGTAACAAAGTAGGAGTATACCCCAAGGAAAATAAAATGTCATCATTACAAACAGAAGGCTGGATGGACATTCAGCATCCACGAATGCTCATCAGGCAAAATTAATGCCTGCCCATTACACACAGCAAACACACATATTGATTTCTTCAGTTACATTATGAATAAAATTTGGCCATTTGTTCTGGAATCATGATGTAGTCTCCGTTCTTTGTACACGCTGTAATCACACCCAGACCCACATCACTATCCAACCTTTGGTGAGTTCTCTTCTCAACTTCTGTAGTGCTTCCTGCTTCCTGTCCTTGCTGTATTCCTTAAATATAAAGGTACATATACTTCATGTCCCTGGTGGGAATGGGATACTCTGGAACATGGACTAGAATTACATGCTTTTGGACTCAACTCCTTGAGACTCCATACAGAGGAGAGGACATATGTAAAAAAATCCCAACTTATTTTTTCGTCTTACTTAGGTTGGGTTGGCATTGTTTACAACTGTTCATTACAAAGTTGATTTTTTATTGACAAGTAGCTATTATTTTTCAGGTTTACTATCAATGAATAATAAATCTATAAACTGGGAGTAATACTAGGAATTATCTTGGAAGGGTTGTTGAGTAAATTGAGTGAGCAATTAATTACATGTGAAGTACTTAGAACACTGCCTATCATCATCATCATTATCACTCATTGACTCCATCTCTTATCCATATTCAGGCTTAAGGTGGATAATGAGGGGCTGGTTTAGAAAATCAAATGTGGGACCCACTTAATGCTTGAGCTGAGATTAGGTGCTCTAAGAATGAAAAGAACACTTGAAATAATTGTCCATTGGGTTGATTCTGGTGGAGCTGACTGTCGAATGTTTTGGGGATCTCACTGCTGAGCCCCATCGCCCAGTTTCCCACCGGCTTCTCCAACTTGACTTTCTCCTTGGACAAGAACAGAAGGAGCAACTTCACCAGATTCCCTTTGTGAACCTACCCAGTAGTTCTTTAACTCACTCATGGAGCCAATCTCTCATAGTGTCTATGGCAATACCCATATTTACTGAGCTCTTCTTGCTCATTATATGGGAATTCTGTTCTAAGCTTTGTACACAGATAGTGTCATTAAATCTTCATGAGGTCACCACACAGCACGTAGTTTTATTACCCCCATATTCCAGATCAGGGAACTCAGGCACAGGGAGAAGGAAGTAACTAGTGGCGGACCTGGTGATGGACGATAAAAAGACATTTACCCACCCCTCTGTCCTGCCAGGTCCACGACAGACACCTGCTCTCCCAGGCTTTTCTGCAGGTGCCTGGCCATATGACAAGCTTTGGACTTCCTGATGAAAAGGGGCAGATGCAGCAGGTGCACTCTCTCCCCCTCCCAACTTTTCCCTGCTGAGACAGCGGACAGATGGCTGGTGTGATGGGTGCCATCTTGCTCCCTTGAGGGACTGGCCAAGAGAATGTCAGAAAAGCAGCCCTGACCTCATGGCGTCACTGAAACAGAGGCTGAGCCAGTTTCAAAACCAGGCAGTCCAGTTCCAGAGCCCATGCCTGTGACCTCTCTTCTGCACTACTTCTCACACACCAGAGCCCGTCCCTGCTTCTGCAGAGGCAAGGCAGGTCAGAGCAAAGGTGGCTGAGACCCTTGGGGAGTTTACAGTCTAATGAGTCCTTAGAGATGGAAACATGAACACGAGAGAAACATAAGGGGAGCATTAGTGGTTCTTCCCATGCGGGGCAGACTAGACAGTGGTTCTTCCCATGCAGGGCAGACTAGACGGTGGTTCTTCCCATGCAGGGCAGACTAGACGGTGGTTCTTCCCATGCAGGGCAGACTAGACGGTGGTTCTTCCCATGCAGGGCAGACTAGACGGTGGTTCTTCCCATGCAGGGCAGACTAGACAGTGCTCATTCACACTGTGGAGGGCAGAAAAACCCCATTCCTCTGAAGGAAGTGGGCGCGGAGGCTGAGATAGGGCGGCGGGAGCAGAGGCTGGCGTGGTGGAGGGCTCTGTGTGGGGAAGAGGAGGAGGCGCGCTTAGAGTGCCCTGCGGCGGGAGAGAAGAGAAGTCCGTGAGGCTCCCCGTGGGGAGGGACAGTGGGAAGGGCGCGAGAGCCGAGGGTGGGTCCGATAGATCACCGCCGCAGGGAGCGTGGACTCGACCTGAAGAGCAAAGAGAGCACACTTCCAAAGAGTTTCAATCTAGGGGAGAAATGATCTGAATCCTGTCGAGATAAAAAAGATCCTCTTCAACTGTCGTGGGGAGCGTGGACACGGGAGATGGTTTGGGGGCCGTTGTGGCTGTGGGGGGTGGTCATGGACATGGCAAGAAGGTGAGAGGCAGGACACAAGTCGCAAAAGTCGACCCGACGGGGCCCCGGGGATCAGCAGAGGAAGTGAGAAAAGAACAGACGCCTGGGCCTGGGGGAGAGGAAGGCTGGCGGCCCTGGGCTCCGGAGGGCAGAGGGGGACGTTGTAGGACTAGTTCTCTTCTGGTACCTGTGCTGTTGTTACCTTTGCTAACAAAGCATGATTTTAAAAACTATTTATTAATTTATTCATTTATTTGAGAGAGCAAGTGAGCGGGGGTGGGGGTTGGGTGTGGGGAGCCGAGCAAGGGGACAAGCCGACTCTGTGCTGAGTGTGGAGCCCATGCAGGGCTCAATCCATGACCTTGAGATCATGACCTGAGCTGAAATCCGAAATTGGAAGCTTATCCGACCGAGCCACCCAGGTGCCCCGTTATGTGTCTTTCTCATCTGAAGCGACACGGAGGTCATGTTCACTGTGTTAATAAGCTCTGCGCATAGGCAGTCACTTACCAAGTGAGCCTTGAGTCGAGATTTGGCGAATGTTGGAAGGCACTCTGGCCGGAGAGTGAGCCCTGCTGCAGGCTGTGGGGTGCGGGGTTGTGGGAAGGGTCCTAGAGGGACATGACAAGGCCCCTGCCCCGGGGGTGGAGAAGAAGGTCTAGCGGTCAGGCTTCCCAGGGTCGGTCTGGGATGGAATGCTCCTGACTCCGGAATTTCCGCGTTTCGGGGCTTGGGGAGTTGGTCTTCACAGACGGGGTTTTAGTGGCAGGGCGTGAGCTAAAGTGGAATTCCTCTGGCTGGCGGGCCCCTGCCTGCTCGTGAGCTTCCCTGTGAGTGACCTGCATCCTCTGCTCTCCTGTGCAGGACACGGAGGTGCTGAACACGGCCGTCCTCACCGGGAAGGCTGTCTCGGTTCCCGTCAAGGTCGTGGGCATTCAGGAGGACGGCTCCGTGGTGGATGTGCTGGAGGCTGTGGAGTGCAGGTCTGCGGATGAAGACGTCGTGAAGGTACAAGGGGCCTTGCCACGGGCCTGCCAGGGGTTCGGTCCTCTGGGGGCCCATCCCTCTGTCCCAGGGTCTCCTGGGGCTGGAGCCAGGGTGACCACACTGAGGAGAGGGGGACCGGCCCCTCTGGAGGGCGCCTGTTTCCCTCCCCAGAGTGGGGACCCCTGGCGTCTTAACAAATAATTTTCTTTCCCTCCTTTTGATTATAGGACAATATTTCCCTAATTTTAGCAATCGTATGTCATCTCAATGTTTGCCAACTTTCTGTGTAAATAATATTATTTACTCAACAGATTTTCTTTCCTTCTGAAGGGAAGGAAAAATTCTTCCTCTACCCTTCATGTGCTGGACTAAGAGTTAAACTGACACACGACAGATTAACAGGAGAAAAACCCCGAAGTTTTCTCTAGTGTGCACAGAGGCACAGTAAAAAAACTGAGACCTAAAGGCATGACCATGGCAGGCAGTTTTTATACTTTTAGACAAGGAGACAATGAATCTGGGAGGACTTGATAAGACAACGAAAACTTCACTTTTGGGGCTCCAGTTAGTAAGGAATTCTACCAGACGGGTGCTCTGACCAGCTCCCCTGAGGCATACACCTAGTAAGGAATTCTAGAAAGAATGTAGGCTGGGGTAGTAACGTAGTAAAAAGTAACAAGAGATGTTTGTACACCTGTCTTTTCCTTCTTACCACTTTCTCTAAATTTCCAAGGTTCAGTGATTCTCTGTGCTTCCTGGTACCGGGAAAGGCATCTTTCACATGGGAAATTTCCGGTTGCAGAGGGGAGGGGCCGAGGGTCCTTACACAGGTTGTCCCTTAAATCTTTTATTTAAAATAACCCACATGTCCCTGTACCCCATTATAAAGACATTACAGCCCATGGTCTCGGTGTGCTAATTTTTTGTTAATATAAATAAAAATTAAAATAGATTGGCCGTTAAAATAAAAATTCCTCCGTGTGCCTCCTAACTTAATTTGAGTACAGGATTCAGCTCTTGGTTTGGGTAATCTGGCTATGGGGCGTTTCCTCTGGGTTCTTCATTTTAATTAGCTGTATTTAGGACTCCAAATTCAGCCAGGAATCAGCCCACGGATTATTTCATGTTCTTTGCAGGGGTCTGTGTGAACTTCCTAATTTAGAGTTTCTGCCTGTGTTTTCTTGGCACACTGGTTGGCCATTTCCTTTTGCAACAGACCCGGAGAAAGGACTTGAAGCTTCAGAGCTGTGCTTTCTCTCTCAGGTTGCCAAGGGAGCCCCCCAGGCCCATCCATTCATTCTAGAAGAATAAGGCAGTAGGTTCTGTCTCCCCTCACATGCCACAGTTTCCTGTTTAGAGGGGGAATGAAACTGGTCCCAGGCTGAAGAACTTGGTGGTAGACAGAAAAGCCTCTAGGGTTCTCCTTGTGGTGGAAAAGATTTGGGAAGGGGCTGATTTCTTCTTGTGGTGACCCTACAGGAGGCTGCGCCTTAAGCCAGAGAGATGGTTTTGATAAAGAAGACTTGATGTGTCTGTGAGGCCTAATTAAAAAAAAAAAAAAAAAAGTTAATCCTTAGGAAACCCAAGTTTGGCACAGCCTGCTTCCTGGGCTTGGAATGCTAGTTCTCGCTGGAGACAGAAGGGGGATTGGCTTCAAAGCATACACAAGCCTTGCCCTGGGGCTCCTGGCGGGCCTTGTACTCTGTGGGCAGGTTGGATTAAACAAATCTAAAGCCTGCTGTATTCGGAGTTTAGGAAGATCTGAGCCAAGTCATACAAGCTCCTCCTCACGGAAGGAGAAATACTGATGGTGCATCGTCCTTGGTTGCCTTTGACACTGCACATTATTTACTGTCCCCGTGTCACTCCAGAGGGAGACACCGGGGTGGCATATGGAGATGGCATCTGGAGGATGGCGGCCAGCCCAAGTGTCCTACGCCCGCAGCCCCCTACACCTGTGCTCCTCCTGAGAGCCTGGGGGACCCCCCCTAGGGCAGAGAGCTCTGTCTTCCAGTACTGCCTTAGACTTGCTCATTTCCCCTGCACAGAAGTAAACTAGAAACAGTCTCTGCCCAGCCTGATAGATACTTTGCTTTGGAAAACAATAGTTTTGGTGTCTTTTTGTTTCTGTTTTTGTTTTTTACTTAATGGTCACTTTTGTGGCCTCACAAAGGTGGAGCTTTCTTTGAGCAAACTAAGACCTGATCTTCAGATTAACAAACCCGAGTGAGCAGACCATCAAGCTTGGAGCTGCTTCTCAGACTTTTCTAAGGGAGCACAGGCTCTGTTGCAAATCCTGGGGTCCAAGTCCATGGGGTCTGTGTTAATTAATTGGCTGTGGTGCGTTTGTCCTGGGTTTAGTGTCAATATTTGTAGTAAATGTTGCCTCTACTCTGAGACAAACAGCATTACCCTCAGAGTTGAGCCCTGGCCTCGGCATCCTCCCAGGGCCATTCCCAACCTGGGGGGGCATTTGGTAGCACCCCATAGGGAGACCACCCCCTTAACCTGCACAGTTGTCATTCCGTCGCTCCTTCATGGTTGCAGAGAACACAGTGTGCCCCCCGGGGAGAATCTTGCAGGGTTCCACAAAGATCTTTGTGCCCTGGAAGTTCTGTGCACTGGGTTCTGGGTTAGGGACTAAGTATGAGGAAGCAGGAAGTAGGAAGTAGGAAGTAGGAAGATAAGCAGGAAGATGTAATGTAAATGGATTGGCTTCTTTAATTTGGGTCTGAACGACTTGGGAGCGGGTACAGAATCTGAGGACATAGATGATTTCAAAAGGCTGGAAGCTTGGCCTAATCTGGCAAGATGGGGAAGGATAAATTTTAAGTTTTAACTTCTATGTAAAAAAACACACACAGTAAATGATGCATCTTAATCGTTGTGTGTGTGTGTGTGTGTGTGTCTATCATTTAATTTTTTGCCACCCTGTAAAAATTGTCAAATTCACATAGAAATCTGGGTTTCCAGCTTCTTATGAAAATCACAAGGTCAGGTTGCTTCCGGGGACCCTGACAGGGAGCTGCCTGGAGGACACCTCTGTGCATAATGCCTGGGCCCCCGAATCACCGCAGTCCCCACCACTCCCTCTCGCTCCCCCTCGGAGGCTCGTGGGGCATCTGTCCCTTCTCATTACACTACTGCTGATGGTTTTCTGATAGTAGATTTCAGAATAAAGAGAGGCATGTCTTGTACCTTGGCTTCTGTTAAAAATCAGCAACAAATGACAGCTCTCAGTCACCCGGGCCGAGAATTCTGTGTCTTTCTAGGCACGCGAGCAACCCTGGAAATTGGAGTGTCTTCTGCTTACGGTCGTCCGGGGGGCAGAAGGTCCTTGACATCGGTCACAGAGACGTGTGAGGTTCAGGACGTGTGAGGGTGCAGCCTGGTGATGAGAAGAAAAGTCCCAGGGGCGAGATGAAGAGGGGGAGACAGGACGGCTCTCTGTAAGCCCTCCAGGGCCCATCGTTCAGGAGATAGTAGATTCAGCTACTTAAATCCCCAGAGTGGAAATTAAAAGGGAGCTGCTCTAGCTCACTATAAAGAAAGAGAACGTGTATGTTTAGTGAATCCCTTTGGTTCAGATTTCCGAAGGTCAAAATCGGCTCAAAGCCTGACTCCGTCTCCCTCTCTGTTGGACCTTGGACAAATCGCTTCCCCTCTCTGAGCCCCATTTGTTGTCTATAAAACAGGGATGATCATGACACAGTGTGGAACCTTCCACAGGGGAAGTCAGCATCTACCCAGAGGCAGAAGTACCAGTAATCAAAGGAGTCCTTGAAAACCCCTGAGAGGACACCTGGCTTCAAGAGATTCAAAACACAGTTGATATTTAAAAAAAAAAAAAAAAAAAAAAAATTGTCTCCATTCGAGCTGTGGCCAGATCTCCTGGGGCTTCGTCGGGCAAGGCCAGTTTGGAAGGGAGAGCTCGGGGTATCACCGTTAGACTGAAACAGAGTTGGTGGTGGGACACGTGCCCGTCTTTTAACCCTCTCCCTTGCAGCTTCCACTGGAAGTGTCCTCCCACGCAGCCTCCAGTCATTTCAAGCACATGTCATTGAGTCTTTGCTTGTCAAACCTACATGTGATGGAGTCCCACGATGGAGCTTTGGGGATAATAAATAAATAAGCTTCTGTCTGAAGGAAGTCACTTGGCACTGGATCTGTAACAGATCAATACACCTTCGTATCTGTGTATTTCTGCATATCTTCATAGCTATGTATGAATACCCATTCATATCTGTGTATTTTAACCCCGACATGATTGCAAGGTCTACAGAGTCTATGGCTTTGTCTTACTAGCAATGCTCTCCCCAGTCCTAAGCAGAATGTAGAACATGGTGGGGGCTCAGTGAGTATTTGTGGAATCTACCAATGAATGACGCATGAAGGCTAGAGCTTCCCAGAGAGGACAGGCCAAGAGTGGTTACTGGGTCCTCGTCGGAACATCTCCAGTGATGTCCTATTACTGGAAGCCTTCAAAGAAGGGGGCAGGGGGACATGGCATTAAAGACCTGGCTCCGGCACTATGACCCAAGCTGCTTCTGTTCTCCTGGGGACAGATCTTGTTCCACAAATACTTAACTGATGATAGACGTGTGGGGGCAATGAATCAGGTGCTCTGGGAGCTGCAGAGGTAGAACAGTATGAATTCTGTTCTTGGGAACTGACAGCTGAGCTAATGGGAATTCACAGTCAACATTGGTTGAGAACATAGTAGGTGACAGGTGCTATTTTAATGAGGATGTTAGAAATACGGGACCGTCTTGTCTTCACAACAAGACTTCAAGGCGGGTGATCCTACTATTGCTTTGTACACGAGGAGCGGGCACGTAGACAGGTGAGTAAGTCCCTGGGGCAGTGAATGTGAGGACAGAGTTCCCAGGCAGTGGCCCCTGGTCATCTGGAATGGTCATTGTCTGACCCCCCATGACTAGGAGCAGAGCCTCATTCTGGGGTTTTCTGATCCAGAAATCTGTGATGTTTGTCGAATGTTTCCTCCTCATCACCTGGAAGGTGGTGTATTAGTTTCCACTTGCTGCTGTAACAAATTTCTGTGAACCTTGTAGCTTAAAGCACTTTTGTTATCTTACTGTACGGGTCAGGAGTCTAAAGTGGGTCCTTGGGGCTGCATTCCTGCCTCCTTGCGTTTTCCAGCTTCTAGAGGCCCCTGCATTGCTGGCTGTGGACGCTCCCCCGTCTCCAGTCAGCACTGGAGCCTCTTTCTACCCTGCTGTCCCTCTCCCTCTCCCTCTCTGCCTCTGGTTCTGTTATCCTGTTTCCGACTCTACCCTCCTGCCTCTCTTTACCGAGGACTCTGGTGATTACATTAGGCCCACCCAGATGACTCAGGCTAATCTTTCATCTCAAATCCTTAAATGAATTAACTTTCCTGTGTGTGTATGTGTGTTTTCTAGAGCAGCCGGAATAAGTTTCCTCAAACTCAGTAGCTTAGAGCAACGTACATTTATTTTCTCCGAGATCTGGAGGCCAGAAGTCTGAAATCAAGGTATTGACAGGAGTCCACTCCCTGGAGAAGCTCTAGGGGAGGATCCCTCCTGCCTCTTCCCAGCTTCTCGTGGCTCCCGTGTCCTTGGCCTTGTGGCTGTGTCCCTTCTCCGGTCTCTGCCTCCGTCTTCACTGGGTCTTGCCTTTGCATCTCCATATGGCCTTCTTCTCTTATAAGGGTGCTGGTCAGTGGAGTGAGGAGCCACCTGAACTCAGAATGATCTTATCTCGGGATCCTTCATTACATCTTCAAACACCCGTTGCCAGATAAGGTCATGTTCCCAGGTAGCAGGGGCTACTAGAACTTGGACAGAGCACTTCGGGGCCACAGGTTACCCCCCTACAAAGGTATCACTGTAAGGTACCACATTTCCAGGTGCTGGGGAGGAGGGCATAGATATCTTGGGGGAGGTTCTTTATGCCCCCCCCCATAACATATTTTCTTGTCTTTGCTAAGTTTCTTGAAAGGTCTTCAGAGGAAGGGAAAAAAAAAGCAATTTCCATGTTGTAATTATGATTTAATCCCTGACTGTCTATCCTTCTGACTCAGTGATGGCCTCATGTTCTCATGTGTCGCCAATTGCACTGTTTGTCAGAGAAGTCCTGTTTCTGGAACCCCAGCAGCCAGCCACACCTCAGTCAGCGGGGGAGGAACTCCTCCAGGCGCGGAGAGAAATCGATGTAAGCTCATGCTGGTCTTGAAGATGGTGCCCTCCATCTTTTGGCTGCCATAATTAGGTTCTCAGCCTCCCGGTGTTGGCTGGACTTGTGATAATGAGATGCTAAAGACCTCATAAAAGGGCTTTAACATTTTAAAGCCTTCTCTACCCCAGGGAAGGATCTTGTTTCCAGAGTTTGTCTGAGAAGGGTAAGGAAAGGCGGTGGAAGTGGGTAAAAAAATGCAGAGTTTTCTGCTACTTGCTGAGCAATGTGTGGGGAGCTGGTCACCAAGAGAACCCAGTGTCCCCTGTGGAGGACACCAACTTTGATGGAGAAGCTCCTTTTCTGGGTTTGGCAGCACCTACAAAAGGCCATGTGAGCCCATGTTCCCCGAGGTGGTTGGATTTGTAGAGTGGATAAGCTGGAAGGTTGGTGTGCCCTGAACATGGTCCTTGGAGAAACACTTTGGAGCTGGTGTCACTGGAGGGGCTTGGACAGGTGTGGTAGGTAGTGGCTAGTGGGTCAGTAGTGTTGACATCCTGTACTCATGGGTTTTGTTTTGTCTTGTTTTCATTTGGTTTCAAGTCACAGAAACCCAAATCCACTGTCTTAAGCCAACAAAGGGCCAATGTATTGAGTTGTGCAACTAATAGAGCAGGGGTGGCTTCAGGCAACGTTGGATCCAGGGGCTCATCTGGACTTGGTCTCTCTCCTCAGATTCTGCCTTCCTCTCTGGAGTTCTGCACATCTTCTTCCTGTGCTCATGCTGTTTCCTGTGCCCAGCTCCCCTCCCCGTCCCCTGCACCTCTGGACGTCCCGCTGTCCTCTGGTTTTTGCTCAGGACCCCCCACTCCATGCATCATCTCATTCAGGCTTTTATGCACCCCACGGGTCCCCCCCTCCATGGGTCCCCAGGTGGATACACGTATTAGGGACTTGTCTCATAGCCCATCCTTGTGCATGGTGGTACGTCTGCCGCTTGAGAGCAGGGTCTATGTCCCATGGGGGTCCTGTCCCTAGGGTCTATCTGAGTGGACAGTCACAGCCACACAGGCTAACACACCCAGCGACACCGTGCCAGACTCCGTTCTGCTTGTTTCAGACACAGCACCGCGATCCACCCGCACGGCCCCACATGGTGGGCGCGAGTGTCACCGCGTCATACGGTGCAGGAACCCGAGTCATTGTGCTCGGTGTGTTTTGAGTAAGCATTGGTCCACTGCCTGTCCAAGTTCATCACACCAAAAAGTGGACAAGCCGTTCTTCTATTTCTTCGCTCCTTTTGTAGACAGACGTTATAAAGACAGATGTTTCTGGAGACCCGGATGTTTGTGTAAGAGTGTTGACTTTTACATGGTGGCAAGTCCTTCATTTGGAAGATCTCTGCAGAGCACATCTGGCCGGGGGCTGCCGGTCTGACCTTCCCGCCCTGGGAAGCAGGACAGGAAAGGGAAGACTCTTTTGCGTCGCAGATGGGGTGGGACGGGGGCCGTGGTCAGGACCCCACAGGTGTCGATGAAGAGGCATTCACGAGGCTCTCTGCACTGACTTCTCGCGAAAGGTCCTTGTCGGGGCTGGGCTATGACAGGCTTCCAAGAAGCTCTCAGACGGATCCTAATTTTATGTAGAAGGAGACAGAGAGAAATCCAAAGGAGGCTTAAGGCGATTTCTTTCTCTCTCAGCAATGCCTGGCAAAAATTCCTACAGAGAACACGGCTCTTCTATTTCTGGGCATGAATTTCCTTCCCTTTGCCCACCACCAGGAGCCAGGCAGCTAAGAATAAGTTGTCAGGCAGCTTGGCTGTTATTGCCCGATTTTGTCGTCCTCTATGCCCGAGATTAGGACTTTTATTGTTCCTTCCTAATTGGGGACGGGGCATGCGTTTCCTGTTGGCCGGGGGATGGGTAGGGCGGCCTTCCCAGCACTTTCTTCCCGTCAGCACCACTGCGATTTCCATATGAATCAGCTCTTTTGTTCTTTTCTGTCTCTGGCATCTCCAATTAAGAGCTGCCGTTCTGGAATTGTTTCTGCGCGTAATGCAGAGAGATCTTGGAATGAGCCAGAGGGGGTCTGGAGCCTCCCGCCTGGCTCCCTTGGTCAGCACAGCCCTGTGCTCCCGCCCTCCCCTCCCGGTGCCTCCTGTGCGCTCTTCTCCACCCTGCCCTGCTCAGGTCCAAGGTCGGGGGGTGGGTGCTAGAGTCGGGCCTGTGAACGAGTCTCGGATATCAGGCAGGGCCTGGGCCTCCTGGGGACATCTTTATTTTGTGTTCAGTAGGAGGGAAAGGGACCCTCGTTGATGTTGTGGTGCTTGGCTCACAATTTAAACTCCTGCCCGGCGGCCCTGGTGGGGAGCAGAGCGTATCAGTTCCATAATCAGATTCACTGGGTTTCCCGAAGAACTCAAATAATTTGCACAAACTTTAGTAGTTAACGGGGTCACTTACCCAAAGCGGAACGCACAGGTGTGAGTGGATTTAGGTACCAAGGCAAAGAGTGGAGGCCGCTATCACACGTGACCATTTTTCTAACCTCTTTTGGTGGTATAAGGGATAGACAGCAAACCGCACACGTTTAAAGCATACAAATTTGACGTTACAAGTCGTATCACCAGACTCAAGAGAGTGAACATATCCTCAAGCCCCGAACTTTCTTCATGCCTCTTTGTAATGTGCTGCTCCTGTCCAGCTCTCCAGGCGTCCCCAGGCAAATGTTCATCTTTTCTCCGTCCCTTTAAGAAGGATCGTCATTTTCTGGAGTTTTGTAGAGATGGGATTGTAGAGAGTGCGTTCCTTCCTGTGTCTGGCATCCCACACCCACACAGTGAATCTGAGAGTCACCCATGCGGTTGTGTATCAGTAGCCCCTCCCTCTTACTGCCGAATGGCAGCTGCCGTACGGCCGTACCACAGATCCTGCATCCGTTGATGGGCAATTGGCTTGTTCCTAGAGCTCGGCTGTCACCACTCTTGCTGCTGTGAACATTCATATAGGGTGTTGTCTGGACGTAAGCTTTTGGATTAGAAAAAATGGAATCATTTGGTAAGTGTACGATAACCTTTTAAGAACCTGCCAGATGGTTTCTAAAGTGATTGGACCATCTTACGCTCCTGTTGTCAGGGCGCTAGTTCCTCCATATCCTTGTCAGCACTTGGAATGCTCAGACTTCTTAGTTTTAGCCCGGCCACTGGGTAAGCGCGTGTATGCCATTTTCGTTTTGACTTGTCCTTTATAGATGAGTGATGTCGACTAGTTTTCATGTGACATCTGCCGTCCACCGATCTTTGGTGAAATGGCTGTTCCGATCTTTTGCCTGTTTTTCTTATTGGCTTGTTTGCTGTATATTATTAAATGTTGAGAATTCTTCCTCTGGTTACAGGTCCTTTACCCATTATGGAATCTGAAAGTCTTTTCTTCTAGTCTGTGGTTTGCCTTTTTCGTAACCACTTGGCTCTTTTTTCTTTTTTTTAAGATAGGGTCTTTGGAAGAGTAAAAGTTTTTCATTTTGACAAGGACCAATTTATCTGTTTTGGGTTTTTTTTTTTTGTCTTTTTTTTTTTTCCTTTTGCAGATTATACTTTTGCTGTTGTATCTAAGAAATAATTGCCTAGCCCAAGTTCATAAAGATATTTCTCATATGTTTTCTTCTCAAAGTTTTATAGTTTTAATTCTTATATTTAGGTTTATGAGCCATTTTGAGTTAATTTCTGTGCATCACGGGAGCTAAGTACATAAATTCATCTGTTTTGCATATGGCCATCCGGTTGTTCCGACACCATTTGGGAAAAGACTGTTCTTTCCCTAGTGAATTGTCTTGGCATCCCTTTTCAAAAAGAATTTGATCATATATGTAAGATTTAATTTATGCATTCTCAGTTCTATTCTAATGAACGCAAAGTCTCTCTTTACGATGGTACCACATTCTGTTGATTACCATTGCTCTGTGGTGAGTTCTGTAGCTGCGATTAGTGAACCCTCAAGCTCTTGTTATTTGTTTATTTATTTTTGTGTGTGTGTGATTATTTTGTCTCTGTTGGGTCCCTTAACTTTCCATATGCGTTTCTGGATTGGTTTGTCAATCGCTACTGAAAGACCAGTTGGAATTTGGGGATTCTGATCAGTTTCTCATTAAATCTGTAGATTGATTTGGGTAGTATTACCATCTTAACATTAAGTCTTCTGACCATGGGTGTGAGATAGCTTCCCATTCGTATGGCCTTTAATTTCTCATGACAATACTTTAAATTTTCAGAGTGTAAGTTTTGCACTTCTTTTTTTGTAAGTTTGTCCCTAAGTATCATATTCTTTTGGTGCTATTATGAATAGGATCATTTAGTGGTTTTATTTTCAAATTGTTCCCTGCTGGTGTGGAGACACTTAGTTGGTTTTTGCATATTGACCCTGTACCTTGTGATTTTGCTGGGTTTGTTTATTAGTGTTAACTCTTTTTAAGTGGATTTCTTAGGATTTGCTATATACCAGATTGTGTCCCCTATAAAGAACAATAGTTTATTTCTTCCTTTCCAATCTGAAAGTCTCTTATTTCACTTTCTTGCCTAATTGCCCTGGCTAGAATCTCAGTAGAATGTTGAGTAGAAGGGCACTTGGGTGGCCGTTGGTTAAGCATCTGAGTCTTGATTTTGGCTCAGGACATGATCTTAGGATCCTAGGATCGAGCCCCATGTTGAGCTATTGGACTCAGTGGGGGGGGGGTCTCCCCTTAATCGTGCATTCTCTTCCCCTCTCTCTCTCTCCCTCAAATAAATAAATCTTTGAAAAAAAAAATGTTGAATCGAAGTAGTGAGCATACACATTTTTGTCATTTCTCTGATCTCCAGGAGAAAGCACTTTGTCTCCATTAGGTAAAATGTTAGCTGTGTTTTTTTCTTTTCATTCCTTTTTTTTTTTTTTTTTTTTGGTCTTTTATCATGTTGTGGAATTCCCTTCTATTCCTAGTTGGTTGAGTGTTTCAACGTGAAGGAGTGGTGGGTTTTATCAAATGCTTTTTTTGTGTCTATTGAGCTGATCACATGGTTCTGCCCTCCTAGTGCTACAGTGTTCTGAAGCTATATCTGTGGAAGAGGAAAGTTTGGGAATATCTTGAAACTCCCAGAGCTTCATAGGTTGGGAGATAAGAGCATTCTGGGCCACCTCTGTTGGGGTTTTGTTGTTGTGTTTAAATAGAGGTTTGTAAATTCATGCTGCTCAGTTTCTCAACTCCAAAACAGAGGGGAAAAATTGCAGCTGCACAACCTTGTCTTAGACTCAGGAGTAAGCTCATTGCCCGTCCGTGCCTTATGAAATCAGTCTCAAGCAGAGTGGGTAGAGGGAGGCTTCTAGTTTGAAGCGTTTGTCATATAAACATAAGCCACATTTAGTGATGGACCTTCTAGAATGCCAGCTCTCTGGGGTGCAGATACTAATCAGGGCAGGGAACATGATCTGATTTGGCTCCCCCTGGCTAATGAATGTCCAGTCCCCTTGGCCCTGAGCTTGATTTTAGAAGCAGAAGCCCCTGATGTTCCCTGACATCTGTTTAGGCAGGGATACGTAGGCTGGTTTTGTATGTATCCTACATGGTGATGTGAACCTAGGTATGAAAGTGTTTTTCCCAACACAACAAGGGTTTGGGTCATTAGTCCTGGCACATCCCTCCTGGCCCCTGGTGTTTGCACACAGCCTGAGAGGGGCATCTCAGACGAGGGAGCTGGGCCAAGTTCCGTCACGTCATCTTCTGTGGTAGCTTCTTACTCTGCTAAATTTGTGTGCTTTTTGTTAAATCCATGGGGGCCTGTATCTGGTCTTAGGAATGAATGTGGCTAGAACCCCTCTTCTGTCTTGATGTAACACGGCTGGTAAGCAGGGTGGAGGAGGGAAGATCAGAGATCGGGAGCCAGATCAGGGAGCGTGCCCGCACGAGCTGTATGTACATCAACAACAGACCCGCTGGTCGTCACACCTTCTGGGTTGGCAGCCCCGGGAGCGTAGGGCATTTTGCACCTGATCCCCTTGAAGCTAGAACAGCCTCTGTGCACAGTGGGCCCTCAGCAAGCATCAGCTGAATGTATGAACTTCAAAAACGTCTAAAAACAATATCCCGAAGAAACAAATATCACTACGTGGTCAGTCCCTCGAACCTCACGTCTGGTGTGAGAGAAGAAATGGCTGGGATCTCGGGGCTGTGTCTGGCCCGGCGTGGCCACGCTGGGCGAGCACAGCTCATCGGGGAATTAGGCTGCCTGCTCAGGCTTTTCACTGTTAATGTGAGAGTGGATTTGTGTCGGAGAACACCGCAAGGGGAGCTCCCATTCTCCAGATCCTTCTCGGGGAGTTGTGGGTCTGGGCCCCAGCGCAAGGGCTCCAATCTGCGTGTTTCTGCTGTGGCCGAGTCTGGACCTTTCTCAGTGAGTTAACGGTGACCGTGCAAGAAGACGTTTTGTGATGGTTATCTGGGAGAGACAGATGGGCTCCCTGTTCTACATCCCAGCCCCAGTACCCCCCGTGGTCTGGGGAGCTCATTCACAGCAATCATCAGCCATCAGCAGGAGCAGAGTGAGGGGTGCCTTCCCTTGGGACCGAAGGACCCCGTGTGGGCCGGTCTTTCCTTACAGTCCACGTCTTCCTACTCACGTCCCTTCCACGTGCATGGCCCGAGCAAACACTACTGCGGGGCACTGCTTTGGGCATCAAGGGGTGGAGGGTGTTATGGCGTGTTGGTTTCTTGGTTCATTCATCCGTCCTCATCCCCAGGCTGCCAGCTCCACAGGGGGTGGGACCTGGCTGATGTCACTCACGCTGCCTCCCCATCACCCAGCACCGAGCTTGGCCCTACAGAGCAGGTGCTCTCTGAGCACACGGCGGATGCAGGCTCATGGGGCAAGGGGCTCCCTGGTGCCGGAGATGATGCCACCATTCATGGGCGAGGGCAAGCTTGGGGTCTGGTGGGCCTGGGTTCTAATCCTACCCCAGCCGTCACCCTGGGGAATCTTGGGTAATCTGCTGTTCAAAACGAGCCTAAGAGGCCGATTTCGTGTATGCCGATAGCTAGCATTTATCAGGCGCTTCTCAGGCGTCGACGTATGAGCTCTTCCCGTGTATGAATTCATGTGGGTTCTCCCCTCCCTGGATGATCTGCAAATCGACTCATGTTAAGCATATCCTGAGATGAAGGTAATTGTCTCCCAGTGACACAAATGTGCCCTGTTTTCTCTTAAACATTTCAAGTATCTGTGGAGAAATTCACTCATGTCAGGAGCCAATGGACATAAAAAGAAGCACCACAAAGAAGGGCTAGAACGCCTCTTCCGGCCGAGAGTTACAGGGACCCACACGGTGGGACACAGGGACCCACGCGGCGGGACAGCCATAGATGAAAGGAGTCCCCTGAGAAGCTCACCGATTTCCCCCAAGGATGCAGGAAGGTAGCATGGGCAGCTTACCAGCGTTCTGTGGATGTGTATGGCCGGATCAGTATGGACTTCCGGAGAGTAACGCTGCCTTTTGCAGCTCCTGGGAGTATAAATTCTGTCTCAGCTGAAAACAAAGGAACAGGATTTCTCAGGTGGACGGAACGGCTCATTCAGCTGTCTGTTACACAAACGGACCCTTATCCCTTCCGTTTTCAGGGAGGATGGGTTTCCAGCAGTAAAAGATCATTTATAGTCACACAGTCAGTTTTTTCATTTTTTACTGATTACATCTTCTAAACAGCTCTCGGATTAATTTGCCACGGAGACATCTAAGGCTGAACCTGAAATGCTAAAAGAAAATCTCAGATTTTAAGCTCTTCTGTTCACTTCCGTTCCTCCTACGGCGTTGGGGTAGCGTTCCACAAGCCCCCAACCCAAATGTGCTGTAGGTACTTGACCACTTCTAAATCTCAGCGTAACAGCCTCTTTTTAAAAATTAAAGACCTCAGCCCCAAGCAATCGCCCTAATAAAGTCATCCCTTCACGCTCTGGACAGCGGAGCACTTTCCGTCATCAAGGGTTTCAAGCGTATCTTTCCTCTGGGCATAAGTTCCCAAGAAGAGAGAGAGGAATGTATCAACGAGTTCCTGACACCCTTGGTGTCTAACATTTAATAAATATTTGGGTTACACTCCAGCTCCTTCTCCGTTGAGCACAGTTATGCATAGAGAAGTAGACAGCCGTGTGCGGAGACAGCCTGTGTATCAGAAGGTCACTCCTCTGGATGGCTGGTTTCTCATGTGCCTTCCTGGACAGCCTCTTTGAGTGACAGAACACTACTAGGAATCTTGCAGGCTTTACCAGCTCTGATTCTAGAGCTTGCACTTGGCCTTGGTTCAGGCTGAATGATCTTTCTCAAGGGCACTGGGCAAATGAACTTTGGTTTCATAAATATTATGTAAATAATACAGAATAAGAAAAGGGATGCCACTTCCTACCCTTGCCCACGTGGACATCACTCATCAATTCCGGCATTCCTTCTGGCGAGAGCCCAGATTCCTCCCCAAGACAGAGCTCCCTAGAGCAGCCACTGTGAGCCGACCTGCACTGGCAAGCAAGACAGACCTGCTTCCTATTTCTGGTAGAGTCTGCGGAGCTGAGAAAGGGTTTAGTAGGCACTGAAGCATGTGGTCTATTTGAAGCCACGCACGGACCTCAAAATTCGATGTGTCGCGTGGAAAGCGAAACAAAATCAAAACTTTCTGTGCTGCACCACTGACCTCCCATCCTGTTCTGTGGACCCCTGAACAACACCGGGGGAGAGGCACCAAGCCCCCCACTTCCTGCACAGTAGAATTCTGACTCCTAAAATAGTCTGCTATTGACAGGAAGCCTCACTGATAGCGTAAGAGTCGATGAATGCATATTTTGTATGTTCTGTGTATTCTACGCTGTATTTTCACAGTAAAGTATGCCCCAGGAAGTAAGATGTTGTTAAGAAAATCATAAGAGAAAATACATTCACACGACATACTGTATTTATGGGGGAAAGCCACCTGTAGGCACTCCACACAGTTCAGATCTCTATCGTTCAAGGGTCAGCTGTCTATCCGGATGTCCTTAGGCCAGAGGCCATGAAACAGTAGGCTCTGAGGCAGATACAGCCCTCAAGACACGCTTTGTTTGGCCAGGAAAGTCCTTTGTAAAATATATATGCTTAGATGACAACATTCAAAAACTAGTCAGTTTTACCAAAACCCTGGATTTCCCGTTTCCCTCGCGAAGTTGGATCTCTGGATGCAACCCCAGGGTTCTCGTGTGGCGGGGTAGGCCGTGGAGGAGAACTGACCCCTTTGCCTCGGGCTTGGGGTCTCCCTTGAGTTTGCCACAGTCCCCAACAGCAGACTGCCCCCCCCATTCTGGGAGGGGGTTTGGTTATTGAGCCAACGCCCTGCTGCTGCATCCCAGGCCAATCGTTGGGGTAACGTACGGTCTACCTGCATGGGAACTGAGATCTACGAGAAATGCATTAGGCCAGTTAGCTGTATTAGTGAGAAATAGTAGGACAGAATACCAGGTGCGATCACCTTTACATGCCCTGGATGTTAAGTGGGGGCTCCACAAAGCTGAGTCATTTCATGAACTGCTTTAACTTCACCATGGGGCCACTTCTCGGGCTGGCCGGAGCAGAGTTTTGATACCCAGAATGTCACGTAGCCCCGGCCCGGCTGGGATGGACACAGAGGCCATCGGGGAACACCTGGGGACTCCGCACGGCAAGGCACTGCTTGCTAAACCCCGTGACTGAGAGCCAGGCCGGGCTCCCCGGAGCTGGTCACTGGAGCACGCCTCGGGACGCCCAGCCCTCTCCTGGCAGCCGCCAGCGCATCTGGTCTCGGCGGGCGCTTCCTGGCTCGGACCTTGCACAAGACCCTCTTCTGCATTCATGTTTTCCCTTTACCTGGAGTCTCAGAGATAACATCTCTCAGCTGCCGTTTTGTCCACCCGGGGTTCATAATTCAGTGTTTTTTTGCTAGAAAAGTTTCTGCTCTAAGAGAAATTCTCCTAAGTCAGTGCTTTCAAAATAAGTTTGGAAACCATGAACCCTCTCGTTCCCCTGAGAATATGCTTATCCTGCCAAAATGCTCTTCTTTTATGGGACTAATTGATGTGCAAGCCCCGAACACCTAAGCTTGTGACTCTGGTATCCGTGCCAGTGGCAGCTAATTACTGGCGCCTCTCTCCAGCAGGCTCCGGGAGTGCGGTCGGCGCGGGCGCGGGAGGCTGGGCAGGGCCATATGCTGGGCTTTCACCCGATCCACAGCTCCTAATCCCTTCTGGGGCACCGTTTGATGAAAACGAAGGGCTTGGATCCCTTCCTAAACTAACAAGCGTTGGTAGAGCTTTTAAAATCTCCCTGTGTCAGGGGATGAGGTGCGAACATGAAAACATTCCGTAGATAAGCGTATGCTAAACTTGACAATAAATCATCACCTCGGGCCTCATTTGCTGGTGTCATTTGGATTAAGGGGCAAAGAAAGTTTCGGAAGCACTTGTTTGGGAGGGTGGGCTCAAACCTTGCTGAATATGATTTGGACAGAGATTTTTTTTTCCTGCTAGTGTGAAAGGACCAGAATTCTTTCCTTTCTGCATAGGCGCGGCCCAGTAAGCAGAATGCGGGGATTGTACCCTGCCCTAGTGCCAGTAATTAAGCAGGAGATGAAGTCGAACAAGAGGGGCGGTCAGGGGGCCCTCCTGGGCAGGAGGTGTCCTGGGCGCCTCAGCTGCCCGTGCCCAGCAGCCCCTCCTTGTAGTTCATGTGGACTCAAGCCAGGGAGGCCTGACCACCCTGTAGGTGATTGTTCGACCAATCATGGCCTCCTCCAGGGCCGGGACCCTTGGATTCATTTTGTGCCCTCGGAGTCCTCCCCAGGACCCACCATACGTCATCACTGGCCCCTCACTGCGCCTGAGTTTGACCCCCAGACTCGTGCGAACTCTCTGAGCCGTTAAAACAGATTTGTTGGGCACCTGGGTGGCTCAGTGGGTTAAGCCTCTGCCTTCGGCTCAGGTCATGATCTCAGGGTCCTGGGATCGAGTCCCGCATCGGGCTCTCTGCTTAACAGGGAGCCTGCTTCCCCCTCTCTCTCTCTCTGTCTGCCTCTCTGCCTATTTGTGATTTCTCTCTGTCAAATAAAAAAAAAATAAAAAATATTAAAAAAAAAAAAAAAGACGGATTTGTCCTCCCCAGTCCCCGGCCCCAGGCTGCCCAGGCTGCATCTCTGCGTGGGGCACTATCAGATAATCTCTGAGGTCTCTTTCAGCACCAGGACCTCAGAGGTCATCAATGGAGTCGTGTGTTAGATGGGAAAGGACAGAAGCTCAGCGGCCTCCGTTCTGCCCACCGGCCCCAAGGTGTGCACTGGCCGAGAGGCCTGGACAGCCCAGGAGGTACAGGCTGGCTCCGGACTGACCGCTTTGTAGAGGTGAGGAAAGGGTACCTCCCAGGTGTGGTTGAGCTCAGGAAGCCAGAAAGAATGGACAGAAAGAAAGGTGACTGAGTGCAAAGTTGTGCTCAGACCTGGTTTAGGGAGAACTCGGGGAGTCTCCTGAGGGCAGGGGCCTTGGTAGGACCACAGGGCTGCTGAGGGCTTGTTGGCTGGGGGATTGTGGGGGGCAGGGCAGGGCTCACAGTTGGGCAGCCACTCGGTCTCTCTCATGGCCCCAGGCCACGATCCTGGCTGCAGAGAATCAAATAAGGCAACATGCTTGTCCTCAAAAGCCTTGCCTTCCAATCTAGGAGGGCAGAGAAGTAAGCGTGAATAGGGCAGGTCTTAGCATGTGAAGATAAAAGACATGGATACAAGGTTCCTGTAGCCAGAGTCCTTGGACGTTTTCTCCGAGAGCACTCTAGGAGAATTAATACCCATTTCTGTGTAATACGTAAGCAGCTTGTACCACGGGTGGGAGACGCAGACGTCGCCACCGATTTCAGGCCTGATGTTTGCGTTTGTCTTCATGACCATACTAGAGGCCCGGAGGACTCAGAGCTGTATCGCAGGATTATTTAACTCTTGACGATTCAACTGTATGCATTCGGCCCCGAATATCGTGTACTCACATTGACATACACACCCGCAAACACACACACGCGGGAGGGATGGTGCGTCTGATCGTCGGCTGTTTGCCTGCCTGGTGAAGTGTGAGCCGGTACCTGTGGGCACAACATGCTGTAAGCGTCTGCCCGCCGTCATCAGAGACTCGTGGTGCGTCCTTTCGGGGCAGGCGAAGGGGTCTGTTGGCTTCGTGGACCTCTCCCCCTTCAGGAAGGCGCTGAAGAGCGGGCTGAGGCCCCAGGGCGGCCCTGGGCCCGTGAACTGTCGGAGGGACTCAGCGCTGTCCTTACGGAAAGTGTAGGCAGGGACAGCAGCCAGAGGAGCGGACACCCCGGAGTCCCCTGCTTCCCTCGAGCGCTCCAAGCAGAGAGAGAGCGGAATGGCCTGCAGACGCCACGCTCCCCGCTGCTGTGTGTAACATGTCAGCCGCGCACATGACTCATGGACATCCGTGGCACCGTGTGTACTTTTGTATTAGAATTCAGAAACTGTGATTTATCAAGGCACAGACTGTGCCTTATGAACAAAAACGGAGCCCTTCTCGTGTAACGCCGGTGGGGTGCGGTTTTACCTCCGTTCACTTCGGAGCCCAGCTGCCGTTTGCGCGGGCCGTCGGGAAGAGGAGGATCCGTTTTAGACGCAAACGCTCGCTTTGTGCCCAGGGAGGCCAAATGGCATCGCGGAGGAGGGAGCTAAGACTCGGGTTATGCTTCCGAAGTCCCACGGAGTTAGGGTGTTAGGTTCAGTAACGCTCCAGGGACAGCGCAGATGACCAAGGTGGCGTGTTCATGCTTACTAACCGAAGGGAAGGGGCAGACGAGGAAATCCGAGAGCTGGATGCATCTGGTTCACGAAAGCCTGGCGTCCTCTGAGGGCCCGCTAACGTGACAGGGGCACGTTAGGTCCTGGAGATTCTCGCTGTCTAAGTTTAACCTGAACATATGGCTCTTTGCCAGAGTAATGCACGAGTTTTTAAGAAAGCAGCTTCAATCGAATGCAGACTGCTTCCTTTAGATGCAGGGGATTCCACCCGTGCCCAGGGTGCCCCCAGGGGAAGCTGTCTCCAGCCCTTCCCCCATCTTCCATCCCAAGTGCCTGGTGGGACTCACAGAGCTCACCAGGGGTACAGACTCCCCTACATTTCTAGACCCAAGGGCCTTCCCCCTACTCGCAGTAGCCCCTACTTGGTCTTTGGCGAGCCTGTAACAGTTTTCACCCGGATTTCCTTTTACGGGCTTATGCGGCATCCTGCAGCGTCTGCCCAGGGATGCGCGTGCTCAGTCTCCCTTTCTCCCGGTGGGCATGTGTCTTTCTCCAGATTCCAGCGTGCTCTGGAGCCCCACAGCTCCATTCTCCTATGGGTTTAAGACACTTTAGCTCCGCGAGTTTGACAAAGGGTGGGAGGAATGCTCTTTGCAGACTTCTACATCTCTGGATTGAAACCGGGACCTGGCTGACTGGATTCTGTCTCTGGTTTTTATTCAGCCAGGAATAACCCACGCCTTTTATTTTAAGAATACTTTAAGTGAAAGCCAAGAATAAGCGAAATAAAGAGAGGGGATCAGAGGTCGCAACGGGAGAGTACAACAGAAGACTGTCGGGGCAGCAAAGAGCTTGGAGCGCTGGCTCTCCCTCTCCACTACGAACCCGGTGACCTAACTGAGCCTCAGTCTCCTCATCTGTAAAATGGGATCAGCAATAACTTTCCCACAATGCTCAGGTGCAGGATTTTTCAAATTAAGGGCCACTTTTTCTGGGCTCTCACCGGCATTTTGTAAAAAGGGACGGCATGGGACGGCTCACATGGAATGCCACTGAGAGGAGTGAATGGATTGGGATGCAACAGAACAGGACAGAAAATTCAGAGCGACTTACACGTAGTCGGGTAAGTAGCTTTTCAGGAACCTTCAGCGGCTGTCCATCCTCTCTGTCCGTACTTCTTGCGCATCGGTCATGGCACAAGCTGTAGTTTCTACGGTGAGATTCACAACATGTCATCACCGAGTGCATCAGTTAGTTACTCCTACGTGACAAACAGCCCCGTATCTCAATCGCAAGCCATCACAAGCACTTTGTCATTGCTCATGGGACTTCAGGTCCGCTGGGGTTCAGCTCATCCAGGTTGCAAGCACCAAGAGGGCAAAGGATAAGGGTACGGTGCTGGGGACAGTTGTAAAATCTGCCACCTGCGGCAACTGAGAATCTCAGACGCTATAGTGTTTCATACGTCGTGAAATGCAGTATTGCTGGGTTTCATCTTTAGAGAAGGACCCCTGCCTCCCCTGCTTTTCCTGTCTTCCTCCCTCCTATCTGCCCACCATGGAGCTAGGGGGACGAGAGAGGTCATACATGTGTAAGAGAAGTCGTCACGGACCCCCACCTTCGGACCTGGGAAACTACTCCTTCTTTCCGCAAAAGGCTTTGCTCTGTGTTGCCATCGGTTGGCCAACTGTTAACTTGCACTTCTGTCTGTGATTTTGTCCTCTTTCTTATTCGGGTGACCGGATTGAAAAGCCTCCCTGACGAGGTCCGTTTTCTTCTTGCTACATGACAGGTACCGGTCAAGGGTGCCGGAGTATTATGATGCGGATTTCTATCAACGACTTACGTTTGATGCTCACTCGGGAAATGGTGATTCCGTTCGCTCGTTCTCAGCCGTAAACTCCGGGTGGTCAGGCAATGGATTTCTTCTCTGACCTCAGTATCCACACTGCTAGTGGGTATTTGGTGGGTTTGGTGTGGGACTGAGGGGCTGCGGGGTTCGACCTGCGAAGGTTGGGAAAATGAGCCCTTTGAGCTGGATGGACGGTTGGGACTCATGGACACTCGCCGCCTGACCTTAGCCCAGTCTGCAGCCAATTCGCCAGCAGATCTGGTGAAGCTCCTAGTGGCAATTGCGTTGATTCACTCTTACCACTGCTGTTAGGGAAATCATGATTACTGGGCTAGTGATGAGCCCTCACCATGTGCCAGGCTAAGTGAATTCTGTGGTTTGTTGTAATTCGCACTTCGAACAGGTGCTCTCATCCACTGTACCCCCCGCTTATGGCAGACCTCCTTAAAGAAGGTCTCCTTAAAAAAGACTTCCCAATCCCATTCTGCCTTGAGCTCACCCTCATGAAGTGTTTGCCTCTTGGGCTCCCTAGTGCCCCTGTGTCAGGGTCTCCAGGGCGTCCTGCGTGGCCGATGCCACGATCAGACTTCTGTCCACACCTCACCTGACTTCGCGGCAGCACCGACAACCAGTCACAAGCACCTTGCGACTTCTCCAAGCACCTCCGTCACTTCCCGCCGAGATGCCTTCTCTGCTGTGCCCTCCCTTCATCACACACTGGCCCCGTGTGTTCAGTGTCCTGCACTCAGTCGTCCTAGCTGTGACCTCTAAGTGTTGGCATGCTCGAGGCTTCCACGCAGGGGTGTTACTCGGGGTCCTGGCTCGGAGTACTGGGATTTCTGCAGCCCGAGTCCCTCCCATGAGCGCTACACTCCGGTCCCCTGCTTCTCACTTTGCATCTTCATCTGCATGTCTAATGAGCATTTCAGACTTAATATTTTCAAACCCAAACTCCAGATCCTCTCTCTTTCCCGCTCCGCCTCTCCTGCAGCCTTCCCTCCTCTCGGCGACGGCAATGCCCCTCTTCCGTGTTCTCAGACCAAACCCCTGGCTTTTCTGTCTCTCTCATGGGAGGGCTCGTTTCCAGGCTCCTTTCCAGTAGCTGATCCCGCCCAGGGCTACCTGCAGAATACAGCCCGAACTGGGCCACTTCTCGCTGCCTCCCTCTCTCCCACCCTGACTGGTGCCACCCTCCTGTCGCTATTGCACCAGCCTGGTGGACCCTATGTGGTATCCGCTTCTTGCGATCCTGCCAGAGGTTTCCTATTAGCCGCGCCCGAACGTGCCATGTCCTTGCTCCAGACTCCTTAGCTTCTCATTGTCCTCGCGTAGCATGGGTAACATCCAACCTCTTGGCTACCCTTGTGCCCACGTGCCCTCTCTTTTTTGGTTGCTGAATATGGCAAGAACGTCCCTGCCTCGGGGCCTTTGCCCCTCCTGTTTTCTCCACTTTCAGAGATGTGCACGTCCTTGTGACTCACTCCTCACCTCATCAGGCCTCTGCTCAGATGCTGCCTGTCCGGGGTGAGGGGGCTCCCTGCGCATTCTTAGAGCACCCCTCTGTCACCACTGCCTGTGCTCGCACCGGCTCCGGCTTCCTTTCAAACCCACCTAGCGACTTGATGTGCCCTCTGTCTGCTTGCTGCTCAACTTGTCTGTCTCTCCCCAGCACCCAGGACAGCTCCCGGGTCTCAGGTGACATGAACCAGACACTTGTTAAATGAGTAGATGACCTATTCTTGTTTTGCAGATGAGGGATCTCAGACAGAGGAACGTTATGTTACATCAGAAGATGCCTCGGACCTGATCTTGTCTCTGCATTCTCTAAATGATGGAGTCATGACTGTCCGAGCTGGAAGGCCTAGTGCCCCCGGGCTCGCAGGGGCAGAGTCTGGCCCCAGATGATGGGGAGTGATGTTCAGAAGTCACGAGGGAAGCCTTCGATCGAGGCCCCTGGTCTCTGGACCCCAGGCTGGGACCCGGAGTGTTACTCTCATTCCCTGTCCATGGCCTTGAGGACTAAGGATCAGGCCGGTCTGAACTAATCCGTACCTGATGCTTGGTGACGCAGAGCACATCCCGGGTGCCTGACACAGGGGCAGGGGGAGCACTGGACCAAAAAGAGCCACAGGGGGTCTTCTGGGATGATGGGAATGTCCCGTGTCTGAGTGTGGTCAAGGCTTCACGGGTGTGTGAACCACAGACTCCACCAAGCATACCTTTAGACAGACCCAGAACATAACGGAGCCTCCGTAAGCTGGATACAAAATCCTGGCGTATGTACTTAGGTCTTGCTTTTCCCAGTCATGTCCTTCGGGGGCAGGACCATGACTTCTCCCTGTGTAGGCTGCACTGAGGTCCTTATGCTCTGTGCTGAGAAGCCCCCTTGCCTCAGAGGGGCCGAGTGCGAACCCCTGTCCTGCCCTTCTCCAGCTCTGATCCCTGAGCAAGCAGCCTCTCCTGGGCCTCAGTTTCCACATCCATGCCATGGGGACAGAACCCCTAACATGGAGCATTGGGAGGATTTAATGGGTAAACATCTGTATCTAGTTTTAAAAGTAACGCATGGTAGGTACGTAGAAAGCAGTTCTTGATGGCTGTTATTTTACGTTTCTTAGAAGTGTCCAAACTCAAGGCAAAATAGATATTTTGTGAGCACCTACTGCTCCTCTCACACAGTGCATTTTTGCTCATCATGGTGATAAATACAATTTGTTTGATCCAGATCGACTGTTGAATATCAGAGGTTTTTTCTTAAGTTTTTTTTTGCTGATTGTAATATGGGACTTCAGCCTTGTGGGTGTGCGTGTGCGTGTGTGTGTGTGTGTGTGTGTGTGTGAACTGTGGGAAACGTACTATCTGACCACGTAGCTTTTTCCCTTTCTAGTGCTTTCTTGGGGTGGGGGAGGGGTCTCGAGAAGAGCCTTACGTGCAGTCCACTCTCTCAGGACAGACAGACAGACGGATCACGGGAGCGGCAAACTCAGAGGGCAGCTGAAACACAGACTCGATTCTTGCCTCTTTTTGAAATAGAAAATGAAGGAAATGATACGTCTTACAGGACCCCCAAGGAAACCCGTTTCATTTCCTTTATTACTCTGAGGTAAAGTAGCTGCGAAAGTATAATTTGACAGTGAAACAGTGACCTCCAAAGGCGGCCTTCCCAAGGTGACACAAGCCCTCTCGCACCCGCGCATACACCGACATGGCGGGCGTCGTCTGCTTCCAACGTCCCCGTTCCTGTACTCGGCTCTTCTCCTATGAGGAGTCACAGTATTGCGTGTTCGATGCTCCCTGGGGGCTCAGAGAGGCCTGAATGTATCCGTTAGAAGAGAGGCGGGAGGCTGGCTGATCTCGACCCTGCTGTCGTGTCTTCCTGTCCCCTCCCGACACACACACACACACACACGCGTGTGACATGACACAGACATCTCAGTTCCTAGCCAAAGGCCACATTCGTGCTGGGAACCCAACGTGTCCGCTCTCTGACCTGCGGCTTCCTGAGCTTTGCCCTTGGTTTCTCCTCCTGGTCTGTCTCTTTCTTCTGAATGTGACTGACCTGATGACTTTGTCTAAGGCTCCCCCCCCTTCTTGCCCAGGCGGGCTTCTCGTGGGGGCACCCGGGGGAAACCACTGAGACCTCTTCCCACCCAGCGTCTCTCTGTTGAACACCTCAGTGTGCCATGCACTGTGCTAGACATGGAGACGCAGCAGTTAAGGGGACGGGTCCATGTTGTCAAGCAGATCACCTCCAGATGGGGAACCGAGACAAGAACAAGAAAACCAGCAGGAGCCTTCAGATGGTGCTAAGTATTGAAAGGGGAGTTGTACAGCGCTGGGTCGGTCGGGCGATCTGGTGTAACCCGTAGGAGGTGAGCCACGGGATATGCACCATAGGACTGTTGTACGTGACATGCTGTAGGCAATAGGGACATAGTGTGACTACAGTCTACGCAGGTGCACACACGGTAAATCAGAGGCAAACAGTGTCCCAAAGATGCAGAGTGACCAGGTGAGGGAGTGCCAAGTTAAAATGAGAAATGACTCAAGGGACACCTTCGGCGGAGTGACATTCCAGCTGTCCTGTAAGATCTATGCAGCTCTTGGGGGCAAGTCACAAAAAGCCATGGACCAAACGGCTTTAACAATGAGAGAAAGTGAATCACCTGGATACGAAGGCCGGCGGCCGGCCGGTGACAGGTGGGTGTGTCCGGTGGTCCATCCCGGCCGGGGGAAGGGGTTCCTTCTCTTCTTCCATACTCGCAGCGTCCGCCTGGTCCTCAGCCAGCTCCCTCACGGCTCTGAGATCACTGCCGCAGTCCCTGTTGTCATCTGCAGGGTGACAGCATCCGGTAGAAGGAGGGCAGCTTCCTGAGCATCTCGGAGCAAGGAGACCCTTCCCAGGGTCACGTGAGCTTCTCACACCTCATTGGCCAGAACTGTGTCATACAGTCTTCCCTAAGCCAATCACTGGCAAGGAGAGTGGGGTAGCCTGACGGGGCGGGCTTGGCGGGGCCCAGGATGGATGGAGGGGCCTGTGTTTTCGAGTAAAACTGTAGTCCTGTTGGGAATGAGGAAGGGGTGCACGTGCTGGGGTCGGAGTGCAGGTGTGTGCTTGGACGGCCAGTAGACACCGGTTCATGTTTCTGCAGACCTGGACAACAAGCAGATCTCGGCACAGGTGGGTCCTGGAAGGGCCTCGGGAGGGGCACGAGCTCGGCATCACTGGGCTCTAACAATAAGGACGTGCTCCTCTGTTCTGTTTCTGCCCCAATCCAAGATCTTGTTCGGATTGCTCTCTTCCCAAGCCTGGGCACAGTCACGGAGACTTGGGTCCCTCGGGCACGCCCCGGAAGACAGCCGATTTGCTCAGTTCCTCATGTTTCTTCTCCCTGTCCCTGGAGGGCTCAGTCTTCCTTGCAGGAGGGGAGGGGGCCCCACGCGTGGAGCTAGCCCGCACTGTTGCCCTCCAGCTCCCTGAGCCCGGGGTCCCCCAGTCACTGTCACTGGGATTTCAGCCCATGTTCCCATTAGTGACCTCAGTCAGTTCTAAAGGGGCCTGAGGACATGGGGACACGCAGGTGGACGTGGCCTTGAGCCCAGAGGCACGGAGGAGGGCTCAGCAGCCGGCTGCTCAAGCCCCTCCTGGTCCTCGATTTCCCTCTAAGTGAACTGCGTGCATCTCTTCCTTCTTCTTCTGGGGGCACATTCATGCTCGAGGACTCTTCTTCTTGGGGTGAGTGCCGGGACGGGTGGGGATGATAATTTATCTCAAACAATAAGGAGGTTGGCTCTTGGAGTTTGGAAGTTGATGTTTCTGACCTTGCTCTGGACCTGAGCATCTGGAGCTCGCAGGGGAGGTCTGGGCTGTGGGTACCAACCCCGGGGAGGAAGAGAGGGTCGAGAGTGCGTCCTTGTTTGTGGCTTGCACCCCAAAAAGCAGTGGGTGACCCCAGCCAGTTTGGTCACATCATGGGCCCCTCGCAGTCGTGACTCTGTGACAAACTGTTGGTTGGGGCATCCCCTGACCCTCTTCTCCTCCGCTCTCCCTAAATGATACTTTCCTGATGGCCCTGGAGAGACGTCACCCACATCTTACTGGTTTATCCGGAGGAGGTGACGCGAGATGGAGGCTGGAATTGTGTGACGAGGAGCCGGCGGACACGGGCGTTGACGGGGCAGCCCCTGAGTGCAGAGCCAAACCCGGTGACAGCAGCTTCCCTCAGGGATCCGGTGCAATGGGGCACCAGTGGTCATACCCACACTTCCTGAGTAGTTTCTGACAAAGATGTGAATCTAGTGCAAAGCTTCCTTGGTTTTTCAGAAAAGATCCTCCTTACGGCTTGAATAACGTGGGTTTTTTGGGTTTTTTGTTTTTTGTTTTTAGCAACATATGGCTACCTTCTAGGCATCCTCAAATATGGTGTGGGAGGAAAATATGTTGCACCTGGGGTTTGATTAGTGGTGGTTTGAGTACATAAAAAAGGTGACGTAAAGAAAAAAACACACAACAGAGGCAACGAAGGTTATAGAACTCCATTAAATCATGTTTATGGTTTTGCTTGTCAGTATTTCGTAATACGGAATGGCTTTCCCGGAGTCTCTTTATCAGTGTTTGTCACTAATTAGTGCCTACAAATTACCTTCTGTTCGAGTCATATTCTTCTGGTTGTCTTGGTGTCTAATAAATCAGAGTTCATGAACTTTCGCTGTCTCCCCCCGCCCCCGGGGTCCCGCATTTTCCTGCTGATGCATCTGGAGACTCTGCTTCTCCCAAAGGTCTCCAACCACTGCGACTCCATTTTTGTGAACGGGAAAGAAATGAAGAGCAAAGTGGACACGACCGTGAACTTCACACACCAGCACTTTACCTCCCAACTCGAGGTCACCGTCTGGGCGCCCAGACTCCCCCTGCAGATTGAGATCTCAGACACGGAGCTGAGCCAGATCAAGGGCTGGAGGATCCCCGTGGCCTCCAACAGGAGGTGAGGAGCTTGGTGCGGGGGGGTGGTCTCAGGCCGCTGGGACCCGGAGCACAGGGGGAGGCAGACGGCCCTTAGGGGCCCAGGACCCGGGGAGGCAGCATCTGCCGCGGGCACAGTGGTGTGGGTCTGGGGTTCCGAAGGATCTGACTTGGGGGCTCACTAGGCTTCTGACGAGGAAATCATCCCGGAGCTGTGAGTCGTGTCCTCCTCAGGGAGTAGCTGCTGGAATTCAGGGTCATGTTGCACCGCTAAGAAGCACCTAGTGTGGGGTATAGTTATTATTTTTTTAGTCCCTATTTCCCCATTGCTCCTCCCTGTTATTCATTCTCAGGTCCCTGCCTGTAGGTGTCAGCTTAAATCCATGGAGCGTGGCGTGGTGGTGAAGTTGCGGGGTCTAGAATGAAGCCACTGAGTTTTACTCCGGCTTCCCCACATAGAGCTGTGTGACCCTGGGCCCGCTGATGAACCTCTCTGTTGCTCATCTAGCAATGGAGATGATGCTCTTACTGAAGGGAGTTGTCCTGAGTCTGAAGTGACACACTGTGGACCAGACAGAATTCTAAAGACGACACCCAGCAGGGTTCCCGTCTCCTGGTTATTCACTCACACCCTGATCTGGTGCTTCTGGGAGTGGATTTTACGGGGGTAATTAAAATTCTAAACGCACCAGCCTTAAGACGTGGAGATTATCCAGGTGGGCCTGACCCATCACTTGACCCCTTGACAACAGAGTTTTGTCTAGCTCAGGGCCGGTACTGCACAGCGTGTAACCTTTTAAAATGGACGTGTTTTTATCCAGCATAAATCCCCCGAATCCACCGCTGTTCTTGGCCATATGGAGAATTCCCGTAACCGTAGCGCTGAGTGGTAATCCATGGTTTTTCCTCTCTCTGCGTGATGAATCAGCTGTCCGTGGGGGAGGGGGCACTCCTGCTGTGTCCAGCCGGGCCCGGTCACGGACAAAACTGCTGCGACACTCCTGGACAAGTTTCCGTGTGCACACATGTCTTCTGGGGAAAGTGCCCCAGACCATAATTGTTGGGTCGTATGAATGGGACATAGTTAGTTTCAAAAGAAGCTCCCGAGCTGTTCTCCAGAGAGGCTGTCCCGTTTCACGCCCGTAGCAGCGACGGATAAGTCACCAAGTGAAGCCACCGTTGCCGGCACTTTCTGAGCTTACGTCCTGTGTGGCCCCTTTTACAAAGATGTAGAAACTGGGCAACAGACTGGTGGTCGCCATGGGTTCGGGAAGGAGCCCTTGGCTCCCCCATGGGGACAGACGAGTTCTGTGTCCTGACTGTTGTGATGGTTGCACGAATCCTCAGGTGACCGAATTGCATAGAAACACACACACGCACACACATGCACGCGCACACAGGTGTCCCAGTCGAACTGCTGAAATCTGTTATACTCAGGGTCTGTACCAGCGTCCGTTTCTGGATCCTGGCATTGGACGGTGATTATGGGAGACATTAACTCTAGGAGTGCTGCAGAGTATAGGGGGTCTCCCTGTATGTGGTTTTCTAACTTACTGTGAATTTCTAATGAATTCAAAATTTAAAGTTTTTTGTTTGGTTGGTTTTTGGGTTTTGTTTTTTTAATAATAGAATGCTGTCCTAAAAGAACAGGACCATTTCATTAATATGGTATTCCTAGGACTTCATGTACTCACTCATCACATTTATGAGACTGCCCCCCCATAATATAATCTTAATATTGTTCTCTTTTCAGTGTTATTCCTTTATTTAAGGGACATTTGACCTCGCTGTCAAAACTGGCCCAACTGGTAAAAGTTAACACGAAGAAAAGAAGTGTCAGTGTTACACTCTGTGTAGATACTGCTGTTTGTCCATGTGACATGGTTTCTTGTAGGTTGACTACCGTGTATGGGATAAGCGTCAGAGCCACCCCAGCCCCCGCCCCCATGCCAGAGACCTTCATCCTCTATGGTGTCATCAGAAGGACTGAAAGTAAACTGGGAATAACTTTTCCAAATGTCATTCCAAGGTTTTGATCCTATGTCCCTTCGCAACACAAAACCATCTCACCTGCCCGAAGAGATACTCGCCCCTGACTTTGGGAAACCCAGGATGCTTCTTTATAGGTTCTGGTGAAAAGTTTTCCTATTATTTTCCCAATGGAGCCTTGCAGGGAGGTGGTAGGATCTCTTTTAAAGAAAGTGGATTCAGAAGTCACATGGAAGTCTGTAAATTCACTGTTCTGTGGCTGTGTAGACCACGTACCAACCACTCCGGGCCTCGGCGTCTTCGTGGGGAAATAGAAACAAGTTTGGGGGCCATTTTGAAGATGGGCAGAGTTTGCTATAAAGAGGAAGAGGGAACAGAGGGGCACGGCGGCCTGGGCGTGGATCCCGCTTCTAGACGGCTAGCTGTGTGTCCGGGCCCAACGGCCTCTCCGCTCGGTGCCTCAGTTTCCCCACTGTAAGATCAGGATAATGAAACACCCTCCCTCCCTGGGGTGGAGATTAGAGGAGTCGCATGGGTGTGTCGGTCCGCCTGTGTCAGCTCTCATGGTCACGTGAGCGCGTCCAGCCGGACCCAGCCCGTAGAAGGTGTGACTCTGTGCGTGTGAATCCCTCCCACCGTTGCTTCTGACACCACCCTGTCCCCCGATGGTCGCCGACTGGTCGCCAAACAAGGTCCTCTCCCAAAGCACCTGGGACAGGTTCATCTGGAGTGGAAGTTTCTGGAATAGTGAAGCCATCGAGGATTTCTCTGGTGGGCTGTGCACAGGGTAGCGAGAGGAGGGTCTGGGGTCCACAGGAGGAGGGCAGAGGCCAGCGAGGACCCGCAGGCCAGGGTGCTCCTGATTCCCGTAGGACCCCATAGCTGCTCTGTGCCCAGCACTGCAGAGTTGGGGGTGGGAGGTGGGAGCCCCCCCGCCCCACCTCTGAGGGCTCAGGGAAGCCACGCTGCCCGGAGCAGAGGACCTCAGCCAGCCCAGAGCCAGTGCCAAACTGTCACACCCCAGTGGGTCACGACGATCTTGCCGTCCCCCAGGGGCTGGCTTCTCCTGCTCACACCTTGACCCAGGTGACCGTCCCACACACCTGGCGGGAGCAGAGGGACGGGGGTGTCAGGGGTCATTCCCGGGGGGGAGGTGCCCAGGCCTGTGTGGGGCCAGAGGAATAGAAACTGGTCCCAGCTAGCTCTTCCCACCTGGGACCTCCTGGCCTCCGCAGTGGGGACAGTTTTAAACCACAGACTTCCAGAACACTGGACGGGAGGTTGCCGCTGCCTTCGTGGGGTGGCGTGTCCCGCAGGGGTGGCGCTGCCTCCTGGGCTTCGAGCAGGTGGCAGCGTGCGGGCGCACACCGGGGACAGTGGGGAGAAAAACCATGTCGCGGGTTCCGTGGGGTCCCACGCAGTCTGGAAGACCAGTGTGCCAAGCCCCTCAGCACCACCGCGTTCAACCCAGTTTGTTTGCGCCCCAGGCCCACCCGGGAGAGCGAGGACGAGGAGGACGACGAGAAGAGAGGCAAGGGGTGCTCCCTGCAGTACCAGCACGCCACCGTGCGCGTCCTCACCCAGTTCGTGGCCGAGGCGCCCGACGTGGGCCAGCTGAGCTACATGCTGGGCCCCGACTGGCAGCTGGACATCACCGACCTCGTGGCCGAGTTCATGAAGGTGGAGGAGCCCAGGATCGCGCAGCTCCAGGGCGGCAGGACCCTGGTGGGCCGGGAGCCGGGCATAACCACCGTGCAGGTACGCGGTGATGCCCCGCCCCGGCCGGCCCCGATGAGGGGGTGGGTGTGTGGACGTGAGCGCGGGTGTGTGCATGCCGGACACTCAAAGGCAGCGCAGAGAATTCATCAATATCAATAATCTAATGTAAATCAATGTTTGCATATGGGGGAGGGTTGGGGAAAAATAGGACCTAACTTCTTTCATCAGTGAAAGCGAAATTAAATGCTCAGCAGAACCGACCTCTCCCCTCATGATAACGGACTCCTCACATATCACTGATAGAAGTTGGTCCAGCCTGGGGGGGCTGGTTTTATTTTCCCAACCCTGAGGGTTAACCGCTTACCTATATATTACACTTCGGACAGTGGACAGAAAATTTTTTTAAATAGCCTATATTTGTACTAAAAATAACTTTTAAATCCACAGATACATGCTCTGTATTTTATTAGAATAATGGTAAAACAATTTCTCTGATCAGTTGTAATGGAATAATTATGCAGAAAGACAGCAGCATGTTTTTTAGTAAAAAAAATTTAAGGCGTTGCCACTGATGGTTAACAAAGCCCTATTTTAGGTGGTGCCAAAGCTGATGTTGATGGCGTTGGACTAAACATGCCCTATTTTGCATGACTTCTTTATTCCGTGGAGCACATTATCACAAACTGAGCAGCGGAAATCAGAATCGATTTATTGACTCGGGTTAGGTCAGGAGTCGACGTGAGCGGGCCTGGCTTCCGCACTGGGGACATCACAAGACTGAGACAAAGGTGGCGGCCAGGCAGGGCTCACGTGGGGGCACTCAGGGAGAGGGTCCCTCCCCAGCCCGTTCAGGCTGCTGGCCACATGCACTTCCTCATGGGCCTGGGACTGGGGGGTCTTCCTCATGGATTGTCCGCTAGGTTCAGTCACTGCTCTGAGAAGACACCTGTGTCACTTCTCATGTAACTGCTGGGTAAAGTCCCTCTCCCACGTGGAATCTCTGTGACTTTCCCTTCCGCCACCAGCCGGGGAAAGCTCTGCTTGTATGGGCTTCACGGGACGCCAATGGATCCACTCAGGGAATCCAGGATAAGCTCTGTGATAAGGCAGACCTGCTGTGTGAACGTAACATCATCACAAGAGCGATTTCTCATCTTCACGTTCCCAGGCTTGACAGATTAGTGAGGACATCTTGGGGGGTGGGTAGTTCTAGAAATTCTGCCAACTAGATGTTCCTCTCCGTTGGTTACTCCCCCTAGTTGCAAAAAATAGATGTTAAATTAGAAGCAGTGGCTTCTTAGGACCTTAAAAACCCCTCTCCCACTTTGTTTACATGGTCTCCAGCGGTGACACAGCGGCCCACACCGCGATCACTGTTGTCCGTGGGGAACAGCTCGCTGTCCCCTGGAAGGATGGTGGCAGAGCCCTGTGCCCTGTGGGCGCTTTCCCACAATTTTGCCATTTCCACCTCTAACTGTTAGTGTCTGGGAAACTTCGTCGCTGCCTGAGCGCCTGGGGCCAAGGCGGGCAGTCTAGGTATTGCCTCGCAGTTAAATTGCGGTCTTCTTGGAAATACATTGGTATTCTCGTGGCCTGAACCAGGGGAAAGGCAACGGACCAGCACGTGTCATACTCCTCCCGTTGGCAAGCGCGTCAGTGACCTGCAGCGCACTGTGGGCCCACGCGGTCCCCACAGGCGCGCTCCTCCAGCAGAGAGCTAAGGGAACGCGCTGGTGGAAACATCAGGCGGTCCTGACCCTTGTGTGCGGCAGACCCTGGAGCTTTCTCACTTCCTTCAAAGGTGCTCTCGCCGCTGTCCGACTCCATCCTGGCGGAGAAGACGGTGATCGTGCTGGATGACCGCGTCACCATCGCAGACCTGGGTGTGCAGCTGGTGGCCGGCTTGTCCCTTGCCCTTCAGCCTCACAGAGCAGACAAAAGAGCCATCGTCTCAGCGGTGTCGGCCCAGGACGTTCTCCAGGCCCCGCAGCAGGTGGGATTCCAGAATCCTTGAGTCCAGGTCATTTGAGATCACCTCCCTCTCACGTCTGCGGAGGAGATCAGTAGAGCACTCGTAGCTAGGACGGGAGGCCCTTGAAGCTTCTTTCTGTTTCTGGTCGGGGTCAACCCTGTCTCTACCAGGGACTTAGATACATGTGGCTCGTTTTTGCTTTTATCCACCGACCACAGGTCCATGTCCCGTATGCTTTACCGCAGCCTTATCTGTGCTCGGCACACCCTGCTAGACCATGACCAAAGGATCCCATATTGTCATTCTGCCGAAGCAGGTGGTTTTTGATACCTGGAAATTCCATTTCAGCTGCTCAAACAAGCATGGCTAATGGGCAGCCAATCACTACTGTTTACTATCATTGCCATCTCTAAAGCTCTCCTCTGTCTTTGACCTCGTGACAAGGTTCATCAAGGCACCTGGGCACGGTGCCTTTCTGGTGAGCTCTTCTCCTAAGGCATCGTGTCCCAGGCCCCTCTGCCGGTGCGTGTTTCATTTCCTTGGCACTGGCTTCCTAATAAAGGGTATTCAAAATGATATTATCTGGAGCAGTAGCCTTGATGAACCTGATCTTGATTCAGATCAATGGCCTGATCTTTCAAAGTGTTTTTTAGAAAGGTCAGAGTCAACTTCTGTTGTCTGGCATGCAATAAATTAATATGCACTTTAATGCATTCCTTAAAGTGTATCATCATTTGCTTCTCACGTCAGTGGGGCAATCGTGCATTCTGGATGCCAGTTCAAGACATGCCAAGAACCAGTCAAGATCATAAGACATAGAAGTTTACTTTCCTCAGTCTCTATATTTAAATAATTTTCTATAGGAAATTGTATTTGTTTGCAATTTGAAGGAAACTGATCATAACATAATGCTTTGGTTTCATTTTTCTTAGGAAGCAATAGTCAGTTCTTGGATTTTGTTCAGTGATGGTTCGGTGACACCCTTAGACATTTATGACCCCAAGGATTTTTCAGTTACTGTGTCATCATTGGATGAAATGGTGGTGTCTGTCCAGGCAAACCTTCAGTCCAGATGGCCGGTGGTGGTCGCACAGGGTGAAGGGCAAGGGCCCTTGATTAAACTAGAAATGATGATTAGTGAGCCCTGTCAGAAGACCAAGAGGAAGAGCGTTCTTGCCGTGGGTAAAGGAAATGTCAAGGTCAGATTTCAACCAAATATTGATGAGCACCAAGGAGGCACCAACGACATTGAGGGCATCAGTCGGGAATACAAAGACCACCTCAGTAATTCCATAGACCGTGAAGGGAACCAGGAGAGAGCAGGTCAGGAGTGGTTCCAACATGGCGCCTCTGTTGGCCACGAGGAACGTAGCAACAAAAGCACAACCCCATGGTCTCCCCAGGAAGGAAAGGATAAGAAGTCACTCAAGAGTGGTGGCGCAGATGCCTTCACAAGCTTCCCCACTCAAGGGAAATTACCGGAACCCAATAATCCCAGTGACCTGACAGTGACCTCAAGGGGGTTGACTGACTTGGAGATCGGCATGTACGCTCTGCTCTGTGTCTTCTGCCTGGCCATTTTGGTCTTCTTGATCAACTGTGTGGCATTTGCTTGGAAATACAGACACAAAAGATTCGCCGTGAGCGAGCAAGGCAACATCCCCCATTCCCATGACTGGGTCTGGCTTGGGAACGAGGTGGAACTTCTGGAGAACCCCGTGGACATCACCCTCCCGTCGGAGGAGTGCACGACCATGATAGACAGGGGCCTGCAGTTCGAGGAGAGGAACTTCCTTCTCAACGGCGGTTCCCAGAAGACCTTCCACAGCCAACTGCTCAGGCCCTCTGACTATGTCTATGAGAAGGACCTGAAAAGTGAGCCTCTGAATCCATCGGGCCCAAAGCGGAAGCGAGTCAAGTTTACGTCCTACACCACCATCCTCCCGGAGGACGGCGGCCCGTACACCAACTCCATCCTGTTTGACAGTGAGGACAACATCAAGTGGGTGTGTCAGGACACGGGGCTGGGGGGCCCCCGGGACCTCAGAGACTACATGGAAAGGCTGCAGGACCCCATGTGAGCTCCTTTCTTACGTTTGTATTCACCTCTATGCCTTCTGTTTTTGGAACGGTGGAGCAGTGAGTTTGTTCAGCAATAGGGGGTGATTTAACAAAGCTTCGTTTGGGGCGGTCTGGGGGGAGGGGATCCCTTTCTGAGCAGGTGTCAGAGGCCCGGAGAGTAACAGCAGCCGGGTTGTAAGCCGGGAAATGTCTCGAAAGCAGCCACCTGTAGCTCCTGGAGAAATTCTGAGGCGACAGTCGTACCTGCTACCTGCTCCTAGCTCAGCTGAAACACACTAAACCTGGCCCCACAGACATTGTTAGTCATCTCGCGACAAACGGCCGCGTGGGATTCGAAAAGGCTCGGGTGTTGATTTTTCTACTCCTAGAACTTTTAAAGCACAGTGGACACTCCTTGCCCTTGGCCTGAGACTGGACGTTCGTGAAAGATGCTGAATGTAGCCGTCCTTATTTGTAACAAGGCTGCTCATTATTTTTATACACATTTGCACCTGCACCTGGTTCCTTTGGCCTCTGGAATTCTTTTTGAAACATGAAGAAAAGCAATCATGGTCTCCTCTCTCGGAGACGTTTGATTTTCACATGAGTTTTAGTCGCTGACGTTCGCCGCATCTGGGTCGAACGTCAGGTGCTCTCCGTTGCCCACTTCCTTACTGAAGGGGCGATGTCTGGGAAGCTTATCCTCACGCTCTTCTCCCTTGTCTTCGCTGTGGAACGTCCTCGTATATCGGACTGGGACACGGGATTTTACATAAAATATTAATATAGTGCGAGGGAGGGCCATCTTTACAGTTTTCTATACGACGCTTACAGACTTGGGTGACCACTTGTCAACCGCATTTGTTTTTATCTTCTGCTTGTGGGACATTCGTGGGGGACTCCTGGAGTGCATTTCTGAGGGCAGAAAGACCCTGAGAGGCGTATTTATACTGGTGCTTTCCGGTCAACACAATTTGTTATCCAAGCTGAAATCAAAATTTTAAATTACTATGACACAGAAAGGAAATGGTGTAGGAATCAATGTTCAGGTTACACTTCTGTTTTACCAGAGCAAAAAAAGAAAAAAAAACGAAAGTAAGTAGAATGATGTTTCAACTTAGCAATATGTAAGAATCCATCCATATAATGACACCCCCCCCCCCACCAAAAATAATCAGTCCTGGCTCCGGCAGGGCTCAGGCCTACGCAGGGTAGGCACTGATGGAGAAAGGAATGGGTCGGCCTCCAAGTTTCATAAATTAAATGACTGTTGGAGAGTTTCAGAAGCAGGTAGGCAGAAACACCCTAGCTGTTGGAAAGTCAGAGTGACAACAGGAAAAAAAAAAAAAAAAGTGTGACCCCCCCTGCATAATTCACAAATTAAAAAAATGTCTTTCAAAAAAGAGCAGGACGGGTTCCAAGCCGAGCAAGAATTTCAGATTAGCAGAGCAGAGCAACGTTGTACGCCGGGGCATAGCTGGGAAGACGGGCGCCGGGGCTGGCCCACCTCTTCCGGGCTTTCCGGGGCCATCTGCGTGGCTGGGGCCTGGACCTGTAAAGCCAGAGTCGCGAAGACCCGCCGGAGGGGCAAGGAAGCAGCTGGTTGACTCCACATGGCGGCGGAGGAGCGAGCCGTCGGAACAAGAGGCTCTGGGGTGTCGTGGAGCTCTCGGTGTACCCGGGAGCACGCCGACCCTGCCTCCTCGCGCACCATGTGGCGGCCACAGCGTCCTGCCTGTGTCCCTTGCCCACGGGACAGGGCGGAGATCAGCAGCGCTGTGGGTCTGATCTCTAGAGGCCCGCGTCCAGCCGATCTTGTGTTTCCGATGGGAACTAAGGGCTGAAGCCGGTGAAGTTTCCAGAATCTTCTGACCCGATGGAAGCAAGAAGCCAGGAGACCCAGGCGTTGGCTTCCGAGCGAGTTTACAGAGAAAAGGCTGAAGTCCCCGGAGGAGGCGGCCGCCGCTCACCGAGGACTGGGTACGGAGGGAGCTCGCCCCCCCACCCCAGGGCGCCAGGGAGTTCTCATGCTAAGGCCACGTAGCTCTCCAGACTAGGCCTGCTCACTGTGCCATGTTCTCTATGTTCTCTCCCTGTGGATCGTCAGCATCCCGAAATAACGAGAGCTCTGTGTCTGAAACGGCGGGAGCTCAGCGGATAGAGGGGGTGAGTCTCACGCGTGCACACGCGTGTGTGCCCCCACGCATGTTCGGCAGGCTGCCCCTGCTGCTGCAGTGAGGCCCTGGGTGGCCGAGGGCAGGGGATCTGGGAAGGGACAAGGGAGCGTTACTGAGAAGCTTGTGCATCAGAGCCTTTCCTGGGGTCGGAGCACTTGCTGCAGACAGAGCACAGACCTGGCGGCCTCAGAAGCGGGAACGTGCCAGTGCGTTCTCGGCGCCGCGAAACTGACTGCTGCCCTGAAGATGCCTCCTGAGGGTGAGCAGGAGTCCCCCCGGCGTGATCCGGGCTCTGTAGCCTCTGCCGGCTGCTGTTCTATCTCACTTCACCTTGAGAGTCATGTGGAAGGTCCTGGGCGGGGGCAGGGGTCCCTTTTACCCACGGCACACACTCAACTCACCTGGATGCACACGCGTGTGCACGTGTGTGAACAGAGAATACAGTATTTAGTAGAATGGCACTGTGGGCTGCTCCCTGACTTGCTGTGGCCACTATCCCAGCCTCCCAGGATTTCGGTGAGGTTCTTTCTGTCCTAAATGTTTTCTGCTCACCCGCTCACCAAGTCAAGGAAGATTGCTTATTTTCCAACCAGATCACTTAAAATGAATAGGAGCTACGCCCTTCAATATCTAAACCAGAACAGGGAAAAGATGTCACTTAGGAAACCTTGAAATCCGTTCCCTGGGGGCCTGCACGTGCCTGGAGTTTCCAGGTTTCTCACAGCGGGAATAGCCCATTGATCAGTGTGATTAGTCACCTTAGAACCACAGGGATCAATCCCCTTCCTCTCCCCCTGCCCCCCAGGCCAGTGCCAGCCTGCCTCCTCGGGGGCCGCAGGCTAGAAGCTGTGCGGGTCCCATGGATGGGACTCAGACGCCCATGGGGATCAGGCCACCTAGAAGTGGGGGGTGTGAGACCAGTGTTCCCAGCTGCCAGATGTACCCCCTCCCGGGCCACGCCCTGGGATCCAGGAGCAGCTGCCACCCGACGGAAGTGAAGCTTAAATGCACCGTGTCACCTCGGCGGGGAAGCCAGAAGAGCCTGCCAGTGTCCCAGAGGAGCGCCCCCGGCAAGCTTCTGGCTGACGGTGTGCACCGACAGAGGACTGACTGACCCCCCAGCTCTTCTGTGTCGCGCCCTGGCCGGGGTCAGCTCCCAGACTTCAACTCCAGGCAGAGGGTGTGCGTGTGTACACATTAGCACAGGGAGAACACAGATTACTTCTTGTCCCGTTTGCCCCATCCATAGATGAGCACTTTGTACATTGTTCATTTCTAAGTTTTAGGAAGTCGGCCTCTGTGTATTTTGACCCTTTTCACCCTTTCTTCAGCAATTTGGAAAGGCATCCTCCCAAGAGGGGTGCTGGGCCTGGTCGAGGCTCTGTGTCAGAGAACCAACCAACCCACCGTCAACGACCACACAGAGCACTTGCACCTGCTTCCTACGCGTCTCTGGGACCATTGTCTTTTCTCGAATCATCTCAAAAACGGCTTCAACTCTCCATCCTCGTCTCTGTAAGTGACACGATAGTTGATAGACCCAGCAACCCTCTCCTCCATCGAAATTCTAGACGTGTGATGTACCACGTATCCCCTGTGATGTGGAGGGACAGGCCGGGTGGTGGAGGTTACGGGAGGACACGGCTGGCAGATATTTTTGTATGTGAGATACGCAATACGACTCACCGAGAAGTGTGCTGGAATAGATACATTTTACAGCAGAAGCATGCAACACTGTAGCTTTTAAATGTACAGCCTTCCCACTCTGAAATATCTGAACCCGTGGTAGGGGAAACACCGGGTAGGAACGCAGCCTGGACAGGGCTCGGCTCGTTGGCGGTATCACTGATGGAATCTGCCAGAATATTTTGATCTTACTCTTCATTACTTTCGGATTTTTTTTTCCTCTTTTTTCCCCCCCTGGAAATACTTCAGAAATAAAGTGACTACATTTCCCAGCATAAAGTATATTCTAACCACAGGGTAACTCATCATTTTTAACATGAAAATAAACATTTAAACCTTCTTCCGTGGTTTCTTTATTTTACGCACACAGCCCCTTTTCAATTTTAGCTCCTGTATGATTTCGCTATATTGGTATCTATTTTTTTTTCTTCTTAGCCAGAGATTTTTTAATACCTCTGATAGAGCAATAAATGGAAACCAAAAGACAATGTTTCTTGAAATTTACCAACAACTTTCACCTTGGAAAGCTTCTTATTTGCTTTCCCAGCCGGGGGACACTTATCCCAGGATGTCTCAGAAGGAGGGTTCGTGGCACCCACGTCCCTGGCCAGGGTCACACTGTCTTGGACTCAGCGCTGACATGCAGGATGCTGGCCCCCAGCCTCGGTCTCCCTTCTGGTCTTTCTTTGTGAATGACTCATTCGTGTATGTATTCAGGGCAGGGGCGTGGGTGCTGAGGTCCAGGACAGGCAGAGCTATGGAGACATAAGAAAAACCCAGGAGCTGCTCAGCCCACACAGTTCCTCCATTGGCGCATGTGTCCTTCTCGACTTCGCCAGCATTACCTTTGGCGTCTTGGCAAATGCTGCCCCTTGCTCTCAGGATGAGGCACTTACTTGTTCCGTCACAATATGTTCCCCTTCTACATGGGCTCTCTCGTTTGGGGCAGTGGGTGGAAATCTGGAGGCTTGGCTTGTGAAATCAGATCCACAGAGTAACAGGCTACAGATGAGCCCCCATGCTCTCCCGGGGGCGGAGGATTTCCCACTGGCCACCTCTTCTTCCTCCTCCTCCTCCTCCTTGGAACACAGGAGGACAGAGCCATGCCCCCCGCAGGCTCTCCCCTGGCCCGAGGGTGCACACACGTAGTCCAAAAACTTGGTTTCTAAAAGAGAAGAGAAGACGAAGCTTGGAAAAAGAAGGTTTGTAAAAGAATGAATATTTGTTTTCTTCGATTTTTAAGTGTGTGCAAAATGCAAACCCCCACATTTCCAATTTGGGGGCTATTGCTTCTATGGTTTTACGCAGGTTAGATCAGAGATGGAGGGGTTTTTTTTGGTTTGTTTGTTTGTTTTTAGAGGTTTTAAAAAGATGAGAAAGTGCAGAAGCGATGCACTCGGGGTCTTCTAGGAATCGAGGTGAGCGGGACACTGTCATTTCCTAGATGGAAAATATCAGTCCAAGTCCAATAGGGACTCACTGCCCCGGCCCAAGAATGTAGTCGTGTCATCAAAACTGGACAATCTGCATGTTCCATGAGATGCCTTTAGGATTTCTTTGGCTTTAATTATTGTCCTCGATCAGTTCAAGACGAAACTTTTTAATTTGATCTTGAGGATTGAAATCTGGTTAGAGACTACAGAAGCCAAGAGGACAGGTGGCCTTTTTAATGGATCGGCACTGCCCGTTGGAAGAACGCACTTTCCAAACAGAGGGGTGAATGTTGCTCCGGGATTCGGGGTCTGTGTGATACCGACCTCTCGACCCATTTGAAATCGTACTCCTCTAGGCTTCAATCGCTGTTGACCTGACCCTTCTATCTTTTCTTCCTCTGGCCAAAGAGCACGTACCACTTTCCGGTTCCCGTGGTAAGGTTGGAGCTCAGATAATGTGCTACTTTATGATGACTTCCTTTGTAGGAATTTGACTCGCTGAATGAAATAACACCAATGCCCGTGTAGACGCTGCCCAGGTAATGCAGTTTCTTCACCTAGAGAGGCTTCCTTGGAGAGTGTGCCTTGTGTTCTTTGTCATGACGACTGCAGGATCTTGTGTTTCATCTGGGTCGGTTCCCACTTAAGGCAAACATGCTCTAGACCCAGGGATATTTTAGGCTGAGAAGGAGCACCTGCCAGGCGTTGGTAAAGCACACCCTCCCGGGTTCTCAGTCCCGTATTCCACTCTCCGGGTTGTGTGTCTCTCCTGGGCACATCTGGAAACTTGCGTGGGGGCCTTTTACTGTCCCTGTGGCTCAGCTGCTGTAAATCGCCTACCACTGGCAGTTCCCAACCCTAGAGACGCCAAGGCTGGCCAAAGGAGGGACCCACGTGTTTCCTCTGGGCACTCAGTCCACCAAGCGAGGGACTTCCCTTAGCTGCCCTCCACGGGGAGCCTTATTTAGAACATCAGTTTTAAAATTCAATGTGGATTCCAGGAACGAATCTATTTTCCAATCCTCCCCCTCCCCTTCCCCCCATGACCATGGAAGTTCCAGGCATGGTCTTGGGTTTAAGCCAAAGTATGGAAGGCAGGAGCTGAGAGTAGAGAATTGTAGTGCGTGAACAATGATGGGTGCGATGCAGCAAATCAGGGCTCTCGGTGGGGGGCCACATGTGTCTCCCCGTGGTCAACGATTCTTAAGATGCTGCTTATCTACACCAGGTCTCCAAAGAGCATGCGGTGTGCTCCCAACTTAAATCTGTCCGGTCCCCTGACTCTTCTCAGGCAGGGGGATCTGATCTGGGCTGCCGAGCGCAGTGAACGGCCAAACCCACACAGCCCGCTTCTGGCTGGCTTCATGGCGACAGTGGGGGGTGGGGGGGGTATTTGGTTTGGCATTGGAAAAACAAAGGTGGTATTCCCTACCTTCTCCTTTTCTGAGTTGGGTTCTTGTTGCCTGGTACACGCCCGATATTATGAACGGAGCATGCTGTAATAACATTGTGCTTCTATATACTTTCTCGGTTGTATGACGTCTTTCTCATATTACCCACGGTTTTCAGGATGATCTGTTGTGTATGTTCCTTGGTATACTGAACATATCTGTAAAGGCACTTCCAAACATTTTGAAAATGAAGAAATAAAACGTGTTGGACGATTCCTTGTTATAGTAAAATAGTCAATTGGTAGGTTCCAGGAAATCGCCTCATCCTCAAATAGGTGTTTGAAGGAGGGTATTAAGAAGAACTTAGGTCCGGTGTAAAGGCAGCTGGCCGTGTCTTCAGAGTGTTGCGGACAGTTATTGGCCGAGACCCTGAGAATTAGAGAAAAGAAAGGTTAACTTAAATACGAGAGCAAGAATCCAAGGGAAGGAGACTTGCTCGGTGCCCCAGGGGAAGTATTCTGGCCGAACTCTCCAGGTTAGGAAGGTGCCTTCCGGAGAGAGGACAGCGGTGGTCCATGAGTTTCTGTAGTGAAGACATGCACATTCCGTTCTTGGAGAAAGCCAAGAAAAGTTCATCTTTCCTTAAAGCTTACAAAGTTGAATTTTCATGAAAGAAAAATCTTTATTAAGAATCGTCCCTGCCAGGCGGGAGGCAAGCCAGTTTCACTTATAAAAATTTGTGTCCCAGGAAAACCCACGTAGGCACCAAAAATTCTAGTTCAGATTCATTGTCTTGGGATGTGTTGCATTCAACTCGAGGAGGGCTAAACCATTCCAACACACCGGTCTCCACGACGCTGCAGAGTGTGAGTGGGAAAGGGACCCCATCCCAGCACGCTCGCTCACACTAGGTTGCCCGAACTAAAGCCCGCCAGGCTGACCATGCCTCTGTCAAAATGCAGCTTTAGAAGAGCAAGCTCCCTCCCCGAGGCAGTGTCAGGTTGGCTGTCCCAGGCGTCTGCGACGACTATGAGCCCACCGTCCATGCTCCCAGTTCAGCGTGATCGTTACAGGGGCCTGGGGCGGCTTTGTAACCCGGGAAGTGGTCAGCGAGACTCTCACACAGAGGTCTCTGCGGAACTCCTCTCCCTTCCTGCAAAAGGCAAGAGCTCTAAAGAGAGAACAGTTGGCACCACGCATGCATTCTGAGCCTTGACTCCTTCAAACGACGAGGTGGACCAGAACTCAAGAAGGCAGCATCGCTGGGACCTTGGAAGCCACTTTGACGCAAGCTCAGTCTGCATGAAGGAACACCAGGTGAGTCTCCAGGGTGCGTTGGACGGACCAGCACATGAAGGAGAATCCTGCTCGGTTACCGGGCCATTAGGGGTCAGGGCTGGTCAAAGTGGATATTTTTGTATTCTGTTTTCATGCTGCCTGCCCTGAAAATAGTTCGCATGAACTTGAATACTGTGTATCCAGTTTCTAGTTTTTAACTCTGCAGGATTAATAGCAGATTGTATCAGAGTTCAACACCCCTTAATAGCATTATTTTTTCATAAAACATAACGGGGGAGCTTGTAGTTCCCATTTTTCTTGATCTACCAAAATGTTCAGGCCATCTTTGACCTCGGAGCTCTTTGACCTCGGAACTTTCCAGTGGCCCATATGGCAGGAATCAGAATGTGCATTTAGATTGTCGAGGTCGGGTGTGGGCAATGGTCCTTCCTGTGCACCCTGGGAAGGTGGCCCGGGTGGCCAGTGAGGGTGGGGGCAGGTAGAGGATCCCTGTTCGCTGTTTCCCCACGTGGATCAGATCTGCCCCCAGGGGGACTCCTTCCTGCTCAGTCCGGAAATGCTGGCCCTTGGAGCTCCTTTGAGGAACACAAAGAGGTTCTAAACATGAAGGTGTGATACATCAGGGATCTCTGGATTGATGAGATCTTTGTCCCGACCCGTCCCTTCTTCTCAGGGAGGCTCTGCACTTCCTGTCCTTTCTTCTGGGACCTGAAATCAGGGTCTGACCTGGGGACACTGGCACCAGGCCTGGGGCAGCCTTAGCCCCATACACACCCAGAGCCGAAAATGCAAAGAGAAAACCACCAAACTCAAAACGACTACAGAAAGACAATATCATGTCAGCTCTGTTTGTGGTTAAGTTTAGAAGCTGTAACATTTTCATGGTTTTTGGAAACAATTCACAAGTGAGACTTTCTAACTTACCAAGAATTTCCAAATGTATACAGTGATGCCCAAGCGATTGTAGCCACTTACAAAGAATAAGGATTTAGGGAAACTAGATATTTTTGGAGGCAAAAGAATTCTATTTCATATTTACATGTGGTTGTTATTTCAAATGTTCGATCTGCCTTCAAGTATGACCTTACTGACGGAAGGGCATCCGGGGGTCCACAGAGGCCTTGAGCGAGCCTGGTTCCACCGACCGCCTAGAACTGTCCTCATCCTGATGATGAGGTGTGTGTCTGGAGAAGGCATGACCACAGGAGACCTATTAGTGAATTATGGAAACACTGATACTATTCACCTTACATTTTATTTAACTTTTTGTGGTCACAAACCTGTGGTTCGAAGATTCTGAACTACTTTTCAAAAACTTACATGACCTTAGCGGCAAGATTCTAGGTAGCGAAAACCACCAAATACGCTCTATTGAACATTAACATAACATTATGGAACAAAGCAGAAAACCTCCAGGTGGGTTCTCACCTTGAAAAGAGTATTTCTGTTCGTACGAGATGACGCAGAGACAAAATAACCACTAACTTACTGTGACAGTAAAGGGTCCAACACATCAGCTTTGTCTCCAGGTTCATGGATCTGGCAGAAGGTCTGCAGAACCCCATGTCCTGAAGATCCCAGGAGGACAGAATGCTGACAACAGTGACCGAGTCTTGATGGGCAGATAAAATCAAGAATTTCCAGGTTGAGGGACTAGAACATGCTAAGGCAGGAATTGCCACGTGCTTGAAACGTCCCATTAGAGCCTGGCTGTGTGCAGACAATGATTTCCATCCGGGGGTGGGGGGGCCAGGGGGGGTTGGTGGTCTCGAACAGGAAAGAGATATGGCCTGAGACGCAATTTTTTTTTTCATAGAGAGAGTGTGTGAGAGGGGCTGGGGAGGGCCAGAGGGTGAGGGACAGGAAATCCCAAGCAGGCTCCGCACTCAGCACCGACGTGGGGCTCGAACTCATGACCCTGAGATTATGACCTACGTCGAAATCAAGAGTCAGCTGCTCAACTGACTGAGCCGCCCTGTGTCCCCCTGAGATGCATTTTTTTTTTTTAAAAAGATTTTATTTATTTGACAGAGAGAGGGATCGCAAAGCAAGTAGGCAGAGAGGCAGGCAGAGAGAGAGGAGGAAGCAGGCTCCCCACTGAGCAGAGAGCCCGGTGCGGGGCTCGATCCCAGGACCCTGAGATCATGACCCGAGCTGAAGGCAGAGGCTTAACCCACTGAGCCGCCCAGGCACCCCCTGAGATGCATTTTAAAAATAAACCAAAGACATATCGACCCCACATAGGGCTCTGCATTAGCCACCCACGTGCTGCGATATTCCCCGTTCCAAAGTGTCCACCGTCGTGTGGGAGGTGGGGAGCCTGGTAATTCCTAAAAAACAAACAAACAAGCAAAATGTTTAGAAAGTGTCGCTGGAGGACTTGGGCTAAGCAGGTACATTCGAGGGCACGTTTGGGTCTCATGGTGCTAGACTGTTGAGCATGACTTTTCTCCACATGTGGTATGGGCAGGAGACGGGGCTAGCTCACTTGGAGGGAAAAACAAAAACAAACAACAATCACCACCACCACAACAAAACACTAAAAAGGTGTTCCGGGAACTTAATCTTCTCCCTTGAAGGTTTCAGGCCATATATAAGGGTTTGAGAAGTCCATCTATAAAGCAGTATTTCCAGAAAATGTTCTCCATGCAAAAGACTCATGTCTAGAATAAAGAAAGAATCACCTGCGAGTTAATAAAAAGACAAATGGCACAACTGAAAATGGGTAGAAGACCTGAGTCAAAGCTTCCCAAAGGAAGATCTGTGAACAGCACGACAATGAGGGGCTTACATCATTTGTCATTAGGGAGAGGCTAGCCTCAGCGAGAAGGAAGTTCTCCTACCTTCTGCCCATTGTGGCTAATCTCAGAAAGACCAAAGCACCATTGTTTGCAGAGATGTGGAGGAGGCAACACTGTCAGACTTGGTTGGTGGGACTGGGAAATACTATCCACACTTTGGAAGACATTGTATCAGTTTCTGGTTAAGTGGATTGTAGATGTAACATATTAACTAAGAGTGGCATCCTTGGGTATTTACCCCAGAGCAGTTAAGAACACAGTTCCACCCAAACAAGGATGTTAAGAGTGGGTTCATCTGAAATTGATGAAAACTGAAAACAGCCTACACAGTCCAAACAGCCATCCAAGGAAGAGTGAGTGAACAATTGTTTCTTTTTCAAACAGTGGGGCAGGGCTGAGAAATTTAAAAAAAAAAAAAAAAAGCTACTTATTTATTCCTTGCACCTTATTAATGTAATGCACTGGTTTTTGAAATGTACTTTCTGTATTCAGTGAAATAAAAAACACAAAACCCAAGAGGACACACTATATGATCCAATTAATATGAAATTCAGGAATAACAAAAAAAAAAAAAAAAAAAAGTCTGGGAATAGAAACTAGGGCGGTGTTTGCCTTCGTTGATGATGTATATTCACTGAAAAGGAACATTGACTTGGGTGATGGAAACATTCTTTGTTTTGACCAAGAACTGCATTACAGTTCACACAACTAGACACTTAGAACATATCCGTTTCTTTGTAGGTAAATTATACCTAAGTTCAGTCATGGAAAACCCCCAAGAATCCAACAACAAAATAAACCAAGCCCAGATGTTCTCCTAGAGATCGTTTCTGCTTCTGTCCCTGCACCGGTGGGCAGATGCTCCCCAGTCTCAGGATTGCCACACCTCCCCCGGCCTCCTCAAAAGAAAGAAGAAAGGAAGACTTGGAGATTTCCGTGGGCTTTGTCGGCAGGATGGGGATTTGGGGCTGTGGAAGGAAGAGTTTCAGTGAAGGAAGAAAGGAGCAGCAGACGGGACCTCCGCCTGCAGAGGATCCCACCTTGAGTCCTTGAACCGCAGGTGCAGAGAATGGGCGACCGGCTCCCCTTCGATTCTCCGAGTTCTTGGTGGGACCTGTTGTGGTCTGGAGTAGGCAGGCACAGGCTGCTCACCTCCAGCTTCGAGCATCCCTATCTCATTGCCACCTGACGCTGTACAAGCACCTTCATTACCTGGATGCCTTGACAGATAAAGGTCCGCAGTGCACACTCAGCCTCAAGGATGGTCTTTCCTGGTGGCCTCGTTCAGGCCACAAGGGGAGCACCTGACACTCCATGGTGCTCCGTGTGGCCTGTTGTGGCCCAGCGGTGCATAGAAACCAGAGGCGGATCTGCAGCGCCCTTCCGGGCTGACCACCACACCCTGCCAATCCTAACTCGTCCCAGGGCAGCTGCGCAAGACCTGGCTGGGGTTGTCTGAAGGCTGGAAAAAGGACTGGTTTTGCTTGGGGCTTCCTTGGACCATGGTAGCCAGGGCTGTTGATTGCCTTCCTGTAAATACACAACTGATTTTAAGAAGGAAAAAAAAAAAAGGTAGCCCAAAACTGTTCTGCAGAAATCTGAAAACACTGTATCACAAAATTCCCGATAAGCCTTGCTTGATGACACAGTCTACGGAGACCTCAAGCTACCTTCGAGTGGGGCTATCACCATGAACAAGTTAGATACACTTCATTTGGCAACAGGTAATAAAAACCTGAAAAAAATCCGTTTCTTTGGGGATGAAAGAAATGGAAAAAGAACCTAATCAGCTTTCCTTCTGTTTGTGGCTTATATTCAAGGATAGCTCTCAGCCCTAGACAAAAGCACTCTCTAATCTCAAGGGACTGAAGCAAAAAAAAAAAAAAAAAAAAAAAAAATACTCAAAAGCCCCTTAGATGACCTCCCAACAACTTCCAATGTCACCGGTGGATGGTTTGGGTGATTTTGAAAAATCCAAATCTCGTTGCGTTTACATGCCTACGTATTCCGTTCTTGCCAGAACAGCAGATATGTTGCCCCAAACAGAAACAACTGTTATTTCTAGTCTTGATATGCACACATTCTGCTAATAGTCTCTACCCCTGGCTTGAGGATGCATTAGGGAAGGTTGTATGGTTCTATTTCCCGCTTTGCATCTATGCCTCATTTTCAGTATAATTGGATGGCTAAGATAGGAGAGTAACAGTCAAAATGCAAACAATAGTGTTCTTGGTTTATTCGTGGCTCTTAGGATACGACTTACTTTTGCAAGTTCCGGTTCTAAAGGAGACTGAGAGAAAGGGGCAGAGCTGGTTACTCCGCACTCACACCGAGTCTCCCGGACACTCATGCAGCCTCCCACAGTCCCTGCTTGTACAGTACCACGGACACCATCAGTTTTGGGGGGGGGGTAGGAACAGCAGGCATGCATGTTGCATGGCTATCCCTCTGCTCACCTGGCCAGTCTGTTGTCCCGTCTGACCTTTCTCACAAACACAAGCACAAATTGTTAAGAATTCCAAGACGGTGATGGCAAAGGATGAAACCAACCCCGAGGAGGGAGAGGCACATGTTGACTGTAGGACCAGAAACACGAGATCGTTAACCCAGACATGGTCACTTAAATGGTGCAGAATGTTTGGACGAGTGACCTAATCTCCCCGATCTGTTTCTCCGTCTGTAAAAGGGAGACAGTGGTACCTACCTTGTAGTAGATGCTGCAATTTAAATGAAATAAGACAAGAAGGTTGATGCTTCCCACGCATTATTTTCCTCCCGTATGCAATGCCTTGCCAGCCGATGAGCTCAACACAGAACCGTTCCATGATCAAGTTAAGCCTGTCCCGTTCTCGAAGGCTTGTGCTGGAGACCCACTGCATCGCTGCTGTCCTCCTGGTGGGACGCTGGGGCCAGTTCAGGGGTCAGAACTCCCTTCCTCTCTGGCAGGCTATCACGTCTGGCCACATGTTTATGGATATTTCAAGCCTTTTCTGAGTATTCGAAGGAAGAAGGAAATTCGAAATACATATTCTAATCAACATAGGAGCTGTCAGTCACTGACTTAATTTCATGCTCCCCGCAAAGTTAGATTCTACTTAGCTCCCCAACTTGTCGTTGGGAATACTGAAGCATACACCCTAAACCCAACGGACAGAGCTGGGATTTGCATCCAGGCAGCCGAACTCCTACCCCTCCCGCAGACTGCGCTGTTCTCCAGTTTCAGGAAAGCTCACATATTGCAGAGCGTGTCAGAGAGGGGGTAACGCTCTGCTAGCTGCCTCGTCTGACAATTGCACCATAGCACTCCGTGCACAGAGCGAACTTTTCTAAGAGCCCTGGAGAAGAGACACTTCACACTGAATTGTCAGGCACCTCCACCGATTGAATGGCAAGGAGATACGAAAATAAAAGTACTTGAAAGTCCAAGTGATATCTGCCAGAAAATGTGGCCCACTCTGGCAACTTCCCCAACACACTGCCTCGGAGGGCACCTGTTTTAGCCAGTGAAGCCCACATCTGCGTTTTGTGTCCTGGTTTAGTCTATTAAAAACCGATGTTCTGTCATCTCTTGCCCCTCCTTTCCTTGTCACATTGCTGGGTACCCCTCTGAGCCAGCCACCTGTGGTCAGTTACTCATCCTTGTGGTAAAATGTGAGACACCAAATAGACCAGAAGCAAGAGATGAAGACACGAACACACCCCATGCCCCACCCCCCCAAACCCATTAGCTTTAACAAACTGACAATTGTGTTTTCCTTGGAGAAACTGCAAGCCCGCAATAAATTACCCAGTAATTTTTGAAATAGAAAACATGGTCATTACCCCAGAATATCAGGGTACAAACATTTGTAGGAAATTTGCAGTCTCATTAATTCTCCATATGGCATGTTTGGCCTCAAAACGGAGTGAAACGTGAAGTGAATTTCACCGTCTCACTCTAAATTCAATACTACGGGACTAGATGTTCGATTTCCCCTGTGATTGATTATGTAATGTGTGTCTATTACGGGACATCTATTTGCTCTGCCTTGGGGTGATTCGTTTCTATGCAGGGAAGATATACTACAGTGGGTGCCTCGTGGTTGTTCCCCCAAACCATCATTCATCTCAATGTGTCCGCTGGCGCACCTGCACACGCGCAAACACGTGAGGTTTACATCTGTCTTGCCTCTGCGTACAAAATCAAACCGTCACCAGCTTCTCACTCATGACGATGCCTTATGGCACCTCTGCTCATGAGCCTGATGGAGGGGACTGTCCCAGCACATCTCTGCTTCTGCTTCAGTGGCTCCTACGAGGACTTCCATCTAGGAATGATGAAGACAACCATGAAGTACAATGACAATGTCATTCTGATGGTGACAGAGAGGAAGGGGATGATAGCAACGGGCAACGATGAGGTTGATGATGGTGATGATGGTGACGCTGGTGGTGGCGACGCTGGTGATGGTGTTCGATGACAATGAGGGCAACAATGATGATAATGACAGTGATGGTGATGGTGATGACAGTGACGGTGAGGATGAGGATGATGATGGTGGTGATGGTGATCCTGGTGATGAGGACATTGGTGATGGTGTTCAATGACAGTGAGGATGATGATGGTCACGTACAACAAGGATGATGATCAAGTTGACGATGACGGGGATGAGGAAGATGATGGTATGTACAACAGCAACGATGATGGTGATGAAGACGCTGGTGACGCCTGGTGGTGGGGGCTGCCTGGATGGGGTCGTGCGTTGGCTCCCTTCAACCAGGCATCACACACATCCCACTCTGTTGTCTTTCCCCTTGGTCATGTGACCTGCTTCAACCCCAATTTTTGGGATGGGCATTTATGCCCTTCCATTTATACTCTTCCTTCCAGTGCGTGCTTACTGAGCACCAACTCTGCGACCGTCATTGTTCTGAGCTCCGGGGATGTGACGGCAAACAGAACGGAAATTTCCGGGGCAGGAGACAGGTGACAGACACCTGGGGAAGGTCGCTGTGGGTAAAGAGATGCGGAGAACAGTGAAGCGGGGTGGGGACTCCGCTGGGGCGGGGGCCGTGGTGCAGAGAGAAGTGGAACAGGGGACAATCAGCAATATCGCAATAACCCCTGGGTTAGCGGGGGGATGGGGGTGTGCCGAGAGAGGAGCAGCAGTTGCAGAGGCCTCCAGTCTGGGAGTGCATGGGATGTGTTGGAGGAACAGCAAAAGGACAAGGACGGGGGTGGGGATGTGATGGTTGATGAGGTCAGGAATGCTGACGGAGGGGCTCCCGATCGTGCAGGCTCTGGGAGCCTTTGTGACTGCCACCAAGCTGGAAGTGGCAGGCAACCCACCATGGATTCCCCTCCTCACCAGGGGTGTCCCTTCTGTTCTAGCCCGTTGGGCCCTCGGGCCTCATCGTATGCCCCCCCACCCCGCAGGAAGGGGCAGAGAGTTACTGTTCCATCCTGTTCGTGGTAGACAAGCAACCTGGAAATATTTTTGGCAAGCGGAACTAACCGCTGCTTAGTGAGTGCTCTGTTACGGATGTGAGCAGAAACCCCATCACTAATAAAAATGCACAAGTCAAATGACTTGGGAGAACCGACACAGTCTTCCAGCCGGAGCATTTTACACTCGGTCATAGTCTCTGGCGTTCTTGCCGTGATCAGTGTTGAGCTATGGGGAGTTCTGAAGTGACTTTATCCTACCGGTGAAGTCATAAAAGCACACAGGGATTGAGAATGCATCCCCAGGGATGGATGGGACATTCCCACCTCGTCTGGCTGCCCTCCGGTCCTCTGTACCACATATTTCTCCAACACTGAGCAAGCTGGATGCAGAAAACACGCGGGAGCGTCCCTCTCCCCATAACCGGATGCTCAGATTCAACCATCACGCCCACGGCCACTTCTGCCACGGGGAAACAACAACACTGGATTCTTCCCACCTGCAAATACGTCCTGAGCAACGCTTGAGATTTATAACTACGAGATGCTACAGGATAATGAAATGAGTATTTTAAACATCGTGCCCTACTTAAGTGATAGTTCAACTTTTGCGTGGGTCAGGCATCATCACACTGTTTCACTGGGCGGGCTAAATACTCATCAGGCTGCAAAGACACCCTGTAATTAGTGCTTGGGGTGGGGGAAACTAGGTTTCCTTGGCCACCTGCAGCTCTGTCTGGTTCCTGGTGTCCTCGAGCCCAGTGAGAAAGAATCCTTCCACCGCAGCTGGTGGCTTTTCTGCAGTAGTCAGGTGGCTTGTTGGAGCAGGTGACACTACCTCTACTTCGCTCAAGGTTGAAGGCTAATTCTAGACCTGGAAAATTGGATTAACAGCCAGATCTAATCACCCACAAATAATGGGATGAGGTTTAGGCTGATGAACCAACCAAAGCCGTTCTTTGGTTTAATGGGAAGCAGAGTCTGTTCAGAGAGCTGCGTGTGTTTACTCACCTGTGCCCCCGATGCTCTGTGGGCCACCTGCCAGGATCTCATTTAATGCTCGCCCCACCGGTATGAGCTGGGCACGCTCATCCCAGGGCCTGAGGGGGCGGAGGGGACTGGAGGGGACTGAGATTCAGAGAGAAGTCTCTATCCAAGGCGCACAGAGAAGGAAAGAGCTGAGATCCCATGTCAGGCATACGTGCCTCCAAGACATCCTGAGGGCTGGTTTTGCAAAGTCCACGGGGCAATTGCAATTCTCTCTCCAAACCAACGCTTCCCCTACCCCCCACCCCACCTGCGCCTGCCAGGCGCCCAAAGCAAAGGGGGCTTCAGGACTTGTAAGAGGTGGGGCTTCTGTCCTGGGTGCCCAGGCGAAAACTCTGTCCAGCCCACGCGGCAGCCCCAGCCCTGCAGGGCCAGGCTCTGCTCGTCCGGGATTGGCTCCTGCAGGCCGTCACAGTGCCCCCGCCCGCCTCTCTGGAGGCTGGCGATCAGCGCCCCAGGCTGTGAGGTGGGGGCGGGACGCCGTGTGCTCAGGCGCGCCCTCTCGTGGGCGGGAATGCACCGCGCGGATCGGGTCCTGCAGGTGCAACGCACCTGCGGCTTCAGCACCCGCCCTGGCTCCCTTTCTTTTCTTTCCTTTTCTGCCCTTCCCCGCCACTTCTAATCATCTGTTTAAGTCGATGGACCTTCTCCCTCCAAAACGCACAAGTGAGCCGAACTCAGCTGGAAATATCAAAATTCAGCAGCTCGCAGACCCTCTCCGCCGCTCGCCCACAGGAGGCCTGGCCCTCGCGGGGCCTCCGCATCTAAGGGCTGATTTAAAGAGAGGGCCGGGCCACTTCAGTCTCCCCCCAGATTTCTTTACTTAATATAGATAAATAAAATCAACGTGGGATTTCCGAATACATGGAGTATTTTCAATACTTGTGTTTGAATAAGCAAATGTAAAAGGTATTACACATAGTTCACAAGATACAGGATTTGGGAACGCCCTTCCCGGGGCCACCCAGGAGAAGCAGATGGCTGTTCCCAGCCGTGTGATGAAGTTCTGTTTTGCCCCGTCCTGTCCGTGTGGCCTGGACCCTGGCTGTGTAGCTTTCTCGGGACATAACTACAAAACAAAACAAAACAAAACAAAACAAAAAAACCCAAGCTGATTCTGATGAAGCACGTCGGGCCGGGCCCAACCATGCTTGGTCTCCTTCCCCCGCTGAGATCCCCGGCCGGAAGCATCTGGCTTCTGTCTCCTGTGTCCAGCACCCGTGTGTGTGTGTGTGTGTGTGTGTGTGTGTGTGTGTGTGTGTGTAGGGCCGGCATGAGTGCTTACGGACCCCCTCTACTGGGATGCCTTGGAGGGTTTCTGATCACCACAGAGCCTGCCTTAGTGAGCGCCTGGGATGTGCGGCTGCGGCCCCAGAAGGAGGAGAGATGATTGACCCCCTTTCTTGGGGGAGGGGCAGGGGGAGGAGCACGGAGAGGTGGGGACAAGCACCAGGGGCACTTGTGCCCAGGATGTCAGGAGTAACCATTGGGCTGCCCCGATTCTGCAGGAGGAAAGCAGAAGACAGCGGGGAGCCAGGATGAGCCAGGATGAGCCAGGATGATCCAGGACGGGGCACACGGTGGGGGGGTAGCCGAAGGCTGGCCACAGTGCTGATTTCCCACTTTGGCCCAAAGGTCGGTGAGATTCGAAGATTCTTTTGATGGTGGGAGACAACACAGTGACCCTTGGAGGGGTCAAAGGCAGAGCTCCTTGCTGCTTACGGTGCCAGGCGGGCCACTCAGGGACCCAGGACGAGCAGCCAGCCGCAAGCTGGGACTGCAGGAGGAGCTTACGGACGGCCGGCGGGGAGGGGGAGGGAAGCCAGGCTTTGTGGGCTTCCCGTGGACTGGCAGCGTGAATAATTTTGTGGCTCTGGGGGAACCTGTCTCAGGTGACTTCATGCGTGGCCCCAGGGACCTAGGGAGGCGTGTTGTGGCTTGCAGCCCCAGACCCATGTCCTTCCTCTCATGTCCCTGGCTGGTGGCGTGGTTGGAAAAGCCACGGGTCTAGTGAGCTCTCCTGCCGCAGGACGGCCAGCTGGGCATTCTCGCCGTGTTGTTAGTGCCCTAACGTAATGTCTCCAGGAAGCAGCTGCTGTTGAACACAGCACTGTGGGCACAGCCATGCCTGACTGCTTCCTATTAATTCCGTTCATAAATCACAGAGTAAAGTGGCTGGTCCTCGGAGGAAAGCAGCAGGACTTGGGGACAGTGACACAGCCATCCCCACCTCCTATAGGGAAGTTGCTGGAACGTTGTCCATCACCCTGTTGGTTACTCCGATTTCCTTTACGGGATGGGAGAGGAGAACAGTCTAATGTCTTGGTTCGCTCTCCAAGCTCCTTGGCCCAGGGGCCGCTGCTGTGTTGGTGCTTGGGGTTGGAGAGAGAGAGACAGAGACAGAGCGAGAAAGGTTACTGGCACTTTCCAGACCCTTCCCACACCTTGGGTCTCATGGAGGGTGGCTTTCATATTTCCTGAAGGATGAACTGTCCGAGTTTCTTTTATTTATTTGACAGAGAAGAGAGAGAGAGACAGAGGGTGCACAAGCAGGGGAGCAGCCGGCAGAGGCAAAAGGAGAAGCAGGCTTCCCACTGAGCAGGGAGCCCGGTGTGGGACTCGATCCCAGGACCCTGAGATCATGACTTGAGCTGAAGGCAGAGGCTTAACCCGCTGCATCAGCTTCTGTCATCTGCTTCCTTCTCTGTACTCCGTGCAGCCCCGGCCGATCCCAGGAAGACCTGTGACATTTGGGGGTTGGAGGACCCTCATGCCTCTGTCCCCTAAGAGTGGAGCCGAGTCTCTCTGCCAGCCCAGGGCGGCCTGCCCTGCAGACGGAGGCGGTCTGGCTAGGGACAGCACCTGGAGCTCCCGGAGGCCCTTAGCGGGGGAGACCCCGGGAAGCGCCTGGCCGCGGGGGGGATGGAACCCTGTTAGAGAACGGATCTCGCCACCGCTCCAACCATGCCACCGAATCTGGCAGCAGGTCCGCAGCCGGTCCGTCCTGCGAAGTGACGGTGTCACCTGACGTTCGGTTTGGAAATATTTGTTCCTCTAGCTGCTCTTGAAAAATGGCAGCTTGGCTTGAGAAAAATACACTTCTCTCATGGTTTCCATGCCACAGGCATTTTCGGCTCGTGGGATTGAACGCTGTGTGCGTTGGTGACCCCACTGGACCAGTCTGGACCCTTCTTCCATAATGAGGCATTTAATGATGAGCTCAACAGAGATTCCAGTGTTTTCCTCTAGCTACGGTGTCTGTCAGTCAATACCCAGAATAAATCATAATGAGCATTTGATTGGGCGGGTTTCAGGGTCAGCTCTGACCGTGTAGACGTGCCCTGCCTCACACTCTGGCTTCCTAATGACGCCTCCCAACTGCGCTGGGCGGCCGCGGCGGAGGAGGCGGAGTTCCTGGTCTGGGCACCTCGGCCCCTCTGAGCTTGGCTTCCTCACCCGTGAAAGGTGGGGAGCTTCGTCCAAACCAGGGGCTGCGAACCCGGACATTCGTAAGCTGAACATACTGTTTTTGAATCCGACACTCTCCCCTTTCTCAGGGACATTTTGGGTCTCGGCATACGACGCTTTCAAAGGCTGAATAAAATGGGACGATGGCGCGGAGAGCGCGGTGGGACCTTGTGTCTGGGATGGTCAGGGACCCCCTCGTTGGGGCGAGGCGGGGTCAGCCACGTTGGGGCGAGGCGGGGTCAGCCACGCGAAGGGTACGGTCTCTGAAGTGGGGACAGGCGCGGTGTATTTGAGGGACAGAGGGAAGCCCCTGCAGGAGAGGGGGAGGGACGCAGGGCTGGGCTCTGTCTCGGACACGATGCTTTAAGGATGCGACTGAGTTCGGGTTCACGGTCGAACCTGACCATAAGAGATTCCATTTTGTAACAGAAAGCAGAGAAGTCCTAGGATGTGCTGGAGCTTCCCCACAGGGGGAGGAGAAACGGCTCAGTTCAGACATCTGAAAGGGGCAGGCGGAGGCAAAGGAACATTGGGTTTTGATCGCCTGCTACAACCTACACTTTCAAGGTATCAGATCCTGGCGAAGCGGGGCGGTGACAGGAGATGTCGGTGGGTGACGTCACGGCTACAAGACTCTCGTCGGCATCGCCTCCTCGGGCCACCTGCTCCGTGTCTGTCCTGGTGAGGCGGCAGCACTGTCCGTCTGGGCTCTGTCTCCTCCACGCACCCCCCGGCCCCCCCAACCCCCACCCAGCACCAGGGTCACGAGCACCGTAGGAGGAGCCGGCGGAGGGCAGGAACGCTGCCTCTGGGAGCAGGATGCTTCTCACTGTCCACAGCACCTCACACACCTCCCTCCCTTTGGTTTGCAAGACCCCCAGGAGAGGCAGGACAGGTATCATCCCCGGTACGTTACAGCCGGGGACGTGGAGCAGGTGCAGCTACAGCGACAGCGCTGTGAACTGGAGGGGTATCTGGGGCTGGACTCCGTCCTCTGCCCCCGGGGGCCCTGCTGCTCCTCCAGGACTCACAGTGATGACCCCTCGCTGCCCCGGGCACTAGACAGTAAGGCTTCAGGGCTGTGCCTTGAAGGGCAGCGGACAGACGCAGGGCCACCCCTGAGCCTTTCATGAAGTGCTCTGGCTGGAGGAAGGTGGGCTGTTGGCAAGGACGCAAATCAGACGAAAACCTCAAGCTCCATAGGGTGGAGGCTCTTCCCAGGCAGCCCTGCCTGAAGGCCTGAGCACAACCCAGCCGTCCCAGCCCAAGGAGGAGGGGGAAGACACCCCGTGGTGGGCTGTGGGGATGATGGTCTTTCATTTGGTCCTGAAACCACAGAGTCAAACCACAGTCCAGCTCCAATAAATGCTCGTTCATCAGGCTTGTTAGATGTGGCGGTTACCGCGACATCACGACCAGGGGGAGAAGGGCTCGGAGGCTGGGGAAGTTTGGGAACCGGTCCTGAATGGATTAGCATCTCATCTGAATAATGCGGGCACGCTATTTATTTTACCGTTGGCTTCCCAGAGATAAGCAAGGAGGCTCCCTCCCGCGGAATGCCTGGGGGGTGGGCTGGCTGCCTGAGCATCCCTGGGAGGAGGAAGGGAGTTATTTTTAACTCACCGTTCCAGACACACAGACGCATCGGAAACGCCGTGGGGGTGACTCTCAGCTGTTGGACAGAGAAATGGCCTGGGGTCTGCCGTGCATCATTTTCCAACTATTCTGATCCCGGTCATTGCTGCAAACACCGCAGGCATCGAAGATTCAGCCCATTTCGGCTCCTTAAAATGATATCCTCGCAGTCCGTCCTGGAGCGATTGTTTAATGAAATCTGCTTTTATCGGGCAGTGAAACCAAGGCAGGTGGCATTCTGATGGGGGCATCAGCCCACCGTGGGCAACCGGTGGGTAGGGGGGCTCGCTGGGGGAGGGGCTCCAACTCAGAGACTGTCTGGGCTTGATGTCAGCCCCGTTCTGAGAAAGGATGCATATTTCTGAACTGGAAAGCAATTATTTGCATTCACAGTTGGCTAATGGAGCTCAGAACTTTTTGTAGGGTCACTTACCAGACTGACAACAGGAAGTCTCATTGACTATTTTCTGTATGAACTTCTGGCTGTCGGTGGTAGTGGGCTGCTGCACCTCTCACATGGGATGGAAAGAAGCCGGCCAGATTCCTGGCCTCCTATAATTAATTGCCACTCACCATGCTTCGTCTGCACCCGGAAGCCTTTTTTGTTGTACCTCTTCATCCCGTCGATCTAGGTCAGAGCTCTGAACTGTGAGTAAAAGCATCGGAGGTGTCCATCCACTTTTGCGAGTGTCAGGAGAACACACGCTGGCACCTCCTAGACTCACAGAGGCGGGGAGAGTATTTGGAAATTGGGCTGGAAAAGACAAGGCAGTTGCGCGCCAGTTTATTTCATACTCAAGTGACGTAAGCAGTGCTCTACGTTTTGTATTGCTGCCACTTTGGGGAAGGATACACCCAACCCCAGAAATATTCAACCCCAGAAAATATTCTTCATATAGTTTTCACGGGTCTTGGATTTTCACAGATAATCTTAGTTTCTTTGCATTCTGAATCTATCTTGTATTAGTGCCAAGTAACAGAATGTTTACCCAGAGGAGTTTAAAACAAGAGAGATTGTTATCTCAGACACCAAGACGCCCAAAGTTGGGCAGCCAAAGGGTTGGCTTGGGAGTTTGCCCATGTTTCCAAGGACCCAGGCTCTTCCTGCCCTCCTGTACTTTCCTCAGCCTATCTATGGTTTTAAGCCCTCTCCCCTCCTGATCACAAGATAGATGTCAGTGCTCCTACCATCACATCTCCATCCATTCACAGCCAAAAGCAGGAAGAAATCAAGTTTTGTGTGTTTGTGTTTGGCAAGGGAAGGGGCTCTGACAGAGGTGAACCGTCTTGTGGGAGAAATTAAGAGAAAGTTCATTCCTCAACTATGCTATTCCTGGGGAGGGCAGGGTGGGCACAGCCAGGTCTGAGCCCGAGGCAGTCAGGCTGGAGTGGGCCTTCCTAATGGCTCACTGTAGGTCTTCAGAGAGTTCCCACAAGGACCTGGCATCTGCATGAAGGAAGGCAGGACCACTCGGCTTTCTTAGGGACCGGCCAGATGGACGGCTGACTGACAGCTTCCACGTTGGCAAAGAATCCAGACATGGGCTTGGTTTCTGGCCCCAGAGGGGTGGCTGGCAAGGCCTGGCTGGGGGTGGGGAATTGGGGGCTTGGTGCCCTGAGCTACCCCTAGGACCATGCAGGGCCATCCGTGGGTCTGGGGAGGGCGTGATGGTGTGTGCGGGAGTCCTGCTGTGTCATGTCCTCATCCAGAGGATGTCCAGCCGGGTGGGGGGCTCAGAGTGGTTCCTGCCTCCCGGTGTGATGAGCAGGGGGCCATGAAGGCAGTGGTCTGGGACTCAGAGCTCTGGACACAGCCGGGGCTCCCTAATGGTGGGGTGGCCCTGGGGGCTGGCCATGTTCCTCTTAGGATACAACATCGGAGATCTCCTTTTGTGATCGTCCGTCTGCAGAGAATTTCACAAAGCCCTCAGTCCGGATGCTTTTAACTGGAAAGTCCTAATAAATGGAACTCGTCGGGTGGAAAGTCCATCAAGAAAATACGGGATGAGCAAAGGAAAGGTACCCAGGTTCACAGCCTCTGTGCCGCTAATGTGCAGGGTCATGGCCCACGCTGGAAGGAAAGGTGACAGCGACACTTTCGGGCCCGGCATCGTGCGCCCCGTCACGGACTGGGAGCCCGCTGTCCTCTGTGTTAGCCGCCCGAGGCCCGCCACTTGCCAGCCTTCCTCAGACCCCCTTCCGGGTGCCTCCGACAGTAATGACTCTGAATGTCTCTGGCACGTTCCTAGTCCCTGCAGCTCCCACTAGTGTAGAACGACGTCCCCCCGTAAGCCAGGGAGCAGGAGGGTCTGGTGGACTTCGCCTCTGAGTCCTCAACAGAGTTTGCTTGGAAATGAGAAGACACAGTCCCAAAGCGGGAGATGGGAGTGTGTCTTACCGGCCGGTGCGTGTCGCGTTCTGCTTTCTTCCGGAAGAATCCATCTTGGCTCTCTTGCTCACGCTCTCGGATCCAAGCCGAGGAGAGCCGCCCCTTCCACGCTCCCACACCGGGGGCCTCCGGGCGGATTCGGTGGGTTTGTGGGTGGAGGCAGGCAGCAGGGCAAGGCGAATGCCAAGCGCGTTGCCCAGAGCTCCCGCTCGGCCCTGGGCTTCTGCTGCGAGCCGGCTCCTCACCGCTCCTGTTTCCCGGACATGCGTCCTAGGTGCTTGTCACTCGGGTGTCATTCCCGGACCCGGTCCGAGCCCCCTCGCGCTGCACACCCTCTCACGCAGTCTTTGCACAAATCAGCAGTCTTCTTTCACTCTGACGCACTGCTCTCCGTGGAAAACACCATCTGAAGAGAAACCACCCATCCCTGACACCATCACCCAACCTGACGCCATCACCCACACTCCTCTGAGGTCGCCACCAGCCGTCCCTGAACTTGTCACCCATCCACCCCTGATGTCATCACGGCAGCGGAGGCCGCCTCGCGGTCATGGTCGTTCTCAAGGTCAGGGCAAAAGCCAATGCGTTTCAACCCACGACCTTGCACACTCTGCTGGTTCCCGGAAACACGTGGAACCGTGGCAGCAATTGGCGAGACAGGCCACCAAGACCTTTGGGGGGTGACCGAGGAAGCCCACGTCAGTCCCTGCCGCTGCCACAGCCACCCAGGAACGGCGGGTGGGGGGTGCTCTGTGACGCGGGAGGACGGCGTCCGAGGGACAGAAGGCCTCACACACCTTGTTTTGCGGTTGATTTTGCCTTCCGTTCATGCAGAAGCAGGTCCAGGGTCTGCTACCGGGTCCTACGAGGTGCTGAAGGCGTTCTGCGGTCCTGGGCGTCCCCGCCGCCCCCTCATCTTTGTGTCCGAGCTGCTGTGCCCCGTGCCTGCCTCTTACTTAACATTTTTCTTTCAACATATGTCGCTGAAATAACAATGTTTTAGAACAGAAATAACATGAGCACGATGAATGGAGAACCGGTATCATCTGCCCGCAATAGAAGATAATTATGGAAATAAATGCAACAGAAGGAAAGCCTTACATGGGATGCCGGTTTGCTGGTCACTAACGAGGGTGACGGGGACAATTAATTTGAGGGGAGCCCGGCACGGCTCCAGGACCAGAGTGGGGAGAAGAGTTCTTCCCCTCCGGGTGCTGGAATGCCCCCCGCCCCACAGCTGCAAGGGAAACTACTCCTTCACTGCGAGGTTGACGTTATTAAGCTCAAGCTCCGTAAAAAGAAAAATACTAATCTGGTTGAAAACAGTTTGTTCCTAAAATCCCTTCCTCCACCATCATGAGTTTGCAACCCACTGCTTGGCCGCGGAGGGGGTTGGGCGTCTGCCCGGTTTGGGGCAGGTGGTCGGTGGGCAGGTGGTCGGTGGGGCAGGTGGTCGGTGGGCAGGTGGTCGGTGGGCAGGTGGTCGGTGGGGCAGGTGGTCGGTGGGCAGGTGGTCGGTGGGCAGGTGGTCGGTGGGGCAGGTGGTCGGTGGGCAGGTGGTCGGTGGGCAGGTGGTCGGTGGGCAGGTGGTCGGTGGGGCAGGTGGTCGGTGGGCAGGTGGTCGGTGGGCAGGTGGTCGGTGGGGCAGGTGGTCGGTGGGGCAGGTGGTCGGTGGGCAGGTGGTCGGTGGGCAGGTGGTCGGTGGGCAGGTGGTCGGTGGTGGCTTTTTTGCGCATCCCCTCGTCCAGAGCGTGGGCCATGGTCATGGAAGGCTGTCACTGGTTGTTCTGTCCCTCTGTGCCCATCGCTGGCATGGGGAAGCCACTTGTGACCGTTGTAGACGCCCCGAGGCGTCTTCTGACATCCAAGAATTTTCCTCTCCCGTCAGAGCAGCAGCGATGCCCGAAGGCCCCCCTCTGTCGCTCCGCCTCCAGTCCCATATGGGGCGACATCCCCAGGGTGCGGCGTCTGCACTGAGCCGGCCACCTCGTTATTCCCCAGCACTGGATTCCACACCCACGCTGCTATGCTGCGGGTGCAGGGTCGGTCGACGGCCTCGATGGCATTGCTGAGCTGTTTCCTGCCCAGTAAGTAAGTAAGTAAGTAACAACTAGCCTTCTGGATTCGGTATTAATACCTGAGCTCTCCTGCTCTGCAGGGGAGCACATTCCTAACAGACACATTGTTTCTGCTTGCCCTCCCCCGCTGGCTCTCTCCCTCAGCCAGTCCCGGCTCCCCTTGCCCAACCTGCCCTTGACCTTCCCCCAGTCCCAGCCATGTTCTTCCAGGCCCCCTCCAGGTCCCGCTCGATACTCAGCTCTGAGATGCGGGATCCCGGGGTGACGATCTAACTTGGAGGCGACCCTCGTCAAATCGTGAGAACACACGAGTAACAGTAGCAACACGATTTTTTGGAAGGTATACAGACCAAGAAACGAGGGAAAGCAAAATAAATTTGAAACGACGCTACCTTCCTTTTTTCCTGTATCTCATCTGCGAACTAGAAAGCACCTCGGGAATGCCTGGCACTCCCCAGCGCAGGGTGTGAGGACGCGGGCTCTGGCTTGCTTTTGTCACCGTGATGGTTGACATTGCTGAGGCTTCCTTGTGATTGTGTCTCACTGCCCAGAGGACCGTCTCTTCCTCGGGGACCCACGGCGCGCTCGGGTCCTGTGAGAGCTCTTTCATATGGATTCAGAGGCAAAATGCTGTCTGGCTTTGGGTTGGGGCGGGGGAGTCGCGGAACAGGGGAATGATGGACAGTGAGCAGGCGCACGAGTCTTTCTTCCTTATTCTTGTTGGTTCAATTTGTAGCCGACGGCCTCTTTCCTAGAAATCAGTCTTCAGTGGTATCGATTTCTCCCTGACGTCCAGCGCGCGCCCTTGCTCTGCTCTGATTTCTGCCCCGGGGCTGGTCCCGACAGGCTGCATTTCCTGCCCCCGTGCCCACCGGCTTCAGGGTGAATTTGACCAATAGGAAACATAGCCAGTGTGGTGGTGGGAGGGGGCAGGCAGTCCTCCCCCTCTGCATCGGGCTGTGCTCCGGGCAGTCCCTGCAAATTCTCCCTGGTTCTGCTCTTCCCAGGGAGGTCCTCCTGCATGGCCCCACGGGCCCCTGGGGAGACCCCACCGGGGATCCTCCTCTTTGAGAGCCCAGCTCCTCCCTCCGTCCCTCGGGTGCTGGTCCCTTCCCGTGGCCACTCACCTGCAGGCAGAGTCCGCCTTCCCCGTTGCTCATTCCCCAAATCAGCGACTCATCCTACCCTCTGAGCCTTCTGCTGCGCGCTCTGTCGTCTCGGCAGGACCCCGGCTAAAGCCCCCACTCATGGGGGCACACGCTTCACTTTAAAGGGGGAACCCCTGCAGCAAGGGTTCAGTTCGGTGAAGAAGGGGAGTCGGTCGTGCATTTGTTCTCGCATCTCACAAGCATTTGTGGGCAGCGCACCTCGTGTCTCCCGAGCGGGCAGAGACGAGCCAAGGAGGCTGAGGAGCTGCAGGCTGGCCCGGAAAGGCGGGGGCCTCAGCTGTGCGGGTCCTGGAGCGCAAGTGGACAGGTGACAGGATTAGGTCAGCGATTTCCAAAAGTCACCACGACGGCTGCGCAAAGCTGGAAACTGTGTAGACCTGGTCCTCCCCTGCTGGGGCTGAGGCTGGTCAGCAAGGTCACGGCCCCCGCCCAGCCGGCTCCTCCCACCTCCACACCCGGGCCCCGGGCCCCTTCTCGGGTTCGTCAAGACATGCTGAGTTATTATAAAAACATCCTTTTTCTTTAAAACAAACAAACAAACAAAACAAACAAACAAACAAAAAACTCAGCTTCTTCTTAAATAAATTTATTCCAACAGGAAACTTTAATTTGCCTCATCAGTGAAAAACCAGTGTTATGCAGCCCAAAAGAGCAGGCAACCAAAAAATGTCATGACGCCAAGAAGGTTACTGAATTCTAGCTGGTGTTCAGCCCTGAGCTTGAGGTCTGGTTTCTCCTGGACAGAAGCAGGATTTTCAAGTCACCTATCTGCACGCAAGTAAGATCTCTTAATGTCACCAGAGGACTTGGAAGAGAGTCAGGAAGAAAAGCTTTACGGAACCCATGTCTTCATCAAAAGTCAGGCAACGGAAGCTTGACGAAGAAGGCCGACCATGTCCGGGACGTGGGCAGCTCGTGTTTGCTTGAGAATGTCAGGAACATTCCTCTTTGCTAAAGAGCCTGGAGCATGTGGCCTGGAGGAAATGTCCCGCACGGAACGCTCCGTCGTATTAGTTCGTGGCCCGCGCAGGCCTTTGAGATGGAGACCTTGGCCCCACGTTTGCTAAGTCTGCGGGAGAGACTCCAGATATGGACTCCGTCCCAGGCCTAGTGGGGGGGGGGTGGTTTCATGCAGGCCCAGGACCCAGATGCAGAGGTGGCCACAAGGTCAGATCAAGGTCAATAGCTCCTATTCTTCCTGCTCTTTGAAGCCCGGATGAACAAAACCAAAGGCGGTTGTAGGGATGCCGCTGTCTTCGCACGTGATGTTGGAATCTCATTCGGCCCTGAGCAAATTGGAAGTGGCAGCGGCAGTGTCCTCTGTCTAAACCCGGCAGATTCTCCCAAGTGGAAACTTGCGAAATTGCATTATTTGTCTCAAGACTTTATCCCGTAGGATCTATTGATGAACATAAACTGGAAAATAAAATTAAAGTTGTGTGAAAGATTAAAGCCGTCTCCTACTAATGAGAGACATCTGTTTATCCCTGTTTTGTAAATGTGCGTTCACCCACTAGACAGGATTTTTTTTTTTTTAAGTTAGACATAAAAGTTTAAAAAAAAAAAAAGAAAAGAAGTAAAACAAATCAAAGATGGTTCCCGGTACTCTGGGAAAATTGACAGACCCAAGGCCAAATTTAGTTAGAAAAGCCGTGTTTCGAGAAAGGATCTGGAGTGTTATTTCACAGTTTCTGACGCACGTGTTTGAAATTCCGTCTTGCAAGTGCTCTGTCTCGTGCTCCCCCAGACTGTCCTTCATTTGTCTCCGGGACAGGAACTGACGGCGTGTCTTCCATGTGTGGGATGATTCTAGAGCTGGGGATGAATTAGCGAATAAGCCAGACACGGGTCCTGCCCTCAGGGAGACTGGGTCGTGTTGGGTGAGGCGGACAGGGATGGGTAACCCTAAGCGGCTAATAGTGACCTCGCCTTTACCACGTGATGGACACTTTCTTTAGGGCTTTTCCTATATATGTTTACCCTTTTTTTTTTTTTTTTTTTTTTTTTTTTTTTTTAAGGCTGGCTCCATGCCCAGCATGGAGCCCAGTGCGGGGCTTGAACCCACAACCCTGAAGTCAAGACCTGAGCTGAGATCAAGGGTCAGACACTTAACCAACTGAGCCACCCAGACATCCAATGTATTTACTTTTTAAAATCCTCTGACCATTCTCAGAGGTGGCGGCTCTTGTTGTTTTTGTCCCCATAACACGGGTGGGCCAAATGAGGCACAGAGAGGTTAGACAACCAGCCCGAGATCACGCAGTAGGCGTCGGGAAGCATCAAGTGCCGTGAATCCTCAAGCAGAACAAGACGGTAGCGCGTGAGTGGTGAGGAAGACGTGGTCAGGAAAGCCGTTTGCGTTCACTTTGTGGCTGGTTCTGCTCTTGGTTCATGACCCCTCCCGGCTCAGGTTTTGTGCCAGGTGGCGAGTGTCCGAGGTGAGTCCTTTGGTCATGCTCTGGACCTCAGTGCCGGGCGGGGGGCCGGGGAGGAGTGGCTTGGGCTGGAACAGGCAGGCGGAGGCACAGGTGAGTAGACCGTGGGCCCCCAGGGCTTCCTTACACCCGCTGATTCTTCCCACCTCCAAAGCCCCAGGCTGAGTAAGAAATGATAATCAATAACGTCTGTGGCACAAGCATGGCCCCCCAGACATCCACATCCTGTTCCCTGGGAACTATGGGTTTGATACCTTATGAGGCCAAAGGCATCTTGCAGACGTGATTCGGTGAAGGACCTTAGGATGAGAGGTGAGCCTGGGTTATCAGGGTGGACCCAGGGGCACCCCAAGCGTCTCTGTAAGAGAGAGGAAGGCGTCCAGAGTCCAGAAGGACGCAAAGCTAGAAGCAGCGGTCACAGGGAGGCTGGGCGACATCCGGAAGCCAGACCAGAAGGAAACACAGACTCCCCTCGAGCCTCTGGAAGGTGTGTGGCCCTGCCTGCCGACTCCTCTCGGACTTCAACCACCGTAACTGTCAGACAATAAATCTCTGTTGTTTGAAGCCACCAAGTTTATACTAAGTTGTGACGGCGGCTGTAGGGAGGGGAGACACTGCCCGTTGACGGCTGGGGACCAAGTTCTGGCGACGTTTCCCAGCTCATCCCCTACCTCGAGGGTCCATGAAGGTGTCCACATACCTAGATTCTGCCTCTCCCTGTTGTCGCTTCCCTTGAGAGCCTGTTCCTGGGCTGCCCTCCTAAGTGCGGACCGGGACTGTGCTCTGCGGCCGCTGGGTCCGATTGGGTAGCCACAGGTCAGGTTGGCTGTTCTGAACAGTGGCTTAAAATCTTACATGTGTGCACCAGGATGTTTGCACCTGTCGGCAGGGGTGGGGTGGGGTGGGAGACTCATGCATGGGCTGGAACAGGGGTGGGGGGCGTGGGGGCAGGAGAGAAGCTGGTCGGGGACCCGAGGCTGTTCCTCAGCACGTCAACACTGTCCAATTTCTGGTGCAGAACTTGAAGCTCAAACATTTTAATCCAAACTCAGGCTTTTAAAAAACTTGTTTATAATGGTTAAAGAAGGATGCTAAACGCATGGCTCGGCTGGGCATCTTGGCCTGTAAGGTTTACTCAGCTGGGCCTATGATACCGGGGGGTAACCCCAGCAGCTGCGGGTCGGCCCAAAGAGGGTCTTGGCGGAGGCAATCAGCTTGAGATGAGGTCCCGAGGCCAGGGGCTGGTGTCCTTAGGAGAAGTCCGTGGGACAACACAGACATGCAGAGGGAGGACCGCCGTGGGCCCACAAGCCAAGGAACGCCAGGGACGGAGGCAGCCACCGGAGTATCAAGCACCGGATTGGTCAGGCAAGACAGGATTCCTCCTGGAGCCCTCAGTGGGAGCTCAGCCCTGCCCACACCCAGATTCCCCTGCTGTTTCCCGGCCCGGTCCATGCCTGCAGAGCCCACAGCCCACAGCCCAGGGGAGGAAACAGCCGCACAGACAAGCCTGCGGATCGGTCTTTGGGGACGGCGGTTCGGCTTGCCAGCCAACACTGGGCATCTCCTTAATTTTAGCGCATTTCGGGGAGACCACAGCCCCCCAAACTAAGGTAGCCTGGACGTGCCCAGCTCTAGTCAGTTCATGGCAGGCTGCCTGCCAAGGCCACAGCCATCGGTGTGTCCTGGGGCCTTGACATTGAGCACAATTACCTATGGCTCTTTCACGCAGGGAATCCATGCCAGAAGGGGGAAAAAAAATGAGCCTTTCGTGCTGCATTCTGTTTACCGTGAGGTGTTCCTCCTTCCCTGCCCTCCGTGGCTGGTGGCCTCCTGAGAACCCCGTGTGGATCTTCGTGTGCAAAATTCTCATTACCGTTCCCGGGGTGGGCAGGTGTCTTTTTTCTTCTCGCAAGTTTTATTTCTTGGTTATCTTCCGTGAAGGTGCAGAAAAAGCAAACTCTTGGCACAGGCGTCATGTTAACTGTCACCCGGGGACACACCAAGACGGCCGAAGGGGGGCGTCTAGAGTGTGGGATGGCTTTTAAGGGCAAAGGGACGTCTGCCGGGGAGGAGAGCAGAGGCTGTGTGGGAACTGGGTGCAGCCGAGCCTGGACGGGCTCCGGGCGGTGCTCGGTGTGGAGGGAGAGGGCAGAGCCTGGGCGTGCTTTCCTGGGACGGGACTTGGACCCGGGCGGAGTCCCGGGGGACGGGGATTTCCCCAGAGCTCAGCCGTGCCTCCTTGCTGGGAGAATGAGCATGGCCCTAATGAGACCCCCTTTTTATTTCAAAAAAAAATTTTGAAATACTTGATTTTTAAGTAATCTCTACATACACCATCAGGCTCGAACTCACAAGCCTGAGATCAAGAGTCACGTGCTCCATCGGCGGAGCCAGCCCCGTGCCCCCGACGAACACCTTTTTAAAAGTGAGGCAGTGAGCCTTCCCCTCTGCCCTCCCCAAGCGAGAAGTTGGGAACCTTCTCCTCTCCAGACCCACGACGTCCCCTCCTGCCGAACAAGGGTGTGGACGAGCTCGGAGAGTCCGTGATGTGCAGAATAATTCTTCAGCGACGTGCCTCTGGGAGAACCAAAGCCGGTCCCCAGCCCACCACTTCCGAGAAGTCCTGGAAAGCAACATCTTATTTTTTAAGTGACTCTCAACAGGATACGAAAGCTCCGTGGCCGGCGATAAGGAAGCCTGTTCCATCGGCCGGATTCGCTCACCGTCCGTGCCTCTCCCCATCCGCAGAGGCCTCGCTGGCACTGGAAAGGAACCCGCAGCTCACTCACTTAAGCAGACATCCGTGTTGGGCGTGCATGTGCCCAGGTCCCTTCTGGGGCTCCCCTGCATGTGACTCCCCCCAGCACACCTCCTCTGTACGCTGGAACCTTCTAACGGGCCTTCCTCTCACCCCCTCCCAGCCCCTCGAATCCATTCTCCGCACGTAGGCAGTGGGATTTTCCTCGCCACCCAAGCCAGGCCCCCTGCAGCCAGGCCGCCCCTCCAGCCTTCCACACCGGGCTCCCCTGCCCTCCCCTGCCCTCCCCTGCCCCCCTGCACTGGCCGTTCCTCCCACTTCCTTGCCCTCTGCCCCCAGCGCCCTCCGCCTGCTGTCACCTGGCTGGGTGAAGCCCTGGTTGGGGTTTGCCCCCCTCTGTGGGAGCTGTGACCTCTGGGGAGCGGCTGGGTCTGCTGTCCCCGCGGCTACGTTCCCTGCTCTTCTCACGGGGTCGGCGCTGCTGGCTTGTGTTGAAGGTATGAATGGTGGGTTCATGACTCTGCCGGGCTGAAGGACAAAGATCTCATCACTGCCCTCAAGAAGGTTAATAATTAGTGGGTATTGACGGATAATGTGTACAAAGCGGGGATTTATCCCAGACAAGCGTGGAGACTCTGGGGAGGAGGAAAAAGGGCCATCTTCCCGGGGGGCGGCCTCCTCGGAGCCCAGCAGGGAGGACTGGCAGGTGCTGTGCTGACCGACCCACGGGTTGGTTTACCGATACGGATGGCTTCTCTTCCTGCTTTTCCTGGGGGCAACTTGATTTTCATTCCTGGTCTATGTAGTTACACTGAGGCAGACCCAGCGTCCCGGATGGCCGGGGCAGGCTTCCCTCCCCTCTGTAGCGGGAGGACAAGGGTAGGACCTACTTCCCTTGAAGAGGTGGGGAATAAATTCGGCTACTGTGGGAAATAAATTTGGTGAATTCTGCCATGTGCTCAGCGGGGCTCTGGGACCCCTTATGACCTATTAGTGTCGGAAGCCGATGGTCCTAGGACAGGTAATGATGGTCGAGTTTGCAGTAGTAGTAAGAGTATCTTTGTACCCCTGGTGTTTAGCTCCCTGGAGAAACTGGTTTAGAAAACCGGGGGGCATCACGAAAGGGAGGCCAACAGGTGCAGACGGGACACCGTGAGAGGCCCATTCTGGCCTCGTGTCCTGAGGGTTCTTCGCTGTGGATAACAGAAATGAGTACTAGAGCTGGGGACAGGGGACACGTGCTGCCTGGCCATGGGTCTCCTCTTTGCCCACCTTTTTCTGGGGTCAGGTCCAGAGGCAGACGTCCGCTCTGCCACGATTTGGTTTCCTCCACGTGTCCAAAGTGGAGGAAGCCTGAGATAGAACGTTTGCCCTCCTGAGTGGCGAGGCCTCGCAGGCTCACCCCGTAGGGTGTAGCCTCCCGAGCAAACCTCGATGCAACACAACCCTATCCCAACAAGAAGGAGTCAAGTGTGCCCCAGGGTCCGGGATGCTCCTGCTTTGGGAGAATCAAGGTTGGTAATCTGTAAGCTCTCTCCCCGGTTTTACGATTCTGGAAGTCAGACAAGGTTTGGGACGAGATTCTGCAGGGGCCTCTTTGACAAGCCATGGACGTTTTCAGAGAACAATGAACTTCACTGAGTCACAGCAAGACCGTTCTCGCCCTGGTTTTCATTTCCCAGACTGGACCGATCAGGTGGTGAGTCCCAGAACCACGTGTGCACGGCAGGTGTCTCGGGCTGCAGGGAACAGAATTCGACCAGAATTGGCTTGCGTTAAGTCGCCATCGATTAAAAGGAAGGTGAAGTGCCTCACGGAAAGCAAGAGGGGTGTTGCACTTGGGTGTCAGAAACTAGGACCTGGGGAAGACCTCGGGACTGGGGGGGGCCTCTGTCCTGGCTTCCCATCCTCCCTAGCTGTCCTGCTGTGCACTGTGGCTTTCTCCGAGGCAGGTAGAAGACGGTGTTTGGCGATATCCACAGCCACCTGTCTTAGTTCTGGTGGGGTCAGACCTCACGGTAGCAATCTACGCTGTATCTGATGTTTTTGCTGGTTGCTATGAGGACTAACCACAAAATAGCTTCCAGTTTTGACCTATAGAGATGTCCTCTGTGTGGAGGCAAGGGCTGTCCATTATTTACGTGTTCAGCTAGTGCCTAGGACCCGCTGGGACCCACAGTTCTGCTCTACGGGGCGGCGAAGTTAGGACCAAATTATACTTATTAATGATTCTATCAGAGTTTTTATAATAATAAAGCGATGTTATTTCATTCTCTGCCAGACTGAAACAAACACCTCTATTACAGGACTCTGTGTGGAAGCCCAGGGTCTCTGATGGGCTTGACCACTTCTTAGTCATGAAGGAGAGAGAGATTTTCAGCTCTCCATCTACTTAGGCTGCAGTGTTAGAGTTTTCTCTCTGGGGAAGTGAAGGGCCTAGTCTCTTAAAAACACATTATGTTTGGACAGAGAAGAGGCAAACCTCTCTTTTGTTCTACAGTACATCCACTTAAACAGAACCTTTTTTTTTTTTTTTTATAAAAAGAGCATTCTGGATGTCATCTCAGTAAAAGCGCCTTACAAAAGTGTCCCAAGTTGTTTGCATTATTTTCTTGGCAGTGATTGAAAGGAACAGGATGCTGGATGGAAAAAAAAAGGCAACATAGATTCAGCTTTTTGATGCATGTATGTGTGTGTGTGGGGGTGTGTGTGTGTGTGAACATGTGGGCGTGTGTGCGGGCACATGTGTGCTGGGAATAGAGAGTTTTGCCCGGGATGGATGCTTAGCTCCGCTTTTCATATATTGTTCTGGGTGGGAGCGAAGTCCCTCCTGAGGCACATGGGGGAAATGGTGGCCACGAGCTTGTAGACCGCAGTCCAGGCGCCCCAGGATAGGGTGCACATGTGCGGGCTTTCAGAGATGATCACGGAGGACGGCAGTTTGAGTCTGATGAAGTCCGGAAAGGAGAAGGTGGTGCAGAGGGCGAGCGAGAAAGGAAGGGGTTGGGGGGAATGCGAGAGGGCGAGAGGAATTGGGGGATTCGTGGAGTAAGGTAGTCTCAAGGCACAGTAGGTGATTTACTGGCGAGCGACGGATTCTGCCAGAGGAAGGTTCTCAGCACAGGCTCAGGGATGGAGGGAAGACAAAACGGCGTGGGTGTGTCCTCATCTGGATCCCGGGAAGACAGGGCATCGGCGACATGTGACCCACCCTGAAAAGCAGCCTTCTTCGTCCTCTGCCAGGGTCCTGGCTGTCCTGGGGAGTCCCCAAGCCAGGGAGGCTGGAGGGCGCTATAGGGGGGATGGTCCCTGTTTTATCCGGAAGCGGGACAGATGTCCTCTGGCTTCTGCTTCCGCCTCCCGTGTGTGTGCCAGAGTAGGGAGATCCTTACCCTTTCTCTCCGACCCTCATTTTCTCCTGCGGAGCCCCCTGACTGTGCTCTGTAGTATCCAAAAGAGATAAAACCATTCCCGGACAAGCCTCGGGCCGAAGCGTGTCTCTGTCGGTCCCCAAATCCAGATAAACATGTGAACTTCTGGACCCTCCTGGAACAGAATCGTACGGGCGATGCCTCAGGGCACCGTGCATCATTACATCTAACGTCATAAACCCGAGACCATTATCTTTCCCATCCAGGCTCCCCGTAATGGTTGCGCAATGACTTTGTTCCTGCGTGGCCCTGGCAGAGAGAAACTTATGAGCAGGTGTTATTAAAAGGCTTTTAATCCATGAAAGCCTAACCAGCTCAGATGGGTTGAAAGTGCCGTCCTTTCCCTACCGAGGACGCGCGAGGCCTCTTTATCTGATATCCACCATTTGCCGTAATAAAGATTTTGGATCAAAGCTGATGAATCAAAATGTGTTTTGTGAAATCTGTTTTGGCCAAGAGCTCTCGCCACCCATAACCTCTTTTATCGGATCCCTCTCCTTTGAGAACGGATGGAAGGACGTTGTGTTATCTCTGAAGTCCCTCCAGCGGCAGAGCCCAATTCCCTTTTTTTCCCTCCACCTGTAAGCATGCCTGCAGCATCATTCCGGGGGAAGGGTGTAGGGTTTGTGGGAAACAGGTTCTGAGTTCCATTGTGTGTTTGGAGAAGCTGCCCCAAGGGAAGCTGCTTTTTCACACAGTACATTTCTTTTCTTTTCTTTTTTTTAAAAATCCACTTGCATCTGGGAAAATGATATGAAACAATCTTGTGCCCATATTTCTTTTGGGGACAAATCCCTGAAAATGGGTCGATCCCGCTCCTGGCTCACTGGCTTCCCAGGAAAAGGTCCCTCCGCACGCCCTCTGAGATAATGACCAAAAATCAAGAGAAGAGGGACAGCAAGCGCTGGCCTTGTGCTGCCAGTTCGCAAATATTTCCTGAGCTCTCTGATCTGCACACTTCATCGTCCTCTCCTGCTGAGAGGACCAGCCGGACCCAGAGCAGAGAGGGGGACCTGCTTTCTGAGCCAGGTCCCAGGCTGGTGATATTTTTTGAAGCAGAAACCGGCTACTTGGCCACCAAGTACAGTGACCTTTCCCGGCGACCCCAGCCCGAGTCCTCCTGGCTCTCGCCCGTCCAGTCTCCTGTGTAGCTTCATGCTGTCCTACACGTCATCTCTAGGTCAGGTGGAGAGGATGTGCTGCAGGCTCGGAAGCCCTGAGCCTGCGGGACATAATTCACGGCTGCAGTCAGTGTGGCCCAGCCCCAAAAGCTTCGCATGGTCAGGTGGGTCTCCTAAGATCCCAGGCATGACCCGACAGCAAGCTTTGTGAATAATTTCAAAGGCAGATGAGGGTTAGAGGCACGGGTGCGGCGGGTGGTGATCCAGCACCGCGAGCCCAGGGCTCTGGGCCCTTTCTTGACGGCGAAGAGCACATCGTAGATCAGATTTAGCAAATGAGATCACCAAGGAAAGTGTTTTCGTGCGAGTGTGAGTCCCCCAGAGAGCATGTGCCCGAAAGGATTCCATGCAGTGGATTTAATGGGGGAGAAGCCTGCAAGACGGGAGAAGGCAGGGGGAGGGGCTGCGGTCTACGGGGCAGGTCACCGATCCGGGAAAGCTGGTGGGGATGGGAGGGTCCAGCAGGCAGAGCCTCCAGCGACACTGTGGTCCTGGGAAGGTCTCCACCAGGCCATCGGCACCGTCTGAGCCCTGGCGCCCATCAGAGGAAGCCCCCACTGGGCAGGCGTGGACGGCCCATCCTCATGCTGCACTCCCCAGGGACCAGGTGGGGGCAGCCTGCGGGAGGCACGGCCTCAGGTCAAGGCCACAGCGGGGCCCCAGGGGCCGCAGGGCGAGTGTACCCGCAGCTCTGCTCCCACACGGCAGCGTCCTCAGTGGGGAGGTATGAGTAGGACATCTGTGTGGCCACCAAGCAGATGGTCATGGTTGGTGCCCAGAAGTGTTGTTTGGTCATGAAACACCTTTATTGTTCAACTGCCGTGTGACTTCTGAGTCACTTTTCAAGGAGCCGGGTCTCATAAATCTGTAGACTCCAGATAAACTTACCATATGCGTCGCTAGACAGACCTGGTCTGTCTTACGCCATTAGATCAGATTTCTTGGCAGATTTCCTGATAAGATCGCCAGATTTAACAAACGCAGCCATAAGAGGCCTAGCTAAGGCTTGGTTTCAGATAAACACTTTTTTTTTTTTAAGTATAAGTATGTCCCATATAATATTTGGGACATACTTATGCTAAAAATAATGCTGCGGCGCCTGGTGGGCTCTGTCGGTAGAGCACGCGACTCTTGATCTCGGGGTTGTGAGTTCGAGCCCCACGTTGGGTGTAGAGATGACCTAAAAATAAAATCTTTTAAAAAATGGAGTTCACCCCAAAGTCAAATATACGCAGGCGCCTCGTGTTTGCATTTGTGCGATCTGACAATGCCTCCTGTTTTCACCTGGCAATGCTCTCCTCTAACTGGAGGGTTTGTGAGTTTCTCTCTCCCCGTTATCCGTGCTCTTCCCGCCCGCGGCCAGCACAGGCAGGCTGGGGAGTCTCTGCAGCCATAGAGCACTCAGGGACAGTGCTGAGTGTGGCAGGGGCTCTCTGGGGAGGAATAGAGCAGGACACCCCAGGCACGGCCGCCACGTCGCGTTCTCTGGCGCTGAAGGTCTGCCATCCCTGGGGCCCCTGTCCCCTATTATCTCTGAGCAAAACGTATATTTTCCTTCGATTTCACGCTCTTTGCAATCCTCCTCTCTGCAGGAAGAGCCCTTCAGAATGTGGCATGAACAGAAAACGCACCATCAGTTCTGCGGGAAGGCCTGTGGCCGTCCTTCGTGAGAGTCTGAACCTTTCCGAAGGGTCAGGGCCAGGAAGGAGGCCTCCGAGGGTGAGGAGACTGCGGGTCGCACCTGGCCCAGATGCCTCTGCGGTCCGACTCAGACAGCAGAGAGAAGGGGTTGGGTCACAAAAATCAAAAGGAACGGCAGGGTGATCTTCAAGCTGGTTTTGATCAGGGTCTTACTTAATTTCTCCCGAGGTGCCAGACCAAGGCAGGGAAGAGAGGGAGCCTGGGGCTTCCTCCCAGACTGTCTGAATCCAGAACCCCAGCTCAGAACCCGCAGCCTGGACCCGGGCTTTGTCCTCCGTGTGGTGCCCTGAACAGCCCCTGCCCTCCACAGAGAAGGTACTTGAGTAATCTCTCCTGGATCTGGGAGCAGGGAAATACTTTGGCTTGCAGTTAGAGGAAAAAATGTATTCGAGACTCATGCATATTTATATTAAATCACATTTAAGAGTAAATGTCGGATCAATTTTTCCCTTGTTGGCGTAATACACAATCAAATAAATGGTCCATAAAGGAGAAAGAAAGGGTTTCTGTAACAAGAGAAGGTTTAAATATGCAAACATTTTTGATAGCCTACAGGGCAGGTAATAAAACGAGTTTGATGCATTTCCTTGATCGAGGGTTTACAAGGTTTTATAAGAATTTTTGTTAGTGCTTCTATTTAATTTTTATTCTATTACCCTCCGTGGCCGGATTGTCTGGTCATCCCCACGGTGTTAATATTAACGCGCTTATAAATATTAGACGGTGTTGTGATTAAGAATGAGCACCAGGAACCTTTAAATCTCTTAATGACTGGAAGTTGGAGATAATAGAATTATCCTTTGAATAATTTCTGCCGTTTTTTATTATTTAAAAAAATTGTACAGGTAGAAGCTGAGTTTCATATCGAAGGAGTATGGCTTCTGCAGGGACTCTCTCTCTATTATTTGGGGCTGCCCCAAATCCGTTAAATTTACGCCAACTTCAGCAACAGAGAACCTCCAGATCTTAATGGCTTGGCCCAACAGATGTATAGGTGAGTGAGGTTTGCTTCTCATGCATGTCAAGTGCAATCAGCAGGGGGTCGTAGGCGGGCAGAGGCCATAACTCAGGGACCTAGGGACGGTCTGATGGCTTCCCTTGCCCCTAAGGGCGGGGTCTTCTGCTGCCCCTGGCCTCGGCCAGTGAAAGGCATGAGATAGGTTTCATGGGTTGTCTTGCTGACTCTGTGGCAGAATCTGCTAGAACTCACCCGTATCTGTCTCCCCCTCTTCCTGGCACACTACTTTCCTCTCATGCAGTCACTGCGACGGTGAGACTATTTCCTGCACAAGAAGTGAGAGCAGAAGGGACATGTGTCCCCCCCCACCCCCGCCCAGAGGATATAGCTTGAGCGGACCTGCCTTAGAAAGTCTTAGAAGAAGGTTTCTCCCTTCTTCCTCCCCTCAGCTGGGTTGTGGAGAATGAGGTTTAAGTGGATAGCTGAGCCACAAGATGGCAGGAACCTGGGTCTTGGAATGATTCACAGAGGACAAGAGCTCCATGTCGTACCTGAGCAGATGGTCTTCTCTCTAGGTTTATAAGCCCACAGGTGCAGGGGAATTTTGCCTCAGGTGGGCCAAACCCAAGTCCTACTCTTAGACACAATTCTGATTTAGACACAATTCTACACTGAATGTTGCTGTTGGGAGGGGCTACTTGGCCAATGGAAAGGACATACATTTTGGATTCTTAGGAGCTGAATTTTGTCCCCCTCCCCAAAGACATGAAGTCTTAACCCCCAGTACCTCAGAATGTGACTGTATTAGTCAGAGTTCTCCAGAGACATGGTAATATAAATATTGATATATTATTAAATTAATGAGCTCTTGTGACCACGGAGGCTGAGAAGTCCCGCCACCTGCTATCTACAAGCTGGAGAATCAGGAAAGCCCGTCATGTACTCAGGTCTGAGTCCAAAGGCTGAGAAACAGGAGCCACATGTCTAAGGGCAAGAGAGGGATGTCCCAGATCAAGCAAAGAGAACCAATTCATCTTTTCATCCCATTCGGGACCCCAACAGACCAGATGGTGCCCACCAGCATGGGTAAGGGCATCTTCTTAGCACATTGATTCAAATGCTCATCTCTTCCCAGACACCTGCATGGATGCCCTGGAAATCATGTCTCCTGTTACCTGAGTCCCCCTTCACCCAGCCAAGGTGACACAAATGGACCATTAATTACAGTGACCTCATCTGGAGGTAGGGTGGTTGGAAGGTAACCAGTTAAGGTGAGGTCACATGAAAGCAGGGTGGGCCCCTGCTCCCAGGTGACTATTTCCCTTATAAGAAGCCCACTGCATGAGGGTAGGAACATGGGAGCAGAAGCCATGTAGGGACAAAGGCAGGGGCCAGCGTCTTACAGCTGGAAGCCTGAGCCTGCCCCAGATTGTTGCTAAGTTCTAGAAGCTAGAAAGGGGTAAGGAAACCTCCCTGACAGGTTTCAGAGGGAGCTCAGCCTTGCCGACACCTGGATTGAGGTCTTCGGGTCTCCAGAACCATGGTCCTGTCCGGTGGACCCAGAGAAGCCAACACAGAGTTCTCCTGGATGGTGCCAGAGATTGTCTGAGGGCAGAAGTACAATCTGACCCTACACAGGCTGGGCCCCCAAGGGGGTTCCCTTTGGCGAGCCAGTCTCAAAATAAATTCAGAATCTTGATAGGAGCTGACATTGACAACTCCAAAAATTTCATGTAAAAATCTGAATCTTCGGGACGCCTGGGTGACTTAGTCGGCTAAGCACCGGCCTTCGGCTCAGGTCATGATCCTTGCTTGGAGGGGAGCCTGCTTCTCCCTTTGCTCGCCACTCCCCCCGCTTGTGTGCGCTCTCTCTCTGACAAACAAGTAGATAAAATCTTTTTTTTAAATCTGACTCTTTGGTATTTCTTTCTTTTTTTAAAAAGATTTTTAAATTAATTAATTTATTTGACAGAGACAGAGAGATCACAGGTAGGCAGAGAGGCAGGCAGAGAGAGAGGGGGAGGCAGGCTCCCTGCTGAGCAGAGAGCCCGATGCGGGGCTCGATCCCAGGACCCTGAGATCATGACCTGAGCCGAAGGCAGAGGCTTAACCCACTGAGCCACCCAGGCGCCCCTCTTTGGTATTTCTTGAAAAATCTGGTGAAAGGTGAGACCCATTTCTACCTGGCACAGAAATTACCTCATCTAAGTAAGAGATGCTTAAAGCAGGGAATTAACGACTTGATAGGGTTATAAACAACACCACGGTTGTCCCCACATGAGCCAAGACGTCCCATCCGCGGCTAGCGGATAATGCGGAGGTGGTGGGAAATTTAGGCATAAGTTCTTTGTAGAGGTAAGGAATTCAGATGAGGTCATATAAAGTAGGTATATCCCTAATCCGCCATGACTGTTGGCCATTGTCTCCCGTCTGTCCCTTTGGAGTGAGGGACTGCTGCCCTAGAATGATTTTTATTTAAACCTTTCTCTTTTAAAAATATTTTATTTATTTATTTGACAGAGAGAGAGATTGCAAATAGGCAGAGGCAGGCAGAGAGAGGGGGGGAAGCAGGCTCCCCGCTGAGCAGAGAGCCCGATGTGGGGCTTGATCCCAGGACCCTGGGATCATGACCCGAGCCAAAAGCAGACGCTTTAACCCACTGAGCCACCCAGGTACCCCGGAATGATTTTTATTTAAAGATTTTATTTATTTGAAAGAGCAGGAGAGAGACAGAGCATACTCATGGTGGAAGGGGTCTGCGGAGGGAGAAGCAGACTCCCCACTGAGCAGAAAGCCCAACGTGGGGCTCAATCCCAGGACCCCGAGATCATGACCTGAGCCAAAGGCAGATGCCTAACTGACAGAGCCACCCAGGCACCCCTAGAATGAGTGTTTGATTCAAAATATTTCTAGAGCAATCTATAGACAGGTTCTTGGAAGTTTGATAAGATTGGCTTTTGCTTCGTTTTCAATCTTCAATAACAAGCTGTATATTATTCATCGCTGGGGAATATGGTCTTCATGAACCTCCTTTCTAGATCTGGGTGTCTCAGTATCAGCCTCTTCAAAAGCAAAGAACGCCTCATGTTGTGGAAGGTAAAACCCAACTTTTGTCTTTGTGGGGTCCTCTGCCCTCTGGTCTCCTTTTTGCTGTGTGGCCAGAAGGAAACAATGCTCCAGGTCTAGGAAGGAATCTTATCCTTGACATAATAACCTGTTACATTTCAATGCTGGTTTTTTTCAGGACGGACGGTTTCAGGCTCTATATAGAGCTGTTTGTCTGGTTTTGGCTTGTGTGTTCCTGCCTATGCTCTACTTGACTCTTTCTCAGGAAAAGTGACTTCTGGAGGCTTCACTCCCATGGCTTTTTTAGATCTCCAAATCCCGGTAAAGGCCAGTTTTCAGAGGGAGGTTGGAGCGGTCGTTCTGGTCTCCCCGGCTTATTCGGGGAGAGTTACTGACGCCCTCCAGCTGGGTCCCAAACGAGGCCAGAGACAATGTCATCTAATTCAGTATTACTTGTTTCAGAAATGGTTTTTCTAACGTATCAGTTTAGAACAGGTTTGTTTCTCCAAGTCCACTGCTCTGTGTAACTCACCATCCAATCAGAATCACTTAAATTACTTTCTTTCAAAATGGTACCACTTTTAAAGGTGGTTATTTAGTTAAAGAGTATTCATAGGACAGACACAAAAGCCAAACATAGCATTTTATTCCATGGGTAATACCATGAGGGACACACCACAGGACACAACTCTTTTGGGAAGACTATGAGATCACCAAGTTATACCCTTCCTAATGGTCAGGAAGCTTCCCCCTCCTGCGCTCTCTCCAGTGTCCCCATATTCTAGATGTCATTCTACAAAGCAGGAAGACCAAAACTGGCCATACTCTATCCTAAGTTTGTAAAATTTATCAGTTTGCCCTCTTGTACAAATAACAGAAATCCCATTTAAATTGGCTTAAACAAACAAAAAGGTTACAATTTAAGTAGCTGAGTATTCAGGGTGTAGTGGGGCTGCAGGTCCAGCTGGATCCAGGAACTCATCAGAACACAGTTCCTCTTAATCTCATTTCTTACTTTCTTCTGTGTGTGTACTATTGTCAGACAGGCTATTTCCTCATGGAGGCAGCAAGAACTGCCTAGAGCCTGGGAGGTAAGGAGGATCTTGGCATTGAGCGGATGGCTCCCGTCCACAGAATGGACATCGCGCGTCATTGCAAAGCAGCTGGGGAATGTGATGTCCGGTCATCACCACATTATCTATGGACAGTGGGTGGGATAGCATTGCTAATAGGGTAACAACAGATGATAGATCTAGGCAAGGTCTCCGGCTGATGAGCGTGTTTCATAAGTGCATCAGGTCACCGTTTCAGGGTTTTAGAATGATGTCATCAGGGAAATAAGAAGTCAGGGCACCCTATGCACCAAACAGGTGGACCTCCAGGATGCACAGGTAAATGTTCTCATTAAACACCCCAGTCTGATGACGTTTCCTAGAATACGGACAGTTTGTGCTTCTCACTGTGAACTTCAACTTCTACCAAATGTGTGCAGCAGAGCGCCCATTTCCTGTTGGCCACTAGCCGTGTGGGGCTGCAGGAGTGACATGTCCATTCTCAAAGCAGCCTCTTTTGCTGGAAGCGTGTGGATGACTCACGGGTCTAGCCCCTTCCTCGAATTGTGCAGAAGCATCGCTCACAAAGCAATCGCGGGTTCCAGGGGCTCTGCCGGACGTGGGAGGAGGTTGGGAACAGTAAGGACAGGGCTACCCGGTGGCGCCGCCGACTTCACGTAGAAAACACAAAAGCCTGACTCTCAGACCCGTGCTTCTGGGCCGCCTGGGTGGCTCAGTGGGTTAAGCCTCTGCCTTCAGCTCAGGTCAGGGTCTCAGGGTCCTGGGATTGAGCCCCGCATCGGGCTCTCTGCTCAGCGGGGAGCCTGCTTCCTTTTCTCCCTGCCCTGCCTCTCTGCCTACTTGTGATCTCTGTCTGTCAAATAAATAAATAAAATCTAAAAACAAAAACAGTAACAACCCAAAACCTGTGCTTTTCATGACCGTGGCTCTCGGACATAGGGGGATGTCCAGGGATCCGCCCCACCCTGCCTCCCAACCGGACTCCTCTCTCTCCAGCGTGACCCTGCCTGCAGGGGTGTAAGGTGGGCATTGCACAGACTCCTGGTGAAGGGAGTATGGTGGCGGGGGGGGGGGGGGGCTTGCGCTGTGCCCCTGCCCTGCCCATGGGGCCATCGTCTTGAGCCGGGCCGGAGTAATGGACCCCTTGGTAACACACACGAGGGTCCCTCTCCCGCCGCCTCTGACTTCGCTCACGTAGTTTTGACAGTTAGTAGATGAGAAAGAAATTCCTCTCATTTTCTTGTGAAGAACAGCCAGACTATGACTTTGGATCATTTTCCCTTCTGTGTCTACCTTTCCCCCCAAGAGCTCTGTTTGCACCCAGCTGGCCAAGCGCCTTCTCTGGCCTCGGGCTTCCTCCTTCCGGATCTGCCTCCTGAGGAGAAGACAACATGCATTCTGGCCACCGATCTTCCTATCTCTATGTCCTTTTCTCCTTCCGTTCCTGCATCTCTTGGTTGGACTACTCTCTCCTCCACCTCCTGGTTTGGACGTTTTCCCATTCTGTCGCACTTTTTAATAACGGGTTGAGATTTTGGTTGGGATGCCTCGTTGTTAATCTACCTTTTGAAAATAATTTCTTGATTGCCATGACGTTTATAAGGAGCCGTCCATCCCTTTCAGAGCAGAGAGGAAGGGTGCTCCCCCCGCGGTGCCAACGGTACGTGAAATCCTGTTTCCTGACAGCATGCTGGGGGTCGTCCCTCCATGGCTCTCCCTCCCTTGGCCATCCCGGTGCTAAGCTCCCGCCGCTCCTGCCGCGAGATTCCTTCAGCATCATCCACACCATCATGGACTTCAGAGCTGTTTCCAAAAAGGCCCCTGGGCAGATAGACTTTGCTTCCTGGGAGACCCATGCCCCATGTGTGGCTTTAAATAAATTGGGAAAAGCTTTATACGGTTCGTAGGACTCTTTTTCTAGTAGCTTCCCCAGAGCGTTTTCCGGCAAGGGAGGAGACCCTCGCCCTTTGCCTTCCATTTGAGTCCTCCCTGAGGAGGACTCATGTTTGTCAAAGTTCTGCTGTTTTAGAACATTGCCTGCCAAACCGCTTCGAAAATCACGAAGCATCTTGCTTGTCCAAACTCTGGTACACGTCTTTGAGAACTGACATGAACCCTTCCCTTCCTGGGTAATTTGTTTTGTATCGCGATGGAACACAGTGATGTTTTCCCATCTGAGCCTGATGTGGGGTTGGGTTCTTGGTCACACTGTCCTGCCGTCTGCCGATGACTTCGGGCTCTCTGGGCGATGACTCTTACCTTGCCTTGGCTCATGTTACCCACCTGAGTAGAGCAACAGGAAACGGGAAGACCATGGCTTATGCCACGCCTGGCTTAGGGGGTCATGACGATGGTTCGCTGCTCTGTTCTAGAAGGCACTCTTCAGACCGTGGTCACTGTCAATCCGGTCAGGTTTGACAGTGGGTTCTGCTGCATCGACCAGACTAAGAGGACAAACCTTTCAAACAAAGCTGACCACATCTCTCCTTCCAGGGCTGCTTCAACTCCTCTTGAAATTCCTGGAGCGCTAGCCTGTCTCACTGGCAACCCTTCCCCTCCACTTAAATACACCCACATCAGGAAGGCCAGGTCGCTCTTCCCTGCCAACCAGCAGATGCACACGTGTGTGCACACAACCACACATCACGAATGCCCTGGGGCATTCGTTTAAAGAATCCAAGTGCGGGCTCACTGGCGTTCACATCCGTCTACACTGAATGTCTGAACGTCACAGCTTTCTGTCCTTTTTTTTTTTTTCACATTTTAGGGAGGGAGTGGAGAGGCAAACTTTATAATTCTGTTCGTTTCAGTGGAAAAAGAAATTCACCTCTCGTGTTGCTAATATGATGATGAGACCGACCCACGTCGTCCACACCACAGCCACCAGATACAAACAGCCGTGTTTCCACGGCTAGAAGGAAGGAAAGCTTAACCACATTCTCGCCCACGTTGAATTCTTTCCTTTGTTCAATGTGATTTGGCAACTTTAGAGATCGTTTTATTTTAAAATTTTTTTCCTACTTGACAAACAGCATTTTAATTTTTTTTTTTTAGAGATCTTTTTTGAACTATTAAGATGTTGACACTTCCTCAAGTGTCCCCTGGGTTCCCCCACCACCGATTCCACTGCCCCAAATCTTTGTCCTTCTGAAAATGTGGAGGGACCATCTGTTATCAAAGGCCTCTAATCAGTGTATCTACCAAAGGATGCTGCCTTTTGTCTTTTCCTATCAGAATTCCATTTCTGGAGACTGGGAAGATTATTTAGTGAATTATTATTATTTATTACTATTATATTAAATTATTATTTATTAAATTATTGAATAGAATATCGGGGCTTTTTAAAGAAATATATTCCCCAACTCATAAATCCCAAGTTGTCAAAACCGGCGATAATGGTAGGAGATGGATACGACTTGGCGTCCGGTGCTGGGACACGCCGCGTGTCCTTCGTGGTTTGATTCCTCTAACTCTGCTCTCCGAGGGGGAATAAAACCGACGCGGTCAGGGATTCCTTGAAATATTTCCCCCCTTGCCTCTCGCTTTTCTGTCCGTCGAGACTTGTAAAGAAGAAGGACCTGGAGTTAGGTGGGAGGAAGTCCACGGACCCTGCAGACGCCCCTCCTAGAAAGAGGAGAGAAGGGGTTGCTAAGAGAGCGATCAGATTTACCAGATTAAAGGACAAGCCCCCAGTGACATTTGCATTTGAGATAAACGGTCCTTTGGATCAAAGGACATCCACAGCAAGATGTGGGACATGCTTATTCTAAAAATGCATCATGTGTGTGGCATTCAGGCTTCGCTGGGGGCTCCCGGTCACCCAGCAGCCCTGGCTATGGGGGGGGGGCGGTGAGAGCAAGGACAACGTACAGGAAAGACAAGAACGAGTCGGTACCTTCACATCTACAGGGACTCAGCCAACGGTACAAGGAGCACAAAGTAGCTTTGTGAGGAGTGAGAAGAAAGGGCTACGAAAAACTATGGATAGGAGAAGTAAAGGAATTAATGTCTCGTGGTGATGGCATTTCCTGCCTCACACTTTTTTCCTTGCGACTGTCTCAGAGAGGCTGACGGTCCGCACGTGTGCACGGGCACCTACCTTGCCTGGGATATGACCCGGCAGGTGGCGAGATGCAGAAGCAGGGGGTGTGTTCGGACTCAGGGCTCGAGGTCGTCCTCTCTGGTGCTGGCCGCCTGCCCTAACTGGCTGGACCTCAGTTGTCACGCTTGGGAACGGCAGCCAGAACCCTTGCCCTGCCTCCTTTCTGGCAGTGTTGTAGAAATAAGGCAGCATGATGGATAGGATGAAAGACTTTATGTCTTTTACGCCGTCAGTTCTAGAGGATCGGAGACTAGGTCTGTCCTGTTTGATGTGGGAAACAAAGTCAGAAGAGGAAATATTACATTTCCTTCCTACCCACAGCCCACTGATGAGTCCTGGAAACAGGCAGAGTAGGACCTTCCTCTAGGGACTCAGCTGCCTCGATGTTAATACCTTGCTAAGGGCAAAAGACAATCCTAGCCCGACCCCCAGGATCCTTTAAGTCTATTTTAACATATAAAAATTCCTTTGGAAACTCTCTTTATCTCTACCTCTCCCAAGATACATGCTGGAGATCATCCCCAAGTGTATGGCCCACCGATATACATCTGAAGGGTCTCATGACTTGGGTTTTATTAGACGGTAATAAATTACTTTTCCCAATCATAGCTAATCCCCATCAAGGTCCTGGAAACCTTGCTTCCAAAATTGCTTCCAAATTTGCTTCCAAAATTCCCAGAGAGTTAGGCTCTTCCTAACCCCGTCCCAACTTGAAAGTATATAATGGGCTACTCCTCGACCATCAGTCTTGTACAAACCGAAGAATTTGAACCCCTTTTTGCCGCTGATGGCCACACTGCATTTCTTGTACATATGTAAACATTTCTACACCCCGATTTAGTTCACAGCATGAAAATGACTGATGTGTAAATCATTACTGTTTGTCAAGGATGAAACCAACATGAAACCAACATTTGGTGGTTTTTCATAAGGGCCAAATATTTCTTTTCGTTTAATAAAAAGGGGATACATTCGAGCCTCGTCAAAGCCTGGACGCCCACATCAAGACTTTAACGGGCAGTCTTCCAGCTGGCCCAACGTGAGTGTTGCCTACTACAAACAGCCTGGGCACCGAGGGAGCGTTGGGGGACTAACAGGGACCATAAATCCTACCAGGGCTGCACGTTCAAGCTGAATGGCTGAGCCGGAAACATAGACACGATTTTGTTCAGTGGGCATCATCATGAAGAGTAAAGCTTGGAAGGTGTTTCTCCGTACTGGGGTCATTTCACGGTGCATCGGCATTTTTATCTTCAGTTCTAAGAAATTCCAATGGACTTGCTTTAAAAACATGCTCATGGACTTTCTCCCATCACAAAGGAAACTACTCGTTTATTATTAAGGATCTTAATCTCTCAGGGTTTTCTGTTCTGTTTCCAGCACCCATGCCAGGTGCTGGGGACTCTTGGGGCTGGACCCAAGTCCTGGAACAAGCTTGGGCTTCTCAGGCTATCTGGTATACCTGTGGTGGGTGCCCTCAGGCTGGGGTCAGACCACAGCTTCTCTGTGCACGGTCAGTTTTAACATGTAGGAGCATGATGGAGTCACGGTCGTTTGTGATGTCGCCGGCGTGCTCCCTCCGTGTCACTTGAACTTACCCTTTTTAGTCAACTCTTGGCATTTGTTGTCTCCTTTCCTGTTTAGACACGAGAATCATTCTCTAGAACTGGGCTATTGTGCCGGCCGCCTCACCGAATGTCTCACCTTCATGTCTACCTGCCCCGTTTGCCTTCTACTGGCCGGCAAATTAATTTCCCAGCCCATGAAAGTTACATCCTGTTCCAGGATCTTTGCATCACCCCTTCCTGAAACTCCATGCCCATTAGACAATAACTCCCCAGGAGTTCAGACCCACATCCAACAGACGTGGAGAGACATTACTGTAGCTCCTGGGAATGAGTCTCAGTTGACTGTATTGGGCCCTGTATTGGGCTCCCTCCTCAACAGGGAGTCTGCTTCTCCTGCTCCTGCTCTCTCTCTCTCTCAAATAAATGCATATATAAAATCTTTTTTTTTTTTTTTTTTTTGCGTTGTGGACAAAATATTTTATTAGTTTCTCATTTACAGGCCTCATCAGTGCCTTTGGTAGTTAAGAAACCATTTTACCACTAGCTTACCACTAAATGAAAAAAATTTTTCATCATCAAATCTTCAACATCTGTTAGTCACAGATGTGGGGGTTAAAATCCTTTAAATCATTTGCTCCTTGGACACGGCGTGTGGGCTGCCAAAAGGAAACCGGTGGTCGGCTCGAATCACCTGACGTCTGAGCATTAACACATGTTGGGTCCTCAGCATTTGGGTTCTATTCGCCCCAAGCCCTCCTCACGTTTAATGCATCTCCCGTGCCCTGATGAGAGCGGAAGGGCAGGAGGCTGGAGGCCAAGGGCTCAGGCTCCAGCTTCATTAGAATCACCTTGTGGGGCTGGTAAGTCACTGGCCTTGGCTCCCGGCCTGCCTCCCGGTCCCTGGGGTTCTTTGAAAATTACCGACTTCTGGTTTCCACCCCAGACGATATGCTTTAATTATTCCGTGGCAAGACCTGTGTGTGTGAGAGAGAGGAGGAGACTAGGGAAGCCCGTTCGGTGAAAATGACCAAATTATCATTTCCAGTTCTACGGAAGCCAAAGCTACTGCGGGAGGTAGTGTGCGGTGAGAGTTTACTTAAATTCTTGTGTCTCTTTTGACGAGAGAAGTCTAAGAATGTGTTCGGGTTTTGCCAGGTTACTATTTTTTTTTTTTTTAAGATTTTATTTTTAAGTAATCTCTGCACCCAACGTGGGGCTTGAACTCCTGACTGTGAGATCAAAAGTCCCAGTTTCTACTCACTGAGCCAGCGGGGTGCCGAGTCCCCAGTGCTCCCCACAGCCCAACTCTGTGAATAGTGCTGGGCTAGGACCAATGCTTAGAACAAAACCGGCTCTTCATCCTTGGGAATTCCAGCCGAAGTGCAGACTAACGCTGATCTCTAAGAACAACTCTTACTGTTTGAAAATTAATATACTAATTAATAATGACACCCATTCCCAACCGAGAAGTATACTCAAGAGACAACAGAACAACTAATTACTTTCTATCTGGAATCCTATAAATTCTCTCCAGCAGGGGTGTCTGAGTGACTCAGTCGCTAAGAGTCTGCATTTGGCTCAGGTCATGATCCCGGGGTCCTGGGATTGAGCCCCACATCGGGCTCCCTGCTCAGTGGGAGGCCTGCTTCTCCCTCTCCCACTCCCCCTGCTTATATTCCCTCTCTCACTGTGTCTTTCTCGGTCAAATAAATAAATAAAAATACGTTAAAAAAAATTCTTTCCAACAATCCAGTAGACCAGGTACTATCATTCCTTCTGTTTGATGCATGAGGAAATTAGAATTTCTTAGAAGATGACTTTTACCCAAGTAGGTATCAGACTGACTTAGCGCCATCTTCTGTGACCCTAAAACCAAGCTGGTCACGATAGAAGACAGATGGAGTCAGGTGGGCTTTGCAGGGAATGCGGTGAGGGCGGGTGCCCGTGAGACCGTCTTGCCTGGTCCTTCCTTCCAAGGGCCTCGGTGGAAGACCCACCTGAAGCATCATCTGAAAGGAGGTTGAGCCACGACAGAGAAGCCCACCGAAGGACGGGAGAGGACCCGTCCGTGATCAGTAGCCGTCTTTAAGCCACATCTCATTACCCCGATGCAGATCTGCAGTTGCTGTAAATTAACATTTCTATAAATGCCATAATTATCTTGTGACTAGTACCATTATATCACAATATTTTTGCATGTGTTGACAGTATTTATTTAGAAAATGTCAACATTTACAATACACCACAATTTGTCAACTTGCGTTGATGTTTCTGTTCAAGAAAAAAATAAAAATTAAAAAGAACGCGCCGAGCATCCTTTGTCGGAGGATGGGTCTGCCTCTTGTAAATTAACTGCCGCAGGTGTGAGAGAGACGGTCCGTGAGAAGGGAGGTCGGTGGGGAGGGGCGTTCCCAGCTTGTTTGTCCAATTAGGATCTTGTCTTCATAATCAGATCAAAACCCCATGCAAACTTAGGAGAATGAACAAAACATCCCCTAAGACCCCGAACTACATCATCCTCTCTTGAAGACCTGTTTTCTTCTGTCCTGAGGCAGTGTTGCCCTCAGGTGAGGAAAGAAGTCACTCTCAAATGAGAGAGAAAAGAACAGTGGGAGGGAAGGTGTCAGAGGCGTCCACACAGGGAGCCCAGCGTCTTGGGGTGAGCAGCAAATGGGCAGGACGTGAGGAGGCTGCACACAGGGGCAGGTCATGTACACCTGCCCAGCCTCTGTGCCCAGCTCCGGGGCACCTGCTGAACACCTGTCAGCCAGTACGGCTCGCTCTGGCCGTCGGCCCTTGGCAGGTGCTTCTGACCCTGAATTTGCATTCCAGTAAACCTTTCCGCTGTCTCTTCCTGCAGAAATTAATACTATCCTGGGTCCCGTTTTGGCGAGAAGGCCCCGTGTGTCAGGGCGATGATCCCCATTTCAAAATAAACATTTTCTGGAAACATGTTTCGGGGGTATAGACTTGGGGTGGACCACGAGAATTTGACTTTTTAACGGTGTTCTGACTTTTACAGCGTCAGAAAGGATGCTCCTTCCTAATTCTGGGGAGTGACCCAGGCGCTTCCAAACATGGAAAGTCCGGCCAAGGAATAGTGTTTACGGATTCAATGGTTTTCTGGGTGAGACCTTTTCTGTTTGGGACTCTCGAGGTTTCAGTCACTTAAGAAATAGTACCTCCCCCAACAACACGTCTTAGCAGCCCAGACTCTTTCTTCTACTGGGGAACCCTGATTCTGGGGGTACATGCTTGTTGCCTCCTCTGAGCTGTGATGGGAAAGCAGAGCCTTTGGCCTTTGAGGGTGTGCAGCGCCCCCTAGTGGGAGCCCGTCTACAACCTGCACCTGCTCTGATGATCTTGGAGACACACTCCTTGTCCCACATCTGGCCGGGGCGGGGAGCGACTCCTTCAGTGACTTAACGCCCGGCGGCGGGGTCTCCAAAGTCACATGCACACACTTACAGCACACGGAGCCCCAGACACACCCACCCGGAGACCTAAAATAAACTTAAATTCCTCTCGAATATGTTTTGGTTGCTCAAGTCACCCACTGCCACAGTCAAAGATCCTAAACTTGCCTATCTCTGCCGAAATAGGCGGTCTCGGTCCCCCCTACGGCTTTCTGTGTTTGCAGCACACACTTTTGTTATTTTTTCTAGCTCTGCTGTCTCCCTCGGCATCAGGTTGCCTTCCCCATATTGAAAGTGTCGCGAGCTATGCCAAGGCAGACCCTGAAATGAGCCAAATGAAATCTTACCATTAAAAGGAAATCATTTTTTATTCAAACAAACGTGCCCTTGACAGGATTTAATACCTTGTTGTATTTAAATCAATAATAACTGTGAATTATTGAACATTTGCAAGGGGCAACGCAAAATTAGCTACTGGGCCTGTTTCCAGAGTTTGGGTAAATTTATGACAAATGGGATATTGACTAATAATATTTTAAAAGCCTTTTAAATTTTTCAGCCCTTCTGGTTACAAGGAATTTATTAGGCCAAATACTGTAAGATGCAATGAAATAGATTCATTCTCTTTTTGAAATACGAGTAGACAATATACCGGGATACCATGTAACCGTAAACATAAAGCTTTTCCTTTATGTATATTTCTACTTTAAATTACGGGTGGTGCTTTCAAGTTTTCATGCCAAGAAGCACCCCGAACGCCCAAAATTAAAAGAAGAGCTCTCGGATAGTTCATAAAAAGTAAACATCCCAATGCTAGATTAAAGTTTATGTCTCTGTTCCTTGAGCCGTTTTCTTTGCAAAGTTGTCTCTCGAACTGACTCGAGAGTGAGTGCACACAGAGCTCACAGAGTAGAGACCGTTCGAACCTGGTCTCAGAAGTGATACCAGGAGTGGTTTTATTCATATGAAATGTGGGTTTATTTCTGTCCAAGCTAGTGTGGTTTTCCTGTCAATGTTGAAACAGTGTGTTGAGAAATTATTCTTACTTTTCTTTATTGTCAAGGGTCAAAAACCAAATGTCCTACAGTGGGTCTACTCTCCCCCTAAATTTGTGGCATTACGGGCACTCTCTCCTTTATTCATTATTTATGGTATTTCCTAGCTCTGCAGACAGATGTTCATTACTGGAGGAGAGAGAGCTACAGGCTTCATTTTCCGAAGGACAAGCTGAGGGAGACCTACATTAGCATCACCAGCAGAGGTCCTGGGGTAGCTCTCTACTGACCTCCTATTAGATCCTCAAATAGCGTGTTGCAGGGGGTGCTTGGGTGGCTCAGTGGGTTAAAGCCTTTACCTTTGGCTCAGGTCATGATCCTGGGGTCCTGGGATCGAGCCCCGCATCGGGCTCTCTGCTCTGCAGGGAGCCTGCTTCCTCCTTTCTCTCTCTCTGCCTGTCTCTCTGTCTGCTTGTGATCTCTGTCTGTCAAACAAATAAATAAAATCTTTTAAAAAAATAGATTATTGTGGGGGGAAACTGTCAACATGAATAAACAAATCCTAACAGAAACCCCAGACATGTTGCTTGTGGTATGTTTATTAACAACAATTTCTCTTCCCGGAAACCTGCCTTGTGACGACCATCAATAGGCCATCAGAAGAAACACAAAGATTTGTTTATGTGGAATTTTGTCTCATTATTCACCTTATCCTACATACCCGGGCCCACCGCCCGGAAAGCTGCGAAACTTATCATTTCAGAAACTGGTCTCGTGCTCAAGTTTTGAAAAAAGATTTTTCAGCTCGACTCCCAACAGACAAAAAATTCATGTTGTCAAGACAATGGAGAGCGATGGTGCGCTCCAAGGGGCAGTGATTGTTTTTCTCTGTCTCTTGCCTCCAAAAAAGGAGAACTTCCATTTCTCTTTTGTTTAGGGCAGAAAAAAAAGAAAAATATGGGCTGTGCCCAAACTGAGTCGGAAACCAACCCATGTGGGTCACAGAACACCTCTCAGGTATGAATAAACTTGTCCTTCCGTGGGACAAAGTGAGAACCTGGAAGCTGGTGACTCTCCACCCGCACCTCTGTCACCTGGGACTTGAATAGGATGCCACTAGCTCCCTGGGCTTTGATGTCTCCAGTCGCAAGAGGGACACAGGCATGCTGCTGCCTGTGCAGAAGACACAGGTTGGACGGAGGGAAGGAAGGCGGCGCCTTCACCGCCAATGACCTTGCTTCATCCTGAGATCCTGCTCCTTGCTCAGGCCTTTGAGGCTCTAGCCTGCACCGAGGAAGGTCCGACGCTTCTAAATCAAGTTTTTGCTAGTGGGGAGATCCTGGAATCTTACCTTTTTTCTTAGGAATTTTACCTTGTTACACATCCAAAATCTACCACATTCATCTAGTGTAGAAAGAGAGAATCAATTTCTGTTTGTTTGAGTCACTGGAAACATTATGTATTCATTAAGAAATAAGCACGGAAGGGTATTTTTTAAAAGAAAAGTGCTAAAGCATCCTCAAGGGCAGTCTTCTTTAATTTTCTATTTTCTCAAAAAAAAAAAAAAAAAAAGGAAATCAATATCCCAGAGGAAACAAATGCCTGTCTGAGATGCTCACTTTCTACCCATGGAATCTTAACTTCCGGTACGTCAGACTGTGACCTTACTTGGAAATTGGGTAAAGATGGGGTCTTCCTGGAGTATGGTGGGATCCTAATCCATTAGGATCTGTGCCCTTATAAGAAGGGGAATTTGAACGTAGACATCATACAGGGAGACCATGCCATGAAAGTTGGGAGGTGCACTGCCGTGAGTGGGGGATTTACCAGTAGAGGGGAGAGAGCCCTGGATGTACCCATCCCTGGAGTCTTCCGGGGAGCACTGCCCTGCAGACCCTTGACCTCGGGCTGCTGGCCTCCAGAGCTGTGAGGCAAGACGTTCTATTGTTCTAAGCAACAACCCCCCCACCCCCCCCTTCTGTTATGGCAGCTCCAGGAAACTTGGGCACTGGTCTGTTCTCGGTGATCGTCACTCTTCCGGCCCTGCTCTGATTTCATCTGTGACTGTGGGTTTCCTTCCTAACACATTTCTCCAGGAGACCCGCTGCAGGTGGCCCGTGAGAGAATAAGTTTGCTGTAATCCCTGCTGAGCGGGAGGCAAATGGGAACACAGGCTTGGAGTTCAGGAAGTTCAGGGACTCGGGCTGGATCTCTGAGGGCAACTTACTACTACCGTGGGGCTTGGGGAAATCAATTAATCACCTCTAGGCCCCAGCTTCCTCTTCTGCGAAACGGGTTAAAAGCACTTCCCTGGAGAACCTGGCACATAAAATAATCTGAGAGCAGGTGGTAGTTATTATTATGCTTGAAACAACTTGGGTTTTGAAGGATGTGTGTGTGTGTGTCTACATATCTATTACTACTGTTCTATTCCATTAATGACAATGCTTGTTTACATCCTCTTGAGTAAGACTGTAGGGCAACTGGCATTAATCTTCAATGAAGGGTTCTAATCCTAATCCTAAAATCACGAGGAACCCAGGATCTTTCTGTCCTATTGCTCAGCATTCCTGGGGTGTAGTTTGGTCCAGACGGTTCACCACTGCATCCCAGGACAGCCAACTGGGAAAGGATATGGGGAAACAAGAACATTTCCCAGAAGAGACCCACATTCCATTGGCTAGAACCTGGACTTGTGGCCACGTCAGGCCAGTGTAGCCTTGGTCCTGAGCAGCCAATGCAATTCAGTGCAGAGAAGTGGAAGGTAGAACTTGGGTGAACTGTCTCACTCCCAAACATACATCAGCACAGAGCTGTTGGCCAACAAAGTATAGTTAATGCATTATTTTTTTTTGTTACCATTATAACAATGATTAATATCCAACACTGGCAAAACGTCTCCTGTCTTAAGCAAAGAGAACAATTTCCATATCATTGCTGGGGAGGGACGCCTTTTCTCTATCTTTCAAGGCCCTTCCCGCTGCCCTAAGAATTAAACAGACACAAAACAGATTAACAGTAGGAATGAAAATTAATTGCATACATACTGGGAATCCATATAAACATTAGAGATTCCAAACGCAGGCAATATGATGTACATAAGTCATTCTAGCCTAAGGAGAAAGGGCTAGGGTCCTGAGGCTTCCAAGGGAAGGAAGGTAACTCACGGGAAAAATGGAAAGAACACATGTTTGGTGAACAAATGTTTGCCGGGCCATCCAGGAGCAGTGGGACACAGACAGGACTTTGGAACAAACAGGCTTTGCTCGTGTTGAAGAGGAAACATTTTTCTCTACCTTTCAAGATTCCTCTAGCAGTCCAAGGATTAAATTTACATGAGATGGAATAATAGGAGAAAAACCAAAGTTTATTTATGTGTGCCCCGAGGTCCAATAGTCAAATTGAGGCCTAAAGAAATGACCAAGGTGGGCCGTTGTTATGCTTTTTCGACAAAGAGATGATAATTCCGTGAGGAATTGACAGGACATAGAAGACTTAACCTTGGGAGTTGTAAGAAATGTGGAGAGAATGTGTCCTGGGCTTGTAAATCCGTAGAAGCACAAGGTCTGTTCATACAGCCTACTTCGCTCTGGATTCCCCTCTGCTGATATGTTTTCTCTTTTCCTCCTGGTGCAGGCAGAGTACCTTTCACGTGGGAGGTTTATCTCCTGGAAACAAGGGGTGGGTGGTTCAGAGTGGTCTTCTTGCATTGGCTGTTTCTTAAATAACTTTTAATTCAAAATAATCAGTGCACCAAAGTGGCACATTTTGGGGTGGCCGGCCCTTGGTCCCTTCTCTGGCCTCCACCCTGTCTACCACAGCTAGCTCGTATCTCAATGTAGTTATCTATGGTGATCGCTCCCTTCTGGGGACGGGTTCTCTATTTAGCTTTAGCTAGTGGGGAGGGAAAAAAGGAAAACTGCTCAAGACTTCTGCTTCTTAAAAATAATCAGCCTAAAATAATCTACATAGCAAGAGACACATTTTGGGGTGGCAAATTTTGCTCCCTTATACCATCAGTTAAAGATTTCCTACCACCATTGCATTTATAATAAGGTTCACCGCTTTGCATTAGAATTTGTTTTATAACTATGGGGACATTATCACCCCTGGCTCCTAGATGGTCCTGCCATGGTCAGTGCTATGAGACACCCTTCCATCGTCCAACACAACACAGGAAACTTGGAAAGGAGTCATGCCTCTCTCCATGCAATTATATCCCCACTCCACAGCGATCCCTGTGCTGTGTTCTATAATTTTAAAATGATGAGATTTAAGGAAACAGCTTCCTATTACTGAACCCAATTATTGAACATGTTTTACTCCCTCCCCGACATAGTAAGGTTACAAGACAGGAGAAAGTTAGACATGAGGGATGATGCCTGACAAACAGAAGGAGTAGTTGAGAGCATCCTGAGCCTGACTTTCACGTGACTCCCCTCAAATTGGTTTCTTAAATGACCAGAAAAGCTTCTGAGAAAAAAAAAAATGTGTGTTCGGGAAATGAGTCATTGTTCCCATATGATACATAGTGCCTTTTATTTTTATCATCAATGCAAAATCTGATTTGTATGCTAAATTATTAATAGTTTTCTCTCTATATTTTGGAAAATGTTTTAATTTTAAAGATGAAAAGGCAACATTTAAATGGGAGAAATAAATTACTGACTATGAAAATATCTGTAACTAGGGGACAGAATTGCTTATCTGCTAAAGACATGTGTCAAAAATAAGGAAACATATCAAAACAGCTAATTCACCTGTCAGATTAATATTTTTGATTGGATGCACGTTGCTAATGGAAAAATAAAAGAGCATTTTTTTTTTTTAAGCTTTGGGTGAGTTTGTGAATTTAATTCCCATACTTTTTTGGAAGCATGATTTTCTTCTGTGCAATTGCATAATTGTCCCGTCGCTTCCAGCAGCTCATAGCAGCAGAGATGGGAGAGAAGGAGCTGCTTCTCTGTTCCTCTGACGGCAGGTCAAAGCTGTGTGGATCTCAGGGACCTATTACAACAGAGTCAGCAGGTAGAATATTGGTTTGGGGGTATTTGAAAAGAGGGCATCTGGCTGGAGCAGGAATCCCATGCATGCTGAGAAAGATTGTGTTCTTTTGCCTGGGGCAGGAGCTTGGAATGTAGAAGCACCCAGTGGGGAAAGTGGGGCTTGGTGCCAAGGAGATTGAGTGTGGGTAGGAAGAGGAGAGGCGTCTCTGGGGAATCGTGCAGGTATCCATAGGAAAAGGAGTCAGCTTTCAACACCTGCTGGGTCCTAGAGTTACGCTGTAAGCTACCTTACCACAACGTTTAACCAGGAAGAATATGCTTACTCCGTGTCTCTCCCTGGGGGTAAAAACCTTCTCTAGTGGGGGACGGGGCAATGCTCAGTGGGGATAGATACAAATTGAATCAGGGATAACATCTTATTTATGTCAAGTTTTTATTTATACAATTAATATAATTATTTTCAAACTATACATTGAGGCTGCATTATCTTCAAGATAAAACTGAATATAGAAGAGTGTGTTAGAGTCATAGTAACAAGCATAAGAAATGAACCTTCTGATCGCAGTGCACTGACACAAGAAAATTCTTCCCTCTCCTATTCCTGGCTCTCGGAGGTCTTTCCAGGTCAGCGTTGAGAACCTGGTCCCTTCTACTCTCTGTATGTGTCGATAGGAAAGAGAAAGCAAAAAGGGGACACTCCCACTTCCTGTGCATGTCGGCCCTGAAGGGACCCATCCCCGCTGTCCACACGTACAACTAGTTGCACATCCCCATCTAGATGCCCGTGGGTGGCAAATACCATTCCTTGCTGGACAGCTGCTTCTCTGTGACAGCTCACACGTTGGAAGAGGCAGTACGTGTTTTTGGCAGAGAGCATCCTTCCTACATCAGAAAGTGTGAGCTCTAAACCCATGGGACTTCCTAGTCCCGCCACCGGAGGAGGAGGAGGAGGAGGAGACAGGCTTATCCCTCTGAGCAGGAAGAAGAGGAGGGGGAAGGGACAGAGGAGAATGACTTCTCGGAGCACTTCCCTGAAGTCCCAGTGGCCCAGCGTGCCAGAGGCACATGACACAGGGGCTCCCAGGGGGACAGGGCAGATGTCACATGAGGGGATCGACACAAAGGAGTGTTGTCTCAGCAGAGGTTTCTGAGTTGAAGAGAGGCTAGCTAGACATCCAGGCAAACACAACACCCATGGAGAAGCCCCAGAGGTAGGAGAGAGCATGACACATCCTGGGGTTGATGTGGTTCCCGTGGTCTGCGCAGGGTCAACGGATGTGACCGGGCAGCGGAGCGGTGTGGGGTCCGGCGGCTCCTGATAACTAGGCAGAGGCCACGTGATGACGGACGTTGTTACCTCACCGGTCCCTGGGTCTTTAGCCTGAAGGCCAAAACGAGCCAGTGGAATGGCAGTGATGTAATCCTATTTGTATTTCGGGAAGACCCCGGGAGCTGTAGGGAGAAGGGTCTGGAGAACGCAGGACTGAAAAGGTGGCCCCCTGGTCCCTGGACTCCAATCTCCAAACCCTGCAGCAGAAGCCAGCGGGAGCTCACTCTGCCTTTGCAGGCTGGTTTTTCACCTGGGTATTACTTGGGGTCGTGTCGACGTTTCACTATGTCTCCTCAGCCCAGAGCTCAGAAATAGTTAACATGTCGTTGCTGCTGATTTGCCATAAATCATTCTTCATCGTGGGCTTCGGCAGACCCCACACCGATTAAGTCTGTTGTTGGCGGGAGCTAAGCCCGGGTTCCAGGCACTGAGGGACCCAACACAGAAACAGAATCCAGTTTTCTGGAGATTCTCTCCCTCCACACGCACAAATTTACAGTCATACATTTATGTGCATATAGAGAAGCTGGAGAGAAGCAATGATATACCAGGTGCAAAAAATGTACAGGTACAAACAGAGAAGGGAATTGACTGATTTTCTTCTCCCTGCCACGACTTTTTAAAAAATATACATATTTTAAGTCATCTCTACACCCAACGTGGGGCTCAAACTCATGACCCCGAGATCAAGAGTCGGATGTTCCTCCGACTGAGCCAGCCAGGCACGCCCCTGCAATGTCTTCTCCAAAAGGGTTCAAGATGGAAGCAAGAGAGGCCAGCCAGCCATCTTCCTTCTGGCCCCACACATGCAGGGGCTGCTCCCACACAACGGGCCACGGGACTCATGAGATAGTCAATGGGCAGAGTGGGACTGAGATTGAACGGATCTGTCATTGGAGTCCAGCTCATCTGTAAAGTCACTGGAGATCTTCCCTCTAACTGCAGTGTCCACACGGAGGACAAAGACTGTGGGAGTAGCGTGCCCCCCACCCCCCTTTTCCAGCTGCGAGAGCCTGATCCCTGAGCACGTGGGACCAGCTGTCCATGGCTTCCTTAATGTAGTCTTTGCACCTCACGGGGCACCCCCACATCTGGGCACAGCGGGGGCGCTCTGAGTGGGCACGCCGCTCCGGAGGGATCTGAAAGACAGATGTCGAGCCCCATGGACCGGAAGAAGCAAAAGGCTCCAGGACAGCTCCCACTGTGTGAGGGTCCGACTGGGATCATTAAATGTCGTAACCCCTATCGTACGCGTTGTTTTGCCTCGTGTCATTGGAAGAGAAAGGCCCTGTTTTTTGCAGGCGTGTGTGTATTTATACACACGCACATGCTGTGTTTTACACATTATGTACTTATGATGAAATTAATTTTAACTTGAGGCATTATGATATATAAATATTCATAACTGTGATTGGTTGGTGGCTTAAAAACCTAAATTTGGTGATAAGAAAAATAAAGCAACGTTGAGGTTCTTGTGCAAGAAGAACACGTCGGACCCCGGGGTAAGCCACTTCGCGAATATTGAAAACTGGGGTCCCGGGGAAATCGAGCCCATCAGAGGTCCCTTCGGCCAGCGGTGCCATCCGGAAGCGTGATGGAGAGAATCTCGGTGAACCCTATTTCAAAGTGATTCATTCCCTGAAAATGTCCTTCATTCTGTTCCCTCCAGAGGTGGATAGGGCCCGACACCCCATGAGACATGAGGTTGGACCCTCCCCCTCCAAATGAGCCCATTTCCCTTGTTGTGTAGCCTTTGAGGGCGCGGCGGACGGCGGTGGATTAATCAGAGAACGACTCTCCTTCCTTCACTTATTCAGTCAAGAAATCTTTGCTGGGCATCGACTATATCTAAGCCCAGTTTTGCATTCTGAGTAGACCGACCTGAATAACACTAACCTTATTCTGGAGAAGATTTAATCGACTGGAAGAGAGTCAAGTTTGTGCTCTACTGACCTTGAGAAATGTTGTACGGTCAGATAATGAAAACATCTACTCGGAGGCCAAATTCCAGCCCAACCCTCCCCTGGCTGTGTGATCTGAGGCCAATCACTTAACCTCTCTGGGCATCAATTTCCTTACGGGTAAGCGATGGGCGCTAACCACAGCTTGCGTCCTGGGATTGTGATGGAGGCTCTGTGATGTCATGTATATAGGATATCACTGCCCTCATAATGAGTGTTGGGTGAGGAGGAGGATTTCTCGTCCCCTGGAGGACACAGAGCCTCGATTCATGATTCACCAAGGGGTGGGGTTGGGGCAGACAAAACTCTCTGGAGGAGGATTCGTACGGGTCTTAGCAATTCCCTTGACTATTACAAAATAGGTAAATAATAATGCACATTTAGCAAAATAATTGTTAATTGAGAGAAGGCAGAATTCTATATATGCTTGGTGGGGATATGGAGAATATAGCAAGTGTTCTCAGAGGGAAAGGGTGTGAGGAGAGGAGGCTTCCCCACCTCTGCCCAAAGCTGACGGAGGAGGAAGACTAGAACGTCAAGGCATTTGCATGTTTTGTCAAAGAAAGGTTTTGTCGTACAAACCCTAGAGTCATATATACACTTCTGTGCACAGGTTAAATAAAAAATTGGGGGTCACCAGCTGAAACCCAGTTGGATCAAGGAAGTCCTTAGAAATAAAGTCAGTGTTTTGGTTGCTGAAATAAATTCAGGCATTTTTACTGAACAAAGGAACCAGAATTGGGGGCAGGAGTGGTTTGGATGATTCTGTCCTATAACAGAGGGTCTTCTGCTTCGGGGGTAAGGTTGGTTTTGAGAAGTAAGGGGTACCGTTAATCAGGATAAATGGAACAGCAGGTGTCTGTCTCTGCGCCACCATGCCACACCTCCCGGCAACAGGTGCCCAAGCGTGGGCTGGCTGTATCCAGGACGTACCCTTGGCTTCTGTGAGTGGAGTGAAGATTCCTTATTTAGGCTGAGAGAATTAATTTCGTTTCAGCCAAAGTGGTATTTAGTACTTGCATTTGCTGGGGCTTCTCCCCCTAAGAAATCATCGTGCTGTTGTGGACCAGGACGTCCTTGCCCAAGATGGCGGACTCAGCAAAGACGCCAGGGACTCATGAGTCCGGCAACTCCGTCCCTTCCCTTTAAAGTCTTCTTTGTAACTCTTGAAGATGGCAAAGGCCAAAGAGACCCTTGTGAATTGCCTTGCTTTCCATACTGATTGGTATTCATGGCAATGGCGTCTGCATGTACAGGCTGACATTAACAACAACCCAAAAATAAGACTTGGAAATACGCATCACTCTTACGAACGGAGCCCACCTACTGCCGACATACTCTTGGGCCGTTGCTTTTGCCTTGATCCAATTAGTGTTTCTCAGCCCAGGCTGTGGAATGGAATGAATAATTTCAAGAGCTTTTAAAAATCGTCCTGCCTGGGACTCATCCCCACCGATTCTGATTCAGTGGTGCTGAGAAGAGATCCGATCGATGGTGCTACTAAAGACCTTCTTGGGTGATTATAATGGGCAGTCAGAGCCGAGGCCCCCACGCTAGCTCTCGTGATCTTTGCAAGGCAGATTTATCATTTGCTCTGGGATACGTGTCCTGACATGCTCTGGAGGGTTTCTCTCATGCCAGAGGGGGGGCAATGTCAGAACACTTGAGATACACCCCACCACGGCCATTTCACACGAGCATCAACATGCACCTGTCACATGGGTTATGACCAGTGGCACAAGATCCCTGGAGCTGGGAACTCGGGGGATGTACTTCTAATGATAAAATAAATGTTCTGGTGTCAAAGTCACACCCTGTGCAGGAGAATATAGCTGTGGGTTAAGTCTAACAATGGGCAAAATAAACCAGAAAGTTAGGAGAGGGGAGCATCGATTTTCCTGTGTTCCTGACTTCAGGAGTCATGTGAGCCTATGAGACAATAATCCGTTTCTCGTTAATTAGGGTTCTCCCCATCTTAGGGTTCCTCTTACCCCTTGCGTCCAGGATGTGCAGAAAAAGAAAGCTCACAAATCGTGATTCTTTAAAAAAATTATGGTGATTGAAAAACATCAGGGGCACCTTCGTGGCTCAGTGGGTTCTGTGTCCAATTCTTGATTTTGGCTCAGGTTGTGATGTCGGGTTCATGGAATCGAGTCCCGTGTGGGGATCCATGCACGGCTCGAGACTCTCTCTGTCTGCACCCCTTCAACGCTCTCTCTCTCTCAAATAAAGAAATAGAGTTTAAAAAATTACGGTGATTTAAAAATATCTCTCAGACCGACAATACCCTCAAGTCTAAGGACAGCTTTCTTGAGATACAATTCACATAACATCACACGCATCTTTTTAACGTGCACAGCTCAGTCGTTTTTAGTGCATTCGCAAAATTGTACAACCGTCCACCACTGTCTAATTCCAGAATATTTTTAAGACCCTATTAGCGGTCACTCCCCTTACTCCCCAACCGCTGGCCCCTGGCAACTGATGACCAGTCTTTATAGGTTTTGCCAATATGGATATTTCTGGTAACTGTGATCATAGGAAAAAATGGTACCATGATACTAAGACGCCAGGATAAATGGAATTACGGGACAGCCTTTTGTGTCTGGCTTTTTTCACTTAGCCTAATGCTCTCAAGATTCATCATGTTCTAGCCTGTAGCTGTCCTTGGCTTTTAGGACAGGATAACATTCCATTGGATGGATGTGGCATATTTTATCATGCCTCAGTGGAGGGGAATTTGGCTCCATTCTTGGCCATTGTGAATAATGACGCTACAGTTCTTGCGTTCACACTTCTGGGTGGACGTAGGTTTTTGGTTCTGCTGCACACGTATGTAGGAGTGGAATTTCCCAGTGATGTGGTCACTGTGTGTTTAACAGTTTGAAGAAGTGCCCAGATGTCTTCCAAAGCAGCTGCACGATTTCACGTTCCCATCAGCAGCGTGGGAGGGTTCTGGTTTTTCCACACCCTCGCCGATATATGTTATTTCCAACTTTTGAATTTAGAGCCATCCTAGTGGGTTTGAAATGTTACCTCATCGTGGTTTTGATTTTCATTTCCTTGATGACTCAGGACGTCGGGCTCACTTTTATGTGATTATTGGCAGTTTTTGTGTCTTTTTATTATTTTTTAAAAGATTTTATTTATTTATTTGACAGAGAGAGATATCACAGGTAGGCAAAGAGGCAGGCAGAGAAAGAAGGGGAAGCAGGCTCTCTGCTGAGCCCAATGCGGGACTCGATCCCGGGACCCTGAGATCATGACCTGAGCTGAAGGCAGTCACTTAACCAACTGAGCCACCCAAGCACCCAAATCTGAGCTTTTAAATATGAAGTGCCTTGCATTTGAAAGTTGGGTAACGAATCCATTTTTTTTTTTTTGACACTACAGGATCTAAAAGTTAAAATGGTCTGTGGGTCTGATTTAATAGACCACGTGCCCCCGACCGCTGACGTCAGCTGCCTCACCTCAGCTTGTGCAGATGTAAAATAAGAATAAGAGTGCTTGGCTGACAGAACAGAAGGACTTAAATTCATCATTTTAAATCATGGCTCTTGGAATATATGAATGTTCAATAGATGTTGGTTTGTCCAGTTGTCCCCAATAATTTACTGACTCGCTAATTCTCTCTTGATTCCTTCCCCAGGGAAATCTGTGCCTAACAGGCAGAAAGTCTATGACTGTGCAACTCCAATCGATATTCCAAACAGAAATCACCCTTTGAGTTCTAACTAAGTGGCATCTCAAGTTCCGGAAAGGGAACCTGCAAGCCTGGAGGTCAATTCATCTTTCAGGTCAAGCCTTTGAGTTATGGTCTAAAGCACTGAGGTTCTTCCAGCAGGGGTTTCCATTTTTTAAAAGATTTTATTATTTATTTGACAGACAGAGATCACAAGTGGGCAGAGAGGCAGGCAGAGAGAGAGAGGGAAGCAGGCTCCCTGATGAGCAGAGAGCCCGATGCGGGGCTCGATCCCAGGACCCTGAGACCATGACCTGAGCCAAAGGCAGAGACTTAACCCACCGAGCCCCCCAGGCCCCCAGGTATTTCCATCTTGAAAGGAGACCCTCTTCTCGGTACATTTGGTGGAATTCCTTGTTAGCTCTGCTTCTTCTGTCTTCTCTGTTCAACCTTTTATTTGGGGAAGGAATGTGTGATTGAAGTATTTTGTTTGCCCATTTTTCTTTCTAGACGCCCACCAAGAATTAATCTCCAGGAAGTCTGGGGGTCCCCCCCACGCTCTGCTCATCCATGTAGTCCCGCTGTCTGTCAGCTAATGGATGCTCAGCAAGGCAGAGCTGACTGGCTATTTAGGAATGAATAAACACCTGGTTTTCAGCAGAGGGTTCCTTCTGCTCCTCATCTGGGAGAGGGAGCAGGGTGAGTTGAATTAGGGTGCAGCTATGCTGTCTGCATCTCTGGGCCAAGGAGTGCCTCCCCTTCAACCACCTCCACTCCCACCCCCATGGCCCCTACGGGGGCAGGTGCTCCCACCCAGGGGTCTGCAGGGCAGACAAGGCCAGGCCGAGCCCAGACTCTCCTCCATCTCCGGGTGCTTCCTGCTCCCGCAGCATCCAGGCCTCGCTCGCGGCCACCACGGACGAGCGCCTTCGGCACACCTCAGGTCCCTGGCTCCCCGTGCCCGGGCGCCCCCAGCTGCCGCCTCCTCCCACCTGTGACTCCCCTGCGGCTTCCCGAGTCGGCCCCAAACCACCTCCTCCCCCGACTGGGTTTTCTTCTCCAAGTCCACCAGCAGCGTCCACCTCGTCTGTGTGCTCTGATGGGACCTCAGACCTCATTCCTTGGGGGCGTCTGGAAACAAGACCCTCTTTCTCAGAGGCAGAATGTGGCCTTGCATCCCATAAACGACCCCGGTGACGGGGCACAGTGAGGGGGGGCGTGGGGCACCCCTGCATGTGGGAGGGGAGCCGGGGCCTCACGACCGCACTTGGGATTCTTTAGATAAACACCCTCTATACAAACACCCATTTTTCTTTTGTTTTTATCATTTCTTTATTTGGGCAACAAGCTGGCGGTGCTCAGGGAGGAGTAGGAAACGTCACAGCACGTACTGGAAGGTTCTGTCAGTCCAGGTTTGGATCAGGGTGGACAGCGGGGACCATCAACCCTTTCGTGTTCCTCGCCCCACTGCATTTAGGATAAAGCTTACATACGAACAATTATACGAAGAACGGGTCATGGGTATAAACTTGCCATTGCAAGGTAAAGTTCTAGGGGTGAGCTGTATGGCGTGCTCCCAGTAGGGAACGATACTGTATATTTGATACTGTATATTTGAAAGTGTCTAAGAGAGTAGGTCCTAGAAGGTCTCAGGCCAAGGAAACATTTTGGTAACTATGTTAAGGGATTGATGTGGACTAAACTCCGGGTGGTGATCATTTCACCACACATACGAATATGAAAGCATTATAGTGTCCGCTGAAAACCACAATGTCATTAATTTAAAAGAAAAATAAATGCCATCGGAGGCTTTTAAGTGGGAGAATGGAGTAAATCGTTGGTTTACGATTCAAGAGAGTTGCTTCAGCAGAGACACAAGAGAGGTTAGGGAAGTAGTTGGGGCCCTTGTGACTGTCTGGATGGGAGGAATGGCTGTGTGGACCGGGCTGGTGTCAAGGACACAGTCAGGTGCAGATAGGTCTGCTGCCGATGAGGGTGTGGGCTGCGATGGCCACTGTGGGGTCTGTCCTCACTGCTGCTCCCAAGTCTGGAGGATGGAGATGGTGGGACTTTCTTCGTTGAATCTCCTTGGGGAGCCTTCGGTAACCATTTGGTTTTAGTAAATCAACCCTCAATTTATCATCCTATTTCCTGCTTTGCAGTGTGGCTGGCCATGGCTGGGAAGGGGCTCCAGCTCAGGAAAATTGTACTGTGAGTGGATGGAACGAAACCTACCCGTTATCACGTGTTGATGACTGGGAGATCAAAATGGTAACAGGCTGCCTTGGGAATGCTGAAAGGAGACAGCACCCCAAATACGTCTTTCTTAAAAGCAAAGGTAATTCTTAAGAGACAATGGATAACAGTAACGGCCAATGTTTGCAGATGGTCACCTGCTTTTGTGCCCAGGCTGGGGAGAAGTGGTCACTGTATCAGGTATTCATTACGTAACCCCATTCCCCTTGAACACCTTTTAGTTGTGGTGGCCAAATTTTAGCCAGTGAGGTAGAAGTAGTAGTCTTCTGTGGGGTTTTGTAAAAGCATTTGATTGGCTGATAACCACTTCCTTTCTGTCTTGCTCTTCTTTGTGTCTTGGACACAACTATAATGGCTGGGGCTACAGCAGCCATGCTGTGACTATGAGTCAAGGATCAAAACGTAAAAACTCTTGGCCCTGACATCACTGGGTCCTTGAACCAATGCTAGAGTCATCTGTTCCTAGACACCTTGGTAGATATGGAAAATAAATCTTATTTATTATTTAGACTACTGTGGTCAGATTGCATTACCTCTAACCACAAATATTTCTCACGGATATGCAAATGTTACATCATTCCATCTCTAAATAGCTCCCCTTGTCACAGAGGAGGAAATTTATGCTATTTATGTTGGTCTGGTGGTAAGAAGTGGATCCATGATCTATTCCCAGATAAGACTAACCATTTCTATTTTGTCTTGTGATTTCACCGGAAAACGTTACTCTCAGAGATTGGGTTCTTAATATAGCACGCTGTGGATTATTTATAAAACCAGTCTGAAATAAAATAGAAATTACCCATAATCCTACCTCCGGAAGATAACAACTATGATTTTGTTGGGGGCATCGTTTTCTTTTATATTTTCCTTGTTTTCTAAAATCACCTACCTGCTCTAAGTGTTCTTTACCTTGCTTTACTTCCTGTTTCTTAGAGGATTTGTCACTTCCTAATATCCCTTATAGTTTGCTTACTTGCTTTTTCTCTTTTTTTCCCTGCCAGAATATAAACTTCACAGAAGCTTCTTTGGCGTTAACTAGCACAATCACGTGACCACGGTGAGGACTAGCAGCCTCCCTTATTCCCACCGCTACACCAAAAGTGTCATAAAAACTGTCCCATTTGCTTTCTTGACATAATTGGATCCCTGAATAATTGAAATGTAATTAATTCACACATAGATCTTAGGGCAGGGCTGTGCCCAGCGCACAGTTAGGGCTCACTGAGTGTTAACTGTTATTTCTGTGTTATTATAAAATTAGTCCTCCCTCCTTCAAGCAGAGGAACAAAACTCCAGCCCAGAGTCCAGGTGGGAAATACACGCCATGTCATGACGTCCCCACCACGGCTTTATATCTCTCCTGTCTTCCCTGTGTCCAACCAAACGGTCTCCTCACCTTGCAAAACCAAAGCCGTAGACCACGCATGCTAGCAGGTGTGATGATGACTCTGTGTGAGCCTGCAGGGTAAGTTTGCCTGCCCCCACCCCAGCTGAAGCAAGCTTTCAAGGAGAGTGTTATTTCAGTGTTATCCTTTATAGTATTATATAAAAACCATTTTATGGCGGCTATTAAAACAATCTGTGTAAACGTAATTTTTATGGCTGAATGATACTCCGGCATATGGCGACACCATCATTTACTTAACTATTACTCTATTGTTGGGAATTTCGGATGCTTCTTGTTTTTCATTATTATGAGCAGGGTGATGAGACTCCTCTTGGAACATAAAAGAGAAAGTCCTCCTGGAGGGGAACCTTGATGATGGCATTAAAAAGACTAAACTCAGCTATAACCATCTGCAGGAGAATGATTTGCAGTCATTGAGATGAAAAGTGCCTTTGTGGGGTAGGGGGTTCACCCAAGGCCTGGGAACAAAGTCCTGGCTCCCCAAGGCCTTTGCAATCTGTGTTCAGATCCATGGAGAAGATGCACCGGGCCTGGGGCGTGTTTGGGTGTGCCCAAGAGGTTCATCAATAATCAGGATGGTATTTATTGAGCACCTACTATGTGCTCAATGTTTTTTTTTGAGTAGTCGTTCCCACACTTGATCTTAGCCCAAAGCTGAGAAACAGTTGCATAGTGGTTCCCAAAGTGGGGTTCCTAGACCAGCAGCATCAGTAAAGTCTGGGAACTTGCTAGAAAGGCAGATTCTTGGGTGTCTATTGTGTGTTTCTGGAAGTGATTAATGTTTGAACCAGTAGACTGAGTAAAGACCACCCCCAGTGATATGTGTGTGTGTGTGTTTGTTGGAGGGGGGGCATCATCCAATCCTTTGGGGGCCAGAACAGAACAAAAAAAACAGAGAAAAAGTAAATTTTCTCTCTGAGTGGGGCATCCACCTTCTCTCGCCCTGTGATGTTGGACTTCTGGTTCTCAGGTCCTAAGATCTGGATTCCAGGATATCACCAGCTTCCCTGATTCTCCAGCCTGCAGAGGGCCTGCTGTGGGACTTCTCAGTCTGTACAGTCGACTGAGTTTATCTCTCAAAATACATCTCTTTCTCGAGATCTCTGAACGTCCTATAGGTTCTGTTTCTCTGGAGGAGAACCTGCAGTGGAGGCTGTGGACCCAGAGGTGTAGAGGCCATGGGTGCCAGCACCTTAGGTGGTGTGGGAGGTGCAGGGAGTCTCCAGGAGGAGAGCACAGAGGAGCAGTATGTGCATGTACGTGCATGTACGTGTATGTGTGTGTTCATATTTGTGCGTGTGTGGGTGCACGCATGTGTGTATGTGTGCAGGCATGTACATGTGTGCGCACGCACACACCAGTGCATGCACATGCATTCATGTGTGCACATATGCACACATGCATGTTGTGCATGCACGTGTGCACACATATACATGTGAGTATGTGTGCGCATGTCAGCACATGTCCGTGTGCACGCCCGCATGTACATATTAGTGTGTGCATGTGTGCACATAAGCACGTGTGTGGACATTTGTGTGCATGTATGTGCGTGTATGTACTTGTGTGACTGTATATGTGTGTGCACCTGTGCATGTGTGTCTATGCATGTATGCATGCGTGTATGTGTGTGCACGTGTGTACATGCACGTGTGCAATGAAGGTGAATTCGGACTTTCCCGGAGCTAATGCGCATGAGCTCTCAGATCTCAAGATGTCCAGGCCGACAGGACAGGCGTGATGAGCAGAGGGGCTGCTCCCTCTCCCTCCCTCCTCGGCAACTTCATACAGGATGAGAACGAAGAAGGGAAAGAAAACTTTGAAAGTTTTTTTTTAGCAGGATTAAAATAATTGGTGTGTCTGGAAAAGCACTCCAGTTTACATCATCATCAACGAGCCCAAGACGGCGACTGTCTTTTGCTTGCTGGTGTCAGGCAACGCAAGGACGCGGACGTGGTCTCTTGCAGAATTGTTTGTCTTCGCTCCTGGAGATCCCCCGTTAACACGGAAATCTGCCCCCTGCGTCGATCGGTTCATGGACAGTTAGTGACTATCCCAAACATCTTCACTAGGACCCAGCTCCTCCGGGGAATGCAACACGGGGAAACATGGAGCAGGAGACACTGAACGGATATGAATTGATTCCCCAGGGACCGGAAGAAATGTCCAAGTGACCTCACCTCATGTCGTTGAAGCTGCTATCATTTTGGCTTCCTAGTGCTGACTTAGTTTGGTTAATATGAATGTATGTGTGTCCCCAGGTGGCATTTCAAAGAATGACACATCCAAGTACTTGAGTGGCATCAACCTGTGACTTTGCTCTAGTATGTGATAAGTTCTAACCCATGCCTGTGACTTCCTTATGGGGAGAACCTCCCACTCCTGTTGACACGTTAGGCAGAACCCAGTAGCGATCAGAGTCCTATCTTGCAAGGTTCCAGCTGCAGTTAGCTGGCCAGATCGATATTTCAGTTTTCCATGAAGGGGGACTCTGTGTGTGATCCTGTCTTTGTATTTAGAGAGAGGAAAAAAAAATCCCCTTCATTTAGATATTGAATTGAGCTACTTACATGGGCCCGGGGCAAATATCTGAAAAGTACGACCTGTCTCCTAAGAAGCGGCAGCTGGGAAACACTTTGCAGCTGCTGCGAAAATAAATAATTCACTGTTAATTGATGGTAGGGATGCTTCTGAAGCCGGCACGCCACGCTGGATAATGGGGTGATGGTGTCATGAAAATTGATAATGGGATGATTATTTATTCCCTTCCTGACTCTGCAGGGTGTAACCAGAGGAGGACCAGGCTCCTTCCGATTCATCAATGAATCAATCACGGGCAGAGTTTCCAGGAAATAGTGTGCTCTGCGACATTCTGAGTCAAGACGTTACACTTTTCATGTACTCGTGACTTACCCCCTTTTAGGTTCGGGTGTCGATCAGCAATTCTGAACTCTATCTCTTTGACGAGGACGACCCCAGTGAGAGTCCCAGGAAGTACACATGAGACCTTGCGTACCATCGTTGAACTTTATCTCCATAGATCATTCTATTTGGGAGTATATGCTTGAGAAAACATTAATGTTAAGCTATTATTTTATTTTATTTTTAAAATTTTATTTATTTACATCATCTCCACCCCCAACATGGGGCTTGAACTCACGACCCTGAGATCAAGAGTCACGTGGTCCTCTGAAGGAACCAGCCAGGTGCCCTAATTTGTAAGCATTTACAATGTTACATGATTTTTTTGGTTAACTTCCAGAAATTGTAAGAGACATAGAGACTCGTAATAAGGCCCTAGGCTGGGAACGACCCGGCCTCTGAGAGATGAGGCCGAACCCTTTCTTCTGGGCGTCTCACCGCCTGCAGCCTTCCCCAGGGGCCGCAGACTGTTCCAGGCTCTCCCTCACCTCAGCGGGCTATTCAGATGGGAAAAGCCCTCGGTCATCTCAGGATGTGAGCCACATGCTGTCAGCGGCCCACAAAACGACAGTGGGGTGAATGCGGTCCCCTCTGGTTTGACGCGGCTCCCGCAGCTCATCCAGGACGCTCTCTAGTCTCTGTCCTAGCTTGTCTCTTCCTGAAATTACCGTGTCTATTTCTTTGCTAATCGTTTAGGATCATCTCCCTCCCCCTGATGGGAGAAGCTCCGAGAGAGAAAAAAAAATCATCCAAGTCTTAGTCGGCGCAACAGCCCTTGATGCCAGGCACGGCTTCTGGCTCCCAGGAGGTCCTCAATAAATATCGGTTCATGGAAGGAAGGAGGTCTTAGTTACTATACAAATAAATATGCATCATTTCTACCGAGTGGCTAATTTGCCTTATGCAAACACTTGTTCCAATTATGTTTTTCTGCAAATGATGCAGCAGTGGATATTCTTATGAGTATAGTTTTGGTTGCTTATGAAAATATTAGTTAGATATATTCCTGAAAGGGTAAGCCCGCTGACATCCCCATGAGAACCAACAGCAAGGCTGATTTCTCTCTTTCTTTTTTTTAAATTAACCTATTATGTATTATTTGCTTCAGGGGTACAGGTCTGTGAATCGTCAGTGTTGCACAGTTCACAGCACTCCCCACAGCACATGTCCTCCCCAGTGTCCATCACCAGCCACCCCATCCCTCCCACTCAAACAGCATGACTGATTTCAGAGGAAATACCAAAGAATCTACAGAAAGCTCGTGAACTTCTAAGTGAGTTTAACAGGAGCACAGCATGTAGGATCAATACACAGAAAGCAGGCGTATTTCTTCATTCCAACAATGGCCATCGGGAACTGAAATTTTTAAAAATACCTTTTACAACCGCATGGCCTCATGAAATCCTTAGGTATAAATCTAGGAAAAACTCGAAACACGGCTGAAGAAAAGAGATGAAACCCCACAAAATTGAGGCATATACCATATTCACAGATGGCTTGATGCCAGCTACCCTCCCCCACATCCCTCCCCCTCCCCCACCGGGTCTGCAGATTCCACGCTACAGGATCAATACTACCAGCAGAATTTTTCTGAGATACCGACAAAGTGGTCGTAGACTTTATTTTAAAAGGCAAAAATGATCATCGGAACAGCCAATTTTTTTTTTTTTTTTTAAAGCAGGAAGTTGGAGGACTCACACTATCTGATTATAAAATTTGTTACAAAGCTGTATTAGTCAAGACAGAGTGGTGTTTGCAGGACCAGTGTGAGCCGGTCAATAAAGTCAAAGGGAGGGCCGCCATGAGTCTCACATTCGTGGAAAATGGGTTTTCATCGAAGCTGCAAAGGCAATCAAAATATAAAGAATGGCTTTTCAACAAATAGTTCTGGAACCATGGGGCATTTACCACCCTTCAACCCTTACCTTATATCCCATACAAAACCGAAAATGACTCACAGATGTAAGTGGAAAGCCTTGAACTATTTCTAAGCAAGCAAACCAATACATAACTTCTTTATTCTCCACCGTCGCCCTTCGGGATGCATGCTACTGTCGTCTCGGTTTATGGATTAGAAACCAGGGGACAGAGAGGTCGAGTAACTTGTCCCAGGTTGCACAGCTGGACGTGGCAGAGCCATGGGGCATGGGACCCGGGTTGGGCCGTTAGCCGCTCCTCTGACTTGTGTCTTGTGTGCTGTGCTGGAGCCGAGCGAGGAAGCCCAGGGAATACTCGGGAAATGCTGTCCCGAGAGGGGCCGGGCCTGGAGGTCTCCTGGGCTGCGGAAATGAGTGGTGTCCACAGTCCGTGGTGGGCCCCGGGCAGAGCACCCGAGAACCACGCTGGGAGCCTCCTCTGAGCCCCCGAGGTCGTGTGGGAAGCTCGGGTCCCCTGACCACAGGGGGATTCACACCTTCCTTCCTGCCGGCGGTCTCCAGCCATTTCCTTCTAGGGAGGGGCTGTCCGTCTCCCTCCTCAGGGCCTGCCGGGCCGTCTTCTGGATCCTTCCCTTTCTCTTTTCCAATGAGTGTTTGGGGATCGGTGCTAAAGAGAGGGTGCTCATAGGCCAGCAGCCATGGGAAGCGTTTTGTTTTTGTTTTTGTTTTTCCCAAGATTCGATTTTTTTTAATTGTCAGAAAGCGAGCACAAGCAGGGGGAGAAGCTGGCTCTCCGATGAGCAGGGAGCCCGAGGAGGGACTTGATCCCAGGAGCCTGGGATCATGACCTGAGCCCAAAGCTGACACCTAACAGACTGAGCCACCCAGGCGCCCCAGGGGAAAGCATTCTGCAAAGGATGCCTGCAGGTCCCTGCTCTCGGCCCTTGACTCTTAAAATTACAGACTGAGGACGTCAGAAAGGACAAAAGGATCGGGATAAGACACAGAACACGCCTGCCACCCATCCGTGTGTGGCTATGCCTGCCCCTCAGGTAGAGTGCCCAAGTGCCCGCCTCGGGGGGAAGGCCAGGGAGGGAGGGTGGGGGGTGGCGGGAGCCGGGACAAAGGAGGGTCGGAGTTTCACAGCCTGGATCTTGGAACAGGTGGGACCCGCAGCTTCCGTGTTGGTTACACAGCGCATCAGACGTTGCTGTGGCTGCAGTCACAAAGGACACTCAGCCATCCCCCAGCCCCAAGGGACTCTCCACCCATCGGGAGGGCCCCTGGTGCATCTGCGGGAGCCGGGGCAAGGCAAGCATTTGGTTGGATTCTCTCCAAACATCTGGCGGGGATGTCCCCAGCCTGGGGACAGCAGAGAACAGAGGGACACTGGCGGGGTCAGGCCCAAGAACGCCCTTCAGTGCTGGTCTCTGGTCTCACTGTGCTGCAGCACGGCCTCTCCTCAGATGGGCCTTTAGCTCATGGGAACAATGACCTCGTGGTCATTCCACCAGCAGGAAGGGCCCTGGGAGCTAAGGAACCAGAGAGAAGACAAAGCCTCTCTTCTCCAGTTGTCCCAGCACAAGTCCCATGGCTTGTGGGCTTGTCCCTGAAATGACCACTGTGGCCGGTGCATCCAACTTCACCCCCGGGACGGTCGGCGTCTCCCCAGCACTCCAGGGCTGCGCAGCCCCATAGAGCCCGGTGGCCGGGGACTGGGGAAGAGCTGCCTCCCCAAGAGAGCCCCGGTGCCCCGGAGAGGGGAGGTGGCTGACGCCCCAGAGAAGCATGGCTCGCCCCTCACGTGCCCATGTTAGAAGATGAAACTGGAAAGCAATTTGGGGCCACCTAGTGATCCAGATGGAAATCTGGGGAACACACACTGTAGAGGGACAAAGGAATAGGATGTCCAAAGCCAGATAAATAGTTCTCTTTGTAGTGTTTCGCTGTATTGTGAAAGTAAATAAAATGTTGAAGCAATTTAAGAAATAATTTCTCCTCTTCGGAACAGCACTGCAGTTTGGCTCAGAAATACCTCCGTTATTGTCTGCCCACCGTTTGCAACGCTACAAGGACCATTTCCAAGAGCGGCATTCAAATGAGAGGCAGCGTTTTTATTGGTCCTGAAGTTTATCGACGGGAGGACTTTGGGCAGGTGCGTGGGTCGGAGGGAATTAAGGTCACAGTTTAAAATGAAAACAGAGAGAGGGGGAAGCAAACTCTTCTCTTCCTCCTGGGGCTCAGACCTCTAGTCCCTGCAGGAACCAGCGTCCCGGTGCCCTGGGGTGTGATGTCTGAATCGCAGTGATAAAACCATCCCCTGCCTGGGGTAGCGGGTTACTCCTTGGATAATGCAGTGCTTGGCCAAGGTCTAGGTCAAGTTTTAGGAGCTGGTTACTTAGTTTAGGAGACCCAGTGCTTGATCAAAAGTAAACCTGTGGCTTCTCTCTCCACACCTCATCCTGCTCTGCTCAGGGAGGATGGGCGGCTCTGGTTCAGCCCCGGCTCGGGTGTGACAAGGCAGGAAGGGGGCTGGGTGCCCTCAGCGCAGGGCCTGGATGCTGTATTTCACACAAACCTGGAATAATCCTTTCCTCTGTAGGAAAAGGAGATGCTGAAAAATGTCACTTTCTCTCTAGATGACACCGTGATGGCTTCATTCTGAGGAAGACAAAGAAGAGGGAGAAAATTTTGCCCATTTGACTTATCAAAAATTCGGCCCTTTGGGGCACCTGGCTGGCTCAGTCATTAAGCATCTTTCGGCTCGGGTCATGATCCCAGGCTCCTGGGATCAAGCCCTGCATCAGGCTCCTGCCAAGCGGAGGCCTGGTTCTCCCTCTCCCACTCCCCCTGCTTGTGTTCCCTCTCTCGCTGTCTTTTTCTCTGTCAAATAAATAAATAAAATCTTAAAAAAAAAAAAATTCAGCCCTTTATCCCACCGAATGTGTGCATGTTTTGCTAAGTTTCTTCCGTAGGCCAAATTTTAGCGAATTCCCACAATCCAGTTATATCCCCGGAATTGAAGATTCAGCTTATTTTGACCAGAGATTCATTTAAATTAGAGCAATGTTTCCTGCCACGATTTATTCTTTACCCGGTATCTACTGTTCCTGAATCGTGTCCTTTCCAAGAGGGTAAAACGGTTCTGTAATCAGATGGTCGGCTGCTAGCATCTCAGATGGAATCCAAAGTTCACCTGCCTTAAATAACAGTAACTTTATTAAAATTATCCATGTTCATTCGATCTGATAATACAAAGTATTTAGCAAAAACACGTCTAAAGAGCAGTTACTGATCTGCTCAAGGCAACTATCAAATATCACTGAGATGCCTAAGGCTCACCGCCCCCTGGCCCGCCCCGTGATTTCTGCGCTGGGAAGTGGGTCCGCATTAGCCGTGTCAACTGTCCACTCTCTGCAGCTCCTGGGACCTATGGGGACAGAGGAGCTCAGGGTTTCCCACACCAGAGCAATCAGTTACGAGGTGGGTTTAGGGCCGGGGCAGCGAGCTATACTGATGAGCTTCACAGGATTCCCGCGACTGTTCCAGACTCCAAAGTGGGATTTTAGACCATTAATTCCCTTTACAGACTTATCTCCACTAAAAAGGGTACTTGGCATCTGGTGCCCCACAGTCCCTAAGGAGTCGAGCTCCAGGAGTTGTAGCACCCACCACGGATCGGCAGAAGGGGGCTGCCCACGCATGTCTGGCCGTTTTGTGCATTTTCTCCCATTTCCCAAAGAGCGAGCATGGCTACCATTGGCCCGTTGGCCAATAGCGACGTGCTGGGAGCGACACCGTGTTTCTGGGAGAGTGGGTGTCCTGCCACAAGAAGGGACACCGTCCTGGAAGGCTGACCTTGTAGCTGCTGTGTCCCAGTCCCCTCTGTTCCCAGAAGATGCTCTGTCCTCAAGCACCGTCCTCTTCACAGGCAGCTGCGTGGCTGTCCTGGGCTCCGAGAATTCTCCTGCTTCTCTCCCCCGTAGCTCAGGACAGCCATGCCCTGCTGGTCCACCGAAGCCGTGGGGCTGCCGGCTGTCTGGAATACTCACTCTCTGCCACGGAGGTTGTGCAGGGTCACTGTCAACGGAACCAGAAGACAGGAGGGGGGCCCACCGTGGGGACGTCTTCTGCACAGGAAGGTCTCCTTCTCCCCTGCACAGCGTTGACAGCAAACGGTCCGGTCTGTACATCTGATACCCAGCCCCTTAAAGAAACCTACAACAGGTGCTCACGGGGCTCACGTTCAGTTCTCCGTCCTAATTAAAAATATTCTACCTTTTGATGGACACAATTTGTAGAACGATATGGAAGAGAGAGAGAGGGAGGTATCTGATACTTACTTAAAAAGTCATTAGCATTATTTAGAGTTGGACCCACAAGAGACCAGCGGCTGATACAATACACAGACCAGCTCTTGTGGGGTTTTTTTTGTTTGTTTGTTTTTATTTGTCTTTAGGAGACTTCCACATTATTCTGTTTCCTGAGAAGCACCGTGAACTCTGTAATACCCAGACCCTAGCCTGCCTGGGGGTGCTATTAAATTTGCAACCACTGAGCCCCACGCAGAGATAATGTCCTATAGTCCATAAATCCTTGACATCTTTTGTTCCAGAGCCAGCCCCGCCGTAATTGACCCGGCTCTGCTTAGGCAGCAAAGCTAAGCAAACACACACCAACCTTCTTTCTGCTCATCTCCAAGTACCGACATAGCTTACTTCCGTCGGTGTAGAACCGAGTGTCATTCTCCTCTTTAGAGCATTAGAAACCAGGATGAATGGGAGCTATTTTGCAGGAGGGATATTTTGACTTCCCCTTTAGCATTTATGTCACCCCGAGGAGCATTTCCACGCTTCTGTGAAAGTGCTGAGATGGAGCTCTGAGAGGGAAGACACAGCGTGTCCTTAATTTGACTGCGTTAGAACCAATTAAGGTCCCCTGCGCTCAGCCCGCAGCGCCTCTGGGGAGTCCGTGAGTGCACACCTTGCTCCGTGACGTGGGACCGTGCAGCTGAGTGTGTGTGACACTCGTTCTGCAAATGCAGATTCCCAGGGAGCTGCAAGCGCCCTGAACACGTCAAGTCTGGGCCACTCAGGAGAGGATTACTGGAGATCCAGCTGAGACTTTTAACAAAGTGGGCAAGCTGGGAAGACCGAAACCCAAGCCCTTTGTATTTGTGGGTTGCTTCTTCTTTTCCTTTATGTATGTTTCTTCCAAGGGCTTTTATTTCCGGGAGCAAAGTGGAGGATACGAGAATGGATGTCTGCAGAGGCACAACTATGGGAAAGACTCCAAATAAAGTGATGAGGAAAGAACCAGCGGCTCGGGCAGGACGACCAGGGTTTCTGGGAAGAGCGAGCAGTGAGGAATGGATGGGCAGGTTTTTCTCCTCTGATCCACGAGGGACAGATGACATCCGTGCTGCTCTACCATCAGCAGAGAGTAATGGCTCTGTCGAGCAGTATTTTACCGAGAAAAATGCCTGCTGCTTTAGAGTCAAAGGAAAAACGTCTTTCTGTGATCAACACTCTTAGGGAGCGAAGGTCTATGGAGTGTTGAGATGCCACACTTTGGAGGTGGGACTACATGTGGCGTGCCCGGGAGAGTCAAACTACGCTCACCTGAGCACCCAAAGGAAAGGGGTGCTTCTGTCAGCAGAAAATGTGTCCACGAGTCTTCCCAGCAGACTTACTGACTCAACCCGGGAACAACACAATGTGCATTCAGATGATGGAAGCGTACACAGCAAGCAACTAAAAGAAAAAATGAAATTGGCTGGGCTTACCCTCCTGCGCCTGAAACACCACCCACAAAAATAAAAGACAAAAAATCTAAGAAGCAACAGTTGTTCAAGGCATTGGCCATTGGGAGTTCTTACAATCGGCTCCTATGACATTGGTGTGGATTTTTTTCCCCTTTTTTTCCTCTCTCCTCCCTCCCTCCCCAGCATTTCCTTACTTTCTGGCACTTGCAGAAGCTCTGAACTTATCTTGAGTATTTCATGCCCCAATCCTAGAATCAGCCTTTTCCCAAAGATCCCTGGTTCCTTTCACTGGAGAATGATACTAAAAACCAAGACATAGATGTAGAGGTGCTTCTTGCTACAGGGAAATATTCCCTTCAGCTCTCTCAGCTGGCAGGGTAAAGAAATACTTGTTTGCATGTATGCACACATCACACAGGCATAAACAACACGTATCGATACATATGTCTCCGTGTAGCTGTCTGTTTCTACATAAAGGTAAACATGAATTCATACTGTGTCTCCAATGCTTGCTCATTATCCCACGGATTATGCGAGCCTTCCACTCCTGCTTGTCTGTACATCGCCGCTCCAACAGTCAGAAATCTGGTTCCCACCAGCCGCCATCTGTTTACTGAATTGTTCAATTCTTACATGGGTGCTATTTTTAAAAACTTTTGAAATAATTTTAGACTCGCATAAAAACTGCAAAAATAGCGCCGAGAGTTCCTGTGTACCCTCCACCCAGTGAAAACACCTTACGTAACCACAGTGCAATTATTAGAATGGAGAAATGAACATTGTTACCATTAACTGTTGACAGCCCTGCGGACCTTACTGGGGGCTTCCCCAGTGTCTGGACGCCCTTTTTTCTTTGCAAATGCATCTGTGAAATTTTCTCGCGTGTATTGATTGTATGACCACTGTTACCACCCAGGAATATTCTGTCACCCAAGGAGACTCCTTTAGTTTCGGTCTTTGTAGAATCCCCTTTCCAACCCCAGGTTCTATGCTCCGTGTAATTTATCATTTGAACCAGACATTAAGTAACCTTTCCAGATTAGCTCCCCACCACCCGGCCACAATGCTCTTAAACTCCATCCAAGTTCTGCTGTGTATCAATGGGTCATCCCTTCTAATGGCTGGGTAGTATTCCAGGGCTCAGGAAGTGTCTTTCACCCTTCGAAGGACGTTTGGATTGTCTGGTTTATAGCTCTTGCAACGAAAGCTGCTATGAACATCTGTGCCCAGATTTCTGTGTGAACACAAGCTTCCTTTTCTCTAGGATGGATACCCAGGAGGGGGACTGTTGGGGTACAAATGTGGTAACCGAGACCCATGGCAGGCGAAGGGACATGCCTGAGGTCACTCAGTTTGTGAGAAACCCAAGATCCGGGCATGAGAAGTCTGGCTGCAGATGCCGTGTGTTCACCCCACTTTAAGGTTCTGTAATGGTGGGAATTGCCACGACAGGAATGCCTACATGGGTGCCTTGGTCACTTAACCGTCTCTCATACTCACAGCTGTGTGAGGAAGGTCCTGCCATGATCCTTCATTTATCGAGAAGCAACCAAGATATCAGGAGCTTACAGAGTTTTCCAGCATCAATAGTCGGTGGTAAGAGATCAGACCCAGAAGAGAATCTCAATGTCACAAAACAAACTGAGGGGGGTCGGGGATAAGGGGGTAGGGACAGGGTGGTGGGGTTATGGACATTGGGGAGGATATGTGCTTTGGTGAGTGCTGTGAAGTGTGTAAACCTAGCGATTCACAGACGTGTACCCCTGGGGCTAATAATACATTGTATGTTTATAAAAGAATTTTTAAAAAAATTTAAGAAAAAAGAGATCATACCCAGAGCCCAGGGAATGGCCCCCGCTAGAGCAAAGGGGATCTGGCTTCGTCCTTGGTCACCATGCAGTGCTCCCCACATGCATAAAGGCAGTTAATCCTAGTTCCATGGTGAGACCAGGGACCGTGAAGCTTCTAGAATGGGGCATCCCTCTGGGAAGACGGCAGGGTCAACTCATTCACGTAGGTAGCATACGGAAGTCAATGGGTCCGTGACAGTTTCGTTTCTGCTTTTCAGGGTTGTAGGGACAGCTTATTAGCATGCTGACAATTCCATTTCATGTAATTCCAGGAGAACATTGGGCCGTGAAATGTCTGACAAACATCTAGGACTGGGAGCTATTTATTTTGACCGAATGATGGATATACCTACTCTCCGTGATATGCTTCTTTGGTCTGAACAACAGAAATGATCTCTGGCTATCTGAAGCAATAAGATATGTAACTGGAGGAACATCATCAGGTAGCTACCAAGAATCCACCAGGAGAGTACATAACAGGATGCAGGCGAGGAAGTTCTCGGGACCAAGGTACAAGAAAATACCCCTGATTTTCTCCAGACAGTTGTTGCCTAAGGAAGCCCAGTCTTTTCCAAGCCCTCTGTGCATCAGACCTGCTCTGAATCTCAGCTCCCAGACATTGCTTCGTGAGCGTGGATCCGAATTCTCTCTCTAGAGGCCATGTACCGCGTCAGCCTCCTGTCTGCTGTGATTTGAAATCTCTAGGTTTATCCCAGACCGAACATTTCTATTTCTCCTCTCCAGTCACGGGCAGGTGGGAAGTGGATTTCTAGGCAGGGAGCCCTTGTTTCACCTAAAAATCTTGCTACTTAGACCCCTCCCTGGGTGTTGGCATTTAATTATGATATTGGTTTCCTACAGCAGGGATCACGCTCATCCCGGAGGACGAGGAGGGAGATGGGGAGGAGAAGCAAACCCAGTAAAGGCTGCAGCCAAGTGCAGTCCCAAAGGAGACAGCACTTGGCCCCAGGAGCTCCTCGCAGAGTTACTTTCCCCACCACTATTTCCCTTTCTCGTGAAGAAGCTTTTGGGCGTGTCTTGAAAGGGGCAGAAGAAGGTTGCAATGAGGGAGAGTTCATGTCTGCTTATTGAAGAGCGACGTGCTGAACTACCTCTAATGGGGAGAAAGAGATCCTTGTGTATTCACCATCTGGACCAAGGCTGGAGTCTCAAAACAGCACTTGTGAGTGGACACTGTGTGTTCGAGAAAAGTGTGCCTGGTGTCCAGTGAGTGGCGAGTGCTCATAAGTGGTAAGGGTGGTGGGATCTCTCCCGGGAATGCAGCTCAGGGCTTGTTCCACTGGGCTGTTGGCTCTGAACTCCACCTCGGGCCCCTCCCCACCTTGAGGAAGGCAGTGAGGTGGGGCTGAGGAGACCTGGCTGGAATCATAGCAGACATTTATGACGCTCCCATGGTGTTCCATGAACCTCGTAAAGACCCCTTGCGGGTGCTTTTGTAAACTCTTCACGTTGGCCCTTCAAACAGCGTCCATGGAGAGCCATACTTGTCTGGGTGTGTGGGTTCTGGATGTCACGGCTCATGGCTGAGTCATCAACTCCGCTTTTTGGGTCTGATTTTCTCCTCTGTTACCTCCCAGGGTCTTTGTGTATACAGCAAGCCCTCTACCATGCTTCTGCCATCTTCAGGCTACATCTGAGGCCACTTCTCTCGGCCACTATTGTCTGGTGGAGAATAATTTAGCCACTCCTCTTAGGACTCTCTGGGCTGCAGTGGAAGCCTGTAATACTTCCCTGGTCAGTCTTCCCAGATCCATCCATTAGCCACGCCACTCTGGAATCACGCCCCTTCCTGGGAACGAGGAACGGAGACAGATCCCCACACACCTGTCTGGGGTTCCGTGCCCCATAACATCCCATGCCCCTCAGAGATCGTTAATGTCGACGTCTGCTTTCCAAGTTCCGGAATCCCCGATCAGAAGTTTTATTTGGTTTTTGCTTTCTCAGCGGGGTCAGGGGGAGGTAAATAGTTTGCTTTGACCCAAGATGCATTTTTTTTTTTCCAAGTGTCTTCCACTATCTTGTTTATGCCTCCCATGGAGAGCTGAGGCTTTGCAAAAGAAAAAGACGAATCCTTCTGTTTTTCTGTTTCTGGATGTCCTATTTGCCTGGAAGCGATGGACGAAGAAACATTTCTCCGGCGGAACATATCTGCAGTTAATCTCCGTCCCCTCACTGGGTCTCCAGCCATTTTCACGCCTCCCTGAACGGCGCCATCATTCATGCAGGTGGCTCGGGTCAAAATCCTTGGAACTGACCTTAACATTTCTCTTCCTCTTACACCAAAATATTTCTCTGCTAGAACTTTCTCAACAAGAATGTAAGCCCGTGAAGGCGGAACCTGGGGCGGGTTTGCTCCTGCATCCCGTGTCTAGAAGAGCCCTGATGTGTGTCAGGTGTTCACACGTACTCAAGGAGTCCTTTCCACAGCCTACCGCGTCAAGGTTTTTCCTTTGAGAAGAATAAGATGACTTAAAAAAAAAAAAATCCCTGCTTATAAGATTCGAGGGTTTGTGTTTTTAGGACCAACAGTGTTTGACATTTTGAACTTCCATTTTCTTGGTTCTCGGGGACAAGAAGATTTGGAGGTCTTGGTGCGCAGTAAATTATGGGGGACGGGGGACTCGTGCGAGTAATCTGTATTTATAACATCATCACCTTGTCCGCAGTCACACACGGAGAAGACCGAACTCGGGACGTTCTCTAGAAAAAGCTTTCCAAACGGCATCAAATCTAGATCCCCTCAATGTTGCTGTTTTCTCAAGGGACAGCACAGCAGGTTCAACCCCAGATGCCCTGTTCCCTTAAGGCCATTGCCTTCATAAAACACTGTTTAAGGGCCCACATCATATTTTTAGCTCCTGGTTTTGGATGAGGGAAGCAACAAGAATGATTTATGTGCCTGTCAGACCAGGACAAGATAAAGCACATTCTCCTGGTGCCTCATATATTTCCCTCCTATATTTTTAGCCGTATATTTTGTTCCCGGTGCCGGTGAGAGTCCCTTCTTTTGTCGTCTGTCTCCGCACTCTTCTTTGATTCATATTAATTACCGGGAGACAAAGATGTCACCGGTGCGGGTGAGATGAAGAAATACACATGTGACGGAGAACATTATTTTCCATGGCGGGGACTTTTCCTTTCTCGTACAGTCAGTTCTCAGAATGTAGTCTGTTTATGACAGACCTGGAGGGGTACCAGCGGGTAAAGCGGCCGGGCACACACCCAGGGCTTCAGACCCCAGGTCGGTTGAAAGGAAATAGTAGCCGCTGCTTGTGATTGACCGTTCCCCGTGATTCAGCGCCGGGCAGAGCGGTTGGCTATCTGGATACCGAGCCTCTGGGAGCCGCTAAGTGTTTAATTTGCACTTGGTCTGAACTTGTAAGAGCTGTAAAAGATCTCAACACCCATCGGATACATCAGACGATGGGTTGATGTTTTTGTTGCTCTGACCACTGATACTGTCACCATTTTAATGACTTCATCAACCTTGAGCTTCTCCCTGTAATTCAACAACAAACCATCACACCTTGGGACTCCATTTGGAACAGTCCAGGGGGAAAAAAAAACATCAAAAGCAGACAGAAATGAATCATCTCAAGCCTCAGATGTGTAACTGTGTGAGCTGGAAGAGTGGGCATTCCCTGCTGAAACAGTGAGTGAATAAAGTCTTTACAGATATGAGTCTGAACGGCTCTCACTCCCCACTTCTCACGCTGTTGAATCTTTAACCCCACATTAAGCTCTGCCTTGTATTAGAGTTAGTCACATGAGTATGTTGTTGCTGCTTCTAGATCCCGAGCTCTTGGGAGAACAGCTCAATTTCTCTACTCTTGTCTCCCGGGTAACTTAACCTGATTCTTTGTTGCGCAGAGTAGGTCTTCAGTCAACATATTGCAATTAGTTTTTGGGATTCTGAGCCTCTTGGGGTTTCGAAGAGTAATTAAATGGGGCATGGTTCCTTTTAAAATTGACTTATTTTCTTATTAGATGGGAGCTGAACATATCTGCCCTGAGTCACGTTGTGGATGAACATGAGAGAAAAACAGGAAATACTTGTCATCTTGTCTTAAAATATTGAAAAGTTGGGTATGCCCACACTCATCAAGTTTTTTAAATTTCCAGGGTGTAATAGGAGCATGTTAAGTATCTGCCCAACAAATCTTTTGTTATTTCTTCTTCATTAAGAATAAACACCAAGTAGGGTGCCTGGGTGGCTCAGTCGGTTAAGAATCTGCTTTCGACTCAGGTCGTGATCCCTTGAACTTGTGGGTTCAAGTCTTGCATAGGATTCCTTGCTCAGCGGGGAGCCTGCTTCTCCCTTTCTCCCTCTGCCCCTCCTCTGTTTCTCATGAATAAAGGAATTAAGTATTTTTTTTTAAAAAAGAATAAATGCCGAGTGAGCACACATTTCTAGAAGTCTCTGATTAGCCTCTCCCCTTGTGTCTGTGACACCACCCCCAGATAACCGGCCGACAGCCAAGCTGGAGATTAAGCAATATTTTATCAGAATTTATGCAGGGGTCTTTGAATAACAGAAACCCCCTTGGACTGGGTTTTCAGGTTTTCTGTCTCGAATAGCATTTGTGTGCATGAAAGACCTCTGGACCACCCGGCATGGCTGGAGACGCTGGGGGTGTGGGCTTGGGCATTCGTACCGCGCTATTTTGTTTTTGTTTTTGTTTTTGTTTTTAAATTTTTTATTTTTTATAAACATATATTTTTATCCCCAGGGGTACAGGTCTGTGAATTGCCAGGTTTACACACTTCACAGCACTCACCAAAGCACATACCCTCCCCAATGTCCATAACCCCACCACCCTTCTCCCAACCCCCCTCCCCCCAGCAACCCTCAGTTTGTTTTGTGAGATTAAGAGTCACTTATGGTTTGTCTCCCTCCCAATCCCATCTTGTTTCATTTATTCTTCTCCTACCCACTTAAGCCCCCATGTTGCATCACCACTTCCTCATATCAGGGAGATCATATGATAGTTGTCTTTCTCCGCTTGACTTATTTCGCTAAGCATGATACGCTCTAGTTCCATCCACGTCGTACCGCGCTATTTTGAATTACTCTACTTGCCCCTCTTCCTGGCTGCCTTCATAGAGTCTGCTGTCTCCTGTTTTGTTGAGTAGGTGGTGGGTCTACGGATGCTATCCTGCTGTCTCGGTCATTAGATCGCCAAGACCAGAGCTGGGGCGATCAGAACCTCCTTGCTGGGAATCTGAACTTTAGTCTACAGGATGGTTTCAAGGAGAAGTGGGATGGTCAGGGTTGAGGTGGCCCATGTGTGAGCCATGTGGGCAGGGACCTGAGCATGTCCACCTACGTGGAGGGGAGGGGAAGGGGGCAGATAGTGGGAGAGGAGCCAAGAAAAGGAGATCGGGAGCCTCCAGAAACAAGGATGCAGAGGAGCGTCTTGTTTATCATGAACAATTACTTCCTGAATCTAGGCTCTCATGAGATTTCATTGAATCTTAATTTTTAGGAGGTGAGCTACACTCTTGTTTCCTTCCAATAAGTCCCTGGTTGCCCCAGCAAGCCAAGCAGAGTTGCTTGCACACAAACAATGCCTGGTCAAGCTGCATCGAGTTCTAAGATAAACCTCTGAGGCACGGCTCTCCCTCCTTCGTGGACTCCAAGTGGACCCTGGTACCCTTCACAGACACTCTGCGTGTATTGGTTACAGTTTCTTTTCAGAAAACCTCCAGTGGATAAAAAATAAAGGAAAGCTTATATATTTAAGAAAGAAAGGCTACTTGGAACTCACACCAGCAGTTGTTCATTTGGGTTTTTCCCTCCGAATTTTCTTGGTTGCAATACAACAATGCTATCGGAACAAAATGATCATTATTGTTTTGAGTAAGAAAAAAACATACACAATATTGATGTATGCAGTCACACCTGGCGTTATCTAATGCCATTAATTATGTAATAAATGTATATGTACATTTACTTATGTAATATCCCATGCTCATAATGTGTATTTGATACGTGCAAAGGAGTGTATGTAAAATATTTTTAGGTGTGGAATATAAAAATATGAGCTTGGGGCTTGTCAGTCTGTTTGAGCCACAGTTACAGGAATACCATAGACTGGGAAGCTTGGCAACACACATTTATTTCTCCTAGTTCCGGAGGCTTGGAAGTCCAAGGTCAAGGTGACGGCAGACAAGGTATCGGGTGAGGACTGTCCTCCTGGCTTGTGGACTGATGTCTTCCTGCAGTGTCCTCGCTTGCTTAGGGGCAGGGGGGTGTAGGAGGGAGGGAGAAACACTGCCTGGTGTCTCTTCTTGTAAGGGCACTAATCCCATTTTCAGGACGCTGCCCACATGACCTTAGGCATTTAACGACTTGCCTGAGGGGTGGCATTGGGGTTGGAAGGAGAGGTTCATCCTTGGGTAACAGTGGGCTTAGGCTCAGAAGAAAAGTTAAGACCTGTGTGGAAAGTCCTGAGGACTACCTCATTGTAGAAAACAGTTCTACCATGGATGGTACCCTTGCTCCCCAGGAAACACCCAGGGTGCCCGACTCCTCCCCAGTCTTGGAGGGTGAGCTTCTTACTGGTGACTGATGGCTCATGACGGAAGAGCTGCATGGCCACCTGGAACCAGGGTCCCTGCGCCAGCCACCCGTGTAGCTGCAATTTGCACCTGTGATCACCCCAACCCTGTGTTCAGTCGAAGATCCTGGTGATAGTCTCCCAACTGCTGATCCACAAAGCCGGCAGCTGGGAAGGTCAGAAGAAAAGGCTCACACGGAGCTGGGTTTGCAGGAAGGGGTCAAGGCCCCCACATTGGAGAATGACGCTCATGGCTTGGGGACGGTCACTGTAGGGCTCGAAATACTAATTAGGGAGAGCATCTGGCATCTGTGCATTACAGAGATAAACCTCTGAGCTGCATTCGCCGAGGGAAAAAGGAAACGCCGTATCAGCTAAACAGAGCCATGGCTCATGAAGTGAATGCAAATGTGATATTATCCTCTCTACTCATCATCTGATGTTTTACGAATCAGTAATAAAGATTCTGATAAATTGGGTCTGATGCTCTGCTTTAAAATTACAAGGAAAGAAAAGTGGGGAACGCGATCCTTTTGTCTGCCTCTTGAGAAGAGCAAAACATGCAGAATTACACCTCGGAGGTTGACTCCAACCCAAGTGCTGGTACCAGTTCCAATTCCAATGGGAGCGTGTGTGTGTGGGGTTCCCATTCCACTGAGCAATTCTCCAACACTGGCTGGGTGTGTTACGATGCAACTCAGTAGGACTGACACCACCTGGAGAGAGTGGCCTGTCCCACAGGTGAAGAGCTTCGTCTTCTTAAGACCCGCCCCCGCCCCCGCCCAAGTTCACAGGCCGATTGCAAATTCAGGTGGTCACTCCTGCTGGCCAACCAGGCATAGATCAGAAGTTCCAATGACCCCCTCCTTGGGTTCAGTTAATTGATCACAGAGCTCAGAGACACATTTTGATTACACTAGATTACCAGTTTCCTATAAAAGGATATAACTCAGGAATGCCCACATGGAAGAGGTACCTGGGGACAGGTATGGGAATAGCACATGGTGCACTCATGAGGTCTCCACAAACACCATTCTCCTCGTACCTCCTGGTGTTCACCAACCCAGGAGCCCTCCAAATCTGCCCTTTTATATCTTTACAGAGGCCTCTTCACACAGGCATGATGGATTAAGTCATTGGCCATTGGGGGTTGAGTCAACCTCCAGCCCCCGCTCCCCTGCCCAGAAATCAGGGAGTGGGGCTTAAATCCCCCCCCCACAACCTGGCTCATTGCATGATTGGTTGGTTCCCCTGGCAACCAGCCCTCCTCCTTAGATGTTTTACCACTGTCACCTCATTAGCATATGTCCAGTTGTCCTGGAAAGGGGCTGGTTCTGAGCAAGGAGACCCCCATCCACTTTTATGCCTCAGAAGCAGTTGTAGGAACTGAGGACAAGAGACGGAATAATAAAATGAAAAATGCTCCCACGGATCTTACCACTCAGAAAGTTCCAAGGGCTTTGTGAGCTGTGAGCCCAGAGTGGGGACGAGGACCCAATGGGTATTTCCTATTATAAATCACAGCCTCACAGCACCCAAACCATGTGTGGCCTCTCTTGCCATTCATGGTACACGGGAGCGTTCCAAAACAGCCCCCAAATGACAGCTGACGTGCAGATGGTGGATTTCGAGTGCCAAGGTCACTTCCGCATCGTCAGATATTACAAATTCAGACAATTTTGTTTACTCGGCTTTTTGTTTCATTGATTCTCTCTCTTGTTTATCTGTTTTCCACGTCATCGATTTCCACTGTGCTTCTTGTGCTTTGTGGAGATCCGGCTTTCCATGCAGCCTCGTTCTTTTTAAGAACTTCTTTTGTCATTTGGGGGAGTACCACTCAGGCGGCACTGAATTTTCTTACCTTCTGATTATCTGAGAGTGTCTCCTTTTCACATTTTAAAAAAAATCTTATTTTTGGAAGTTATTTTGCTGGGTATAGAATTAGGGGTTTTGTTTGGTTTCTAGTACCTAAAAAATTCATGCTCTTTTGACTTTTTTTTTTTTTTTTTAAAGATTTTGTATTTAAGTCAACTTTTATTTTTAAGTAATCTCAGTGTGGGGCTCGAACACACAACCCTGAGATCAAGAGTCAAATGCTCCTCCAACGGAGCCTGCCAGGTGCCCCTTAACTTTTGATCTGTATCCTTTCTGACAAGAAGCATACTAGAACTATTCCCTTGATCCTCTCTATATGTTACTTAATTTTTCCCATTGGCTGCCTTTACGAGTCTTCTTTTTGTATTGGATATTTAGCAGTTGGGTTATGATAGGCCTAGGGTTTTTTTTTTCCCCCCTTTTTATCTTGTTTTGGTTCTTTGGACTTCTTGGATCTGTGGTTTAATTTCTTTCATCATGTTTATTAGGCTTAGTGTATTAAGCTCATTAGCATATTAAGCTAATTAGGCTCATTATGCTTAGCAAATTCTAAGCCATTATCTTTCCAAATATTTCCTCTTCCCTATTCTTGTTCTCTTCTCCTTCTGAGACTCAGGGGCACACATGCAACCCCATGTGGTGTTATTCCACAAGAGCTTGGATGCTCTGCTCTGGTTTCCCCTCCGTTTTGCTCTTAGCCTATCAAGATGTTCATCCTCTCCATCTGACTGCCAGCTTGCTGAGTCTTCGTCCCGCTGTGTTCAGTCTACCCATGCTCCCATCTGACGGACTGGGGACAGATCATAGTTTTATGTGTAGCATTTCCATTTGATTCTTTCCTAGGATTTATACCTCTCTGATAAAATTCCTGATGTCCTCATGTACCTTATCCATCTTTTCCAGAAAATCCTTTGACACTTATCATTAGATATTTAGAGGTGATGTAAGAAAACCCACAAACCTGAAGGGAACATTTTAATAATGCCTCAGCCACAAAGGAACTGTTTATTTACATTTATTATTTAGATCCAAGTGTTGCTGATCCTGTTGTTGTTTTCCCCATTGTGTATGCTTTTCAGATCGTTCCCAGCCGGGTCTAGAGAGAACAGGAAATGGTAAGGAAACCACTAACGGACAAAACAGTAATAATAGCTAGTGCCTTCTGAGTGCTTATGTGCCAGGACCCGTTTTAAATATTTCACATGCTTGACTTAGTCCTTACAGGGCAAACGATTCGTCAAGTATTTCTATTATTTGTATTTTATAGATAATAACCCTGGGGCACAGAGTGGTTCAATCACTTATTTAAGGATGAACTGAAAGCTCCTGACTCATGTGGGATTCAAACATGGTCGTGTCGTGTGAGGAACCACAACCTTCAACACCCCAGGAGCTGCGTCAGAGGAGTTATTTCTTCAATACCCAAAGCCGTTTAAGGACTTGGATGAGCAATCTTCCCCCCAAGTCCCAAAGTGGGGAAGTGTCCGGAAACTTCTCCACTTTGGGGAAAGTTTCTGGACACTTCCCCACTTTGGGATTGGGGGAAGATTTCCAGAACCAGCAAGGACTATCTCTGGGCTGCTCGTGTTGACTCCCTGGATCCCAATGCCAGGCTGTCCTGCCCCTCTGCTTTTTCACACCTGTAATGCCTCATAATTAACTGGCATTTTACGTGATTTTTATGATTATGCCCAACCTGTAAACCATCTCATCCTCTGCAAAATGCTGACAGTAAATAGCACCCATATTACGTCTGTGGTGAGGACAGAAGGTGATACTATAGGTTAAGTGCCTGACACGCAGGAATAAATGCTGGACAGCATCGTTCATTATTGCGCATATTCGCAGATACCAGCGGGGTCGCTTTCCTTGCTCACACAGGTAATGATTGCCGGTGGCAGGATCTGATCCTACACGTGTCAGCTGTCCGGGTGCTCTTGACCCCTACAGAGCGCCGCCTGGAATTCCTTTCCTTGGTCTCCCCTCCTCTTGCACCAGGAGGGCTCAGCAGTGCCCACTCACTGAAGAGCTCTCCCAGCTGCCTCTCACACTGCCCCGAGGAAGGCTGAGATCCATGGGAAGGCTATTCATGAGTATTTTCCTCCCCACAACTCTTAGCTCCTTTAGAGGAGCGCCTAGCTTTTTTATCCACGGCGTTTCGGACAGAGTTTAGCACAAGACTTGACCCATATCTAGTCATGAGTAAATATTATTTTATTTTATTTTTTAAAATATATATTTATTTGACAGAGTGATAGCGAGAGCAGAAACACAAAGAAGGAGAGAGAGAGAGGGGGAAGCAGGCTCTCCACTGAGCAGAGAGCCCGATGTGGGGCTCGGTCCCAGGACCCTGGGATCATGACCTGAGCCGAAGGCAGAGGCTTAACGACTGAGCCACCCAGAATCCCCATGAGTAGATGTTACTTTTAAAAAGTTGCCATATACTCACGGCTGGCCCAAGTGGGGTGGGAGAGCTCTGGAAGAAGTAAGATATTTGCCAATAGCAACGGTTAGAAAAACGAGAAGATAGCGGTGGAAATTAGGTGCGCTTTGATTTAGGGACCTTTTAGGTCTTTATGTTAACTAATAGCAATTGCAAAAGCTCATTAAACGTTCTCTGATGAGATAAAACCTGGAGCACGACATGTAAGTAAATCACAGCCCTCGGGTAAGTTCAGGAGCAAGGTTATTTGCTTCAGATGCCTCATCTGGGTTCCATTCTGACTACTGACCGGGTCCTAAGCTTTTGAGACCGCAGAACAGGCTCTCTCAGGATTATGAGTTTCTGGTCTGAGAGGAAGTGTTCCCAGACATTGATTATGGAGCAGAGGGAAAGTCAAGCTCCATTAGCCGTGGTGATGAGCCCATGAGAGCCACATTTCAGTATCTTCTCTAGAAAGCAAAGCGAGAGGTCCTGGCCACGCTGAGATCGATCACAGGTGGGGGACACAGAGACGGTGATGGGGACCCGGCCAGGACCGCACCCCCAGATCTGCACCCCACCCTGCCCACCATCAAGGCTCTCCTCACAAACCCTCCTGATATGGGGTCTAATCCCGGGAGGGTCCCGAGGAGGACACTTGAATACAGTCTGCCTTTAAATATGGCAATTACTCCTAAAATGTCTTTGTTGACAGCTGGTGAGGCACAAAACAAACACAGGCCTATTTGCAAGTAAGCAGGAATTAGCATAATCAGCAGCTGTGGCATAACCACGGACACAGAACCATAAAGATCCTCGTTCCTTCCGAAGTGAAGTTAGAGCAGGGGACCTGCGCGGAATAATGAGTCGCTTACCACCTGCCCACGACGTCCGGCGAACCAGAGCAAAAACGAGCCGTTTGCTCCTGGCCCCAGCAGCCTCCAGAGTTCATTTTTCTGATTAAATTAGAAACCAATCTTAGGATAAAAATATGGCACTCCAGTCATTGAGACTAAGTGACTTTGTAGAGATTTAAAAAAGAAAATAGTGATTTTTGTCCCTCCTTGTCTAACACATAACGGGTGATTGTTGAAGTCATCTGGGGAGAGCGCACCTGATGCCCTCCATTTTGTCATTCCAGAGCGGGAGCAAAATACAAGAGCAAGAAAAGAGAGAATCGGGGAAAATCATGGTCTTGTCGATTTTTCTGGATGCATGCCAGCCAGCGTGCCCCCGAGGCTGTGTTTTCCAGCTCTGGGGAAAGTGAGTCTCCGTGTCTGTAATTAGGAAAGTGAGTCTCCATGTCCGTAATTAGGAAGGGGACCTCACGCTAGGTGACTGTCAGACTCCCGGCACAGCCCAGCTCCCGTCTGCTGCCGGAGTGGCTGACTGTGACATCCATGGTGCACTCAGGACAAACACATACTCTTTTCCGCAGGGCTGCCGCAATTCTTAGAAAAACCGTTTTTGTATTGCTCAAAAATCCGTGGTTAGCAAGTGGCCCGTGGAGGGCGCAGAGAGGTCTCATTCATCTGGCTCTCTCTTCTTCAAACACACCACTTCCTGATGCTGAAACCTGTGCATACCTTTTGGCTGCAAATTTCTGAGTTTGGAAACCCATTGTTCGGGGTTCGCTGGATTCAGACCAAACCTTTGTGAAAGAGACTTTCATCAGATCGCGTTCCATTATAATGAAGGGGCTTCTCTGAAAGTCGTTCTCTCAATGCGTTTCTATGAGGACCGTGCTCTGATGGTTCTGTCCAGGCACGGGTCACGGACCCCACCGGCTGCGACGGACCTTGGTGATTTTTCCCAAAGCTCAGAGCGCCGCCGGGAGGAGGGCGCGACCTTTCTGGGAGCCCGTGTGCTGGCCCCCCCGCCGCCTTTGTCGCCACCGCTGCTGAGGCAGCTGCCCCTGCAGATCCTTTCCCACTCGAGTCACAGAAAGTAGGTCAATTTTTAAAATAAACACAAGTGAGTGTCCCCAAGTGACACAGTGAGGGGCTCTGGTGTTCTCCAGCGGCTTTATTTCCAAATTCTCTGTACTTTTCAGGTGCAAGGGAATGAACATCCAATTCAAACCGGTTTAGTCTGTTAGAAAGGGCGAATGTGCATGGCAGGCCACGTGTGAGCCTCAGCTTCAGGCTCGCCTGGATCTCGAGGTTCAAATAATTTAAACAGGATCATCACTTTTCTGGTACCTTTATTTTTCCCTTTTTACAAGAGCCACACGTCTTTATATAGAAGGTGTAGGATGTACAGGTAAAGCACAAAGAAGGAAATACAACGACCAGTTATTCCAGCATTCAGGGAGAGCTCTTTCCTGTCTTTCATTGTTTGCAAGAATGCTTCTTAGGAGGGTGGGAACCAGGGTCCCAAGCCGGCCTCATGCTTCCCACGTCTTTGTGCGTACGTCCACTATCATCTCCTCCTCCTGCGAGTGGCTGGGACCTGTCGATGCGTTCCATTACATGGCAAAGGGAGAGGCATTTTGCAGATGGAATCAAGGTCCCTGATCAGTTGCCTTTGAGTTAATCGAAAACGAGGATGTTGTCCAGGGAAGAGGGCTGAGCGAACAGGATGACTTACGGAGCTCTCAAGCAGCAGAGAGACTTGTCTCCTTCGGGCCGCGAAGAAGCGAGCCCCCGTGAGCTCTACGGCTGTGAGGTTGGGAATGCCACCAACAGCCGTACAGAGAGGACTCCACGTTTCTGGTGGACCTGTGGCTGGCAGCCTGGGTGGCTCTGAGCAGAGGTCCCAGCTTAGTGCTCCCTGGACTCCTGACCCACTGGGAGAGAATACACGTGTGTTGTTTCCATCTACGACATTCCTGATTATTTGTGGCACAGCCTAACAGTCTCATCCAGGGACACACAAATACAAGGAACCATTTACAAAAGGATGTGTGACATTTTTGTCACTTGGTTAAACGGATAAGTCACATTCCCCTATATGGATGTCCCATTGGCTGCTTAAGTCCAGGGCCATCCCACAGATGCCAACAGGATTCAGACAAGTAAAGTGAATTTATGCCGTGAGAAATGGCGGAGGGGGCGCCATGGAGGACTGGGAAACGCAAGCCGGTCTGAAGAGGTACTATTACTACAGAGAGGTGAACAAATTTTGGCATTTTATTTTTCAATTTTTTTTTTAAAGATTTTATTTATTTATTTGACACAGAGAGATCACAAGTAGGCAGAGAGGCAGGCAGAGAGAGAGAGAGAGGAGGAAGCAGGCTCCCCGCGGAGCAGAGAACCCGATGCGGGACTCGATCCCAGGACCCTGAGATCATGACCTGAGCCGAAGGCAGCGGCTTAACCCACTGAGCCACCCAGGCGCCCTATTTTTCAATTTTTATATATATCTTTTGTTGATTTCATGCTGGGATACGGTATTCCAGATTCTCTCCTCTCTGAAGAGAAGCCAGCCTTTTGGAATTTTTCATGGGAAATCATTTTTACAAAATTTGGCGCTAATTCAATTCCTCTTCAACTCACTAGAAGGGTGAAGGAGAAATTGTCGCTTCTCTGTGTTTACCTCCTGGGCTTCCGATCTGCAAGCGATGTTATAACCAATTCTGTATTGTTCAACACAGATTGTCCCCAATGTTTGATTATTATAAACACTGTGTAAGTGAACATATTTGAACGGAATCTTTGCTAACAATCTGTGATCAGTTTCACAGGATAAACACCAAGATGTGAGAAAATACGTTAATGTGTATGTGTTTTGGGAAGGTTCTCTATGTACGTTGCAAACGTGACCCGCTAAAGTCTGTAACACTTGCTCAACAGCCAACACAGGTATCTGTTTCTTGATTCCTTCCTTTTTACATAAGTATTTTAAATTATATCCATGTAGTTGCTATCTACTGACATAATTTGTAAATATTTGGTATTGGTGAAATTGAACATCCTTCATCTGTTCAAGGCTCATTTGTGTTTCCTTTTGATGAATCATCTTTTGGTGTCCTTGTTTTTTCTTTTTGATATTTAGAGCTCTTTATATATTAGGAAATTAACAAGGAGCTTAAATTCTATACCATATTGAAGATGTGCAAAATTTTATCTTGGCATAGAAGAATATTTAGCCATATGGGCCCAATATGTCTTAGAATGATTGTCTCCTAATTGAAATATTCCAAGACTTGAAACATGAAGTTCTTGGTCTCAAACATGCTGTGTGAGCATTGGACCATCTGTCTGAGACCGGATTCCCACGCAGGTACGCACAGAGGTCTTGCCGCCAGAGCAAGGTGATAAATATGTAATATTTTAATGATACGAGGAAACAAGAGTAGACACAGAATAAAAGCAAAGAAAAAATAAGAAAGAATAGTTGGTTTTTATTTTCTGCTTAGTGTTTCTCTAGAAAGCAGTGAAGAGCACGAGTTCTGGTCTGATAACAGGAAAAGCCAGGTCAGCTACAAAATCATGAACTATCTTGGACCCATTGGTGAGCTGCGGTTTTAGGACCAACAAAGAAAACCGAATTTGAGAGAAGGACTGATCTTCCAAGGAAAGATAGAGGGCGCAGACTGTTCACCTTTGCCAGATTGGAACAGATGCGTAGTCTAATAAACTTTGGGGGGAAAAAAAATTTAAGGTGCCTCAGTTTACCTTTTAACAAATGTCAAAGTTCATAGAATTATATGCTGTGAATGGATACAGTGTATGTGTTTATTATACACATATTATGCCTTACTTGAGTTGATTAAAAAAAAAAAAGCTGGGCTCACTTTGGAATGGAAATTGTCCATTTGGAAATCGGATGATGAATAGAATCCAATAACAGGTGCATGTTTCATTAATGCATAATATTGCTCTTGGTTCAGACCCTGCGGCTGTCACTTTCTCCAGGCTTGGCCACAAGCTGATCCCACGGTGTACAGTGCACAGGGATACAGTGTGTCTCTGAAAGGTGGTTAGTCCCAGTTCATTTATAGCTGAAATTCCAGCGGAGAGACAGGAAACCGGCAAACACCATGAAAATGCTAACCTGTATGAAGGAGATAAAATAGGGTGATTTTATGAACTCCATGAACTTTATGAACTCTAACGGGTCTACTTTACATTGGTGCTTGAGGAGGGCATCTCTGAAAGTGAGTTCTGAGCAGAGACCCAAATGGCAAAGAGAGGCCGACAATGCAGAGACCAGAGCTGGCCCTTCCTAGGCAGGGAAGAAAATTCCTGCAAGGATCCAGGGCTGGGAAGAGGCGGTATTTCAAGGGGAAAGGTCTCTGTCGCAGCACCGTGGAATTCCTTGGGGGAAACTGTCCCCTCCCTGGTTGAAATGGGGCTCTTGGTCCGCTGAATTGCTCTGCTCAAGTTTCGTGTTAACATCAGATAAGTCGGAGTCATTGGCAGGGGAATGCAGAGTCATAGGGGCTGTGGAGGGACATTTTATTGACCATCAAAACAGTGGGACAGGTGTACCTGCTGGCCGGGGAATGACACTCGGCCGCTGGCTTCCAGAGAGAGCTCAGTGACGCTGAAGGTGATTCCTCAGACAATTGGTTTTTCTAATATGACATAATGATTCAGTAATGAAATACGTGATTAATTTGATTGGGGAAGATGGAAGTCCCTTGGGACCAGCACGAGCTCAGATTCTCCACCCGTCCAGTGCTTAGAAAGGATCGTCAGCATTTGGGAGCGGAGGGGACTGTGCAGGTGGTAGATTCTGTCTGAGTGAGAGTCCCCCAGCTCCGCAGACAGGGCTGCTCCAAAAAGTTCTGAGAGAAATTGCTCAAGTATGACTTGGTCAAGGACCTGCTGAGAAAATCCCCCAGACCATGCAGAATAGGCCGGCACCACCTGTCCTTACAGTTTTGTACAGTGTTGGCCAATGCTGTGGGGCTCCCCCTCTCACTGACACCAAAGAAAGGTTTAACATTCTGAGGCCTGTGCCCTGTTCCAGACTAGCAGAGAAACACAGAATTTTCCAGGGTCCTTCACACTTGTTTAAGCATCAGCATTAAAGCGGTGAGAGTTCAAATCCCAGTCAGGACTCTGGAGGCTGTTTTCCGAGGAATCTCACTCTTATCTCAAGCTCATCTAATCCCCTGGAGATTTGGCCCACCCAACACTTATACTACGTTTTTCCAGAAACTCTCATTTTCTTTGGGGAATCACAGTCCTATTATCTTTAATTTTGTGGTTTACATAGGTGTCCACCTGCCCCATCACATTAGCCCAGATAATCAGAAAATAGTTCTCTACTGACACTGGTTCAGGGACAAGTCAGTAGGAGACAGCGACAGACTTTGCCCAGAATCCCTGTAAAACAGCTTCTCTCCTTATGAATTAATGTGTTTGTGGGGTCTGAACCGGTGTCTGATCCATCTGCTAGAATGTAAGCCTGAAGAAACTTGGTGACCACATTTGCTGTGACATGTGGAGATCCTAATCATACATCTATAAGTCCCACACAGGGGGAAGCATATCTGAGAGGTAAAGAGATTCTTATGGACATCGATGGAACACCTGGATCAAACTATACCTGAAGCGAATCCTCTGAATTTTCACTTAAAAGAACCAATGAATTCCCTGTTTATTTAAGCCAATATAGTAGGTGTAAGTCACTTTCATTTCCATTTTTTAAAATTCTTTAAATAGTTAGCATGCACTTCTCTGTACCAGCTTGTGTGCTGGGGGTGGGCCCTGCCTTCTCAGAGTTCATCACCTACAGGAGGAAGGCACACCCAGTTCCCAAATATACATGTAACTATTTATACATAAATATTTCCTACTGGTTCTGTTCCTCTGGAGACTCCTGACTGACATAGGGGTCTTCAACATGTTGGCAGGAGCCATGAAGTTTGGAGACATATCTATCTATATCCATATACCTGTATCTATATGTATTATGTATATATATATATGTATGTATATATATATATATATATATATATATATATATATATATATATGATATGCATGTGTCTGTGTTTTCTTTTTTTAAAGATTTTATTTATTTATTTGAGAGAGAGATAAGGAGAGGGAGAGCCTGAGAGGGAGAAGCAGACTCCCTGATGAGCAGGGAGCCCCATGAGGGACTCAATCCCAGAACTCCAGGATCATGACCTAAGCCAAAGGCAGTCACTTAACCAACTGAGCCACCCAGGCGCCCTATGTTTTCTTTCTATAGATCGCTGTGCCTCTCCCAGTGGAAAGAAGACACTGAGGACTAACCGTCATAAACCCATCCAGCATCCCAGGAGGCAAGTAAGCAGTTTGGGTGCAGAATGGTGACACAGGGATTTCCCTCTTCTCGCCAACCCATTTCTTGTGGATTTTGCCATTCTTACTCTATTCTCTTTGGAGCAGGTGGCGTTCCACTTCTACTCCTACTGGCAGTGATTGGTTCAATGAAGCCCATAACCCAAGCCATACAATCCATCCCCCGATGCCTCCATGCTTGGGCAGCACATTGGTGCAAAACGCATGAATTGTAGGAATTATCAGATACATAAGTTTCAAAAGCCAAAAAACTTCAGGGATGGAAAGACTTGTAGATAATAAGCCTGGTACCATGGGCAGACCCAGAAGAGGAAACCAACATGACAGAAGGCAGAGCAAAGAGGAACTAAATGCTGGTAAGTGCCTGAATCCAAGCAGAGTCCCTGCCACTCTTTTAAAAAACATTTTATTTGTTTCTTTACTTGAGAGAGAGAGAGAGAGAGACAGAGCAAGCACGCACAGGAGGAGGAGCAGAAGGAGAGACAGAGGACCTCAAGCAGACTTCCCGGTGAACACCAAGCCAGATGCAGGGCTCGATCCCACAACCCTGAGATCATGATCTGAGCCGAAACCAAGAGCTGGACACATCACCAATGGAGCCACCCAGGCGTCCCCCATTGCACTCTTAACATTTCATTTACATCAGTTTACATTGTGCCACTCTTCGCTGAATCTCTTCTGAGTGGACTTACTGAACCCTGTAGGCAAAAGACAAACCATTGGCATGAAGATTCTGGAAGAAGCCGCCATCCTGCCCTAACGTGGGCTACGGGCATGACACGAGGACAGGCCATCAGACGGACAAGCACAAAAGTAACACTCTCTGTAGTAGTGCATTTCATACAGTGTCACAACATAGAGTGTTATTTAATATTATTCTCTGTATTTACATGTGTATTTCACAAAAATAATGTAAAAATAACATAAGAGATACACCTGCACACATATTAGACATCCGATGTACAGCTTGCCTTGGGCAACGCAGAACTGAACGGCAGAGGTCCACTTACGTGTGGATTTTTCGCCAAGAAATGTACCACAACACTGTAAGCCTATTTTCTCTTTTCTATAATTTTCTTAATAGCCATTTTTTTTCTCCGGTTTACTTTATGATAAGGACAGAGTGTATAATATAGAGAACGTGCATACTGTGTGCTAATGACTGCTGATGTTATTGACAAAGCTTCCGGCTCTCAGTAGAGTTTTTGGGGAGTCAAGCGTTCTATGCAGATTTTCGACTGTGTGGGGTGTCGGTGCCCCCGCTGTCGCGGTGCTCAAGGGTCGCCTGTGTATCACTCGCACAAAAGGATTCGGGAGGTTGGTCTCTGACCGCCCAGATGGCGTCTTCCTGGGCTTTCTACCTGCTCTGTTATTACTGCTCCTTGTCCCCTCTCCCCAGCCACCACAGAGCCCCGCAGTAATTAGTAACCTGTCTGTCACATTCTTCTGTGCTTAGAAATGCAAACTCAGACGACTGCTTTGAAGTCCAATTTTAATTTAGATGCAAACTGCTCCCATAGCTCCAATAGTCTAAAAGGAACCTGGGGCAGACTCTAATTACAGAGGGCTGCAATGGACTGGTGCTCTCCGTCGGATTCCGGCAGCGTTTCCTGACTCCCGCCAGACCCCGCCAGACCGCACGCGGGCACCATGGTCGTCCAGCAGGGCTGCCGCGTCCTCCCGGGGACCTGCCCCCCGGACACCTCTTCGTGGCGTTTGCTTCGGCACATGGCACTGGTGGTTTTCTTCTTTGAATTCCTGGGAGCAGCAGGGTCCAAACTAGGGCAGGACATTTGTAAATATATTTACATATATGGAGCTTTACATACATTATACATTTAAATGATGTAATGACATATAATTATATAAGTTAATATATAACATACAATATATAATATAATACATATGTAATTATATAATACAATTACACATATTATATACATTATATAAAAAATAATACGATTATATATAATATATAATGGTATTACAATTATATATTACAATGTAATATATGTATTATATATGTGTAATATATAACATACAATTGTATTATATTGTATATGATATATTATGTACCATATTATATTGTATAAACATATAATGGTATTACATAATTGTATTATATAATACATGTATAGGCTCTCACATAATACATATAATTTACATGAGATATGTAAACATAATGCATAGTACATGTATATTTACACACATACATTTGCATATGTACATATACATAAAGAGATTTATTGTAAGGAGTTGATCCTGTGATGACAGAGCAGGCAAGTCCCAAGTTCAGTGGGATGGATCAGAGGCTGGGGACCCAGAGGAGCTGAGGCCAAAGGCCTGAGAACCAGGACAGCTGATATTCCAGGTCAAGTCCGAGAGCAGGGAAAAAGCCAATGTCCCACTGGAGATCAAGAGGCAGCAGAATTCCCTCTTCTCAGCTTTTGTAGTCTGCTCAGGCCTCGAACTGATTGGGCGAGGCCCACCCACAACAGGAAGGGCAGTCTACTTTACTCTACCCACTGGTATCAGCATTAATTGTATCCCAAAGTACCCTCACAGACACACTGAGAATAATGTTTGACCAGGTACCTGGGCACCTTGTGGCCCTGTCAAGTTGACACATAAAATTAAGCACCATAATATCCAAGTCCCCCTAACACCTGTGCTTAGGTCACCTTATCTGGAAAAAAGGGATTTTGCAAATCCGGAGATGCAAGATTACTTGGGTGGGCCAGATGTAATCATGGAGCCCTTATTTGAGGGAGCCAGAGGGGCGGAGTCCAAGAAGGAGGTGTCAGAGAGGACAGGAGGTGCCCCTGCTGACCTTGAAGGTGGAGGAAGGTGCCACAGGTCTCTGGGATCTAGAAAAGGCGGGGCGAATTATCTCCTTCTAGAACCTCCAGAGGGAGAGCAGACCTGCAGACCTCTAGAACTGTAAGGTAATAACATTGTGTTGTTTGAAACCACTAAGTCTGTGGCGACTTAGTACAGTGATAGGAAACCATTACTGGACCTTCGAGTCACCTTACAGAACAGGTAACAGAAAGCAAGAATCAGCGACCGTATTCCAGAACTTTATTTATGAAGACTTTCGGGAGGTTGGTCAACACCGGCCCCTACTGGCCCTTCGCTTAGAATGAATTTCCTAGAAAATCATGTAGGGGAATCAGCATTCAGGCAAATGCATCTTCAACCAGAATATTTCTGGGGACACGTTCATAATCATGGGTCCCTTGGGTGGGATTTCAGCCTCTCGATACTATGGTCCCCTTATCCATAAAATGAAGGTAGTCCTGTGCAATTTGGAGAGGACTGTGTGGATTACCTGACTCAAAGTTGACTGCAAGTGCCCAGAATAGGGCTTGACTCAGTATGTTCTCCATACACGTCTGCTCCTGTTAAAATACGCATATGCATTCAAAATAGTCCTTTCCGGCAAAAACGGGAGGCCTGGCCTTCTCTGGTGCTGTTCATGGAGGGCTCACGGATGGAAAAACAATGAGGTGTTGCGTCACTTCATTTGGATGGAAACTGTGAGCCCGGAGGAAAGTGCCCTGGAATCTGGAAATCACGTTGGAAGGGTATAATCTTTGAACAGTTTTGGAGGCCTTATCAACCATTCTCAGCTGTTGGATCTGAAATGATAATGCCTTGTGTTTAAGAATTGCAAAAACGTCCCTGTTGCCGATCTAAATGGCATCCTGTGTTGTTGGGAGAGGCGGGGTCATGCGGCGGTTAAACACCGGACATGGGCACCAGGAAGTTGTCTCTGAAATTCGGGCCCAGGACTAGCCACCAAATCTAAGCCAGATGTGCAAACTGCACCTGCTCTGTGGGGAAGGGACCAGCACTTGTTCCAAAGGCAGTTGGGAGCATTAAGTGATGCCTTTCACACAGAGCCGTGCACTCGGTAAGAGCCTCCCAGATACGGGCATTGTTCTCATTTACAACCATCATCAGATTCTTTCATCATTCATTAAAGAAAAGAGCCCCTCATCAGCATGATCAGGCGCCCTCTCATCGTGGAGGAGGCCCTCGGTGGTGACCGCCCGCGCTGGCCTCATTGTGGTCCATCCCATGGGCACCAGACCTCGGCATCCTGTTCCCATCCCCCAGGGGTGCTGACTCTGTGGCTCCCCCACCCCCACCCTGCTTCCCTCCACCGGCATCAAACTCCCTCCCAGACATGGGCTGGGAACACTTTGGTTCTTAGCTGTTCCTGTCACTTGCAACTGGAAAAGTCCTGGGCGGTAGAATGAAGTTCGACACGTATCTTCTGAATGTCAACCATTTTCAAAGTGGCGTGCGGGCCACTGTGACGACCAGACAGGGAGCCAGACTTGGCCCCGTGTGCCCCAGCTGCTGGCTAGTTGTACGGTCTTCAGAGTATATTTGTAACTCTTTCTAGGCTCAGTTCTCGGTGAGGCCTCCCAGAAGCCCACTCTGGAGGCCGACATGATTCCATAACGAAATGCTTTAAATACATGCAATGCAAATTTCTTTCTTTCTTTTCTTTTTTTTTTTTTTTGCAGGGGGAGTGGCCGGCAGAGGGAGAAGGAGAAGCAGGCTCCCCGCTGATCAAGGAGCCCAACATGGGGCTCGACACGGGGCTCGATCCCAGGACCCCGGGATCATGACCCAGCTGAAGGCAGACGCCCAACCAGCGGAGCCACCCGGGCGCCCCTGCAAGTGAGATTTCTGAGAAAGAGTCAGGCCAAGGAGGTATTAACGAATGGCTTGTATTTGCATACATTCAACACTTCCTCAGGAAGTTTTCAACACAAGTGGCCTAGGGGAAACATTTCTGTTCAAAAGAAAAACCAAAAAGAATAACTGAGAGCATTTGAGGTAATACTTTGAACTCGAAAAGAGAGGTGTTAAGCAAGAGAGCTCTATCATAATTGCATTCTCTCCATGGAGCACGGACTCTTCATTCATTTAAAAATCTCTGTTGAAAGGAGCAGGTGTGAAGGAAGAAAGAGAAGGGAGGCACGGAGGGGGAGGCAGGAGCCGTGCTTCTCTGGGAAGGATGGATCGACACACCAACCTTATGGGGTCCTCTCTGCCCAGAGACAACGCTGTGACATCTTTTGTCATTATCCCCTCGTTCCCTAAACTGACTATTTCCTTTGAAACCTCCCCAGGGTGTTGCTGGCAACTCTGTTCCCAGAATTTGGCTGCAAAACCAACTCCCTAAGTTTGAATCCCGACCCTGCCACTTTCCAACCCCTACATGGCGAGCTGGAAACTTGGGGACACCATGGGCCGTATTGTGAACCCCACGTAAGAAGTGGGCAGGTTTCAGAGGGCCTGACTCCTTGCCCAGGTGTGGAGCTGCCCAGCAGGGAGGGACATGCCCTAGAGCTCTCATGAGTACCCCCCAGGGGCTCCTGCAGGGGGACAAGGGGACCCACAGGGAGTGCTTATGGAGGTGGGTGTCGGGATGGGGTAGGCACTGGGTGGGCTCAGGAGGAGCAGTGGGAGCAGAAAGTGCCCGGGTCGGACACTGATGCTCTTTTGGTTTGGGCTTTTCTCATTAAGGCAGTAGCTTACAGAGAACCCTGTGCATTTGAACCCCGAGACTCTTGCCCTGTGCCCCTTGGAGACAAGCTGGTGGCGCTTCCACAATCGTGTTTAAGTGGTCCCGGCATTTTCCATGACGAGCTTCTGGGAACATTCCCCTATGTGTGTTCTTCTAGGTTCAAGCTCTTACCCGCTTCAGCAGCTCAGATGCTGCGAACAGAAGAGGCAGAATTCTGACAGACACGCAGGGTCGGGCCCTGCAGCTAAATGCGTGAACAGGCCAGGAAGCGTGCGCTCGCACACGCCGTGTACTGCGGCTGCCTGGCACGTCGGCACTTCTGAGTGGATGTTTAGAGCCAAACAAGCATCTGGTAGCTAAGCCGTCGGCTAAGCCCATCCCCCTGGGAGCACCAGATCTGAGTCAAATGAAGCAGTTTGATAGGATGGGGGTCTTCTAGAAGATTCTTTGAGGAGCGAAAAATGAGCGGGTATCTGAAGATGAAATCCGTGCCGGTGTCAGACGGAAGGAGAATCTATGTTAGATAGCGTGGTGGGGCTTTTAGTCTCTATTTGGGTGCCTCTCTCTGTTTCGTTTCGTGGCTGCTGGTAAGATTTCCCATGTCGACCATTTCGACGCACAAAATTAGAGCGTCACGGTGGTAAGCGTAATAGAGGGATGTCATTTGTCTTCAGTGCACTCCCGGAGATGACTTAGTGACCAGTGCTGGGGGTCTCCTGCTCCCTCTAGGGTATCTGTCCCTGCAGCACGTCAACATACGTTCACAGTAGAGTGGGCTGGGTCTGCGGGAGAAGTCAGGGTCTGGTGTCGGCTCTGCACAGTGTCACAGTCAGTCTGCAGCCCGGAGGGACCTGGAAAATAATGATCAAAGAAGCACAAAGACAAGATAAACCGTAGAGGGCTTTCGTGCACAGACCAGAATGATTTTGGCTTTTCAGGGGCTTGGGATCTTTAGAAAGGGGTCTAAAATCAGCTTAAAAAAAACACAAGAATTACTTTAAAAAGCTGCACTCTGGGGCACCTGGGTGGCTCAGTGGGTTAAGCCGCTGCCTTCGGCTCAGGTCATGATCTCAGGGTCCTGAGATCAAGTCCCGCATCGGGCTCTCTGCTCATCGGGGAGCCTGCTTCCTCCTCTCTCTCTGCCTGCCTCTCTGCCTACTTGTGATCTCTCTCTGTCAAATAAATAAATAAAATCTTAAAAAAAAAAAAAAAGCTGCACTCTTTCTGATGGGAGAGGTTGATGCGTCTCTTAGAGAACGTCTAAGTCTGTGATAATACAGGGCTTTGCAAACTAGCTCTGTCAACAAACTAGCTCTGTCAACACTCTGTTCTTTGGTATCCATGTCCCTGTCTCTAACTGCACGGGCTGACTGAGGGCCGGAGGACACTTCATTGTGTATTCTAGAACGCAGCTTGTGCATAGGCTCCTGAAGCATCAAGACTCTTAATAAGTCCATGGAAATACCCTCGTAGCTCATTGGATGGTGTCTGTGATCTTAAACTCCCGGCAACTAGTAGGTGCTTAGTGAACACTGGTTAAGGGACCGTATTCAATGCTATTTGCTGCAGGAGCTGGGGAAGAAACAGGTTCCTCCTCTGAGCAGCTTGGGTTGTAATGATGAGGGATATGTACATGTAATACACCATAGATGGAGAGGAACTGTTTTAGGGGGTACATGATAGAAAGAGAAAGGAGACGTGGTGGGTGCATCGAGGTCTTTTCGCGGACTAGCGAGGGGCCCCCTCCGGCAGGTGAGCAGAGGGCCCCGAAGCAAGTGAGCCACAGCACACAGTCCTGCCCGAGGAGGACCCCTCCCCAGTGGCACCAGAGAGAGGGTGTATACCCTAGTGAGTCGCACCACTGACCTACCTCCATGCGGGGCTCTCTAAAGTCTGCACCAGATTGCACACAAATTTATTCCATCAAGGGGAGGAAAGCACAAGGTCAATTCTCTTCCATCTTCAGGAGAGACGTGGCTGCATCTTGGGATTGGCTCCTGCATCTCCAGGGGAGTCACCTGAGCTCCCTGCGGAGGTGAAGGTTTCTCGGTTCCAAGGTGGGAAGGTTTCTCGGTTCCAGGACTGTGTGTTGGAAAATCAAACACCGTGGGGCCTGTGGTGTTTGATGGAGACACTCTAGGGAGGAGGGGCAGCTGTTTCTCCTCAAAAGTAATGTCTCTGTTTTACCTTCATGCAGGCAGAGGGACCTCCATACAGCGCAGGCTGGGAGGTGGCCAAGTGCTGAGCCTTTGAGGAAGGTCAGGGAGGAGGGATGGAGAGAGAGAGAGAGGGAGGAAAGGCAGCCACTGCCGTGCGACCATGGTTTTCATTTGCGCAAGAAGTTTGCAGAATACTGAGTAGGACTGGAGGCCATTCCATTAGCTCTCATTGACTTTTGCTTCCTTTAAAAGGCTGGTAATAATAAGTATTACTATAATAGCTGCTCTATAATATAGCTAATATGGTTATAATCACGTACCAGGCATCCTTACTACACATGCACACGCGCACACGCAAGCACACACACGCTGTACGTCCATATGACGTGTGATACACATGTGACCCTCACCGCATCCCAGGGTCTGCTGCTGCCCTCCTCATCCCCTGTCGGCAACTTCAGACACGGAGGGTCGGAGTCACCTGCCCAATTCTCTGTGCTTTCTCCTAGTTGCAGAGTGTTGAGAGAGGACAGGATTCAGATCCAGATCCCGGGCTCCAGAACGCTAAGGCTATGTTCTAAGATTTTATTTATTTGACAGGGAGAGAGAGAGTAGGTAGAGAGGCAGGCAGAGAGAGAGGAGGAAGCAGGCTCCCTGCCGAGCAGAGAGCCTGATGCGGGGCTCGATCCCAGGACCCTGGGATCATGACCCAAGTTGAAGGCAGAGACTTTAACCCACTGAGCCACCCAGGCGCCCCCCGAGGCCATGTTCTAACCCTGACATGGCACTGCCTGCCAGTGTCCCTTCGTTCATGCAGAGGCACAGCTCACCGCTAGCCTCCCGGACAGCCTTCCTACCCAGACAGGGATCTCTTTCCTGTTTTCAGGTTTCTAGTTACAGCATCTGGAAATCCCCCTTTAATTACTTGGCCGGTAGGTACTAATACACTCTGCTGGGGGCACCTGGGTGGCTCAGGTGATGAAGCATCTGTCTTGGGCTCAGGCCCAGATCCCAGTATCCTGGGATGGAGCCCTGCGTGGGGGAGGAGGGCTCCCTACTCAGTGGGAAGTCGGTTTCTCCCCCCTCCCCCGTCCTCTGCCCCGCCCCACCTCTCATGCTCTCTCTCTCAAATAAATAAATAACCAAATAAATAAATAAAATCTTAAAAAAAATACCCTCAGTTGTGTTTGGGAAATCACACGTATCCATCCTACAAAAAGGCCCATTGCATCTATTTAGTTATTCACTAAAACTTCCTTAAAGATGTTCAACAACCCTTTTGCATTTTTAATAACCTGGATGAAAAGCATTGAACATACTGGTACGGCAGTAGTGAAGAGCACGTTATTAAATCGCATCTGCATAAAAAGTAGATTGAATGTGGGACAGAGAATTAATAGCTTCGTTCATCTCCTGAAACCGTTTCCTGGGGTAGGAGGCGCCTGCGAGGTGGGCACCCAACACCCAGTGTTCTCCTGGTAGGATGAGTCCTGTTGTCAGGGATGGGTCTTGGGCCATCCCCACTGGGCTGTAAGTCCTATGACAGCAAGGACTATGGCTCTCTCTTCATCCCTGGGCTCTTGTAGCCCAGAGCAGTGTTTGGAACATCAGAACACAAACAATCCCTGCTGAAAGAATAAACAGATGGGGGACTGCCGTGGATCAGGTCACGTAAGTTGTTTGGGATGCCCCTGGATGCCTGCTCTATAAATTACCAGTGGTGAACCGAGCTCTGGTTCTGGGTACGGGTGACAGCATTAGCACCATTCATGTCAGAAATTAATCTGGTGGCATCAGTCCCCATGCCTTGTCCATGGCAGGGGTCACTAATCGATCCCAGCAGCATCTTGGAAAACTCACGAGCTTGACACCCTGTGTACACAACACAATTGACCCCCAGAGGCAGCAGGGTACATGGGTGCTCTCACGAGCCCTCCAGAGAGACAAAGATGGGGCTTTGGGAACACAGTTAGACAAGTTAGCAGAAGAGGGAAGAATGGTGGGGCCTCTTTGCCATGCCTCAGAACCCCGTGGTTGGAGTCACTCTGCAAACTGACTCCTCATTCCTCCAACCTGCTTGATAATCCCCTGAGCATGATCACAGTCCTGGGGCTGGCGGGCAAGCAGGGGCCCCAGCACTGTGCTTACAGACTGTCTTCTTTATCGATCGGGGAGCAGAACACACTTTCCCCTCTATCTTAACTCTGCACTGAATCAAATAAAAACCATCCAGAAAGCCATTGCCTCCCATTAAACCGAAGTATTTAGCACACATAAAAGGAGCAAGACGTTACACTCTGGCGTCCTGATAGAAGTGATCAAAAATGAAAAACGGGAAGTCAATTACCAGGTGCAAGTGCCATTGTAAAACTAAATACACTGAGTGTAGGTGTGGTGCCCAGTTACATAAGAAACACAGACAGCATCCCTGGAAAGATCGTGGGCTGCAGAGCCCCACACAGCCACTCTGCCTTGGGGTGGAGAATTGTGTCTTGCAATAGCCTACATTTCCAGCTCCCCTTTGAAGACAAAGTTTGTTAGGGGCACCGTCTGCTGGGGCAAAACCACTGACCATCTTTTCTTCCATTAAATAAATGGAGACAGCAGGTGTCTCCCTGCAGTACTGTCCAGGAGTGCCAATAGGACGGGAGTCAACATGTGTGTTTCCTCCTGCTTTGTATGGACACATTCCAAGTTCTGGCAAGATGCATTTGTTTTTGTGGGTGTTGGTTCACTGCCATTTGGGTTTGAGCATCACAGTGGTGGTTAAGGGGTTGGGGTTGTGGTTGGATATCATGCCTCTCATGTGGGAGGAAGCTCATCCAGTCCAAGTCAGAAGACACCCAAACAGAGCAAAGGGCTTTAGATGGGGAAAGAAGACCCAAACGCAGGTGTCTCTGGCATTGTGATGATAGGCCATGGTGTTTCCCATGCAAGCAAAGATGAGGTCGGTTAACTTAACCAACGCCTCATCCTTAGCATCTCTCATTAGAAGTAGTGACGATTAGCAGTAATGGTAAGACCTAACCTTTGGCACTGATTAAGAGGACCAAGCTGTGAGCTAGTGACAGCTGCCATCATGCCCATCTTACCAACAATGAGCTCTTCTAGGTAGAGTGTGACGGAGTTGAGACTCGAACCCGGGGCACCTGCCCTCAGGGTCTGTGATCTAACCTCTGTGCGCCCAGGCATTGTTCCTGCCGCTGTCCGTGGTCCTGAAGAAATAAAGTCTCCCTGTGGGCATCTCCCACATACTAAGTAGAAAGGGCGTGTTTCTCTCTCAGTTCCTTCGCTGCTGTCTCCAGAAATTCCCCTTTGATTTATTGTCACTGTGTTATGAATACCACCCGTTGCATGGAGCGTTGTCCGTCTCCCGGTCAGAAAGAGACACACCGCAGCCATCCACTGCTCACTGAAAATCACCCAAGGACGTTTGTCAGTCTTTTTACAGTATTTAGTACCGAGGATAAAAATGCATCATAAACCCAACAAGAATGTTGAGAAAGAGGTTACATAGTATGTGTAAAAATCAGATTAAACTGTAGGAAAGAACGTAAACTGGCTCAGTTCATCGGGTTAAAAAAATACATTTTCCAACATTGCAAGCGAGGAACTCAGCGCAAGGCTTACAACAGATTTGGAGCACCCACCAATCGATCCTTTCTTGCATTTCCACAGCTGTAATTCACGGACGTTGTGCCATCCCTTGTGGTGGCTGGGAAGATGGCCTCAAAGCCACACTTCCTCACCTCAGAACTTGTGAGTGTGGGACCTCACATGGCGAGAGGGAGTTGGCAGCTGTGAGCCAGTAAAGGACCCTGACTTCAGAGAGTCTCCTGGGCTCTGTGGATGGCCCAGTGTAACCTCAGCCTGCTCACAGGGGCCGGAAGGGGGAGGTCCAAGTCGAGTGGGAGGAGGTGTGAGGATGGAAGGCAGGTGCCTCCGGAGCTGGAGAGGGCAAGGACCGGATCTCCCAGAGAGCCTCCAGAAGGAACCCAGTCCTGTCAACACCCAGAGGACCCATTTTAGCAACTCTAACTGACACAAATGTCCTGGCTGTCCCAAGAGTGGGTGGCACCAGGGCTCCATCCGTTGGACTGGGGGACCAACCGCACCCCCTCTGTGCCAGGCACCACTGAGGTAACCTCCCACAGGATTGCTAACCTGTTGCGATACAGGCAGGGAGATGGCATGAAGTTGCAGAATCCACTCTATGCAGACACCATCTATCTCTCAGAGTTGGTGCCAATGGAATAGAAATGAGAATTAATTGATAGAGCGTATTTGCCAACTCTCTCTAGGGGCACGAGCTACAGCTGGGTCTTTGGAGAGTGCCCAGGTAGAAGGAATAGCTTTCCATGTTTCTCTTTGGCTGTGGACCTCCACGTGTACATGTGTTTCTGAAAAGGCAGCTCTCCTTTGGCCCCGAACACCTGTTAACTTCCCAAGCATCACGACATCCCTCTGGTCCAAGGAAGGAGAGGCAGACTGTTGCCCCGGGCTGACAATTACAGTGTGTTTCTTTACCCTGGAGAGGAAGGCATCTTTGCTCTCTTTCCTAGATTACTGCTTTATTAATTCAAACAGAAAACACCCCAGAAAACAAACATTCACTTTAAATTAAACATAAGAATGCGGTGCACACATAACGGAGCGCACAATGAGCAGGGCACTAAAATGTAGCATGCTGATCCAGGCAATCAAAAATGCAAAGTAGAAAATAAATACTCAGGAGCAGCTGTCATCCTGGGAGCAAATCCCCAGGCTGCAGAAGCAAAAGGTTGCTGCAAAGTGTAAGACTAGGCAGGGAGCAGGGGTGAGCTTGCAGGAGACAACACGCCTGGGGGCAAAAGCCGCTGATTCTGCCTGCAAGTGAAGAGCCACCTTTTGCAAAATGTATCATATAAATCACTTTTAAAGAAAAAGCCTGTGAGGAATGCATTCTGTCGGCAATACATCCCCTTGCTGTCGTTTTATTTTTCTTCACCTATAACCGAAGGAAGACAGTAGAAGTCAGTTCCAATTTAGTGTTTGTGCCTTCTGTGCTCCCCAAAGCCCTTTCTACAAAGAGGGCCCAGCAGCGTGACCCGCAGTACCCTGAACCCCACTCAGTGCCTCTGCAGAGGGAACGTGAAGCCTGAGTCAGGGACAAGCATCCGGGCCTTCCCCAGCCCTTCTCCCCATGACCTCTCCTTCTCCCCGATGACCCCGCCCTCTCCCCACAGCCCCGCCTTCTCCCTATGGCCCCGCCTTCTCCCCATGACCCCGCCCTCTCCCCACAGCCCCGCCTTCTCCCTATGGCCCCTCCTTCTCCCCACCGCCCCAGCCCTTTCCCCCCTGACCCCAGCCCTTCTCCCCATGACCCCACCTTGGCTCAGTGGTGCTGCTCACGAGAACGGCGTCTTGAACCTGCCTTACAAATAGTTGAAATCTCCACGTCCCTTATGGGATAAACGTTGTTGATTCTTCTCTTTGCCTGTGTATTTAACCCTTTCCTCGTACCAAAGGTTCGGTTGACAACGGAAGAGAGTTGAATCATAACCCCACGGTCATACACCGCTCGGGGTCTGTGGCCACTGTCGGGTGTAGGATAAAACTCAAAGTCATCGTTGGGACGTGAGTCTGCCCTGCTCTCCGGCCCCATCATGATCCATCCTTCCCTTTCGGGCCGCACCAACCTCGGGTGCTCCTCGGAGATGGGAATTTTATCCCTGCTGGCTGGCGTCTTTGTGCCCAGAGTTCCCTCCTCCCGGGAGTCTTCCTTCTGTAGTGTCTTAAGCCCACCCCTTCTCTTCAGCTGGGTCTCAGCACAAACGTCCAGGGAAGACATTGGATCCATCTCTCGGAGCTAGGACCACAGGCTGGGAAATCAAGGTCCTGCTACAAAGACAGGGCGGCCACATTTCCTGCCTCCTGGCCCACATTCTTAACCACCTGCCAGGCTTCCCCTTTGTTTTCTGTAAGGAAAGTTCCTTTAAAAGTAATAATAAAAAAAATTCTAATTGCCCAGGGAGTGCAGTAGAATTCAACGGATTTTTCCTTTAAGAAATAAGTGTAACTCACACAGGCAGACTTTTGGTATGCCAGCACGATTCCAAGCCCTACTGGTATAAATTATAACTACCTAATTCCCGCAAGACCCCCGCAAGACAGAAACTATTTATATTCCAGCATTACCGATGACATATCTAATGCACCAGAGGTTAAATAGCTTGACCAAGATCACACAGCTCGAAACGGAGCTAAGACTCACACCCAGGCAGTCTGGTTCCCAGCTGTATCACGGAAGGAATCCATGTCTTCTAACAATGTAGTGCAGTCACCAAAGGCAGGAAACCAGCCTCATCCATTTTCAAAAGAACCAGATGTCCAAACGAAGTAAATTATATCTTGTAGGCTATCCATGTCCTCAAACCAAAAACTGAAGAAGAAGAAGAAAAAAAAAGTTATTTGAATCGGACATCTCTATTTTGGAAAGCTGTTTATTGGCATCTGTTAAAAAGGAACCAATACATAGCTGGGGATCCAATGAGCTCTCTCCCAAGTGTATATCCGACAGATAGAGGCATGCGTGTGCCCATTTAGGGAAAGGTGCGGGAATGGTGGGAACTGCACCATTGGGCAGGTCAGAATTGGAAACTTCTCCAATGTTTATCAAGCCTAGGATGAATGAATGAGCTCATCAGTCATACGATAGACTAGTGAAGAGGGAATCTGGGTGGCTCTGGCTGGCAAAAGAAATAGTACTCACCCATCATGAGCCAGAATTTTTCTACATTTCTTCCTAAAATGCGTAAGAATAGGTGACACCAATCCATGTTGTTGGGGTGGTTGTCCTTGGGGCTGGATGTGGCTCTAGGGGGCACAGGAGGGCTCCTGGGCTGTAGGTGATTCCCCATCCTGCTGGACAACCATCTATGTGCTTTCCTAGCTGTGTTGCATTCCAATGAAAAGGTTTTGATTTTTTTTTTAATTGATTTGTCCTATTTCAATATGTCCCACTCACCTTTAATTTTGGTTAGTACTTACTTTTTTTCCCTTCTTGAAAGTTCAGTGATGTCCAAAGTAACAAGATGGTCTTTGTTTTTCATCTTTCCCCTCAAAATTGGTTTTTCCTCTTGGGAACTACTCATTGTTGTTTTAGGACAGTGGGCCCAAGAGGGTCAGAGAGGGGAGAACTCTCCTGGGATGGACGGTGGAAGGTGGAAGGCATTCTGTCCTCTGCCCTCCAGCCCTCTGGTGCTCAAGGGAGTCCGGGAGCGTCTTCTCTGCAGGGACCCAGCTCTGCATGCCTGTAGCCAAGGGGCTGGACGTGTGTGCAAGGAGGGCTCACCTGGGGGCTCCTTCTGGGTGCTGAGCCAGATTTGGGGATCCCAGCCTGAGAATTTCAGCTAGTGCTCATAAGCAGCCAGGGAGCCAGGGGAGAGGGGAAACCCCCCTCGGAGCAGGTCGTAGGGCCAGAGGGGGCGACTGCTGTTTCCCATAAATGCTACTGGAAAGGAGACACGTACAGTCTCTGTGTTCGTGACAAGCCTCTGGAAATTTACTTTGCGAGATCCTCCCTCTCGAAAATGATCCTGGCGACGAGTTACAAAGTGATCATTCACGGTATCCAAAAGGATTTATGACAGTAACATGAAAGAACCTGCTTAAATGTCTGACCACAGGGAAGAACCGAAGTGTAGATCTGGGCATGCTGTAGTACAGCAAAGGCGTTCGCGAAACCAGGCTAGGAAAAAAAAAAAGTACTTAATGATGTTAGAAAATGGCAATTATAAACAGTTAGAGTTAAATCAAGTTATGGCGCCATGTGCGCAGGAGGCTTAAAAAAATCCACAGCAAGTTTAATGTGTTCTTGAGTGGAATGGAGAATATTCTCCATACTTCCTATTAATCCATACTTTATTATTTTTTTAAGATTTTATTTATTTATTTGACAGAGAGAGATCACAAGTAGGCAGAGAGGCAGGCAGAGAGAGAGGGGGAAGCAGGTTCCCTGCTGAGCAGAGAGCCCGATGCGGGACTCAATCCCAGGACCCTGGGATCGTGACCTGAGCCGAAGGCAGAGGCTTAACCCACTGAGCAACCCAGGTGCCCAATCCATACATTAATCTTAAAATTGCATTGAAACAGGAGAATGGTTTTAGAAAAAAAGAATGAAAAACTATATATCATTCCTTAGTAGAGCAACGTGACTGCTTTATTCTTCAAAAAAATGATTTTAAGGTAACTACAGATTCACCAAAAATCGTAAAGAACCATACGGGGAGCTCCCGTGTATCCGTCACCCGCACTGTCCCAATAGTAACATCTTGCAAACCGTAAGAGAGTGTAAAAGATCGGGAAATTGATCACATTGTCCCATCCAGGGAGTCTACTCAGATTTTATGGTTATACGTGCCGCTGAGTGTGCATGTGTGTCTGAAATTTTAGCACGTTTGGGGACCATGAAGCCACCACCTTAAGCCAGTACATAACTGTCCGCTGTTGCAAAGCCCCCTCGATGTCAGGCCTCTGGACCCTCCCCTCCTCTCTCCTTCCCAGCTCCTGGCCGCCACTCATCTGTTCTCATCTCTACAACTGGGTCATTTTGCAAATGTCATATAACTGGCATCTTCGGAATGTAGCGTTTGTGATTGGCTTTCCATCCTGGATCCGTCCTTGAGGCGCGTTCAAGTTGTGTGCCTCGGTGGACCACTCCTCGGGGATGGCTGGACCACAGCTTGTTGACCCGCACCTGCTCAGGGACATCTGGGGGTTTTTCAGTTCGGGGCTGTTATAAATGAAGCTGCATGAACATTCAGACGTGAGTTCCTGCATGGAAATCAGTTTGCATTTCTTTGGAATAAACGCCCAAGAATGTCACTGCTGGGTGGGATGCTAAGTCCACTTTTGGTTTGAAAAGGAACTGCCAGACTGTTTTCCAGAGCAGCTGTACCGTTTTCTGTTCCCAGTTCCTCCACAGCCTCCCTGGTATTTGGTGTTCCGTGTGTTTTTGTGAATGTGTGGGTTTTCCTAAGAAAAAAAATGCAAAAGGGGCGCCTGGCTGGCTCAGTCTGCATACGACTCTTGATCTTGGAGTAGTGAGTGGAAGCCTCACACTGGGTGTAGATTACTTTAAAAAGAAAACAAAAACAAAGACTACAACCACATACATACACAAAAACCGGTGGTGGGATGGCTAAGATCGCAAATGATTTTCCTTGTCCCCCGCACTTGAATTTTACACCTCGAATATATGTTGCTTTTGTGTTCAGAAAACAGGAAGTTATGGTTTTTTTCAAGGAAGTACTTGGGGCTCGGTGGGCCTGGGGTGCCGTCGACGGGATCCGCCTTCGTGGTCGAGGACGTTACGGACCGAATCCATGCATGTTTCTATGGGTTCCTGTAGCCACAATCCCTCCCAGGCTGATCTTTGCCCCCCCCCGCCCCCCCAAAAAGAAAAAAATCTTGAATTTGCTCCCTACTAATTATATCTGTGTTTTACTGTTGTGGGTAATGACAATTTGAATTTAACCACTATTTAAGTCAAACACAGTATAAGTTAGATTGTCATGCCTTGGTAAATACAAGTGAGTAAAAATAAGATACGCTTTGAGAACCACAATTTTAGTTGACAGATGAAGAGGAAATCATTAGCCAGTTGCATCTTGCTGACAAGGTTTCTGTAGAATCTGTTTGTTTTTGTTCCGAAATTCAGGGATCGATCTGAATTTATTCCTTGCAAAGACCAGTTTAATCCAAATGGGACACATAGAGAGACTAGATTAATGCTGATTTTGTCACTGAAGTGTAATATTTTAATCTATTTTAAACTGAAACAAGGATTCTCTGTGGCCCTGCTTGTTATTAGGTTTCGCTCTACTCGATGGAGATCATTTTACGCAATCCTTTTTTCCTTAATCACCAGGACAGAATTCATAAGAAACATGGACAGATTGTATTTGTTCGTAGGGTTTCCAGAACTGCAGGGAAATTTGTTGTTGCTGGGGATGACAGGCCTGAGCTGGTGAAACATGCTGCCACCATCCCCAAGAGAAAACACCTACGACTTTGGGATTTTCTTCCCGTTTTCCTGAATCCCCAAAGTCCCCCTCTTCTTATTCCAGAGCCTCACAGAGGACATTCGGGCAACGTCTTGCAAGCTGGAGGGCCAGGCCAGCAGCCTTTTCAGAAAGGCTGGGCAAGATAAATTAACACGTAATCCCGAAATTTCTACCTCTGTTTGTCAGAAGACAAGGAGAAAATGCCAAACGTCCTAATTGCACTTTTACGTTTTTTTGCCCAGAGTTTGGCTGACCTGTCGTTTTGTCTCCATAGATATAGTAGGATGGAAGGGACATTGACACTCCTGTCTCTTTGAGATTGTCTCTGAAAGGGTCATCTATCTCACCGTGGCAACCGAGGATAGGCTATCCTTTCCATCGGCCCCGCAGCCTCCCGCTGCTTTGTAAGTCAGACTCAGGCTTTCACACGTCAAATTTAAGGCACAGAAATAGAGGAGAGAGGAAACGTGGTCCTGGCCAAGAGCCATCTGACTCTCCTCTCTCCTGGTCTCCTGACCTATTCTGGGGGAAGGAGCAGGATGGTTATTTCTTCTGACAAATGTTGAGCCATTAGCCTGTTCACAGAGGCACCAAGATTTTCTGGAAGGTTTTTTGGTTGAGTCAGAGAGAATCTCTCAAGGAATCTGGAGCCAAGACTTCCTGAGTCACTCTAGACCATGAATCCGGCTGACTTTTCTCAAGCCAAGAAAGGAAAATCCAAAGATAGATAAACTTGCACGAAATGTAACACTCCTTATGTACGTGTGTGACGACCAGTCCACAATCCAGCGTTGAGGAACTGCCCGCATCAGGCCTCCAGCTGCTATCATTATATATCCTGATTCTATAGTGATATATATGAATTATGATAATGATATAATAATAAGGACAAGAAAGTGATATATATGATTCATATACCCTGACCCTGGGGCTGCCCTCAGGGTGTTCCTCCCCTCTGAGCCTTACGACTATCTCTTGTGCAGAAAGAGGACAGAAACAAGCCCCACTCCTCCTGGTTTTTACGAAGATTCAATGAGATAATGGGTGCCCTGTGTCTGCACGGGGCCAGGGATCCAGGAAGGGCCAAGCGAGGGGCTCTGTGGGAATGCTATGACATTGTTCTAGCAGTAACGCATATTCCAAATATAGCAACCGTCTTAGCATAATGCATAGGAATAATTCTCTTTTATTTGGGGCCGTCTACGCAGTTGCCTCTTGTGCAGTGGTGAATCAGAAAATAGGTTGTATGTTGGGAGTTGCTCCCAAGTCAGAAGGCACTGTGGAATTCTGGTAAATTGCAGCCCTCTGGGGAGTCTACAAAAAAGTTGTCGTGTCTCCAGCATGCAGCAGTGTCAGGCACACTGGGGTCCCTCTGCAAATGTCGGCGAACTACTGCATAAGCGTTCAGTGGGGGCATCTGCTCCTCTCTCCCTAGAAACGCACCCCAGGACCTGCCATGGCAGACAAAGGAGGAACAAAGCAGCTACTTGGGGTTTAAGTGTGTGGATGCATTTGGATTCCAGGAGAATAAAAAGAAGAAGGAATATCACAAGAACGGTTCGATTTAGAAAGGTAGATCTTCCTTTATGGCAAGAAAGACCTTTCTGATAAATGAGGGCGTCTAAAACCCCCGCAGACCTCGGGTGAGTTTTAAATCCTCTGAAGGACGTGTGTGTCCAGTGTCCAGGGGAAGGAGGCTCACAGCGGAGAAGGCAGATAATCTGCTCCTCACCTTAACAAAGATGGTGTCGGCTGCTCACTTATCCACCCCAGCGTGAAGAGAAGCAAAGCACAGGTCTTGCCAGAGACACGCAGCTCCGGTGGGTCCGCGAGCTCCTGAGGGCCGTCCCTTCCCTGTTCCAGCCGTGACTGCTCTCATATGCCCAGGTGAGCACCAGCCACACTCTAGGTTCTTAGTAAATATGCGTTGACTTAATGAATTAGTTAAAGGGCTAGACCCCTGAACTCAACTGTTTTCTCCACTTTTCTGCATTGATGTCTCTCAAGCACACAACCCAGTCTTCCCTAACAAAACCTGTTTTAAGACAATCGCCTAGGGGAGCACCTGGCTGGCTCCGTTGGGGTTGCATGGGACCCTTGAAGGATGTAGAGATCACCTAAGTAAATTAAAATAAATGGGGGTGCCTAGGTTAAGCGTCCAACTCTTGATTTTGGCTCAGGTTGTAATCTCAGGGTCATGAGATCGAGGCCAATTGTTGGGCCTCCACATTGGGCATGGAGTCTGCTTAAGAGTTTCTCTCTCCCTCTCTCTCTGCCCTCCTCCTGCACTCTCCCCCCTCCCCAAAAGAGCCAGCTCTGAGTGGCATCGTGGGGCAGGCATGGGGGCGTATACACTGTGGTTAGGCCCTAGGTGGGGATTATTGTGGAATATTGCTGAAATATTACATCCCATGAAGACATCAGTGAAGGAAATCATGGGTTTCCCAGTCCTGAAGTGAATCCACAGCATCTCTGTATTTTTTTTAAAAGATATTTTATTTATTTAATTTATTTTTATATATTTATTTAAATACATACTTAAATCTAAAAATTAATTAATTAATTGATTAATTTTTATTTGACACGCAGAGAAAGATCACAAGTAGGCAGAGAGGCAGGCAGAGAGAGGTGGGGGGAAGCAGGCTCCCCGCTGAGCAGAGAGCCCGATGTGGGTCTCAATCCCAGGACCCTGAGATCATGACCTGAGTTGAAGGCAGAGACTTAACCTACTGAGCCATCCAGGCGCCCCATCATAGCATCTCTATAATAATAGACACTGAGACTGGCCAATAACAAGATCGTCCTTAAAAGATGTTCATTAAGATGTTGCCTTCTTTCTTTTCTTTTTTTTTTTTTTAATAACACAAAATTTGAATAAAAGAGGCATGGTCCTAAATACTTACGCTTGGATTAGTATAAACCAGTTTCGAAGAATCCGAAGTCCATTAAATTCCCTCCTCCCTGTTTCAGAGGCTTTCAGTGAGTTGCCAGGAACAGTCTATTACTAAATAATTTTAGGGATTAAGATGCTGTTGGAAACAGCTCTGTAAAAAATGCCTCTATAAATATTTAGAGTCTGTTTTGCTGTAATCATGTCCCCATAAGTACCAAGATTAGACCAGCTCCCATCCTATCCTAATCAACTATACAAGGTTTATGTTACCAATATTGAGAACAATATTGTTATCAATAGAAAATATTGATCTGGGCGTTGCTGTTAAACTCACCTGCGTCTCAGTGTAGACAGCCATAAACAACATTAGGGGTAGATAAGGAGAGAGTCAAAGGCTTCAAAAGCACTATTGTTGCCTTGTGAAGAATAATGCCAAGAAGTTGGGTACAATGTGTTTTTACAGATCAAAAGGTTCTCTTCACACAGGGAGACAGACCTCAGGAAAAACTGCTGCCGGAGACTGCAGTCAGACAGAGCGAGGTTCAAATCCCACCTTTGCTGCTTAGACAACGTACTTAACTTCTTTAAAAAGCTCCAGATTTGCCCTCAGTACGTGGGGGTGATGAACAGGATCTGCTTTCCGTAGCCGCCGCTACGAGTAAATTAGGTAATCTCCTGCTTTTAAAGCTCTTAGCATTGGCGACTGGCATGTATTTACGTACACGGTTGATCATTTTAATTCTTGCAACTGTTGCTTCTTTGGAGTTTAGAGCAATGATTCTCTGCTTGCATTTCAAGGCAGAGCTTATGTCTAATGGAGATGTCATCCCTTAGAACCGACTGCTCCGTAAACAGCTGCCCTCAGTTCTGATAGAGAAAATAGGCAGAGCCTTGTATGGAGATTACAAGTTGCTACAGGCTGTTACTTGCTAACAGTACCGGCTGGTATGGTGGCATCCGTAAGGAGTCAAAATTCCCATTTCAATCTCGGTTGTTGAGTCTTTGGTATCTTGGAGGGACTGAATTTCAAGTGAGTGCGTCTTTCAGGTCTGTCCTCGTTGGGGTGTTTCATTTAATGGTCTTTGGTTTTAAAACCTCTGCCTCGGCAAAGGAAGAACCTTCTTGCATAAAGTCTGGGTGAACTTCTGCTTTCGGCCAAATTGGAGCTACCAGCATCAGATTTAGTCTCCCAACGGCAACAACTGAAAACCAGATTAGAAATATCTGAAACAACTTGTTAAGACGCCAAAGGTAGAAGGGCAAAGGACAAGGGACAGAGGGACAGGGAACATGTGCGTGAGCTCTTCAACCTCTCCAGCTCACTGCCTTGAGTTTCCAGACCATGGACGTGGATGGGGAGCCGTGCGGGGTTGGGAGCCCGATGGGTTGAGAAGATGGGAGGTAGGAGCTGGCGAGAACCACGTAGTTAGACCTCGGAGGACACAGGACCAGGCACGGTCAGCTCTCCGTAGGGGAACCTAGGGTCCCAGCCAGAGTAACAAATCCCAGGATTTACATGGTACTGGGTAAAGTGCACACAGAGGTCTTTCCTCGGTAGGGGGGAATAATTAACTTGAAATTGGGCTCATTCCTGTTCAGCCTCATGTATCTTAAAAGCGAGACCTGCTTCCAAGTAACTGAACCACACCCCAGAGCAAATCTCCAGAAGATTTCTAAGAATATGAGAATGTCCAGCAGCCAACAAGTCACATTCTCAAGGTCTGACATCCAGTCAACTTACTTGGCATGCAAAGAACCAGGAATAGCTGATTGGTAATGAGGAGATCGATTAATCAATCAGTCAATCAATCAAACTATCCAAGAACTGACACAGCAATTACAATGAGCAAAGGAAGACATTAAAAGTAATTATGATAATATTCTTTAGGTAAGGGAGTCAGGTTCATTTTTTTTCTCATTTGTGAAAATGAAATTAATTAAGGCTGTAGATTGAATTTTTTTTTTTTTTATATATAACACTTTCCACAAATCCTGGAGGACTTTTTTGCTGGGTATGGCTTCACCGATGATCCTATACTCCCACTGTTTGTCATGTCTCCCTTCCCCTCACCCCAAGAGAAGCCAGTGTTTTCCTATTTCTGAGTATCTGGGCTTTTCAAAACTTGTAGTTTCCCAAAAGGCTTTCCTGATGTTGTTACTGTGGCTCTCCATTTCAGGTAAATTACACTTTGCTGGAAATCACACTTCAAACAATTGTTTCAAGCTGGCGTATCACCTACATGAAACCCAAAGGGGGATCTTGGATAAATGTGAATCAAAAGAGCAGAGGCGTGTATGTTTTTAAACAATGGATAATTCAGACGACTGAGGCTACCCATGGAAAAAATTTCCTTCGATTACTTTTATTATACCCCAAAGGAGACCCTTGAAAAACCCACATGCAAGTCCAAGAGGTTGTTTATTGATATGACAATGTGCTCTGTTACCTAGCTGATGGGAAGGAAAATGGTTATCTTTGCCGTTTCTCTGCTGCTAATATCTTTGCCCAAATTTCAGGACTGCAAATGGGGACATTGATTTCAGAAGGTTTGGAAAATGCCAAACTTGAATAACACTTTAATGGCATATTAAGGCTAATTTCATCCTGCTCCAGGATGGATTGAGTGTTTATTGCTATGGGAATATGTTCCTGTACTCAGAGAAGGGAGTGCTGTATTACATCGAAGGGATTTTGCGTTTTTCTTTACTTGAAAACATTGTGCGATAGGAAATAGATCTTCTTCTTCTTCTTCTTTTTTTTTTTTGTCTTCTGTCTGTACCTTTTGAACTTCACGTCCTGGCCTAAGCCCACGTAAGGCTTGAATTAAATTGATTTCGATGTAATTGGCTTAGAAGTGGACCCAGGAAGGGACAAGTGGTCAATTCATTTTAACAAACGAAGAGTCTGCCTTTTCTTACTCGGAGAGATTAGGATAACAGCACGGGCTTCTGCTTCTGGCCATGCTGAATTAGCTATTGGCAGAATCACCTTTGAGGACATGTGTTGGAAAATAGGAAAGTGAATTTAAGTTTCACGACCCATACGTTAAATCACAGAGTAATACTGCTCATGGGTTCTTAGGGCTCGTCCTTTATTAATACATTTTTCTATTTGCTGTTTGCTGGTAGATTCCCAAAGATAATTCACAGTGCATTAAAACATTAGCAAAAATCTCTCTTACTTTAGTGGGGAGTAAGTGAGCAAATATATCAAGAAAAAAAGCAGGAGCTGAGAAATGAAGCTCATTCCTGTTTTCCTGGGAAATTGCAGTCTTCCTCGTTCCAAATGCAGTGACCTGAATCCTCCAAGGACACACATTTCCTCTAGACTTTCCACCTTCAGGTCTCGAGTTTAGAGTTATCTATAATTACGAGCCACTGTGACAAGTTCTATCCCCTGAATACTGAAGTCAGCTTGGTGGTGACCACCATCAGATTTGCCCTGTTACTTTTTTACCCCATTGCCCAGGCTCTGAATCATGTGGGTGTGAAAGCAGAATGTAATTCCCTTCCCAGCAAATGTCACCGCTGCGCCGGCGGACCATGAGTTGGGGGCACTATTAGCGAAACCTATCATACGGCCCTCATGCTTAGAGCAAATAGTTTAGCTTATCGTTTTTTCGTGGCTGACTACAAGCTCGCAAGAATCCCTTCCCAATGTCATTTGGACCATCTGAAAGAGAGGATGCCGTTAGCCCTGGTCCCACAGTATGGATTCTGTTTGCAGGCTTCCCTGGGAAGCTCCTGCAAGACTGGTTTTTAAGATAGAGAAACAAAGTAACCATTTCCATGGCAGATGCTTGAAATCTACGGAAGTTGGTAAAAGGAATCCTGGCGTCATTGGCACAGTCAGGCCACGCCCTTCGACGTTCCCCTCAGAAGGACAGTAACAATTTACCTAATTATGAAATACAGTATTAAAATCAATGAACTTTATAATCATGTTGAACATACAGAAAAGTTGCCAAGATCGTGCAGAGTCCCCCGATACCTCAGACCTGGTTTCCCCTGGTATTAACATCTTGATTTCTGCAGCATTAAAAAAAAAAAATCACAACTAATGGGTCAATATTGACACATTATTAATAACTAAAGTCCATTTCCATTTTGATTTCCTTAATTTTTAGCCTAATATCCTCATTCCGTGCCGAGATCCCAACCAGAGCATCAGTGGTTGTGTCTCCGTAGGCTTAGACAGGAAGTTCTTTGAGATAATTTTTTCTGTCTCTTAAAAAGAATAGGCATAGTCAGTTTTGAGAAACAAGAAACTTGTATCACCGCGAGACATAATTCCCTGTGCCCTGCGCCCTGTCCCCTGCAACAGTAACAGCTGCAAGTCTGTAATGTCATAGCACAATCAGGACATCGGGGTTCGTGCAACTCACGCATTTTACTTTATCTGTACCAGTGACACGTGTAGCCAGTGGTGCGTCTGTGTGTGTGGGGAGGAAAACCTTCCTCTTCCCGTGGTCCTTCCAGTAGGACTTGGAATCCGACGGACATGAGACAGAGGAACAGGAGAAAGTCAAATTTAATGGGCATATCTACGGGGAATCCACACACGCAGGAAATTCCCAAGACAATGAGGCAACAGGAAGCTTCTATGAGCTGAGGAAAAAGGTAGCGGTCTAAGTATACAAAGAGGAGAAATCTCATGGCAAGAAGGTGCAGGTAGATGTTTGGAAAAACAAGGTCATTCCAGGGATCCCTGGGTAGCTCAGCAGACGAAGCGTCTGCCTTCAGCTCAGGTCATGACCTTGGGGTCCTGGGATCGAGCCCCACCTTAGGCTGTCCACTTGGCGGTGAGTCTGCTTCTCCTTGTCCCTCTACTATCCCTCTTACTTTTGCTTTCTCTGTCAAATAAATTAATAACATCTTAAAAAAATAGTAAAACCACAAGGTCGTTCAATGATGCAGATGAGGTCTTTCAGTTGGGGGGGTGGGGGGTGCCTCGTGAAGACTGATGCTCCGGGTGCTGGATCTCCTTCCCAAGGTCAGTGTAGACAGTTCTGGGGGAGGCAAAGAGCCTTTCCTGCATCTGCTGGGTTTTGACTACTTTTAACTCAAAATAATCTTTTTGCCAAAGGGCCACATTTTGGGGTGTCTCATCCTACACTCCTTCAAGTGCTAGCAGGCTTGTGTGCACCAAGTAATATGTTGCCTTCTTGCCTGTGTAGGATCCTGGACCCCAACCTCTATGGAACACTGACCGTCCCATGACCACAGCGACCCCTGCGTCATCCTTGTGTAACTGCGCCCATCTCTCTCCTGCTTCGGGCCAGGAGCCCCTATGCCTCCCTAATCCCTGGCATCTGATCAGTTTGCTCCAATAAGGACATTTAATTTTATCTACTTTCTCTTCTGCTTTTCTTCCCCACATCAGCAGCCACTCCTCTTCTAATAAAATTTTTGTCAGTTCAAAAACGTGATATATATAGAATCACATAGTAGCTGACTTTTCAGGATCTGATTCCACCCCACCCCCCCCAAGTCGTTGTGTGTCTCAATATTTTTCTCCTTCGACGTGACTGTGGCGTGTCCCCTGGTGCGGACACTCTCCTGTTGAAACTCTCCCCTATGGAAACACACCTGGACTAATCCTTCTTTTTGGCTACAACAAAGTCACCGTGAACACATGTTCCCAAGTGGCGAGTGTTTTCTTGCCTGGAAGGAACGTAAGAAAGCTCCAGATGAAACAAAACCCCTTTTCTGTGACGGGTTGTTCTCCCCCCCATTTCCACGTGATGGATACGTTTCTGACGAATGTCGCTTTTAGTTAAAAACCCTCATCTCCTCCAAAACGTATCATTGCAAACTGTTCCCCAAACGTATTAATTCTTTTGGAGATCGGACCCCGATAGCTGCCACCGTTTCCCCCGCACAGCTGTTTATTATGGATCCCACTATAGACACAGCACTGTCCCCTCTATGTCTTGGGGAGCTTGAGCAAGGAAGGCAATCGACACCTGTCCGTCGTTCCCCTCGGGAGCCCTGGTACGGGCGTCGATTACCTCTGGTGGTGACAATTGGATTGACAGTTTGGGGAATTGGAAAGAGGATTCTGAGAGCGAGACCAATCCCTAACTTCATGACGGAGTGGCCTGTAAGAGCTTTAACCATGCTGGACACTGTGTCGGGGGCGGGGGCTTGTGTGTGCGAATGAGCGCTGGGACACTCACATTGGTTGTTTCTGTGTTTTGATTTTTTCCCTTAAATATCTCAGTTTTCACTGAAACTACATTATGTTCCCTTTTGCACCTATAGCCATCTTCAGGATGGATACAAGCACCTTGAAATAGAGGTTGGAATTAATGTACGCATTTCACTGCCGACTGTGGTCAGCACAGCTCGGCGAGCCCACGTGGACACACCGGACTCGTCTGGCCCCAGACCCTCACCCGGCGGCCTGGAGGTGAGCTGTTCCCACCGCCCTCCTGCTGAGGAAGACGAACCAGCCTTGGGGGTTGATGAGGTCGGTTCGAAATAACGGATTCTAAATCTGAAGACCAAGGACAACCATGGCCGATGTTCTGGTTTATTGTTTTTTCCCAACAATCTCTTACCTGGATGGCTGTGGGGTGTGAACCTCTTCTCTTAAACACTCTGTACCCCATCAAGGATGCGACAGAGGCATCTCGAGTAGACAGGGCTCTCTAAGCACCAGTTGCTGACTGTGGGGCAGAACAGAGAGTGGTCACCTGGTGGGCACGCGCCCTGCTTGTGGTCTCGTCAAAGGGGTGGGGTCATCCAATGGCGTCTAGAGACTCCACACGTCGGGGCGATGCTGCTGTCACCTTCATCCCCGCTGTGGTGGCGACCCCTCCTTTAGTTATGACTATAAGCTTTGTGTCCACTTACATGACGATGAAAGCTGGTTGGACTTCTTCTAGTCAGAGCTTTAATCCTTCACTAGAATGGTCATGGAGCCCATCTCTTAGGACACACTCAACCTTGTTTTGCTGTTGAACACTTTAGTTTAAATTCTGCTGGAGACTGGGCTCAATCATCATCAGCAGCAGCAACCTTGGGCTGTTTGGGGAAGGTGAGTCTAATTGGAGGGTTTGCTGAGTTTAACGGATGCCAAGTGGGATGAAATGTTGACGCACTAACCGACGGAAACAAAATATAGAACCACACATGCTCTAATGGGGATTTAGAAACAGGCTCACACATTTGAGGAAACTTGAAAGCTTGGAGGTGTTCAACGATATAAATTATTATTCATCATTTTAGGCATGATATGGTGCTGTGATCGTGTTTGAAAGTGGCTCTTATCATTCAGAGAAATGTACTAAAATATTGATGGATTATCTGTTGAAAAAAATCTATTTCTGGAGAGATTTTCAATGCTTGCAAAAACTTGGGGGCACAGTTGACTTTCAAGGTTCTGCTTCTCTGGGGAGGCTTATGCTGACCCGACTGTCTTGATGTTTGCAAACCAAGCCCCTGCTTCCACTCCATGACCACACAGCCCACAGATGTCATACGGTGTCTCCAAACTTCTGAGATTCTGTTTCTCAGGTACATGCTTGTGTTAGACCCTTCAGCCTCATTTTTGGTTCCGAACATGCAGTGTTAAATCCTTCCAGAGCAGGCTGTAACTCCCACATATAACAGAAGCTTCTGAATGGGTCTGGACAGTCCACCGGCTAGAGGAATTGCACGGACAGAATGATGGGCTCAATGCCATGTGGAATTGTAAGTAGCACCAACCGCGTGATTTGCCCTCAGTCATGATACAGCAGCTCGTTATGGCTCCACTTCCGTCCCCTTCATTAACCAACTCCTCTGTTTCTCTGATGGGAGCCCCTGTTGTGTCAGAGGCAGGGATTCGCCCAGAGCGATGCCCGGGAAGGGCCACTTGCAGCAGAAAGTGAGCATTTGCATGCAGAGGGCAGGGCGTGTGGTGGAGGGGCACTGCAGACTGTGTGCACACACCCCAGCCACCGAGAGGTGGGTAACGTGGCCTTGGGTGGTAAATCTTTCATTTTAACAGGTGCATGCTGCATGCTTAGATCACAGGGAATTCTAATATTAAATAAATGATTACAATAAACTCCACAGTCAATGAATTAATCATAATAGCATTAATAGTCATGAGGAGGGGAGGGAAAAGGAGGAATGAGCCATCAGCATCGTATTCCTTGTGGACCTGTTCAAGGGAGCAGTTCCAATCTCACTGCGAGTTCTCAGAACCCCCCACTCCATCACCTGTTTGCCGTTTTAAATCTTGGATCCCATGTGTCGCTCCTCTTTCTGAAGACATCATTTCTCTTCTTTGTTTGCCAGCAGCAGCCCAAGCCTCTTCCCGCTGGTCCCCAGAATAGGAGCTTCCCTCCCCTCAGTGCTGGGGTGGAGAGGCTGCCCAGTCTCTCTCGTCTGGCCATGGAGCTTGGTTAAAGCATTCTTGTACATCTTCAGCAGAGAAATCTCTCACTGCTGCACGCCCAGCAGTGTTGGAACCTCCTGTTGCAGTGGCCCAGGAGGCAGCCAGCTGGCTGGGAACAGCTGTGTCCCTCCTGGCTTTGGGGAAACTGGGTCTGTCAACACCTGCAAGCCCCCGGGGGAAGTTTCCATCACTCGGTGAGAAAGAGCTCCGTCCATCAAATATATATCTTATATTTTATATATATATATATATTATATTATATATATTATATATATCTTGTTAGCTTGAGCATAGTTCAGTTTTGGTTGCGGACACCAATGGCCTACAGCTCTGCGTTGGAGGCAAGAGAAGCACATTTACATCTGTTTGACATGATCGCCTGGGTTCTCTTCTCTTTCTCATGGTGCTGATAGGAGCGAGCTTGTTGACCGGTCAGCAGGAGTCTGCATCAAGGAGAATTCAGGTTAAATCTTTATTTTTATCTCAACATATCCATGTTCTTTTTTCTTATTCCGTCTACCAGTGTTTACCATCAATTCAATTTTGACACAACCTTTCTTCCCTAAAGCCCCATAATTTATGTAAAGTGATGTAAGGGGTACGGATGCTGTCCCCGCCTCTTGGAGTGGTGTTTTAGATGCTAACATTGCACTTGGATGACGTCTTCTCTGACCCAAAGGGCTGGCAGAGAGAGCACGTACGATACCTTTGATTAATGATTCTTTCCACTTTCCTGTGCCTGAGGAAAGGACACAGTCTCAAGATAGTCTGGGTTCTTCGTAATGTCGATACTGACTGGCAACTAGAAATTAAGAACCCCTTCGTTATTATTATTATTTGCAAAATACAAATTCCTTTAATCAGTATAAAATAATACAGATTCTAAGAAGTTTTTCAAATGTGCAGAAAAATAAAGTAAGGAAACTTATTCAAACAAAAGGGAAGCTTACGAATAATATATTTTATGCTTCCTTTTTTCTGAGCCTTTCATATTTTTATCGTCATCCTATTTGATAGACGACTTTGTGTTCTGTGTTTTTCACTGTTAAATGTCAATATTTACCATATTACATTTTTTTTTTAAGTATGTTCTAAGCCCCTACATGGGATTTGAACTTGAGACCTCATGATGCTGACATCAAGACTGACTGGTCCTATCCACAGAGCCAGCCAGGTGCCCTGTATTTTAAATTCTTCCTAAACATAATTGAATGCCTCTGTAGTACTTATTGGTTATTAGTACTTATTAGTAGTTATTAGTACTTATTGTGGTACTTATTGGTTGTAGTACTTACTGGCTTCCTCAGTGCCCTATTTTGCAAATATTCCTGCCAGGTCCTGGGATTTCATAGCAGAAGTAGCCACAGTAACCGGCTGGCTGAAGGCTTCCCTGGACCAGGCACTTTGCGGGGTCTCACGGGTCCTCATAGGTGTGGAGGTGGGCTCTGTTAGGATCGGCCACCGGACAGGTGAGAGCACAGAAATGTAAGGAATTTGCAATGTTCCCGAGGTTGGCGGGCTAGGGTCGGGGCATGTAGCTAGCTTGATGCGATGCTCTGTGTTTGGGTTAGGGGGGAGCGAGGTCCCCTTCTGGTTCTGACACTGGTATGTCATGACCTTTTGTGGGACGATGTGGCTGGCCGTGCCTAGGGCTCAGCCCTCGGTCCACGCGGGCTCTCCCTGGAGTCAGAGCTTCTGGGACCCCTTTCTCTCTCCATTCTCGTCCTGTCTTCCTTCCCAGCTTTTTTCCCCAAATACCACTGGTGTCTGCAGTTCATTCTTTAACCCAGCCGGTTCCAGGGTCCTGGGGTCCCTGAGGAATGGTTTAAAGAGAACTCTTTGTTTCATCCTGTGAACTTCTTGATCCTCTTATTACAAACACAAGAATAGTTCTAGCTAATCGGTCATTTATGCCGTGCTGCGTGCTGGGCTGAACACTTCCTGTGGTTTCAGGATCAGCTGCTTTCCACACCTGGGAAAACTGAGGCTTAGAGGTGCTAAGTAACAGAAGGTTAGACAGCCAGCGTGTGGCAGACCTGGATTCAAACCCGCCTCCGTGCGACCCCAAAGCCACGGCACTTGGTCACTCTGTGAAGTTACACGTCTTCATCAGTGCCGGTTCTCCCTTGTCCTGGGAAAGTTCAAAACTCTACTCTTCCTGCATTGAAGCCGTGTGTATTACTGTCCTCACGATGAGCGTTGGTCACTAGGTTTTTTAAAGATATCTTTCAGCTGAAACAGACTTTCCAATGTGGGCTGTCATTTAAAAAACAAAGGAAAAACAATCTGAGGGGTTTGAAAGGGGCAGGGGGTGGGAGGTCGGGGTACCAGGTGGTGGGTATTAGAGAGGGCACGGATTGCATGGAGCACTGGGTGTGGTGAAAAAATGATGAATACTGTTTTTCTGAAAATAAATAAATTAAAACAACAACAACAACAACAACAAAACAAAGGGAGAGAAGGACACGCAGATCAAGCACGTGTTTGGAGACTATCACACTGTAGTGGAAACCACTTGCTGTGCAGTCCAACGTCTGTAAGTTGCAACCTTGGGTCTGCCTATTACTACTAGCTTTCTTGCCACTGATATTTTACTAAGTTCCCTAAGATTTAAGTCTTTGTCTCTGTCAAACAGGAATAATAATAGTCCTTGCCTCATAAGATTGGTATGAAAATTCGCTCAAACAATAGATGTAAAACACTTAACGCAGTGTCAGGTATGGTGAATAATTAGGAGTCTGGATGAATGCATTACTGTTGCAAAACAATCTCTATTTTTTTTTTTTCCCTTTAAGATTTTATTTATTTATTTTTTTTGTTACATAAGATTTATTATAGAATGCTGCCTTGTCTTTTTTTTTTTTAACTTTTAGAATGTCTACTTCTCATGATGTAGCAGAATCTTTTTTTTTAATTTTTTAAATTTTTTATAAGCATATAAACTCCCCTGGAGTACAGGTCTGTGAATCACCAGGTTTACACTCTTCACAGCACTCGCCATAGCACATACCCTCCCCAATGTCCATAATCCCAACCCCCCTCCCCCCAGCAACCCTCAGTTTGTTTTGTGAGATTAAGAGTCACTTATGGTTTGTCTCCCTCCCAATCCCATCTTGTTTCATTGATTCGTCTCCTACCCACTTAAGCCCCCATGTTGCATCACCACTTCCTCATATCAGGGAGATCATATGATAGTTGACTTTCTCTGATTGACTTATTTCACTAAGCATGATAAGATTTTATTTTTAAGCAATCTCTACACCCAACGTGCGGCTCAAACTCACCACCCCGAGATCGAGAGTCACGTGCTCCATCTTCTGAGCCAGGCGGGCGCCCCTAGCAAAACCATCTTCTGTTACCCCGTGGCATTCTCCTCCATGTCATCGAGGGGAATGCAAAGACATCAGTGGTTGAGGAGATGGAAAGGAATGAGGGGAGTTGACTGTCACTGCCCTTTGTTGAACATTCCACAAATGGAAATGAGCAGTTGCTGAGAAGACACACGATGTCCGATGTCCGGAGGGAACGTCAGGTTGATCCAAACCAACATGACCCAGTCATTTGCATGAAACCATTCACTGCATGCACAGAGATGCTAAGACTGTGGGGAGGGGCCGATGATCTCAAGTCCCCCGACTCAGTGTCTTGCTGTAAATTGCAAACCCAAATCAGGAATACGGTCTCGTTCGTTTCAAACACTGACCAGGAGCAGAAAGCAGAAATTCCCAGTGACATAATCTCAGCATCTAAATTCAAACAACCCACCTGGTAGACAGTCACTTCAATACATTCCTTTCATAGCCTTAAAAAAAAAAATTCATTGTTTAAAAAAAATCATTGTCTCTCTTCCCACATTAAAATTTAATGTCCCTGAGAGAAAAGAATCTGTGTTTTATTTACGAAGAAGATATCCCTAGCATTTACAGCAATGTCTATTACATGGTAGATACTCTTTTTTTTTTTTTAAGGTTTTATTTTTAAATAATCTCTATCCCCAATGTGGGACTCAAACTCATAACCCCGAGATCAAGAGTTGCATGTTCTACCAAATGAGCCAGCTAGGTGCCCCCCATGATAGGTACTGCTAAGAACTGTATTCACTGAAGGACTGGTAAATATGAACAGACTCCATCTGGCTTTAAAAAAAAAGATGTGAAAAAAATGTGACTACCATCATCTGAAACTTCAAGTAGATACACTGTCGGGCCCTAGGGAGGAGCCGAGAAAAAAAATGTAACCAAGGAAGGAAATGAACAATGAACCTTTAAGTCAGATAGTAACAATGGTATCAATCATTTCTGATAAATAGAGCTGAAAATACACCACACTCTGTAGCCACTCATGGCCTGTCTGAATGCATGCATTTTCGTTTTGTTGGCTCAATCATAAAGGTAAATAATTCTATATGCGTGAATTGGCAAGTTCCTTAGGGTCTTGATTTCTTGGTTTCCCCAAAGGAAGGCAGTTTGATGTGGGTTAAGAATAAAACGGGAATTCTTTACATTGTAAAGAAAAGTTGTTGGGAAAGTTGAGAAAGTTCTGTACATTCATGGCTCTCGTGATGTAGATTGATTAATCTTGCTGTTATTTTATTTCTTATTTTATTTTTTAAAAGATTTCAATTTTATGTAATCTCTATACCCAACATGGGGCTCGAGCTTACGATCCTGAGATCAAGAGTCACACACTCCCCCGACTACACCAGCGAGGTGCTCCCATCTGGGTTTTAATTTAACTGTCCTTTGGAGAGTGAAAATCTGGGATTTCTTTTGACTTCCTTCTTCAGGTGTCTTTCCTCTCTTGCTTCCCTGACATGCCCCCTCCCCCGCCTCTAATTTTCACTACCCAACAAAGCCCACTCTAAAGCCCAACGCTGGAAGGACTGCAGAAGGTTGCTGTCTCAGGTGGATTCCCCCAGAAGCAGAGCCTGAGACAAGGATTAAAGTGCAGGTGGTCAAAATTTGGGTGAAAGAAAGACCTCCCAGGGAGTAGACTCAAGGAGTGAGACAAGTAGGCAGATAATCAGTGAAGGGTCCAGTGTCCAGCTAGCTGCCATTGCTCCTCCTGCAGAAACTTTGAGAGACAGGGGCCAAATAAACCCCACACCCTTAACCTCCTATGAGGGCCAAGGGAGCAGGAGGAAGTGACCACAAACACTCTCTCCTTATTCACAGATGTAGGCTCACTGCCCTGGCATTTAATGACCAGCCCTCCCAGCCGGGCACACGGGGACACAGAGCGCTCCCTTGTGGAAAGTGTGCAGGGAAAGGCACATGTGTGCCCACGGTCCGGCGCTTAGCTGGCAGATGTGGACATGGTAAAGGCAGGGGACACAGGCGTAGCGGTGACAGGGTTTGCCTTAGAGGCTTCTTGTCCTCATGCCGCAGGAACGTCTCTTCTGCTCTGCATTCTAGACCCTGGTCCCCTCTAAAAAGGAAAACTACAACATTTGCTTACAGTGTGTCTAAACATCCATTCTAAATGAGCACTTGAGCTCCTACAGAGGCCCCGGGCGGAAGTTCAGGTTGCGGCTGAGCGCTCTCACTGGTCGTGGATTCAGAGGTGGGGAGGCCCCTCCTGACTGTTCGGTCTGGGTGGCTCATTCCTGCTTTTTGTGTGTGGGTTTGTGCATTTCCTTTTTTTCCCTTAGCGAGGGGTGAATCCAGTCCACGTCCCTCCACCCAGGCTGCGCAAAGCCCTTTTATCTTTCAAGACTCCATCTGCGTCAAACATGCAGGAGCCACTTCTGATTTTGACCCCCCCAGCCTGTCCCCCGTGAGCTTGCCAATGTTTCCTCCTCGCCTGCCTCCCCGTCTTCATTCCTGCTGCCCCCCCTCCCCGAAATCCACCTGATGCCCTCACGGTGACATGCCTAGACTTCAATGGCTCCCTATCTCCGTTAGCCCAAATTCTTCAGTTCAGCAAATGAGTCCTCTCTCTCTCACATACACACACACACACACACACACACACACAAACACACATGCACACACACGCACACACAGATGCACACATGCAATTACACTTCCTTGTTATCACCTTTTTTCTTTCCTAGAACACACCCACCCATCGGGTCCTAGTCCCTCCACTACACACCTCTTCCATGATAGCCCACCGTTCTTTACTGCAATCATGTCTTGGGGAAAAAAAGACAAAAACAAACACAAAACCCGATACATTGGTCTGATCTGCCTCTGTGGCTCCGGGGCCAAACTCAGTGCCTGGAGCAGGGGAGCACGGAGAAGATGTGTCTCAGGTTGGCTCTGCCTGTGCCCTTGGTCCTGCTCTGAACAGGGCATCAACCAAGAGCTTAAGTAGAACAAGATCAGGAGGACGCACACAGGCCTGTAGAAACTGGGAATCATCTGAAAGTTATCAAGTAATTTCCACCTCTCTGCACAGATAATTTTTTCCCCACATCCAAGTGTGGCAGGAAAGAAACCTTCAAGATATAAAATGATCAACCTCTTACTGCTAAGAGAGGAGGATAAAAAAATGTCAGTGCGAGTGAGGAAGGGCTTTCCAGTCCCACCCAGCACATTCTGCAAGTGTTAAAACCTCGACTGCACCTAGTATCTGTGGAATCTACTGACAATTTTTTTTAAAAAATATTTTATTTATTTATTTGACAAACAGATCACAAGTAGGCAGAGAGGCAGGCAGAGAGAGAGGAGGAAGCAGGCTCCCTGCTGAGCAGAGAACCCGATGTAGGGCTCGATCCCAGGACCCTGAGATCATGACCCGAGCTGAAGGCAGAGGCTTCAACCCACTGAGCCACCCAGGTGCCCCCCTACTGATAATTTTTTAAAAGATTTTTATTTATTTATTTGACAGACAGAGATCACAAGTAGGCAGAGAGGCAGGCAGAGAGAGAGAGCTGGGGAAGGAGTCTCACGGCTGAGCAGAGAGCCCTATGCGGGGCTCGATCCCAGGACCCTGGGATCATGACCTGAGCTGAAGACAGAGGCTTTAACCCACTGAGCCACCCAGGTGCCCCTCCTGATAATTTTTTAAATGAAAATCTTAACTTCTGTTACATTCATTCTAATGTTCTTCTCCCTCTGATGTTAGGACCTAGGGTGATTTCATGATCCTTTTAGGAGGCTACAAACTATATTTTCTCCTTTTTTAAATGTGAAGTTTCACCATGCATCCAAATGGCAAAGACACTGAGGTGAACACGAGCTCCCAAGGACTCATCAGCCAGTTTCAGTGGTTTTGTCCCTGTTGCGCTAATCTTTGTTCTCTGTGCTCACTCCCTCACTCTACCTGGAATATATATATATATTTACTTAAATACAATTTTAAGGGAGAGAGAGTGGGAGTGCAGAGGGGAAGGGCAGAGGGAGAGGAGAGAGAGAATTACGTAGGCAGGCGCCAGGATCCGTGTGAAACCCGACGCGGGGCTCGATCCCACGACCCTGAGATCATGACCTGAGCCAGAACCAAGAGTCGACGGATGCCTAACCGACGGAGCCACCCAGACACCCCTGGAAAATTTTTTCTTAAAACGTGCCAGATATCAAAGAACTTCCTCAGGAAATCCTTTACATCTCTAAAGAGAAGAACTCTTTTTTATTATTAGCCTCACTGTAGCATCATCACTCCCTCTAGTAAAATTAACAACGATTTCTTAGTATCTGCTTCCAAAATCACTTTTGATCTCTCAGAGTCTCCTGCCCTTGCCCCTCTGTCGTGCTATTGGTTTGTGGAAGAAACCACGCACTTGTCTGGTTGGGTTATTCTCAGTCTGGATTTGGCCGACCGCGTCTTCCTGATGTCATTTTCGTGGCCTCCCACTGCCTGTTTCCCCAAAGCTCACAGTTAATGCTAGAGGTTTGATGATAGTTGGTTCGTCTTTAGGAAGGATGTGCTCAGGGGGTGTGCTTCCTATGGCTTGCTATCTGGAGGCCCCGGTTTGCTGGTTGTTTTCCATGACCGCTGTTCCAAAAGATTGGTGCCGAGAGAGGTTCTTCTTGATTCCAAATGTAGAGCTGAGGATTCTGTTCAATTTTTGGAAGCACTAATACGTAAGTGAGACTTTTTATCGTGCCCCCTCTTATCCGGTATGTAAGGCGTGTCTGGGGTCTCTTTCTTGGTGTATGTGTTCTTCTCTACAGGGCCAGAAAGGTAAAGCACCGGGCAAGTGACACTGTGGGAATCTACTTGTTGAAATTTCCTAGAAGTGTCTGATGAACTCATCCGAGGGTCTCTGGGCTAGAGAGGTTTTCTTTATCTAGATTTCTCAGCCAAACCCAAGAAGGACACGATGTTTGGAAATTCTTGGAAGAAAAAGAGCCACTGGGGAACCCCAAGTCCCCAGGCTCCTTCAATATACGCCCTTTAGAGTCACATGCCACACAAGTATCTCCTTGCTGTGGGTGCCTGTGACACAGGTAATCTATATGGAACATAATCTATAAATAAATGCAATTTATAGGTCCAGTGCTATTTAACCTTATTTCCCTTGGGTTTTTTTTTTTTTTATGGAACTTAGAAACACTATTCAAAAAATGATATGGCAGAGAAAAATACACCAAAATAGCTGGGACAGGGAGGGCTGGCTGTGGACTGGAGGATCCAGCCCATGTCCCATCTGTAGCGGAGAACACCTGCTGGTGGGTGGCTGGCCAGACAGGGCCGTGTTCGTCATCCCTTCGTGTGGAGGGGTGGCCCTAGGACCCAGTCTCACATGGACTGGGAGCCAGTGATGTGTGCTACTCCTTAGAAACTCCTTGCTTTCTCCTCCCCTATTTGTGGCCAGAGACAGGTGACAATGAGGCCCCAGGTGGCCGGGGAACCATAGGACAGAAGGAGTCTGGATTGTGCTTCATGGCTTGGAGCAAAGCCACCTGCTAACCAGAGTGCTTGTCTTGGACAGTGTGATGAGTGAGAAATAAACTTTGTGCTAAGATGCTGAATTTGGAGGTGTATTTATTCCAACAATCCAACATATCGGTGATAATACCAAAGTGTTGAGTGAGGAATTGTCACCGTGATACACCCATTGTGCTGAGGGTAGTTTGATCACAAACTCATATAAGGACACATAGACCACAATTGCTACTGTGAAGTTGCCTGCCATAAAGCTTCAAACGTGCATATTTTCACCAGTTTGATCACTCCAAACCTGGATGTTGCTGGTTTTTGTTTTTGTTTTTCACCAGTCTTGCTAAATGCATTCATTATGAGAAAAGAAAACAGCCTTATGACTTTTAAGTTTGAGTTCTTCCTTTTTGTCAAATGCTCTAACCATGGGGGGAGGTTACCTGTATTATTATTTCTAAAATATAGCAGTTCTGGAGCATGTGGGTGGCTCAGAGTGTTAAGCCTCTGCCTTCAGCTCGGGTCATGATCCCAGGGTCCTGGGATTGAGCCCTGTATTGGCTCTCTGCTCAGTGGGGAGCCTGCTCCCCCACCCCACCTGCCTCTCTGCTTCTGTGCCTACTTGTGATCTCTCTCTCTCTGTCAAATAAATAAATAAAATCTTTAAAAAATTTAATAAAATATAGCAGCTCCTAAGATAACTGAATATTACTCATTTCTCTGTTAACTACATAATACATTTTTTTAAAGATTTTATTTTTAAGTAATCTTTATACCCAATATGGGACTTGAACTCACAGCCCTGAGATGAAGAGTCACATACTCCACTCACTGAGCCAGCCAGGCATCATGTAAATATATTACAGATACCATTCCTAATCTATCACCATTAATTCAATTTGGTCTCTGGATTCATTTTTTATTTTTTTTAATATTCAAATTCATAAGAATGATCAGTCATAACTTTTAGGCTTCATTTATCATTATTATTATTATTTTAAGATTTTATTTATTTATTTGAGAGACAGAGCATGCACTCAAGCAGGGGGAGGGGAAGAGGGAGAGAGAGAGAATCTCAAGCAGACTTCCTGAGCAGGAGTCGGTCCCAGGACCTTGAGATAGTGACCTGAGCCAAAGTCAGGTGCTCAAGTGACTGAGCCACCCAAGCCAGCCTAGGTTTCATTTATTATTAAGTGGGTAGGAGTTTTCTTCCTCATATCTAATACATATTGTCTTATATAAACTTAAAAACACTTTTGCAGTCTCATTACGCTTAGCTCTCTACTTCATAAAGGTTTTATCTTCTTTTTTAAAGATACCTGGGAAGCCATAGAGGGTTGGGCGTTTGTTACATTGTTACATTGTACATCGTCCTACACCGTTACATTGTACATTGTGCCATACTGTTACATTATACAACGTGTTACATTGTTACAATGTAACAAGTTACATTGTTGTTACCATTACTATTATCTTCTCAGCTGGTGATGAATAATGTGAAAATGTTAATATTCCAGTTAGTAGTATTTGAATTTAATTTTTTATTTTTTTAAAGTTTATTTTTACATGATCTCTCTCCCCAAAGTGGGGCTTGAACTCACAACCTGGAGATCAAGAGTTTTGTGCTCCTCTGAACTGAGTCAGCCAGGTGCCCCCGATAAGAAGTCTTTTTTAAAAAATATTTCTTATTTCACAGAAAAGACAAAAAAATGTAATATGAATCTGACTAACAATAAAATGGATTCTAGTATAACCTTGTTCAATATATTTAGTTCTTCTTTTATGGAATCTCTGTGTTGTGAGCCCTTTGCCCACATATTAATGACCATTGAATAAATAAAAAGATTTATTTTGTTTTTAAAGATTTTGCAAGAAAAATGTTTGCAGGATTGTGAGCTCCTTGGGATACTCCCCCTACCAAGGATGCTTACTAAAGAACGATTAGATAGTATATTCTCCATCAGAAGGAGCATTGTCTAAAATGATATGATCTTGAAAATAAAAGTATCAAACAAAATTCTAATATAATTTATATATAACAAAGAACCCTAAAATCTCAGTCTTAGTCACTGAGTCTGGGGCTTATGTAACACTCCTTTTCCAAGAAGATTACACAAAATAGAAAGCAAACACAAATAACGTCGAAGATAAAGTATAAAAAGTTGGTGCAATAAAAAAATCTCAAAATCATGAAATGCCAAAGGGTGAAGTTTATTACACGAGTTCATGATTGATTTCATCTCTGTGAGGTACCGAATACTCCAAAATTTCATTTCAAGGCTCAAGTGTTTGCCCAGCCACCTGGGACAGAGAGTTTATGGGAAAGTTTGCAGGAAATAAAGAGTTCAAAGTTCTTAAAACTCACAGTCTTTCTCCATCTTTGGTTTTCGTGGCTCTCAGTGGCATCTGCTATCCTGCGAAGATGAGTTGTTCCCGGTTCCCCAAGAACAAGGGGCTCACGCCGGGAAGAGTCCCACGGGAGGGGGCAGTCAGGTAACTGCCCTGCAGTGTGTCCCTAGAGCCAATACCTTACTCCGCGTGGGGAGAACCACAAGATGAGGGGCTCTGTCCTCTCAGCTGGAGGCTTATAGGAACTCTTGTCTGTTTGTCTCAAGTGGGGATTCCTTTCCTGGGGAAGGAAGGACAAGATGCCGGCAGGTAAGCTCCCCGCTTCAATGTCGCAGGCGAGATGATCATGAACAAACAGGCACCGAGTCTCTCATTCTTGCCCTGATTTTTGGGTGGATTTTCCAGGAAAGCAAGGTGCGCCCACCTACAAATCCAGGAGATGTGCAAAGGTTTCAAGGTCAGCGATGAGGAAAATAAGACAAACAGCAAGTGAGGAGGGTGCATCTGCACCAAAAAAGCTGGTTTGGGGAGCATTTCATTCATCGTGACGTGGCCGAGGGAAGGATGACGGGGCCATCACCTGGGCATCTGGATTCTGGACTTCCCAACCGCCAGGTGAACGTGAGGACCCATCCGGGAGTCTTCATTTTTGCCAAAGTTCAAGGAGCTGGTTCTAGACACGCCCTAAAGCGATCATGGTCTTTGAGCAGCGAAGATCAGGCAGGGTGGGAGTGTGTTTTGGAGCTTTAGAAAGACCTCGAGGAGGGCAGGTGGTCTGTGGATTCAATAATGAGTATTTTTTATTTCTCCTGTGCATAAATTTGCCAGTGAAGCAATTCATTGCAATTTTTTTTTAAAGATTTTATTTATTTATTTGACAGACGGAGATCACAATCAGGCAGAGAGGCAGGCAGAGAGAGAGGAGGAAGCAGGCTCCCCGCTGAGCAGAGAGCCCGATGCGGGGCTCGATCCCAGGACCCTGAGATCATGATCTAAGCCGAAGGCAGCGGCTTAACCCACTGAGCCACCCAGGCGTCCCGCGATTTTTTTTTTTTTTTTTGAGAGGTCATTTTCTACTTAAGATTTCCTTCTGTTTAACATTACTTTTACTTACTTAGACTTTTAAAAAATAATCTTTGCACCCAACAGAGAGCTCGAACTCACCACCCCGAGATCAAGAACCACACGCTCCACTGACTGAGCCAGTCAGGCCTCCCAGCTTTGCTTTTCCTTTTGATATACTGTTTCTTTTTTGATATTTATAGCTTATTGGTTAACACCAAGACATAGGGACATTTTCAGGGGAATATTTGAATCATCACCCAGACTGAAGGATTAAATCTTCTCTAAACATGGTAATGCTTTTTTAAAGATTTTGTTTTTTATTTATGACAGACAGAGATCACAAGTAGGCAGAAAGGCAGGCAGAGAGAGAGGGGGAAGCAGGCTCCCTGCTGAACAGAGATCCTGATGCGGGGCTGGATCCCAGGACCCTGAGATCATGACCTGAGGCGAAGGCAGAGGCTTTAACCCACTGAGCCACCCAGGCGCCCCGGTAATGCTTTTTAAAAAAAGTTTTTCTTAAGCAGTAAAACAAACAAGCAAATCCAATAGCAAGTTTTCTTCTTAGACATGACTGGAACTTGAATTAAGGGCTGGGGTTGAGCAAATGCATGTAACCAAAATCTTTAATCATCAGAGACTGAATTAATTGCTATCTAAGGGCTTTTATTTTTTTTAACTCATTTTTATTATTTTAAGATTTCTTTTATTATTTACCAAAAAATAGAATAACACAGTCATGGAATACAAATAAATTGACTTTTTCTTCTTAAGGCAGGGTAAGCTAGGCTTACACCAATTCAGCATTGTTCATACACAAGAGATAAGGAAAGATTCTGCAGGATAAAGCTCATACGGAGCTTTTTCCGACACCTGTGTATTTCAGACTTCATTAGCCGGTGAGGGCACATATGGCCCAAACTATAGACCTGTGCTCTGACACACTGTAAGAACCTGTTTTATGTTTTTATTTTAGCCAGAGGCTTCCATTTGTTTAACCCTTAAACTGTCCCTGCTCCCCTCCCCCAGGGGACTTAAAAACAAGTCCCAGAAACCACTTCCAGGTGTGGAGGCCAAGAAAAACAAGGCTGTACCCACCTCGAGTCTAGCCCTGACCTAAGTACAGCCATCTTGGCAAAGCAAAAGCTGGCACCTTGCACTGTAAGAGTGGGTTAGCATCAGGATGGCCATCCTGAAGGCCGGGAAGCCATTTTACTGAGCGTCCCTAACCAGCCCACAGGGCGCACGAAACTTGAGATAAGAGAAAGTAGCTAAAAACCTAAGAAACAGCTTAATCATATACCACCAGGCGGTTAGGCGATGGTGCCACAGGGACCAGATGTTAAAGAAAACAAATAGTTCACTTGCAGAGATCAAAATCCTGCAAGATAGGAGTCTCCCTTGGTTTGCAAATGTCCTGGTGATTTACAACAGAAAGGCCATCTCTTCAATGGCCCAATTTCCAGAGACAAAGGGCTCAGTTCCTCAAGGCCTAAGGTTGCCCTCCCCACCGTAAAAATGAGGGAAGCTGAGGCAGAAGGAAATGTAAATAAAGTTACATTTCTTCTAAACCTAAATCTCACTTAACCGCCAGGATGGCGCCAGGGTAATGCAGGGGTGGCAAAAGTTTAAACAAAGTTAAACTGTCAAAGTGGGGCGCCAGTTATGTATGTAGCCATGAAGAAGTGCCCTGAAAATGCTATATCAACCCTTGGCTTTGAGTGCTCGGGGTCCTTGTTGAAACCCGTTGGGCCAGGCAGATACTTGGACCCCAGCTAGCGGGAAATAAACCTCGCTGTGTGACTTGCATAATCGAGAGTGTTCTCTGTCTAATTGAGGGTGGTTGACTCCGTACCCTAACAACACCACAAACTTAAACAAGAAATACATTTTCCAGAGTGGCCTGCCTCACTCAGTTCTCAGAATCCCTAATAGGGAATATAAAGACTACTTGAAATTTCTCTGAGGTTTCATAACTTTGCGGGTCCCAGGGACATTGTGTCTCTGTGGGGGAGAGGATCAGTAGCCCCAACCACGGTTTGCATGATCTTAGACTCCCCTGTTTCTTCTACCTCTTCATGATTCACTAACATGGGAGTGTGTGTACCCAACCCAATGTGGCGGACTTCTGGGTCTCAGCATAGATCCAGCAAAAACACCTGCCATATTTAAATAGCTAAAAATTAGAATAGCATAGATGTAATATAATCGATAAGCTTAGTGCATAGAAAGACCTAGATCCAGCAAGGTATTATGCAGTGATCAAAAAAAAAAAATTAATGCACTGATTTACTCATTTGACAACTATTTCTTGAGCAAGAAATATGGGTCCTCACCTTGGTTAGGCCCCAGAAAACGACAGTGGGAGGATGGTGTATATCTAAACCATATGTTTGTGGTCAAGCTGGGCATTGATCAGGTAGACAAAGAGATGAAATGATCATGGGTAGCCAGGATAGGGCTCTGACAGATGATCAGGGTCTGTGACAGAGTAGGAAGAAGAGACTGTTTGTCATAGGGAGCTCACGAGGGGCCGTCTAAAAGACACTTACTGTGTTTTGTCAGAGGCCTAAAGAATGAGCAAATCTAGCTGAGAATAGAACAGTGATAAAGGTGTTTCAGGCTGTGATACTGTGAATTACAATAAGAAATGGATCATTGGTCTTCATCCTGTTTCTGGCACAGAGCTTCTAAAACCCTGGGCATTTCCTAAGTGAGGAGAGAGAGATAGGTGTCCCTTTGTTATGCTAATGAGTGTTCGGACTGCGCCTAAGGATGGGGGCCGGTTGCCATGGTTCCCGCCAACCTGGAATAGAGGGTTGGAACTTCCGGCCCCCTCCACTGACCTCCTGGAGGCTCAACCCATTTCCAAGGGCCAATCATTGAATCAATCCTGCCTGGGTACTGAAGTCTCCATAAAACCCCCCAAAAGAGGGAGTAGGGCGGGCTCCCAGGTTGGTGAACACGTGAGATAAGGAAATGCTATGAATGTTTAATGCTGTAGAAACAGGTCCTAAATGCTGGCTAAGGATTCAGTTCCTTCCTCTTCACCACCACCCCATAAAGGAGTCCCTATTCCCATGCCCATTTACGGATGGGGAAGCAGAGAGACTCCCCAGAGATTGAGACATGCCCAGACCAGCCCTTGGGTATGGGTTTCTAGGGGGAGTTATGGAAATGATCTGCAATTAGAGGTGATTCGTATCTCAATAAAGCTGTACTAAGAGAGGAAATAAATGTGTCCCAAATCACAGGCAGAATGACAGTCTTTGCATCTGGAGCAGGGGATTGGGCTGCCATTACTCTATGCACCATTCATTCCTCAGGCTCATGGAAGAGAGGCACGGTTTTTATTCTATGGGGAGAAAATAATTCCCTGCTTTGAAGGTTAAAACCACTGTAACCCATGGATGATTTCAAAATTAATTGAAGCCCGTGCAGCTGTTTGGAGACTCGTGAAGGATGGTGTTCACGCTGCCCTCACTTAATATGAGCGCCAGGGAGCTGAGGTTATAGTTCCGTACACGAGCAAGTGTGACAAGCTCTTATTAGAAGAAAGCCCATTATATGGATGCATGGAAAATGTGCACATTTCAAAACACACGTGTGCATGATGTCATATGCCAACACATGGGACACGCTAAATGACGGATGGTTTTGGAGACACAGCCCATGTGTTTGGGACACAATGTTCAAATACATCTGGAAACTCAAAACTTAACATCTTGGGGCGCCTGGGTGGCTCAGTCAGTTGTGCATCAGCCTTCGGCTCAGGTCATGGTCCTGGGGTCCTGGGATTGAGCCCCACGTTGGGCTCCCTGCTCAGCGGGAAGTTGCTTCTCCATCTCCCTTGCCCTGTCCTCCATGTGTGTGCATGCTCTCTTTCTCTCAAATAAATAAATAAAATCCTTTAAAAAACCTTAATGGCGATCATATGATAGTTGTCTTTCTCCGCTTGACTTATTTCGCTAAGCATGATACGCTCTAGTTCCATCCATGTTGTCGCAAATGGCAAGATTTCATTTTTTTGATGGCTGCATAGTATTCCATTGTGTATATATACCACATCTTCTTGATCCATTCATCTGTTGATGGACATCTAGGTTCTTTCCATAGTTTGGCTATGGTGGACATTGCTGCTATAAACATTCGGGTGCACGTGCCCCTTCGGATCACTAGGTTTGTATCTTTAGGGTAAATACCCAGTAGTGCAATTGCTGGGTCATAGGGCAGTTCTATTTTCAACATTTTGAGGAACCTCCATGCTGTTTTCCAGAGTGGTTGCACCAGCTTGCATTCCCATCAACAGTGTAGGAGGGTTTCCCTTTCTCCGCATCCTCTCCAGCATCTGTCATTTCCTGACTTGTTGATTTTAGCCATTCTGACTGGTGTGAGGTGATATCTCATTGTGGTTTTGATTTGTATTTCCCTGATGCCGAGTGATACGGAGCACTTTTTCATGTGTCTGTTGGCCATCTGGATGTCTTCTTTGCAGAAATGTCTGTTCATGTCCTCTGCCCATTTCTTGATTGGATTATTTGTTCTTTTGGTGTTGAGTTTGCTAAGTTCTTTATAGATGTTGGACACTAGTCCTTCATCTGATATGTCATTTGCAAATATCTTCTCCCATTCTGTCAGTTGTCTTTTGATTTTGTTCACTGTTTCCTTTGCTGTGCAAAAGCTTTTGATCTTGATGAAATCCCAATAGTTCATTTTTGCCCTTGCTTCCCTTGCCTTTGGCGTTGTTCCTAGGAAGATGTTGCTGCAGCTGAGGTCGAAGAGGTTGCTGCCTGTGTTCTCCTCAAGGATATCATATGATCTCTCTGATATGAGGAAGTGGTAATGCAACATGGGGGCTTAAGGGGGTAGGAGAAGAATCAATGAAACAAGATAGGATTGGGAGGGAGACAAACCATAAGTGACTCTTAATCTCACAAAACAAACTGAGGGTTGCTTGGGGGAGGGGGGTTGGGAGAAGGGGGGTTGGGTTATGGACATTGGGGAGGGTATGTGCTTTGGTGAGTGCTGTGAAGTGTGTAAACCTGGCGATTCACAGACCTGTACCCCTGGGGATAAAAATATATGTTTATTAAAAAAAAAAAAACCTTAATGGCTCAGTGGCTTCACATGACCATTTACGATCTGTCTTGGGTCTGTGTGGGTGGCCTGGGCTCAGCGACCTGGATGTCCAGTCATCTCTCACCAGAGTGCTGTCGGATGGTGGATCTGGTGGCGGCCTTCCAAGGCTGTGACTACACTGGGCACCCACGTGGGCTCAATGACATGGTGGCTGATGTGGGCACATGCGTGGACGCATGTTCTGTTCCCTACTTCTGCATGGATTCACTGTTTGATTTGGTGCCCATCAACTTCCTATGGACTCAGTTTCCACCTCAGTAAGATGAGCATTGTAAGTATTCTGTGCAAGGACCCATACATTGTTCATGAAGCCACACCTGAACGCGGTGCTTGATAAAGTCGGCTGTTATATTTATGAAGACAACAAAGAGATAATATACCTCCAGTGCCTCTCACTGGGTCTTGCACTTGGGGGCTGCGTCACCAACTGTGGTCATAGAATAGTGGCTTTTTATGTCACCATTCAGGGCTGCACGTGGCTTTGTGAATGTCCGCTGTCGGACCCATTGTCCTTGCTCCTTCGCTTTCATGAAGAAAGGTTAATAGAGAAGGCTTCCCTGACCACGAAGCAATGATGGGCTGGAATTTTATTGAAGATGAAGTAATTCTATTAGTGTTCCAAAATCTACCTATTGAAGATGGAATAAAACGAAAGGCAGATTTATCTTCATGTGCTTTTCCCTGTCCTTGAGATACGTCTTTTGAAAGCTGCAGGTGCTTTCTTTTCTTGAAGCATTTAAATGTGTCCCTTTTATATCAGTAATAGTTGAATTAATGGAGGTGCTCAGGGCAGGCAGGGGACAGGCTGAATGGCATGAGCCCTGGCCTCCTCCAGTGGGTGCCACTCTATAGAAACACAGCATCATTTGTTGAATGTCAAGTAGATTAATATGTCAGACCCGAGAACATTTGCCTGGTAACATTGTAGCATTTAGATAGTTGAATACGGTAATAGCTCAGGATCTTGCTTCAAGTTAAAATATAGGGATGGACATTATTCTTTGCTGCAGGACAATTTTTCAACAGTTTAGAAATCCTCACAATAGGGCAAGGTCTTGTCTGGACCTTGTACACGGAATTCTTGGCGCAGGTCAGCTCTTGGCAACAACTGTAGTTAGTTAGATTAATATGCACATTACCAAGCAAAGGCAAGTAGTTATTTAATGGAGCGTGAAATGACTTCAATCTGTAAAGCTCACTGTGGATGCAAAGTCTGACCCCCCAGGTCCTGGGTCCTGTCAGTGCTCAGTTCTGCAACCTGACCTGAGAGGGGTCTTGGGGTCTGGGACCTGAGACTAGGGAAGAACTCCCCACCAACACATAACTGTCCCTTTAACTTTTCCTTTGTCATGCGATTGCAGACATAACTAGATGAAATTATTTGCACAATTACCCCCCCCTTTTGGAAGTCACATTCCTAAGTATAATATTAGCTGGGGAGGCAAATTAAGAGGCAGGAACAGGCAGGGAAAGCAGCAAGCGTGCGCCCCCATACAGAGAACAGCTCACACTCCCCTCCAGGCATCTGTCTCCAGGCAATGTGGACTCAAAGTTGATTAACCATCCATATTTTATTTTTTAAATTAAGCTCTACGCCCAGGGCGAGGCTTGAACTCACGACCCTGAGTTCGATCAAGAGTCCCATGCTCTACCAACTGAGCCAGCCAGGCGCCCCTCTTCCAAATTTTAAAAGGAAGAAGGAGTTGCTATTTTTACATGTAATATTGTATTTCAATGCTGATGATTAATTTAACTGAAGAATGCACACTGTGCCAGGCAAATAGATTTGACCCTGAACTGCCACTCCACAGAAGACAAAGGTGTGGTTGCCTTTTTTGTCTCCAAGGTTGACCTTGGATCAAAAGGAGGAAGACCCTTCTGTTCTTTCTCACTTCATTTCCAGAGACTCGATCTGTATTTATTAAATGAATAAATTTGACAAACTGAAAACTATCATGTAAATAGTTGCATCTTCAGACAAGAAATGCTATTTATTCTAGACAAGAAATGGGAGAAATGCCGTTAATTTCTAGCCGCGGTTTGCTTATAGTTACTAAGTTCCTTTGAGTCTGTTCGTGATGTCCTATTATGAAAGAAAAAGAGACGAAGATATTCACTTTGTGGGTGGAGTGTCGTTGCAGGAACGAGATCTCAGCTCTCAAATGTCATGCAAAGTGAAGAGAGCCCCATTAGAGAGTTTATTGTCAATCTTCGCAATTTCAAGGTTAGAGAAAAGGGTCATCGGCTTGTTTTGGTTTCCATTAACTAAGACATTTACTAAGAAGCTTTCTAAAAAAAATCTTTAACTTGTGCCCCCGGGCTGAGCGCAGTATGAATTAAAATCTGCACAAAAACAATGTTGAACTAACAAGAATATCATTAATATTATTAGTCCTGTAACCCTCTGTAAATGTCAGTGCCTGAGTTCCATTACACATCACTTAGTCTTTAGAAAATGAGATCACAGGGCGCGTGAGGAACACACAGCCAAGCCCGGAGACGGGGAAGCGAGTGTGAATCCCTCAACCGGGAGCTCTCCGAGGTTCTGCCCGCAGCCAACCTGGGACCTGCAGTGCTCACTGCCCATCGGCCCCTTCTCCCCAACCTCCCTCCCCTGGCCCCCAAGACCCATCTGCAAACCTGGCTGTGTCACAGGGTGGGTCCATCGGATAGGCTGTTGCCAGCCTGCTGTGCTACTGTTCCTTAGTCTCTGTGAATTCTGCACCAGCAGAACAAGATGTCCCAGTCAGGTCACGCCGCTCCTTCTGTAATGTCTCCCTACACGTGAGGGACTTTTCTACATACGGCCCAAGGTGATGGCTTTGCCCCACTGCTGTGGTCTCGGGCTTCCACTCCTGGATTGTATGGTGGGGTCAGATCCTACAGATATGTCAGAGGAAGCCAGAGCTTGTGATGGCCACCTGGACAGATTTGGCCACAGAAATGCCTCACCTCATCCCTCCTCCCTCTCTCCCTCCCTCCTTCTGGGAGATCCCTATCTTAGTTTCTGGCTGCATATTGCCAGCTGTCTGGCCTTGGGCTGGCCCCCTGAGCCTGTATTTCCCCATCAAATAGTGGGGACCATCACATCCACCTTCACCGTGGCTGGGAGCATAAAGAGGGACAGAATGGGCAGCATGACGGCACATTATTGCTCAAGAACTAGTTTTTGATTGCTTACAGTACAAGAGAGAAGGAAAAGTGAAATGTGCTTTTTTTTTCTTTTTCCTGTAACTCCACTCATTTGAAGAACTCCTTCAGGATTTTGGAGTCAGTGTTCCACCATTTTCTGAGGAGATGACCCGAGGACAGAAAGCACAGCCTCTCGAGAGTTTTGCCCATTACTGGGAAGGGCCGGAGCACATAGTTCCTGGAGGGGCTGGTCCTTGTGGCCCGGGCATGGGCTCTTCTGGGTGGGTGGGTAAGGGGACACACCTCTTTGAGAGGGTTGCTTAGAGGTGCGCACGACCACCAGTCAGGGCTCAGTCCCTCAAGTGTCTTGGGGTCAGTGACCAGAGAGGAAGGGGTGGGGCACCACTTCCTGCGGAACTTTTTCTTAAACAGTGGCCCTGGGACCATCGACAGGCTCCTTGGGGGCAGGGCCCGGCAGCGGGAGCACCCCGTCTTTGCTGACGCTCCACGCCGGGCACGCCAATTCTCAGACTTTCATTTCCCAGGTTCCGGGGAGCAGCACCTACCAGGAAGGAAGGCAGCGAGTTCCTTCTCCGTAGACCAGGCTCTGTCTTGGGCTCCCATTGGCAGCACGCGGTGGGCGGAGGGAGCTGCTCCCTGCTTGGCCGGCTCTCCCTTGGTGCTGGGTGGGCTGCGAGGGCCCTGGAGGGCCCTGCGAGCTGGTTGGCTGCGGGTTTGGGGAGGGGTGGGATCCTAAACATCAGGGTGTCTGTCCATTGTCCTGCTTTGCTTGTAAAGAAAGCTCATTTGTCAAGAAGTGACTGTCACAAGCCGTCTAACACAACGCACGCCTTGTGATGATCTGACGCGATGATTCTTCACACAGTGTGAGCCCAGGGGACGGGAGAGACACTGCCATTGGTTCCCCAACTCTTTTCATAATGTCCGAAATCCAGCGGGGGGGGGGGGGACCCAGATGCCTAACAGGCCCCGAACTTCTTCTCTCCGTCCTCTTCTGGAGAAGGATAGGAGAGCCCCAGACCGGGAGCATATCTTTGGGTTCCTTGCTCTTGGTGTCGTGTTCACCAACCTTACATCAGAGATGTTGATGTCGGCTTAGCAAATGGATCATGGGCCACCTAGGAATGGTGGGTCCATTCTAAGGGCCCATCTCTGCTCCCAGGTAGCAGGAAGACTTTACACAGTAATCGGGTGTCCCCAGGCAGTCCTAAGGAGCGGTTACGAACTTGGTGGGAAGCCTTGGTTAGGCTCATTGAGGTGTATCTTTGTGTTAGCTCTGACAAGGAGCCAGGACTTCTTGTCCTTAGAGCAATTGCATTAAGAAATAGCAAAGGTGAGGTTGGGTGAGCCTGGTGGTGGGTATTAAGGAGGGCATGTATTGCATGGAGAACTGGGTATGGTGTGTAAACAATGAATTTTGGAACACTAAAAAAAAAAAAAAAAAAAGAAGAAGAAGAAGAAAGAAATAGCAGAGGTGAGGCCCCTGGGTGGCTCAGACAGTTAAGGGTCTGTCTTCATCTCAGGTCATGATCCCAGCATCCTGGGATTGAGTCCCACATCGGGCTCCCTGCTCTGAGGGAAGGCTGCTTCTCCCTCTGCCAGCTTCCCCTTGCTTATGTTCTCTCTCTTGCTATCTCTTTCTGCTATAAATAAATAAAATCTTAAAAACAAAACAAATCAAAAGAAATTGCAAAGGTGATTACCCTCTAACAGGGGTGCCTGGTTCCTATAGGAACCAGCCGAGGGAGAGAGCTAGAAGGCAGTGAGCACCTGCCTTTAGAAAAGTGGTCCAGAAGTCTAGTCTGCGAAAGGAGTGATGTCTGCAGGCTGCAGTCTGCTGACGGGGATGCACATTCTCCTCCACGACTTGCCCACGTTAGACCCAGTTTTTCTGCCTGTAACAGGCACGCTGCTTCCAAAGGTCAGGATCAATTACAAGGAGGGACTGAAACACTCAAGCAAATTGCACGGGGATAGGCTATTGATCCGTGAACTGGGCTTTTGCAGGTTTTTCTGGCTAGACATTTACATTTAGATCCTCCTGACATTTGATATAACACCTGCTCTCTTCATAGAATAGATCATCCTTTTAACCCTCTAGATACCCCACTAACTTTTGTTATTTCAGCCCTTAAGGATGAACCAAAACCCCAAATAAGCCAATACTGGGACTCGTTAGCTCTTTCAGTGGTGTGGGGCGGGGGGGTGGGGGTGGAGAAAAGCATTAGATAAATGGTTGGTTCTGAGTTGGTTCGTGGGCATTTGCTTGATTAACACTAAAAAAGGCCCAACTGAGAAAATCTCTTCTAGGCAGCTCACTTTGAAAACAGACAAGATTGCTCACGCCCAGGGACCAAAGCAGAGGACAGAGGAACGGCCAATATTTTGAAAGTTGTTACCCTTTCTGAAAGGAGCTCAGACTCCTGTTTCATAATCAACATTTCCCGACACGGCCAAAAGAAGGTGGTCATATGCACACTCGTTCAGAGAAGACGGGCAAGGGGTTAAAGTACTCATGGAATTCGTTCATTCTGCCTCGATATCACACCGAAAAGGCAATTCTCAGGAGAAGAGCTAAAAACCATTAATAAGCCCATGAAAAAAAAATTGATCAATTGACAGAAGAATCAATGGAAATAAAAGAATAATGAAAAGCTTTTACTTTTCACTCATGGCAGGTTAGGTAATTCTGGAATAATTCAAAGGTAACTAACCCTCCCCTTGAGGACAACGGGGAAGAAAATGAATGCAAATCATAGCGAATGGGTTTATTAGTAAAGAGTTCTCGGGCTGGTATCCAGAGTTTTATAGAGACCCAGACCCAAGATTTTGAGACCTGTCTGTTCCGGAGGCAAGTTTCGGGGGAATTAGCTGAAATCCTGGAGTCTGAGAGGCTCATTTAACAGCTGGTACGACCAGGGGGAAGAAGACGGGGTTTAGAAGTTTGTCGAACCCTCCACATTGTATTTGGGTCTAGTTAGGGGTAAATGTGAACCTGAATGAGGCCGTTCTTCGCAAAGACTGGATCTCAACCCAATCGCATTCATTATGCCCTCCCCCACCCCGAGACAGTGTCAACTAAAAACAGATCTAGACTCAGGTAAGGAGAAGATTTATGAAAAATGCTACTCAGATAAGGAGTATGGGGACTCCGTGAGAGGGAAAAGGGTCAAGGCAATAGGGAAATGCTCCACCCTTGAGATCAGCCAGGCTCTCCAGCTGCAGGCAGAAAAAGAGCTTTTCTTTTATAAGGAGGAGTCCCAGGAGGGAGGAAGAGTCGAGGTGTTGGGGGTGGAATGAGCTGGTGGATTGGTGTCGCCATGGATGGAGGAATATTCTTCCCAGAGGTCAGCTGCTTGTCAGGAGGGGTGCTTAGGAGAGTTTTCTTCCTCTTCTGCAGCTCAGGGGTGGGGGTCAAGAAAGGAGAGGAGGGCTTGGGTGCAGTCTTACCCAAACCATATGGAGAAGGACGATCTTCCAGTGAACTGTAAGGCGAGGCGGGATTTCCAGACCATTTCTGCTCGCTGGGAGCACGGGGCTCACGGAAACTTCACCACTCCCAGTAATCAGGTTGTTATGGGTGCTGGCACTCCAAATTCCTTTTCTTTCTTCTCGTACATCTGCAGCTCTGTATTTTCTACCACTCGCCTACTTTAGGTTGTTACGGCGTTTAATGAGAAAATACATGTAATCGGAAACACAACACCTAGGGCACAGCTACTGTTCAAATGTTACTCATGGTTCTCCTCATCACCATGAAAATAATGTGAGGGAAAATTCCTTTTAAAAGAACAAAAGAGAAAAATTAGGATCCCAGAGAACCTTCTATTTCTACAAAAAATTTCCCCATATGAACAAACAAAGCCCAGACCTTGGCTCTTCCTCCTCTAACTGGATGATTGTGAAGGTGTTTGTAATAAATGCAACCTGAACCTTTGGAGGGCATCTGAGACAATAATCCCACTACTGGTTATTGTCATTACTCAGCCAGGTAAGGGCCTTCCCCTGGCAGATCCGGGGTCATCTCTGCCAGACCCTGGAAGCCTTCTTCCATCCTGGAGCCACCTGGGAGACTTGATTGTGTCATGGCGCCATCTTGCCATCTGTGGGTGCTTTGTGGTTGCTGGGAGCTCAGCTCCCAGGCTTTTCTGCTCTGATTTACCATTCTGGAAGCATTTTGAGGGCTGGTTCTGGAGTCCCTTCCCCCTAATCCTAAAATACCTGTCTCTGGATTTTTTTTCTTTCAATTTGCCCTAAAAATTAGAAAGGGAGGGAAATATTTCCAAGACTGCTTGATTTTTTTTTTTTTTTTTTTTACCCAATTCTCACTGGTTAATTGTGTCTGAGAACAGTGGACTGTGTAGAAGCCTAAGATGTGGGTTCTGTACCAAGAAGATGAAGAGGATTGTGTTCTTGGTCATTTCGCTTCAGTTTGAGGGTCGGCTTGGTCGCCGGGGCTGGTGTCTTTACTCAGACTTGAGCACATTCGCAGCCCAACTTGGCTGGAGCTGGTGAGTCCCAGAGCTGTCAGTCAAGCCAAATTAGAGAGTAAGGAAGGGAGCCACTGAGTAGAAAACCAGGTTATAGGCTTGGACTTTAGAGCCCATTACGCGATCCCGAGTTTATTCAAGTTAAATAACATCTGTATGCCTTCGCTTCCATTGTCTTATTTGTACGATAAGGGGTCCCTATAAACCACGGCCAGCAGGGAGGGCGGGCAGTAGATACCCCTGCCCCTCTCTGCTTTTGTTTTGCAGAGTCCCCAGACTTCCGCTTCTGCTTGTGTAGACTACACACTTCAGAAGCTGGAATGCAGTCCAGAGAGGCCAGCCTCCTGAGCACTCAATAGGGTTGGGAGGGGAAGGGTGCTAAGTGGATCTGGGGCAGGGCCCCAGCAATGCTAAGCATTGCTCAACGAACGACTGCAGCTACCCAAATCGTTCCCATCTTAAATCTATGAAAACTTCTGATAATTCCTCTAGAATCAGTAATGGTAACAGTATCATGAGAATGAACTGGTGGAAACGGGAACCGCAACCAGCATTTCTGCAATGCTTCATAATTTATAAATTGTTGTCAGGTATTAAATCACTATTGAACCCCCTAATGAGATTGTTCCGGTTAGCTATTTAGAAACATTTATAAATGAACAAATTGAAGCATGGAGAATTTATCGGGCTAGGGTTAAGACTCATGTAATTTTAAAATATTGAGATAAACTAGCATAACATAAATTAACCATTTAACGTGAATAATCCGGTTGCATTAAACACATTTGCAAATGATGTGCAACCATCCCTGAACTTCCAAAACATCTTCATCACCCCCCAGAAGAAACCCCAACCCATTCGTATTTTTCATTCTCCCCCAGCCCCTGGAAACCACCCATCTGCCTACCATCCATAGGGATTTGCCTGTTCTGGACATTTCACAGAAATGGAATCCCAATGTGTGGCCTTCTACATCTCCTACACTTGCTCCCAAAGGTCGCTCATGCTGTAGCAAGGGTCAGCCAGCCATTGCCTTTTTCTGGCTGAATCATGTTCTGTTATATGGGTGGACCACACTTTATTTATCCCTTCACCAGTGGAAGGGCATTTGGGTTGTTTCTACTTTTTAACTATTGTGAGTGATGCTATCATGACTCATTGTGTCTTCTCTGAACATTCTCGGACGTGGTTGACAACTGGTGTTGGAGCACAACATGTAGAGTTCACACATACTCTTTTCTTTCCGTAAAACGAAATGCATGGAGGGCCCAGGGGGATGCCCCGTCCTAGTCAATGGGGACATAGCAGTGAACAATCTTGCCTCTGACGGCACTGTCTAGTGGGAGAGACAACTGGGAGACACAGACAGGCTGCCAGGCGGTGGGAGGTGCGGAGAAGGATGGGAAGCGTGATGGGAAGCCCCATGGATTAGGGCCACTGGCCAGGTCATGCTGAGCATCCTAAAGAGGGAGCTCTGACAAGGGACTTCAGGGGGAGCCCATGGATGTGACCCTGGAGAATTTCAGGGGTTGAGTGCTTTCAGCAAAATGAAACCTAGATTCAAACCCCAGCTCTGTCCAATGGCAGCTGGGCTGCCTTGAGCAAGAGATGAGCTCAGATTTTTTTTTTTTTTCCATTTTCATAACAGGATGAAATAATAGCCTTCTCAGACGGTCGTCTCCTTAGCACTTCGAGGATGCTGTCTAGGACTGTGCTTTTCAGCACCTTTTTTTGTTACACTGTGCAGGGCCCTCTGCCGTGCAGGCTAAATCTGGCAAATGTTAAGAGAGTGAACTCAGAGGGTGCCATCACCCCTCTGTGCCTCCTTTCCCTTCAGGGCCATGGCCCTCTAAGAACAGGATTTTTTGGCAGCTGCAAACACAATTTTTTCTCCCTCCATCCCTGTGGGATTGCTAAAAACCCTGCTGGAGTCTTATGATATTTAATTCAGAAATACCCTCAAAACACATGCCTCATACAAGCAAAGCCAATCTGGCAGGTGTTTTTCCAAGCGGGGCTTCCAGGAACACCAGTGCAGTCTCTCATCTCAGGTAAATCTGCAACAGCACCAGAATCCCATAGATACCATGGCCCTTAAAACATGTAACAGTTTTTGTTAAAAGGGACATAATCATCCTTTCCCTTTTCCACCCTGGTGCCAGCATCTGCCTTCAACAGAGAAGCTGGGAAATCTCTGTCCAGATACTGACGAGCAGACTTCCCTGGGCCGATGGACGTTAATCTGGCCGGTGGTTGGGGATCTTGCGCCGAAACACCCTGAGCAATGAAAGTCATGTGACCAGCAATGCTTGGGAGGGTTCATCCTGCAAAGAATTGAGGAGTGGGGAAAAAGAATGTAGGGAAGAAACTCGTACAGTTATTATCTATTATCTGTGATTAGGTCATTCCAAATAATCCCCACACTGCTGACCACTTCTGAATGATGATTTCTTCCTCTCCTTTTTTTTTTTTTTTTTTTGGTTTTATTTATTTATTTGAGAGAGAGAGGGGAAGAGTGTGTGTGAGAGAGAGATCACAAACAGGGGTGAAGGGCAGAGGGAGAAACTGACTCCCCGCGGAGCAGGGAGCCTGATGTAGGATTTGTTCCCAGGACCCTGGGATCATGGCCTGAGCCAAAGGCAGACACTTAACGACTGAGTCACCTGAGAGCCCTGAACCAGGATGTCTCCATACAGATCTGTCACCCTCTGTGCTGCTAGGATATCTGCTTACCCAGTTGTCAGGGTGGTGATGGCCTTTGGGAATTAATCACCCCCACCAGATGCCTGAGAGGGTGACATCTTCAAGGCAAGGGTTGCTTTTGGCTAATGCTATTCTGATATGAGATCCCTTGAAATTCCTTTAAAAATATTTAACTTTCCATTTAGGAAATAGAAAAATCGCCGTCCACGCTCCACTGTGGGAAGGTCTTGGCAATACTTTCTGGAACTGTTTTTGGAGCCCATACATTTCAGTCCATCACAAATTGCAAACTCTGTGTCTACAAAAATATATATTTTTAAAGCAAGATTGCATTTTTCATCTTCCCTGGTGGATAGTCATCTTTTTTTCTTCTTTTTTTTTTTTTTAAAGTTGGATCCTAAATACAGTTTCCAGTGTGCTTGAAGCTTTGCTGGTCAAGGGTTACTTGACAGAGGCACTTATCAAGGACAAAGGCTGCTTCTTAATAATCGCGGGGCTAATGCTGTTTTCTGCTGAAAACCTTCCTTTTGTGTCCGGTCTGTCCCAGTCTGTTCTTCCTTGTCACAGTTGTTGCTGTCTCTAGGAGAGAAGACAGCCAGGATCCAGAGAGACCTAACTGAAGTGGGCAGTAAAGAGATAATAGTTTTGTTCATTCTAGGTGTTCAGAAACAAAACTCATGCAGTCTATGCCTTTGTGGGTTTAAATGCATAAAGAAATGTCTGTTTTGGAGATTCAACACCGACTACCTGGTCATCATAGAGACTAGAATACATTTGAAGATGGCATCCATGTGAATTTCTGGAAAAGTGACAAAAAGACTGTTGGCCCCTGGGGGGGAGTGCTATGGGCTGGTGGGAAGAAGAGCTTGTGAACTGGAGATAATGAATTCTAGGGTCACTCATTTTCCCACCAGGAACCCAAGGCCCCGGAACCCAGGGCCCCAGGAGCAATATGGCCACCTTCACGGAGGCCTGGAATCCAAAGGAAAGGATCTCACTTGCATGCCCATTAAATTTGCATAATGCTTTAGAAAAAAATAAATGGAGGAAACCACGATGTTTGCTGGATTTATGCTTTCTTCCCTGGCAAACCTTCACAGGAATGGCCTGCTTTGTGGTTTTTGATCTTTTGGAGCTGTAAAAGTTGGCTTCCAGGCAACTGGAAAGGGCTTGGAGACTCAGCCCCTGCACTAGTGTAATTGCACGAATCTTTTTTGAGTCTGAGATAAAGTGACTTTGTCTCATTAGTCCCTTCCCAAATCACCACTGATTTTTGGCACCATGTGTTCTCTGTGTTCCAAAATGTCCCCAGGTTAGAACAGTAAAATCCACTTCTATTGGATTCGAGAAACAGAGGGTGACAGAATCAGTAATGTAATTTGTCTGCAAGGCCACCTGTAGAACGTCTCGTGTCCCCCTGAGCTCAGCCCACATGCTCCATCCCAGAGAGCAATAGCAGGGGCAGAAACAGGCACGTGTAGGACACTCTCCCTGGATGCCTGAGCTCCCTCCACCCCTTACCTGCTTAGGTAAAGGGAAGACCTTGCTCCCTTATCTGCTCGGGGAAGTTCAAGACTGCAGAGAGACCCTGAATTGTAGATGCAGTGAGGTTAGGCTCACCACGATGCCTCTAGGGCTTGGTCTCCTTTCTTCTTGGATAGGAGGATATTAGATGTACCCAGGGTCCTTTCCCGTATTAAAACCAGACACCAAGAAAGCCTTGGTTTCTACTTGGTGGAGCTGAGTAAATCATAGCCCCGTCCCCCCAACTTACAGTTGAGGGGAATGAGATGGATCCGTGCAATATTCTCTGGGAGGACCTTAATCTGTGCGAATACTGTGGTATCAGGTATCGGTATTGCATGGCTGACCTTCATGGTATCAATAAATAGAGGATTTTAAAAAATGCATTTATCTATCAAGAAATCTGGGGATTGCTGTTTTTTTTTTTTTTAAATAATCTAGGGAAATGCCTTTTGGTTCTCCGGTGTTTTCCTCATAGTTTGCAAATGTTTGCTGAAGCTCCAGCAGCCGCAAAAAGAAAGAAGAATGTAAGAGGGGTAAAGGCCGGTCGTGTCTCCCTTATTACTGGGACAGAAAAAAAAAAAAAAAACTTTCAAGCGCTTCCATCCCTGCAGAAACATAAGACAGGGTCTCATGGGGGCAGAAGGGGATGAAATGGCCACCCCCAGCTGCACGGGAGAATAATGGGACCCCGGAAAACGAAATCGGTCATCACTTGAGATAGGGATGTTGAAGCCTGGAAGGAAATGTGGGTTCTGTGAAGATGCTAAAAAATTAGGGGAGGGATATTGGCGAGGGGGCATAGAGAGTCTACCACGTCTGATGTACAGTGTGCCATGAAGTCTTTGTAAGGGAAGATGGGAGGGATTCCCTCTGTGCACAATCCCTTGGCAAGAGATTCTTGCTCTCACCTACAGAGTAGATTTTATGATTTTGCTGTGTGAGTTATTGGTGGATCAGACTTTGTATCCATTTCCTGTTGCTGCTGTAACAAATTACTACCAACTCAGTGGCCTAACACAAGGTACCTTAATATTAGTTCTTACAGTTCTGAAAGTCTGAAGTCCCCATAGATCTCACTGAGTTAAAATTAAGGTGTCTGGGTGGCTCATTTGGTTAAGCAGCTGCCTTCGGCTCAGGTCATGATCCCAGCGTCCTGGGATCGAGTCCCACATCGGGCTCTATGCCCCGCAGGGAGCCTGCCTCTCCCTCTGACTCTGCCTGCCACTCTGCCTGTGCTCGCTCTCTCTCTGACAAATAAATAAAATTAAAAAAAAAAAAATTAAGGTGTCTGTTGGGCTGAGCTTTCTTCCAGATAGCATGGGGGCTTTCCTTGTTTTCTTCAGCTTCTAGAGATCTCCTGTGTTCCTTGGCTCCTGGCCCTTATGGTCCTCAAAACCAGTGACATTCAGCCGAGTCCCTCCCATGAGGTCAGTTTGCTGGTTCTTCCTCTCTGCCTCCTTCAGAATCAGGCACTGGGATTGAAAACCCCTTCTGGGACCAGGCAGATGAGGGGAACATGGCCAGACATCAGAGACAAAAGGAGCATGGACACCCCTTCCTTAAGTGTCCTTGTGCGGATACGTGGTCCTTGCACGAACAGAGACACTGATTTTATTCAAGAGATGCTAGAACTTTATAATTGGGTTTAAAATCTCCCTATTTTTACTGCTGGAAGCTAAGTTAGTTTTTAACATAGTATAGGGCAACATTATGAGAAGGAAAGGAGATTCTCGGAACAGATCTTTGAGAACCAAAGCAGCGTGCAGATGTCAGGTGTCAACCTCCAGCATCCAACTGCAGGTTGGAATGTGAGTGAATGTGAATTGTTTCAGATGACTGGGCTGTGCGCTGTGCCTTCAGCCTGGTGGGCTCAGTGGTTGAGTGTTTTAAGCACTCCTCCTGACTTAAGACTATAGGGACCAGATCTTGCTACTTAAGACATGGACTTCACATCTGCGCCTGGAGCCATGGAAGAATGGGCTTGCATAATTGATCATAAGGCACTGTGCACAAAGTCTCCAGCAAATTAAGGGCGTTATCCATCCAAGACTGATGGATGTCTTTCCTCTCTCCACTAACGTCTGAGCTCTAGGAGGGATTTAAACATCAGCTCTGAAAAACAAACGTGGGAGGGAAACCATCAGAGAAAGTGAGTATGAACGCTTCTCCTGGGAAAGGCTAAAGGCCACAGCCCAGTAACGATGTGTGAATGTCCTTCTCATTAAACTAATGTGAGTTACATAAGCAAACAGAGGTTATGAATACACAAGTTGCCTGTGTATTGGGTTAAGAGATCAGAATCATTTTAATATTTCATGTTAGGTTTCATACTCTTAAACAGACTCATGAAGTCCACTTAGCAATGTAATGAAAAGAAAACCAGGTTCTCCTTAAAAATACATTGATTTTCTATAGGCAGAAATGAAGCCCGTTTTTCTTGACTTCTAGGTACTACTAAGGTCTGCCATTTCCAAATGTTAACATGTTCTGAGAAAAAAAAAAAAAAAAAGAAAGAAAAGCATTCTTTTTCATAAGGAGGGACTGAGCCAAAGGGGTAGGGTCTTTTCAGTAGATGAAAGCCATGAACAAATGCCCAGGAGAAGCATTTTCATCAAGACAGTGGACTTATATTGTATTCAAAGAGAGCAACATGCTTTTTCTTTACCAGGTAATGAGGTTTTTAGTTTTGTATGTATTTATTGATGGTGATTAAAAAAAAAAAAAAAGAAATGAACTCTTCAGCCATAAACTTTACAAGGGCAGACATTAGATCTGTTTATGGGTCAGTATCTACCCATAGCCCAGCCTAGCATCTCGCACTTAAGTAGTGATTTTGCTGTTTTACGCCAGGGGTTGACAATCTTTTTCTGCCAAGGACCAGGTAGTAACTACTTGAGTTTTTGAGGGTCATTCATTCCCTGTTGCAAGTCCCCATCGGTGTTGTAGGATGAAAGCAGCCACACACAATAGTAAATGAACAGCATGACAGTGTTTCAATAAAACTTTATTTACAAAAACAGTCACCAAATTGGATTGTGGTGGAGGGCCAAGGTTTTGTGTCTCCTCTTCTAAGTTTAGGGTATCTTTTAACAGGTATGGTATAGATCATAGATCATTAGAATGTTATAGAATTATAATTTTTTTAATTACATGCCTGCCCTTGGGGGGTAATCTTCACAAGGGCAGGTAGCATTTCTGTTTTATAAATCGATGTCTGTCCATGTCCTAATGGACTGCCGGGCACACTTGGACCAGATACATGATTGTCCTTGCACACCTGCATGTAATCTGTGTTCTTAATCTCAAGGCTGAAGAATTTCCAAATAATGCATACAAGTAGTGACATCAGATGACAATAGCATTCAGAGAGGACAAGATGAGTGAGTGACATGGGTTTATTAAAGAATGCTAACTAAAAGCAGGGTGTACAGGGACTCTCACATTCTTAAAAAAGGAGCAGCAGGACTGGTCCCCTAACTCTTGTTTCCATGTCAGAATGAAGGCTTCATGCTGCTAGAAACCATGTGTTGGATGCATAAGGCACGTTTGTGAACTCTCCCACCCATGAATCAAGAATCTTTGTGAAGGGGAGCAGGGAAGGAGGGATGGGGTGGCTGGGTGATGGACATTGGGGAGGGTCTGTGCTACGGTGATGCTGTGAACTGTGTAAGACTGATGATTCACAGACCTGTACCCCCGAAACAAATAGTACATTATATATTAATAAAAAAAAAGAAAAGAAAAAGAAAAGAGAACCCCTCCCCCAAAAAGGAATTTTTGAGCTCAGTCCTTAAGAATCAGTGAATAATCAGAGTTATCAGGGAAAAGGAGGACAGGATGTGAGTGGGAGTTAAATGAAACAGAAAAATAGTTAGAATCCTATTTTCAAGTCATCTTTTTTTTTTTTTTTTTTGGAAAATTCAATCTAACAGCTGAAATAAGGCCAGGCTGAAGCTTACAGAAAAGATACGATGAAGGATTAGATGTTATCCATTCCTCTAAAAAGAATTCTGCCAGCATGTCATGCAACTTTTTCTGTTACCGACTACATTTTGTTGAAAGATTTTACTTATGTTTTTTGTCACCTCTGTTGTCCTATAGACAGGAAGACAGAAGCAATGAGGTTAATTCTGAGCTCTATCGTTTATAAGCTATGTGGTGTCAGGTGGGTATCTTTGGCTCTTTCTCATAAATGAGGGTGATATCAATTTTTTTATGGTGGAATAATTTCATATAATTTAATAATTACATTTCTCATTCAATAATTTTATCTCATATAATTTCATATTTCGTTTCATAATTTCAATAATTTCATAACATTACCCCAACTCAAATGATCTTCAATGAAAAGAGACTTTCTCATATTCAACAGTAGGAAGTCCTGTTTATGACGAACTACAGAGGTAATGGTTTCAGAAGCTCCACGGGGTCAAGGATCCAGGTTCTTTCCCTTTTACATGGTCTGGATACCATCCTGGGCATGTCTTTCACCCTCAAGCAGATAGAAGGACAGCTGGTCAGTATCCGTCATTTTATCTAGACATAACATCTACTGGAACATGAGAAGCTGCATCTTTCCAATAGCTCTTTATGGAAGGAATCAATTTTTTATGAAGGGCTTCCCAGCAGAACTACCTTCTCCTTGGCAAATACTGAGTCGCATATTGATGGGTGAACCAACTCATGCCAATGAAAACCAACAACCATCCAAGTGGCTGTAGTCTGAGAAGCTTTCCCAAGGCTCATGGCTCTGTGCCAGAGTGGACATCTGAATAAGGCTGGGGTTCCATTGGGAGCAAAAGAGTGTGATGTTTCCTGGCCAGGCCACCAGCAGAGTTGACCTCAGGGATCAACTTCACCGTTGCCACTATGATGTGCCCTGCCCATGTGTGCTAAGATTATTTTCACAGGTGTGGGAACCTATAGACAAAAAAAAAAAAACAAAAAAAAAAAAGAAAAAGAAATCATGTAATTCAACCTACTAGACCATCCAGGCCTTGGATAAGTTCAGGCTACATTCCTGGTTTTATTAAACTTGTTGCAACTTAGCATTTCTAACTGGAGCTTCAATGTAGGGTCATAGAACGTTAAAGCTAAAGAAGATCTTGGAAAATATTTTCTTCAGCCTCTTCTTCAAAAAGGCCCCCAGTTTCAGAGGAGAGAGGAGCTTAGGTGGGAGGACGCTACTTCTCCAGATGATCTGAACTCATGCAAATCATGGTAGAATTGCACTGAGAATCTTGCAGCCAAGATAGAGAGAGAGGGGCAATGTTTACTTTCTCTCCTGAGATAACCCCCTCCCCCCCCAAAAAAAACCCCACACAGAATATATGAAATGATTATTTTTTCCAGATGCTGAACATACTGCAATGAAGAGTAGTGGTTTCTGAGACACATGAAATAGATGAGGTGAGCTCTATGGTTGGCGAGTGTAATGTCTGCAGAGAGATTCCAGACTGTAGTGCAGAGAGGGGGAACTCAGGTGGAGCCTGGAGGTCTTGAGGAGATAGAACCGGGGGCCGAGGCAGCTTGAATTTGGAGTGCAGAGTGGAGAGAATGTCCCAGAGAGAGAGAGAGAGAGAGAGTATGCTCTGGATCTTCAGAGGGTAGGCAGAGAGGACACAGTATGTACTGAAGAGGGTTTTTGTGAGAGGAAGGAACACTTTCCAACTCACTTTATGAGGCCAGGATTATTCTGGATTCTTGAAATAGCACAAGAATGTATGCCTCATGAAGTAGAAGCAAAAACTCAGTGAATAGAATTCAGTGATATATACAAAGGAAAAATACATAACGATAAAGTGGGACTATCCCAGGAATGCAAGGTTGGTTTGACATGGGTACATCAATCATGGCAATTAGATAAATTATCAAACTAAAAAAGTAAAAAAAAAAAAAAAAAAAAAAAAAAAGAAGAAGAAGAAGACAATGGATCCCAGTAAATGCACAGAAAGTATCAGACAAATGGAAATTGTGTACTTGATCAAATCTCTCAGCAAACTGAATATGCCTTCGACTTGATAAACAGTGGCCATGACAGCCCACATATACTAGCACTCGCATGACTCATTCATGACAACCTACTCATGTCATAATAAATGGTGAAGAAAAATGAGTGACCTCCACCTGAGATCAGGGATGAGAGGTGTATTGGGGGCCCCAAACCCAACCCCCATTTTCACAATTCACAAGAAAGACTCCTAGGACTCAACATGTATTTGCATTCAGAGGAAACCAAGCTTTAGAGTCTTCACCAGTAGAGTCTTCATCCTTTTAGAATCTTCTAGAATCTTCACCCAGTAGAGTCTTCACCCTTCTAGAGTCTTCTAGAGTGTTCACCCAGTAGAGTTGCATGGGATGCATTAAGTCCCCCAGCAATTTGTGACAACATAAGAGAAATATCATCTATCAGGGAAGCTCATTAGAGACTCAGGGTGTTCACGGTGGGCTGGTCCTGGAGGTCTTTAGGCCTGGCAAGTACTCAAATTCCAGACTTCTGGAAGGAAAGCAGGTGGTCAGCATAAAGCATGTGATTTGCACAAGTTAGGCCCAAAGAATCACCTCTTCTGGAAACCAGCCCAAGGTTTCTTAGGAGTACAGGCTCATATATGCTCTGTCTTTTTCTACTGGGCTGAACTTCACCCCATCTTAGATCAGGAAGACATTGGTGAACGTCCACCCAACAGTGACCATCCACTTTAGGTTACAGCTGTAACTGGTCTGTGTCTTCTCAGCGTGGAGTCAAATTGCTAGCTCTCTAAGGTGGTTTACTGAGAAGACCAAAGAAGTTCTCTGAATATTAAAAGGTTTGTTTCAATCATTCTAAGATCTCCTGATATTGAGGCCATAAGGGTTCATAAGAGCAGTGTGCACTTGTTAAGATGCATGCCCAAGGGAAAATGTGTCTGATGTGTTACCGCACGAACTGGAAGGTCGGTTATTCACCAGCTCCATAGCTCCCTGGCTTGATCCTAAAGCCCCACTCCTATGCTAGTGGTCTGCCTTCTACTGAAGAGAAAGGGAAAGCCTCTCTCATCCCGGACTTTTTTCCTTAATACATTCTCGTGACTCTGACAGATGCATTTCCAAAAAGCCGTGCAAATTCGTGATCTTCCCCGCACTCTTTACACGGAGAGAAATGCAGCATCCTTCATCAACAAGGGCCCACATCACTGTCTTCTCATGAGGGTCTTGGAAGTACAAGGGTGCTGAAAGATTAAGGAGGAACTCCCCAGTGAGGACCCCAGGGAGATGTGCTCAAGAGTGAAACTTCCCTGGTGAGCCTTTTGCACAGTTATCTGGAAATAATAAAGTAAGAAAGATGGGCTTAGTTATAAGTGATTTTCCGAAGGAGAAGGAAATTGGATGTCACGTTATGGTTCCCTCACTCCATTCCAGTGCATTGTACGATGCCGTGAGGAATACATTGCCCCCACGAGAGCCTCTGTGCAGCATAAACGATCACTGCCCATCCCAGATAGGCCTCCTTCCTGGGTGCTTCCTCCCACAGAGGAATGTTCAAGAACATTGCCCAAGTGACCACAGTGTCCAAAAGAAGTCTTGCAAAGGGCTCTGCAGAAGCTATTTCCTCCACCCTGGTTAGTCCTGTAAGATTGATGCTTTTCCTATTTTCCCCAAGTACAAGCAGGAGAGTAAAATGTAGAGCAAAGACCTGTGTTCATCACCGTCCTGACTCACTTTTCCCATTATCTGGAGACAAAGAAGTTTCCCAGCAACACTGGCTAATCATATGTAAAGAGGCTTTTTAAAAAAGCATGGGGTGTGCATGGGGCAATGTTCTGTTGTCACACACTCAATTCACGGAGTGAACCTCGATGCAGAACACCATTTTAATGAAATGCTTTGCAAGTCTTAGCTGAAGAGATGTGATCAGCATTGCTGTTCAACAAATTGTTATGGATTTACTAAACCATGATTACATTTATATAAGAAAAAAACCTCTGCATGAATAAAAAGGAATAGATATAATTAGTATTTGGAAGGCCAAGGACAGCTGAATAAAAATGTTCATCTTTTATTAATCGCATACATTTTGCATAAGGAGATTATTTTTCCTGGTTTGAGCTAACATCATAGAATTATTGTACATAATTGTGGGAACAGTTGGCCTGTGACAATTTAATGGCATTCTGCAAAACCTTCATTTTGCAAGCTGCTCGTATCAGCCAACCTCCCCCAATTGTTTTCTTAATTGCAAATAAGTTCTGAGGACTGTTGACCCAGACTAACAGTGGACACGCAGGTGTTAAGCGTGACTAGTCCGCCTACGGTAATCTCTGTCCAATCTCTGTTGAGACACCATCGCTGGGGGGAAAGAGCAAGGCCTGCAGTCATAGGCCATGGTCACTGGCTTTGCTCTTAGCGTTCTGACCCCAGGAGGCTGCTCACGTCTCATTTGCTCGGCTCGTGCCTCAGTTAGCTGGAGCTGAAGAACAAAGCATCGCACGTTTGTCTCTCTCTCTCTTTTTTTTTTTTTTAAAGATTTTATTTATTTATTTGACAGACAGAGATCACAAGTAGGCAGAGAGGCAGGCAGAGAGAGAGGGGGAAGCAGGCTCCCTGCTGAGCAGAGAGCCCGATGCGGGGCTCAATCCCAGGACCCTGAGATCATGACCTGAGCCGAAGGCAGAGGCCTAACCCACTGAGCCACCCAGGCGCCCCCGCACTTTTGTCTCTTAACTGGCAGAAATGTATTCTTGCAGTTCCAAGGCTAGATGTCCAAGATCAGGTCACAGGCAGGGTGGGCTCTTTCTGAGACTGGGAGGGAGGATCCAACTTCTGACAGGGGCCGTCTGTACCCTCATCTTGCTGTTCATGGTGTCGCGTCTCTGTGTGTGTGTGTGTGTGTGTGCGTGTGTGTGCATGTCTGTCTGTCTGTCTGTCTCCAAATCTCCCCTTCCTTCCAGAACATGGGTCAAATTGGATCAGGGCTTCACCCTAAGGACCTCATCTTAACTGATTATGTTGGCAATCTGCCTATTTCCAAATGCAGTCACATTTTGAGGTACCAAGGTCTCCAGGAGTTAAACGTGTGAATTTTCGGAGAACACGATTTGCCCCATACCAGCAGCTTCTCAGGCTTGAAGACGTGAAGGACAGAAGTGCACACTTCAAGGACTGAGCTTATCAGGAAGTGGGGGAGGGTGTGTAGCAAAGGGAGAGAGACAAAGAGAACCTTTTCTGTTACCTGGACCCAAGATCCAGTAGTACCTGAAGCCATGATTTTTTCTGAATTATTCTATTAATTCTGCCCACGAACCCTTGCTAAAACCAATTTTGAGATGGGCTTGTCACTTGCCACAAAAGATCTGAAATTAGCATACGTAGCATGGATGCTTATAAAAGGATTGCCTTGGGGTTGGGGTCCCCGGGAGACTCAGGTGGTTCCACATTGGACTCTTGATCTCAACTCAAGTCTTGATCTCAGAGTTGTGAGTTTGATCCCTGCACTGGGTTCTAGGCTGGAATTAAAAAAAAAATTACCTAGGATAATATTAAAGATGTACCATTTAAAAAAAAGATTTATTTATTTATTGGAGCAAGAGAGTGCAGGTAGGGTAAGGGTCAGAGGGAGAGAATCTCAAGCAGACTCCTTCTGAGCACAGAGTCTGACCTGGGGCTCAATATCAGGACCCATTAGATCAGGACCTGACCTGACACCAAGAGTCAGACATTCAACTGACTGAGACACCCAGGCGCCCCCCAAAATCTACAACTTTTTTTTTTAAAGAATTTATTTATTTGACAGAGAAGGAGAGAAAGCACAAGTTGGGGGGAGCAGCAGAGGGAGAGAGGGAAGCCCGATGTGGGACTCGATCCCAGGATCCTGAGATCATGACCTGAGCCGAAGGCAGAGGCTTAACCCACTGAGCCACCCAGGCGCCCCAAAAATCTACAACTTTTTAAGAAGTTTGTTGCAGGAGAGGGGTCTTTTATTAGACTAGTCTCCTGTAACATTTTAGTTGTGCTGGGTCAGACAGAAGATGAGTTCCTATCCACCCCCCAAGTTATCCTGCATAACTGAGTCACTGTATATTTGAGTCTGTACAATTTTCCCCATATTAGGAAGAAGACTCTCAATGGCTTGGATTTTTTTTTAAAGATTTTATTCATTTATTTATTTGACACACACACACACAGAAAGAGAGAGAGAGAGATCACAAGTAGGCAGAGAGGCAAGCGGCGGGGGTGGTGGTGGTAACCAGGCTCCCCACTGAGCTTGGAGCCCGATGTGGGACTTGAACCCAGGACCCTGAGATCATGACCTGAGCCGAAGGCAGAGGCTTAACCCACTGAGCCACCCAGGTGCACCTCAGTGGCTTGGATTTTATGGCGCTTTGAGACACAGTAGTCTAAGCAGTGTCATTTGGTTGCATGCATTGTTTCATAAACATTTATGCAACTACGACAAAATCATTTCATACAACTTCAGAGGGAAAAGGTCATGTTTTAAAATTGTTACAGCCTTTTAATTAATTTGCTTTAAATATGCATGTGCAACTAACATAAGCAATTAACGGGTGATAATAAAAATGTGGCTATTTCATTCACCGTGAAAAACTATTTCAAAAACTCTCATTAGGAAAAAAAAAAAGCTTAATCTAATTGATAACTTTCCAAAATGTCCTCTAGGGAACGTTTATAGATATTCTGGAAAAAAAATGACCATTTCAAATACATGTAGCCATTACGGGATTGCACAAAGGTCAATTTGTTCTTAAAATAGACTTTATACTGAAGGACAGTTTTAAATTTACAGAAAAATTGGAATGATAACACCCAGTTTCCATGCTTTGCCTCCATGTTAGTAACATTTTACTTCTGTGAGATACATTTGTTACATTTGAGAAACCAATAGCTTTGCAGTTAACTAAGTCCAGTTTATTTAGATTTCCTTGCTTTATTTAGTGTCCTTTTTCTGTTCCAGGATCCCTTCCAGGATTCTCTATTATTTTTAGTCCTCCTTAAGCTCTTCTTGGCTGTGGCAGTTTCTCAAGTTTTTTTGTTTTGATGATCTGGACAGCATTGAAGAGTATAGATTCGATATTTTATACCGATGCTCCGCTTCCCCCCCCCTTCCCGAAATCTGTCTGATATTTTTCTCATGCTAAGTCTGGGTTAGGGGTTACTAAGAAGAAGAAGATTCAGGGACAAAGTGCCGTGTTCATCACGTCATATCAATGGTACATACCGTCAACATGACTTCACTCTTGATGTTGACCTTGATTGCCTTGGCGGAGGTCCTGACAATTCAGGTTGTTCGATCAATTCGGGTTGTTCGATGCAGGGTAACTCATCCTCACCCCTTTCTACGCTGTCTCTTTGGGAGGAAGTCACCATGCATGGCCCACACCCATGGAGTGGGGTCAGTCTCTCCTCACTCGAAGGCAGAGTATTTACATAAATTATTTGGAATTCTCCCATAGGAGTTAAAGGCCTTTTACGATGCTGGAGTTTTGCACCCCTGAAGAAGCTAGTGCTAACTGTGAGTCCACACAGGGAAAGATGCATCCAAATTGAATTTGACCACAGAACCCTTTTAGGCAGCTGTCTTATGGAATTAATGTAGCATCCCATGTAACCTCTGGTTCTCATCATGTCAAATCAAATACGTACATGCCAGCAAGAAGACATACTCCAAAGAAGCAAAAGTGTTTAAGTTAATAAAATAATAATCAAGGGGCTCCTGGCTGGCTCAGTTGGAGGACTATGCAACTGTTGATCTCAGCATCATGAGTTCAAGCCCCACATTGCATGTAGAGATGAATAAAAAAAATTAAAATAATAATCTAAAATTTTAGAATAATAATCTCTTCTAAAATAATCTAAAACTAATCATAGATATAGACACACACATAAACCCTTTCCCTGAAAACAGCCAGCCCCTGAAAAGCAACCACTTTTTTGAGTTCAATCACCTTTAATTAACTTTGTCCCTCCTTAAAACAAACAAAGACTTTGCATCTCCTTAAACTTCATATAAATGTAATCAGAGAGTACATTCAGTCCTTTCTAATATAATATTAATTATATGTATATAAATAAATATATGTATGTAAATGTCTATATACACATATACAAAATATCAAAAATATATAAAATAAAATATATTTTAACAATATAAATATATATTATATATGTATATGAAAAATATATGCATATACTGTATGTATCACACACACACACAGTGTACTGTGAAAGATGTAAGAAAAGAAGCCAAGATGAGGGTTTTCTACACCAGGCTCCATGAAGGGCACTTTACACATGGTGTCTCATTTATTTTCCGACCGGCTAGTAAGACATGTACTATGCACCCCTCTTCTGGGAAGTCTGCTGAGGCTCAGAGAGGTTTAGGTACCCTCTCCAGGGCCACACAAGCTGCATGGCTGAGCCAGCCTTCCCCCGGAGCCTGTCACATTAACCGCCCACAAGGACGCTTCTGGAGCCAGGCTGCTGGGAAGAGAAAGTGGCGGATTTGGAGCTGCCTTAGGGAGATAACACAGGGAACTCTGTCCCAGGAAAGGCTTCTCTGATGACGAGGTGTTGATACCAGCGGGTGCTGTTTTCAGCAGGAGGGAGCAGGAAACCCTGTTCCAGGGGCGTGGACATCCAAGGATCGCTTTACCTTCTCACGTGACACTAAGTCCAGAGCTGGGGAGTCCATGGGTGGAATGGTCTCTGCACTGTCTTTAAGAGCCCAGCCCCTCGGCGCGCCTGGGTGGTGCATTCAGTTAAGGGTCTTGATTTCAGCTCAGGTCATGATCTCAGGGTCTTGAGATCGAGCCCCGAGTGGAGCCCGAAGTGGAACCCTGCAGGGAGTTGTCTTCTCTGACTCTCCCTCTGCCCCTCCCCCTGCTCGTGCTCTATCTCTCAAATAAATAAATAAACCTTTTAAAAAAAGAGAGGGAAAGATCCCAGCCCCTTTTCTTTTCTTTCCCCAACATCCTCAGCCAGGAGTTTTTGTCTTCATGGTCACATGGTGGGTGCTCCTTCTCCAGCCATCACATACACATCCTTGCCTGGGGAAACACAAAAATGCTAAAATGCTTCTACTTGAAACCTGTGTATTTTCTTTATTTGAGGAGGGATCCTTCTCTAGGTGTTTCCACTCAAGTCCCAGGGGCTTGAATTAGGTCACAGAGCCACCCTCAACCACAATGGAGCTGCGAAGATGAATATTTTGCTTTTCGGTTTCTTTTATAGAGGAAGGGGGAGGCAAGATATTAGAGTAGATAATCCAAGGTGTCTGCTACAGGGAATTACAATAAATGGAAGGGTATTTGGGGACCCCAAGCCGTGAACAAAAAAATCCCACACGGTATTGGAGTCTATCTGACGGGGTCTAACATTTCCAGATGAGTTTGAATACTGATCCTAACAGGACGCTTCGAGACCGTTTCCACGAGCATTCAAAAATGGCATAAGAGATTATTCCAGAAGGCATGCCCCCTTTGAAACAAATGGGAGAAGAAATTGATCTGAAGCTGGGGGTTAAGATGGGATTAAATGGGAGTTTCCTGCAGAACAAAAAGCTGGGGGCCATCCCTGAGGAATTAGCGCTCCTCTCTGTGCAACAGTAAAGAAAGAAGGCAGGGACTTCTAATGACGGCTAACAGCAGCCAGGTCCACTGTTCGCCACACGGTGGAAGCTCGGGGCACGTGACAGCATGTGAACGTGCATCTTCTTTCTGAAAGAGGTTGTCACTCACACCGATGAAGTAGGTGTTTCCTTGGGACCAGTGCTGTCTCTTGTTCATCGACGAGCAGGCAGGCGGTGGCGGGGGGCGAGCAAGCTTGGGTCTGGATCTAGAGGAGAGCCTTGTCCCTTGGTTTTCCCGTTGGGACCCTTTGCTTGTAGAGGGCTTCCCTAGACAAAAGAAGATGGCATGTACACCGGGCCCCCAAGAGTTGTCAGACTATAAAGTGCCCCTGTTACCCCAATCATTTGCAAACGAATTCCTTTCCTCAGATTGTCAGCAAATCAAAGTCACCAGGGGTGAAGCCAGAAGCATGTGTGGTTGGAATGTTGACGTATCAAGATTTTCTCCAGGGCTTCCCTAGAATCTTCTGCTAACCTATGGAGTCACAAATTTTTTACAGGCAGGACAGAACAGGAGCATGAAACGGACATGAGCTGTGAAGCATGTAAGGTTGAGAGAAGGAACGCTCTTCAAGTACAATTGAAACCAGAGTAATTGTAACATTTTCCATGGCGATCTTGACTCCTTTTGCTAGAGAGGAATGCTTACTTTTGGAAAGAGAGGAGTGAAAGTCCTGTGATTCCATTTGTAGAAGCTGAGGGAGATGCAAAGTTAATCCAAGGTGCTGGAAGGCAGAAACCTGGTTGCTTCCGAGAGGTGGGCCGTTTTCTGGAAAGGAGCATGATGAATTCCTGGGTGTTAGCCGTGTTACGCCTGCTGATCTAGGTGATGCTCCTGTAGGGCCCCAGACAGGCTTTAGGGGCAGGCGGTGCTCCAGGCTAGCCCTTCTCCTAATAATGTCAGGAGAACAGGTCAGGGAGCTCTGCCTCCCACAGCCTCCTCCCCGCTCTGGGACCTCTGCTCACAAGTCACATGGCCAAGTACGTCATCAGGGAAATGGGGACGTGTGATTCTCCCCGGTGAGGGGACTGTAAGACCACAGGGCAAGGGGTAGGGGTGTACATTGTCAATGCAGGAAGTGCAGGGAACATGAGGGGTTCAAACTGGTGCAGTGAGCTATTCCCCACACTGCCTGCCCTCTGGCACACGGCTTCCTTGCAGACCGTGGCTTGCATCGGACCTTTCAAATGGGCCAGGCACCGTGAAAGCACTTTGCACGAATTATGTGCCTAGATCCTCATGGCCACCCTGGCAGCAAGAGGCAACGTGGCCACCACTGGTCCATGATATGTCACAGCTCCAGAGAGTTTAAGCAAATTCCTAGCGTTGCACAGAGCTGGTAAAGGAAGGACTGGAATTGGGACCCAAGAGTCTGATTCCAGCGCCCATCCACGTCTCCCTCTCTAAAACTGTCCTTACCAAAGTGAATGTCTTCCTTCCTGCTCGTCTTGCCAAGTCTTTTATCAAGTGTGTTCTTGTAACAAGCCTCCTTCTGGGTGTCAGAGGCAGCAGTGAGCACAGCAAACAAGACCTCAGCCCGTAGGAGCTCATGTTCCAATATGGAGAGTACACGGAGAGAAGCAAACTTAGAAAGAACTAATGGAATTTTAATGGTGTGATATTCCACCAAGAGAGCCCAGTGATGGAACTGAGCATCTCTAGGGTGTCAGCTCTGAGGGAAGGATCCATGACTTTATGCAGACAGGGAGTTGGGGAGAGTCCTTCTGAGGGAGGTGACATTTTGCTTGAATCCCCAGGGCAGGGAAAGACCCAGATGCACAAAATCTGGGAAAATATCTGATCCAGGAAGAAGCAAGTGCCAAGCAAATGGCATATTGGAAGACCAACTAGAAACGGAGTGTGGTTAGAAACTATATAACTTCTCACAGCATCAAACTCTTCCCTGTGAAGGGATGAAACCCTCTGGTTACTTACCTTGGCAAGTGCAATTGTAATCTTGTGTCTAAAAGCTCATCATACATTTTGAGACGATATGAAAACATAGGTGAGTATGATTACAGAAACATTAGTGTGACTTACGATAAAACTAAAATGCCCCTTGGCAGTGGGTTTTCCTGCGGCTCTAACCCACTCAGGAAGCAGGTGTCACTCCACAACGGTTCATGTCTGCTGTGACACCTCTTAGATACGAGGTTGTGATCAGCATCTTGAAGGGCTAAGGGCCACATTTCTTTATTTCCTATTGCTCATATAAATGATGACCACAAATTTAGTGGCTAAAAGCGTATGCCAGACATCCTGTATTACAGATATTAAGACACCGGGTGTTAGAGGACCATTCCACAGGACTCGGGTCCCATGTTCAAATCCAAGTGCTTCAGCAGGTCTTAAGTGAAATGCCCTCCACTTGGGCGAGGAAGAAAGAAATCTCTTAGATATTTCATATATGAAATATGAACACGCAACGGGGCCACAATTCAAACCCGGGGGGAGAGCCGCCCGAGGACCTCAGCTGCACGTTCTCCTACCCTTGAGTTCGTGTTTGCGAAACAAAGTATCTTCAGGGCACTGGTCGCTTAAGTGATGAATAATATATTGGAACAAATCTCAAATCATTATTCTCTGTTACTAAGAGCTTATGTTTTATCCATGCTAACAAAAGCTGAACATGAAGCACTCTGACGGCTTTTTTTAAATGGGAAAGGCGCAGATGGGTCCTAGTTTAATGTGGGTGTTTGGTTTTTCTTATTTTTTCCTTGACCTAGCACTCACATTCACGTCTACTTTTCCCCACATTCCTGGTTCTCCTATCCGTTCCTTCTTACTTTGTTTCCACTCAGGAAGGTGATATAATCCTTGGGGTCTTGGTAGTTGATGAAAAAGAACCATGACTATTTTTTTTTTAAAGATTTATTTTATTTGGCAGACAGAGATCACAAGTAGGCAGAGAGGCAGGCAGAGGGAGAGGAGGAAGCAGGCTCCCTGCTGAGCAGAGAGCCCGATGTGGGGCTCGATCCCAGGACTCTGGGATCATGACCTGAGCCAAGGGCAGAGACTTAACCCACTGAGCCACCCAGGCGCCCCCCAAAAGAACCATACCTAAAAAGATTCCCTCCAACCATGAATTCCTCCCCCTGACTTCTGGGCAGAACACTGGGCAGTGTCTACACCAGGACCAAATTCCTGCCTGCCCGTGTCTGTACTTTTATACTAGGTCGGAACTGGGTATGACCCCCACTCTGAGGGCCTTATCAATATACCCTTGTCATTCCCGCGAGTCTGACCACCCTCGCTGTTAGGGGAAGATAATACTCAGGCTGTAGGAATTACAGAGTCACAAAACTTTGTTCTTTGCCTGTTTATGGATATTCTTAAACTCTGGTTAACTCAGAAGGGGATCTAAGAGACTTCTGGAACATGTGGAGCTGCTTCTAAGGGGCACGGAGGCAGATGTTTAAAGGCCGTCTTTACCTTGGTCCTACCCTGTCAAGCCAATGTCTTCCTCAATCCCATCCTTGAAGAGGGAGCAGTAACATCACCTGGGGAGGATCTGAACATGATAGAAAAGGAGAGACATACAGACCTCGGAAGAGCACCACACATACCCATGTACGCTTGCGCGCGCGCGCACACACACACACACCCCGCCTGGCTGCTCTTACAATGGCGGTATGGTCATAACCGTGTCATCTTGCCACACAAGGGAAGCTGCAGATAAAGTGGAAAAGGCCAGGGTCCGGCACACGGAGAGCGAGCAAGTATCAGGGCTCACTGCTAATGCCATCGCCGTGATTTTTCCATGGTTAAGGACATTCCTTTCGAGGCGACTTAACTGGTCGGATGAGTTTGTTCAAGCGCTCACTTGGTTTTTTTGGTGAGTTGTATAACTTTTCTCTTTACAAAGTCTGAAAAAAAATCACAAAGTAAGAATAATGATTTTTTTTTATCAGGTGCTCGAATATAGATTCAGCTTGAGTAATATCCTTAAGGAAAAATATGCTAAGACAAAAGCAGATTATATTTATTTATTCCCCTTAAAATCGAATTCCTATAAATGAAAAACCAGGAAGATTCTGCACCAAAGGACGGAATGAGAATGCCTCTGGAGCTAAAATTGTGAGAAAAGGGAAGATTTCATATTTCCACAAAAAAATGTTTCAATATAAAGATATTTGTAAAAGTGAAATGTTTCTGGCTGGGTTTTGATATGTATAAAATGTTTTCTGAAATGTTAAATGGAAAACGGATGATACAGAGTCATCAACACACAAAAAGTTCCTGTAATTATCTTAATAAATGCAGAAAAACCATCTGACAAAGTTCTATTGTCCATGATGTTAAAACCACAAATGGAAGGGAAGTATGTTGACCTGTGATAAGATGTCCACAGAATATAATACACAGCAAATGTTATATCTGATGGCAAAATATTAAAAGCTATCTCTCTGAGTCTGGAGATGAGACAAAGCTCTTCCACATTGCCACTTCTGTTATATGTGTGGAAATCCTCACTGCCTTGATAAATAAACAGAAAGAAATAATTGAGGATTGGGAAAGCAAAAAGAAAGCTCTCGTTGTCTGTAGATGGCATGATTATATTTGCAGGAAACCTGAAAGAACATACAGATAATTTTTTAAAATAATAAGTAAATGTACTAAGGTCACTTGCATAGAGATCCACATAAAAAGATGATCATGCGTTTGTATCACAGTAACAGACCAAGAAAATGAAATTAAGTAATGTTACCATTTAACACTGAAAAAAAGATACAATAACGAAGGCCAAAGTTAGGGAAAGATATTCAAGACTTCAGCAGTATAAAGAATAAAGCCGCATTCAGATGAATTAAAGATACTCAAAATGGGATATACCATCTTTTCTTTTTTAGTTTTATTTTGAAGTAAACTCCACACCCAACGTGGAGGCTCAAACTCATGACCCGGAGATCAAGATTCGCATGCTCCACTGACCGAGCCAGCCAGGTGCCCCCACGAACTGAAGTCTTAATATTATAAATGTGTTCATATAGCTCCAATGGAACTTGGATCAAAATCCCAGAAGATATTTGACCAGCAGATTCTAAAATTTATGTGCAAATGCAAATCTCCAGGAACATCCAAGAGAACCTTTAAGAAAAGAGGTGAATTTAAAGAAATTACTCCATCAGGTATAATAAAATGTCTTAGTTATTGTACCAATATCCTGTGGGTGCGGGGATAGAAAAATCAGCTGAAGACACAGATTAGAATCCCCCCGGGGCACCTGGGTGGCTCAGTGGGTTAAGCCGCTGCCTTCGGCTCAGGTCATGGTCTCAGGGTCCTGGGATCGAGCCCCACATCAGTCTCTGCTCAGCGGGGAGCCTGCTTCCCCCTCTCTCTCTGCCTGCCTGTTTGCCTACTTGGGATCTCTCTTTCTGTCAGATAAATTTAAAAAATCTTAAAAAAAAAAAAAAAAGAATAATGGGCAAACTTCTCGGGTCCCCTCCCCGCTTGGGAGCTTTGTACCGTCACTTCGCTATTGCTCAGTAAACCTTGCTTTGCTGCCCACCAACTCCCACACCCCCAAATCCCAAAAAACCAAAAACAAAAATGGAAAAAAATAATGATGACTCTTACCTCACACCATACACAAAAATCAGTTTCATGTAAATTGGTGAGCCCTATGCAAAGGTAAGACACAGGATTTCTATAAGAAAACATGGTGTGTGTGTAAACAAAGATCTCTGAAGTCAAACACAAAAGCAACAGACCCAGAGGCAAACCCTGGTTCATTTGACTACATTAAAGTTTGGAACGTCTACTCATCAAATGACCCCATCAAGAACACGGAAAGATAAACCACAGAATGAAAGAAAACGTTAGCATGTATAAAATCAGCAAAAGGCTCATATCCAGGACCAGAAGAATTCTATACATCCAGATGCAAACGACATTCATACCTATTAGAAAAAGGGCAAGATCGAATGAAAAGATGCTTCCAACTATCAGGGAGTGGGTGGTGGTGATTGCTATCCCACAACCAGCAAATACATCCAAATATTTCCAACCTCCTTTGCCATGAAAGTACAGCTCAAAACCACCACGAGGTTACATACGTACGTGCAGCTAATACACTTGAAAGCCTGACAAATGTCTAGTATCGGTGAGGATTTTGACTTCCTGGAATTCTCACACACTTCTGATGGGAATGAAAACCAGTCCAACCACCGTAAGGAAGTATTGGGCATTCTCTACTAAAACAGAACACGTTTACACTGTCGCACCCAGCAATTTTAAACCTGCACCAAAATACATGTACAAAAATATTAGTGTTACCAGCAGCATTATTAAGAAAGCCCCAAATCAGGCACAACAGAAATGCTCAGTATAATGGGTAAAAATAAGTTTTGGTCTATTTGTACCGTATATGCCAAAGATGAAATGTACCGAGTACAAAACGAGAATGAACGCACCACGGATACATGCCACAAATGGGTGGTGAACTCAGCAAGTGAGTTCAGAAGGAAAGCGGCCGGGCAGCCAAATACACTTACCTTGACAATTCTGTCTGTGCCAAGTTCAAAACACAGAGAACTGCCCGGTGGTATTTGGCTCTGGGGCCTGGAGAAGGTTAACTCTGGGTAGTGGTCAGGAAGGCAAACCACAGGGGATCCGGGGACCTGGGGACATCCCTGATGTCTTATTATGTCTTATTTATTGACTCAGGTGGAGGCTGCCTCTGTGCATTTGCTCTGTGGTAATTCATCGAGCTATCCACGTCTGAGAAGTATGTGTACTTTCTCAAGTTCTGTGATGGCCCAATAAAAAAAGCTTTTCAGAAATTGGTTGTCGGTGTCGGTCCCATAATAGTTAAGTAAAAACTATGGGGCAAACTTGCGCTGTTCATGCAAATAGGCAGCTTGCCTAAATGGTGATGAATTTGCATTTGTGCCTGGGAATAACATTACCGTATTATTTTCTCAGAATGTACATGAGGAAAAGGAGTCTGAAATCAAATCTTGAATGTCACGAGCCGCATTCTCTCTGGAGCTCTAGAGGCGAGCATTCCCTTGTCTGTGGAATTTGCATTGTGCTTCTCCTGGACCCCGTAACAAGGGATGCGGGAGAAATTGGAATGGCTAGATGTTTTGCTGCAAGCAGAGAGTATGTGTAATTATGCAGATTTATCTCTGAGTTCATTTTCCCTGATGAGATTCAGATCCACAAAAATGAGATTGCTAAAGACCAAATAGAGTGGCAGATACCGCACTTCGCTATTGACCCTGAAAAATGCAGGGACGGTGGGTTAAAATTATGAATTGAATATGCTTTTAAGGACTCGATGGGTCTCATTTACGGAGACGCCCAGCACACTTCATCTTTATAAGATTAGTGAGAGCTATGGGAGTCTCCGCCGTGAACCCTGACTCAGTCATTTATTCTGCATCGATAAATATATTCCATTACCCTGCAGAAAAATAGGCAGGCCTTCTCAATTCTTTTGTGGGAAAACATTATCTTGTTTTATTCGGAGGGTGGGGGAGAGATGGCATTTATATAGAGGGGGTGATCAGCATTAGAATAAAATATTGATCTAATAGTCTGAGATTTCTCTTTGGAAGGCTTCAGCATTAGCTGAAGTGCGTACATGCTGGGACCCCCCCTTACCTACAGGGATCCGTCCTGAGACCCCCAACAGAAGCCTGAATCACGGACAGTACCAAACCCTCTATATGCTATGATTTTACCTGTGCATACACACCTGTGATCACGTGAAACTTATAAATCAGGCACAGTAAGAGACCCGCGGCAGTAACCCATAATGAGATAGAACAATTATAATATATTATAATAAAAGTTGCATGAATGTGCTCTCTCTCCCTCTCTCAGAATGTCTCCTTGGACTGTGCTCACCCCTCTTCTTCCTCTCGTGGTGGCGATGGGGGTAATGAAATGCCCCCGTGATGGGGACTGAGGTGAGCGGCGCGGGTCCTCGTCGTCACATTAGGCTGCAGTTGACCTGCCGATGCACCAGCAGGAGGACCACCTGCTTCCGATCAACCATGGGTGACGCCAACCCCGGAGAAGAGGGGCGACCACGGGAGATCATGTTAAAGACCTCGGTATCCAGATGTTAGAACCCACTGCCGCGAAGGGCGAGCCGTACGTTGAATAGCAAACGTACATGCAAATAATTTCCGTTATAAACCTTTTCTCTTTCCATAAACTGCGGCAATCGCAATAAACATGATTAACGGTGGTAAGAAGAAAAAGGTAGCGACTGGGACGCTAAGGAAGGGCATCTATGTTTGCCTTCATCAATGATGTGCCTTTTTAATCTTCTGTGCTAAGGGATTGTATTTAGAAGCTTTGCATATTCTAATTTATTTTCCCCAGAGTGCCAATGATTTTCCTTGTGCCGAACCTACTTGCTAAGGCCCGGCATGGAGTCCTGCCTCTTGGTTTCATCAGTGACGTCTAGTGTGGGCGGGACCTCAGGTCTGAACTAATGGACACCTTGAGCCTTCAGACCCAGACTCTCCTGGTCCTTCTCCCCGTGGACACTCGCCATGCAGGCTGCTTGCAGGGTTTTGTTCTCTGAGTGCCGAGCAGAGTGGTGAGTGTCCCTGGAGATGCGGGGTCACTTGCTCCAAGACTCCTTGACTGAGCCAAACTGCCTCATTGCGCAATCCCTCCCACACCTCCCCCGAAAGGCTGTGACCCCTAGAAGGTTTGCACCTTGACGACACGATCATGAATGCCAGCACTGACGCGGACACGGGAATGGGGTGGATTACTTGGTTTTAAAGTGTCCCTCAGATGTGGTTCAGATTATGGTCTCAAAAGTGATCAAGGCTGCCCTCTTGCTAGGGAAGCTATTGGACCAAGTTTTCATCAAAATGAAGGTGTTAACCAAGAAAGAGAAATACACAGGGAAGGCGGGGGGCTCTGCCACAGGAGAGGGTATGGACGATCCCCAAGGTGATGGTCAAAGGAGACCCTGGGGCAGCTGTGCCCAGGGACAGCGGGGGACATGTCTGCAGATGGATGCTGGTGGCTCCTTCCAGAAGACAGTGGTTGGGACTGAGCTGGTCTTTTTCTCGCTGTATTAAATGGGAATCACTTGATGACCTCCCGGGCTGTTGTGAGGTGTGAGTATGTTGCGTTCTGTTGTTGACCTTGCCCCCCTCACCCACATTCCCTAAGAAAGAATTCCGTTCTACAAGTAAAATTTCCAATTTCCACTCTCTGCTCTTCTGGAAGCAGAAACAGGGGAAGTTACCTTTCCACCAGCAGTGTGAGTTAATGACACAATTTGTAAGTTGTTTTATTTTAGTAACGACATCATATACATAAGGAACAACTGTAACTCACATCCATAGTCTTAGGAAAAAATTCTGACGGCTGGTAATTGGTGGAAGCATTAACATTTGGGTAAAACACGGTGTCGGGCAGGGAGCACTGGAAACACCGGTGGTGGCCTCCCCCGCCCCCCCGCCACCCTTTTATTAAAAGGCCACGGCAGAAACATAAATTATCCCATCTCAAAAGCACCTCAGAAAAATGTCCTTCCTGTAGCTTCAGATGATTTAAAATTGATCTCCTATAGCTTGCCCTACTTTTATATTTTTAGCCACAGACAAAATAGTGGTTCTCAATTGTCTGGCAAAGCGCTTTGAGGACAGGGTTCAGCCGCGTCCCCATTCTCAGGGTTTACTCCCGGGGATCTCGTCCTTTGTGATCGCGTCCTGGAGAAAGGAAACGTCCCACCACTTTGATTCAAACTCCGATTCCAGGCAGCAAGCGTGAGTGTTCAGGCGATCAAACGTCCTCGGTAAGCGGACGCCGGGGCCGCGGCCGACGGCCCGTCACGCACACGTGTAGTTCTGTGTGTGCTTAACCGTATGACACCGGAGGAGGCATCATCCGGAGGTGGGCACTTTTGGGCATCAGGGAAGGAGGGAGGATTGTGCAAATGGCTCCATGGCTCTCACCGGATGGGCGTGGTTTGTAATTTTAGCAGAATTTCCCTGTGCAGCTCCAGGTAAGTCCTTGTCCGGCAAAGGGGTCAGAGATACACCAGGACACAGTCTTAGCCCTGGAATTTCTTCGGTTCTGGGAAGGGGATGCGGCGTGCATGGAAACGGCCACCGTGCAAGGCAGACACAGGTGAGGAGGAGAAGAAGAAGGGCGTGCCTAACGCCGCAGGTTCTCAGCGACGGGTGCGGGCCTTGGGGTTCCCACAGGACATGGCCATGAGCTGGGCGTTTGGGGAGGTAAACGTCAAGTCTGGCCTTGCAGGATGTTTGTGTCAAGAGGGCAGGAAGTTCAATCCTGGGAGGCCTCACGCAGGTATGTTGGTCCTGTGCCTAGGAGGTCAGTAAGAGTGGAATTAGAGAAAGAAAGGGACAGAATACATAATGAAGAAAGAAACAGGCTTTCCATGGGTCAGCGGTTATAATGTAATGTTAATCCGGGAGTGGGGCCAACTCAGTGTTGCATCTAAGTGCAACATTCCGTAAAAATAAACAGTACATTTAGATTTAAAGAACATTCCACAAACCGATGGGTGTAAACACATTATGTGATGACGTGAGCTCTACTTACAGGGCTTTACAGGCTTCTCCTCCTCCTCCTCCTTCTTCTTTTAAGGTTTACGTATTTATTAGAGAGAGAGGGAGAATCTCAACCAGCCTCCCCATGGGGTGTGGCGTGAACGCAGGGCTCGATCTCATGACCCTGAGATCACAACCTTAGCGAAATCAAGATTCAGATGCTCGGCGGACTGAGCCACCCAGGCATCCCCAGGGCTTTAGAAATTTCTAAAGTGGGCTCTGAAACCCACAGGTCCTTCAGGGCTTAGTCTCCTCCGAGATGGAATAGAGAGTGTGAGAAGACCTGGAGTCCCAAATCCACATGCCCCACAGGAGCCAGAGCAGGTCGTCCGTCTGAGGGAGGCTGTGAGGCTATAGGGAGGGGTGAGGACTGCAGCTAAGTGAGTGGAACACGTCCCACCTATAGGGGGCGGTGTCTGCCCTCATTTGCATCCAATCACTGTTATGTGTGATGCGGACTCGGTGGCTGCACCTGTGGACCCGGCGACTGCAACTACACTTATTTCCCTGAGACCCCATTATCCTGTATTTAGCGCAAAATCCTCAAACATTTAAAAACCTGAGAAGAACAAAGGAATCATTTCCGTGAGCCAGATTCAGTCTCTGGGTCACCCTGGATCCGGGGCATGTTTCCCCAGCTTCCTCCGGCTCCTGAAATAGATATCTCACATATCGCTCAAATATTTGACGCATTTCCAATGGCCGCACAGAGATTTTCATAAAAATCCCCGATCTGCGCCAACCCAAACTTAAGGCGACTGGCCACGGTTTGCCACTGGGAAGATTTTTTTTTGAAAGGGTTTTATTGTCAATTTAAATATAGAGGAGTTTGGAGGCGTAGATAAAATGGTCAAATACACATTTTTGTAGTTTACTTGGATCTGTATATGGATATAAAGCCACGGATGTAAAATGCCGACATCCACTTACACAGCCACGTTCCGAGGACTGCCGTGGCATTCTTCACGGGCATCTTTGACAAGTGTCTTCATCGGCGCCTTGGACTCCCTGAGCTCGCGTTTTTGGAAAAGGCTTCCCTTTTGTGTCTCAGTCCTTGGAGACGCAGCAGGGGTGATGCTGTTACTGAGAACATTCCACGAGGGCGGGGGTCTCTGCCTTCGGGGCTGTGTCCACGATGCAGCCAATCTCTGGGCAGCATCTTGGTGAGATATGGAAATTGCACATTCAGAGCAGATCCCTAGGGCTTGAGAGGGTAAGGTCGAAGCTTCAGGGATGAAATGACAACGTGTGTATTTAGTGACTTCACTCACTCTCTCTCTCTTTTCTAACCATTGGTTTCTGTTTCCTGCCCATGTTTCCAAATTCAGCACGAACCAAGCTTGATGTAGGATTAAGTATCTTCTCCAGACCCACCGTCATTGTTCAGAACAATGTCACTGGGACAGTCCCTCACGGAACTGGGAGTTTTTCTCGGGGATCTTTTCTGGGGAATGCACACACTCACCCTGGGTGTCAACACACTTGCTGGTCTCATGTCACAGTTGAAAAATCTGGACCCAGCCTGTTGTGCCCAAATTCCAAGACCCCCCAAAGATGACCACCGGAGTCCAGAGTCAAAGCCAAACAGCAAGGGTCGTTTATTACGAGTTCGAACCCGGACCTCCGCGCACTGGTTGCCGGTGATGCTAAGAGGTCCTGAGGTCAGGATCACAGCACTTTTTATACACTATTTTTGGGGAGGCAGGGACTTAGCATACATCATAGTATCTCATAACAAATCACTACATACCGCGGGAAAATCAAACAGCAACTCTATAATATGACTGGCGCGCTACAGAGTGGGAAAAGGCTGGCACCAGATTATTGGTTAGGTCAAAGGACTGTCATTCTTCAAACTGCTTGGTTGGCACCTCTAGGGTATGTGTCACCTCAGGATTGGCCGGGGTCTCCCTGTCAAGCCGCGGGGTGCCAGATGGTCATTATCTCCCGTACCCAAAGTTGGGTGGGGGGGTCCGGGAGCAGTCACTTTGTCACATCCAATTCTGGGTGGAGGTTTCTCTGGTGTCAGATGGCTGTTATCTCTCGGCCCAGAGCCGGGTGGGGGTCCGGGAGCGGCCACTCTGTTAGGTTCGATTCTGGGCGGGGGTTGTGTGGTTACAGAGTGCCTATAGAAAGTTTGCTGGTAATTTTCCATCTCCTCATGGGTTAGCAAGCGAAGGCACAGAAGCAGAAATAGCGGTTATGGTTATAATTTAGGCATCTCGAGCCAACTTTCCTTTTCCGTTTGATACGAGCCCGCTGGGACGGATTCCCATGATTCCCTGCATCTTTAAATGTCACTCGAACAAGACTTAGGGGAAAGTAAAGCTTAGACGATCTGGACTGTTGACAGATTTGCTTCCAGTGTCCGGAAAAGGTCACTGGCTGGTGGGTGCCATATGGCTTCGAATGGGAGTCACTAAGACATTTGCACAAGCACGTGCTTGATCTGATGTGACAAGTGCTGGGTTGCCAGAAGGCACATTGGTCCTTCTCATCAAAGAACAGGTCTGGGGGTGGGGGGTCTCCGTTTCCTTGGACCTCTGAAGCCTGCTACCCATTTAATTTCCCCCTGAAATGCATGAAATGCATAGCTCTGGAGTCCGTGAGGAGGCGACTGGGTCTCATCTGAATTCTGTCTGTTTCTTTCTTTCCTCTTTGGATCCCCCAGTGGCCGGGGATTTGTCCCACCGAGGATATTAATGGTGTGCGTGCTGTTTGGTAGCTAGAGATAAAATAGCAGGCACAGAAATTCCTTTTGAGGAAACATTGATGAAAGGTTTATACTGAAATTATTAGGTGAAATGAGGCAAGAGACACTGCGAGTTCATTCTCCTCTCTTCCTATATCCCAAATCACCTATCACATTAAATTGAATTCTGCCAGTTTCTAAAAAAGATTCCTAGCAATTGTCTGACTCTTTGCGCTGACGACGTGTGCTTCTGAGTCGATCCCTCTGTATGGTGGAGCTCTTCAATTCTTGCGTCCTGCCAAAGCCCCTCTCGGAAATCTATCCATCCAGATGGTTCTTGTGTGTTGATGCAGTAGGGGAGCTTTAAATAAAGAAATCCAACGCAGACACGGTGGGAAAGGGTCCCAGGGTTCAAGGATAATGAGGAAGCTGATTTTCCTTATGCAAAGACAAAAGTGACATCTTCTTAAAATTGTTAATTCATTTTGAAGGGAGAAATAATGACCTCTGGCCATCACACTGAGTGTCCATAGAGAGGAAAATGGTCTTCACCCATATTAACTCCATGGGTCTGAGCCAAAAACTCCATTTGCCAAAAAAGAGAGGCTTCTTCAAGGGCACAGCTCTGCTAGATCAGAGCCACGTTCTCGAGAGAACACAGCATGGAGTGTCGTGCGTGGGGAGAGAGAGAACCGGTGGGGACGCGTCTATTTTTAGTGAATCCCTCACGTTGGAAGCTGGGCGAAGTAGAGATGTGGCACCTGCCATGGTTTCCCAAGTTCTCCTTGATTCAGACCTGTGTCTGGGGCCGACGCAGTTCTTCTGGTATTGATCTTGGCGGCCATTCATTCCATCAGATCCCACGACACAGGACGATGTCAGCTTTACCTTCTCCCCGAGAGGATTCAGACAGGGATAGGTTCTAGTCATTTGTGGCCACAGATAATGCCTAATCCTTAAGAAGACAAAGCCTAATTGATCCAATGCAAAGGTAAAAATAAGTGGCTTCCCTAGAGGGTGGGAAATAGTCCTGCCTGGGGACATTCTCTCATTAGCATTCAGGGGCGGTTCCAGTTACAGCAGTTCATTCTTTTGCGTCCACGCATTCAAAGGCCCCTTTAAAAGGATTCTGCATCCTTTAATTAGGGAGTAAGTCCAGTCAGGACTGTGAGGGGGGTATTATTTCATTTTCCCCCGATGATGGAAGTCAAACATTCATTTTGGAGGAAGAGTTTCCGGATGATTGGCCGGTGGGGAAAGCAGAACAGGAAATCCGAAGAAACGTCCCACTGGTTTCAAGGAAGCTGGCTTGCAGCATTGGGTCCGCTCTGGTCCGTTCGTATCAAATCTGAAAGTAATGAAGAAGCCCTGTGAATAAACCCTTGAAGTGACGGCCAGATGGCAGCGGGGGTGACTGGAAGAAGCCAGCGGGGACTCTGCCTCGCTCACCTGCGGCTTGGCCCTGACTCAGCGCCGGCTTCAGGCTCCGTCGTCGGTGGGGGCTGAATGTACCATGCAGTGACATCAAGATGTAAGCAGGAAGCAGAAGCAACCGGGAGACGTTAGCGGGACACGGGGAGAACGCAGCGTGGGGGCAGTGCTCGCCTGCACCCCCCAGCTCCCCTGACGGCCCCAAGCTCGGAAGCCTCAGGGAACCCGTCATTTCATCTAGTTCAGCTTTTACCAAGTGATGAGGCTTTACTCTGGGGCTGGGAGCCCCGGCCAGGCTTCCTGAACACCGCGAAGCCCCAGGACAGGGACGCAGGCAGCTGATGTATCTGCATTTAGGGTTTGGGGCTGATGTCGCGCGTCAGGCCCTGTAGGTCTTTCCCTGTCCTTCTTTCACCAAAAATCTAGGACTGCTGGGATGCCCGATCTTCTTCCTGATCAATTAACAGCACCCATTAAGCACTGACTGTATACAGAGGGCTAGACGGAGGTTGTCTCAGGGCTCCAGGGTGATGATGGCAGAACATTGTCCCTGGGGACACCCTAATGAGGACAGCAGTTCCAGATTTCCTAGGGGTCATCTATCTATCCATCCAACCACTCATTCATACGCCAGGTACAGACGGAGAGTTCCCTCTGCACGCTGGGGGCAGTGGAAAGATGCTGCTCAGTTCACGGGCAGTGAGGGGGCATGCTAACAAGATGTAGGCGGTTCAAGAGCTTTGGGGGCTGAGCTCCGGGAAACATTTGACCACCAGGTGGCAGTAGCACACAGTGGGCTTTCTTGGGGGACGCTGCTGGGTTTGCAGGCAAAAGCCCCCTCCCCCGCCGCATGCGATGATCCAGAGGCTACTGTTTGGGGGCTGCTACCCAGAAGACAAGGAGGAGGGGGAAGCTTGTGTGTCCAGGTGATGTTGTTTTGCGGCATGGCACGAGTCTTGGTCAGCGAGCTCCGAGGGCCGGCAGCTGCTTGAAGTCTCTGTTGCTACGGGGTTTGTCTTATCTAGGACTAGCAGATGTCAGTGCTGTTGTGTGGGGATTGCAAAGCAGGCAAGCTGTAAATAGCTAAAATGCACTTATCTCAGCTCTGTTGAAAACAATCGGTTGTATAAAAATTTTAGTCCAGTGCCAGCAGGTTTTTGAGCTAATGCGTCTCAGCTGTTGTGAAGAAACACAGTCTGGGGACCAAGCCCCAGGGACCCTCTCTAGCTCATTTACATAACCGGAGGGCAACGGATCCTGACTTCTCGGAGATTAGGAATGGGTGAGCGATAGGGAGGCACCGCTCACCCATCCTTTCCTACAACCAGTGCTGACCGAACGCCTGCCTCGTGCTCAGGGGAGGGGCAGACAAAAAGACGAGGTCTGGTAGGAACTCATCCTCCTTTGCATGAGACAAGCCTAGGTTCAGAGGTGAGCGAAGACGAACTCATTTGGCAGAATCTGCCCCCGGCCGAGCAGCCAAGAGCACCCTTCCTGGATTGAGTGTAGGGTTCTTGCCTTCCATGGCTCTGTGTGTGTGTGAGTGGTTGTGTGTGGTTGGATGCCTTTTGAGACCCCGTGAACCTTGAAGGGTTTACCTCACCAGCAGTGAAGCAGGGGAGAAAAAGATTTTCGTGTAGATATTGTTAATTCCCACTTGAACACCATCATGTCTTCCCATCCCCCACCCTGACCTCCACCTGTGACCACAGACGGGGAGGTGGACACCCCTTCTTGGAGATGCGGGAATTAGAAAGCCCACAAGGGGGCAGACTTTAGTGGTCTCCCTGCCAGAGACTGGGGTCCTGCACTGTCTCTCGTGACTCTGCAACACCCCACCCCAAAACAGTGTGATTAGATTTTTTTTGATCAATAAATCCTCCTTTGATCAATCCTTATTTGAGCATCCTGTTTTTTGTTAAAACCCTGACTCTTACCTTGTATATCAAATGATGCTCGCTTCTACTTTAGGGTCGTGATATAAATCTTACTTTTAAATGAGTATATTTACAGTTTTCTTTCTGCGATCATATGCAAACATATATGTGTATTAAACAATAACGCACGCATGTCAGACAGGCACGAACCAGAGGACAGAAGTGGTAGGTAGTGTCTATTAGGAGATTATTCCCTAGGAACAGGCATATACATCTATGGGGGTGGCCGAGGAGATCTGAAATCCCCGGGGCACGCTATGGAAGGGACAGACTGGAACCCTCAGGCGTGGCGTGAATGGAAACAGTGACTCAGTCCAATTAGCAAGGGGAAGAGGCTATGTCCAAGGTCACCTAGTTAGTGGTTTGTGAACTAGAATGGAATCCTCATGATTCCTGGCCCATCGTTCTTTTAATACACTTCATGTTGTTAGTTCCAGCATGACAGAGATGGGCTGGACAAAACCAGGGTCACCAGCCAACAGGGTGGGCAATTGTCCCAATAGGGTATTGAAGACAGTTGGAGAGTTTCTTTAAATGAGCTGTTCCAAGTTGAATGAAATCTCCCTTATTTGGGGTCACTTGAAAACCTCTGCTTAGAATGGATATTTGTCTTGCTTTTCTTTTCTTTTTTTTTTAATTAAATATTTTATTTATTTGTTTAAGAGTGAGGGAGAGCATGAATGTGACAAAGGTCAGAGAGAGAAGCAGACTCCCCGTGCAGCTGGGAGCCCTCTGGGGACCCCATCCCAGGACTCTGGGATCACGACCTGAGCCAAAGGCATTCACTTAACCAACTGAGCTACCCAGGCGCCCTTGTCTTGCTTTTCAAGGACACTTAAAAGCTCTGGATAATCTCGAAAACCAGCTGAATGTCCTATTACAAGGAAAATGGGGGCAAATACTAGAACTCAGGGCAGCTCCAAGAGACAAGGAAGGCAACTGAGAACCTTGGACCCACCAAGGAAGAGAATTCATGCACCAGACCTATGGCACCCGGTTCTACTTGGCTGGGTCACAGCAGAACTTTCTAGAACAAGGAAATCCTGATGCCCCAATCCTCATCTCCTATGTACACTGCAAACACAGCCTCTGTCAAGTCTTACGCTGTACAGAACACGTCCTCCCGCGAGCTCGTGTAAAGGTAACCAACTAACGATCGATAGCACAGATTCATCTGCAGCTTTATTTCCTAATTCCACACTATTTTTAAAATTTTGGTTGCATGGGTATCTAAGATTAAAACTATGGAAAATTTCACATGGAAATCTAGATTTTTGGAGTCTCTTGAAGTTGGAAGAACTGGGGACTCCCAGCCGAGCCCTTCGATGGACACACTCTCTGGGTCTAAGGGCTTAACCTGGAATCCTGATTCGAATTTCTGGTCTGAATTTTCTATGCATGTGACTTTGAGAAGGCAGGAGATGGAGACTGTAGGACACAGCCTGTTCCACCTCCTTAAATCCTTTGGATCGTGGAAGCTCTTGAAATGCTCAGCCCTTGCTAATCAGACCCTGAGCCTGGCTGGGCTTTCTCCAGACGCGTGAATTCATTAGTGTTTTCTGTAAGCCTCCTTGTCCGTAACATCCGAACAGATCACTGCTTCTTTCAGATAACTTCTGTCTCCGATTTTATCCCTTTCCTTAATAACGACCTCCCTTTTGTTCTACTTGGGTGAACCTAATACAATTTCTCTGAACATGTGTAAAGTTAATTCATCTTTGGCACCTTGTATTTTAAACCAAACCCAAAAACGACACTAATCTCTAATTTACAACAAACCGGTGGTGCGTGAATTTCATTAAATCGTACAGGACCAAAAGACAGACATTGTTTTTATCCCAAGATATATATGGTGAAGCCCACTTAAAATCACATTTGTTCAGTGAGTTGAATGAAACTGGCTGCTCGGCTTGTTACCGAAGAGTATTAAGTATACGTTTAGCCTTTTCAACCTGCTACCTCTTCCTAATTCTTGGCTGAGAAAAATTCACCTCTGTCAAAAAGAAATATTTAGATCAGGTCATTCCTACTCCGGAAAACAGATGGATTAAAACTCCTTTTATGTTATTAAGCAATTGCACACAATTTACATAATAGGGTCGTTCTGTTCACACAACCAAGTGAATAATTATAATGGGAATCATAATTATTACTCGGAAGTGTGGGGTATTTTATCAGGAAAAATTCACTTCCTCAAAGGTAGTTCATTTCATGAACAACTAGCCGGATTTCTTTCTTTCTTTTCTTTTTTTTTTAAGGTTTTATTTATTTATTTGACAGACAGAGATCACAAGTAGGCAGAGAGGCAGGCAGAGAGAAGGAAGCAGGTTCCCTGCTGAGCAGAGAGCCTGACACAGGACTTGATCCCAGGACCTTGAGAACATGGCCTGAGCCAAAGGCAGAGGCATTAACACACTGAGCCAACCCAGGCTCCCCAAATAACCCTATTTTTAAAGAACTATTTCGAAAAACCATGGCAGGGTGAGGGTTCTAAGAATTTGAAGTAGTCTCTTTTACTACTGCTACACAGGAAAGAGGACTCTAAGGTCGGCGGGGGAGGGGGGCATTTTAGCCAATCAGGCTGACAACAAATGAGTTTCTCCCTTGATCCTGCAGGCACCCCCTCTCTCTGGGGACAGAAGCCCCTGAAGGTTTGCTCTCTGAAATTGGCAGAAGAGGAATGTGGCATAGAGCTGACCAACAGAGCAAGTCAGATGGTTTTGAGGCGGAAATAACAGACCCCTGGATTGTTGAACTCCATTTCTGACACACAGTTCAGGCAGGAAGTGGCAGGCCTCACCTCACTCTGCGTGAAATTGCTGTCCACGGGCTCTGTGGCAGGGTGACCATATAAAGGATTGGACACACAGTTCAATATAGGATACACTTAGATTAAAAATACAGTCACTAGATAAGATACGGGATGGACTGTAATCGGGGACATACTTAGGTTAGACATTATTTGTTGTTTATCTGAAATTCACATTGAACTGAGCTCCGATATTTTTATTGACTAAAATCGACAACGCGGGGGATGCTGGCTGCTCATCGCCGCTGTGCCTCAGCCTGTCCAGGGAAGACTCCATTTTAATAGGAAAAAGTCCCTCTCCCACCAATGCTGTGTTACACTCATTAGTGGTGGCTTAGAGGTTTCTCCTGGTGTAAGGAACTATGAAAAGTGGCTTCAGAAGCGATTTAAAGCACCCTCCCCCCCGCCCAACCATAGGACACATGTGGGTTGAAGAGTACAGATCCTAAATTTTTATGTTTGGAGGAATTCATGACTTAACTTAAAAAAAAAGATTTTATTTATTTAGGGACGCCTGGGTGGCTCAGTCACTTGAGTGGCTGCCTTTAGCTGAGGTTACGATCTCAGGGTCCTAGGATTGAGCCCCACGTTGGCTCCTGCTCACAGAGGAGTTTGCTTTTTTCTCTTTCTCTCCCTCTGCCCCTCCCCACGGCTTGTTCTCTCTCTCTCCAATAAATCAGTAAAAGTCTTTAAGAAAAAAGATCTTATTGATGTATTGAAGAGCGAGCACAAGCAGGGGGAGCAGCAGAGGGAGACGGAGAGGGAGAAGTAGGCTCCCTGCTGAGCAGAGGACCTGATGTGGGGCTTGATCCCAGGACCCTGAGATCATGACCTGAGCCGAAGGCAGACACTTAACATACTGAGCCACCCAGATGTTCCATGATTCAAGTTTTAACACATAGAATAGTGAATAAAGAATGTAGCTCAATATTGTATCTTGTGTGATTATGGGTGGGTGTGTGTGTGTGTGTGTGTGTGTGTGTGTGTGTGTATGGCACAAGGGTTTTGAGGGAGGGTCTAAAGCCAGCCTGCCCTGGGGTGAAGTCTCAGGTCTGCCGTTCCCCACATGGATGATCTATAGCAGCCACTTCTAATGCTTGCGCTCAGATGGCCTCAGGCAACAAGGGAAGTCATAACACAGTCTGTGCCACCGAGTAATTGAAATGATGTAGCAAGTTAATGTATCAACAACGTTCAAGGTGGTTAGAAGAGTGCTGTTACATAATGCATCACATTTACTGTGATGTCTGGTGGTGTTAGCATCGGTGATAGTGAGCTCAGGTGACGCTCTCTCCTCCTGGAAACCAGTTAACCTCTTCCTGCTTCAGTTCCTTCATGCATGCATCAGGGACCACACTGGTATCCAGCACACGGGGTCAAGGCATGACCTTGACCAGCCAAGGCATGACTTCTCCTGATTGTTGCCAGCATGGCCCTGGGCAGCCCACCCAGCTTCTCTGAGCCTGACTTCTCATCTTTGATATGGACAGGGAGAGAGTGCCCATTTCATGGCGTCATTGAGAGGGCAGGACCTAACCAAAGAAGAGCTAGGGACAGTGCCCAGCAGGTACCACGGAAATGCCTGGATGCAAGATACTGGCAGAAGAACTTGAAAGCACTCTCTTCCGTCCTTCCTTCCCTGGGTCACGGCCCCTCCACGCTTCTCTAGCTTCATCAACTTTTTGAGTGGTTTGTGCCAGGGATTAAAGCAAACACTTCACAATTAAATCTTTTTCATTAAATTTCACAATGGACCCATGGGGGTTGGTTCTTTCTTTAGCTGTGTTTCCTGGATGCAGAACTGATGGTACGTCCCTTGCTCAAGGTCACTTGGTTTGTGGGGATGGAGCCTGAGGGGAGCCCATGTGGTCTATCCGGACCCCGTGCTCTTTCTCGCCACCAGGATGCTGAATTGGGGAGGGGACCCCAGGAGACTCCGCCTCCTCATTCTGGTGATCTGAGACAGAACAGAGGCGGAGGGAGACTGCAGTCACATGGGTCCCTGCCTGCAGATGCCCGTCCTGGCCCCCTTGTTTCCTGGGTGCCCTTTCCCATCTGAATCCCTCCACCTAACCCCATTGACCTGGTCTGATGAGGCTCACTCCAAGGAGAGGCGAAGCCCAGGATGTGTTGGTGCTGACTGTGGTTCAGTGGATGGGCTCCTGGGTCCCTGCCTTTCCCATGCAACCGCCCAGCTAAGCAGTGACCCTCGGTCCTCTCTATTCCTGTGTGATGCTACCTTCAGGGTGTTTTTTTTTTTTTCTCTTTTAAGGATTTTATTTATGTATTTTTAGAGAGACAGAGAGAGCACGAGACAGAGGAGACAGAGAGACAGAGAGCGAGCAGGGAGGGGGCAGAGCAAGAGGAAGAGAGAATTTCAAGCAGACTGCACTGAGCGTGGAGCTAGGCGTGGGGCTCGATCTCACAACCCCAATACCATGACCTCAACTGAAACCAAGAGTCAGAGGCTTAACCAACTGAGCCACCCAGGTGCCCTCAGGGTGGTTTGCAGAGGAAAGACCACTGTGGCCACTTGGTTAAATCAATAACCAAAACATTAAAGCAAAATTCCCAAACCCAATATTTTCCTTAAGCCTTTCAGTGCAACTGACAAATCCTAGCATCCTATCTACAAAACTAATACGTTTTCACATTTATTTTAAGGAGTTCTTTAAAAGACCAGTTAATTGAATTTCTTTGCATATTTTAAACTGTATTGTAAATTTAATTGTAAATTTAATATTTCTGCTCTTTTTAAGCAGTTCAGATGTCATTTTAAAAGCAAAACTGTCTTATGTATTTAAACAAGCATAATATATTTAACAATGAGCCAATTGTCTTTAACATTCCCATATGATCTTAGCATTTAGCTAGATTTCTTCTACTTTTCAATTTAAAGTCACAAGGCAAAAAAAATTGATTTCCAATCACATTCTTACCAGGAAAAACGGCTGGTTCTGTAACATAATGTGGTAAGTGATCTTCACCACTCTGAATACTTCAAATACAAATGTTCTCCAATTACTCCGTATCTTAACGGAAAAATAAAATATGCAGGTATGATAGAATTCATCACCTCTGTTATCGATTTTAAGCTTTCTTGGGCTTCCAGAGCTCCTAAGGATATAAGTGTAACATTTCCAGAGAATGGAAATCCCAAGAAAATGAGAATTTATTTCTCCAGGTGCTGGGGGAAACTTTTTCCTCATTAGAATGAAGTGACTTGGAGATTGGAGACGTTCAGCTGGGACAGGGATCCCAGGAGCGGACATGTTCTCAGCCCCTCGATGGCCTTGTTAGGACTTCATAAGGGACTTTATGTCAGTTAATAGAGACACCATTCTTCCACATGGAGGATCTCACAGCCCAAGGCCCTGGACACAGAGGGCACACTGCTCTGGCCCTCGACTAGATTACTCCACTGTGTTCGCATCACTCCCAAGTTCTTCCTTCCAGTCAGGGCCATAGGCTCCCAGGTGGTTCCCTGAACACACACGGGGATCTTCCCACTTCTCTGCCTGCCTCTTGGGTCTTAGTGGCTAAGGTCATCCCAAGGACACTCACTTTCTGGGCCTTCATCTTCAACCTGCGATCAACTAAATTTGCTTTGTCCTGTTGCCCCGTGTATCATGGGACTATTTTCAGTCTTGTCTGTGGTCAATTTCCTGTTTAAAGGGGGACTCTGTTAATCCAGACTCTCTAGATCATATACAGAAACCTAAATACAAACATATGCATATGTACACACACACACACACACATATGGATACATATATGACTTTAAAATATTTTAACCCTTGAACACACAGTAGCCCATTCATTAAATGCCTTCAGAGAAATGAAATGACGTTTTAAAACGGCTGTTCTTTTTAAATTACTTAATAGACTCTACTAGCAAATACATAAAGATTACAATTACTATAAAATTTATTACCGTACTTACATCTCAGCATATTCTAAAACGCCATATAATTGATGTAATTAATTCAGTCACACACACATACGCAGCCGTATGATTAACAGAATAAATGAAACTCGTACATGCACATACATATGGGCGAGCACAAGCACCGCGTACGACTTAAATAAAAATACCCATTACGTTTTTCCTGTTGAATCAAATTTTTTTTCCTCTGAATATAATTACCTCATTGCCTTTCACAGAGTCACTTTATTTCAATTAACCATAAACCATTACCACGAGGACTCAGGTTCTTAAATGCTCGAGATGTTCATAACTGGGCCAGTGAAAGCCTTTAATTAAAATTCTTGTCCCCTTTAGAATTGCCTTTAAGATTTAAAACATACTCTTGCTTTCTGGCGACAGTGACAAGCTGCAGAACCCTCCTGACTTTGTTTTTGCCCCAAGGCTTAGAATCCGCTTCTGTCCCACGAGAGCTGGATTCCTTTGGCTCATCTGAGGCTGGAGGCCAGAATCTGGGGTCGACCGGCCTTGGTGGTGGGCAGATGGGCTCCTTCGAGATAGCAATTTGGGTTAAATGTTGACCCTGATAATTTCAATTTAACATCCTAGTGTTGTACCCCTCCTCTGTGTTTCATGGGATTCCTCCAGCCCTGGGACATTCTCTGATGTCATTTACCTTCCTGCAGGTCCCGTGTGGTCCCGCGGCATCTGCTTGCTGTTTCTGTGAGGCTGTTCCCAGGGTTTGCTTGATTTGGATTGGCTGGTTCTTTGGCGATCTCTCGCCTCAACCAACCCCCTGCTTTCTCAATGCGTACACTCTCGGTATCTTTCTCCTTCATTCTCAAGGTTTGTTTTGTTTTAAAGACTTATTTATTAATGTAAGTCATCTCTACACCCAACATGGGATTCAGACTCACAACTCTGAGATCAAGAGTCACGTGCTCCACCAACTGAGCCAGCCAGCCACCACCCCCCTCCCAGCCCCGTTCTTATGTTTTTCTGGTTGGTTTGTTTGTTTGGGTTTTGTTTTTTAAACCACGGCCATTATAACGGTAACTGTCAGATACGCACTCCTAGATCCAAACTTTCCTTTTCAGGGACACATCCCCGACTACATGGCAGACCAGGAAGTTTACAAAATATAAACAGAAACGATCCCTTGTTCAGTCAAAGTTGTATTTTCAAAAAGAAAATCCAACAGGAGGGGAGATCCATAAAGGGCTAAGTTCAGCCCAGTTTTGAATGCAGCAGTGAGAAGGAACAATGGAGGAAAGGAGAGACATGACAAAGGGAAGAGGGGAGAGTTGAGCGAGGAGAGAGGGTTAACAGCGGCCAGTCTCCATCGTCATGCCGTCTGCAGTGGGCAGGTGGATGCTGGAGTCGCTGGGACTTGGTGGCAAAGGGAGTCAAGCATCACGATTGCAATCTAGGGGGGCCCCTGGGTGGCTCAGTTGGTTGAGCACCCGACTCGTGGCTTCGGCTCAGGTCATGATCTCGGGGTGGTGAGATCGAGCCCCGCGTCGGGGGCTCTGTGCTCAGTACAGTCTGCTTAGATTCTCTCCTTCTCCCTCTGCCTCACCCACTTGTGCTCTCTCTCTCCCAAATAAATAAAATCTTTTTTTTTTAAAAAAAGAATTGAACCTTGTAATCGAAGCGCTCCTGGGAAATTACACTCAAACTGTGTAATTCTCAGTCTTCTCTTTTGGAAGGCGATGGTGGTACCATATGTGAGTTTAGAAAGCAAATATAAATAAGCCTGATGAAATACTTGGTTGCTGGTCTTCAATCCACCTCTGTCAAAGCAGCGAGTGAGCAGTTGAATCAGTGACATACACCCATACACAAGTGGGTGCCGTGCATCGAAGATCTGCTTTCCAAGGGGACGTCACTCTGCCTTGAGCAGGTGTTGGGAAGATGGGCAGTGAGATGGACTGAAATATGATCTGCGTTTTTGATAGTTCGTGATCCTTGTGATCAGCTCAACATAGTGTCTTTAACCTGAGAGTATTTTAGCCCCTTAGATATTACGAATGCAAAATTATTTCTTTTAGGTAGGCTGATGAGGCTAAATATTGTTAAATGGTTTCAAAAATGGGTGTTTATCCACAAGATTAAATAATTTTAATTTTCCTTCACAGCCACATAAATATTAGCTGATCGAAATTAGAATTACAACACTCCCACGATTAGACCCTTTGCGCTTTCCTCCCACTACCCTCCAGCCTCCGAAAGGGTCTAACGGAAGGAGAGATAATAGGAAAATGACTCTTCCCAGTGGGAAGTGAGTACATGATACCGTCTTGGAAGTCCGTGCTGCTAAACTTTGACATGGGTGAAGGAGGGATCTAGATAAATCGATGAGGGTATGCAAGGATATTGTTCTAAATGTATTTCAGAAAGACTTACTTAAGAAGTTTCACCTCAAGCGTGTTCTACCGGAAATTTCTCAGCATCGTCCTATAAAGTCAAGTCTAAAGCTGTCTTGCCCATGGTCGTTTCGTGGAGGTCCCAAGGTACGTGGCATTGCTAGGACGGCAGAGGTGAATGCCATGTTTAAATTTCAATTAGTAACCAGTATTGATCCCTTTGGATAATCTCTGGGCAGAGAAAGTTTCTCCCTTTTTATGAAGGTGGCAAAAGGTCACTACTTTCTGAATGTGAAAAGATAAGTCCTCAGTGGGGTCTTTGTGTTTTCAAAGAAGCGACTTTTTGCATAATTCTTCCTCTTGCTCTTGGCTTTGGCCACAGGGAAGACAGATGTGAGCAGGGCTTTGGACACTCCAGTCTGACTTTGAAGTTCCTGGTGACCCTTCAACCAATCTGAGGACATGTGGCAATGCTGTATAAAATAATGTGGCAGGTGGCCTACCTCCTTCAGCAGCTCAGAGGGGCACCCAAGAGAGACACAGGGAAAAGGGAAGGACAGATAAATACACAGAGTGCACACCTGGGGGTCCAGTGTCACACCGAAACTAGTAAATAAAGAAATGTTTTCCCTCTTTGAAACCATAATAGAAAATAAAAGAAGAATTAATGAGGAAGCACCAAAAGAGGTAAGGTTTTCTTTGTTTTGCTCTCTCTCTCTCTCTTTTTTTGGAAAGCTTCCTCCTGAGGTGACATTAAAACTAAAACTTAGTATGTAGTATGAAGTTAAGTTATCTAAATAGGAATTTTATTACCTAAAATGGTGAAAAGTGGCAAAATCCTGTGAAAATAAAATCTCCACATAAAGAGCACATGATTTGGAGTCTGGCCATTTCCAGGGCTGACTTATAGTTTCTTCTGGCCAAGTTAATCAATCTCTTTGAACCTCTTTTTTTTTTCCCTTTCACATTTAATAAAGATAATTCCTCACTAGGGGCTTGGTAGATCAAATAAGATAACATCCATGAAATATCTCTCATGGAGATAACACTTAGTGATAAATTTCAGGTGACGTTGCTATTATTGGAATTTTTAGAATAATAATATTGGGGGCATATGGTTGGTGGTTTGGGGGCAGGGACTCTTATTTCTGGCTTTGGGCAGTGTATCAGTTGTCATTTGGTGGTAACACGGCTGGCAGGGACATTGGCTCTTCTCCCAGGGGTGACCTTGTCGCTTTATAGGTTAAATACCAGGATAAACACGGATAAAACCAGAATTGATCGATTGGTATCTAACTTCAGAATTAAACGCACAGTGGGGAAGCTCTGGGCATTCATGCAACATGTCCACGTTTGCCTTGTCCTGCCCTGAGCATCCATCCGTATCCTGTGATCTCGAAAGCTAGACTAGATTAAATCTACTCCAAACAAACATGACTTCTCTCTGACTGGTGCATAGTTGAGGCACAGAGCAGAGTTGCCAAGAGACTCGATGAAGAACTTAAATGTCATTCATACTGGCACTGGGTGATTTTTACTGAAGACTTAGCGTATATTCTGACTTGGAGGAAAGAATGCCCCAAGAGTTTCTGGAGAATGTAACCAATCAGGTCTCGCTCAGGCTGTGTATGATGGTTACTGAGAATAAGGAACCGGTAATAAATGATTAATTATAAATGAAACATTCCCATTGACACCACGTCTTTTAGAGATGTGTGGTTGAGTTCAAAGGGGAATGGCCAGTGACAGGCCATTTGGCGCGGCACTTTGGAGGCAATGGTCGCAATCCAACACGGCATGTCTACGTGTGTGGGGAAATCGGCTATGAGAGAAAACAAGTCATTCCATGTGTAAGTTGCTGAGCTCAGTTGTAAGTGTAATGTGGATGAAGTATAGAGCAATGTCCTGGAGCTAGTGGGGGAGGGATGCATGGCTGCTCCATGAGTCGGGGTGGATTCAGTTACGTACCACCAGGCAGGAACTGATGCGCCTAAATAAAATGAAAAAGAGCACATTCACAACTGTGTCCACACGAGAGAGAGTGGACCCAAGAAGCAACACCACCCTAGCAGTATCTCTGTGCTACTGAGTAAGTTTATACACCAAACTGACGGGCAACCCACAGGGGGCACTGTCCTCAGTCAACGTGCAAAGTGTGAGAAGATGCCCAGTGGGACTTCCGCCCTTGGGTCTGTGTCCTGGGTGAGATCCCAAAGTGGGTAGACCACAACCTAGAGGCAAATTACCTCCTGGTAATCCAATCAACGGGTGGCCAAGGGCTGTTTCTTTGCCTAAATCTGTGCTCATGAATCTAATCACCTCCAGGAAACACAGAGGAACAAAACTGGACTGGTGGGGAGTCTGGCACACTTCTGAGTTCCAGTGCATTATTCACGGAAAGCCTCTCTTGCTCCTGTCTTTCATGTTTGACCTCCTCCACCCAGGCAGGCTCAGCATTTTTCTTGAGTCTTGGGTCTACAATGAGCTACGTGGTGACCTCTTGAGATGCCTGGGGTTCCATTTATTAGTGACCTGTTCACATTAAACATTACTTTTTCTAGTCTTCTCTTTCTAGCCTTTAGCGTTAAGAAGGTCCTGTTTCTTATCTTGTAGAATCTTCTCACTACTTTTCACCCGCAGGAAAATTTAACCCTTTCAAAGGTTAAATGTCTCTTTGTACTTCCTCCTCAGGCTGAGATTGACTGAGAGCCACATGCCCTTCGTGGAATTACCACAAAGCAATGTCTTCATTTTTCTGCAGGGGAGTGGGGCGATGACACCCAGAAGTCAGCATGGGGCAGGCTGGCTCAACATTGAGGGTGTTGTAGCTCAACTGAAACCCATCTCTACGTCTTACGTTGTAGGGTGTAGGTCCACGAAGGGCTTCGCTCCTCAAGCTCCTTTAAAACCTGCTTCTTTCTTCACTGGTATTTCTACTCTCCCTGGGCACTGGAGTCACAACAGCCCCTTCCTATCCATCATCAATAAGGACTCCAGATTTACATGGATGGCATGAGAAAATTCATACACAGAGCCATAAAGCAACGGCTGATATGATCTCTTCAAAAGGGAGGGTCCCCTTAGGATTCCAGAAGATCTTAAACATGCAACTGTGGCTCTGGTCTTGGGCTTCCTGTTGTCAACTACCTATTATCTCAGAAACGCCACCAGACACACACTGATGAAGCAAAGCTGAGTTTTTATTATAACCCCTACAGCAAAGGGAACACTTCCTTGACCAAGGTTAGCAATGTCTTAATATGGGGGAAGGCAAGGTAGGATGTGTGTTATCTTACAGGGTTTTTTTATGCAACCAACAGCCCCAAGGTCAGTGGCGATGGTGGGATAGCAGGCTTGGTAGGTTAAAATTTCACATCTGTACTGTTTTCCGAACCACACAGAGTATAAAATGAGTCTCTCCACTGTATCCATTTGGATCCTCTTGCTTTTTCTTTAACAAGGAATAGAGCCTATTTAGCCTCACCCCAAGGAGGTAGCATCAGGTTCTCCCTGTGTTCTTTATCCTTCCTGCCCACGAGGATAACTGTTTTCGCTTTCAGAACAGGAGGTTACTAAGGGAAATGCTTTGTCTCAGAAAGTTCAGACGTCTAGAGAGAAGACTTCGCTCACAGAACATCTGAAACCTAATCATAAAGCAGAGCCATCTGGGAGGAGATGACGAATCATGAACATGTCTGCCAAAAGTGGCTTTGGCTGAGAAAATGATCCGAAGTTGCTATTTCTGCTCTAGAGTCCCCTACTTCTCTTTCTCCCACACTCCTGTGAACGATACACATTTCCCTGCAGGATCTCCATGAGCAGAGTAACTGCTATGTCTCATGTCTCTTGCCGAATGCTCTCAACCCTATCAGGCGCATGGCTCCCCTTCTGCCAGAGAATTCACAGAGCCTTATACAAATCATGAGAAGGTTTGTTGAGATCCCCAGATCCACTGGTCAAAGTCAACAAATATTCAGAATAGCATAAGCTTTGGGTTCGCTTCTGATGGCTTGTCCTCTGAACAAGTAAGGCTCTAGTAAGCAGCCTTGTGGGAAGTGTTCAAAGCTGAGTCAATAGAGTCAGAATCAAAGACTTCAGACTATGTTCCTTATGGATATTGGCCCACCATCAAAGATCTCCAGTGAGAATCAGGAGGCTAGTGTTATCTTTAGAGCTCTAGACATGAGGAGTGGTGAGTCAGGGGCTGATGCTGCTGCTTATCCATCAGTGAATCTCTCCATTTCCTTGCCCATAAAATCCTGGATTTGGTTGAGGGGTGACATGCCCATCCACAGTCTTTGGGTTCTGATTGGCCACAGATAATTGTGACCATCCAATCCCATTTATCACACACTCGTTTTCTTGGCCTCTGTTGCAGCCAGGGGAAGGGTTTCTGCTGGGGAATCTCTTGGATGAAAGCCACTTTGTCATCTGCTTCCTTCCTGCTTGGGACACAGGTGTGATGGTTGGAGCTTCTTCAGCCATATAATCACCATGAAGCGATAGCCAAGAAGATGAAGAGTCAATGTGCTGACGCTACAAAGAAGACAGATGGACAGTGGCTGGATCCCAGAGGTATCACGGAGAGCGTGAACATCATCACAGAATCACAGAACCCCAAGTTCCCTGTGAAGAAAACAATTCGTGTCCTTTTCACTGGAGCCACTGCTGGGTGGGTATTTATCCTGCTAGAGCTGAAGCCTTAGAAGTTATACAGATACTATTTGCAATTTCGTTTTTTTTTTTTTTTTTAACCATGCCAGGATTAGTTAGTGACCAGCCAAACAGAAAAGAAGAAAAAAGAGAGCAAAATCAACCGTAATCTCCTCCCATGTGAGTATTTCTGACTTTCCATCCTGGTTGTTCACAATTCACGTTGTCCTATCCCCCTCCCCACGACAAGCAGGAAATACACGTGGTCTTGGGTCTGTCCGTTCCATCCCCTTCCCTAATTCTCCAATTGCAAAGTTAGAATAAAGAAAGCCCTGACTTAACTCAACAGCACAATATTTTAAATCATCTTCTAATGAATGTTATCCCGCATCGTGGTAACATTCCGGCAGCTTCCCGCATGGAGCGGGCACCCAGTACCGGTTTGCAGGTTAAATATTGGGCACATTGGAATGCCTGTGTTTCTCAGGAGTGAGGCAGGAGTCTGCTTGTTTATACTTACAGAAAGTCACTGGCTTATCTCTGGAGTTTCTAGCACAATCTCTTCGGAGGGTTGGCATTCTGGAAGGACCACAGTTTTAATAGCCAGATAATCCAGTCACAATGACAGGCGACCTTCGGAAAGACGAAAATCTCCTGGCACTGGGATTTAGCTCTGAGAAGCATTTTAGAGGCTGCTGGCCACACAAAGAAAAGCAGCCTCGGTGCTGATAAGGGGAAGCTTTCCAGTCAGTGCCGCTGATAATTAAGTGGCCTTGTCTGAAAGTGGAGATATACACAGATGCAGTTGGGGATATTTGATTTTAAAAGGGTCTAAACACAGAAGAGAGAATAAAAAAGGATTTTTAAAGAATTGCCTTTAAGACTCTTTTGATGTCAGTCAAACTCAAAACACGTCGCTGCCCAGAGACAATCCTTTATTGAGAGGCACCATTATAGAAATGTGGCTGGGCTGGGCGAACGCCTACAGTGTGCTTTTTGTATGCTTTTTAACGCTTAAACGTGTGCATTGTTGAATTTTTAGTATGCGAGTCTGCGTTCTGTAAGGACGGAGGCTGCTTACTTAGCGAGCGTAGCCACAGACTTTGAAGGCAATTAGAACAGGACGAACCTGGGGCCGAAGAGAGCACGCAGACTCAGAAATTGCTTTGTCGTTATCCTCGACTGGGGCAGCCACACAGACGGTGGGTACAGACACGCCGCCTTCCTAAGAACCAACGCCCCTTATAAAGTCTGCCATTAGGAGGTTGAGGAATTACAAGTAAGGAGACTTTATCAATAACCTTTCTGGCTCTACCTTTCGATGAAGAGACAGAGAACAATAATTCTATATTATTCTGGAAGATATGCTTGAATCTGTCAGCTCCCGTGGCAGGGGATGGTTACTCTACTCAGTTTTTGAGCAAAACGCCTTAGTGCAGTGGGACACCCCAGCCTTGTGACCCTCTGGTGGGTGGGGGAAGGGTGTGTGTACAGCGTGACTCAGGAGCCAGTCGGCCCAGGGTTCGAATCCTGGCTCTGTCGCTGGACAGGAACATGAGAAAAAGGGGAAGCATAAGGAGAAGATCATGAAGGATGGTCATATCCCAGAAAGCGATTTTAGCCACAGTATAAGGTCATGAAACTCCAAGGAAATGTTCATACCCTGTGCTTACATTACTGTGACTTCAATGAATTTTTTTTTAAAAGATTTTATTTAGTTATTTGTTTTAGAAAGAGACAGAGAAAGAGCAGGAGCAAGAGCAGGGGGAGGGGCAGAGGGAGGGAGAGAGAGAGAGACAGAGGGGGAAGCAGGTTCCCTGCTGAGTATGGAGTCCCAGGTGGGATTCGATCCCACGACACTGAGAGCACGACCTGCGCTGAACCAAGAGTCTGAGGTTTAACTGCATGAGCCACCCAGACCCCGCTTCAACGAACAGTTATGTGAAAAGTTACGTATGTGGCTTGTTTTTCCATATATGAGAAGAAGCAAGCCAAGTTTCCCACCGAGTACCTGCCAGGTCACTCTCCGGGCTTTTCCTCTCTCTCGACCTTTTCTCTTTCTTCCTTCTCTCCCTCCCGCTCCCCCTTCCTTTCTTCTTTCCACTCTCATTATTGGATATTCATCAAGAACCAGCAGTGCTGTTTTGAATGTACAAAAATAGATTCCTCCAAGGGGCTGTGTCCCTCTTCCCCCCGCCCCAAGAGATGATAGATTGCTTTTCTCCCCTCAGTGCAAACCAGAAATGGAAGCAGATGAAGCATGTCTTCCACAGTGTCAGGCAAGGAAGTCAGGCTTGCGGAGAGGCTGAGCTGGGACGTACCTGGAGAGCAGGCAGGGGAGGGGTGCTTAGGCCCACACGCTGGGGAGGGGGTGGGACTCCACGTGAGCATCCTCACGGTGCTACATGCCTTTTTAGTGGTTTTGCACGTTCTTCCCTCAAAATTGGCATTTGGATGGTTCAGAGGTAAATAAGTCGATTCGGTGGCTTTAGGAAATTTGTTATCAATACTCATGGCACACGGGCAGTTATTGGCAGATACTCACAGAGCGGAAAAAATATCTAAGTGGCAGACGTTTCCGATCCCAGCTGAGGGTAGCAAGGTTACCTCTGTCTTTTTGTTTCATCTCTCAGACCGTAAACAAGGGTCCTTTCCACTGTCTATCTCCTACCACAGTTCTGTTTTGGATTTTTTTTTTTGAGGAGCTGCCTAGTACTCCGTCACGCAAGAAGGCTGCCATGTGCCTCCCAGAAATGCTTCTCCAGATCAACTCCCTCCACTACTAGTTCTAACGTTGGCCCTGAGTTCAGCGTCAAGGAACCAACCATATCTGTTAAGCAAGGTGTCTTTAATCACAAAGACACATTAAAAAAAGGTCGTTTCGGTCGGTGGATGAAAATGTGACAGAGGACAACCAGAACCTTAAATCTGTATTTCCTCTAGAAAAAAAATAGCTCTGATTTTGCTAACTCGGTAGCGACAGTATAGAACGCAATTACCGCGGACAATGAGAGTCGGCTTCTACTTAGGGAAACAGTCTGGGAATTCTGGTTTCTCCATCCTTATGGATTTCTTTTTCTTTTTCTTTTTCTTTTTTTTTTTTTGTGCAAAGAAATAGAACATCATTTCGGGCTAAACATCGCCTCCACTTTCCATGGCGGAGCTATCGTTTTCGATACACTGACTTGTATATTTCAGAGCTGCCTCTGTTAGAAGCATAACAGGGAGGTTTTGAAAGGGTTTGGTTTTTCCAGGTCTGTGCATATGGTAACCTGTCTCATTCCTGGCTGCTTGTGATATTTACTATTTCTTGGTCGGTCGGCACTTTTATGATGCCATGACTCAGATTTTATAGCTGTTTTACTGGGCTAATTTTCCGTGCTACGTTTCTCCAGCCCTTTCCAGACACCCAACGAGCTCACTTTCAGCCACTCGCTGCTGTGACCTGCACCTGCCGCCCCACCCCGGGGGCCCCCAACCATCCAGAAAGCACCCGGCGGTCTGTGCTCTCCTGTAATCTGGAAACAGAGGTCAGGGAGGAGAAAAATGCAGCAGGAAAAGTCCTCCAGACCTTTCCTTGTGTAATTATTAGGCGATGAGCAGACCCTCCCTTTTCTCTGTCATATTTCTATGTGTTGTGACAGCCATAAAACAAATGGGAGTAAATGTTGAATTATGTCCCAGGTCTCCACCAGAATAAGTTAAGGTGGCTGAATTATTATTCTTTCCCGTCTTGACAAGGGTCCTTGGTGAAATCTCACCGCCATGTGGCTCCGATTGGGTGGGACCTCGTTTTCAGTTAGGGAAGCAGCAGAAGGAATGTGGCATTTCGTTCCAAAATTTGTCTCTCGATTTGAAGACGGGTGACCCCATCTTCTTCAAGGACTTCAACTGCCACGAGCGCGTCTGTTTTTAACCCATGACTGTGCGGAAAAGCAGGTTGGGCTCTGTCCTATGACCATCTCAGGTTGCCTTCTCTTGGTCTCCTGGTCCACCAGGTGGAGAGTCGTAAGCAGGGAGCACTACCTGTCTGTGTCTGGGTACATGATCGAAGAACCCAAGGGGCCTGAGCACCCTGTGATGCTGGAGATTGCTGTGTTTCCTGGGACATGGGGCTGTCAGTGCCAACCCTGGGAAGCCCCAGGCCAACGGAGCAGTTAGACCCCTGATGCAGTGATATTCCTTGCAAATCATTGGCCCTCTGCCTTCCTTTGGGTGTCTCTGTAATAGAAACCATCAAAGGAACTCCAGAACTTGGAAAGGAGGTAGCAGAGGAACATTGAATGGTAAGTCTTGTCTGTGCACTCACTCGGAGTGATGCATCGAAGAAGCCCTTGACCTCAGCCATTGCTCATGTCCCTGGACACAGTGACAGAGAGCAGCAAGCAACATTACATGATCACATCCCACCTAGGACTGAAGTCCTTCTGCTCTGGAGGCTTAAGTGAATTGCAAGAAATAAGAAATTAAAAAAAAAAAAAAAGAATAAGGTTAAAATTCCCATCTGTGTTCTTGTTTTTGTTTGTTTGTTTTTTAAATTACATTTTTAAGCCTACGTACCCATTAAAAAAGCCAAGGAGGAAGGAGATCAGGGGTCCCAGCTGCTGTCTGCCCTCACGGGTCTTAAGCTCTGTCCAGGTGCTGACCACGCCCCACTTGGAAGAGGAAGATCTCCTGCAGGGTTTCTAGCTGACGAGTTATTAATTCAAGACTCGACACCTGTGAAGACGGTTCTCATTAGTGGCCCCATTTGAACAGACCCAGATCGGCACAATCTTATTAATATTCTTGCTCACACACGCGGTTTTTAAATAATAGATGGTCTTGAACGTTTCCCAGGTAGTTTTATTTTGTATCATATATTTTACCCAAACTTCTTTGAATTATTTAGTTAGCATAAAAAAGGCAGTAATCATGCCATTTACCTCTTCTGATTTTTCCCACTCAGCAGGATCTTAAATTATTCCGATATTTTGCATCAACAACAGAAATAAATAGCCGTATATAAAATTTAGGTCACATCAAGATTTTCTGACCCAATAAAAGTGTTAGTTATCTAAGAAATCCTTCCAGGCAATTATAAATATGTCAAGATAACGTAAAGGTATGGTAAGCTTTTGAATGTGGTTGTAAATTATTATATTTATGATTAAATATGTACTTAAAGATACACACTCCTGTGTACTCTTGAGAGCTGACATAACCAAGATTCAATTTTGAGAAACTCTGCAGAGAAGAAACTGATTGTGTGCTAGGCAAGGTTTTGAAGGAGGTCAGGAAATTAAAAGACAACAACAACCATTAATAACAATGTCAGTAATTTGGGTTCAGTTGGCTTGCAGCAGAAGATGGGGGGGGAGGGACTTCTTCCACCCCCAAACCTTGAGATTGCAGGATTTGTCAGCCCAGAAATGGAGCACTAAAGTGGCGTGAATTGAGTGATTTTCACTGTCAGTGAATTTTAGCATGTAGGGAATTTTTTTGTTTGTTTTGTTTTACATGGGCTATATTGCCTTGACCTCCATGGGTCAGCAGTTGAGACTTTAAAGATCATAGTTCCCAGAAACTGTTGTTGACTTTTATCTGTTTATTGAATGTCTTATGACTATAACTGAAATCAAGCAGAACCTTCTGTCTACCAGCCCTGACAAGTGAAAGCTTTTAACCCTACTGATGCCCAGGACACAACTTGCAGATTCTTACTGAATGGAGTAGGAGGAGGTCTGGCATGGGGGTGTTTTTCAAGTTTCCCGGATAATTCTACTTACACCCAGGGCTGAAAAGCACCTCCACAGGGAACCCCCATGAATGCTGACATGACTTGATTGAAACTAGAGCTGTGCCTTTTTTTCTAGCAGAAGGTTGATGCTGACAGATTGGGATATGTGATTTTATTCCCTTCTCAAGGAAAAAGCTCATGCTTTTTCTTCCTAGGGACCTGCGTTTTCCTGGCCAGAGAGACTAGATAAGAAAGTTAGGCTTCCAAAGTCTGGGTGTTTGGTGGTGGGTAGCTGGATTTTCCCAGTTGAAGGGGGGTGGCTGGGGCTGGTGATCCAGTTTGGAAGGGGAAGCAGGAGGTGTGATTAGATCAACCAGATGTCCAGGTTCACCCAGCATGGAGATGTTTCTGGAAATCGGGACTTTTTGATGTTCTGTGGCAAGGTGAACTGGGATGGTTGATCATTCATCTTGTAACTCAAGGATAGCATCTGAAAGGGCCAGAACGTCACGTGAAGGCATCTGGGAACCATTCCAGACAGGATGTGCATCAGGTCTCCAGCCCCAGTGTGGCTTAAAGGTGGGGAGCTGATGCCTCTGAGTGGATTCTATGGACACAGGCCAGGGGGCACCCGAGGGCAGCCGCCATGATGCACTGAGGACCAAAAGATTTCCTCCATTCTAAATTGAGAAAGCTCCCAGGAATCTAGAAAGTTCCATGATCGATGGGGAAAGGGTCACTTGAAAATGACCATGGTTGCTTCCTGCCAGACCAGATGGATGGAGCAGAGCCAGACTGGAGGGCAGTAAGAAAAACAGACTAGATAAGCATTGCACTTAAGCACGTGACATGACATACTCACCTTCTTAAAGTCCTGCATTCATTGAAATGGAGGAAGGAGTTAAGTAAAGATTTACAAAGACTACTCAGAGGAGGGAATGGGAGGGAATGAGCCTCAGTCATCCTAACCCCTTCTCCCTGGGTCCAGCAGCCCTGGGAACAAGTGCCAATGACTACTTAGCTCCAGAACGGACATCGGAACAACATTCGACTTTCCATGATGTTCCAAGCTCACAGGGACCTACAGAAACTTGCATTCCCCAGGGATGACACTGAGCCATAACCCTGGATAGCTCCATGTCCCTGTCAGATAGGATAGGACCACTCACATGACCCATGATGGACAGATTATGGAGCTCAGTCACGGGGTAGGAGGTGGTGGTTTTGTGCCGTGCTCCAAACCTCCATATCCAAGCGCAGAGTGACCTTCCCTTTACTGTACCACAAAGACCCAGAGGCTCTGAAGCTGTGACATGTGAGTGTAAAGCATGGCCAAAGACAATAACACCTGGTGAGGAGACCACACAATGGTCCAGCCCTTATTTCTACAGGCCAGTGTCAGGTCAGGCTGAGGTTGTCTGCATTCACAGCAAGGAGACAGCCCTTGGGGTGAGTCCTGCCTGTGTTTGCTGGGGTCTAGTCCCAATCAGATTCCCGCTGGCTGACACCCACCTCACCATCACCCAGCCCAGACCCAAGCCCTCTGAAGACTCAGCCTGAATTTCACATTTTTAACTCCACCAAGACCATCTAGAGGAGGACCTCCTGACTGCAAAATATGTAACCAGGCTTGCTCAACGTGTTTGTCTGGCAGTACCGTTGTGTTGCCATCGATCCACAAAGAACTCTTTCTCTGCTTCAGCATCTTTAAATGCTTGAGATGGTGTAGATTCCAGGCCACAGAGAGGTTTGAAAAGATCACAAGGATGGTTATCCTCAAGGGAAGAGGAGGAACACGTAGACTCCAAGATTTCAATGATGACGACAGCGGTTGAAATCTATGAATACAGGTGTGATCAGTAAAACCAAGGGAGACGGGAAGCGATCAGCATTACTGTTCTCTTCTTTTGGCTGGAACTCGGGGGTGGGGCACAGAGAATCCTGTTGGGTTCAACGGTATCAAGCGGGTGTTTCTTGGAAGACCTTGTTCCACTTTTGTTTCCAAAGAAGTTACAGAAATTAACCTTCATTTTAAAATAACATGACAAGGGCATTTGTAAAGGCAAATTTACTGGGAATTATATAAGAATGTTGAAATCATTTTTCTTCTTGTAGTCAGGATCCGAGTTATTTTCTATTTATATGCAAATGTCAGATTTTATTTTTTTTTACAATGCTGAAATAGTATTTATTTCCTCAAATTTACACGAGTGGAGTCCTGATATGATAGCAGAGGCATTCTGATGGCAGATTTAGAAAATGCATTCCTGACTCCAAATGCGTGTGGAGACAACTTTGCTCATTTTAATTTTTAGAGATGATGAATTATTCCATTTTTCACAAGAATATAACGATTTATTGATTTTAAAAATCAGCACTGAATTTTAAGAAGAAGTACTCACCTCGTAGAGGCAAAGCCGATGGGCAGAAACACTGGCTTTCTCTTTAATTATCTGCAACTTGCTATCTGTATAATGACTTCTGGGGGCGAGCCCTGTCTTGGTTACTTTGTATTTCCCTGGCAATCTGTGTATCTGATTGCTTCCATTTTCACTGTATCTTAAGTCCTTTCTGGGAGAGCAACTTATAATTAAAATGATTACTAATTGTGTGTTTTTAATTAGCAGACGCCTAGAAATTACAAAACAATTTGGTTCCTGCAGGGAGATGAGTGACCAGAGACTAATTGCTATCTCGGGACAGTGTTCTTTATGTTTCGCTCCCTTTCTGCAGACAAGAGCTTATACAATTATAGCTTATTTAGAGTAGGATGGAGTACAAACAGGAGAGAAAACAAGGCAGGCAGATCTACTCGGCTGTTTCTCATCATCTGATCATGCAGTCAAGTCCAGGAAAAATCAAGAGGGGTCTGAGACATCTGCTTAGGACCAGCCCAAATTCAGCCTGAGCAGGCAACAGCATCTAGAGATTCTGCAGAACCAGCGCCTGGGGACAACTGGTGATGGTGTCAGCAACCCAAGCCTCAGAGGGAAGATCCCATCGGGAGGCAATTATCTGACCCTGGTGGTTTTCAGGACTATTATGAACAGTGCAAAACACTTGCTTTGTCCCTCTTCATCTTCTCTTTCTCAGCCAGCCCCAGTCCTCATAAGCCAGGGTCTTTCCTAGGAGATGATAAACAAGAAGAGAATCCATTTGAAATGAATGAACATTATCAAGACATGCGTGCTTAGCGCCTTGCCTGCTAATGTCATGTCTGTGTATGCAAGGAATTTATTACAGCACTCGTTTTAACTTAATTTGATCAATGCAGGGACTCACCGTTGACATAAAAAAGCAGAATGAGATCCCAGCAGGAGGTGGCAGGGCACCTGATGTCATCGGAGTGTGATTCTCCAAGGCTGCCATCGTTGAAAAGCCTACAGATGTTTTTGTGGAGGAGTAACCCCTAGCACGCTTTCAGGCCTGCTGTGATTTCAGTCCCTCACTTGTGAAGATAGGAGAGGTCAATGGTTATCAACATCAGAATCCCTTAGAAGGCTTGTGAAAACAGACTGCTCAGCATCAGCCCCAGAGTTTCTGACTGGGTGGGTCTGGGACCTGAGAATTTTTACTTCCACCACCATACTCTGTCCAGAGACCACTCTGAGAACAACCACCGTGGGTTATGAGGGATGTTGCTGGAAACTGAGTAATTCCATCTGGGAAATATGGAAAGTTTAGTTTTTATTGCCCCTGTGGCTATCACTCCTGCCCTGGTCTAAAAGGGTTTTCTGTAGCACCAATGAATATGGTTTGTTTGCATGGTCTAAAAACAAGGGGAGAGAAAAGGCTGCAAGCCTAGTGTTTCCAGAAGACTTCAGACTTAGAAATAGCAGTGGCATTGCAGAGGGGCCAACATAGGGAGGAAGGACACTAATGGGTATTTAATTACAGAAATCATACTCCTTTGATGGTAATTTGAAAAATAAATAGGCAGAATCAGTAACACATCAGCCCTGACTTGGGAGTCAAATTGTCTCAGGATCCTGGTTCCACGACTCAGCTGGCCCAGTAACCTTGGTCAAGGCTCTTTGAAAGTTTAAGCCATCGTTTGTGTCTGTGCAATAGAAGACCTATACCGCTCCCGTTGCAGAGGTACTGTGGAGAGCAAACAGAATGCTGCAGAGCATAGAGTAAGAAGAGCTCAGTATGTGTGAGGTACAATCATTCCCTTCTCATCAAACTACCAGAGAGAAACATAGGTGAGCTTGTGTATAATCTTGGGAATCAGCAAGCCCTGCTAGTATGAGGGAGGGGAAACTGCTACTAAACAGTAGAAGTCTATTCTAGAATGGAAAGAAAATTATTTTCTACACAAGATTTTATTTAGTCATAAAATAAGCTTTTTATTTACTTACTTAACAATTTTTTATTGATCAAATAATCATGTAACAAATGAATACATAGAAAAAGAGATCTGTTTTCTGAAACAAAAAGAAAGATATGAGGCTGTTTGAGCAGCTGTGACACGGGGAAAAGGGCTCACCCCGAGGGTTAGAAAATGATGTTTCATGACCTAAGAGGTAGGAGAACAATTGGGAGATAGAATAATACACTACCACCCTATCATTCAAGGTTCCCAAAGAGTGGGCTCCAAGCTCTCTTTCCCTCTCATATTACCTCTGCTCTCCAGGGTCGGAAACGCTTGCTCATCAGGTCTCGAACTCTCAGAATATTCTGATCTCCACGCCTTATTTCCTTCTACATCTTCTTTTTCATTGAACAATCCTCACTATGCCTCAATATGCTCATCTGTAAAATGCAGGCAATAATCCCAGCCCAGAAGGCTGCAGAATAGAGTTTTTGAACATGCCTGGTGTGCAGTAAACGTGATGTAAATTCTTGCTGTGATCATTATTATTAATTGTTATTACCTTCTACGTGATCTACTTCAAAAGCCAACTTCCACCCGAGCCTCCCCTGCGGGTCCCAGCTGAGTGATCATCTCCCCCGGGGTCCGTCAGGGAGACAGAAGGACGATCGGCTGGATTGAAGCAGAGGAAGGGGATGGTCGTATGGGTTGTAATGAGCCTATAAAAGGTGCCCGGTTATTCTTTTTGTGAAAGCATAGCTGTATAGAGGGTATTTGGAGTTTCGTTTTAAACTGAAAAGTGTTACGTCAGGGAATGCAGAAAAAGAGTGTCACATAAGAAGACACAGGGGAGGACTCCGTAGAGGAAAACAGAGGGCTGGGATTTGAGGGTTCTCTCAACCCCAGAGCCAAGAGTCTGGGCTGAGATACACCCCAAAGCATCACGTGCTGGGGGTTGTCCTGGTGACGGGCACCTGTTGTCCTCACAGGGATGATTCTAGAAGGGGAAAAGGAAATATAAGGAAGAAAGGATGGTGATCGGAGGCCGTGGAAGCTTGTAGCCGGAGATGCTCCTTTTAGGGACAATTTGAAAGGGAGTTCAGATTCATTTTCAGAGGTGATGAAAAGTAAAGATTCTGGTGAACAATGAAATGGCTTAATGGTATCTCAGGGGTGCCACTGCCTCCTGAGTTCTCTAGACCCCCAGAGGAGAGCCCCGCCCCTCCCCTGATCTTGCCTGCACCCCAAGATGAGTAGATGCCTTTGGCTCTAAGTAATGGCTTTTGCGGAGGGCGTTTGAATTCTGAAACCCACCCTTTCTTGATGGTCCCTGTATGGCATAATGGAAAACTTTTTAATTATTCCATCGATTGCCTAGTTATTTAATTCTTCAGCTTCCTAATGGAGCCAGTGTGGAATTTTATTGCCTGCACTTCTGTATTAGATAATAAAAAGAGAGAAACCTTTCATGACCACATTAGATTAGGTTAAAACAGATTGATTCCTCCATATACATTAGCTCTTGTTAATGAAAGACAGAATGTCTGCACTCAACAGGTGACCACCTTCCACAGCTGGGCTCCAGGAACTCAGAATAGGCTGACATGGATCAGGTCCATGGCCAATAAGCTGGTCTAAAGGGCCAGTCCAATGTGCTACTTATTTTTGTATCGCCCAAGAACCAAGGATGAGTTTTGCATTATTAAATGGTTGAAATTAAATCAAAAGAAGATATTTTGCAACATTAGGAAGTAATGTGGTATCATAATTCCAGTGTTCATAGATGAAGATTCTTGGAACACAGCCATGCTCGATCATTTATGGATTGTCTACGGATGCTTTCGTGAGGTAACAGCAGTGTCGAATGGGAGCAACAGAAACCTGGGACTGTTGAGTGGGGGGCTCCACTGAAAGGGGCAACGGATCTCCCAGTTCTGGGTGGTTTGGTGCCACAGGGGCTGGAGGGGGGTCTGTAGGGTCAGACTTTCCAATGGTTTGAGGTAAATAGCAAGTTTTCCTCATGGGCCGTATATTTCGTTGATATCCACAACTAATTCAATAATCCCAAAAAACACGTACAGAGTGGGCTGACAAGTCAGACGCTCTTCTGTGAGGTGTTTCCGGCCAATGAGAAGCCATATCGCTATTTCTGTCTTAAAGGTCAGTCAGCTCCAAGTAACCAAGAAGTGAGTGGCATTCAGGATGGGCAAAGGACTCCGTCCACTGCTGTGTCCTCCAATGTCCTTCTTGATATTTACGGCAGACAACGAAAGCTGATTCTCTCAACACCTGTTCTGAACCACCTTCCTCCTTGGCTTATTTTCCTGTAGAAGATGGGAGGGAAAGAAACGTCATCACCCACACTTCCCTCTGGCAGACATGTGGCCACCGATGTGCAGAATGGGGGAATGTATGGTTTCTGAGAGGCTGTTGTCTTCGCTGATCTAGATGTTCTTTCTCTCAGTTCCCTCCTTCTTCCTGCTTTCAAAAATCCTTGCCCCGTGAGGAAAAAGCCCACACCCCTGCTTGCTCACTGCAAGCTGCCTCAGGCCCAGATGGCCTGGCTCTGGACTTCTTGTTACAGGAGGAAAAAATGCCACTGCTGGTTTAAGCCACGGTTATTTGGGTTCTACAGGCAAATGAGTTTCTAACCGATCTATTGTGGTTCCCTGTATCTCTCCAAAATCTGAACTTCATGCCACTCAGGAATCTTTTTATTTTATTTTTTTTTAGATTTTATTTATTTGTTTGTTTATTAACTTATCACGAGTGGGAGGGAGGAGCAGAAGGAAAGAGAAGGAGAGAATCTCAAGCAGACTCCAGGCTGAGCCCGACTTGGGGCTCATCTCACAACCCCGGGATCATGACCTGAGCTGAAATCAAGAGTCAGATGCTTAACTCACTACGCCACCCAGGTGCCCCAGGAATCTTTTTGTCAATGCCAGGCTTTTGTTGAAGAAGAAGCAACAAGAGACCAATGAAGTTTTTGTAGTCTCATAAGGAAACACTGTTTCTCTCGATACTTCCCCATGTCTCTTCAGCACTTCCGTTTTGTGCAGACTCACCTACCATTTCTAAAGGAGCTCATCTCTGGAGTTGCCCCCAGGGTGGACTCTCATCTTACACGGGTCTCTTACTGAAGAGATCCTGAGGGACGGTATACCTGGAAAGTCAGTTCGTCTTGGAACCGGTGATAACAAACAGGATGGAACTGGGAAGGTCGGACCACCGAGGAATCCTATTCCGGTCCCTACCTCCAGAAGAGCATAGAGAAGGAAGACTTACTGTGTGTGTCTTACCCACTTCAGCTCAGCTTTGCATCGTTGGGCAGCAGCATTGGTGCCAATGCAGAGATCCACTTCAAGAGTACAAGAGGGCATGATCATGTCGCCTCCTCCCTTCAGAGCTTTTCTGTGACCCAGTGTAGCCTGTATGTTGGAACACAACCGTGTGGATTTCTTGTTCACTGATGTTTATTTTACATATTCCCTATGCCTTACCCTGACATCTTTGCACATATGTGATACCTACTTAGGTCAGTTACATTGGATGTGGCAGTGCTAGGTCTGTCCCCCGTCTGGAGCCTCACACCTGCTATTCCTTACCATCCCCTATGACCTGGGCTTCATCTAAACACCACTTAGTTTTTCCCTCTTCTCACAGCCAGGCACTTTGAATGAAATGATGGATGGACGGATGGATGGACGGACGGATGGATGGATGGACGGACAGACAGAAGGATTAATGGACGGAAAGGGATAAATTCAATCAATCTCATAGTAGGTGTTAAAATATTTTTTGAATGTAGATTTGAGCCATAAGTAAGTTGACATTTAGCCTAAGGCAGGGGACCTCGTAACTTAACTAACAACGCTATAGCAGGAGTTTGAACGGATGAGTCGTAAATGTCGAATGAACCATTTGGACCAATCTGGTCACTGTTCACTTTTAAGTCCAACGGCACCTTTTCAGTGGTCACTCCCTGGTCTGGTTCCAGACCCCTGGGCAAGACTTGCAAGGATGTTATATACGAAATACCCACCTGGCCAGCTGGACCCAAGTTAAGGAAGTGCCTGGCATGCTTCTAAGATAAAGGAAATGCTAATGGCCCTATGACTGGCGGAAATTGACGTGTGTCATTTTTCTTCCTGAGCTAATGGAAAGGTGATCTCACTTCAAGCCGTCTTCCTGACTGCTCTTGCCCTCACCCGTCAGCAGAGATATTAAAGTTCTGGTATGCTGAATTTCTAAAGGCCAAGATGTGCATTTGGCTTAATGGTGTGACGCCAACCAAGGAAAACAAGGCCATAAAGACAAAGAGAGACGCCGTTCTGTTCCCCTAATTCATGTCCCGAGGGTCAGGAATTAGTGAAGGAGGCAAAAAGAGGGAGCAATTAGGATAATCCGAACCCCCGCTTGGTCTTCCCCGTCTTGGCAAAACTACTTTGTGACTGAGATGAACAGAGTGAGTGCCCCCGAGTCCACATGGATGGGACCCTTTCTCCACCTGATAATAAGGATAATAGTAATAAATACAAAAAAAAAAAAGACATTTGCTCATGCTGATACTACAACTGGCGATGTTCTCCCTTGTTAACTCATTTAATTCCCGCGATGGTCTGAGTTGGTAGAAAACGCTATGGTCATCCTCGTCTTACACACGGAGAAACTGACGTCTAGACAACAGAAGTAACTTGGTCAAGGTCACCCAAGGGTGTTTGGACCTGCCTCACCAGACCACCTGCTGAGGGCAGGGCTCGCCGAGCGCCAGGGAGCGACCTTGACCACTAGGGGCAGCACTGAGCTATCCCTACAATTGTCCCCTCCAGCTCTCTGTTCCATACATCCAAACAGAAAGTCCGCGTAGGTTTAAGCGAAACACCGTTATTTATTTGGTGTTGCTTTATTTTACTTCCTTCAGAGGGGCTGCTAAAATTACAGTAAAGCCACTTTATAAAGAAAGCAGGAGGTAGGACACACCCCCAAGGACAAAGAAAAGGAAGGTGACAGGGATCAAATTTGGACGCGGGGAAACAGATGGATACCTCTTTCCTGCTGCAGCGGCTGAAGGTCATGTGTGAGTGACCTGAGTGGGACACTGAAGTCCCTAAACTCATCCACTAAGTGGACTTCAGGAAATTAAAATGTATAATGGGAGAGAAATGACCATTTTTCTAATGATCCTAGTAACATCCTTGTAACATCACCTTTCACCTTTTCTGCTGTTTTGTATGAAGAGCGCTTAGCTGTGGTCAGAGAGAGTGATGTTACAAGAAGGAAACACACACACACGCGTGCGCGCGTGCACTCACGCACTCACGCACACATGTATACATGGGAGCACTGACTCTAGAAGCCTTGCTCACACACAGACAACCCCAAGGATACAATGATATAAAGACATCTCAGTCACCGATGTGGATTGTTCAGTTAGATCAGTCTCGTTAAGCACATCGTGCTTGATTTGGATGTGCCTCTTGCCTTCTTTCCTGCCAAAGAAAATTACCAGGGAGTGGGCAGGAGCAGAATATTAGTGTTAATCGAAAAGTTTATTCCTCTGCCATCTGCTGACTTCAAAAGAGGGAGCTGTCCAAGGACAACTACTTCTGTGGGCCAGGTGGAGAGAGAGAAGGGGTCTCCAAGGAATGAGCACAGCTGGTCATGGAGGGAACCTCGCATTCGGGCCAGGTAGGCATATGCTTGCTTGTTTCTTGTCAAAACCTCTTCCAGCGCAAGAGTCCACATTTTCAGCAGAAGGTAGGCTGGGGCGGTTGTTACCTGCTCTCTTTGCCTCCCCATCATCATTTTACCTTCCTGTGCCGCATCCCTCCTCCAGGTTCCCCAGTAGGAAAGGTGGGGACCGCAGTGAGGAAGGGAACATGTGTTGTCTCCAGAGGAGACAGTTGCTACTCATGAGCATGAGGTCCTGTGGTATGCCAGGCTTGGTTTTCCCAAGAAGAGATCCTGAAATTAAAACCAAAGCCTAGGAAGACAGAGAGCCAAGAGTCATGAGAGAGATTGCATTCATTGAGTCCCTTGATCAAACTGTGCCTAAACCAATACTCAAAAGTTCTCAGTGATACGGGCCGTTTAATATCCTTTTTTTTTTTATTAAGTTGATTTGATTTATTAAACTAGCAACACAAAAGGGATCAAAGTCAATGAAATCAACTCTGATATCACTAATACAAAAGGCAAACTGGGAGGCAAGTTGAAGACCCAGACATCCCTGGATCCACACCAACCAGGGACGGGGCATCTTCATGGAAGAGGAGGCATTTGGCCTGGATGGGACACAATCATAGAGGGAGAAAGTGCTTCCAAGGAGAATGGATAGTAAGAATGAAAGCAGGGGAGTTCAGAAATGCTTGCAGAGTAGAATGTCCACACATCTCGTTCTGCCCTGGACAGTCCTGACATCTGCCTGCTGTCCTAAGAAGGTGTTAACGATGCGTCCCTTCACTCTCAATACTGTCCTGGATTGGTTGTAATTATATGGTTACCCTTTTCTTGGGGGAACCTGGAACAAACCCAGATTCCAGATTCCCAGATGGTTCAGCTTTCTCCAAATGGCCACCAGTGCTGTGATCATCAGTGCCATCCAGGGAAGAAACGTGGAGTCAGAGAGAGACGGGCATCCTTAAAGTGGGCCAGCAATGAGCTCAGTTTGGAACCAGATGAGGGAAGTTTGCCTTCCTGGAAACAGTGGCACTTGGCAGACAAGCTGGCGGTGGAAAGGATGACTCAGTAGTGAGTTGCATCCTCGCCAGAAGTTTGCCTCTTTGAACTAATTATTGTCTACCCAAAAAATGACAGGCATTTTAAAATAATGGGAAAATAAGCCCCTCAATTCAAGGACACATGTCAAGTTGGAGCAATTAACATTCTGAAAGGTCCATTAGTATAGGAGGCTTGGGAAAAATCTCTTCTTATAAACTCCTAATCACATTAGGCATTTTGGAAACAGAGTCAGGAGGGAAGGAGTTTTGTGTTGGTTAAATAGCACTTCTTGAATAAAGTGCATCCCCAGAGACCAGGGTCAGAGCTTGGGACAATGTCTGGTTTTGCAAAATATATGCTTATGCTTTTTTCCAGGTTGCTGGGGTGTGTGTGTGTGTGTGTGTGTGTGTGTGTGTGTGTGTGTGTATCAGAAGCATGGAGGGAAAGACAAGCGTTATTTGTCTCTTTGTGTGAACATATGTCATTTTCCGTGCTATTTCCTTCCTAAAGATACGTTGTACTGTATAAATGAATAAAGATTTTTTAAACTTAATGATGATATTATATTTTAGTCGAGCATCTACAAGGAACACCCAAAAACCAGGTTCTAAGGATTAAGAGGCATTCCTGAGAATTTGGGAATATTTGCAGGTACGCCACACTCCGTGTCATTGGAGCGATTTTTTTTTTCTTCCCTGAATTCCTGTGCCCTGATTCTGGAGATAAATCTCCGATTTTCTCATGGTCAGACCATCCCCCATCTCACAGTGACTATTAATGCCCTCCAGGATGGGAACCTGACCCAAGTCTAGACAATCAGTATATTCTATCAAGCTGGAGTGGTGATTGGCTCAGGGTGGTCATGTGACCCGGTAGCATCCCACTTGCTGTGTCCTGCCAAGGGACAAAGGCAGTGGGAAGCAAAGTGTCTCTGCACACCCATGGGCTTCCACATGGTGATGTCAGCCTGCCCTTGGCATTTGCCCCAGCCCAGTGCTATGGAGCCTAGTCCGTCTCCGGATATCAGATTTGGGTCAGAAGCCAGTTCCTGGGGTAGTAGGTGGTAAAGGCTCCAACACCAAGATGTACAGCCCCTTTTTCTCACGAAGCCTTAATTAATTGCACCAACATTTCCGGCACTGATTTTCCCTCTCTAGTTTAGCTGTGAATTAGCAATTCCTTTCCAGGCAGCGTGGAAGGCAATGTCTCCAGCAATGTCATGTACAATCAAGCTGTTTACTCCAGTCCCTTCTGGTCTAAGGTAGGCATCTGTAGTTCCTCCCGTCAGAGGAATGCTCATTATATCTGGAAGAGACAGGAGGAGCAAAGGTTACTCTCACTAAATCCTCTGTGGTTCTCTGTCTACTGGAGCCTGGCCGGTGCCCTGAGGGAGCTGATGTCCTGCACCATGGCCGTGAATGGGACCTCATTCTCCAGGGACAGTCTGGGGCTGTTTTCCCCCTTAGGGCTCCTCCCATCTTGCTCCAGCAAGATCAGAGCAGTCACCTGTGTTTTGGACACCCTGGGACAGGAGATGGCTTCTGCCCACAGAAGGTCAGTACCTTTGAGAGGTCTCAGGCTGCACAGACAAACCAGGCAAACCCACAAGGAATCAACAGCGAGTGCTTCAAAATCTAGATCTACCCTATGGCAGAGCCTCCTACCTGAATGGTCTTAGGAAGCTCGGGATGGTGGTGACAATCCACAAAAGGAGACAGGAGAAAATAGCCAGACCTGACTTGTGTCTAAACTGTAGGATATTCCAGGTCCAGAGTCAGTGGAGGTTCTATATTTTAGGTCTGAGCCTTGGGTCATTTCTTAGGGAGCATGACCTCAACTGAAGGCATCTCATCTATCCCTTTTTTAGACACATGAAAGAGAATGATAGGATCGCAGGGTATATTTTTGGAACAAAGTTAACATACTCTGTTTCATGAAATCCTCATTTAGACAATGTGCGTGAGCACGTGTGGTGGGTCCCAACGTCAAATGCCTTTTCTCATCGTGCATTAGGAAAACGGAGCTGGGAAAGTGTGAGACTAACCCGCTGCTCCCAACCCGGTCTTGCTTATCCTCCAAGACCTGGGTAGAGTCTCACCATTTCCAGCAGGCTCTCCGTCTGCAGCAGCTCATACCGCCTCTGACCCCCTCTGAACGTTCTGAAGCAGCCAGTTTCAAGCCCAGTTTTATACTTCCCTGTACCGATCTTTTTAACTCAGCAAAAACCTGCCATCCATCATTCAATCAGCAAGCGTGACCTCCCCCCACATAAGTGCTCCTCCGGGCCTCATAGAGCGCCCTACAGCAGGAGCCCAAGCAGACATCGCCTCGGGCCAGCCTAGCAGGTGAATGAGGATCACGGACGATACCCCTGTGGCACAGACCCCGTTTGCATATGAGACAAGAAGGAACAGTTGTCCTTTCCACAAAGAAATCAGCTCCCTTCCGTTTTGCCTGAAACACAGGGACTCCTCCGTTTTTAGTTTTCTCCTATGGTTAGGGACGTTGGCACAAAATGTAGTTCAGTGTTCTCTAGCTCGGCTGTATGGAAATAACAGCTCAATGACACTGGGGCTCAGCTTCTGTGATGGGGACAACCGGGAGTGACAGGGATTTGCAGGGAGACTGATGTTGCCCATGCACAGCTACCCCATGGGCGTGGCGTACCAAGGAAGCCACAGCATCAGCTTTTCCAAGGGAAACCAGAAACCTCGATGGGCCACCAAGAGCTTGCATGTGCCCTGGGGGGTCTTCCCCGTGCTGGGGACATGAATGAGGGACGGCAGCCGATGGGGCTGCCCTATACTCAGGGACAGCCCGGGGGTGAAGGCCACCTCTGGGTTCTTGCCTGGAATGAGGTGTGGATAAGGAACACTCACCACCTGTTGCTACAGGATATTTTGCTTCTTAAATAAAACTGCACAAGAAAAGCAGACTTACTGAAGAGGGTCGGTAGCCCTCGTGAGCATCTGGCTGTTTATCTGGAACTGATAATTATTCCCATATTGGTTTTCATCGAGGATGCTTCTTATGTTGCTACCCTATCGAGTAACAGTTTCTCAATCTCTCTCCTCCCTGGCTATGGGAACCCCATTTATGCTTAAAATGACAATTCTTTCCCCCTCCTCCTTCTGCTCCATTCTAAGCAAGTTCTGGAAAGAACTTCAGCTTCCTTAGCCTGTGTGGGAAAACAGGGTCCCAGCCCCACTCTGGGATCTTGGACACTGGGAGATGCGACCACTGAGATCCAAGCTCCTTAGTGTTTATCTGCACCACGGCATTCTCCGACTGGTTCACCTGTTTCTCTCCGGGGGTGGGAGGGTGTGGGGCGGCTTTGTGATGGGGGAGGGGTCCTCCCGCATGCACAGAGCATGTGTTGGGCTCCCCAGCCCCCCTTCCTGCTTCTCAGGTGCTGCCTGCATTTCTCACCTGTGGCATCCAGCATCACAACCCCCAGGTAGCAGCTGGCAGAAGCAACCTCCCGGGGAAGCTGGTTGGGATCATAGCTGTGAAATACGACCCAAGAGCAGGGAAGGCACGAGCTGGTGATGGGATGAGCTGAAACCAGATGCCATGCTTTCCCTTGTCAGAGGCATGTCCCCGGGGACATACATCATTCTATAAGCAACGATGCATTCTGTCCACTTTCCTTACCCTTATTTCTTCTCCGGGATGGTGGCAGCAGTCCAGGCTTGGGATCTGAGGAGTGAAAGTCACTTTAGGGCCAAAGCTGGTCACCAGAGGATCAATATCCCGTCTGCTTATGGCTCACTTGTCCCTTAGGCTGTGGGAACTTCTTTTATTAATTCCCTGGGTATTACTTTTTAAATGAAAAAACTGTATATATTCATCTTAAAAAGTTGGAGCTAAATAAACTTCTAAAAATATACTACTTGAATATAGCAGATTTAGGTTCTAACTGACACACCCTCTTTTTACATGCACACCTGCACACACATGCACACACACAATCACACACATACCTCAGACAAAGTCAAAGGCACATATAAAGTCAATGCGACCGTTAGAATTTAGCTAATTAGCAATCCCTCCTGTTCCACATCTTTAGGGAAGGGTTCTGCCTTCACTCTGAATTTCTGCTGAGAGAATTAAAATTCGTTCTGTGAATTCACCCCGCGAATGCCGTTTGGGGGCGTGGTCTGAGGCAGGTGCACACCCCCACCCACCGCAGGCTGACAGACCCCAGACCCCCAACTGGTGGGTCTCCCCCTGCAGAGCGGATTTGCAGCTCTGGGCCCTAGTGGATTCCTGGTTCCTCCTCCAGCTTCTGCTGTTTTATGCTCCACGGAGGCTCACGGGGAGCACCGTCCCTTCTACCTGATCTCTGTGCCAGTTCTAAATGTCCGTCCTCTGAGCTCTGAAGTCGCCCTTTCCCTTGGTCTCTTCCATGGTTGATCTCATGTGTCACCTTGATTGGGCTAAGGGACATGAGCTGGCTGGGAAACGTGCTCTGGGGTGCTGGTGAGGGTGTTTCTGGAGGAGATCAGCATTCGATTGGGGACACGGAGTAACAAGGATCACCCTGACCAATGTGCGTGGGCATCACTCAGTCCTCTGATGGCCCAAATGGACCAGAGTCGAAGGAAGGCGGATTCCGTCTGTCTGCTCGGGTGGCGGTGGCGGGGCATGTCCTGCCCTTGAACCCCCGAGCACCTGGCTCTTGGCCCCTATAACCAGGAGAGCCAGTTCCTGTCCTAAACCTCCTCTTATATATGTCCATAGATCCAGTAGGTTCTGTCCCCCTGGAAACCCTCGTATTACACAATCCTTTGTGTTGTTTTGTTTTTGCTTTTCCTGGAAGCTTTTTTCAATCGAGGGCACCGGAGAGATATTGAAGAAGACATGCAGGCTGCCTCTCTAGATTCCAGAATGTTCCTTCACCAGGCTGTTGCAGCATGGGTGACTTCTTGGGCATGTGGCTCCCGCCAGTGTCCATTTTGTGTGGTGCACGGTGGCCCACAGCTACTCCCAGAACACCCCAGCCCCTCGCAGCCAGTGCTGGGGGGAGGTGCTTCCAGCTCCTGAAGCAAGAAGAGCTGCTCTAGCCCCAAGCACCTGCAAAGCTACTCCCTGAGGAGCCTTCCCTGGCATCCTGGAGGGCCGTTGTCCAAGAAATCCAAGGGGGCAGATTTCCAGCAAAGTCCACAAGCACGATACCTCCTGGCTGTGCCCTCACCAGCATACCTCATCGGCAGTGGTGGTGGTGCTGGGTGTGGGCTCGGTCTCAGCCCCGGGTGGGGGGTGGTGGCTGCTGTCCTGACCTTCCTTACACGTACCTCTCCGGGTTTCTTCCTTGCCTTCCCACCATCACCCCATCATCTCCTGTTGTAGTTAATAAATCTTAATATTGAATTTCCGCTTCAAATTCTTGGTAGTTTCTTTCCACGTTGGAGTCAAGCAGATATAAATTCTGCTTAAGCAAAAAGAAAAGAAAAAAAAAAAAGACCTGTAGTCATTTGTATGCATAATAGATTTCCCTGAATATTTGGATAGAAGATAGGGTTACTATGACATCACAGCCAACAGATAGACCCCAGCGCTCCCCTTCCTCGCTAGCCCCTGCCGCTGGCCGCGCGTCTTGTTCCTCTCCCCACCCTCCCCTTCTCTCTTCCCCCAGGGCGAGTTCATTCACAGAGCAATTAAACCGTGTCTCCGCTGCCGCTCAGGATTTCAACATGTCCACGTCCCACCCTGGAGAGGTCATTTTCCTAACGCATCCCCCATACCCACATTAGTGCATGTGCGCACGCACACGTACGCACACGCATGCACACCCTCTGCTCACACCCGTTCTGAGGCTATCTTTGGGTGTCCTCAAGCCCCCCAAGACAGGAGCCGGGCGCCCTCCTGTGGTTGCCGTGAGCCCCCTGGTGGTCGGCCGGCTCATGACAGGGGGGTGTGCCTTTGCTCCGTGAAGGGGTATCGCTGGCGTGGTGTGCTTGAATCATTTTCCTTAATGTTCTATTGGGTTTATTTGTTTTGGGGAAAGACATGGCCTGAGAGCTTGAAGCACACGGACGCTGTGTATCATGTTTACGTTTTGATTGTGAACATAGACTTAAATATATAATCACTCCAAAGTACTTAAAGAGATAATGTAGACAATTATAGCATCATTACGGAAGGAAAAGTGCCTTGTGTTGCTGTTTATGGTAATCAGTGGGTACTAATTGTCGTCTTTGGAATGCATTCCAAAATCTTCCCATTGACATTAATGGCACCTCTGTGTTTCACACGCAGTTGCCGGCACGGGCATCGTAGAGATATTTGGAGAGAGTGATACGCTGGTGATTTAAGGTGGGGGAAACTGACTGGACTGGCTAGCCACAGTCGCTTCCCACTGAATCTTGAACATCCCGTATCAAGTCAGACACACAGTCGGCACTCAGGGGGTGTTTGTTGAAATTAATTCATTGCTATTGTTCATGCTTTCCTAGAGATCCATTCTCCTCTCCATGCAGGAGTAGGGCAGGAGTGAGATAGTCTTGGAGCCCAGACGACATGGGGCCTCAGAGGCAAAGTGAAGACAGGTGGCTTCACCCCCAGTGCAGACTGCGAGCTGCTGAAGGGTTTCTAGCAGGGGAACAGATGTGATCTCGCTGTGTTCCCCAAGCCCCTTTTCGGTAACGTGAGCAGAACGGAGGCAGGATTGGATTTGGTCCGACAGCTGGGACTAGAGACCGTCAGGATGTGGCTGGACTCAGCGGGGAAGGGGAAAGGACAGTGACGATCCCCGAGTGCTGGCTTCAGGGCTGCTGGGTGGAGCATGGTGCATTTAGCAGCGTGGGAAAGCCTGGAGGAGAACAGGGTGGGGAACATAGGAAGAGATAATTTTAGATATTGTCCTGCTATGCCATAATTCCCCTAAGAGATGTGCACTAAAACCAACACTCACCCACTCAAAGAACATTTCTGGAAATTTCTATGTCCAGAGGGCTCTCCTCGATGCTTATAGGAGATGCTAAGGCATGAAACTTGCCTTGGAGAAAAACAGGAACCAATGGAACACAAATGACATTTATATAATAAGGGAAATAATTATTTTCATGAAAATGAATGAGAAAATCATGAAAGAGAGAAATGAAGGCATCAGGATCAGAGAAGGCTTCTCAGAAGCTCTTAAACAGGAACAGTGTAGAAATATAGATCCTAGAGCTATTGCACTTGACCTTCAATATCTCCTTCTGCAAAATGAAAAAAACAAATTCAAAGGTCCCAATTGGCTAAGGTCACCGTTACCATTGACTGCTTCCCTCCCGGGCAGCCCTTCATTGGTCTGTGAAGTTAGAATCAGTGGGTTTCATTAGCCTAAATTCTTAGGTGAAATCAACCTCCTTTGGGCAAACTTAGTTTCTATTTTTTAAGTAAACAAAGCCGTTTTCCAAACATACTCTCTAGGAATGTAGTTTTTCAGTAACAATACTCACAGTCGCATGATTAAAAATCAATAGTCCTGGGGCGCCTGGGTAGCTCAGTGGGTTAAAGCCTCTGCCTTCGGCTCAGGTCATGATCTCAGGGTCCTGGGATCGAGCCCCGCATCAGGCTCTGTGCTCAGCAGGCAGCCTGCTTCCCCTCTCTCTCTGCCTGCCTCTCTGCCTACTTGTGATCTCTGTCAAATAAATAAATAAAATCTTCAAAAAAATCAACAGCCCTTATAATCACTGAATAAATGTGTTCATATTGCAAGAAAATAATTTGCCTTTCTATAATAGAAGCAAACTCAGATTCATGATGACATGATACAGAATAAGCATGATTTGACTTATAAGAAAGAAACCTAAAATATTAATCTAACTTAAACGTTGCAGGAAGTGGAGTCAAGCATTTGTTTGCCTTTCCTTTTATTTCCTCTTACAGTTGCTCTCAAAGTTGCTAGAAATTTTCATGATTTTGTTCTTCATTTTAATCAGGCCTGAATGAAGAAATTTGTGGTTGACTTATAATACCTCCTATGGTGTTTACATCTTGTTCTTGATCAACCGAACAATAAGACTTGGGATACCCCGACAGTTACAGGCGGGGTTTGTGGTACCACCTGTACGTGATTCATCTTTATTACTTCCACAATGCACATCTCAAATAGCAATAGAAATTCTAGGGAGTTCTTGATCAGGATCGTTTTTCTCTCCTGTTGCTTGTTTTATACTAATCATCAGCAAAATATTTTTTTCTGCATGCAAGAGTACAACACTGGCATTTCACCAAGATTCCCCCCTCCCCCCGCCCGTTTTGTGTATTCTTCTGTTTTGGCTGATATATTTGTTTGGTCTACATTAATCCCGACAGCCTGGGTGGGAACGGATTCACATTTATATTTTTTGCTGTTCTCGTTGCTTGATTTACCCGGACTGCAAATGCAGGATAGGAATTCATGCCCGTGTCGTTTATTTTATACGGTAGCTTGCTTTTTTGGTCAACAATATTCTATGAGTTCCCATACTGGCATTTGTTTTCATAATAATAACATAAGGGATAGGCTCAGTTTACTAGCGCATGTGCAGTGTTTCTGCTGCCGTCTTCCGGAATTCATTTCCCGAAGCCAATATATTTCTTTTAACTATGTGATTTTATAATTTTTCAGCACTTGCGGGCTATTAATTCAGATCCAGAACTGTTGGCTTCTACATAATGTATAGCAAATTGTATTTACATGAGCAACGTTATACATTTTTCCCTACAATACCATTTTAAAATCATTTCCCACCCATGTGTGTTATAAAATACTTGGATTTCCCCCGTAAATATTTCCTTAAAGAAATAGGAGTGTGCTTTATACTCTGCTATGTCTCATAGACGAGGAAATAAACTACTTCTAGATTGTTCTGCAAAGAACGCTGAATGAATAAAAAGAAACTAGCATTTCCTAAACACACATTTTAAAAAACTCTGTAATTAACCCTCAGCAGGGTTTCCAGGTACAGTTCAGGACACCCAGTTAAACCTGAATTTCATATAAATGACAAAGACTTTGGTATAAGTATACCCCCAAAGAGTGCGTGGGATATACTTACACTTAAATCATTTGTTGCTCAACTGAAATTCGCAATGAACGGAGTGTCTCGTGTTTTACTTGCTGAATCTGGTCACCCTCTCCTCCAACGACCCTGGATGGCTCTAGCTTCCATGGCTTTGTCATCACCCCCCTTTTATTTCTGTGTTCCCGGTAAAGGAGAGAGTTCTTTGGGAGAGTGTGGGAAACTTGCCGTCGCTTCCAAAATAGAGATTCGGATGCTTAAAATTTTAAATAAGGTTATTTTTATAGTCTTCCCTCTCATGCCTGAAAATGCAGCAAAAGGAAGACTATTCGGACTTTGTATACGGCATGAGACGATGGGCTTACAAGTCAGAATCACGGGAAGCCCATGCCCGAAGCCATCGTGGTGGTCCCCTTACCCACCAGCTGTGTTGTGCCGATGCAGGGCTCCTGCCTACCTTCCCGAGAACAGGGCCTGGGCGCCTGGTGCGGCTTCTTGGTTATCTCCAGTAAGGGCGATATTCCTCTTACGGTGGTTTTTTGGCCCAAATGTGATTCACGCACAACGTGTGAAATAATACTTAGGAGGCACGGGTTGAGAGGGAAAGGACTGCAGGCTGAGGCCATACAGGGTATGGGGCTGAGGGAATGGGGGAGGGGAGGCAGCAGGATGGAGGGGGAGAGGCTCGCCAAGCAACACCCTCTATGCTGCCGGAGCTCCTAGACCCTCGTGAAAGGTTCCCCGGGCTCCCCAGCCATTCCTCCATTTTGGGGGGCAGGCGAAGATGCACAAAGGGAGGTCCTGGGGACAGACCCGCATTTAACATCTGCTTTCCTTTCAAAGAGAAGCCCAAAGGCATTTTAAGTCACAGACACAGCCTTGGGATGTAATTGTGATGAACCCTACTACTCCTTTTCTCCACCTTAACAGAAAACGTCCCTTCTGTCTTTTAATCTGCGATGCAAACGGAACAGGTGAGCTTTGCCTTTCCCAGGCTCACACAGCCCAGCTTTCCAAGCCCACCCGTGGCCGCTGGAGGGTCCGCCACGGGCTGGGCTAGACTTTTATGGCTCATGATCCGTAAGCAACTATAATGCCTTGGACCAGGAGGGCTCCCATTTAAAGAAAGAAAGAAAATTCGCACACCATCACCCGTCTTCATTAATTCTCCAAATGCAAGCGTTCACGCTGAAAGTCTTTTCAAAGTTGGACCCAGCTGGGGAGTCATTCATCTTCCTGTGCCTTCGCTCATTCCAGACTAAAATGATATCTAGGATTCAAGGATAATTACAATTGGACACGGCACCAAATGGCTTGCGAGCGGTGCAGCCTAGAATGCGGGGAAGGAGCATCCGAGGCCCCCAGGGCTTTCTGAATTGATGGAATAATTCTTTTTTGAAATAAATTAAAACTTGGGAGAATCTGGGTGACCCTGAGTCTGTTCCCCGTATTTATAAAAACATGTGGAGATTTCAAGCTAGCCTCCCAGCCTATGCCCTGCTGATGTGAGCGCTAGAAATATCTCTTCTCATTGATTTCAACAGGGACACGTGGGCCTGATTATCACTGTTTTAGTTGCAAATATCTCCTCTTTTTTAAGGGCTCTGCATACAAAAATGCTTTCTAATCAGACATTTATTTCAGTCTGCTAGATGAAAACTCAAAAACCCGAGACGTTCTGCCAGTGCGTTACTGTTTTGTCTTTCCAGAACGGATCTGCTCAGAAATTTCAATTTGTCTTTTTTCTTTTCTCTTCTTCTTTTTTAAAAATATAATTCCCATTACTACTGCCTGATTTTGGGGAGCCTCGAAAGAGAATATCTTTCACACATTAATTTCAAATGTCCTCTTAAGTCTTTGTTAAAACTTGATGAAAAGGCTTGGCTTGGAACTGTATACCCAAATTTTCACTTCTAATACATTCTAAAGATGGTAGTGAAGAAAGATATGGGATTTGTGTGTATTTTTAAAAGATGGGCACTAGATATTTCAAAATCCAGGTATTTTAAAAAATAAAAATAAATCACCCAGATGGGTCAATCTGAAGAATTTAGGGAGGAAACCAAAGATCGACCCTCTGGGAATCATCTGATATTCGCATTTTGAGTGTGTTTGGGGCAGTAGAGACAGGGACAGTTGGAGGTGGGCTTGGGCGCAGGGGTGTTACCTGTCCTTGGAAGGATATGAGGGCTCTGTTCTCTTACCAGGAGCCACGCTCATGGCCAGGCACAGAGCTTTCAGAATCTAAGGCATGTGAAAGCTGGTCAGGCCACCTGGAATTGGTTTCCGCACTTTGCTCCCTTCAGGTCACTGGGGTAATTCCATGTCCCTCTACCCAAGGCCACAGCTCCTATGAAATGGACCCCTCTGTGCCTCCCCCATTTCCTGTTTCTAGAAGCCACTCCTCTCTCCTCTTGAGGCACAGGAGGTACAGACCCTCTCAGCTCCGGCCAGCCCTGGCATCTGTATTCTCATATTCACACTGCTCCTGCCTTTTATTTATTTATTTTTTTAAAGATTTTATTTATTTATTTGACAGAGAGAGATCACAGGTAGGCAGAGAAGCAGGCAGAGAGAGAGAGAGGAGGAAGCAGGCTCCCTGCTGAGCAGAGAGCCCGATATGGGACTCGATCCCAGGACCCTGAGATCATGACCTGAGCCGAAGGCAGAGGCTTAACCCACTGAGCCACCCAGGCGCCCTGCTCCTGCCTTTTAAAAAATTTTTTATTTTTACTGCTCCTGCCTTTTAAAGGGTCCCTTGATGGGTACTTGTCTTCAAAGCACCCATTTGGCTTGTCACCTGTTTCCTGCGGGGACCCCAGCAGATGACACCTTAGGGAAAGCTTCTTTTATATTCAGCGCATTTCTAGGATAGGGGAAAAGCCCCAGGCTCAGCCAGCAGCAGGGCAGGGGTACTGGGGTATCTGCAGGGAGCCCCCAGGAACCCTCCTGCTTCTGTTTTTCTCTGATTCCAGGGTCCTTTGTTTGCTTTTCATTTGTTGCAAAATCTCAGGCAATCACGCTTCCTTCCTGTGGCCAAACGATGCGTCTTTCTCCAAGTAGGACCTTCCAGCTCTGTTTCCAGCCAACTCTTAATCGTACATGGCCGTTGGCAGGTCCTCACTGGCCGCTGGCCAGAGACATCAGTTGACTTGCAACAGGAAGTTCTTCGCTGGACAGCTTAGAACGTGGCACCTTGTTTTTCTCCGGCAGGTCTTGAGAGAGCAGACCTTCCAGCGAGCCCAGAGCTCAGTGACACACTTGTCGGGGACCTGGAGCTACGGGCCACCAATGAAGCTGTCTCACAGAAGTGAGGAGATAATAAACGGTTGCTGTGTTAAGCTGTAATAATGATAATTCGAGGTAATTTGCCCCCATCCTTACTGAAGCATAATTAACAAAAAATGTTTAAGCGGTACAACGTGATGTCTTGATGTGTGCGTGCATTGTGAAATCATCGTCAGAATCAAGCTCATGTATCTGTTCACCTCCCATGGTGAGTCTTTTCCTTCTTGGTGGTTTTTTTTTTTTTTTAAAGATTTTATTTATTTATTTGACAGAGAGAGATCACAAGTAGGCAGAGAGGCAGGCAGAGAGAGAGAGGAGGAAGCAGGCTCCCTGCTGAGCAGAGAGCCTGATGCAGGGCTCAATCCCAGGACCCTGAGATCATGACCTGAGCCGAAGGCAGAGGCCCAACCCACTGAGCCACCCAGGCGCCCTTTTTTTTTTTTTTTTTTTGACTGAGGACACTTCAGATCAAATTCTCAGTAATTTCCGGTGTACAATAGTGCCCCGTTAACTAAGCTCACAGGGCTGGACGCCAGGTCCCTGCATTCCTTCATTGTGGGATGACGACCCTGTGCCCTTGACTGATGTCTCCCTATCCACCCTGCCCTCCCCGGCCCCACCCCTCATCCTGTCCTCTGCGTCTATGAAACAGTAACAAAATGAATATTTGGGTGCCCGCAAGTGGAGTCCTGTCCCACAGAAACCTAAGAATTCAGGGAATTCAGGACTGGCTCGGAGCCAAGGGGCGGGCAGCGTCTGCGGGGACAGGAAGCTTGTCAAAGAAAACTCCAATGAGCCGGCCAGGCAGCCGCAGAAGTCTGGCTCTGGATGCCGAGGATGGTGGCAGAGAAGGGTCACCAGTGAGCGAGGAGCAGATCGAAAAGGGGAACAAGGAGAGTCTGGTCACGGAGCGGCATCACCTGTAGTACGAAGTAGAAAATATGTCCAATGACCTTGGAGCTCTAACGAAGCAGATTCTGGAGCAAAACGATGAAGATGCTGTTGATGGTCTAGCGTGTGATGAGAAAGTCTAAGAAAAAAGGGACAGTCATGGGTGCCTGCGTGGCTCAGTGGGTTAAGCGTCTGGCATTGGCTCAGGTCATGAACCTGGGGTCCTGGGATCGAGTGCGGGCATCGGGCTCCCTGCTCAGCCGGGAACCTGCTTCCCCTTCTCTCTCTGCCTGCCTCTCTTTCTCTCGCCCTCTCTCATGCATACTCTCTAATAAATAAATAAAATCTTAAAAGGGGGGGGCAGTCAGTGGTTTTGAAAATTCTCGGCTTCCCCCGATGGCAAACAATGAGAAAATTAAGAAAATTTCCCCTGCACGAAGAAGAAATCCAGGGCGCTCTTTCCCAGGAAAATGCTGTCTTGGCACGAGTGAGTGTTTGATCAGAAGACATTTGCTAAAATCTTAGCAAGTTCAAAGCGGGTGCCTTAGAGAATTGTTCAGTCATACAGAAGAGGCTCTGTAGAGAAACTTCACATCTGCCTCCTAATCGAACCATCAGAGCCTGTAAGATTATATCACAGAGAAGCGGCTCACAGATGTCGCTTTTCTTGATTGTGGGGAGCCCCGGTGTGATTCACGGGAGGTCCACAAACAGTTTGAGAGAATTTTATCAGCAGAAACACTACTCTCTTGAACTTAAAGAAACACAGAAAATAAAATGCAAGAAAGCATATGGATTCCCCAAATCCTACAGGTAGGAAGTCAGCCAGGAAAAGAACTCAGCAGCCAATACGTGTTTATTAATCTTTTTCCACACACTCTCCACTCAGAGTAGAATGGAGAGCCGTGAGAATTATTTCCGGGCTCTGAGCCCGGCTAACAGGAGACTTCCAGAACTTGCCTGGCTCTATTTCAGAGTTACTACTGACCTACGACTCCCTTTATGGATCTCATTTCCCTTCCTTGCGAACGAGAGTATCTAAGGTGATCGTGTTTTATCTGTTTAAGCTTCATACAGTGGTCTGTGGGAGGGAGCAGGTGACTTACCTCTTTGGTTTCAAAACTCAGAGGATGAGAGCAATTTCGTACAGCGAACTGCATTGTGGGGTTGACTTCGATCATGGGTGTCTGGACCCTGAGCTGATGTAACATGGCAGGCAATGAGGCTTACTGGAGGGAGTATAGTAATGTGTTATGAAGTGATATTAACCCGTAAAATAGCCAAGATCTTAACATCAGACGAAAGGGAAACTATTTATCACCCACCCTGCCAATCAAAAGACCTAAGACTTGGCAAATCTATTTTTTTAAAAGATTTTATTTATTTATTTGACACACAGAGAGATCACAAGTAGGCAGAGAGGCAGGCAGAGAGAGGGGCAAGCAGGCTCCCCGATGAGCAGGAAGCCCGATGTGGGGCTCGATCCCAGGACCCTGAGATCATGACCTGAGCTGAAGGCAGAGGTTTAATCCACTAAGCCACCCAGGCGCCCAGTGGCAAACCTATTTTCATGTAGTTGTATTTCCACTCTGGGGAGTGGTAATAATACAGCTGCCGGCATGCTGGAAGGTTACCCTGTCCGTTTGGATGGTATTGAACATGCTTAACAGTTTCGAGAATGCTAACTCACCTGCTTCATTTCCCACCTTCCTTCGGCACCTCTGGGCCCCCCAGAGAGCCCACATCTGATAGCCCAGGGTGATCGCCAAGCCTAGAATACTGAAACACACTTTGGACCTTTTCCCATTAATTAAAATTATCATCCTGGTAATAATTACTTACCCAGATCACAGGGGTTAGAAACGAGAATCTTTGTTTTACTGTGCAGCCAGAGGGTTTTCTAAAAACCGAGTTAAGATCTTATGAAAGTCGTTTGAGCTACTTGAATAAACAAGCTTTGTTTAGGATGAATGAAGGGTTTCTTGTAATCAGGAGAGCATGTTACCTGTTGCCTAAAGTCAGCATGATCTTTTCAGAAGCACTCCATCAACCTCTGTGGACATTAAGAAAGAACCTGAAATTAAAAAAAAATAAAAATAAAAAAATTTCCGTACTAAAGATCTTCTGTTTGAACAGCACATGACACTTTTCTATGGACTTTGATTTTTCCTTTTAAATGGGATCTTCAAAACAGCCTGTAAAATTACCACTGTAACTGACAGCACCCTTGCTGGGAGCAGGTTGAACGTCCCCAGGGGGTGTGGCCGTGAGCGTGGGGGCGTGGCCGTGAGGGCGGGGGCGTGGCCGTGAGCGTGGGGGCGTGGCCGTGAGGGCGGGGGCGTGGCCGTGAGCGTGGGGGCGTGGCCACTGCTGTCCACGCTCAGACAGAATGTCCACTTTGGTCAGAGGATGGGGTTTTCCCTTCCCAGCCCCACCACCCCAACATGACCCAAGCCCCGTGCTTCTGCTCCCCGTGTTTGCTTGTGTCTGGGTGCGGTGACATCTCAGGAGGTTCCCCACTCAAGGCAAGCGCAGAATGGAGAGGTCTGTGTGCTGCAGTGGAGTTAGGACTCATCTCCAGCCCCCCTCATCCTTCCTCCTTCTAATCTCAGCGCCCCCTTCTTCCTCCGGATCCCCTCTCCTCCAATCTCTTTTCTAGTTGTTGGGATCGACAAAGCCACTTTACAAGTAGGCATCTGGAATCTTCTGTCTCAAATGTATGTCTTTTCAATCTTTATTCCCTCCTCCCTGTGGTTCCTCTGTAGGCAGGCTTGCTGCCCTTTTGCCCGTGCCCCTTCCACCTGCGGGGACAACGGGCATCATAGCAGGGCGTGCAACAGCCATTTTGCTACTGTGATGTGACAAGCCCTGACGATGACAGCAATGGACGATGGAACGGTCTTGGGCTCTCTGATACAACCAGGTCACCCCACGAGTCCTGGGCTCCCCACCTCCACAGCCCTTGTTGTGGGAGTCAGACAACACTTGTTTGTTTAAGCTAACTCTCACAAACTGTTCTGCTCATTCTGCCAAATCCTTCCCGATACACTAGACATGGCTCTTTCTTATTTCCATCACTGTTTTAACCCTACTCAAATGCACACGTGATTCCTCAACTAGAGGGGGACAAGACAGCCAGAGGCAGTTTCTCCTGGGCTCCAGAATTCTCAGCACTGAAGGGCACAGCCAGGAGAGACGAAAAGGAGGGTCCCTTTCCCTCCTATGTCAGGGGCTCCAACTTCACTCCCCAGCTCCCTCGAGCCCATGGCAATGACTCATCTTTGTGTCTCTTCTTCTGTCTCCCATGTGCATGTGAATTCAGGGCACTGACCATCAGGGGAAATAGCATCGTCTTGTTCTATCCCTTTGTCGTGAGGAGTCTAACGAGGTCACACAGGCGATTGGGTTATCTCCTGCCCCTGACCTGTCAGGATGGGAAGAGTCTGATCTGATTATCATTTCATAAAGCAGGCTCTGCAGGGTGACAATACAATCATCTCCCTTTTTGTTCATGAAAGGGCTTTCCTATTTTGGTTTGGCTATAAAATTCAAGAGTCATCTCTGGACCTTTCACAGAATCTGGGACCTTGAACTTCGAAACGTTTTTGCTGCACTCTGCACTATTGGAGAAAACCTCTTCCAAGCGGTCCCAGTGTTGGAGAAAACCTCTTCCAAGTGGTCCCAGTCTAGGGGCTCCTATTCTGTACTTACTCAAATAGAAATCAAATACCCCGGATTCACAAAACCTGACCCAGAGTTGAGGACAGGATCTCGGGAACGAGACACACAGCTGCTGCCGCCGTGTCAGTCATCGCTGTGGATATCCTGATTTCTGCCAGGATCCAGTTCATGATCCTGACAAGGTTTAGGCAAATGTGCCTGTGAATTGAAGAAATACAGTTGAACTGATGATGTAGGAGTTCAAACACATGTTTAAAATTACTCAGAGTCTTCTGTCCAAGCTCTACACTTCTTTTTATTATGCAGAAAAACAAACACAACGGATGCCGCTTACAAAGGCACCGACACAGTATAAATTCTTCAACAGCTTAAATCAGTCGAGTCCCGAGTTCCCTCTCCACCACCTCTAGCTTATGACTTTTCCTTCTGGCAATATTGATGAGACGGCTGAACGACCTGACTGAATTTAGTGCTGATGAGAATTATTATCTCGAGTCCAGCCTCTGAAGAGGAGGGAAAGGGGACGCTGTGTGGACAGGCTGAGTTTCTTGTAATGACTCGGTCTACCTGCAAGAGTGTACATTGGACATGGGGACTAGGAACCTGCCTGGTGTCCAAGGCTCTGCTCCTTTAATTCTCTGTCATTGCAAACATCTTGATTTTATGATATTGTCTGAGTGTGCGAAAATCTTACAAATAACTCTAGTGTAAAAAACCAGCTCTCACTAAGGTCTTCGAGAAAGGCGACCTCTCTCCTTCTCTCCCAGAGATTCGGGAAGCAAGAACAACCACAGGTATTGGGATTCAGATGGAGCTGGGTTCCAAATCTTGCCCTGTCAGCGTCCTGCTGTGTGCCCTCAGGCAAGTGACTAGACCTCTCTGGGCCTCGATGGTAATGTCTGTAAAATGGGGCACATGAGAGCATCTGGTGGGCTTAGTCTAATGGATTCAGTGAGGCATCTTGTTTAAAGATCCCGGGGCAGGCCAGCTGGCTCCTGCGTGTCCCTCGGCTCCCTCCAAATTCGGTCTGCTGCCAGGAAAATCCAATGCTTTAGTCCTGAAGTCCAAATGAATTAAACTAGAAGAGATTAAAATTTTAGAACCCGGAAGGGGCTTTGACATTGGGGCTAGACAGTCATTTTACAGATACAAGAAAAGGAGAGCCCATGTGGACGAGTGACCTGCTCCAAGTCACGGGACCAGGGAGCAGCAGCGCTGGCCTGAGCCTGTAGGTCTAAATGGTCCTGAGCCTGCGGATTTGGTTCAATCACAGAAAAGTCCCTGACATGGCTTAAATGATAACGTGTAGTATCTCAAATAACAAGGGAGCATCTCCAAGGTTAATACATCATGTAGCTCGGTGATAGTAATGAAAGCCATGTTCCCTCTATCTTCTGGTCATGCCATCCATCTATCAACAGTGTCATCAGACCTAGCTCAGGTTCAATGAGTTGGGTCCACTCCGAGCAGGGGCGCCAGGGGAAGGCTAATCTCGGTGTGTGTCGTCCTAAAATAGAACAGAACGGCTGCTCTTGAGACACACAGGGAAGCTGGAGGGTCTGGAAGGGACGACACGAATCTTAAGAGATCAGGGAAAGTGAGGTCACTCACTTCTGCCTCCGGTCCCTGACACACAGAAAGCCGTATTGGGACTGAAGTTTAAAAAATAATAATAATGGTGCATCAGGAGGTCCACACCAAGCAAAAGAAACTTCGAGTATCGGTGACTATCAGACTAAGTAGACTTCAGAGCAAGAGCTGTTATCGGGAGGACGAGGGACGTTATGACGAAAGGTCGATTCTACGAGAAGTCACCGTCATCCTCAATGTGCGTGCTCCCAAGCCCAGGACACCGACTCCCCAAGGCATCACGGCTGGCTGCTGTGTTACTTAAAAACTCAGCCCCGGACACTTTATCCAGGAGAGCACCTGCATCTCTCCCAGCCTCCGCGATCCCGCCAGCGGCACAGGGGTAGTGACAACCGGACAACACAATCTGTTTGTACTTTTCTCCCTCCTCGTGCTCGCGCAGCAGCAAGTGCCTACGGAGTGCGATTAATAATATTCGTGTATTCTATGTCTGTCCGATGTAAGGAAAATAACACACGGCAACACCGAAAAACAGGACAAAACATCCCTACTTAGTGAGTCCGGAACAACACCGGGGATGAACACCCAAGGCTGTGTGCCCCTGACCGCCCCTCTGACTCTTCCTTCACCTCCAGGGGATACAGACAGTCGGGGGTTGTGACTCTCTCTCCTCTCAAGACAGGGAGGCATTGCACATCGGCGATCCTTTTAAACGTTGGCGTGGTTGGTCATATGATTTTGTTGGTAAGAGGAATGTGGGTGGGGATGGTGTTGGGTACCATGGTGGTGGGGAAGCTCTAACCAGGGCATTCTCTGCCATGTTCTCCGCTCCATCTCCGGGGTTCTGGAGAGGAAGGCAATGAATGGCGCACAGCGCTCAGCTAACACGCAGTGGACATGAAGCCAGAGTGGGAAGCTTTGTTCTGGTACATTATGGAGATGACCAGGTTGTTTCTTGTCACAGCATCACCTAGCCTGTCCTGGGTAATAAGCCAGCACGTTGTGACAAGGGGAGTTTTGTCTTCTGGGTTTGCCATACACACGGCTACAAACCCAGGTGCTCGAAGCAACACACATTTACGATGGCACGTTTTTGTGTATTCAGGAGTCTGGGGGGCTTGGGTTGAACCCAGAGCGGAAGGTTGTGGGGGGGACAGTTCACACTCTGTTCCTGTCCAGACCTGGTGCTTCAAGCAGACGGGCTCCCAGACAGACCAGGCTAAGGCATAAGGCTGGGCATTTGCGTGTCCATCGTAACAGCTGATGGCGCAGACAAAAGCTGCCCAAGTCTCATTCAGGGAAGCTGGGCAAGCGTCCCTTGTGTGGACGGTAATGTCCGCAGAGGCTGACTTCAAGATGGGCGTCAAGCCCAGAGAAGAAACTGCTTTGGATTGCTTTCCTGCACTGCTCAGTGGGAGTGATAAATCAACATTTTTCCTTTCCTTCAAGGTAGAAAAACCTAGCTGACAAGACCTGACACAGAGGGGTGACCTTGGAAGGGAGAGTCAACGCAGGTCATCAAGATGCATGTTGCAAATGCCAGGTGTGGTTTCTAGGCACTTCTTAGTGCAAATGATTCCAGTGATGGGATTGCAGATGTGGGCTGTGAAGGAAGACTGTCTCTGAATCCCAGCTCTACCACATGCAACCAACCACTGTGACCTTGGGCTACTTACGGAACCTCCTTACGTCTTTGTTCCTTGTGTGTAAAACGGATATCATGAGAGCACATGCACACAGGTGTCTGCAAAGACCGACTTCACCCAAATATTATGTTCGGAACAGTGTTGTACTTGAAACAGATGCTTGGTAAAAATTCCCATTGGGTGATTTCACTTGGCGTTTCTCAATGTGGATTCCCTCATTGGTAAAATGGGCCACAATACTATGTAAATACACAAGATTCGTCCATTTGACAATTGTCTACTTGCAGTACACACTGAGTTGTTGAGAATTCTGGGGCGGGGGAGGGGTAGGACATACAAAGCCATCAGTGGTGGGCTTACATTTTGGATGGGAAGAAAGGCAGGTAGAGGTACTGAAGACAGATTATATGCAAGGAACCAAATAAACAGGATAATGGGCCTAGTCAAGTCAATGCCCTGTAAATAGGGGCTCCACTGTCTGTATCTAAATTCCCTAACCTTCTGAAAGGGACAATTTAAAAAAGAGCGATCCCAAAGAGCAAAATGGATTAATAGATATAAAGCCAGCTCCTAAGGGATAGATGGGCTGGGGGACACGGGGAAGGAGTGGGGGTGGGCGCAGCGAGAAGAGGCCAGAGGAGCCTTCTCTGGGTCAGTCACTCCCTGGGAGAGACCTCCCAGATTACTCCCCTGTCCTAGTTGATCTGGGATCTGCATTTGGCTCTCCAACGGGGAGGCTGATATTCTCCGTGGAGAGAAAAGAAATCATGAGTGTGGGAACCACAAATCACAAACCTCCAGATGGGCAGCAGGTCAGGAAGGAAGAGTAAAGCAGGCCCCCATACCTCAGTCAGGAAGAGTGGGATCTATTTTATTTTTAACTGATCTGGAGAGGCCATACATATTTCCTAAGATGAAAACAAAAAAATTCTCCAGCCCTTTGGGCCTCAAAAACAAGATCCCAGTCCCTACAGGAGGTCACAGTCAGGTCCCCTACCTCCCTACTTCTCCCCTGGGGTCCGTCTGCGGCAGCCCCTGAAGTAGACAACAGGGGAATTTAGCATCACTCGTTCAAGAACATAATTCTCTACTGTCATCGAAAACTCCAAGAATCACTATTTTACAGATCACCTTTTGGGTTGGGACGTTTTCTTAGCTGCATTCTACTTCTCCTGGCCCTCGAGTGGAATTACTTTTTCTCCCATCTCATCCGTCCTGTCCCCTTGCCCAGGAAACCGCGGTTTCCAAGCGCAGGTGTGGCCTCACCAAATTGTAGTGTGCTTACACACGCGCGCACACACACACACACACACACACACCCGCAGAGCTCAGAGAAAGCTTCTGCCACCCTCCACTCAAAGGCCTGAGAACCGTCTTCGAACCTTCCAAGGCTATGCCGCGGAGAGCTAAGGCCAGAAGAAGGTAAGTACAAATTAGGGGTAAAGGAACCAGTTCCCGTGGGGTCTGCTGGAACCGCCCAGCATCCGTTCCCTCTTTTTCTCGTGCAGCCCTAGGAATAATCCCAGTCTAGAGGAATAACCCGGGCTGGAGGGCTCTGCTTCTCCACTTTCACCTCGCGTGGGGCTGGGCGGGGACTGGGCGCAGGTGGGTGGGGAAGGATCTGGGACCCTGGCCAAGCCGGGCCGGCCCAGGGAGCAGGTGGGCGGGGCCGGGGCTGAGATCTGGGCGGGGCCGGGGCTGGGATCTGGGCGGGGTAGGGGGCGGGGAAGGGGGCGGGGCGAAGGTAGGCGGAGCTGGGTCGGGAAGCTGGGCGGCCCGAGGGGCTGGAGGAAAGTTGCGGGGATCCGAGCGCCTGCAGCCGGCGGAGCGGGAGCCGCCGAGTGAGGACCCCCCGCAGGTACAGGGCGGGCGCTGTGAACCCGGGGCCGCGGGGCTCACACTCTGCGGGGAGGTGTGGGGCGCTGAGCCCGGTGCTGGCGCGCGGCCGGGCACAGGTAAGGCCGGAGTGGGCGTCTGTCGCGAGGACTCTCTGGAGGGCGCGGCAGCTTGAACTTGGGGTTTGTTGGGGAAATCTGGCGGGGGCGCTGAAGCCACCAGAAGTGCCTCTGCGGAGCTCAGGGCGGACCGTTCCCTGGATGGGAAGACCCGTGGGCAGCCACGTAGGGGACTGGGACAAATTTGTCTGTTGCAGGACCTTCAGCACCCTTGCAAGGAACCATGTGGAGGACCTGGAACCAGACTAGGCTCAGTTCCCAGGAGCGAGGAGGGAGCATGGCTGAGGGGAAGCGTTTAGTGTCCCCCACGGCGGGTTTCCATGGGGTCTACTCCCACTCCACACTGAACACACTGTGGCATTTAGGATCCAGGAAGTGGGGCAGGTTATGTGAACCCTTATCCACAAACACGGGCTCCCATCCTGGCCCCCCATCCATAACCTCAGCTTGTCTAATTGGGACTGGGAGTCCTGGGGGAGGGCCTGGCTTTTTGCACCTGTTCTTGGATCACGTAAGAAGGCTCGCTCGCTAGGCAGCTAACAGAAACTCCCACTTGGCAGAAATCTGGGACCCCGCCACACACCCCAGATTCAGTCTGATGTAATTTGGGGGGTTGCGGTAGAGATTGTAGGGCTCAAAGACGCTGGTGTCTGGGCAAGCAGGTGTGAGCCTATCTTGTAGGACAGGGTTTCCTAGAAGTCCCATACCTGAGGCCGTCCCCTCGGTCCCCCTGCACGGCGAGAATGAACATTTTGGAGTTGAGGGGACTTAATGGGCATGTTGGGGACAAAGCACAGTGCCCGGAGTGTTCCAGAGGCCAGGTGGCCTTATGACTTGCTATTTTTATTCTGTGCAGGGGGGGTTGGGGTCACTGCGCTGACACGATGGGAGGGGTGGGAGAGGTGGTTCCGGAGCCCCAGGAGCAGCAGGCAGAAAGCGGTGTTGGCTCAGCCCCCACCCCACCCCACCCACCCCACCCCGGGGGGTGGGCAGTGCCTGTGTCCACAGCTGATGCCAGGGTCCTGGTCTGCGGGTCAGGGAGGACAAAATGAGAGAATACCTCTTTCTTGACAGTACGCAGGGGTGAGGGTCTGCCGGACCTTATGGATTAAACTGCCCACAGGTTGCACACATCTCTGCGTCTTTCCTGTGGGGCCACCAGTTCCACCCCGGCCTCTGGACCCATTGGTGGTCAAAAGCCAAATTCACCTTCGTGGATTCTCTTCTTCCTGAAACTGTTTAAGCTGGGCTTGGAGCACTTTGGTAGGACACGAGGACGCTCTGCCAACCAATATTGAAAAGTTGCATTCGCTTCTTAGAAACGTGCATCCACAGCCTGGAATTCCAGAGAAATCCACCCTTCTTACCAGTTTTCCTGACAGCTCAATACACTCTTTTGTCTCCGGTAGTGTTTCCTAAAGTCTGTAACGGTGCCCCTCTCTACACACTCCAGAAAAACAAGGCCCCACATATGCAGATGTGTGATGGCCTGTAGGGGGTTATCTTTCTTGTCTGTTTCATTTGAGTACATGTGTGTGCCTGGATTAAGCACAGAGTGAATCTCCCATCTCCTTCTCTGTTGGCTTCGACTATCAGTCTAGTCTTTAGGATTAGATACAGGATTCAGACTCTGTGTGTGTGTGTGTGTGTGTGTGTGCGCGTGCACACACACATTCACTTGTGTGTGATTGTGTGATGTCTTTATGTTTTTTATTTTATAGAAACATTGCCTAAACTGAAGTTCGTCTAGAGGTGGGCCAAAGAACCAGCAATCTGGCACAACACTCAAGAAAAAACTGATTATGCTGGATTTATTAAGAGATGGAGTTATTTTGTCCTTTATGGGAGATTTAAGATACTTTTCAGGAGTACTTTTGATGCCATACTCGCAGACTTTAGAAATTGAGCCCCACATCATATGAGAAGGATGGCTTTTAACAAGCTGTTCAGACAAAGTGGAGCTTATCCTGTCTGCATAATTTATCCTCTGTTAAGCAGGCTTCTCCATATACCTTGTTAAAAAAAAAACAAAAACTAATTTGCCAAGGTCAGGGGGAAAACAGATCTCGTATTTCCTACTCGAAAGAGGCACTGCACAACTGGGTGAACACTTAACGTATAAAACCATCCTTGTTTTAGAAAATTCTTTCTTTGTAACTGTCCTATCCTCCCCTCCCACTCAAAAATGCAAATGGCTATTCTTGTTCAAGGAGACTGTATAGAAAAAAGAGAAACACCTTTCGGGAGACTCTGTTTTAAGTCAACTGGGAGGCCAGATCTGAGAAAGCACTTGCAGAATTGCAGCAAATCATGCCCAGTGCAGTTAGCACACGGGAGCTGGTTCGGAATGCACGAGGAGCGGAAGTAGTGCTAAGTTCTCTCAGCTCCTGGAACGATATGGGATTTATTGAGAACCAAACCTTGCAAACATATCCAGAAAGGCATATCGTGAAAAACGAAATCGTCCTTGTGCGTTTCTATGTCTAGCCTTGCTCCAAAGGGGGAGCCATTTTAAACTCTTTATCGGTTTTGTTTTTTTATTTCCTTTGGTGATTATTTCCTCGTAGCGCTGTTTGCTCATGGACCGACTGTAAGTCGGTAAATGCCCCCCGCTCTTCCCTGACTGCACCCACATATCGCGGGCAGAGCAGCGTGCCCCGCTTAAAGGAAAATAGAGCTCCCAGCCACCCTTGCAGCTAAGGGTGGTCACATGACATGGATCGGCCCAATGGGAAGCCAAGGAAGGCCGCGGGGGCGGGGCTTCTTCCACGGCCAAGGCCGGATATCCAAGATGGCGGCACAGGGGACCCGCGGGCCGTGCGGAAGCCTCCTGTCAACGCCACAGCGGGTGAGCCGCCGGCGCCTTCCCCGCGGGTTCTCTACCCTCTGCTGGAGGCTTAGGTGGACGACTTCAGGCACCTGCCGAGTCCGTGGTCGCTCAGCCTGCGTGAGTGTAAAGATTCCTTCCTCCTCAGAGCGAGTCTCCCTTCCCTCTGGGTGCCCTGGCCATCCCTGAATTAATTTTTGTTTTAGTGTTTTTAAGATTTTATTTATTTATCTGACACAGATCACCAGCAGGCAGAGAGGCAGGCAGCGTTCGGGGGGGGGGGGGAGGGCAGGGAGCAGGCTCCCCGCTGAGCAGAGAGCCCGATGCGGGGCTCGAACCCAGGACCCTGGGATCCTGACCTGACCGAAGGCAGCGGCTTTAACCCACTGAGCCACCCGGGCGGCCCCTCCTGAATTAATTTCTGTGACCCGCTCCCCGACTTAAATATAGACTTTGGAGACACCCGCGCGGTGCCCGACGTTGGTGAGGAGCTGCCGAAGCGGGATCTCTCCGGCGTGGCTGGGGGGAATGGGAGATGCTGCCGCCGGTCTGCAGAGAGCTGGCAGCTCCTTAGACATTCAGACGCACTCGCCAGGCCGGCCAGCTCACGGCCTTCCCAGGCATGCGTCGCAGATGCGCACGCACGTCCCCGCTCAGCCCTGCGCGGGGGTCTCGGTCGCAGCGTCCTGGGCAGCAGCCCCCAAGCCGGGAACGAGCCTCGCGTCCTCTCCCCGGCGAGTGGTTAAACGTGTGGAGCCTCTCCCCGCCACGGGGCACGGGACCTCGCTGCCTCTTGGAAACTCTGAGCTTAACTTAAAACACAGGTTTCCAGGGGAGTCTCGTTCGTGATGGAGGGTAGACGGACAGACGGATGTGCGCGCGCTTGGATGCGTGGGTTCGTGGCGCTCGCCCATGTCCCAGCTGGTGGCTCACCCCGAGGGCAGGGACGGAGCCTGCTCCAAGCTGGGCCTCACCGCGGCTCCATCACGCTCTCTGAGGACCGGCCCCGTGCAGTGGGGGACCGGAAGGCATCTCAGAGAACGCTGTCGCCGGTGCAACCTCATCTCGCACGCGGGAGCTGGACAGCCACCGTGCCACCTGCTAATGGAAAAAAAGACCGATGGCACGGCCCTGGCTTGGGAGATTAAACGGGGGATGATGGCTTGTCCGGGCGTGCGGCATTTGTCAAGACTCGTCCCCGGGACTTCATAACATGTTCCTAAGCCCTGATGGAACGTTGTGTGGTCAGCGGGTTCCGGGACAAAAGGAGGACCTGCCTGCCAACGTTTATGACTTTCCACATAAGCTTTCAGACAAAATGTGTCTTGCCTTATGCTCGAGGCAGGCTGGGACAGAAGCGTAAGCCTCCTCAAGCCTCCTCGAACGCCCAGAGGAGTTTGCCACGGTCACTAAGAAAGAGAATACAACTTAAATTTCTTGTAAATGAGTCTTTGGGAGGTGTACTAAACCTATTTATAATTGAGGAGAACGGCCTTAAGATTCGTATTTCATTTCCTTCCCTGCAGGTGAAACTCACCCCGAAGTTAAAGGTTTTGTTAGAAGATCCAGTCTGAGCGTTTTACCCTCGGGTCTGGCTGGCTGTGTGTCAGCCAAATGGAGAACATTCTCAAGCTGAGCTAAGGGGTTTAGGGGACATTGCCGAGCCCTGTACTTCACTGGCCTCAGTGCTGGTTGGACTGCTGGCTCCGAAGCCCCGTGTGTAGACAGAACTAGCAAGTGGACGTAGGCACAGCACCCCGTGTACCCGCGTGCGCACCCACAACTTCTTTCTGTCCTTCATTTATCTCTCCGTCCGTCCGTCTGTCGCAAACACGATTCATACCGATACCTCTGATTGCAGTAAATCACCAGCGTTCTTTCTGTGCTTCTCCCCTCTTCTTACTTTTACCTTCTTTTTCTGACATCGAGAAACTCGGCTTTCCTGTTCCGTGTTTCCGTCCTTACTCGTTCCTAGTGTGAGCTGTTTCAGAAGTGCTCCTCGTCTTTAGCCTTAGTCCAGAGGCAGTTTCCAAAGCGACTCAGGCCGGATCTTTTCCTTCTCCTATCCTTCTGTGTGGCTGTGTTGTCCATTGGTAATATGCTTGGGCTCATCAGTGCCATTCACATTCCATTCCAATCTCTTTCATTTCCGCTGTATCCTCCCTGTGATTATTTTGCCCCAGTAAGCAGATGTGTGTGTGTTCTCTTACACCCTCATTCTTCTGCACCAGGGGGGGTCTGTTATAGCTGCTCATGTGTGCACTTAACACGATGTCCTGGAAATGACTCCCAATTCAGTTCCCCATTCCTTCCCCTCATCCTTTTAAATGGATTTTATTTTTTAGAGCAGTTTTAGGTTCACAGCAAAGCTGAGTGGGAGGTACGCAGAGTTCCCATACACCGACCCCTCTACTAGCACCACTCCGCCCCGTCCTCTGCTGTGGCTGCCTAGTCCTTCGCTTGTGGGTGCATCCCAAGTTACTCAACCAGTCCCCTGTATCCGGACATGATTTTATGGTTTCTAATATTTTGCAGCTACAGACGGTGCTATAAGGAGCCAACTTATGTGCATATATTTTATTATATTGAATGGAGTAGCTTCAGATGGCTTTCTAGAAGTGGGACCCCTGGGTTAAGACATAAGTGCATATGCTGTTCACCTAAGAGCTGCCATGCTCCCGACAACCTCGCCAGCAACACGTGTTAGCGTGCTTTGTAATTTTTGTCAGTCCGTTAGCCAAGTCGTGGCATCTCGGTGTTGTTTTAACTTTTACCTAATTATGAGTCTGAACACTTTCTCATCTGTTTGAGAGCCATTTTCATATCTTTTCTTGTGAATTTTCTCCTTACGTGTCACATTGCTATTTCAGTCTGAATTTGAGACTGATATAATTTCAGGAATTATAACTTCTAATTTCAGGAGGAATTGAATTTCTTTTTCAGTGACATGTAATTAGGTTCAGGTTAACCACTGGTATATAAATCTGACAATGCCTTGAGAAACTTCCAGCACGGGGGTGACACATGGTGCGGAGTATGTGCAGTGCCAGGTCCGGGGGTTGTCAGGGTGGAATTGGATTGATCTTTGTGTTGGGAAAGTTTGACAAAGACCCTGGGAGAATTCACTCCTGGATTCCTGTAACAGTGCTTTCCTGGGTCACAGAGGGGCTGCTCAGATCTGCGAGCTCACATGGGACAGGGGATAAGAGAGGACTGAATTCGGGCTACCTGCATATGAATCCCAGGCACCCCGGAAGTAGCTTTGCAGCCTTCGACATGCCACATGACCTCTCTGTGATCAGAGCATATTTGATGGGTCCATGGTTGACTTGAGAAGTAGTATGAGGCTGATCCCAGATAAGGTATGTGGATGGCCAACACCGTAACAGTTGGCGATCCAGCCAATAAAATGTCATGAGCACAGAAGGATAGTGTACTTAGGGCTTTTGTCTCATTCTGGGGAAGATATCCACCCCCTGCCTGGTCATTACAGCTGATTTATCATTTCAGATCCCCTGATGTGCTCTATCTGCTGTTTCCTTAATGCCAGCTACCTACCACTTCGGTAGTTTTGCTTTTTACCATACCAATGATGTGCGATTTTCATGCGTTTCACCAGATGTGCGCCCCATGTATAATTATTTACTTTGTCTTAAAGTCAGTGGCTTTTATAAAACATGTAATTCATCTAAAAAGGAAACTTGACCTCTACCACCATAAGTAGGACACTGGCTTATGAGGAAGACAAGGTGATCATAGCTATAAAGACCACACATAGGACACAACAACAACATGAAATTCAGTCGAATCACCGTTATCTGCAGAAGGGCCTGGATGGAGGCCTGCGTCGCCCTCCATCCGAAGGGGAGGCGTCGCTGCCAGCGACAGGTTAGCCCCAGCTCAGGACTTTCTCCCTGAAGTCCAGACAGGAGGGCGGAAGGAGAACCTGCAGGAGATGATGGTCTCACTCTGTGATTCGGTGGCACTTAGGTCACGTCTCTGCACCACCAGAATCAAATCTAAATTGTCGGGCCTTGGAAAACCCGGCCAACAACGGTTTCATCATCAGAGGTGAGAACCGGTGCAGCGACAGACATTCTTTGCCGGCCTGCCTCAGTGGCCCAAAGTCTCGGCTGCTGACTCCAGAAACCCCGTTCGGTGCTGTGGGGCTTGTGCCCCGTGTGTGTGGGATCCCTAGAAGCCGCTAGAGTACACTTTCCGCCTTACAGGCATTTCTGCCTTGTCCTGTGTGCAAATCCTGGGTTGTTTTTTCTTCCACCCCTGCTTTCCTCCCTTTTCTCCACTCTTTCTCCTCTCCTCTCTGCTTCTCTCGCTGTCTGGTTTTCCGTGTTTTTTTTTTTTTTTTTCCCCCTGAAAAATAGTCCAAGCCCTCACGGAACTCTCAGACTCTATAGAGGGGAAGAGAAGGCAAATGCATAAGTTAACATATTTTTCCCCAGGCCAAAGTGTAACTTTTGAATAAATGAGTCTAGAAATAGAAAGGACTCCATTTCAGTGGTTCTGTTTTAGGAATTAGAGAATGAAATGAAGCAATACTAATGAGATCCCAGAGAAGACAGCAGGATTGTCTTGCTGGATGCTGGATCCAAGTAGACTATCGATTAGCATGACTTAGCCGAGCATGTACTACGGAGGCCTGTGTGGTGGGCTTCAAGGGACATAGACCCTCTGAGTGAAGGACTCTCAGAACAAGCCCCTGAGGAAGTGATGTGGACAGGAAGGGACCTGAGAGAGGAGAGAGGACCATGCAGTCCAGGTGGACAACCCGAGAAGCCTTCCTGGAGGAGGAGACTTGAGTGGATGAGTAGGGCCTGGCTTGATTGAATGCAACTTGGTGATGGCCTGCTGCTTTTCATGGGGCATTTATAAACTGAGATTGGATGTTCCAGTCCCTGGATTTCAGATCGGTCCTATTTTGAAGATTCTGAGATGCTTTTCATCCCTCCCTCTTATTTAATTCTTCTCAGCCTTCAGAAATCCTCAGGATTATGATCCCCATTTTCCAGATGAGCAGACAGAGGCCCAGAAGGGTGAAGTGCTGTTCTCAAGGGAGCAAAGTTAAGGAAAGTGAGTTTGAACCGAGCGTTTTCATCCCCAGAATCTGATCTGTCACCAGTTCTCTGTGCTTGGAGAGGCAGCATCTCCAGGCACGGAAGCTGAAACGCCCATGAACAGGAGCATGGGAGACAGACACACGTTCCTGTATTCATCCAGGGAAATGCTAACCAGCCATGAAAATTAATCAGTGCTGCATGTTTTAGCAGGGATGAGTCTTTAAAATGTAAAATTGAGTATAAAGATTAAAAAGCAAGTTGCCAGAGCATACCTAGAACAAGATATCATTATATCTTGTTTAAAACATGCAAAACAATTTCATACATTTTTATGAATACCTAATTATTTAGTGCACAGTAAAAAAAAAATACACTCGGAAATCATATCATGTCTGTCTCTGGGGAGGGCAGGGGGTGGGTGGGATGAGGTGGGGGTTCCCAGGAACTTCAGCACACCCGTATCTTATTTCCTGAGCTAGTGGGGACAGGGGTGCTGTGTTATTTTCTGCACTGTTTAGCTGCCTGATGTATTTAATAATTAAAATTTGAATCAGGCGGGTGGTCGTCCAGTGGTCAGGTTGGCACATTTTCCTCTAGACTCTAGACAGAAAGCTTTCCCTGATGTGATCGCAGATGGAGATGTACGAACACCTGCTTTGGCCCAGCTTAGTGTGGGACACACGTGACGTCATGTTCCGTTGGCCCACGGAACCAAATCTTGCGTTAGTGGTCCCCACTGCTGGGCTGAGGCTCTCTTAGAGGCCAAGTAGAGTGAGGTCTGTTGTTGGCCCCTGTTTCTGGCTAAATTAGACTGAGTGTGTTCACCCTTCTCAGTTCGAAGAGTCCGTGTTTGAGCTGAATTCGCAGATAACTCGGAGCATAGAATCCAGGAGGAGAGGCCGTACTGAGGCTGGGGGTCGAGCGTGCTGTTCTTCCACGGACATTCCTGTGTGCCTGCAGTGTTCGGGGTCCTGTCCTGGTCCCTGGGGCTCCAGCAGCGTGCAGCAGAAGTGTGAGGCTTGTCCCAGTGGAAACATTCCCTCTGACAAGGGAGACAGCCCCCCTTTTCCAGAAAACAAGTAAGCAAAGTGATAGAGGTAATAATTAGGAACATTACTTAAGCCATTGCCAAAATACATATATGTATTTGCAAAGTTTGATTTGCTTGCAACTAAATAACAGCACACATTAATTAATTAAATGCTATTTATTGAGCACCTACTATGTGCCCACTGCCCTCCTAAGCACCGAGGTTACCGGAGAGATCCCAGGCCTGCCTCTCATTGGTCTGATTTGAGCCAGTGACTTTGACCCAAAGGATGGAATGTTCTGATTGGCTCTGCCTGGTCACATGTCCGTCTATTCTAAGCGGGGTCACGGGCCCACCCCTAGAATATTTGGGCTCCATTCAAAGCACACAGAGTAAACCAAAACAGGGTGGTTTCCCAGAAAGAAAGAAGGAGCCCTTTCACGAGCAGCGGGAGGACACACAGCGAGGGAATACTCCAAAGTGATGTTCAAGCGCCTCCGCCCTCCCGAAGTTCGGCTCAGCCTTCCCTTTGGTCTCGGTCACTATGGGAACGGCCTCGGAGTCAGAACTCACCCCTCCGCCTGCTCCCCACGCTGGGCTGCCGGCTGGATGAGTGTGCTGTGAGCCCAGAGCCTCCAGGAAAGGCGAGCAGCTCCCTTCCCTGGGGTGGCATCAGTTTCCTTGCCGGCTTCCCACTGAGGGCTTTGCCCAGGAAGCCCTCATTCCTGGGCTCACGGCCCCCTTCCTCCATCTCAAAGTGGCCATGGCAGGTGCAGGCCCCGCCAGGCTCCCCGCCTCTTCTGCTTCCGCCTTGGCGCCTCTCTGGCTGACTCTCTTGTCTTGTTTTTCCACTGTTCAGGGTTCATGTGGTTGCGGCCCGCGGGGATGGCCCAGAACAAGCTGCCCGGCTTCAGTCCCTAACCTTCACTGCGTCTGCGGGGTTCCTTCTGGCGTGCCGTGTAGCCTGCTCACTCACAGGTCAGCATGTGAAGCGGGGTGGATGGCTAGGGCTGGAGTGGACATTCAAGGGCATGCAATCCACCCTTGACCTCCGCTCCTGACCTTTCCTGTGGTCATGGGAGCCTGCTGCTAACACACCAGGTGTATTTCCCTCCTCTCTCCCAGAGGGGGCAGAAAACAGCCACCCTGGCACCGTGAGGCTGGCAGTCCGGCTCCTCTGTGAGCTGCTTTCCACAAGGGTGTGAGTGAGGGGCAGCGTGGCCCGCTGCTTAGGACCACGTGGGCCGGAGTCCCAGCACGACACTCCCTACCTCTCCGACTTTTCAGAATCTCTAACTTTGCAGCCTCCATTTCTTCTGCTGCTGTGTGCAGAGCCCCAGGCCTTCCTCTGTGTAAGGCTCCCTGCTAGGCTGCGCGGGTACAGGGGAACCAGGGCTGACAAGTCCCAAGGTGTTTACACTGTAGACAGTCAGGACACGAGCACAGGGAAGAAGGTGATAAGGGATAATAAGCACCAGAATTATCAGCAGGGCTTGGGGATTGAGGAGAGCTGGTCAGAAACCGCGCTCTGGGAAGGAAAGCTTCGCTGACACACCTGAACAAGGGTGAGGAGCCAGCCATGGACAGCCCGAGGGAGAGATTACAGGTGGATGACGCCGGGATGTGTAAAGGCCCTGAGGTCGAGCCCAGCTCAGGCCATCTGTGTGAGGAGGGGACTCCGAAGGAGCCTCAGAGCACAGGAAGTCGCCCAGGAACCTTGCCTCCGATACATGACCAAGTTGCACGGGGCCGCGTGTCTAACTTGAATTAGTTTTCTTGTGTTGTAAATGCCAAAAGAAGCCTGACCCTGGGGAGACGCAGAAACAGCTCCGGCTCTTTCCTGACGCTCCGAGAGGATTTATCAGTTTTCCACATAAATTTCCAAGAAATGCTTTTTCTGCTCACTTTAGAGTTTTTTGTTTTTGTTTTTAACTTCAGTAACAATGCAACACTAGTTTCTGCCCAGTAGATCTGTTAGATGTTTCTCACTGAATTCATTGGTAGGTAGCTGGCTCAGGTGACCTGTTGCACATGTTATAGTCTTGTAGTTTCTTTGCAGCGACCTTGCGCAGTAAACAGCTCTTAAAAAACGCAAAGGGTCAGCCCTAATCAGGCATCCAGGGTGCATTTTGTGATTTCGTCCCACCTGGAGGGGTGTCATTTGGTGACACTACCCTTGGAGCTCTTTCTCTCTGGTAATTCTGTTTTAAAAATGCTTCTGTCCTGTTTTAGGTCGACTACCACTCGCTGTCATTTAGACCGATGACTTCGGAGATCACTTAACGAGAGAAAGGAAGAAGATAATGTATTACATACCATTATAATTTATAATCCGTAATTAGAGACTGAGATATTTTAATTATGCAGACGTGCGTGGTTTTTTTTTTTTTTTATCCACACGGTCCAGCTCCATAAGGCTTTTTGCTAATATTTATCCCACCCCCTTCTTTGCTCTCTTTACCTTTTATTCCCAGCACCAGAGCTGATTATCTGTATTTGCGTCTGTCATTCTGATTATGTGCTTGTCACAGAGGGTCGCAGACGTGTTGTTCCTGCACCCCAACACAGGACTGGCGGCTTGCTAGGGCTCATTAAATATTTGTTGAATAGATTTAAATTTGAAATACTAAATTAAAAATCTGCCACCAACCTGCAGGGTCCTTCGCAGTGATTTTTTGTTCTTATCATGGCTATATACTTGCAGTCATACTTAATAAATTCATTGCAGCTTTCCTTCTAAATGGGAATAAAATCTTCTATACAGTCCTCGGGCTCCACTAGTTTAGCTTAAGGGACTTTCTGCCTGCCCTCGGGCTTAGGGCGCCAGGATCAATGGTGGGAGCTGTTTCACTGGAGGAAAGGGTTTCACTGAGCCAGCAAAGTGACCATTTGGATTGCTTGAGCTCTGATTTAATGCTGATCTGAGTGCTGGAAATTTGGCGTGGACATACATAAAGTAGAAAGGCCAATTTCTTTCTCTGTAGATTTGAGAAGGATTTGATTTTGAACAGATGAGTCATGGAAGATGGTGAGGAAACTCAAACTCAGGAACTTCTCTAAAACCTCACCACCCTCTCTGGCCATCTCTCGCAGCCTCCTGGACCCTCTGGGGCTCCGTGAATCCCCAGGCTTGTTCATGACGGTTTGTGATTCTTCTTCCCTCCGCCCGAATGCTGATTCCGTGGTTTCTCCACCTCAGAGAGGTCCAAGCCCCAGCATCCTCTCTTTCTAAGAGCCTTCTCTTCCATCCCAAGGAGGTCCCATCTGAAACAGGCTCTCCCATGACCCAGCTTCATTTTTTCCCTTGCATTCATCACTCCCTGGGGTGGTTTGATTTCTTGCTTATTTAGCATCGGTGATACCCATTAGAATGTGAGCTTTGTGCAGGAAGGGACGGCGCCTGAATTCCTCACCTTTACCCAGGGCTAAGAACAGGGTTTAATATATAAATATCTGTGGGACAAACACCCCTTCAGCTTTGTGATAGAAAGTAGTACTGGGCGAATTGACAAACCCTGCCGCGTTTGAGGGGTTGCGAGTCAGAACCCCCATTCCTTGTCCCACCTGTGGGACTCCCGTTTTTCATACTTATTCATCACTCATGTGAAGATTTCAGGAAGGAAAGTGTTAGCTGTGGGATGGACCGATTTGTTAGTGCCTCTCTTAGCAGGTGGATGACATGGGAGATCTTGCTGTGGACGTGGATCTCCTTGTTAGAGACTTTCCTTTAGGACCAATGCAGAAGAAATGGTTAGCAATGGAAGACTCTGACTCCTGGGAGTTCATCTCTCTGGACTGTCTTCTTCCCCAGACTCTGAAATCCCAGGATCCTTCAGTCCAGCAGAGAAGATGACACAGATTAACATATGAGCCTTAGACCTAGTTCAGCCAAACCGTGGTGGCTGAGGGCTGGGGACTGGTCCGTGACTCTCTTCCATGACTTGAAAGCCATCTTCTGGTTCCACTCACCAGGGCTTAGATTTTGGACATAACACGATTTCTTTGGGCCTCAGTTTCTGCATTTTCCTATACCAAGGGTTGGTGGAACCAATTTAGAGACACCAAAAATGGGCCACTTGCTTCTTTTGGTAGAGTTCCGAGGGGGCTGGATGAAGGGTATGTGGTAGAAGGTGTGAACCCGAGCCAAGCAGAGCCTCTTGTGAACAGCTTTCCAACACCAGGACATCAGAGTGCTGATAACTGGCCCGTTACACACAGAGGAGGCTGTTCACCTGCAAAATGCTGTGGTTCTCAGGGTAGGTTCCAGGGACCCCTGGGGTTCCTAGCACTCCAATCATCACCATCAGCAGCAGCGTGTTGTCATTAGCTTTCCCACTTTCATTCTTCATGTGCATGTGGCGGGATTTCCCGGAAGCTGCATCGTCTGAGATGTTGCAAGAGATTGAATGCAGAAACTGATGTGAAAGTCCAGTTGTCTTAAGTCAGACATTCAGAGATTTGCAAAAATGCAAAACTGTGTCCCTCCTCTCACGCATTTTTTTAATAGTTATTTTTCATAAATATGTCATTTATGTTGGCATCTCATGAGCTTATTGTTGTTACTTTTTAATGAGTTCTTTTTTAATTGTAAAAAAAAAAAACTTCAATAACTTTTTAAACTTAAATTCCAGTGAGACACACAGGAATTCTCCACTATTTGGCTTATTTTTAGGGTTTGTGTGGTGTACACCTGAGTTCAGCTCATCTCGAAATAGTTTTTTTCTTTCCTTGCCTAGAAACAGAGAGCAGCTGGTCCGAAAGGTCACAGTAAATCAAGAATGCTTTGTGATTTGTCAGTTCAGTGAATCTGAGCAGTTTCTTCCCAGGGTTCAACCTGAAGGTGGGACAGAGGTAGCCTCTGTCATTAAGGAAGTTCTGTGAGGTAGTCTTGTATGGCTTCCTAGAGCAGCTTCTCCTCCAGACCCACCTGTCCCCTTCCTCTGGCCTAGTCTTACCTCATTTTGCAGTGGTTGCAGGTTTGAAAGGGTCAGCTTGTATACCTTTGTGCACACTCGTCAGTTATAATTCTGTGCTGGAATGGAGGGAAAAAGGAGAACATTTGTGGCTTAATGAGAAATGAGATTGTGCAGATATTCCTAATGCTACTGACAGCGTCAATTCAATAACTCAATTTTGGTGGTTTCCTGTTAGAGGGAAGAACAGCCATAGGAGTTAGATTCCATTTTACAGTGCAGCCGGGCCGGCTTGCACAGCTGAAGTCATAGGATCAGATAAAGCATTTCCATCACGGAGCTGGCTAATAAAGCCCCTAATAGGATTTGCTGACCGTAAGAACCACGGACCAGGGAGCAGCAGCAAGATTCTATTTATTTGTCATTTGCATGTAAATTTCATATGTAATGGATATTGTGTCAGAAATTTTAGCGCAATTAGATAGAACAGAATACAGTATGATATTTGAGCTCAGATATAAAAAAAGACAGCCTGTTTGTATATGCGCATGGGAAAACTCCAGCTCATTCTTGATTTCTTTAAGAAATTCAATGGCAGATCCTGACTCTGTGATCAGAGCGGTTAAGCTTGGCTGGCTAAAAATACAGCAGTCACTCCAAGGCTGGGAGGTGGGGAATGAACTCAGTGGAGAAAAAACATCCAAGTCTTGCCTTATTAATAGCTCGTAGAATGCAGTGTCAATGTGTACTTTACCAGCGACGCCTCCAACAACTATAAAAAGTACTCCGTGGCTGAAGGACAGATATTTTCGGAGGTAATTATAGCTAGTCATAGATTAGAGAAACATTGTTCTTTGCTTTTTTTAATTCTAAAGGAAATGAACTGACACAATGAAATCAAAAGATCAGGATTCAAGTATGTGGCTGTCGATAGGTTACATAACTAGTTACATAAGTAGTGTTGGGACGAAGGAGGGGCGAGCAGCTCCTTTAAAAACAATTCATCACACTCTGTGCCCTTTGTTGGTAACAACTGTGTGTTTGTTGTGGGTGAGCTACTCGTGGTGATGTCGGAGGAAGAGATGAGTGAGAGCCTCCCTCTTAGACCAGCGTAAAAGCTCGAACCCCTTCTTTGTAACTGTGTGTTTAAATCTCTTCCTCTCCCTCCGCCAGTTACCAGATTGTGGATTGCCTTAGAATCAGTTTCAGTGAGTGTAACAGATATCTGATCTACTGAGTGTAGAGATACCCGATCTTCTTTTTAATTTCAGATGATGAGATCTCAGGCTGTTGAGGTATTTCCGCCCAATACCTACTACTACTACTGTCAGAAATGCTTCCACTGCAAGGAGCAGAGAACTCTGGTAACTGAACCCACTTGAGACAGTGTTTTGTTTTGCTTACTTAGCAAGATGTCTGGATCTCGGCCGCTGTTGGCATCTATTTGGTTTTTCAGAAACATGAGGCCTGCATGCCGTTTGATTGGCTCTGACTTTCCCTCATGGTCACAGGATGGTTGCCTAATTCCAAGCCTCACAGCCATATTCAAGGCAGGACACAGTGTGGAAGGAGTAAAAAACCAGGGATGCTTGTCTCTTTTATCAGGACCATCAAGCAATTCCAGAAGCCCCAGCCCCTCCCTGGTTCTGTCTCATTGCTGAGGGCTCTTTGACACTGGGTACCCGGAAAAATGAGCATTAACTTTCCCTTCTGCCTCTGGGGCTCATTCACTGGCAAATCCAGCGAACCCTGACTGGCCACAGAGCTCCTCCTGCCCGGCAGTGTTAAGGGCTTGGAACTGCAGTCATGACCATGACGAACACGGTTCTCAGTGTTAGAGGAATCACAGCATCTTGAGGGAAGGGGTATTAAATAGTCAATTAACAGATGAGGTGCAGAACTACTGTTTGCCATTAAGTGCTTGCTGGCCCAAGAAAGGGGGACCAGAGTTGTGTGGACCCATGGAAGGCTTCCTGGACGGACTGTTAGAGGATGAACCCAAGTGAATGGAGTGAAGGGAATGAAATGACCATTTTCAGAAGGAGAGTGTGGACAGAGAGAACTGTGTGGCCAGTGGGGGCCCGGCCCAAGTGCAGCAGGGAGGAGCTCCTGTTCCCATAGCTCAGAACGTCGCTGTTGTCCCAGAGCACCTGCCCGGGCCGCTGTGTGTGCTGGGTTTGAATTGTCGTTTTGGGGCCCACGAATCACCTTCGCTGGCTCTTCTCTCCTTCTGTTGATAACTGTCAACTCTTGATGTGCGGAGGGTTGGGTCCTGCAGGATCCTCGTGGCCTATAGCTTTGCTTGGACACGGGGGGTTCTCCACTCTCCCCTGGGCATGTCTTGGGAAACTGTGAAAGGTAGGAGAGTCACACCGTTGTTGTTTCCCCCCGTTCGTGTCCGACAGCTGGCTGGAGTCTGCCCACGAAAGCATCAAAGACAGACACCACATGATCTCGCTCCTATGTGGAATTGAAGAAACAAAACCGACGAACGTAGGGCAGGGAACGGAAAAATAAAATAAAATGAAAACAGAGAAGGAGGCAAACCATAAGAGACTCAATGATAGGAAACAAACTGAGGGTTGCTGGAGGAGAAGGGGGTTGGGGGATTGGGTGCCTGGGTGCTGGGCATGAAGGAAGGGACATGACGTAATGAGCACTGGGTGTCATAAGCCGTGGATGAATCTCTGAATTCTACCCCTGAAACTAGTAATACACTCTATGTTAACTATACTGAATTTAAACAAAACAATTTTTAAAGAAGATATTGATGTGATTGTTCGTTCCCACGGACCAATTTCTTAACCAGGAGTTCAACAATGGATATTTTCTTACACCGAAGACTTTCCCATTGTTATGTCATTTCATACTTGAGGGGGTCACTCAGCAAACACGTGGACAGGAATATCCTGCAGAAATGTAAACAGAGTGTAAGATGTGGTGTATCTGTGCGTAGGGAGGTCACGGACAAGTTTCATGCAGTTCTGGCTTATTTTATTTTGTGTGGCAACTGCTGTGAATACCGCCAAGCCTAAACTATTTTTTCCTAATGCCAGCTCATCAGGATAGTGAACTTTATTAGGTCTCTGAGAAGTAGACTGTCTGGGATTAAATGGTATATTTGGTCACTACATCTGTGTACTTCAGCCAGTGTATTTTCAGTAACTAACTTCCGGAGAATGTCTATTACTATTCAAAGAAGAACTCTTCTACCTTCCCCTTGCCAAAGCAGGGTACAATCTTCTTCTCCCCTGGTCATCACCACCATCCAATTTCCTTCTGTGGGGACATTTCAGATGAGTTTCCTTCTCTGGCAAATGGGGATCATAATGTCATCTCTACCATGGAGACCTGGGGAGGATTGAATGAGAAAGGAGAAGTAGAATGTTTAGAACAGTGCTTTACATGTGAAAAGTACTCAATGAAATCTAGTGCTTTTATTTTCAAGTGGGATCAGGATGCAATTATACACGGAAGGCACTGCGGAGGGCAGAGACATGCTGACTTGGCTGGGAGCAAGTCCATAGTCGTTGGCCATGTAGACTGCTTTCCATCTATTGGGTAGTCGGGTAGAGGGTCCTCATGGACAGTTTAACACATCATTCTTTGATTTTTTTTTTAAATTTTACTTTTGTATATGACAGAGAGATACATCAAGAGAGGGAACACAAGCGGGGGAGTGGGGGAGGGAGAAGCAGGCTTCCCGCTGAGCAGGGAGTCCTATGCGGGGCTCAATCCCAGGGCTCTGGGATCATGACCTGAGCCAAAGGCAGACACCTAATGACGGAGCCACCCAGATGCCCCTACTCATTGTTTTCCTTATTTTTCTTCCCTTTAGCTTTCGTCACTCAGCTTTTTATCTGCTGTATTCATGGCAAGGTGAGCCTTGGAAAATGAACAGTGATCAAAACAGACACGTTCTAGAAAGAACCTTCTGTTTGATCAAGAGTACATCTTCCTATTTTTGCGTGCCTTATGTACAGTAGCAGACGGGAAGTAAGACCCTGTTGAGAGCTGGAAGAATGGAAACCTCCGCAGAATCAGAATAACCTTTCCAAGACCGGCTGTCTCAGACTTCTGCTTGGCGTGCTTCTTCCCATCGTCCCTTTCCTGAGGTCCCTTTCCTGAGAGGCTTGGCTCGGCTACTGAGTCACCAGATAAAACACAAAGGCTCCAGACGCTTTTTGCACTCCAGTTATAAGTATAAAGGAGAAAGATCAAACCACTCAGGGAGGGACGGTTTTTGCTCATGAGCTGGAAAAAGGGTGGTGGGGGTCAGTCTCTGCCTTGGCCCTTGTCACCATCACCAGGGAGCCAGAGGACTCTGAAACGGTCCCTTGATGGTCTTTGGTCGAGTCTAGAGAATGCAGCCATCCCCAGCAGCAGGATGCTGCCTGCCCCTGGTCCAGCTAAGAGGGACTCCTGTCTGGGCTCTGGGCCTGCTCAGCATCCTCTCTCCGTCAGGGGCAAGCTCAAGACTCCCTGGACATCCTAGTGCTTGAGGACCAGGGACGGGGCCCTAGACAACACAAGGGTTGATGGAATTCACAGGCCAAAGTCACCAGTGGGGCACTGGACCGTCAGGCTTGAGACCTCTCGTCACCCTTGGCCTGGACGATGGTGGGGCCCCATGCCCCATGCCCTTGACTTGCTTAGACAACACAGACATGAACTTGTTTGATTTTTGCACGGGTGCGTTATTGGTGATGAAGTCATGCTGACTTACTGTGGGTTTCGGGGAGATGTCCTGTGGCAGAGTGCTAATAATGACAAAAATAATCATAAATTTAAAAATAACAATAAAAATCAGCAATGTGAAGATTGTTTTCAGAGCAGGGGAAGAAGCGAGAGGACAGCTGAGTGTCTTTTCCAAACGGTTGGGATATCTGACTTCTTGGAGTCTTTTTCAGGAAGTGAGCATTGAACGCCTTACTCCAGGGGGTGGTGGGTTGTGTCTAGTTCTCCTGAGGGCGGCGTGCTCCATCCTTCCCTCTCCCTGTGTGCTCAGGGCCACCCCTTCCTCCTCGGTCCCCTGGGCTTCCGTGCTCCCTCCCCCTCATGGGGACTCCTCCCCGCCTCCAGGTGAACAGCAGGCTGAGCAGACCCCATCCACCCCTGCCCAGACACCCCTGCCTCACCTCGGGGCAGACAGTGATCTGGCTCCCAGCGCGTTGATGAAACAGAAAACTAACATCCTTGGCCAAATGCTGGGGCTCCTGCTTCAGGGAACTTGTAAAAGCAAGAGTGGTTTAGTTTTCCAAGGCGAAGTCATTCACTCCATCTCCCCCAGAGGAGAGGGGACATGGCAAGATTGCTTCTCACCAGCGACCAGCTCTCATCTAAAAGCACCTTTTTAGAAACAAAATGATTTTATGGATAATTTATCCAGTTAGCCATCATGAAGGCAGTCGCTGGAGTAGAGAACATGGCAGTGAACATCAACTACGAAGACCAGTGGGAAGTCCCAGGGGAAACAGAAGATGGCATTTAGACATCATTATCTGCACAGGCCACCACCCCGTCACCCTGAGGCAGGTGAGCGCTAGGTCACCCACAGGAGGAGACGCCCACAGGACCCGCCAGCAGAGTACGAGTTGCGCACTTGTGAAATGGTGCCTTTCAACTCAACAGGTAACGGGTTCCTACGGCTCATCAGTCCTGCTCAGTCCCTGGGCTTCCCGATGGCTCCATGACGGCGCTGGGCTGCTAGGGTAGGCTTTTGTCCTTCCTGCCTTTTATCCACAAATGACCTAAGGCTCTTGAAGGTGGCAGAAGTGACTTGAACTCATGTTTGTTGTCAAGAAGATTTTGCTAATGTTTTTCAAATTTACGATTACTGTGATTATGTTTTTCAGTACAGATTTGAAGACCGGAATGGAGAAAACAGAAAGGATTAATGAAACAGGAGTGAGATGTATATGTCACGTGCAAAGTGGGGGTGGGGCTCTGGCCGTGCAGTAATTGGCCCTTTGTGCTGAGACGTGTCTATGTCACAGGTGGAACACCAGGCATGGGACCTTTGCTAAGACCAAAGGTATCTCAGGCCTTCAGAATGGTAAGTCAGATGAGCTTTGCATTTCTAGTTTGTGTGCTTTCTTCTCTCTTAAACATCATTCTTGGAGTTTATGGGGGTCAATTCTGGGTGAAACCCAGAAGCAGAAAAAAGTCATTGGAGCTTTGCCTCACAGTATTCAACAGGCAAGGTAAGTTGTTACCTTCGTCATGAAAGCCATGGGCTTTCCTCTGGGAATCCTGTCTTTCTGTCTACCTCTGGGCTTTCTGTCTACCCTGGTTATTCATTTTTAAAGATTTATTTACTTATTTTAGAGAGTGAGAGAGTGGTGGGGGTAGGTGGGGCAGAGGGAGGGGAGAGAATCTTAAGCAGGCTCCAGGCTCAGCTCAGATCCTGATGCAGGGCTCGATCTCACGACTCTGAGATCATGACCTGAGCTGAAACCAAGAGTTGGATGCTCAAGTCCCTTAGCCACCCAGGCACACCTACCCCATTTATTGAGCACGCATCTTCTGGGGGCTGCAAACACCGTCCTGCCAATGAGCCACTGCAGGCAAGGCCCTCCCCTGCGCTCAAAACATTCAGGACCCGCAGTGCATTATGTTTGGGGTCAGTTCCAATCTGTTCCCTGTTCTTCTCTAACAATAAGAACCTTGAAGTTCACAGCGTGGAGGGAAAGTGACACGTAATCAATGACTGTGCGAATGAATGAGCGAGTGAATCAAGAACCCCGCGCTGAGCTTGCCCTTACTGGTGAGGGGAACAAGGGTGCTTCCTTGCTGGGAGACTAGATGAGCCAGACTTCGTGCAGAACTGTCTTCTGCCTCCTTTTCAAGAGTTACGTCAAAGAGAAGAAAGTGACCAAGCAACCTGATGCCAGTTTCGAGATCTGTATCCAGACCAGCTGTAGGAAGAGACAGTAAGGCTGCCACCTCATGTGTACGCTGTCCAGTGTCTACTGCTGAGCACGTTCAGAACTCAAGTGAAAAATACGTGGGAAAGCGCCCAGAATTCTGCAGCTTGCTCTCACTGACTCACGGAGGCTGAAAGGGCAGGGACTGTTGTTACCTCTTAAAGGAGGAAGCCAGAGGTGGTTCCGCGGCTGCTGAATTCTGCAGCAAAATGATGACACCCGGAGGCTTTCCTTGGTCTTTGCATTCCAGCACACCAGTAAACTGACTCCCTCATGATCTCAGTGTGGCTGCAGAGCCTCCAGACATCACCCCAACACACGGCTCCGTGTCATTCTCGTGCATCTCGTTTTAACCATGGAAGAAAATCTCTCCCGCGGTATGAAAGTTACCCTATAAAACCCCATAATTCTCTTTTGGTTACCTCGTTTCATAATTTGCTGCTGGGGGCAATAATGTTGGGATGACATCTCTGTATGTACCCCCCACCCCGTCCCCACACAGAATAAATCCTTGTAAAATAAGATAAAAAGAAAATGCATAGTTTGTTGGACTCTAGGGCTGAGTGAGCGATAAATGTTTTTCAAAAAGAAAGGATACTACAGATCGTGGTCATTTTGGTTTGTGAGCATGAGTTCTTTATTTTCTTTAGATGGGACAGAAGGTTTTAGGAGGAGACAAACAAAAACCTTTAACCCAAGTAACATCAGCATGAGACAAGTTGCATTTCAGTATCCTGTCTTCCTCCGTGTCCCGTGCCACCAGATAGCATGGACAGGAGGCTGTTTCTTGCATGATTTCTGTCTGTGCTATTGGGTAGCAATCCGCAGAGGAAATGAATGGCATCACCTTGTATGGCCAGAAACCATCTACGGAGCCTGCCTTGACCTCCCCATTGGAACGGGCACTGAGTGAAAAACCCAGCGGTTGTCCCCAGAAAGGAGAGAGTGTGCTTCTAGATTCTGGAAGAATAGCAGAGCCCTAAGATACATTTTTTTAAAGATCCCACCCACTGGGTTCTATTCTAATCCCAGCTCAAGATACAAGTAAGCAGAAAACCGCATGCCGCTATCTTCTTTGGAAACCCGTCTTCCTGCGGTCTCTGTTCGCAGGGGTTTCTGAATCCAGAAACCCTTCTGGCGTTGGAGCAGAAGCAAGGGTTGTCTATTAGCTGGAGGCCCATGGCGTTCTGCAGAGCGGGAGCACAGAGATTGGGATGCCAGACTGGGTGTGGAACCTGGGGGGAGGGTCACCTGGAGAGGCCCCGGTCACCCCCTGGGAGGGTGTGACTTTCGGCAGCGCTGATGCAAAGTTTAACATTGAGGCTGAGAAGCAGCAGGATGTGCAAAGATTTGGAAGCATTTCCTGCCGTGGGAGGAGGAAGGGAGGCCAAGTGCCCGGAGCCTAGACTTGCCCTGCGGCCCATTCCATGCGGTGGCGGCCCGCACTTAGAACGCCAGGGCCGCCCAGCTCCGATGTCTTGTGAAGGCCAAGTGAGTCCATCCAGGGAAGCCCTCAGTAAATCCGTCTTCTTCCCTCGTGCGCGAGGGCTCTCTCCTCTCTCTTCCTCTGCCCTACCGTCCACCCACCGGACACGGAGGCCTTGTGCATGGGGCTCGGCTCCTCCGGAACCTCTAGGTCCCTAGATGTCCCCGATCAGCTCACTGGGAGAAGGGTCATGCTCTTTCTGCCCCCCTGGAGGCTGTTGTCTGGGGGGCTCTGTCACTCCTGGAGTGCGGGGTGGGGGTGCCCCCAGTCCTGGAACTTTGGGGACTCTGCTGGTCTGGCTGACAAGGCACACAGAGTCCTAGGCTACACACACACATTTACTTGTAGGCACTTGTGCAAAAGGGGGAGACCGAAATAATAGTTTAAATATAATTCCACCAGCTGTTCACTCTGAGACATCTGCTGTGAGGAGCCGGAGCATGGGCGAGGCAAAGGGGCTCTCCTGGGTGAGTCGCAGTTTGCTCAGATGCTCAGGGCCCAGGCACCTCCCACATGTGCGACGCTGGGGTCTCAGGGTCTGGAGGGAGTGTGGTCCTTCCCTCCCAAGAGCTATGGCTTAGGTGCTTTGTGTCTGGCTTAAGGCATATTCAGAGTTGTTTTTTTTTTAAACAGTGACTCATTTTCTTTCTTTCTTTCTTTCTTTTTTAACCTTTTACTTTTCTTTTTTTACCTTTTCTTTAAGCCTTATGTTAATTTTTTACTTTTTTTTACCTTATACTTTTTTTTTTTTAACCTTATGAACACTCAACTCTGCTGTAATATTCAACTGCATTCACCTTTAGTAAGGCTTTCTAAGAACTTAACCTATTTTGAAGATTCCAGGAGGCAATGCTGTTTGACAGGACCTGATGTGTGTGGGAGCTCTAGGTCTCTGGCGGTGGGGACCTAGTCGATAGACTTCGTGGTGATGGAGACAAGCCACAGATCCAGTCCTGGATGGGTGCCACCCTTAGTGAGCCAGGAAGGCCAGGCAAACCGTCCACTGCTAAGACACAAAGCAACATCAGAGACAAACTGGAAAAAAAAAAAAAAAAAAAGGGTGGCTACTTCCGGCCCCACCATGGGTTCATCCTTGTGCCCTGCATTGTCTTCGAAGCAAAAGGCTTTCTCCTCAGCTGAAATTTGGGTTTGATTTTATTCTGTAAATTTTGAGTTACTTCGAACATACTAAAATGGGTACACTGTGGTGCCAGTATCTATTGATCTCACGTCTGGCTTCGTCACAGATGTACATTTTGCCATTATGGCTTCGCAACATGTTTTAGGAGGCGGGAAACAACACACAGACGTGGTTGACTTGTTGGCTTGTTTCCTGTAAGGAGCTGAGCCTCCAGTGGCTGTGTGAAGGGCCATTCCAGACTGTGCCGGGGGGATTCTCTGGGGTCTTCCAATCCTTTAGTTTCTGCTTCCCCTCCCTGTGGGGCTGAGCGCTGGTGGCAGGTGGCCTGCTCTCATACTGCCTCCCCCCACGGGGCAGCTCTGACTCAGACAGGAGCTCCTCGAAGCCTCCCCTCCCTGTCCCCCATCCTCCTGGGCGCTGGCCACTGCTTGAAGGTGCACCTTCCACTTCTGGAAGGTCTCAGCCTGCGAGGGGCTTCCCCAAATGCAATCCTCTCCAAGCTGCACCTGGACAGACATCTTGCATGGAACTGTCACCTCAAGGTCATCTCTTTTACTTGTCAGTCCCCGGTCCCTGGGACTGACTACGTAGATGGATACTGAACACAAGCCTTGTTATGGTCCCTTTCTCAGGACCAGTTCAGGCCAGTCTCGGGGCGGGGAGCTGCTCCTTCTTCATTCTTTGTACTGTCCTCTGCCTTGGTTGGTGTTGTGTCTGTGTGAGGCTAGCCCCTAACAGGACTCCATTACCACTGGCCTTCGGACGTGGAGGGGGGCTGCACGGTTGAAAATGTGAGTACCACCTTCGACTTTCCAGAATCTTAACTACTAGCAGCCCACAGTTCACCGGAGTTCATACCACTCACATAAGCAGTGGATTAGCCCAGATTATGCCCACTGTATGTATCACGTAGTGTATTCTTATAATAAAGTAAGGTAGGGAAAAAGAAGACATTAATAAGGGGGAGAAAATACTTTGACAGGACTGGACTGTATTTATCGAAAAAGCCCACCCGCGAGTGGATGAGCGCAGCTCAGTCTGCGCTGTTCGGGCGGGGGTCCGGATGTCACCCGGGTCTTCGGCCCAGCGCGCACCTCTTTAACTTCTCCGCGGGCCTCTAGCGGACGTTGGATGCCGTCCAGATGCTGCTGTTGTCCTTGTTGTTCCGAGTGGATGTTGTGCTTTTTGTAAATGCCACAGGCCGTGCACTTCCCGGAGCAGGGAACCTCCCTGCTGTCCCACACGGAGCCCGGCACACGCAAATATGCTGTGGCCGTCGTTGGAGCCCCAGAAGCCGTTCTGTGTTCCAGAAGCCGATGCGGTCGAAGTGGATACCCGTTGTCCTTCCTGTTTTATGGCCTGCAGTTCACTGGGTAATTTTGCTGTTGCTCTAATACCTCCTTGTAGAAAGCAGTCAATTGCCTTGAGCACGGCTCAGAATAGATTGCTCATTAAATTGAGTTCCAGACAAGACTGCAAGGGTATTAGCCTGATGCTCCAAAGGAGCAGGAAGCCTCAAGGGCTTAGTGTGATTATTCATTTGCTAAATAACACAGACACACAATGGCTTAATTACAGTATTTTGCTGTGAAAAAGAATTGTAGTGATTTCCACATCAGAGCATCTCATTAATGAGATTTGCTAACTGTTATTGGCAATATTCGGAAATGCCCTTTTATTTTAAATCATTTTCTAAATTGCTAATGTCGTTTGTGGGAGAGGAGAGTCCCTAAAACCTCTTGTGGAGGTGAAATGTTAGTGATTCAGAAAATCCTCAATGTTAATTTCTTCCCGGGCGGCAAGACTTGATGGTGCGAAAAAAAATGCATTTTTGACATCTCTCTGCGTCTCCACATCATCAGTATTCAAGTCATTACAAGCATCAAGGATCCGAATGTAAAAGGAAAAAAAAAAATCCAAATGTGAGGGTTTTCTCCCTCAGGAGTGCACAAGCTCAAGTACGTTAACTATCCCGGGTCACACATTTGTTTCCCAGCCCTGCCACCTGTGACCTTCGTGGTCTGGTCAAGATATTTAACATTTGTGGACCCCCGTCTACTCATCTAGGATGTAACTAAGTTCTTTTACTGATTCAACACATGTAAAAGGCGTGCTCTGGGTTCTCTTCTAGGCACTAGGATTACAGCAGCAAAAATAGGGCTAGACCAGACTCCTGATGTGCAGGAGCTTATGATCTAGAGAGAGAAAGCAGAATATAGGCCCAAGATATGTCAAGCCCCCTGTAAAGTTTATGAGGCAAACAAATTTGGGGGATTTGGTTGAAAAATACTGGGGAGTTCCCGCTTCAAGGTGGATGGCCGGGGGAAGCCTTCTGAAGATGCCAATGTATTCGCAGAAGCTTGAACAATTAGTCACCCTTACAAATTTTGGAAGGAAAAGCAAAAAGACATTTGGAAGAACATTCCAGGAGGAGGGAATAATGAATACAGAACCTGGGGTAAAAGTTCATTGAGCTCTTAGAGGGACATCAAGCAATGAAATTCAGTGATTTCTACATTCCTGAACTAAATGCATACACACACGTACGTGTGTGCGTGTGCTTGCGCACACCTATTTTTTTTTTTTTTTTGAAGATTTCATTTCTTTATTCGTGAGAGGCAGAGAGAGAGGCAGAGGCAGAGGGAGAAGCAGGCTCCATGTGGAGCAGGGATCCTGGTGCGGAGCTCAATCCTAGGACCCACAGGCCATGACCTGAGCTGAAGGTAGACGCTTAACTGACTGAGCTGCCCAGGCGCCCTCATTATTTTTAAGCCCAGTTTCCGGGGCTCCATTTCCATCATGACTTATCTGCCTACACCCAACCCATCCCAGGTACCCAGTGTGTTTAGCCAACAGACAACAGAAGAATGAGAAAATTCTTCCAGTCAGACCTTCTTGTAGATCCCAGTCTCTTAATTCTCCTAAGAACTAGGGATTGCCAAGGAAATGGGTGGAATTTAAGGGATGTGATTTACCTGTGGTTTTGTCAGTTCTGAATATGAAAAGTGCAGACCTTAGACTCTGGTCCCCACAGACCCTGTTGTCAGCTGAGGGGCCCCTCTCTTGGCTAGTCCGTGTTCATGAAACAGCGCTGGTGCCGTAGGGACCCACAGTGGCTCCGTCCGCTGGTTCAGCCACGCCTCTGCCTGCCTGGTATCTGGAAGAATGTGTGAGAGAGTGTGGAACCTTGCACGTGGGAGTCCGCAAGGTGCGTCCCTCTCACCTTGGCTGTCCAGGTGCCATGGCTGTCTAGCTACTCACCCTCTTCCTTCCTCCTGGCATTGGTCACTTCCATACCTGTAGACACCTGGATTTAGGTCACACTCACAACAAGACAATGTCTATAAGAGCAGGAAGTATTGTCTTCAAGGTTTTTATCTCCAAGATCTGGAGCCAGAGGCTGTTACTGGACGAATGGGTCTTGTCATCTTGCCCCATGACATTTCACCACAATGTGCTCAGGGGGCCATGTGGGAAAGTGTGAATGGGAAAAAGAATTTAGAATTTACTTTAGAAAAAAGTAATTTCAAGTGATACCTCATAGGTAGCTATTACATTCAGATTTTTTTCTTCTTCTTTTTATAGCTTTATTGAGATAGAGTTGACCTGTCGTATTGTGTACGTTTCAGGTATAAACCATATAGATTTTATATCCGTACATACCCTAGTCCTTCCCTCTTTATCTGCAGTTTCGCTTTCCATGGTGTCGGTCACCTGCGATCCACAGGAGTCTGGAAGCTGGTGATGCTCCTTCTGGGGCTCCGTGGGGTCACTCGCAGCCGAACGCAGCACCACACGGCCATGTCATTCACCTCACTTCTCATCACGTGGGCATTTTGTCATCCACACCATCATTGTAGGAAGAAGGGTGAGTCCGGAAGCTACTCTGAGAGACAGAGAGCTCATGCACTTAACTTTCGTTTCAGTATGTTGCTATCATTGTTGGATTTCATTCTTCGTTCCTGTTGCTAAACTCCTACTGTGCTTGATGTAGAAACTAAACCTTATTGCACGTCTGTATACGTAGGAAAAAGCATGTATGTACGGTAAGTTTGGTACTACTCATGATTCAGGCATCCGCTGGGGGTCTTGGAACGGATCCCACACCGAGAAGGGGGTCCACTGTATTGCACAACGATGACCACAATTAGGTTATCAACATATTCATCATCTATATCATTATAAGTTTTGTGTGTGTGTATGTGTGTGTGTGTGTACTGAAAATTTTAAAAATCTACTCTATTAGCAACTTTCAGATACGCAGGAAAATATTGTGAACTGTAGTCACCTTGCTGAATGTCTTATCCCCGGCACGCATTCATCCTATAACCGGAAGGGTGTCCTTTGACCCCCTTCACCCACCCCTTCCCACCCTCTCCCCCCCCCCGCCGCCCTCCCCCCATTACGTCTGGCAACAACTAATCCATTCCCTGTTTCTGCGGGTTAAGTCTGTTTAGGCTTCGCGTGTTGGTGGAATTATTCAGCCATAAGAAAGTCGAGATCCTGCCTTTGACCCCTCTTGGATGAGCTCCATGTTGTTTGCTTGTCATCGGTTTTGCCATTGAAGTAAAGTCAGGTGTGCAGATAAGAGGCAGGGGCTGTAGAATCTTCCTTGAGTTATTTCATGAAGACTACAGGCTAACTTAATAAAGTCAAATTTCTGATAAATGGGTTTATTAACAATTTCCATAAAAATGAATGGGTTTAATCGCTTCAACTTAAAAAGGAGTGATTTAAAGGACCGTGATCTAATACACTTGCACTAATTTATTTCTGCTTTGTGAATTAAGAGCATAAAGCAACCTGCTTGATAATCCCTTGACAGACTAATAAATGAGAACCGGGTTTTTAAAACAGAAAAGTTGATATAATTAGAAAGCTATTAACTTTTTCTCCTACTCCAGCATCATGGAATAAGTAAGCCACGGGGGACCTGTCCTTCAAAATAATTAAATTTTCAAATTAGCTTTTTGGTTTAAGAATGATTTGATTTAATCATTTTGTTAAGTTGAAGTGTGTAACTGTGGCTATTTGGAAGCTAGTTCCTGGTTTTTTTTTTTTTTTCTCCCTTTAATTTTGGGAGCTTCAAAGCACGTATTTAGGGTTTACCATGCGCTAAGCTGGTGCCTCCTGCTAGGTCGGGTTTTTTGACCTGCACAGCACTCTGATGACATAGAGAGTAGTAGTGTTCCCATTTACAGGTGGGGACACTCGAGGCACAGAAAGTTGAAGTTACTTCGAGTCCTGGGGCTTGAATCCATGTTCTTAAGTGATTCTCTCCACTGTCCAGTTAAATAAATACATAAGCAGGTAGGAAAATAGAGATGGATATTTGACTAAATCTCAGGCAGCAAAAGCCAGAACCCTTGAGAGAGGGAGAATAGAGTGGCCCTTGACATTCCAGATTGGCTCCCCAGGTCCCCCTCTAGGATTCTGAGGGCAGATTCCATGGATTGACATTCCAGATTGACATTCCCCAGGTCCCCCTCTAGGATCCCAAGAACAAATTCCATGGGTTGACATTCCAGATCGATTCCTCAGGTCCTACTCTAGTAGGATACCAAGAGCAGATCCACCATTGGCTGAAGCACCTCTGGGTGTCTTTAGTGTTTCCCTCTTGAAGGTCTTCTTATTTTAGGAAGCCCTTATCATAGTTCTGCGTCTTGCTCATCCCAAAGGGACACTCTGTAAGGGTGCTCATTTCCCTGCCCTTGAACCTTGTGGAGGGCGTCCACACTCCTCATGTTTTCCATCTTTAAAGCCGGTGTCATAGGCCTGGCTCTTCTGCCTCTCCTGCATTTAAGGACCTTCTGGTTACACTGGGACCCCCAGGGTGATCCAGGCTCATGTCTCCCTCTCAAGGTCGTCTCCTTAGTAACTGTAATACCATCGGCAGTCTTCCCTCGGCTTTGCCATGTAGCCTGGCATATTCGTAGTTCCAGGGACCACGGCGGGGGTATTCAGGGGGGCAGTATTCTGCCAACCAGAGTGGGAGGACAGGGGCTTTCCAGGAGAAGCCACAGGGACACTTCGTGACTTGCACGAGGCCCCCTGAGTCGGGGCAGGGCCTCACCAACGCTGCTGTCCCTGTTTTGTCTCTACTCTATTTCCCCATTGAAATGATAAGATCTTCTGGGCTGGTTTCATTTCAGGCCATTTTTCAGTGAAAATACTCCAACCGCAAATCTTGAATGAAATGGCTGTCTAGAAATCGAGGAGCTTGGGCAGAAGGAAAAGGCTCATGGTTCTTTCTTTTACTTCCATTTGGGAATCGTGTGCCATTGTGCTGGTATCAAGAACTGAGTATCATCTTCCACGCCTTCCAACTGTGAGCTCCGATCCGTGTTTCCCATGAGATTTTCTCCACCGTCCGTGAGGCCACATTTGCTCTGGCAAACATTTTCCAGCAGTACCAAGCAGCCAAAACAAGGATGGTTTCCTAAGTCCCTGGCATTAAAGCACAATTTATTTTCTCTTTCAGTCACCATTTCTGGAAGGCAGGCACAAGTTTAAAATCCCAATTTGTTGGTTAGAGGTAGGGCCGCCCCGTGGCAGTCCTGTGTAACAGATCGTGTAAATGGATCTAAATGCGAGTTTCTTTGTTTCCTCTTATCCTCTGGACAGGAGCTACCAGGGCACTCTATGAGCTCTATCTTAAGGACATCTGTAATTGTTGCTAAGGTTTGCAGAGCAGTTGTAAACAGGAGATCACAGGTGATGTCATTTCGTAGCTGAGACGGGGGAGGTGGCTGGGTCGCCTTCGGGGGCTTTGCTTCTCCCCGGAGCTGATAAATATTAATAAGGCAGAAATACAAAATGCTGTGTATCCTTTGACAGCTTTTAAGTTTACCTTTCTCTCTGAGAATCTCTCTCTCTTTTTTTTTTTTCCTTTCTGTAAGTCAGTTTCTCTTACCATTATGGTTAATTTCTCTAAGTGCTCCTTCTCAGGCACAATGAATCCGGGGGAGGCGCTTTCTTGCCCCCCACACATACCATTGCCTGGCTGGTGATCTCCTGCATGGCGGGGCCATGGGACATCTTTCTGGTTGCTTCCCTGGGGTTGAGATTGAGTGACACCACTGTCTACAAGTGACAGTAAGTTCTCCATCAGTCCTCTTCTCCTCTCCCCAGGTCTTCTGAGTTTGGGGAACTTTCTGAGATGCGATGGCTCTGGAGAGGCAGCTGTGGCATTCTGCCCATCCCGAGAGTCAGCTTGGCTGCTGCGGCCCTCGGACGTGAACCAGGATGGAGTCGGTTCTACGGAGAATCGAGTGTGACTGTCCCAGGCTGATTTTGGCCTTGCCCGTCTGTAGTTGCGAGAGCTGTCATGGACTCTTTGTCTCAACCAAACGATACCTTCCAGTTAACCAGTTCAAGGGCAAGAGCACAGACCTACCTATGTCATTTCAGCAATAAGTATTCAGATGCCTTCTCTTTGCTAGAAGGCTTGAGGAGGATCTTAGAATTCTAACTGCCTCTGCCTTTTCTGCTTCATGGCGTCACTGTAATTCAGATACTCTGCTCCATGCGTTCTGGGGCGTGGTGCATCCTGCAGACGGCAGTCCTCAGAGGAGCAATATCCCTTACGTCACATTTGGGGCAGCTTCCTGAGCAGGCCTGCACTATGAAACTCTTCCCTTAAGCTATAGCGTAAACTTCACTTTGGTTGAAAATCATCTGAACTCTTCCTGCTGGGAATGTACCATGGGGCTCAGCTGGAAGGTCCCATGGCCAATCTTGTGGTTACACATGCAGCAGGTCACGTATGTCGAGAAATGTGCCCACAGGGGAGAATGCTACCTGTGGAACTTCTAGAGCGTGTGCTCTCTGGTCTGCATTTTGCCCATGGACGTGATCCCATTTAATCCTCACAAACTGCTGAGGTCAGCAATGCTGAGGTCCAGTTTCAGATGTGGTCACTTAGGGCTATCCATGGACTGGGTGATGGACACAGGGTTCAAAACCACATCTTACTCCAAAGTTCATGCTTTTTACCACATCTACAGGCTTCCTCCAAGGAGGACAGACTCTCCAGGGCAACGGGTCTGTAGATGAGGAACTGTTCATACGTAGATGTAAAACTGGGTCCAGCCTACCCTCCTGCTTCAAACAATGAGAAACATCCACAGCATGGGACATTAGGAAATGTAAATTAAGACTACAGCTAGAACAGCTGCACACGTGGTGGGTAAAGCCTGGGGCTGTGAAGACATTTGCCATCTGGGCAGGGGAGGGGAGGAAGGCCGGTTCTAACCATCAGGTGTTGATCAGAGCCAGAGCCCCGTTTCCGTGGCGGGCTGTCCAGCACTGTTGTGGGCCGCCTACGACACCGCCCGTGCAGGGACCCCCACCCACCCGCGTGCACCAGCCCGTGTGATGCAGGAGACGGGCCTTGCGGTGTCCCCCGCGGGGTCTCAGCGTCATCTGTGAAGTTATGCTGCGTGGAGTTACAGCCCCATGGAGCCGAGTGTGGGACAGAGCCTGGTTCCCAGGGGTAGGCGCTCCGGCTTGCCGTGGGCCTGCTGGCGGGAGCGGACCGTCTCCTCACTCCTTGAGAGAATCTTCTGTTTCATTCTTTACGCCTCACATCATCATGTTTTGCCCCCTCCGTACGCCGTGCAGTGCGATGACAGCGTGCCGTTAACGACAGGTGCTAGCCTAAATCCAGCAACTGAAGCGAGCCACAGCTGTACGCCCCCAGGTGTGCAGCAGCCACAGCGAGAGAAGCTTAGCCAGTGTCTCAGTCCATGAGGCTCCAGAGCAGCCCTGACTGCTAGAACGTTCTGCCATGATGGTCATGGTCTGGGTCCGTGCTATTCAATATGACAGCCACTGGCTCAGGAAGCTTTAGCCAGAGGGGACTTCACTCACCACCCTCTGGCCTGCCCCCCACGCCCAAATGGTTTTAGGCTGGTCTGGTATCACCACCTGGTGGTGACGTCCGGTTACCATCCTGAAGCAGCGTGAAAGGGCTCGGTCCAGACCCCTGGGCCCTTCAGGTGGTGCTGGGAGTGACAGAGACGGGTCCCTGCCCGTGTGCAGTCCTGGCTGAGGGTTGGGATGCAGACAGGGGGACTTGGGTGACCTCTGGAGCGCTGCCCGCCATGAGAACCTCACGTGCTGACACTGTCCTCGGGTCGCCGAGGGCAGCGACCCTGTGATGTTCCCACCCAGTCTATTCTTATCCCTCCCTGAACAGGACGAAACCAGCCGAGTGAAATTTAGCAGCTCACCTGAGGCCACACAGGTCGTTTCCAACTGTGCATAACCCGGGAATTCGCAGCGTAACCGCGACTCCCGTGATTACAAATGACAGCAAACCCAGCTCCTAATGGCTTGCTTAATAAAGATAATCACAGGCTCACGGAACTACAAAGCCCAGGCACCGAAGGAGCTGAAAACTTCTGTCCCCACAAAAACCTGCACCTGGATGTTTATCGCAGCTTTGCTCGCAACTGCCAAAACTTGGAAGCAACCAGGTAGGTGGATGGATAAACAGACTGTAGCCCGTCCAGACAACGGACTGTTATTCCTGGATGCCAAGGAATGAGCTAGCAAGCCAGGAAAAGACAGAAACCTCACGTGCATATTACAGAGCGAAAGAAGCCAGTCTGAAAAGGCTACTGACTGTAGGATTCCAACTCTGGGACATTCAGGAACAGGCAAGGCTCTGGAGACAGCCAAAGGAGCCATGGTTGTCAGCACTGATGGGGAGGGATGGCAGCTGGGGCACCGGGGACTTGGGGGGCAGTGAAACTCGTCTGCGTGACGTTCTAATGGTAGACGCATGTCATTACCCATCTGCCAAAACTCCTACAACATGTGAGAGTGAGCCTTGTCTGGTGACCATCGTGTGTCACTATAGGTTCATCGATTATAGCAAGTGTCCCACTCTGCTGAGGGTGTTGGTGATGGGCTCTGTCTGCGTGGGGGCGGGGGCAGGACATGGGAAAGCTCTGTACTTGCTGCTCTCTTTTGTGGTGAACCTCAACCTTCTCTAAAAAGTCAAGTCTATGAGGGGCCCCTGGGTGGTCAGTCGGTTAAATGTTCAACTCTTGATTTCCACTCAGGTCATCATCTCAGGGTCGTGGGATCAAGTCCAGTGTGGGGCTCTGCTCACCAGGGAGTCTGCTTGAGATTCTTTCTCCCTCCCCTCTGCCCATCTCTGTCTCTCTCTAAAATAAATCTTTTTCCCTTTAAATAAAGTCTTTAAAACGGAGGCATAACTGGACCCAGGGTCTAAATGTTCCCGTCCGTACCAACTCTTTGACCATCTTTTGGCTGACTTCCTGTGTCAGCTCCATCTCCAGCAGACTTTCTTTCCTTTTCTTTCTTTCTTTCTTCCCTCCTTCCTTCCTTCCTTTTTTAAAATTTTTTAATTTACTTATTCATCGGAGAGATAGAGAGCCAGCACAAACAGGAGGAACGGCAGGCAGAGAGAGAAGCGGGCTCCTCCCTGAGCAGGGAGCCTGATGCGGGACTTGACCCCAGGACCCTGGGATCATGACTTGAGCTGAAGGCAGATGCTTAACTGACTGAGCCCCCCTAGGCCCCTCTCGGCCCCCCTCCAGCAGACTTTCTTTGTATACCGACAGCTGGAAGCCCCTGGCTCACCTCCCCATAGCTCTAAATCCCAGAACAGAGAGATGCTCTTCACCTACAACTTTTAACCTCCTGCCTGCAACTCCCTGCCCTAAGCGGTCTGTGGGCATCTCCACCCACGTGGATAGAATGATCTGATGGGCAGGGCGAAGGCCCCGTACCCCCTTCTGCACTTGGGGAGCAGGGACAACCCTACCCACACTGTGTGGAAGCGGGGGAGGGGACTGGGATGAGAAGCCGTCGGGACCAGCTCACATATCCAGCCCGTGTGCCTGAGCCGTGGTTTGTGAGTGGGTACACTTTTGCGTAGAGCAATTTCACGGCTGGTACCAGCCTCCAGGCTGGAAACATTTGGCTCCAGGCACTCAGGAACTGTTTGCTTACTGTGAATGAGCCCAACAGAGATTCTAGGGAGTTTCCTAGGTAGATCACAGCGGCGAGTTTTATTGTGCGAATCTGGACAGAGGCCTCAGAAGGAGAAGCCGTCCATGATGCTGTCCATTTGGAAGTTGCACTTGTAATTAAAAAATGTGGCTTCATGACCATTTAACCCGTCGGTGACTAGCTTGCAATTTCTGAAAGCGTTTTCAAAATGTGATCTTGGAAAGAAAGGAAAATGTAGGCTTGCCAAGATCCCTCCTGCCATCATTTTGACTTCACAAGGGCCCGGGTATGTTAACGATCTCCTGTGGCAGGGAGCTAGCCTGCTCTGTGGTGTAGGGACGTGTTCTTCTCAAATGGCGGAGAAAATAATTAGAGGGACAATAAATACAAATGTAATTCAAATGAGGCTATTAAGAATTGAAGCTTGACGTTTCACTGTTGAGCATTATTAGTCATATGTGTAACAAGCCACCGCACTAAAAACAAAATGATGATAGATCAACTAGTGTAAAATAAAACGTCTCATTCACCCTGCATGGAGTTCGCCGCTCCCCTTTCTTGCTAATCAGTCTGTTAAGCATGATAGCCATTCTTGGCCAGTGGTGTCTCATCAGGCTCAGAGTATGGTTATCGGCAAATGTTACCAATATGTGGGTGTGACTCCCTGGCACATAAGTAGCGGAGATGAGGCCATCTGTACGCGGGTGACGTAAACCGCAGCTGGGCTGGTCCTGGGCAGGAGGGCTCTGAGGGCAGCATTCAGGGTCCCCTTGAGTTCAGACGGATTCTGGCTTCGGAGACCTGACTCCCCTGAGGGGTAGGAGGAGCCCTCAGGAGGGTCCTTGTCCCTGCGGCAGCAAACACATGGTGGGCATGGGCTGCTTGACTCTGAGTCCCGTCTCCATGCTCTGGGTGCTTCCATTCTGACTGTATTGGGTCCAGATGAGGCTGGGTGAGCTACACTGGGTGTGTCTGCAGGGGCTCCACAGGGCAGCCCTTCCTCCTCTTCAGCCTCCTACTTGTCTCTTCCCACCTACACCCTTGTGTTAAGAGTGTGCGTGTGCGTGTGTGTGTGTGTGTGTGTGTGTAGATTGCTCAGACATGATGTGCTGTTGCTACCTCAGGGCCTTTGCTCTTGCTGTTCCCGTGTCTCAAGCCCCAAGATTTCAACTCAGATGTCATACCCTCAGAAAAGCTTCCCTGCGTGGGATTCTACTTCTTCTGAGTCATTATCTCCTCCTTCACATCTTTGTGTTTGCATGATCTCGGAGTCGGCCTCGTAGACCAGTGGCTGAGGTCCAGCCACTTTGAAGTGTCAGTGACTGTAAATAACACAGGTTTATTTCTCCCTCAGACCATGGGGTCATCTCGGGCCAGCTGGGTGGCTCTGATCACCAGAGTTGGCCAAGGGACGAGGCTCAAGCAATAGCCACCGAGTTGAATGCTGCTGGGCCTTGGAGGGTCTTTAATGCAATGAGTGTGAGTGAGACATGTCGCTGCTGTTCACAGAGTAGTTGGAGAGCTTCCATGGGGCTCACCAGCCACGGGGGCCAGGAAGTACACTGTGCCAGCAAGGCGGGGAACTGGAGGTGTGTGGGGAGGAGCACTCAGGACGGTCAGGCACACTGCCTACGAATTACCTCCTCCCACTCAAGGAGCAGGGACCACTCTTGCCTCAGTCACCACCCTTGACCGCCTGTCTGGGATGCCAGTCTGTCCGAGGCGCGTGCTCGCGTGGGACCAGCAGTGGCAACTGGGGGTCCTCGGAGTCATGTCTCATCATAGAGGTGCTGACCTGGAGTTTCTCGGACCACCCTAACTTCAGATGTTCTGCTCCTTTAATAAGGCAATGCCTAAAAGACTACGTGATTGGATTATCTATATCTACAGTGCATGGTCTCTGCACTCTGGCCCCCTTCTTTGGCGCAAGTCAGTCAGCCTGCATCAAAGAGAGGACACATTTTTGCTCTGGGACTCAATAGAGTTTTTAAAGACGCTAGCTCCCAGGGCACTGACCTTGACTCTTGCCAGCTGAAGTAGAAATTCACTCTTTGTTGAGATGCTGGCTCCGTTTATATGCCAGTGTGCTCTCGACCCTCCCCCGTGGAGGCGAGTGGCCGGGAGAGGGGAGCGTGCTCCTGAGGGCAAAGGTCAGGCTCCCCCATGGCCACTGAATGGCCCACAGCCCCTCATTAGTGCAGAGAGGATGGCGCCGGGCCAGCTCAGCCAGGAGACGGGGCGTCACCTTTCATTCTGGGGCTCATTAGTGGTCTCCGTCCTCCAGGTCTGGCCTGACACCAACTCCCATCCAGACTTTGTCACTACCTGGCATCTCTGTCATGTCGGAAGATACGCTACTGAGGCTGTCCCCGAAAACCCCCTCTCCAGCTCTGCCAGTGCGCTCCCGATCACTGAGTGGACTTGTCCCCTCTCCTGGAACCCAGGAAAACAGTTCCCCAAGTAATGAGCGCAGAGGCCATTTCTCACTCCAAACCAGTTTGGTTTTCCGTGACAAGAGGGAAGCATACCACTTTGATCACCATGTGTCATCACCTCCTACATGCATTTCAGTCCTAATTACTCAGTCGGAACAAATGAATTCTTTCTCATTGAGCTCTTGCCGGTAGGGCGATGGGCACATTTCCACATAAAATATTTTGGGAGAGCTGGAATGGATCCAATCAGCAAAGGAGAAGTAGGAGAGTCACAGACACATCGTCTTTCTACCTGCCTGGTTAGACTGAATTACTTTAGAATAATTATCCTTGGCCGGTGGTTTGCACTGGGGCCATTTTGTCCCCAGGAGGTCATTGGGCGATGTGTAGACACACTGCTGGTTGTCACGCTGGGATGTGACTGGCATCTAGTGGGTAGAATCCCGAGGAGTGCTGAACATCCTACAGAGCCCAGGGCAGCACCCGCCTCCCGTCTTACCAAAAATAATTATCTGGCCTATCATATCAGTAGTGCCCAGGTTGAGAAACCCTGTCCTCTAAAAATGAGTTTGAGGCTTTTGTAATTAACACAATGAACCCAGGAGGAGATGTGACCGAATTATTGGATTTTCATTAATTGAAGACAGAGTATTTCATTTCTTCTGAAGGAGAGCTCATCACTTAGGACTATTTACACACTTTGGGTTTACAAGAGCCAGCAAATCCCTTCCATTGAATTTCTGCCCAGATGAGAAGTGCTGGAGAGACCCCAGGTTAATTGAACATTATAAGAATTCTGATTTGATTTTTTACTCAAATGGCGTTCAGAACGCCACTCCACTTGTGGGCTCATCCTAACTCTCTCCCTAAATCCTCAAGCTTCCTGGAACTGGAGGCACCATTGAGGTCTTTCTCTGTACCCCAGTGTCCTTGCACTCAGGGGATGTGCAGGACACACCCTTTCTTTGAATTACAGTTTTTGAGTAGTTCCTTTGTGCTTGTTTTCCTGAATCTACGTGTATATGTACATGTGTGTGTACACATGCACACATGTGTACATGTATGTATATATACATACACAGGCACACACATACATCTTAGTCTGGTGTTTAATTTCTTTGTTCTAATGACATTTAAATGATCACCGGTGGTTCCTGGGATTTCTGCTGTGCCAGGAGAAAGCTGACTATGTCTGCCCCTTTTGATCCCCCCTGGGAATTGTCATTTTGATTCCCCTTCTCAGCATTGAGTCAATTCTAACAAGGCCTGCCTTCGCAACATGAGAATTTAATTGCTTGCTTTGCTGGTGGACATTAAGTCATCCTTCTTTCTGCTATGATATTCTTCCCATATACTTATCTTAGGTGATTTCCCCTACCTTTTGAGAGTAACAGATATTTATTGAGCATTAATTGCCTCACAGCATCGCAGGGGATTTAGCAACAAACTTGAGCTGGTCTTTGCTTTCAGTAGGTTGAACACATGGCCTCCGCAGGCCCCGAGACGTCAGTACATCCAGCCTTCATGCCCCGGAGAGGAAGTTGATTCCAGGTCCTACAGTCTTCCTTTGTGCTGGGGCTGGCTACTCATGGGTGCTTAGTAAACGCTCCAGGGAAAGGTCACTGCACCAGCAGCACGGATCCCCATTAAAGGCAGGGACCCAGCCTCATCCTTGACCACTTGAGATGTCCATCTGCCGGCCTGACTGTTGTCTCCCTCTGGACGGTGGAAATCTCTGCTTCTGTTAAGGGGCAGTGGGGATTAACTTGCGTCAAGAGCCTGAACAGGGGAGTGTGGGGAGAAGCTGGTGGACACAGACCCAAGACGAGGACAGGGGTGTGGGCAGTGGTGGGCCCCCAGGCGGGGGCTGGAAATTTGAACTGACGGTAAGACCAAGGGATTTAACACAGGGAAGTGAGTTTCCTCGGATGCTCACTGCGGAGCCTTCACTCCTCATTCGTTCCTTCTTCATTCTTCATTCACTTATTCTCGATATAGTTATGGAGTGCCCACTCTGGGTCAGCCACGAGTAGGGGAACAGCAGCCAACACGGTAGAGAAAATACCTGTCCCCATGAAACCTTCCACCCGGCACACGATAGACATAATAAGGGAGTAAAATATCTGGGATGTTAGATGGCAACCTCTCTGCAGCGGAAACAAAGCAGGCATAGACTTGGGTGGGGGAGTAGGGAGTACCAACCCAGGGAAGGCGATTTTAGGCGAAGCCACCAGGAAGATCTCACTTAGAAGGGGTCTTGTGAGTGAAGAGCTCCTTACCAGGTATGTGACATGCAGAATGTTCCACCCATTCTGTGGCCTGTACTAGTCGGCTTTTATAAGTATTTCCTGGGTAGAACTAACTGCGGGCTACTGATGGTGCCGTGTGAGCTGCTAAGGACAGATGGGACTTGCAGCTGCTCTGGCCAGTGACGCCGTAGCAGTCATGTCATGCGTCACCCCCGGGTCAGGGCTTTCCTTGGCTACTGGAGAACCACCACAGTTCCTTCTCCCTTTGGGCCAGACTGAGTGTTAGGGCTCTGCATGGTGGATACCCTTTGTGCAGAAACAGGATGAGAAGGACCATGCCCACTTACTCATTGTAGGTGCATTGCCTTATCTTTGCTGGCTTAAGAAACACAACACTTCTGACCTAAAGCAGGGGTGTGGGGGAACCGGGGGACAGCCGTGGGAGACAGCGTCTTCACTGTATTACTGCTGTATGCCCTTGGAAATTTTAATTCAAAGTATCACTAAATTAAACAAACTCTAATGCCGATTCCCCAGTTCCTGGCTTGAGCAAACCCAAAGCATCCACCCCAGGGACAAAGAGATTACAGACTGACACCCATTTGTTGCAAACTCTGTCAGGGTCTATCACATTCTTTCTTAAGTCAGTAAGCTCAGATTTCACATTCCACATTAGTAGACTCAGAAATAGCTATGCTTCCAAGGGATATATAAATTATTATGCATGATAAGAGCCTTCATTCAGGACATTAATGGAGAAATTGGAGAGACGGGCAACACCTACAGGCGGCATTTAGAGAATCCGTGTAAGATGATTTCTGCACCTCCCTTTCCTGGAAGGCTTTTGGGATGTTGCCAAAGACCGAGATTGGAAAAAAAAAAAATATGCAACTGGGTCAACCGTCTTAACTGTACCCAGGCTTGTCACAGTGATTTCTGCAAAATCTGGGGAGCCCGGAAGTTAGCACGGGCTGTTAGTGTGAGAAATGGCTGTGGGTTTGGCAGCCAAGGAAACTGAAGCAGCCGCACATTTGCTCATTATCAAGAGTTATTGTTTTGGGCGCTAGAGAAGTGTGAGCTAAGCAAAAATAAGGTGACCCGAACCAAACCGCAAGGTAGATTGTGCTTTAATAGACTAAAGGCGAGGAAAAACAGAAAGAACTGAAAATAACTTTCCTGTGGTTGTGATGCAGGGGCAGGGGCTCGGGGTAGCTGTTATGAGCGGAATGGAGTCTGGGGATTGCTTGGAGCGTTTCTGATGAGGCGTGTCTTCGAGACTCACACAGCCAAGCACCACCCACAAAACAATGAGAACCACCATGACAGCATTCTATTTTTAAATACCCTGTTTCCTGTTTACCCACAACCACACACTGCAGTGTGGCAAACAGCCAGGCACCTATCATTCTGTCTATCAAATCTTAATGTTTCCCCCAATATCCTATAGTTTCTTTAACACCCCATGTTCAAAACTGTTGTGTTTAAGACATAACAGAAGCACTCAAAGCCTGAAGTACCAGTTCCCTAACTGCAGCCCGGTCTCTCCCTCCCCGGAGAGAGCTCTTCTGCTGAATTTGGTCATCCAGGAATATAGTAAAGATATTCTAAAACACAGTGCGCGCGTGTGTGTATATATGTATGTGTGTGTTCTCTCTGTGTGTGCGAACATAGGCACTATAGATGTATACACACATGTGTATGTATACACACGAACACATGCATACGTGAACACACACATGCATACATACGTTCTAGAGATCAGTTAGCTTTTTCCAGAATTTTATACAGACGGGCATTATGAAATCTTACTTGCAAGCCTTTTTTAAAAATGTGTATATTTATTAGAGAGAAAGAGAAAAAAAGAGAGAGTGAGTGCACACAGGGAGGGAGAGGGGCAGAGGGAAAAGGAGACTCTGAAACAGACTCTCCGTGGAGCACGGAGCCCAACACGGGGCTCGATCCAGGACCCTGAGATCATGAGCCAAGATCAAGAGTGGGACCCAGGGATCTCAGCTTCCTTTCACTCACTGTAGTGACCTCGGGGTTCATCCCTGGTGTCCTTTCTTGCTGATGATGCTCCCTATGGGGACATATCAAAACTTGTTTTTTAAATCACCTGTCCGTTGACATTGGAGCTGTTCCTAGTTTTTGGTTTTAAAAACATCCATGCACAAGCCTTTGTGAGCATGTCGAAGTTGTTTTGCTCTTAGGTAAAATAGCTAGAAGAGGAAAGGCTGGTCGTATGCTGTGTATGTGCTTAACGTTAGAAACATGCCTACCTATTTTCCGAAAGTACTTTGCCTTCTATTATTTCGTCCCCAGTGTCTGAGAACAGCTCGCTGCTTCGTCTCTGCCAGCATTTGCTAGGGTCAGTTTGTCTGTTCACTTTAAATTTAGCCACTCTAATGGGTTTGCCACATTCTCTTATTTTGATACTAATTTGCATTTCTCTATTGTCTAATGATTTCAAGTATTCTTTCTGTCCTCACTAACGGTTCATGTTTCCTTTTCTGTAAAGTGTCTTTTCAGATTCTTTGTCCATTTTAATGTTGGGTTGTTTGTTTTGTTGTGAAATTACAAAACCTCTTTGTAGGGCGTCTCCATCTGGTGTATGTGTTGTGAATATTCTAAGCGTGTGGTTAGCCCTCTTGTTTTCTTAATGGTGCTTTTCAAGATCCCAAGTTTTACATTTCAATGAAGTCTGATACGTCATACTCTGTGATTCATACTTTTAGTGTTTTGTCTAAGAAACATTTACCATAGTCAAGATTGCTAAAAATTTGTCATATATTTTCTTACAGAAATTTTGTAATTTTATAAGATTATATTTAGCGATATGGTACAGCCTGTGTTAGTTTTTATGTATGGTATGAGATATGGATGGTGTTCACTCTTAAATACGGATATCCAGATGACCCACTACCATTTGTTGAAAAAGCTTTTCTTTCCCCAATTGAATTATCTTGTCATGGTTGTCAAGCATCAAGACTGCACATACATAATTATGAAATTACTTTTTTATGAAATTATGAAATCTACTTCTAAATATCCCATGCTATTGATGATTGTGTCTACCTTCTGCAAACATGTCTGTTTTAAAACTTTAGAGTAAATCTGGAAATCAGATATGTTAAGTCCTACATCTTTGTTTTAAAAAAATACTTTAGTTATTCTAGGTTGTTTGAATTTCCACACAAACTGTTGGACCACCATGTCAATTTCTACCCAAGTCTGCTGCTGTTTTGATGTGAGCTACATTGAGTTCAGATGGATACAGTGAGAATTAACATTGTAATCATTCTGAGGTTTTCTATCTGTGAACATGGTATACCTTTTTACTTAGGTAAATTTTACTTCTCTCAGCAATGTTTTGTAGTGTCTAAACCTTGAATGTTTCTGTTAAATTTATCTTAGAGTATTTATATTTTATATTTTGGATTCACTGTAACTTTTCCAAGATTCCATTTTCCAATTGGCTGTTGTTTGTAAATCCAACTGAGTATTTTACTTTATTTTTTTATTTTTATTTTTTCCAACTGAGTATTTTAAATGTTTATATCCATAACCCAGCAAAAATCGTGCAAAAAAAAGTTTTAGTAACTGTTTTGTAGATTCCCTGAGATTTTCTCACGTGTAAATAGAACAATTATCTTCTGACCTCCAGACCTATTTTTATTTGATATTATGCTTTCTGTTCTATTCAATTCTCTTCTATTCTATTCTACTCCATTCCATTCCATGCCATTCCAATCCAATTTTATCTTTCTTAGAGCTCTGCAATTTCCAGAAAAATTTTGAACAAAGGTAGTAAGAGTGGATGTCCTTGCCTTATTTCAGATTTGAGGGGAAAACAATGATGAAGTCTTTGATCGTTGCCTGGGAGGTTTACCGAGGTTTCACATAACTGTCTTTTACCATTTGGGGGGGTCCCACCTTGCCCCTGTTTTCTTCGAGCTTTTATAATGAATGGCACCTAGAGTAGGGGCACTCCCAGGAAATGGAGAAAAAGGCTACCGTGGGATCAGGCCGACTTGTCAACCTCCCCACTGTCTCCTGAACTCTCTCTGGCTCTGGAAAATTTTCACTCTTGGATGATAAAATGAGTCATTCTAAGCGATGATTGATGATAAGGTCCTGCTTTCTCTCCAAGCAGGGAGGAGAGTTCACAGATTGAGGCAGTAAATTAGGTCAGGTAATAAGCTGCCCAGGCTGTAGAAGACCTAATGGGACAGAGCACAGCCTAATCTCAGAGGGGTCATGCCTCCACACCATGATGGCCGTATCCCAGATTCCCTGTGAATCTCACTTGTGAGCTTCTTCGGATTAGCTCTATATAGCTAGCATCATTTCTTCTGGGTGCAGATACAGTATAAGAAGGCCTTCCTTGTTGCCCAGATCAAGCTGGCTTTGACTTTTCTTCATTCCTTCCTCCCTTCCTCTCTTCCTCCCTTCCTTTCTTCCTCTCCCTTTCTTTCTCCTTCCTTCCTTTCCTTCTTTCCTCCCTACCATCCTTCCTCTCTTCCTTCCTCCCTCCCTCTCTTTCTTTTCTTTCTTTCCCTGCCAAGTTTTAAGGAAGCAGCGTTCCAGAGCACTGCTCCCCAAGAGTGGCTGCACCAGGCTATGTCTCTATGACCATGTGCTGGCAAAACCCTGCTTGGAGTCGTGGCATGTCTATGCTAAAAGGAAACTGCTACTGACTCAGAAGACAGAGGATCCCCAGGGGGAATGTACCAGTGTGAACTTCCAAACTGTGTGGGGGCAAGAAAACTCACCCAGGGAGGACCCCTGCCTGCTATGACTGCTGACTTCTGTGGGGATTATTTCAGCTCCTGAGGGCATGGCCATACTCCTGTGTTTGTGAAACATGGGGCTCAGCACAGGGCTTTGGACATCATCTGTCCAACAGTCTTAAAATATAATTTCTGAGAAGCAGGTGTGTCCCGTAGATGACAGAACGTGTTGGGGTGTGAGGGAAATTAGGGAAGAGCACAGACGGACAGACTAGAGAACATGTGCTTATTTAAATAAAAGAGGCACAGGGACCCAGTCCAGCTGATTACCTCCGCGAGGGAAGGGGAGTCAAGGAAGGCCAGAACCTCCAGAGCACAAACCCTGGCTATTTCAAACACAAAAACTGGCTATTTTTAATATCAACATATATTATTTGCTTCAGGGGTACAGTTCTGTGAATCATCCATCTTACACAATTCATAGCACTCACCATAGCCCATACTCTCCCCAGTGTCTGCCACCCAGCCACCCTCACTTTGTTTCCAAGATTGAGAGTCCCTTATGGTTTGTCTCCCTCCCTGGTCCCATCTTGTTTCATTTTCCCCCTCCCTTCCCCCCATGAACCTCTGCCCTACCTATCAAATTCCTCATATGAGAGAGATCATATAAGAATTGTATTTCTCTGATTGACTTATTTCCCTTAGGATGATACCCTCTAGTTCCATCTACATCATTGCAAATGGCAAGATTTTGTGTTTTTTGATGGCTGCATAGTATTCTGTTGTATATATATACCACTTCCTCTATATCCATTCATCTGTTGATGGACATCTAGGTTCTTTCCATACTTTGGCTATTGTGGACATTGCTGCTATAAACATTGGGGTGCATACATGCCCTTTCGGATCACTACATTTGTATCTTTAGGGTAAATACCTGGTTGTGCGATTGCTGGGTCATAGGGTAGCTCTGTTTTCAACTTTCTGAGGAACCGCCATACTGTTCTCCAGAGTGGTTGCACCAGCGTGCATTCCCACCAACAGTGTAGGAGGGTTCCCCTTTCTCCGCATCCTTGCCAACATCTGTCATTTCCTGACTTGTTAATTTTAGCCATTCTGGCCAGTGTAAGGTGGTATCTTACTGTGCTTTTGATTTGTATTTCCCTGATGCTGAGGGATGTTGAACACTTTTTCATGTGTCTGTTGGCCATTTGGGTGTCTTCCTTGCAGGAATGTCTGTTCATGTTTTCTGCCCATTTCTTGATTGGATTATTTGTTCTCTGGGTGTTGAGTTTGATAAGTTCTTTATACTAGCCCTTTATCTGATATGTCATTTGCAAATATCTTCTCCCATTCTGTTGGTTGTCTTTTGGTTTTGTTGACTGTTTCCTTTCCTGTGCAAAAGCTTTTGATCTTGATGAAGTCCCAATAGTTCATTTTTGCCCTTGCCTTTGGTGATGTTTCTAGGAAGAAGTTGCTGCAGCTGAGCTCAAAGATGTTGCTGCCTGTTCTCCTCAAGGATTTTGATGGATTCCTGTCTCACATTGAGGTCCTTCATCCATTTTGAGTCTATTTTTGGTGTGTGGTATAAGGAAATGGTCCAGTTTCATTTTTCTGCATGTGGCTGTCCAATTTTCCTAGCACCATTTGTTGAAGAGACTGTATTTTTTTCCATTGGACATTTTTTCCTGCTTTGTCAAAGATTAGTTGACCATAGTGTTGGAGGTCCATTTCTGGGCTCTCTATTCTGTTCTGTTCATCTGTGTGTCTGTCTTGATGATTACAGTTTTGTAATAGAGCTTGAAGTGTGGAATTGGATTTCTTTTTCAACATTCCTCTGGCTACTCAGGCTCTTTTTTGGTTCCATATAAATTTTAAAATTATTTGTTCCATTTCTTTGAGAAAAAAATTAATGGTATTTTGATAAGGATTGCATTACATATGTAGATTGCTTTAAGTAACATAGACATCTTCACAATATTTGTTCTTCCAATCCATGAACATGGCACATTTTTCATTTCTTTGTGTCTTTCTCAGTGTCTTCCATGAGGACTTTATAGTTTTTTTAGTACAGATTCTTTGCCTCTTTGGTTAGGTTTATTCCTAGGTATCTTATGGTTTTGGGTGCAACTGTAAATGGGATAGACTCCTTAATTTCTTTTTCTTCCATATTGCTGTTGGTGTATAGAAATGCAACTGATTTCTGTGCATTGATTTTATATCCTGACACTTTATTGAATTCCTATATGATTTCTAGCAGTTTCAGAGTGGAGTCTTTTGGGTTTTCCACATAAAGTATCATATCATCTGCAAAGAGTGAGAGTTTGACTTCTTCTTTGCCAATTCAGATGCTTTTTTTTTCTTTTTGTTGTCTGATTGCTGAGGCTAGGACTTCTAGTACTATGTTGAATAGCAGTGGTGATAGTGGACAGCCCTGCTGTGTTCCTGACCTTAGGGGGAAAGCTCTCAGTTGTTCTCCATTGAGAAAGATGTTTGCTGTGGGTTTTTCATAGATGGCTTTGATAATATTGAGGTATGTACCCTCTATCCCTACACTGTGAAGAGTTTTGATCAAGAAAGGATGCTGTACTTTGTCAAATGCTTTTTCAGCATCTATTGAGAGTATCATATGGTTCTTGTTCTTTCTTTTATTAATGTAATGTATCATATTGATTGATTTGTGGTTGTTGAACCATCCTTGCAGCCCAGGAATAAATCCCACTTGGTCGTGGTGAATCATCCTTTTAATGTACCCTTGGATCCTACTGGGTAGTATTTTGTTGAGAATTTTTGCATCTGTGTTCATCAAGGATATTGATCTGTAATTCTCCTTTTTGATCGGGTCTTTGCCTGGTTTTGGGATCAAGTTCATGTTGGCCTCATAAAATGAATTTGGAAGTTTCCCTTCCATTTTTATTTTTTGGAACAGTTTCAGGAGAATAGGTGTTAATTCTTCTTTAAATGTTTGGTAGATTTTCCCTGAGAAGCTGTCTCGCCCTTGGCTCTTGTTTGTTGGGAGATTTTTGATGACTGCTTCAATCTCCTTACTGGTTGTGTGCCTGTTCAGGATTTGTATTTCTTCTTGGTTCAGTTTAGGTAGATTATATGTCTCTAGGAATGCATCCATTTCTTCCAGATTGTCAAATTTACTGGTGTATAGTTACTCATAATATGTTCCTATAATTGTTTGTATTTCTTTGGTGTTGGTTGTGATCTCTCCTCTTTCTTTCATGATTTTATTAATTTGGGTCCTTTCTCTTTTCTTTTTGATAAGTCTGGCCAGGGTTTATCAATCTTATTAATTCTTTCAAAGAACCAGCACTTAGTATGGTTGACTTGTTCTAGTGTTCTTTCAGTTTTTATTTCATCAATTTCTGCTCTGATTTTTATGATTTCTCTTCTCCTGCTAGGATTATGTTTTCTTTGTTGTTCTTTCTCCAGCTCCTTTAGGTGTAGGGTTAAGGTGTGTATTGAGACCTTTCTTGATTCTTCAGAAAGGCTTGTATTGCTATATACTTTCCTCTCAGGACCACCTTTGCTGTGTCTCCAAGATTTTGAACAGTTGTGCTTTCATTTTCATTTGCTTCCATGAATTTTTTGAATTCCTCTTTAATATCCTTGTTGACCCATTCATTCATTCTTTAGTAGGATGCTTTCTAGCCTCCATGTATTTGAGTTCTTTCCAACTTTCCTCTTGTGGTTGAGTTCTAGTTTCAAAGAATTGTGGTCTGAGAATATGCAGGGAATGATCCAATTTATTCGGTACTGGCTGAGACCTGATTTGTGACCCAGGATGTGATCTATTCTGGAGAATGTTCCATGTGCACTAGAGGCGAATGTGTATTCTGTTGCTTTGGGATAGAATGTTCTGAATATATCTCTGATGTCCATTTGGTCCAGTGTGTGATTTAAAGCTTTATTTCCTTGTTGATCTTTTGCTTAGATGATCTGTCCATTTCAGTGAGGAGGGAATTAAAGTCTCCTACCATTATTGTATTATTGTTGATGTGTTTCTTTGATATTGTTATTAATTGGTTTATATAATTGGCTACTCCCATGTTAGGGGTGTAGATATTTAAAGTTGTTAGATCATCTTGTTGGACAGACCCTTTAAGTGCAAAATAGTGTCCTTCCTCATCTCTTATTATAGTCTTTGGCTTAAAATCTAATTTATCTGATATAAGGATTGCTACCCCAGCTTTCTTTTGGTATCACTTATCTCTCAAATTCTCCCCTCATGAGCCAGTAGTTGTTTATCTTTCTTTTTCTAAGCTTCTTTAATCTCCATCATTTGGTCTTTTATATCACTAATTCTCTCTTCTGCCCCATTTATCCTGCCTCATTTATCCAGTAAGAGTCCCCATTTTTTATTGCACCTCATTAACAGCTTTTTAATTTCAACTTGGATTTTAGTTCTTTTATTCTCCAGAAAGGGATTCTGTAGTGTCTTCCATGCTTTTTTGGAGCCCAGCTAGCATCTTGATAATTGTCATTCTGAACTCTAGTTCTCACATCTTACTAACATCCATATTGATTAGGTCTCTAGCCGTCAGTACTGCCTCTTGATCTTTTTTTTTTTTTTTTTGAGGTGAGTTTTTCCACCTTATCATTTTATCCAGATAAGAATAGATGAATGACAGAACAAAATAGTAAAATGGTAGCAATAACCCCAGAAAAATATAGTCTAACTAACCAAATTGGAAGAGACCTGAAACCAGGGGGAGAAGAAAGGAGGGGAAAAATATATATGTATACATATATATATGTATATATACATATATATGTATATATGTATATGTATATATGTATACATATATACATATATATATACACATATGTGTATATATACATATGTGTATATATATATACATATGTGTATATATATATACATATGTGTATATATATATATAGATAGATAGATAGATAGATGTTAGATCAGACTGGTGAATTGAACAGAGCCACTCAAAATTTTAAAGAAGGAAAAACATATATATATATATATATATATATATGTATATATATATATATATATACAAAATAAGGGTAAACACAGTGAAGGGATGGAATATGACTGTAAAGATGAAAATATAAAAATATCTTAAAAAAGGAATTGCTAAGATGAGAAGTTGGTTGAAAGAAGAAAAAAAAAAAAGAGGAAAGAATGTGATCAAGCTGGAGACTAGAACAAGCCATGTGCTAGATTTAGGGTATATTTCGATCTGTTAGAAGAAACTGTATCCCAAAATTTTAAAGAAAGAAAAACCTATATGTATGCAAAAATAAGGTTAAATACGATGAAGGGATAGACTATGGCTATAACAATGAAGATTTAAAAAGATTTTTAAAAAAGGTATTGATAAGATAAAACAGTTTAAAAAGGTTAAAATAGGAAAGAGGAAAACTAATAAAAAAAAGAATAAGAAAAAAAATTTTAAATTTAACTTTGGAAGACTAAAGGATCATGGGGAAAAAACCATGAATTCTATGTGCTGTATTCCCCTAGCACTGGAGTTCCACAGTTCTCATAGATCAGTCATTGACCAAAGCCATTGGTCTTGGCTGGATGTTCTTGCTGATCTTCTGGGGGAAGAGCCTACTGCAGTGATTCTCAAATGTCTTTTCCCAACGCAGAACTGGACCGTCCTTGCCAGGGTCCGGGCTAAGTCATCTGCTCAGGTTTGCTCTCAGGAACTTTTGTTCCCTGAACGCTTTCCATACTGCTTTGTAGGATGGCAATGGAAATGATGACCTCCCAGTCTCTGACCATGTAGGATCCGAGAGCTCTGGGACCTGCTCCTCAGTGTGTCCTCAGAGAAAAGCAGTCTGTCCCTCCCATCTCTCTGGTCTCTGACTGCACTCCATGCTTACCCAGCCTGTGATGGAGCGTTTCTGTCTCTGGCTCACGGCCCTGTTTGGAGTCTCCAAACCCAGCAGTCCCGTGCCACTCTTCCTGAAGAAGGAAGGTTAGTCTCCCTGGATCTGCCACTTGTGGGGTCCCTGCTGGAAAAGCAGTGTCCCGACTGTGTCTTGGATCACGGTTGAAGGTAACCTCAAGGTGAGAGCCCCCCTTCGGCTCCGTGTCTGCAGTCGGCTTACCCACTCTGATACCTGGGGGCTCTGCCACTCAGTCACCCCTTGTCTTTCTGTGACCCCAGGGACCTGAGACCATGCTGTCCTCAAGAGGGCTCCACCCCTGCTTAGCCTCTGGAGCAATATCCCTCCATGGAGCCAACTTCTAAAGTTCTGATTTTGTGCTCTGCTGCTCCGCCGTTTGCTGGGAGCTGGCCCCTCCCCCCACTGTCTATCTTCCTGTAAGTCGCCTCGGATTCACTTCTCCGCATGTCCCGCCTTCCAGAAAGTGGTCGATTCTCTGTTCCTAGAACTGCTGGTCTTCTTCTCTTCGATCTCCTGTTGAGTTTGTAGTTGTTCGGGATGGTTTGATAACTAACTAGCTGAACTCCTGGGACCTATGATATTTAGGTTTCCTTCTCCTCTGCCATCTTGCTCCTCTCACAACTGGCTATATATATATTTTTTTAATTTACTTATTTTAAATATCGATTGAAAGAAACAGCACCCACATTGGCAAGCTCTGGAAGGTCAGCAAAGAGCATGGACAGTACCTGATGGGTTTTACTCCGCACAGTCTGCAGAGTGCCCAGTGCAAGGGAGGGACTTCGAGGGACTGTGTCCACCTATCCCTGGCGGGTGCTGCGTCCCACGGCCCAGCCATATTGCTCATAGATCCTGTGCAGGTGGGACGTGGGTGTGGCTGAGAAGGGGCATGTGTAAACCACCCTCCCTGACCCACTTGGCCATACGGGGTCTGAGCTGCCCCACCATGGGCTGGAAGGTGAACGGGGAAGAATCTCTGAATCTGAGGTGGTGTGACAAGGCCCTGGGGTATCAGGGGAGCCAGTGCTGGAGGAGAGTTGCAGGGAAATCATGAGAGGAACCAAGGATCCCGAGACGGCTTGGCAGTTTCGGGAGAATTGTCTTCCCCGACAGTGGGCCAGGGTGATTGCTCCCACCGAGAAGCTCTGTGGTTGTGCATTCTGATCCATGTCTGTCCTTAGGCAGTCGTCCTCAGCCTGGGGGATCCTGCTGCCGGGAGACAGAGACATCTGCCCCTTCACAGCAGGGAAGCATCTGGACCCACGTGTCCGTGAGACCGAGGTTGAGACATTCTGCTTCAGGGACGCTGAGGCCCCGAGATATTGTGGCCACCTGGATCAATGTGCCTACAGTGGCCCCGTGAGTGTTGATTTCGGTTTTTAACCAACCCGAGTCTCCTGCTTTGGGGGAAAGGCCCCAATCTCTTTTTAGTCTTCCCTACAGGTGACTCTGAAGGTGATCAAAAGCCACATTTCTGGGTGGCAGGCACTCAGCAAGACAATCCCCATGCGTGACCACTGACCGCCACCTGTGAGGAAGACAGCATGCTGGGCTTCTTCATGGAAAATCTGTAGCTCCAGGTAAGCAATAAGAGACGCGCGTTTATGGAGAGATTAGCAGGGCCAGTGATGCCTCTGCTGCTTCCTGTCCTGTTGGTGGAGGAAGGAGAGATGAAGCAGAGAGAGAAGACACCCTTGCCTCCACGGACAGGACAGGCCACATGGGTCAGTGCCTTTCTGGGAAGCTCCAGCAGGAAGGCGGGAGAGGATGGGAGATGACACCTCACTGACGGTCAGGACGCTCTGAACCAGCTCACCATGTTTAATTAAACACGATTTCTGTCTGTAGCACATGGATGTTTACAAATCCAAACAGAGACATTTGTCAGGAAAGCGACAGCTTTTACTTAACACGTAGCAGGTGCAACGCCAGCGCAAGCTGCTGGGGCTTGGTCATCCTGTGACGGGCTGTTCTGGACGCTTGCTCCTGGCGGAGGGTGGGAGGCTAGGAGCAGATCCACCCGCCAGGGTCTGCTGCAGACGCCACAGCATCATCTGGTCCTGTCGCCACTTTGGCTGTCATCTGTCTCTGAGCAGGAGGGCTTGACAAGTTGGTACAGCTGGAGGAGAAGTGGAAGAAGTGGGGAGCACTGCAGTTCAGAGACTTGTACCCAGATCCAGGAAAATCTACGCTCAGATCTCTGCTTTGTCCCCTGTGGGCTGTGAGCACCAGGCAGATTCCCTGAGCCTCAGTCTTCCTAGCGGGTTATGGGGATGGTGCAGCTCGGCTCAGAGGGCTCAGCAGAATGCCTGATGCTCAGCGCAGAAGGTCAGTTGTAGAGGAACTGTGTTGTGGACCTCGCAGCGCTGAGTTTCGTGCCCGCCTCAGTCTGTGTGCTGTGCATTTCGGGTTCTTGGCAGAGGTGGCCTGCGGGCATGCTGGGTTTGACCATATTACATCTTGTGCATTCATTTTCGAGACTGGAGGTTAGGAATCTTACCCAATGTTGACATTTTTGACTTGAGATTTGGAGATCTGGCGACTCTGATCCAATGGGCTTGTAGCAGGTGGAGGCACAAGATAGTCACCTGAGTACGTGGCCATCGTGTGGTGTGCGCTCTTGGAAGGATGGATTTCTCTCCAAATTGCCTCAAGTGTGCAGACGTCTTGATAAGCAACACCTGACTTTCCGCGAGTGACATCAATTTCAGCCCTTGTTCTGGAACTGAAAAGGCCAATGCTTCCATTTAGCTCAGAGCTTTCTAATTCTGTCCTTTGTTTGAATTCCTTCTGGACAGTTCTGTTTGGTGTTCGGCGGTGATGTTCATCACAAGGGCAGAGTTGAAGAGGAAGCTTTTGATCTCAGGCAAAGCAGTACAGTCGGCCAGGTGACAATGACCGTCTGCGTTATTACAGGGGTCCCTCCTTCCCAAGTGCTCTGTTACACACCCTCTGATGTGATTCTCACCTGTGAGGTGCCTAGGGGAAGATATGACGACACTTCTTCCCAGCACCTGACCAAGCTGATAGCTTGATCCTCATTCAGACATTTTGTTCATGTCCCATCTAGGACTGTGCTCTTCCTCTCAGCTTTTTAGAAGGTGTCCTGGGGTCCAGCAAAGCTGGACGACTCCTGAAGGGACGAACCATATCTATCTCCTCTTGCTGCTATAACAAATTAACTACAGACAGTGGCTTAAAACAAAGCAAATGTATTAATTTACAGCTCAGTGTATCCGAAGTCTTACATGGGCCCCCTGGGGCTCTAGTGAAGGTGTGGGCAAGGCTGTGTTCCCCCCGGGGTCTGTAGGGCAGACCTTTCCCAGTGTCCAGAGGCTGCCCGCATCCCTTGGCCGGGGACGCCCTCCATCTTTGAACTGGCCGGACTGGTCAAGGCCTTCTCAAGCCACTTATGACGCTGACATTCCTGTTCCCCTCTTTCACTTATAAGGACCCTCATGATTACATTGGGCGACATAGTCACAGGTTCTGAGGACTCGGATGCGGGCATCCTGGGGAACGTTATTGTGTTTATTGCATGCACTTAAACAGGTTCGTTACTGATGAACTACTCAGAGACTTTAATATACAAAAGGCGTGTGCTAATCCACAAAGGGAGGAGTGGTTAGTGTCCCCACGGCCACGGGCCCCACGCACTGTCCCACTTACAGTGCTGTCTTGTGTTCCATCATGCTCGGAGCGCACCCCACTTTCTCTAGTCCGCACAGCCCATTGGGAGTGGTCCCCTGCCTCCCACTTCAGTGTTACATTGAGACAACCTCCTTGTCCCTTGCTGAGGGGCAGAAGGCACTGGCTTTCTGCTCTTCTGTGGTGAGCACCCGGCTCGACTCTGACTTCGGCTGTTGTACTAGGATTCCCGGGAGAGCCTGCTCCTTAAGGCGTTTTCCTAGTAAGCCCATGTCTCATTCAGGTCTCAGCTCAGCTTCCCAGAGAGGCTACAGTGGTTCCTTCTCGAGTGCCCTTCCCCCTGTCAGAGGCTGGAAGAGGAACTCAAGGAGCCATAGAGCCAACGCTCTGAGCCAACTCATATCAGCCCATCGAGTAGCACTGAGTTACAACTTGGTCAGTCTGAACCCCTGCCAAGGGAGGGAAGCTTTTAGTGGACAGTTGTGATGCTCTGTGTCTGTGCTTTCACCTCACAATGCCTTTGGGATCAATGTGAAGCTGTCTTTAATGATTTCATATGTGTTTGTTTATTTGTTCTTCAAGTGGGGCGATGACTGCCTTCTCTAGACCCAAGTCAGCCAATGAGTATGTTTAGATCGATTTGTATTCCCCAGGACCGGTCTCACGGGCCAGAGATCGACCAGGAAAGCCTGTGGTCCAGGGACTGTGGGGATGCCTGATGAGAACTTTGCTTGGATGCTTTGCAGCACTTTCCTTTCAAAATGGGTCTCACCCACGCTGTGTGCTGTGTGTTGGGGGCTTACCTGAGGCCATCCCTTGGAAGCCCCTCATTAAAGACAAAGCACAAGTGGGTGTGGAATTTTGCCTTATAAGTTCTGTGTGGTGTGCGACACTGTCCTAGTCTGGGTTTACCTCTCCCCAGCACTAGTACCCTTTCTGGGGAGATGTTTACCTTTATAAGACAGATCTCTGTATGGGCGTGCTCCTGTCTATGCCAGGACAAGGGGGAGGACGCCGAGTCTCTAGAAACGCCTGTCAGTGCAGAGTGGACAGCAGCCCCCTAACCTTGCTCAGTGGGCTCTCCCACTAACTCCCCAAACCTGGCTCCTCCCCTGAGCCCAACTTCTTTCGTCTTTAGCCTGAGAAGGTGTTTAAAGGGATGGCTTGGGCCATTTTGGGGAGTACTGTTTTCCTGGGTCTCTCCCAGTACAGGAGGTAGCATGTTCTTAAACCTGTTTGTTTTTCTCCTGTTAACCTGTTAGTGCCCAGGGATCTCAGCCGAGAACGTGGAAGGGCAGAGGGGAAGTTGTTTTCCTCCCCTACGTAGTCATTAGTGCTGTTCACAGATCTTTCCAGGTTTAGGGCACAGGGGTCCTATGACGTAGGGCATTGCAACTGAAGGTTGATGTGTGACCAGAAATCAACCATGTGGCTTGTGGGCTGGATGCGTTATTGCCATCACGAGAAAGCCCCGAGAGATCCTTGCATGGGCATGTCACTGTCCCATGGAGGGGCTTCTGTCAGCCTGCGGCCCGGCACATGGACCCAGCGTGTCTGCGTGTGCGTGTATGACAGCCTTTAGCTAACCTGCAACGGACACATACGTGAGGGGGAAATCAGCCTTTGCTGTTTGAAGCCCTGCTATGCAAGGGATTTTTATTTTTTTAATTAATTATTTTATTTTATTTTTTTACAGCAGGGTGTCTCCTCTGCCCTGTTGGATTCACCGTCTCGTAGGGGTGTCTCCAGCACAAATCAGTCAGAAGCATGGAGGGCCAGAGTGGGGCCTCCCATGTGGGAGTGACTGAAAAACACAGCCCCTTGACTGTGCGTGGCGGGTCTGCTGGCGCTCGGTGTTCTGACTGGCCAGCCTGTCACAGCTGGAGGGGACGCAGTGAGAGTGGGTGACCTCTTCAGAAGAGGCAGCGAGCCCAGTCCACACTAGATGCTGAAGATGTTGTTGGCACCGTGATCTGCTGGGGAGAGCCCTGGACGGGGGGGCAGGAGGCCAAGCCCACGGCCAGGGAGACCCCTTGAGATCTCTCTGTAGGTCACTCTGCGGATCTTGAGATGTCTCTGTGGATCTTGAGATCCGTTTGGTGGTCCACAGCTGTGGCAGGAGGGGCTGGAGGGGGTGGGGTCTCATCTTACCTCACCCCAGTGACTTCTCAACTGGGGTCTTCAGGCACACACAGAGTAGCTTCTCTGTCCTGCTGTTTCAGAGTGTGGCTCTGTGGAAGTTTCTGTTCCATCTGAGGGGCAGCAGAGTAAAGGACCCCAAAATGTGCCACTTTGCCACGTGGATTACTTTTGAGCTGAAGCGATTAAGACCTAGCAGCCTCAAGAACAACTTTTACCTCCCCCTTAACTACCTATAAGAGTTTAGATCAAGAGTTAGTCCCAGAGACAGCTTTTTCTCTGAAAGACTGATCTGTGACACCTGACACGTCCCCACCCCCTCGTCCCGGGAGTCAGCCCCCTCGACGTTGCAGCCCCATGCCCTCTCCCCTTCCTCTGCTCAGGGCGCCACATAAGCCCCAGCTGCCCCACTGGCCGTGAGTCTCCGATCTTCGGGGAGCTCCCATACTTACAAAATGAAGTCTGTTTTCCTTCTGTTAGTCTTCCTCATGTCAATGTGGTTATTAGACCAGAGAACCTAGAAGAGAATGATCTCATCTAGAGATAAATAACCTAGAGGATTATCTGGCCAGAGAACCTAGAAGAGAAGAAGGGAAATTTTTCCCCACCCCTGCAGATTACAAGGAGGACCCATCCTGTTGCCTGAGGGGCCATTTGGGCTGGGGGACCCTGCACTGTGGGGCCAAGAGAATCCCGGCTCTCCCCTCCTTCCAGCTCTGGGACCCTGGTGAGCTTGTCCACCTTCTTCAAGCTAACTTCCATTTCCTCGCGCACCAAGTCATTTGGGAACTTGGCGCAGTGAAATCATTGTAGATTGTGAGGCTATGTCAGGCACGGTTCTAGGCAGAGGAGTAGGCAGCAAACACCACGTGGAATTTATAGCATCGTGAGTGCGGTCGTACTTTTAGTTCTTTTTATTTATTTTTTATTCTGTTATGTTCGTACAGTACGTCATACAGTACATCATTAGTTTTTGATGCAGTATCCGTGACTCATTGCTCGCATATAACACCCAGGGCTCCATGCCATCCGTGCCGTCTTTTGTATCCATCCCCGGGCGGCCCATCCCCCACCCCCATCCGCTCTGAAAACCTCAGTGTGTTTCTCAGAGTCCACAGTGTCTCATAATCTGTCTCTCCTTCCGGTGTCCCCCGTCCATGTCCCCCTTCCTTCTCCGAATGTCCTCCGTACTCTTCCTTATGTTCCACCCACGAATGAAACCATACGATGATTGTGTTTCTCTGCGTGACTCGTTCCACTCAGCATCATCCCCTCCAGTTCCACCCGTGTCGATGCAGAAGTTGAGTGTTCATTGTTTCTGATTATCTGAGTAATACTCCATAGTGTATATATGGACCACATCTTCCTTATCCATTCGGCCGTTGAAGGGCATCCCAGCTCTACCCACAGTTTGGCGACTGTGGACATTGCTGCTAGGAACATTGGGGCACAGGTGCCCCTTCTTTTGGCTCCTTCTGTATCTTTGGGGTAAATACCCAGTGAGGTTGTACCTTCATCTGTAGATCCTGTTGGCAGTGGGGGAGGGGCCATCCTGTAGACTTGGCTCACGTTTGTGTGCTTAAATGTGTACTGAAAATGCATAGCATTGTGAAGGCCATGGATTACGCGGAGATGTAGTTACCAAACTCCGTGAAATAGGAGCACAGGCACTTCTCTATTACTGAATTAGTAACAAGATCGAGTGGCAGGTCCAACAGCTACTGTAATTTTGCAGTAGTGCTGGGTGTAATTGACGTTTTGAAGCATCTGCTGTGACTATAAGATGATAGGAAAATATCTGTAATTTCCACTGGTGATGAAGTCGCCGATACTGCTAAAACTACCACTATGGTTGTTTATTGCTTATATTTATAATAGAATCCTGCAAGGGAAATGTTAAATTTACATTAGAAGTTTGTGAACATAAAAACACCCTTTTTATTGGACCCAAGATCATGAAATCCATCTCTGGATTCCCCAGTGTCTTCAGATCAATAGTCCTTCAAGTGGGGAGATGAAAAATAGAAAGACCCAGAAGTAAATACATGCAGTGACAGGATGTGTATGTTTTAAGTCAAAATCAAGCAGGGGGCAAGGGAGAGTGGGTCGGGCTGAGGGGGCTGCTCTGGGGTATGGTCACGGAGAGCCTGGCGGGCGAGTGGTGTCCAAGCAGAGAGCTGGAGGCAGTGAAGGAGGGAGTAGGTCTTCATCTGGAAAAGACCCCTTCCCGGGACAGGGAAGAGAAGTGCAAAGGCCCTGAGGTGGGGGCGTGTTTGCTGCATTTGGGAAACTGGAAAGCGTTTATATTCACGGTGGAGCAAGTGGCAGCAATGGGGGCTGGGCCTGGACAGTTCACACGGGGGCGGCGCACAGGGCGGGCTTACAAACGGGGGGCACTTGTGCCGCCGCCAGTGTGCTGCGGACGGAACCGAGGATGCTGCGTCTGCAGGAGCTTTGAGGTTTCTGTGGGGACCGAAAGCACTGTGACAGGGTGACGGGTGGCGTCATAAGTAAGATCACTGGGAGGTGTTCATTGCTCAGTCCCTCTCCCCCGCAAATAGATTTCGACTCCGAGACCAATTTTAGGGTTGTGGAAAAACTGGGCGGAAAGCGCGGAGTTCCCTCACCGCCCTGTTGCCCAGCCTTCCTTGGCGTTCTGTCCAACCCAGGAGTCGCGGCTTCCTGACGATCCTTCTTTCTAAACCCAGCCGTGCCTTTCAGCCTCAGCGTCTCGGAGCCGCAGGACCCACCTGCAGGTGATAGACTGGGTTTCTCTCGCCATGTCATTTTCAAGTTTCCGTCTGTGGGTGACAAGGGATGCTGGCATTTTCCAGTTATGTAACAGGAAACGTTAGCATACTTTTATTTAGGGGGCCTGGGTGGCTCAGTCAGTGAAGCATCTGCCTTTAGCTCAAGTCATGATCCCAGAGTCATGGGACGGAGTCCCGCAGTGGGGGCTCCCTGCTCAGTGGGGAGTCTGCTTCTCCGCCCCCTCTCTTGCTCTCTCTCAAATAAATAAAATCTTTAAAAAACAAGTTCACCTGCTCCAGCACAGTGGTGGACCCCTGCTGGAGGTGAGAGCTCTTGTCTTGGGAAGGGGCAGGTGGCCTGGCGGAGGCATTCCGAAGGTCTGAGGACCAGGGTGCTGCCCAAGGGGGGCCGCTCCCGATCCGTGCTGGGGGAGGACGTCCTCTTTCAACCAGCACGACCAGTCGTATTCTTCCACGCGGCCCCCTGAGCCCTGGACTCAGGCCTTACTTGCTGTGTGACCTCGGGAGAAGCCCTCCCTCTCTCTGGGCCTCAGTTTCCACTCTGAAATATGAGTGTGGACCAGATGGTTTGTTTCTTTTCACTTCTTGTTTTTATTCTCCCAGCGTTTTATATCAGCATGTCCGGCATTATGAGCCTCTGACTGTAGTTGCCTTCAGGCTGCACACACGCATTTACAGGGTTTCCCTGTTTGCTTCCGATGGCTCATTTTATATGTTGACAACAAGGCGTGCATTCTCCACGCACGTCTTTAGAGCTCACCACTTCCCACTAGAGGTCAGTAGAGGGGCCTGAAGCCTGCTGTCTGTCAGAGGCCATCATTCCGGGGTACATCATTTATTCCTCCTTCCATTTTATTCAAACGCTCACACTAGTCCCAGGTTTGGGTTTTACTTTGTCTGTCTTTTTAAAAAAGATTTTACTTACTTATTTGTCAGAGAGAGCGAGCGAGCGAGAGCACAAGCAGGGGAAGCAGCAGGCAGAGGGGGAAGCAGGCTCCCCATGGAGAAAGGAGCCCGATGCGGGCTCGATCCCAGCACCCCGGGATCATGACCTGAGCTGAAGGCAGATACCCACCCGACTGAGCCACCCGGGTGCCCCTATTTTGTCTGGTTTCGGTTCTCCCCGAACAGGGACGCCACAAGCCACGTATTTCACACAACTTCCTGTTACTCGTGCTGATAATTTTTTCACACCTGGAGATCAGACAGCAGGATCACAACGTTTGCATCCTGGCTCCCGTTAATTTCTGCCAGGTTCGTTTTCTTGCGAGCAGCGTGGAGGATACAGATTCCTCCCCATCCTTGGCTGTGAGCTGTCACTCTTTGAAAATCTTGCCAACCCGGGGAGTGGTTAGAGCCCAGAGTTCCATCTGACAGGCCCCGCATGCCAAGGGCCTTAAACAAACAAACAAACAAACAAACCACATGTGAAGATCAAGGTCACACAACAGCAGCAGCTCAGCCCATTAAAGCCACTCATGGGGACCATGGGTCGGGGTGCAGAGAGGCCCCAACTTGAGACCCAGATGGTGGGGCACCTAGCAGCCCAGCTTGTGCCATGCACAGAGCCGTGACATGGGGACCTGGTGGGAACATGCAGAGCAGTGACGGCTCAGGTCTGGCAGAGGGCCCTGGGCTGGGGCGTTCTGAGCCTGAAGATCTCAGGGTACAGCAACCACTGGGGCCCTGCGGGGCAGCTGTCATTGTGGCAGCAGCTCCAGGTGGGGGGGGGGGCAGGCAGCAGGGGACTCTGGCAGCCCAGCTCAGCATTGGTGAAGACTGTGGGGAGCAGGTGTGGAGGGGTTTCCTGGTGGCAAAATCCCTCACAGCGACCCGCGACACTTGACCCTCATGGCTCTCAGGCCCCGAGGACTGGGGGATGGGGTGCTGCGCCCTCCGCTTTTCCTCACGTCCATTCCGTCCTGTGTTTGGAGTCCGCACTTCCCGGGCTGCTTCCTCCTGGTCCAGAGCCTCCCCAGCGCGATGCTGGTGGCTGTGGTGGTTTGCTTGTTTTTGCTCTTTGGACGCGCGGGCCACCCAGCCCTCTGACCTTGTGCTCCCCTTGTGGGAAGATCCGTTGACCGTGTGTCCATTCATTCAGGGGCCTGTCTTCTGTCTTCTGTCGCTCTGTGTCCGCTTTGTGCCCGCACCATGCCATTTCGGTTATTATTAGTCTGGGATACAGCTGGAGGCCAGGGAAGGGGAAGCCTCCAGCTTTGTTCTTCCTCTAGACGGTTTCATCTGTCCAAGGGCAGTCAGCTCCCACATGAGTGGCGGCAGCGTGAAAACGAGGCACGGGGGCACCATACGCTCTGAGTCACCCGATCTGGCAACGGCCTCTGCCCTTCCCGCGTGCTTCCCTGGCCGCCCGGCGTCGGACGCGAGCCCTTACACTACAGTGTCAAGTGGGAGTGCGCATGATATTTCCTTCCAGGAACGGCACCAGCTTCCAGCAGATGACTGACATGGTCTTCGGGGGGCCCTCCTTTCAGACGGAACTTACAAGAATTGGTGTCCGTGGGCTACGCACTTAGCGGAAATCTCCAGCTGGGCCCATTTAACTGGGTCCTCTCATTGTCCATCTCTCATTTCCATTCCCAGGGTGGCACAGCTGGCATCCGCCCCAGCGTAAGTCTGGAGGCAGGGACCCCTTGAGCACAGCAAGGAGCAAGGTTGTTATGAAGCAAACGCATTTCGGACCTTCAGTTCCCGTTGACTTCTGCATCCCAGCGGGTGGCATCTTTCAGGGAAGAGTGTGTGATTGTCAGCTTTGACTAGGACAGTGGTAGTAGCGGACACTGCTCAATTAATGGTCCGGGGCTCTTATAAAAGTAGACACACGTCCTCATCGAGGGGCGATCCTTGGAAGCAGTGGGGCTGCCTTTAAGATTGCTGCCGGTTGGTAGGGGGCCAAATACTGTGATTCTGTAACAGAAACCGAGCCGCCTGCCTTGGACAGTCCATCCTTCTGGATTTTAAGAGTCCTTTGTAAAATCAGAAAAGCAAATAAAAAGCAAAAATGAGCAGTTTCCTCCTGTCTTGTTAAAGGCTGAGAGAGACTGGGTTTTTCTTTCAATAAGCAGTAAATACCATCTTCGTAATAATAAACGGGACTGTTTACTTTCTGTGTTATTTTACGGGGGTCTTAAGAAAAATATCGATGGATATTCAACTGTGCGGGGCAGGATCATGGCTACGCATGGCGATCTGAACTCAAATCACTTCAAAACTCAGTTTCTTGGTCACACTGGCCACATGGCCAGTGCTCAGTAGCTCGACGCTGCCTGTTAGGCCCCGAGGATAGAGCACTGCCGTCTCACTGCACAAAGGTCTGCTGCAAGGCGAAGACACGATGCCGTTGGATGGGACGGGATGCGGGAAGCTGAGCACGGCCTTTTGCGGGAAGCACTTCCATACCTCTGTCCCCCTGTCCCGAAGCAGGACGTGAGTGCGTCCGGAGGGCACGGCGGAATTTCTTGGGATTACAATAACTGAGCAGAGCATCTGAGTTCGCTAATTATGGAGCAAACAGAAAAAGAAAATACTTGTCCTAATTGTCCTCATAAGTTTTAATTTTGTAAATGAGGCAATAGAACAATTCCTTCATGTTCTTCGGACATGCATGCTCTCAGGCTCCACCAACCACCGCAGGCTCCCTTCTGGGGAGTAGGATGTGGCAGGAGCAGTCTTGTAACATAACCTCCAGTGACGTGTAATTCACATCAGTATAAGTTTCTAAGAACCTTGTTCCTTGCCCTGTTCTGCTCCAAAAGAGACGGGTTGAGTTGATTTTGATGAAGGGAACAGATCAACATTCTCTATTATATTTTCCCTTGAGCATAGTGTTTTTCTCTTCTTTTTTTAAACAGCAGGATATTCCCCAGGTGGGTCTTAACTGTTTCTACTCTGCTGTGATGCTGGCTCTTGAGTCACTGTGGAAGGTCCTGGGCTGGGGAAGGGGACAGTGTGCTTTGCCCTGCCCTCCCCCCCAACACCCCCGGTTCCGGACCCTCAACCTCAGACATGAGTCCACAGAAGAGGACCTGTGCTGTTCTGTGTTCTGTCCTGAGGCGCCCCCTGGGTTTCGGGCCCTCCCCCACACGTTGGCACACAGAATTAGCGTCGACACCTGCTTTACCTTGACAGCTCCCAGGGCAGCCCGGGGGTCAGGCAGACATGGGGCCTTTATGGGGGCCGGGACGTCAACCCCAGAGCAGCCATCGGACCCCGCTGGGCACCAGCCGACTTACAGTTTCCACGGTGTATTTAAATAACGTCTTTACTTCAGGCTCGATTTTTAACAGTTTTATGCCTTCCCTCTGGAGTGTTTTCCCTCTGTGGTGCCATCTAATCAAGTTTTAAGCTTTAATTAAACAGCTGTCATTTGCTTGTTAGTCCTGTGGCAACGCGATGTTTTATTAAATTTTAATCCAGCCCAAGCTGGGGGAGATTTCTTCAGACAACAAAGGCATGCCATTAACAGGGTGTGGTAGAGAAGAGCAGAGCCGGCAGGAGTGCAGGGCAGGGGCAGCGGAGGAACTGGAGATAAGCTTGGAAGGAATTATCAGGAAGCAGGGGCGCGTGTGGGTGAGTTCCGGGGGGCTGGACAGCGCAGAGGCTGGAGACCAAAGGTTACACTGGCCTGTTCTCTGCCGTGGCCCCACTGCCCCTCCAGCTCCCGTCTCTGCCTTGTCCTCCCTCTGGGTCTCCACACCTGAGTCTCCAGCCTGCACATCCGTCTGCGGCTGTCCGTCTCTGCCTATCTACGCGGCTAACCTTCACTCCCTTTCATTGTTCCTCCTTCCGTCCCAGGATGAGCCCGCGGAGGCGTGGGTGACTGACAGCACGGATGCTCCCGGGTTCTGGAGGGAGCCTTCCCTCCGCCTGTGACAGAAATACCTTGCTTGTGAGCAGAAAACGTTCCCAGAGACGGTTTTCCCTGGTGTGTGTTCATGCCACCTTCATGGTTGGGCCAATGGCACGCAATGCTGTGCCTTTATATAGTTTCTTGTTTTTCTTTAAATGAATTCCCCTTTTAGACTTAAAACAAAAACAAAAACAACCTCCCCCACCGCCCAAACACCTTAATTTAGCGACACTGCAAGTTGCCAGTCCAGAAACATGACTTTTGTGTACGTTACATTTCGTAATACATGTTAAAATGTAGGGGCGCCCGGGGGGCTCAGTTGGTGAAGCATCAGACTCTTGATTTCCGCTCAGGTCATGATCTCAGGGTCGTGAGATCGAGCCCCACATCCGGCTCCACAATCAGAGTCGAGTCCGCTTGGGTCTCTGCCTGTCCCTCTCCTCCCCCGGCACATTCTCCCTTGTTCTCTCTCTCTCTAAATAAATAAATAAAATCTTTTTTAAAAAATTAAAAATACATGTTAGCATGTAAAAAGTAAAAAAAAAAAAAAAAAAAAAAACCAACAAATTAATTAATTAAAGAAATAAAACGACAAGCCAAAACCAAAGGTAAATCCATCTGTGTGATGCATTGTACTTGGCTCAGTCACAAACTCGTGAGGACAGCATGGAAGCCCAGTTGAGGATGCTTCCCCGGGGTCGAGCAGGTCTGGGAGGAGACATCTCCTCCTTATTTGACGCACCCTTCAGTGGAGGCCTTCGAAGGCAGCCATACCTCCCCACTGGAGAAAACTTTGGTAGCCCACATACCCAAATGGACAATTTCAGAAAACTCGATTTCTGCTTCTGACAAGCTTAAGCAAGGGTCACCTCCCTGGTGGGCAACATCACCCGAGACTGCCTAGCACCTGACCCCGTCACACAACACCTGTACCCTCCGGCCCACCTGAGTGTCCCCCCGCCGCATGGGGTCCTCTCCATGGGGCGTTTCTCACCACACTTCTAATAGGACAGATCGCTGAATAGTGGAAAATTCTTATACGCTGGTCTCTATTAAAAAGTGGGCAAAAATGACAGACCTCACTCTGTCCCTCTGTGCCAGGATTCTGTCTCATTCCAGCTCATGAAAGTGACACTGGGCGATGGGAACACACTCTTCCAGAGAGCATTTGGGGGTGCTGAGGGCTCAGGGAATAGGATGACTGGAGAAACAGGTGAGGAATGTAAGGTGTTTAGCCATCCCCGGCATGGAGTCTTTGGCCAGAGTTTTAGGCGTGATTTCAAATGTGACTTCACGGCTTTGTGGCTCTTCAGACTTCGGCAGGTTCCACTAAATCTTGATGCCTTAACATCCTTTGTGTGGCCTGGAGATGACAGTGGTCTAGCTGAATCCACCTACGCACAGGTTCGCCCTGCATCAGAGCATGTAAGGCAGACCCGCCAAGCATCGAACGAACTTCTGAAATTCCTTAAATTAAATTTCACTCCCAAGGATTTGGGGTCTTTGAGACTCCAGATGCAAGAGTTAATTCCCCTTTATTCTCCTTGCATTTGGTTGTTGCTTATTTCCTTGGGTCCTTAGGGGCCAGACGGGGTCGAGGAAGTTTAAGGGGGTATAGGAGGAGTCCCAGATAGATTTTGTTTTTCTCTCTCTTTAATTCTTAGCATATATAATTGAATGGCCACGTGTTAAATGTGTAAGTCATTCACCCCCTTCTGGGGGAGAACCAGGGAAGGCTGCATTTGTAAAAAAAAGACCTCACAAATGTTTGACTTGCCATATGGACTTCTAGGTATTTGTATGTGCTTAGGTTTTTACCTCACCCGACTGGAAGCTTCATGGGCTCTAGGATTGGGTCACAGGGGAGGGAGGAAGGGAGGGGGGAAAGAGGAAGGGAAGGGGGAAGGAAAAGCTGAAAGATCCAATGATGACATGAGCACCTACATGAGTTGTCCCATGCTAGATGTTTCCTGGAACATCTGAGAATTCCTTCTCACTGGAGGTGATCCTAGAAATATGGAGCCTCTATGGTCTCCCATCCAAGTACTAACCAGGCCCGACCCTGCTGGAGCCTCTATGGTCAAGTGGGTTTTCGGTGGGTGGGGGCTTGGACCTCGGTAGTTAGATACCGTGATCCAGGTTCTCTCTGGTCCCCACGGAGCGCCTGTAATCCAGAGAATACGGAACCTCCGTCTTCACAGAACCTCTACTGCATAGTGTAACGCTTTCTGCTCTTGGTAGCAGGACGTAGACAAGGGGTATTAGTAGTGAGACTTTCTTGTTGGCCAAGCCCCGTTAGATGCACGTCAGCCGAGTCCGCTCATTTATGCCTCCAGCAGGACTTTAAGGTAAGGAATGCTACTAGCTCAGTTTTACAGACGAGGAATCCAAGGCTCTCAGGAGATAAATGACTTCTCCCAGGTCTTCTGGAGTCAGAGTTCCCAGCAGGAAGCTCGCCCCGAACCTGTGCGTGATTCCTCCATCATCCTTTGGGACTGTGGAGGACAAGGTGAGAGACCCCGTCCCCACCGCTCCCCCATCAGAGGGGTCAGCGGGCCGAAAGTGAGCTTTGCTGCATTTCTAACATGCTCTGGTTTTCAGGCACACCACCTTAAAGACACATTTTCTTTTCGTTGCCAAGTTTCCTTGAAGATCCTCCCAGGAAGGATGAGACATGCATTTCCAAAGTGGTGATCTTTTCACGCCTCTTTTTCTGGTGAAGGGGCGGGGGGTTTGCTTTTATGGGCTAGTAAATGACACTGTGCCTAAATTAGAGCTCCTGGGACTCCCAAAGCCCACCACTCATCATTAGCAGGCCCTTCACTCATTTCCTTTTTGAAAAAGAAATATAGAAAATTCCGTGCTGGCCCAGAGACAGTGCCCACCAACTTATCTTGGCCATAATTGCATCCAGGCCTCTGGTTTCTGCTGGACTAGACAATAATGAGCTGCTAAAGACCTAATAAGAAGATGTTAATGTGTTTAAGACTTCCTGCTCCAGGGAAGCCCTTTGTTTTTGAGTCTGGTTTGTGAGCGCTTAAAGCGGTGTCTTCTGATGGATGAGCTGTTGTATGGAAAATTAAAATGTCCCTGCTCTTTGCTCAGCAATGTGCAGAAAGCTGGCTTCTAAGGGAGAAAGATTTTGGCTTTGAAATAGCATCTGCATCCCATGGGTTAAGGCCCCACACTGAGGAATGAGCTCCTGGAGGCTGGGTGGACAGAGCTTAAGAGGACAGGAGTGTGTTTTCTGAATGGGACCCCTAGAGAGGACACTTTGAACCCCAGGAACCCAGACAAAAGCCTCGCTAAAGATTTAGGTGAAGAAGTCACACACAGGTGTGGGAGGCAGGATCCGGCAGCTCTCACACAGGTCCCAACATTAACTAGACTATTTTTGTACAAATGAGGAAAACTCAAATCGCATTTTGTTACGCTTAAAAAGGACATTGGTTGGATCATGGAGCTGATGTGGGCTGGTAAGGTTTATGGCGAAGCTGGATTCAGGGCTTTCTTAGGGCTTGCTTTCTCTCTGTTTCCTCCTCCTGATTCCTCTGCGCTGTGCTCATTCGCTGTCGGGCTCCACTTGAGCTGGGACCCCCACAGTATTAGGGCTTACATCACGTTATCTTTGAGTCCAGCGGGAGGAGAGCCTTGGTTCCCAGCCATTTCAGCATGAAGCCCTTGCTCCTGGGCTCGGTGTGAAACAGCCGCACTGTGGCCACGAGCTGGAATGTGCTAGCCGGCCAGACTGAGCTTGCGTATCCAGACGTGGGACTACGAGCAGAGCTCAGCAGAACACAGCCACTAGGGGCACGCGCTCTGGGCAGGCCGAGAATGACGGACATGGATTGAGCTCCCCAGGAAGAGTGCCTGTGAATGTTCCCTTTCCTCTAGGAAGAACACAGCCAGCAGGGGCTGCTAGAAAGCCCACTATGGACAGGCACCGTGGCGGATCTCCAGATCTCCGTCTGCTAACGACTGGAGAAATGCTCTACACCACCCAAGACTGACAGAAGGTCTCACTGCATAACACATCACCCACAACTTAGCTACTCAGGAAAATATGCATGTATTAACACAGACTTCGAGTGCGTTAGGAATCTGGGAATGGCTTAGCTGCTCTGGGGAGTTACTCCATCCCGTGAATCTCTTCAAATGGACCACTTAGGTGTTCTTAAGACATGACAGCTGGATTCCCCAGAGTGAGCGATTTGAGAGAGACAGAGACAGACATAGAGAGGGAGGGAGAGAGAATTCACAGAGACTTCAGTGCCTTAATTTCAAGGACACGCACTGTGACTTCTGACATACTGTATTCAAGACAAGCTACTCAATCCAGCCCACCTTCAGTGAGAGGGGGTCATTCTCCACCTGTTAGAAGGAGAAGTGTTGAAGACTTGTGGACACACCTTAAAGAGCTCACCACAGTCTACCTTCTGGCCCCAGATGATGTATGCTCTTCCTCTATGCAAAATACGCTTACCCCTTCCCAAGACCCAGAAACTCACCCTTCCAGAGCACCAGCTCAAAATCCAGGGCAGTGGAATCCATACCAGACAAGGGGTCCAGCGTGACCCATTAGGGAATCATATTTGTCCCACCAAAGGATACCCCGTGTCCTGAGGGAGACCAGGGATTTGGAGTTAGACTGACTTCAGTTCTGTCCTTGGCTCGGTTCTCACTGCAGGGGACTGTGATCGTGTGACGGGCCGGGCACAGGCAGCCACAGGGACCGCCTGTGTACGGAAGAGTGTCCGCGAGGGAGTGTGCTGATCAGACCCTTCCCGTGTGCTAACGTCCCAGGCGCTGTTCTCCGTGCTGCTTGTGTTCTAAGTCATGTGGCCTTCCAACGACACTGTGGGGAGAATACTATTGGGAATCCTGTTTTCCTGGCTCAGGAAACCGGTGCATAGGGAAGCTGGATGGTGTGCCCCAGGCGACCCAGATGGCAAGGGACTGAGGTCGGCTGTGAGCTCCGGTGCCTGCCGAGTTCGTTTCCCCCGTCCCATGAGCGGGCACCCTGGCCTTCCACAGAGTACAGCCCAGAGTGAAGAGTGGTGTCACTTCTTCCATGGGCACTTCTGTTTTATTTTCTTGCTCTGGAATTCTCCACCAAATAGCTTGTTTTAAGTAAGATCTGACAGTTTCGAGTTAACTGTTTGTCAGAGCTGGACACGTCTCCTCTTCTTTCTAAAGCATTGCAAACAGCTGAATGTATATTGGCTTAGATGCGGAATTAAGGAACCCACAAGATCCGGCAGAGAAGATCCTGAAATCTTTCCTTGTCAAAAAGCATTTGCACCGCCTGCGGCAGAGATGAGAGAGGGCGCCTCTCTCTTATTGCTCCTCGAATATGCAGGGAGTTTAGTGACTTAGTGGCTTTTTATTGATGCATATCACTTAGATCGTGTGGATGCTGAGAAGGTAGTTCTGGCTTTAGGAGCCGGAGGAAACATAAATCATAGCTGAGCTGAGAACCCCATGAAATGATACAGCAAGAGGAGATTTTGGATTTACGCAGCTCAGCCATTAAGCAGGGAAGAGATTTTCTCTTCTAGTTATCGTCAAGTGGGAAAAGCAGCCGGCAAAGACGATCGTTTCCATCCGTCTTCTTTATTCCTTCTGTTCTAATTATGTCTCCTAAACTGCTGTTTGGATTTACCATGGATGTAGCTGGGCCGCTAGGGCTGGGCCACACCGGTGGGGGCACCGCGCACCTTCGTCCGTAACTCCTCTTCACGCTCACGGCGTGCGTCAGCCTTCTGGAAGGTCACCTCTCCCAGATCAGTCAGCGCGGTGACAAATCAGGTGTCTCTGTGTTAGTGACCTTTGCGAAAGCCCCGTTGTCCCGACCTTACGTGATTTTTTTTCCCCCCAATTTAAAGCACCGGCCCACATTCTGAATAAAGTCAACTTCGAACACTTCCTCTGGCCAGCAGCTCTGCTTGTTAACCAGGGGTTTCAACCTTGCCACGTCCCAGGAGACATGACACCCAGCACGGGGAGGCGAGTAAATCAAATATGGCCTAACATCCTTTGAGTGTATCGTTCAGTGAACACATGGGTTACACTCTTGATGTGTTTTGAATACGGGTGTGCACAGACATCCATTATCTGAGAACCCACTGTGGGGCTTGCGTGTCCCGTACCCCCCATCCACAGCCCCGCGTGCTGGTGATCACAGGACTATGGGAAATTGCAGATTTGCTGGCTACAGTTCTTCCCGATACTGCAGCCTTTCCCGGGGCAGAAGGAACTGTGGCCTGGAGTATCGGGTCCCCACCAGAAATTTGTGATGCCTTAAACAAAACAGTTACGTTAAGCTTCTCTGGACAAACAGATCTCATACACTATATGCAGACAGATAGAAAGAGGTTTGTTATGAGAGATGGATTCATCAAATTATGCAGGCTGAGAAGTTCCGTGATCTGTCCTGTGCAAGCCAGAGGCCCAGGAAATGCTGCAGATTCAAAGGCTAATCTTGTCCAGAATCACCCTCACAGACACACCCATAAATAATGTCTGACCAGCTGTCGGGGCGCCCCTCAGCCCAGTCAGGCTGACACATGAAATTAACCATTGCAAAAGTGTATTAAAAATAACCTATTACAGAGTCTGCCCAATGGTAAGCCACCAATAACGGTTAATAATCGTCCCTATGATTGCACATTCTTTTCATACAGATTTCTTTCTTTCTTTTTTTTTTTTTTATAAAGAGATGGATAATAGGAAAAACCCGATAGATCAGGGCGTCACCTCCTGCTTTGCCCTATTGGTGCCGCCCACCTGCCGTTAGCCAACCACCGAGCATCTCTGCCTTCATTTTACTCTTCTGCCAAAAAGTGGCGGCAGTATCTCGCCCGGCCACTTCACGCAGAAAAAATTCTTATGGCCCCTAACCATCTATGGAATGCAAGGGGGCTTTATCTCCCCATATAAGTAAATATGTGCCATCCTGGGCTTGCAACGAGAGACCATTACAACTGTGTGCCACTGTGTCTTCCCGCAGTTGGACAGCAGGGCCTCCCCCAACACCTTCCCTCTTCCCTGTGGCCAAGATCTAGGTCCACATCATATATTCAGAGAGCTGGTAAATCTAAATGAGAATCTGTCTGTCTTCTTACTAAGATTTATTGGTTTAAAATTTTCCAATCCCTCCCCCCTCTTTCAGAGGGCTCTTCCTCACCCCCCACCCCCCCAATTCTGAAGCAGGACAGATCAGAGACTCAGATTTACCACATATCTTCCAGGGGCTTGACATGGGAAGGGTTGCTTCATGGGAAAGTCATACTAATTATTTATAATTAGTAATATTGCCTTGATTTTCTGGACAAGGAGATGAAGGCTCAGAACGGCTTCGTGTCTAATGGAAATGGATCTTGATTTTGGATTTACCTTACTCTGGGGTATGTGCTCTGTTGGGTGTGTGGTGGAGGCCATGATCCATTCCATAACATTTATAAAAGACTTAGTGGATCTCAAGGATTTCTCATTGGAGTTAGGCTGTGTTCTTTGTGCTTTGGAGATGATGGGAGGTACCCAGCATCTTTCCACTGAAGGCTGAAGGATATGGTACCCATGAATGCTGTGGTTAATCAGGGCTCTAAAATGAAAATTTGATTCCCTGGAAAAGACTGGGCAAGAGCAAACACTTTCCTCTTGGACCACCCAGTACGCGAGAGTCATGCTCTTCACAGAGCTTACTTACTTCACACATCTTACTGTTGGCCGAAAGGGAACAGATGGCCAGAGACTACTGGGACCTCTCCCTGCTAAAGAAGACATCCTTTTTGTTTGGATCAATGGGAATCTACTTGTGTGCATTGTTCACTGGTCCACTGAAGAAAAATCAGTGATTTGCACTAATCTATAGAACGTTAGTGACGGCGGCCTGTCTCACAAAGCCCCAAAGCCCGCAGGAAAGTAAACAGCCACTCTAATCGAAGAGCGCGGTATTTGGAGCTCAATCGATAGGACCCCATTTCTAGTCTGAATAAAACATGAAACCCTAACAGAGTTATTTCAGAAAGTCAAGTCTAATGGGCCCTGTAGTTCCCAGATTTAACTGTAAAGATCAGCTGTAATGATCATAAGAACAGGGACAGACGGGATGAATGAAATGCATTCACCGTTGGTTCTGGTGCGGGCAATGTGCACATGGAAATCAGTTGACCGGAAGCAAAATCTCCCCCCTTTGTAGGGCCAACACTGATTCCCCACAATGTGGATTCTCCTCGATAGGGAGAGCAGGGCACCGGAACAGCCTTCAGGATTAGCAGGAAAAGTGAACGAATCCAGGTTCCTAGCCTCCCAGAACAGTTGGGTAAGGAAGAATTTATCCGCCATCAGACATGGGGGTCCTCGTGGTGACAGTTAGAAGAAGATGACCCACGTCGGGGTTCTTTCTGTTTCTTTTCTATGCAGCAGTTTTATTTCCCCAGACGAACTAACTCTTCCACAAGGAAGACATTGAGGCCAAATGCACAATGAGGTTCTTATTTGTGCAGACTTGGAATAGGATAAAGTAAGGCATTTTAGTACCAGTTCCAGTTTGAGCTTCCTGGGGAAGAGCTCTCACCCTGCTTGGGCTCCGAGCCTACAGCCCAGGCCGGTTGCTGGCAGGGAGGACTGTCGAGGGCTGGCTCGAGCACCCGCTGCTCTGCACGGGGATCCATGCCTGGCCTGCAGAGAGTGGAGGCACTGGCAGGCAGTCACAGAAAATGAGAGCCCTTCTGCAAGGGTTTTTGCTCCAGAAAAACAAGTTGCAGACGTGAAGCGGTTTCCAAGCTTAGCCACCGATGTGGGAAATTCAGACACAAAGGCATTGACTCTAAGTTACTGGAAACTTTTTTGAGAATTCGGAAGTGGAAGAAGCATAAACGTAGAATTGGTTGTTACTAAACTCTATTTTGATGACTTAGGGCAAAGTCTGAATTTGGTCTTAATGGTTATATGAGCGTGAAGTAGGTAGAGAAAAAAGTCTCCTCTCAAAGGAACAGATTTATTTATTTGAGAGAGAGAGAGAGAGAGAGAGAGAGAGAGAACAGGGCATGGGTGGTGGTGGTGGTGGGGAGCGGACAGAGGGAGAAAGAGAAGCAGGGTCCCCTCTGAGCAGGGAACCTGATCCTGGGCTTGATCCCAGGATCCTGAGATTCACCTGAGCTGAAGGCAGCTGCTTCACTGACTGAGATACCCAGGGTCCCCAAGGAACAGCTTTAATAAAATCTTGCCTCCGTGGCAGGAGTGCACAGATTACAGGGGGCAGGTCAGGGGGTGAGGTGGGGAGGGCATAGGGGCCAGACTGGGACAGTCACATCAGTCAGGGGTGGACTGTATCCTGTCACCACTGGAGAAGCACTAGGGAATGTTAATTGGGAGAAGATTTTAAGAAAGTCCTGGAAATAAATGAAAGTTGGCAGGATGTGGATTGGAGAGGACAAGAAATCCTTGAGAGGTTTCTTTCTTCTTTCTGAGGAAGAAAAATCCACTGGAACACTCAAGTGGGGGGGAAGAAAAAGTAATTACGGGATAATTCGGTTGAAAGGTTAATGACCCAGCAGAACGGGAATGATGTGGTCGCCACAGGTTCTGCTGGCCTTTACTTGTTTAAATGTAAACAAGTGCCTTGTTGGCCTAGAGTTCCCCCTCTAGGCCAACAAGGCCCCAAAAGACCTTCCTCTGTACACATTTCCTTGGGGAGGGTCTCTCCATGCCACCGTCAAGAATCACAGAGGGGCTGAGATTGCAGCAATCTATCTTCCACGTTTCCAGGACTGCTCACAGAAGACACGAGACTCCAGGGCCAGAGACAAACGACTCGGAGTCCCAACACGCTGCACATCTGCCTCATTTCTCCCTGTGCCCCGTGACTCCCACAGGCGGGATGCAGAGGGCATCTGTTTCCATCAAGGAGCAGAGCTCATTCCCCCTACGATGCTCCTCCTGTCACACTAGGCAAAGCTTATGGTTGTACGTGCTAGCAGTGGAAACGTGTCTAAAGGACCCATACCCACTTTTGCAATGCGGAGGATAAAGTGGGGGGCTTGGCAATGAAGGGGAATAATTTAATAGCTAACACACTCCTCAAAAGACTGGTAGTCGAACGAGGTAATTCTCTAAAGTGAAGTCAAATGGTTTGGAGGAAACAGATATCCTTTTTAAAAATAATACTTGGGTGGGGTTTTTCAGTATATACCTTCACGGATAAGGCGTTAGCCTTTGATTAAAGAAAAGAGAACCAAGTCGATTTAAAGGGAATTCTTAAGAAGCATTAAACTGGTATTAAAGGTGGTGCCAGATATGGAGATGGTCAGAAATACGGCACACAAATGGCCGAGGTTTAGGAATCACCACAATGGTTGCATGAACTCACCTTGAAAGGAACTCAGTTTTGTCAATGGTGCTATTTTGCTTTTATTTTCATTATAATTATTACGAAGATAAAGGATGCTAAAAAGACACGAAGTAGCTGAGATGGTAGCGTCGGGCAGCCAACTTGGGATTTAGGTGTGGAGTGAGGGAGACACTACAGAATTGGAGCTCTGTGTTTCCTGGTTGTGTTTCCTTTGCCTCCTTTTGGAACAGCGACATGTGTTCTTGGTGGACAAAGGAAGCGGCGCTCGGATGGGCACACAGGATTTCAGTGCACGAGATCAGACAAAGCACCCGAACCTCTTTCCTGGAGAAGGCTCTATCTCTGTGTGTTCTGCAGGCTATTCTGGGCCTTGACGTCACCCAGCCTGCTTGCCTACTCTAGCATTTAGTGGGGCAACCGGCTTCTTTGTGGTAGGCGGTGCTGGTGACCTCCTTCGACAAGGATGCCCAGGGGCCATTAGGCATGGGTGTCCATATATTAAAAATGATTACTGTGATTGTGAATTGTACTTCTCTGTGATAAAAGGGAGAACCGATAACTAATTCCATTTGTAAAGGAATAAAAGAGCATTATGCAGGCTGCAGTCTTGTTCCAATAAAACTGCTCTGCATCGGCTGCGAGAGGCTGTTATTTAGGATATAAGGACTGTGTGTCACACCATCTGTTTGAGCGATCTTCATGATGCTCACCAAGGAGGAAGTGCTGTATTCCTGGGGATTCTGCTTAATTGTCCATAAAGAAGATATCCTCAAGTCAACGGCATCTTCAGCATGATGGATGGCTCGTCCGTGCAATGTGTCAAATGGTGTGCTTTCAAGAACAAATCACTTAAATCATTGTTTCCCCAAGCCTGGTGCATATGCCACTGGAGGTCTGTAATGTGGATTTTGGTGGTATAGGGACACGCTTGTGTTTTTATTTAATATGTATTTGAATATGTGTCAGAAATTAGTGTAAGTACAACATGAAATCAATGGCTAAGGGAAATGAGTGCTGGGATTATAGGTATGTGGGCAGGTGTGTCCATGGATGTCAAACTTTGGCACGTAAACATTGCCTTTCATCTCAGCAGATGGAAGGAGAGAGATCGGGTCACGAAGCAGTAGCCAAGTTCCTCACTTTCTAAATTTAGAGCACCATACTAGGCTGTGTTCTTTGCAGTGTCACATAAAAATTGTGAGTGATTTCTAATATGTGGACATGGCCGAAATTGTGACAGAATCACACGAATAACCAATTAAGAGAGGTCATTGACTTGCATTTCTGTGTGGTATGGAGTAATCACTTTATCCGTCCAGCCACCCATCTACCCATCAACCCATCCGCCCATCCTCCCATCCACCCACCCAACTATCTGTCCAACCATCCATCCATCCATCCACTTGTCCATCCATCCATCCATCCATCCACCCACCCACCTGTCTGTCCAACCATCCATCCATCCATCCATCCATCCAACCAACCATCCACCCACCCACCTGTCTGTCCAACCATCCATCCATCCATCCAACCATCCACCCACGCACCTGTCTGTCCAACCATCCATCCATCCACCTGTCCACCCATCCATCCATCCATTCATCCACCCACCCACCTACCTGTCCAACCATCCATCCATCCATCCATCCATCGATCCATCCATCCATCCAATCATCCATCCAACCATCCATCCATCCATCCATCCAATCATCCATCCATCCACCTGTCCACCCATCCATCCATCCATTCATCCACCCACCCACCTACCTGTCCAACCATCCATCCATCCATCCACTTATCTGTCCAACCATCCATCCAACCATCCATCCAACCATCCATCCATCCATCCATCCATCCAACCATCCATCCATCCATCCATCCATCCACTTATCTGTCCAACCATCCATCCAACCATCCATCCATCCACCTTTCATCAATCCATCCATTTATCCATCTACCCACCCACCCACCCGTCCATCCAAAAGCACAGGATCTGTTTCTGCCTAGATCCTAAGGATACACAGGTGATTAAGACATGATTTGTGACCCTGAATAGTTCACACTGTATTAAGAGAGACATAAGACCATTTAAAAAAATTCCTTGTAAACATGGGCACAAAGCATAGTGGTACATAGAAGAATCAAAACCAGAGAGCTAGGGAAAATACACAAAGGAAGTGCCAGTGGTGAATTTGAGTGGGAGCTGAGCAGGCAAACAAGGTTAAGCAAGGATGGCATTTTGGACAGTGAAGCTCGTATCAAAAGTTGGGGCATGTAGGAATGTGGTATGTGATCCATCTTTTTGTACTTGAGTGCAAGGGAGGGAGGTTGTATGAGGTACACATTGGGAGAAAGGTATCGGCAGCATATGAGGCTATACATACAGGTGAGGTCTTCAGAAACTTTGAAATGTGTGTTGGAATTTGGACTCTATTTGCGAGCCCAGAATGGCAGAGATGAGACACGCGTGTGGCCATCCTCGCTAGCGTGTGCTCGTGGCAGACGTAGCTGACCAGTCCCAGTGCTGCTTCCCGTGAGCGTGCATTCCTTCTCAAGAGAGAGCTCTCTCCAGCTGCCAGTGGAGATCGCTTTGACATGCAAGTGGGGTGAAACCCACCTCCTGTTTCTGGCAGAGCGTGGAGCTGGAAGGAACTTGTAATAAGGACTGGAGTGTAATGCAAATGAGGCCAAGATGGGTGCTCCGAAGTTTTTACACTTAAGCAAGTGAACAAACTAATAGGAAAAAATGAAATCGCCACATCAGTGCCTTTCTGGTGGAATCAAAATGGCCCAATCAGGGGTTACAAAATGATGATTCTTGAGGCAAATATAGCTTCAGATCTGCATTGTTTGCTTTAGAAAACATTTGATGATTTTTTTTTTCTTACAGATAATGAAAAACTGGGAGAGTCTCAATAGGAGAGTCTCAATTTCTTGAAAACATTAGATTTTTTTTTTAACCAATAGTGAAAAATAAAAAGATTCTCAATTTCTTGTTTTTCTTGAAAAATTTGAAAATTCGCAGGCACTGTGTCAGCATTCCCATCTGGCGACAATTAGGCCCATCTGATCAGGGCTGTCCTCCTGGTGGAAGCAGACTCACTCCCGCTGGCCGCAGTGGACGGCGGCCTCTCACACTGATCCCAAGCCTGCTTCACGGATTCCTGTTATTTGCCTGGACCATATACGGATTTTTTTTTTTTTTTTAATTTTAGCTCCTGCTTATGTGTCCAACAGTATCTCATGAACTATTCCTAGATAGTGATGCTGGAAAAATTATGGATAAATGACATTTTGTCAATCGGATTTTGAATTCTGTTACAGTTAGATGAATTTGAGGTTTTGTTTTTTGTTTGTGTGGTTTTTGCTCATGCAAATTCAGGTTTTCCCATCTCGTAGCCTTTCAAATGAAGGGATTCTTCAGTTTTGTTCTGAGAGGATAAATTCTCAGGCTGTGTACAACAAGGCAGCCGTGGATTCTTACCAGCCCTTTTAATAGCAAACACAATTGAACACAGCAACTTATAATAAGGCTTTCATTTCTTTTACATGAAAAGAGGCTTAAGATTTTCAAAACTGGGGCACTTGCGTGGCTCAGTTGGTTAAGCATCTGCCTTCGGCTCAGGTCATGATCTCAGGGTCCTGGGATCAAGCCCTGCATCGGGGTCCCTCCTCAGTGGGGGTCTGCTTCTCCCTCTCTCTCTGCCCTTCTCCCCTGCTCATGCTCTTGTGCGTACTCTCACGCTCTCGCGCACTCTCTCTCTCAAATAAGTAAGTAAAATCTACCCCAAAGATACAGATGTAGTGAAAAGAATGTTCATAGCAGCAATGGCCACAGTTGCCAAACTGTGGAAAGAACCAAGATGCACTTCAACGGACAAATGGATAAAGAAGATGTGGTCCATATACACTATGGAGTATTATGCCTCCTTCAGAAAGGATGAATACCCAACTTTTGTAGCAACATGGACGGGACTGGAGGAGATAAAGCTGAGTGAAATAAGTCAAGCAGAGAGTCAATTATCATGTGGTTTCACTCACTTGTGGAGCATAAGGAATAACACAGAGGACACTGGGAGATGGAGAGAAGTGAGATGGGGGAAACTGGGGGGGGAGATGAACCATGAGAGACTGTGGACTCTGAGAAACAAACTGAGGGTTTTGGAAGGAAGGGGGTTGGGGGGGTTGGTGGTGGGTATTAAGGAGGACTCGTATTGCATCGAGTACTGGGTGTGGTGCATAAACAATGACTTTTAGAACACTGACACATGAAAATTAAATTAAATTTAAAAAAATCTTATAAAAGGAAAAAAAAAAAGATTTCCAAAGCTAGTTCTTATCCTGTGGTTAAAACGGACTGTGTTTGGGATTCCATGTCTGTCTCAGTCAGTAGAGACATCCGACTCTTGATCTCGGCGCTGTGAGTTCAAGGCCCACATTGTGGGTAGAGATTACTTTTTTTAAAAAAGGAAAAAATAGGATGTAATGAAAATGCCTTGAAATGTTGGCAAAGGTGCAAATTTTCAGTTATGAGATGAGTAAGTTCTAGGAACTGAATGTGCCATGTGATGGCTACACTTATATTGCCTTGTGTGTTTGCTTTTGGCCAGGAGAGTAGATCTGAAGTCTTCTCACCGCATGTGAATGTGTGCAAACACACACACACACACACACACACACACACACACTAACTATATGAGGTCTTGGATATGTAAACTTGTAATCATTTCACAATGTACGTAATGTATGCATGTATGTAATATGTGTCAAGTCATTGCACCGCAGACCTTAAACTTTCACACTCCTTACTGGTCAGTTCTACCTTGGTGCAGCCAGGAGAAATGTCTTGAATCAGAAATCGGGGAGGTAGGTTGGGGAGCGAGCAGACATGGAACAGGTGGGGGTGAATGAGAATTGGAAATCTCTTCAAATGAAGTGATTTGAATTTATTCGTGTCTGCGGCAGGAAGAAGAACATTCTAGAAATAGCTCCCGAGAACCTGGGGATATAATGCACTTCGGTGTTTTCTTCAACACAAAGCCCTTCTGGCTCGTCGGTGGGCACACTGGCAAAATGAAACTCTGAGTCCTGACATCCGGGACAGGTTCCCATGACCCCTGGCTGCTCCCAGAGCTGCGCTCGGGGTGAGGGACGAGGGGCTTCTCTCTGGGGGTGCCCACAGTCCCCCGCCCAAAGCTGCGTCATTTGGTCTCCACGCTGTCAGCATCCGATGCTTTTCAGATATCGGGAACATGGTCAGCTCCTCCGGCTTTCTGTGCTCCTTGCAAGTCCTGTTACCATTTGCTTTTTACAATCCTGGACACAGTAAGGAGGTTTTAAATCCCTCAAACGTGTTCTAAAAGGCAGTTCCCAGCTCTGTTAGTGGGACCTTTTCAGCGCCCCATGATTTACGTGGTTGGCCATTTGTCTTCCTCCTTTTTAAATAACAGCAGTCAAAGGAAGGGGTGGGAAGTCGAGAGCCTGTTCTGGTGGGGACGCAGAAGGGTTACAAATGCTCTTCCACTATCACCCGACAGCCTTGGGCATTTCAAAGGCCTGACGGGGTTTTATGGGGCTGTAGGTTGTTCCCTGGAAACCTGTGTAGCTGCAAATCTAGGAGGACCTCACCTCCTGTGCTGTCACCTACCACCTACCGGTGACCTTGGAGGTTGTCACCGGATACCTCCCTTTCTCTAGGGAGGAATGGCATTCTCTCTCTTGGAGAGCCTTTGACAATGTACTTCGGAGCCAATGAATGTCCAAGTCACTGGGTTTTTAAATTTTTATTTATTTATTTATTTAAATATTTTATGTGTTTATTTGAGAGAGAGCGTGAGAGAGCGGCAGAGGGAAAGGAACAATCGGGCTCTCCGCTGAGCAGGGAGCCCAATGCGGGGCTCCATGCGGGGCTCGATCTCACGACCCTGGGATCATGACCCGAGCCTAAGACAGACACTTAATCGACTGAGCCACCCACGTGACCCCCAAGTCATTAATTTTTTTCAGCCCACTTTGCGGAGGAACCATGAGCATACAGTAAGCTGCACGCGTGGCGTGTATACAGCCGGAGGAGTTTGCAAAGAAAGGACGCGCCCTGCAGCTATCGCCCCATCCTATGCCGTAAACGCGGAGGATGCTCAAGAGCATCCTGCCCTGAGCCTCTGCTGGGATGTGGGCACTTCCGGAATGCTAGAGCCTCCTGACTCCATCGCCGATCGCCTCAGGGGCGGTGCAGGACTGCACTTCACCGACAAGGCCCTTCTGATCTTCATGTGGATTCTTTTGTTTGGGGGAATTTCTTCAATGCCATTGTCTATCTCTCGAGTAGAAATTGGATGGTTTTGAAATCTCAAGCCGCTTCCGTTTTGATGGATTTTAGTACTAAATAGCGTAGACCGTAGTGCCTGAACGACTCCTGCGATGGTAGGAATTTACCGCCCCATCTTGTTCGCCGGTTCTTCCAGCCTCTTTATCACCAACGCCTGAAGGAGGCGAGCCGGGCGCAGCCTTCGCTGGTGTCTGGTCTGCTGCCCCGGGCGCAGGTGGACGAGATCACAAAACAGGCTGACCAGAGCCAGGAGCGTAGCACCGGGAGCTGAATGGATCACTTGGCGTTATGTTCGCCTATGAAACCCACAGATGTATCACTGACTTGACAGAGCGCTGTGTCGGGCCTACTTTTGTCGGCGTGGCTATCGAGTCATTCCGGTCACGTCGAGCCTGTGACCCGGGACGAGTTACGTAACCTCCCTGTTCCTCAGTTTCCCCCCGTGCCCAAAGTCGGGGAGGGTGACTCCCCGTGGAGTCGTTCTGAAGTGTTACTGTAATAACGTGAAAAGCATCCTTAGAGGGATGCCTGCCACGTGGGAGGCGTCTGAGGAATGTCACACGTTTTTACTGCATCAGTTAGGACAGTGTATTTTACTGTACTCGTTAAAATCCTCCCGGGGGGGGAAGCCGTGGTTCAGACACAGCAGGAGAGACTCTTCCCCGCACAGTAGCTCTGGGCTGCCCTCCCGTGTGCAGGGACCCGAGCCCCAGCGGGGACACTTCTGGAGACTCTCAGCACGGCCTGCTGCCTCCTCCGGCGGACAGAAAGGGGAGAATGCAAAGCACTTTTCCTTTTTTCCCTCTAAGATTTTATTTATTTGTTTATTTAAAGATTTTATTTGTTTGACGGAGAGAGAGACACAGCGGAAGAGGGAACACAAGCAGGGGGAGCGGCAGAGGGAGAAGCAGGCTTCCTGCCCAACAGGGAGCCCGATGTGGGGCTCGATCCCAGGACGCTGGGATCATGACCTGAGCGGAAGGCAGACCCTTCACCGACTGAACCCTCCAGCGGCCCCAGAAGGAGCCAAAGCACTTTTCAAACGGCCCATAGCATGTTCTCTCGCACATCCTCTCCCACGAGGGGGTGGGGGCAGGCGGTGTTGGGAAATGGAAAACCTGTCCCGTCCACAGCTTCCCAGTGGCTGCTGGACACGGTAAGGGATTCAGGATTCAGGGAGGCGGGCTGTCTCCCTCATGATCCCCTTATGAGCACCTTAAATGCCAAGACGTGGTCCTCGTTTGATAAGAAGAGAATGTTCCCCCTTGTGTTGGGTTCCCAGGAACTGGCCACCGTTCGGGGTCTCTGGACGTCCCCTAGGCTGTAGGAACTACGCAGCGACCCCACTTTCTAGTGACCGGTTAGGATATCGTAAATTGTCCTGACCTTGGGTCACACGGCCCTTCAGTTTCGGTCAGACCACCGGGTGTCAGACCACTGGGTGTCTCGAAGCCACCTTCTCCCCCCGAAAGCCGCCAGCGTACAGCTGTCTTCCCTGGGGTGAGGTGTGTCAGCGTGTGTTACTGCAAAACACTTCAGGGTCTGGGGGAAAAGATAAGATAAAACACAAATTACAGGCTGATAGATATTCCTAGCTCTTGGAATTATTCAGCAACTTTGCCTTAGGAGAAGTATATTAATAACAGACCTCAGAAAATATTTTTATTCCTCGAATCGAGGAGACATTTTCTCCTCGAAGAGAAGTCTTTCAAGATGGTATTACATGAATACTCTCCACCTGTGGTAGGAAGAGAACCCTCTTCATTTGGTCTGATCCTGAGGAGTCTAGGAAATTATGTAGTTTTTTAAAAGATTTTTATTTATTTGACAGAGATAGATACAGCGAGAGAGGGAACACAAGCAGGGGGAGTGGGAGAGGGAGAAGCAGGCCTCCTGCAGAGCAGGGAGCCCGATGCGGGGCTCAGTCCCAGGACCCAGGGACCATGACCTGAGCCGAAGGCAGACGCTTAACGACTGAGCCACCCAGACACCCCAGGAAAGTATGGATTTTGTGCCCAGACCATGCACTGTTCAAGAATATGATCGCTGGCCTGAAGGAGGGAAGGCTAAAAACACGAGTTTCTTTAGGGCCTAATTTAAAATTTGGGGTTCAAAATAAAATCACAAAACTACATGGCAAAATCTACTTTTTATCCCATTTATGCCCATCCCATGCTCTCCCACCTGAAGGGAAACCATTTCTTTTAATTTATGTTGTGTCCTCTTACCTGATTGTGCCAATAAAGGAGAATAGTCCCCCTTCTATCCCGAACCCCTGGATCTTACGCAGAATGTAGCACGCCGCACATTGTCCTGCAGTCTGCTGTGGCACCGAATGATAGGTGTTGGGGCGCTTTCCATGTCTGTAGAGAGTACCCTCATTCTCGTCCAGGGTCGGGTACTACAGACATGGCTCTTGGTTTTTAATACCATCTGTCCGTCAAGCCCGCCAGTTGCATCCGCGGCTCTAGGAGCTCTCCATTTATAATCCTCCTAACCTGACGCCTCCAGCAGTTGGAAAGGTAAGTGCCAAGGCCCACCTGCCCAGCCCAGAGGGAGGTTGCACAGCCTCTAACCCCAACACAGCCTCCATGACCCCACAGCCATCCCTGGGACCTCTGGTCGCAGGTGCACCACCGGAGGGCTGCCTGCACCTGGCGCTCCCTTGGACGTCTTCCACCTGCCGCCCCATGCTCTTGAACTTGACTTGTCACTTGCCTCGAGATCTCCAACTCTCCTGAACTGCATCAAGTCCAAGATGTCCATTGCGACAGAGAGGTAGATGTGAGGCACCTCACCACCCCTCGACGTTTAAGTGTTCTTCAAGAACAGGAAAGAGAAGTCAACTGATTTTTTTTTTTTTCTAATGAAGAAAACAGTATGAACAGCTAGAAGAACAAGGTCTAGGCCCAGGTGCACCCTAGTGGGGCTGGAGGGGTCGCCCCCAAAGTCCGTGTGAGTGCAGAGGAAGGAAGCCTGCGTGGTAGGCGTCTCACACCAGGGACGGGGGCTCATGGAGTCCCCGAGCCTGTGGGTCACGCGCTCTGGGACCTGGCGCTGCTTGTGGGGACCGTCTGTGACACCCCGCTGCCCAGGTGTGCAGTGCCATGCAGGAGACTTTCCAGAGGGAAGCCAGCACTCACTCCAAACTCTCCAGCCAGAAGTCAAAGAGATGGTTGAAAGTCGTAGAGTTGGAAAGAGCAAAGCCTGAGGGGGTCCAGGCGGATGCCAGGGGAGCACCCTGGAGGCAGGGGCCCGGACACAGCGGAAAGGACTCAGGGGGCCGCCTGGAATGAAACCGGTGTGTCCCCAGGTGGGGTCGCCCTTTCCTCTCTCGTGGTCTCCCTCCGCTCCCTCAGGTCCACAGCCTCCTGGAACGCAGAGAGGGGGCCCTCGGCCGGGAGGAAGGGGGACTGGCTTAACTCTGTGTGTGGAAGGGCCTGTTCGTCCAGCCGTAATCACAGCAGCGGCTTTCTTCTCTACCTCCCCTCGCTTTGCAAGGAGCACTGCGCCCCCTCACTCGCTGGATCCCCATGTCATGCCCGCGAGGGGTGCAAGGGACAGAGGCTGTTACCTTTTACAAGGTACAGCAAAGGGAGTGTTTCAGGTGGGGAGCTGTCTTGCTGGGGTCAGTGATGAAAACACACATCCAGACGGGTCTTCTGTCTTCAAGTCCTTTTTTCCACCACCGAGACTGAGGTTTCCGTCTTCATTGCCTCCCTCTGGAAAGACTTACACATTTTAATAGAAATTCCAGGACCTCAACCCTTAAAGAGTCTAATTTAACAAACGTTTGGTATGAGGCGGGGCCCTGGAAATGATGGATTTTTAGAGAATTCCCCTGGCAAGGATAAGACCTGGATATCACTGGGTTGTCCTCGCATAGCTAAGTCTCCTACAGAGAAAAAGTTTCCCTATTCAACCCCTGAACGATGGTGGCCTGGCAAGCCTTGTCGGGGACGGCACTTAGAACAGAAAGGAGTCGCATTTTTTGTGATTTCTGTCTGTGTTGCTTCTCCCGTGATCGTCAGGCTTGGGCTCTGCGTCAGAGTCTTTATCTTTCCTTTCTGCTTTGTGACAGTCACCGCTTCCTTCATTCAATAAATATTTTATCTGTAGCTCAGAGCAAACGGCTGTGGCCCACCCCAGCAGGGATAAACCAATGAATACGTTATGCTTCCTTTACTCAAAGGATACGTGCGTCGTCTGTTTCTTCTAGAAGAGAAACGGATGCTTCATAACAGCCTCCGCAGTGTAGAAAATACTGATTTATTTTCCAGTACACCTTTAACCCTGGAGGCAAGCTTGCTGAACGTCTTGCCCATCCCCTGCCCCTGAGGCAGGCTCTGGACAGTTTATCCAAAGGCACGGAGGTTAGCCGGCTGGGGAGTGTGAGTTAGGAGAGGGAGTGAAGCCAGAAGGACCTGGGCCAATGGCGGCAGAGGACACCGAGGCAGAGCGGGCACTCAGTAGCCTGCATGTCCCCCGTTGGTGGAGGTGTTTTCAGCAGTAAAAGACAGTTGTGTCTTTTGTTGGACGTAGTGAGGTAGGGCGTAGGGCGTTGGACATAGAGGTAGCGGATGGGCTTGGAATAAACCCGGGATGTGTGCCCTTCCCCGGCCTCTCCCCTGTTACTAGTGAATGATGTTGTGCATTTGGAGAACACAGCGGATGGATCTGAGCCCAGAGGCACAGCCCCGCCCTGCAGAAGGCGAAGGTCATGTTCCAGAGCCAGTGGAATTGTTACTGGAGGGCAGGGCACAGAGCCAGATATGCATACATACCCTTATTTTATGGAGAGGGGATTCCACCTACTGGGGGCTCTAGCCTCACGGAGCAGCGGGGTCAGCCGAAGGAGGAACAAGGTGTCGGTGGGACACAGCATTCAGGCCAGTGAGCCAGGCCGTCCCATTCTGAGCCTGTGTTCATGCGTTCCCTTTGCCCAGACAACTCCTCGGGCAGATTGGCACCCTTCGCTATGACCTGAATTTCACTGCAGGACATCAGCTCAGAGAGGACTGGTGCCCCACACCGGGAGGGTTGCTCAGGTTGGATACTGCGATTCAAAGTCTACGGTTTCTGCCGTTGCTGTAAAACAATTTACAGCATCCACAATTCACTTTTATAACGGCGGTCCCACAAAGCGGCGTATCAGAGAACCTAGAAAAGGGAGGTGCATTGTAAACACGTTAGGAGTGAAAGAAAAAAGCCCTCCCCAAACACCATCACAAGTAAGTGTGTTCTTTTCCTTAGTTTTGGAAAACACTATCTGCTCAGGAAATCAAGAGTCTTGAAGCAGTGAATTCCCCAGCACAGGGGCGTGATGAGAGACCCTAGGACTGCCTTGGGAGCCATATCGGACGTTCAAGGCAGGAGAAACACCGGGGGAAGGGCAGAACAGGGTCCCCCATGGCGCAGCTACAGTGGGAATTAAACGGGCAAGGCTTTATGTTGAGTTCCATCTTCTGGCTCCCTGTCTGGACGGAGCTGACTGAGAAGCGGCCGTGGCTGCTTGTGGCCGCTCTGCTCGTCCCTCAGCTTGGCAGCTGGTCAGATTAGGAAAGGACAGAGCGAGGAGTCTGGCTGCTGCTCAGGCCGGTCCTGAGGCCATAGTGTTGGGCTACCTGCCTCCATAGGGGAGGCCCCACCGCCTTTGGGAGGTGGTAGTGAATGAGAACGTAGGAGGCGCGAGCAGCTCATACAGAGGCTGGGGCCCCAGGACCTGGCCGGGTGCCTCTTTCTGTAGGTGCTGCTCCTGTCAATTTAACCACCCCAGTAATCCCAGGCGATATGCCTTCTATTAAGAGCTCCGTTTTACAGATTGGGGTCGGGGGCAGCGAGCTGAAACGTTCTGCCCAAATACCAGTCAGTTGAAAGGTGTAAAGAGGGGATGAGAAGTCAAGCAGTTTGGCATCAAACCGTTCTGTCCCCTGGTAATAGACCAGTGGCATCAAACCGCTCTGTCCCCTGGTAATAGACCAGTGGCATCAAACCGCTCTGTCCCCTGGTAATAGACCAGTGGCATCAAACCGTTCTGTCCCCTGGTAATAGACCAGTGGCATCAAACCGCTCTGTCCCCTGGTAATAGACCAGTGGCATCAAACCGTTCTGTCCCCTGGTAATAGGCCGGTGCAGGGAAATCTGCTTATTCCCGAGCTCCTGGCTCTGTGTGGACTTCTCTCTCCATTCCTCATTCCCACGTTTCTCTGCCAACACATCTGCCCTTGACCTTGGTTCCCAAACCCATCTGGAAAGTATCACGGGCATTACCTCAACCTCTCACTCAGCGTATTGGAGGGGAGCAGTCAGGGTACCCGCGGCCCCTCTCAGAAGACGGTGTCCCCCTTTAAACTGGGGGGCAGGCTCAGTGCCCCCCACCCCACCCCACCCCACCCGCCAGCGGCTCCCCTCCTCATCGGCATAACACAGTTTAGGAAAACTCATCTGAACTAGTTCACATTCTGACAGCAACTCAAGGAGATCCTCCAAACCAGCACTGGGGCAAAGGGGCGGGGATTGGTACTGTTTCATGTAACTGCCCTAGAAACAGGGCAGAGTGTGAGGACGGCTGGACCCCAGGGCTCAGGCAGTCTTTGGAGCCCTCCTCCTCCTCCTCCTCCTCACCTCTAGTAGCTTCTGTCTCTGGGCTGCCAATGGGCTTTTGCTAAGCCATAGGAAATACACTTCTGGACAATTCTAGACTCGTTCGGGAAAAATCACACCTCCGTAGAGGAGAAAAAGGTCTTCCCATCAGACCTAAATAGAAAAGCCAGGGAAGGACTCTGATTGGCTCATCCTGGGCCCCGTACCCACCTTTGGACCAATCACTGTGTTTGGAGGATCGAACTCTGTAAACATTTCTGCTTAGTGTCTGTCCGTGATCAGGGCACTGGACCCTCGCGTCAGTGTCCTATTGCTGCTGTAACAAATTTCCACAAATTCAAGGGCTTGAAACAACAAAAATGTGTCCTTTTATAGCTCTGGGGATCATCAGTTTGAAATGGCAATTACTGGGGGAAATCAAGGTGTCAACAGGGCTGCATTCCCTCTGGAAGACTGTGCCCCTGCACCTTCTGCCTTCCAGAGACCGCCTGCTTCCTTGGCTCGTGGCTCCTTCCTCCGTCTTCCAGGCCAGGAGCACAGCATCTTCCAGTGTCTCCAACACGCACCATCTGCTTCTGCCCACACGTCCCACTCTTGGAATCTCCTGCCCACCTCTGTTTGCTTATAATGATCCTTTTTATCAGTACTCTCCCCACTTCAGGCCTACTTGTGTTCCCCCCAAATTCATAGTTGAAGCTCTAACCCCGAGTTTCTCAGAATGTGCCTGTGTTTGGAGACAGGGCCTTGAAAAAGATAATTAAATAAAAACCAGGTCTTTGGGGGTAGGGACTAATGCAGTCTGGCTGATGGCCTTCCGAGAAGAGGACATGGGATGCACAGACACGGGTGGCCTCAAGTGCAGAGGGGACACGTGTGAGGACGCAGCCAGAAGACAAGCCTCTGCAAGCCAAGGAGAGAGGCTTCCAGCCCTGTGGACCTGGGCGTGCAGCTGGTCTCCTGTCCCGAGCCTCACAGTGGACACAAGAGCCTTCATCTCGGTGGTGGCTTCCCAGGACGTTCTCCAAGCCCCACAGTGGGTGGGATTCCAGGGTCCTTTTGTTCCTGATCAGTTGAGATCATTCCTGGTTTTCACATCCTGCAAAGGAGGTCAGTAGAGCACTCGCAGTCAGGAATGGTGATTCCTGAAGCTTCTTCCTTCCTCTTACCCAGTCTGTCCTGGATCCTTCCTCCTCTCTTGCACTCTCAGATGCCAACCTCATGTTCTCACGTGGGTGCTTCCCATTACGCTTCTCTGTGCCAGGCCTGGTCGGCTGCTAGACCGTGTCCAAAGGATTAGATTTTTCCCTTTTTTGTGGAAGCAGGTGTTTTTGATACTAGAAAATGCCATTTCAGCTCCTTGAACAAGCGTAAGTCATAAGCTCCAGATTGCTTGAATCATTGTCAATGTGAACATTTCTCACTGTTTTTAAGACTTAAGCAAATGATTAGGAATGGAGGCCAGGGCCGTGTCTTTCGTGCTCGCCTGTCTCCACTGGGGCATCTGCGCCGGTGCTTCTGGCCAGCACGTGTCTTGTTTCATGAGGTGTGGACCTGGGGGACTCCTGGCCTTTTGCACTCTTTTTTTTTAAATAGAAAGGTAGGAACGTTCAGACTTTTCGTAGAACTCTGTTTGATTTATATACATCATTTGTTTGGTGGAATCTACCACGTAAGCTGCCCATTTGATTTTATTTGCTCCCTTTTTTCACACTCTACTGTTTTTTTTTTTAAGATTTTATTTATTTATTTGACAGACAGAGATCACAAGTAGGCAGAGAGGCAGGCAGAGAGAGGGGAGGAAGCAGCTTCCGGCTGAGCAGAGAGCCAGATGCGGGGCTCGATCCCAGGACCCTGGGACCATGACCCAGGCGGAAGGCAGAGGCGCCCAGGCGCCCCCCACACTCTACTGTTTAGAGGAAGTATCCACGAAGCTTTTTGACAACCTGACTTGCCTTCGTTTCCTCTTTAAAGTCTCTTATCAAAAAAAAAAAAAAAGTCTCTTCTCATTGGACAGCGGTAATTTGAAAACTTCATCCTTATATTATAAACATGATTGGTCATCATACCAGAACAGAAATAATGTTTTTTTTAAAGATTTTATTATTTGTAAGTAATCTATAAACACATAGATGCAACTTGAAGTTCAAGAGGGATGTGATTTTCAATGTCTCTTATAGAAATTCTAAAATTAGTGCAAAACAGACTGAACAGGAAAGCTGAGAAACACGCACAGATTCTTCGAGACACTCTGCTGGCTTCTCAGGGCCTGGTGGCCTCATTTATAATTAACTGGTGTGATTTTCACGCTGTCCCAAGATGCTTGTAGAGTGACGGCAAGATAATCACAACCAGTTGAAGTCCCCTGTGTAAACAGAAGATTGCTTTCTAGGGACTCTGGTTCTAACATCTCAGCGGGGTTTTGTAAGCCCCACTAATTAATCTAACTGGTAATTGTTAATGAGGATCATTTTTTAACAACTCTTTTTCTTTCTTTTCTTTTCTTTTCTTTTTTTCTTTCCTTTTTTGGCTTGGGAAAAGAATGTGAACCCCCCAGCAGGCTAATTTTTGTTCTCTGACAGTTGGAAAATTATGGGGGAACAGCAAAGCCTCCTCACTGGTGGAGAATAAAATTCCAATTAAACTGGCCAGATTTATGCAATCACTTTATAATCAATAGATGCTATTATCCAAACAAAATTTGAGAATTATCATCGATGTGCCTGAAAGAGATAGAGCCTCGGAAATCAATTCTGATCAAAGTTGTCAGTATACTGGGGTGGAGAGCGGGAGAAGGAATGATGGGTCTGTTTCCCTGCATTTAGAAATCTGTCTGTAAAAATGATCACAGTTGTGACTCTGGAAAAAATACGACCTCACGGTGTGTGCACCGAGGGATGAAACCAGGGGGCATTTTCAAAACGGACAAACTCTTTGTTTCGAAAGCAAAGAAGCGGCTGTTGTGGGGAAGACAGAGCACAGAAACTCAAAGTGCGAGAGAACAAGAAATGTCAAGACCTGTGCAAAATTTTTCGATGAGAAAATGTTCGTGGAAGGATAGCGTAACTAATCTGAAATAAATAAACTGAAGGATTCCGGAAGAGGAGTAGGGTGTGAGCCTCCGTTGCCTAAGACAGGCTTAGCTGTTGGGACAGTACTGGCCTTGCCTGGCTTCCTGGGGGCTCCGTGGATCTTTGGCCTCTCAGAGCAGAAGGATGCCAAGGAGCAGGGGTTGGCTGGAGTGCCATGATGTCACTGGAGCCAGCGAGGTGACCCCACGTGGCTGGTGACCGAGTTATTCAGAGAACCTCATCACCCACTTATTGTAGATTTTCAGGGGTGGGAACTGCGAACCAGCTTGAGTTTTATCACGCGGACAGGCAAGGAGCTCTTTTTTTTCTCAGATCACCATCTGTTTTGGGACCAGGTATAATCGCAGGTGGTCCTGAGCCCCGGACATCCACGTTCAGTGGGCTCTGCAAGTGTTCCAGCCACCACGGAAGTAGACACTGATAAAGCCAGAGCCCTTGTGGAGTGATTAGAACTGGTCATCCGGGTAGGGTTTGTCCTCCCCAGGGGACACGTGGGATTGTCTGGAAACATCTGAAATGGTCAGGACTGGCATGGGAGCAGCAGGGGCTGACTGCTGGCATCTAGATTCCAGGAATAGGGCTAGACGGCCTACTATGCGCAGGCCAGTCTCCCTCGGAGCTCTATCCACCTCCCAACAAAAACTAAAAAAAAAAAAATTAAAATATAGTTATCTGGCTCCAAATGTCAATCGTGTGGTACTTAGAAACCACCTCCCAACAAAAACTAAAAAAAAAAAAATTAAAATATAGTTATCTGGCTCCAAATGTCAATCGTGTGGTACTTAGAAACCCTGTTGCAAAAAATGAATCCAGGAGACCTGAGTGCTTTTCCAAAACCTAGCGGTAGCCCTTAATTGACTAGGATGGTCCCCAATATACATGCTTATGGCAATAGGATTAGGCCACCTGCTAGACGCTTCAGCGTCTCTGCAGGCAGGTCCTCCGGAACTGGAAAGGCAGCCTCGAACTCCATTTCTGTGACCAAATGGCCTCAGCCATGCAGGGGTGGGTCGGGGCGAGCCTGGCAGCCTCCTGAGAGTGGGGACTGCTGGGGAGGGACCCGTGGCCAATGCTGTGCACTAGTAAGTGCTCAGTGTGAGCACAGCAGCGTGCAGACACACACCCATCTCCAGGGCTCCCCGCTGTGAGGTCCAATGTGCCAGCGACTTCGCAGAGCCTGTGCCCACTGCCCCCACGGAAGCTTCAGGAGGGGACCTTGTGGACCAGAGTTGCCACGAGCCCCCACCACGTTTACTGCTGAAACTGAAGCATTCCCAGGGGAGGAAATGAACCTCAGGGCTGGAGAGCAAATGAAAAGTCCATGGGAAACCAGGGTGACATTGAACTAGTCTCCAATTCAGCATGAAAAACGTTCAGTCAAACAACATCATGAAATGCTGATCTGCTCTAATGGCTCCTTGTAATTTAATCATGCACCAGAGCTGGATCCCTATGCTCTTTTTCTTCTTCCTGGACAAGTCCATTGGCAATAAACAAGTGCTAGATCCTGCCGCCCGCAAACAGAGGAGAAAGAAAGGAACGTGATACGTCCCTGTCTGCGGCTCTCTGGAGGGTCAGCGCCCCTTTTCCCTGAATTAATCCACAGTCAAATTACTGATTGGAAAATGTGTCGGTCCAGTCCCTGACTTTTCTTCTGGGTGGAATGCCTAGGACAAAGGCAGAGGGGGGTGCTACTCTTCCCAGCTTGAGAGGACAGCAAGCCTGCCACCTGGTGACGACTCAGTGGGGGAGGTCTGGATTCCACCAGAAGACCACACAGCCCAAAAGGTGAGAGTGGACCAGCTCAGATCCCACAGTCCAGGGATATTGCTGTAGAAACAGGTGCTTTGGAAATACATTCAAAATATTCGGATGGAGGAGCCACAGCTATACAAAGTACCAAATTTTAAACTCATAGCTACATGAAACTTGAGAAGAGACAAAAATGGAAAACACTAGATGCTTTTCTTTTTTGGGAATGAATAACAGCTTTAGCAATCCAGGAAAATGTGAGAAGCATCTTTGCATGTTCTGTGCAGAATGGTAGGACTGTGGTGAAGGCTCCAAGAGCAGCAAACACATGTGGGTAAAATCATCTGGAATCGACTCATAATCGAGACAGTTATTTTTTTTTTCCTCCCCCCAGATAATAATTCTACTCCTGATTTTCTCTATAGACACAACATACACGATTCTTAAAGGAAGCAGACCTACTTCTCCTGTAAAATCAGTCCTAGATCATGTAGGGCACATTATCTTTTTGAGCAAAGAGCAGTATTTTAAAGGGATGGTGGGAAGTTATGCTAAGATACACCTGGCAGCGTGTCTTGCGTGCAGTGCAGGGAACATACCGGAAGGCTACAGGGCACGTTGCAATAACAGCATCTTTAAATCAGAGTGTGCACTAGGCTTCAGGCTACCCCTGGGCTGGAGGCATTCTTGCTGCTTGAAACACAGAGGCTGTGACCTGCAAGGCAGTCGCCCCGCAGCAAGACAAAATGTCACCTTACAGTCCCGCCCCTTGCACTCTTTTCTAGCTATGCCAACCTTTTTCAGTTTCTGTTTTTTCTGCTTTACTTTGGAACATGCCAAAACTTAGCATTTTTTTTATTTGCTTTTTTTACTTGCTGTTTTATTTGTCTAGAATGACTTCTCCCTGATCTTTGCAGAGCTGGTTCTATCCACATGGTTCTTTAGTTCTTATCCCAAAGCTGCAGGTCCTTAAGCCACCCCCTCCTCCCCAGGTAGGCTCACCAGCTTCCAGTGGCCCCAGTATTCGACTATCTGGCTTTATTTTCTTCTCACCATGCAACACTTGCTGAAATAATCTCCTTAATTTTACAATAGAACAGGTCACATATCTATATGCAATAATACAGATCATATATCAATTATAGTCATGCTTAAACAGCATCTACTGCATATATTTGCAGTATATACTGTATTTTCATATATTTGCATATATACTGTATTATATTTGCAAACATTAAATATGTTTTTATACCATGTTTATTATTATATATTAGCACATATCTCTTATATATTCATCCATAGCTCCCAGTGAGTAAGTAAATGTGGCCATTAAGCATCATTGGTTGTTAAGATAAATAAGTAAAGCGACACCTTGAATTTTGCTAAACTAACTGTAATTCTTCCAAATACATTAAATCCAAGTGTTACCCAACTGCCAGTTTTCAGGGAATTATAAAAAAAGAGAAGAGGCAATCTGCATGCAGGTCTGGGAACCGTCACAGGTCACGGAGCTCTGATTCTTCAACAGATAAATTCAAGAAATCTGGGGGATGGAGGGTAATCTTATAGATTAAAAGAGATTTGAAGGAGATCTAATTTTTTAAAAGGAGACGAGACTTAACTGCTTTGAATAGGGATACATTGCGAGTGATCAAGCAATAAAAGAAAGGGAGCTGTCCTTTCAAGCCGTAGGTGGGCTCCTGATCACACACCTGCTTCCTACCAAGGAAGCAAGTGGGAGCCAAAGCTCCAAGGATGGTTGTCCTTCCATCCCACCCCCATCCCAGGGGGACTGGAATCCGAAGAGGGGACAGTGACGGCGTGGGGGGGGCGTCTGTGGCTTGATGACTTCCACGGCAGCCAGTAGCCCCCAGCCGATGCCCGCCAGGTTCCTTTCCACTGGGAGGTGCTCCTTGTTTCTGGATAGAGACAGATGTCCTGGGGCCGTCCCAAGCACAGACTGATTTTGCCGGGGTGGGGGTGTAGATCTGGGGAGGGCACACGTAGTTAGATGTGGGGGCTTCTGTCCATGTAGTTCCATTACTTAAGACAACCTTTGGTAAAGAAATAAATATTCTTTTTTTTTTTTAAAGATTTTATTTATTTATTTGACAGAGAACACAAGTAGGCAGAGAGGCAGGCAGAGAGAGAGAGGAGGAAGCAGGCTCCCCGCGGAGCAGAGAGCCCGATGCGGGACTTGATCCCAGGACCCTGGATCATGACCTGGGCCGAAGGCAGAGGCTTTAACCCGCTGAGCCACCTAGGCGCCCAAGAAATAAATATTCTTAATAAATGATTCTCTATTGACTCTAACAAAATCAAATGCTGTTGAATAACCCAAAAATATCTACATTTGTGTCTGCGTCTATATCTATAAATCATCTATATCTCTCTCTCTATCATTTATAGTTGTATTGTATATACCTAAAATAGATTTACTGAAATATATGTATTTTATATATAAACATTCCAAATTTATTTATAAATATATAAACATAAATATATTTAAAAATATAAATACAATGAATATAAATATTAAATATAAATTTATAGGGGCACCTGGGTGGCTCAGTGGGTTAAGGCCTCTGTCTTCAGCTTGGGTCATGATCTCAGGGTCCTGGGATCGAGTCCCGCATCAGGCTCTCTGCTCAGCAGGGAGCCTGCTTCCCTGTCTCTCTCTCTGCCTGCCTTTCTGCCTATTTGTGATCTCTGCCTGTCAAATAAATAAAGTTTTTAAAAAATCATAAAAAATATAAATATGAATATATTATATGTAAGTATATAAATATATAAAAATATGAAATATTTGTATACATTTTTAAGGTGGTTTTATTCATAACCCCAGTCTATTCACAATTCAGCAAGATTACAACCAGGAATTATTATTGTGTCTGTCAAAATGTGGCCCTGGGCCCAACTCACACTTTGAGTCATGCTCTGTTCGAGCATCAGAGCAAAAGCCCTGAACTGACATCAACAAGGACGGTATTTATATGTATAAAATGGGTCAAGACATGGCAGGCTGACCGAGGGTGGGAGGCAGAATAGAAACCTTTCTTTCGAAGCTGCTTGTAGGGAATCAGTTCCTGGGGGAACCTCCACACATCCACCCTCTCATGGAGGCTGCAGCTCCCTTACTGACACTCAGCCTTCAGGGGAGAAGTGTGCAGAAAAGGCAGCTGATAGTTGAAGGAAAGGGCAAAATACCATATTAATGTCTTCTCTGGAGGCTGCAGAGGGAGGGGAAGGGAGGCCAGCTCAGTCACGGGGGCGAGAGTTGGGTTTCTGTATACGATGTTCATTAATGTATTTTCTCCTTCCTTCTGACAATAGCCATGGATTGAATCTCTACTGTGTGATGGTCATTTCCCCAGGAATCAGGACATGTTGTGAAACCATTACATAAAGATCCTTGTCTTGAGAGTTTATCCAGTTATATGTGTTCATCTGTGTGAGGGAGAAAAACCATTTGAACAATTAACAAGTAAGGGTTTAAGGTCAGGTACAGCTAAGTATGAAGGAAAACAAAGGAGCAAACAGTACATGGAAAGTGCCTAGTCATGGAGAAACATCATTGATAAGCTGATGTGGGAAGATGGACCTTGTAGAAGAAGAGAGTTGACAAGCCATGGGATGTATGGAGAAAAGGAGTGCTCTGGAGAGAAGAAAGAAAGGTTTCAGAGGTCCCAAGTGGGGAGCATGGCTGCTGTATTAACAGAACAAGAGATTTGTGTGATCCCAAAGGGGGGGCGGTTTGCAGGAGATGCAACCCTTGGGAGGTTGGATGATGGTAACAGCAATGTGGCATCCCCAGTTATACATTCGACCTTCCTGCCATGTGTCCCCCCTGCCTTATAGCACGCTTAGCGTCTGCTCATGATTAATAGGACAAGAGTAGTCACCTGTTGCTGCATAAAAACAGTGTCAGGAATTAGAATCTTACAACATTTCTCTTTGGGAAAGAGTGGATGGTACTAATAGTTACTGTGACTATAGGAGTGTTAGGCCAAAAATTTTTTTTTACCAAAATAGAGGGTGATCAAAAATATTTGGAAACTCTATCAGTATTACTATTCCAGGGCACCTGGGTGGCTCAGTCAGTTAAGCATCTGCCTTCAGCTCAGATCATTATCCTGGGGCCTGGGATAGAGTCCTGTGTTGGGATCCCTACTCAGCAGGAAGTCTGCTCCCTCTGCCTCTTCCTCTGCAGCTTTCCCTTCGTTGTGCTCTCTCTGTGTCAAATAAATAAATAACAAACTTTAAAAAACCCCAGTATTATTATTCCAGGAGGAATAACAGAGCATTTGAGATAGACATTATTATTATTTCCAACTAAGTATTCTCTGGCATTCTGATGTGACTGGAAAGGACCTGTAGCCTTCTGAAGTGGTTCGTGGTTAACTGACTGAGTTGCTAACAGAAAACATATGAGAGTAATACAGTGATTAAACATAAATCATAAGAATTTCATGTGTAGTCAAGAAACAGAATAATAGAACATAAAATTGAAGAAATAAGAAAATCAATAATTTAAAATGGACTCAAAATGACAGAATTAGTAGACAGAGTATTAAAACAATTATTATAACCTTATTACATACAACTGAGAAACTCTAAGAAATTGAACATATTAAATAAAATTGCTTTTCTTAAGATCACATTTGAGAGATAAAAACAGCAATATCTGAGATGAAAAATGCATTAGACAGGATTAATAGTAGCTATTGAGGGAGAATACAAGATTAATAAAGTGAAGATATATCAATAGAAACTATCCAAAAATGGAACACTAACAGTAGGAAAATCTGAAAAAAAATATAGAACACAAGTTAACAGCAAGAAATTTACAAGTAGCCGAAGAGATATAAAATTGGAATCCTTCCCATACAGGAAAGAGTAAAATGGAATTTTTTAAAAACTTGAAGAAATTACAGATAGTAGTCGTTTTCCAAATCTGATTTTAGAAGGGGGGGGGGGAAAGAAAAGAACAAAACACTATCATAACCTAGAGAACCAAAGAGTTCAACAGACCCAAGCAAGAAAACCTTGAGGAAATCACACTAAGACATGCCGTAATCAAATTGCTTAAAGGAATGAGCTCTCCACTAAGGAGAAAGCTTAGATAAAAGATGCCTTCCATCCAGGGGGGACACAGAGCCGACAGCAGATTTTTTGCTGGATACAATGGAGGCTAAAGGAAGGTGGAATGGCATCTTCCTGCAGGGAAAGGAAACAAAGAAGCAGCTGTGGAGCTAGAATGTCTTCAGAATGAACACATCTTTCAGGACAACGGTGAAAATGTTCTTCACCAGAATTATAATACCAAAAAAAAAAAAAAAAAAAAGAAATCCTTGCAAGTAGATGACGTGACACCAGCTGGAGACGTGGAGCTCCCAAAGAAAATGAAGACCACTGGAAGTCATGCTCTTGCAAGTAAACATAAAGACATTTGTCTTATTACTTAAATAACTTAAAAATATCAATGTTTTAAAGGCACTATAGCAACAGTATGTCCTCATGGGGTTCATAACAGACGCAGAAGTAAATGTGTTACAACAACAGCAACAAGAATGAGAAGAAAGGAAACATGCCATTTTAATATTCTTACATCAGATACGAATGAGTACATTGTCGCTGGAGTGCCAAACATGCATACTCCAAACCTTAAAATTCAAACTCAAGTAGCAAAACATAGAAGGGCTGCTAGTAAGCCTCCAAAGGAAGTAATTACACTGAATCATAAAATGACACAATCTTTAAAAACAGAAATGGAGGGAAGAAAGAGAACAGATGGGACAAAGAGAAATCAAATTGCAGGGCAGAGATTCAACTGACCCCATCATTAGTCACTTTTAATCTAGATGGTCTAAGCTCCCCCAAATGAAAGCCAGAGATTGTCAGGTTGGTTTACAAAGGCAGATTCAACTAAAAATATTAGAAAATTTTTTCCTAATCTTCTTTGCAACTTACTCTTTAATCCATTGGCCAACAAGAAGTTTGTTGTTTCATTTCTGTATTTGAGATTATTTGGATATCATTCTGTTATAGATATGAGTTAATTCTATTTTAGTCAGAGAAGATACTTTCCATGATTTCAGGGAAATATAATTTGTCCACTTTTGTTATTTGGTCTGGATTATGACATAATTTAACAAATATCCCATGTGCCCCTGAAAATAAAATTATTTTCTGCTCTTGTTGGGTAGAATATTTCAAAACTGCTTTTTGGTTGTGTGTCTATATCATTGGCTGTTATGTTTCCTCCCTTCATTCTCTTACTTTCATAGCTTTACTAAGGTATGATTGTCACACAATAAATGAAGTGTTTTTAAATGTTAAATTTGATTTTCAGATGTGTATACACATCCATAAAACCTTCAGCACAATGGACAAGAATTAACATACCCATCCCAACACCCTCAAAAGTTTCACCATCCGTCTTGCTCCTTCTCATTCTCACCCCCAGGCAAACACTGAGACGCTTTCTCTCACCAGAGATAACTTTGAATTTTCTCAAATTTTATATAAACTCTATGGCAGCATAAAATATTTTTTAAATTCCCCATGTTCTCATCCAGCATAATGGATCTGACATTTATACATGTTGTGTGTTTCGACAATGTGCTCCTATGAATTACTATGTAGCCATCGACTACACGAATATCCCACAATTTTTGTCCATTCACCCTGTTTGGGTTTTTTCCACTTTGGGGGGTATTAAATGAACATTTGTGCACCAGTACTCGGGTGAAAAGATGTTTTCAGTCCTCACTGTGGATCGTGGTCATCGAAGACTGTGTACCATTTGTCACACTTGATAGAACGATACACTGCAAGGGGTAAATTTCACTGAATGTCAACTTAGAAGAGGCGTCACATAGGATGCTGTAAATGTCCCCACTCTTTTCTTCTCCCCCTTCAATTCCCTTGTTTATTACGGCTCAGGCACTGTGCAGAAAGACCTTACATCCACCTGCCACGGGGTCTCTTGATGCTCACGATCTGAAAACAAATTGGCGGCCCCTTTGGCCACATGGCAACAACGTTGATGCATCCAGATGTATTTTGAATGATCTATCAGATTTATAGCCACAGGCTTCAGAAAGATGACGAATTTCATATTGTAAATAACTCCCTGTATTTAAAAGACAAAGAAGCTTTTCCTTTGTTTAAGGAATCAACTTGCTGTTTCTTTTCATCAGGCTCCTGCTCAGCGTGTGACGATGTACTGTAATTATTAGGATTTGATAGAAAGTGACGTTTCCCCTGCTACCTGTAGATCCTGCTCCTGTCTTTTAGGCGGATTCCGGTCTTCAGGCTCTAGTGGTTTTCACGTTACTGCCAGGAAGAATGTCCCAGCAGGCTGGGAATGGCAGAGTGACTTCCAGAGCTCAGTGTGAGATCCAGAGACCTGGGTAATTAGATCAACAGCCAGGTCTAATTATGAGCGGGTAATGGAATAATATTCAGGCTGATTAACTGTGCAAACCCATTATTTGCTCTAATGGAAAGTTCACATTCCTCTTCACGAGCCGAATCTGACTCACGGCTGGGCTCGCAGGTGGTGGGGGTGTGTGTCCTTCAGACTCTGGCTCAGCCGCAACTAGGTGCTTGGGCTCGTATCCAGGGCAGACGGCCTGGAGTGGGGCGAAGTGGGTGGGGCAGGTTGCGGCGAGGACAGGGCTCCTCTCTGCCTTTATTTACATTTTTTATTTATTTTTATTTGTTATTTATTTATTTTTAATATTTTATTTATTTATTTGACAGAGATCACAAGTAGGCAGAGAGGCAGGCAGAGAGAGAGAGAGAGAGGGAAGCAGGCTCCCTACTGAGCAGAGAGCCCGATGCGGGACTCGATCCCAGGACCCTGAGATCATGACCTGAGCCGAAGGCAGCGGCTTAACCCACTGAGCCACCCAGGCGCCCCGCCTTTATTTACATTTTGATGCTTGCTCCTCATTGACAGAGTTGGACTAATTATGATTATTAAATATTGCTGTAAGATATTACTTATCTAGATGACCGAGGATTTGGTTTGTTTTGCTCCCCTTAAATTTTGCAGCTTGCCTTGGTCTCCTCACCCTGATCCCAGCCTGAGTGCCAGGTGCTGTGTTACGCATGGGTGTGGACACACCCCGTCCTGCTTCCTAAGACCCATGCAATGGATCACTGGCAGCGAGAGGCAAAGCGCACTGCTCTGCTGTGCTCCTTTGGCGAGCAGGGTTTCCCGGACAGGCTGCTGGGAAAAACCGTGGCTCTCGGTGGCCTGTGGGTGAGAGGCCGGAGCAGGATTTATCCTCCAGGTTCCTCCCATCTTCCATTTTCCCTTGCACCAAGCTCCCCGCTATTCTGGTTTCACACGTGACCTGACTGAGAGGCTTAGCTCATTAGAGGGAAATGTCCCTGCCCCTCCTCTACCCAGGGCTGGGGGAGGCTGGGGAGGCTGGAGGGGCCAGCCACCCCAAGAGTTTCTGAGATGCCATCCAGGCGAAGGCCAGGACTCCCAGGGGAGGGGCTGGTAGGGCCCTGGCAGGTGACAGGGTGACCTGGTAGCACAGGAGCCCCTCTCCAGAAGTCTCTGGTGTTTGTTCTTTTGTTCGTTTTGTTTTGCTTTTGTATTCTGTGCTGTGTTTAGTGCACTGTATGGGAAAGGAAGCTGCAATAGGCTTACTCCTTCTTCCCTTCAAGTCTTAATTACGAACAGAAACAATGGTCAGGACCTAAATTAACCAAAGCTTGGTCTCCTCTGTAATTGTGGACATAAAAGCCACGAGGTCTGTTGGACTTTTCCTGCAGGACCAGGGGAAATTAGCCCCGGTTAATTCATTTAAAGGCTCCAGGGAGAAGCAGTGTTTGGCCACGTACTACACGCTTAGGTTTAATCTATTAGATGCTCATGGATTTGGGAAGACATGTGCAGAGATACGTGTTATGAACAGCATCCCAGTGTCCAGGTCACAAGCTGCCTTTCTTTCTCGGGTCCATGCTGTCCCAGGCTGTCGCCAGTGCGGGGAGGTCACAGCACGGCTGAGACTGGCCTCTGCTTTCCCTCTGTGACCTCAAACCCCAGGGCCACTGGCGGTGTCGGTTCAAATCTCACAGCGACTCAGCATTTTAAAAGTCATTTCATGTGACTTTTCTGGGGCCCACGGGAAAGGTCAGATGAGCGGGCATTTACCTTGGGAGTGGGGAGACCAAGCCCCTGTAACTTGCCCAGCCTCTCTGGGAGCTGACGGAAGATCTGCGGTCAGGACTCAAGTCCTCAGACTTCCCACGTCATTACTGATCTGACCCCAACGTGACACCAGGTGGAGAGTGAGGCTTCAGGGCTGTGCCGCAAAGGTCAGCGGATGGACGCAGGGCCACCCCTGAGCCTTTCATGAAGTGCTCTGGCTGGAGGAAGGTGGGCTGTTGGCAAGGACGCAAATCAGACGAAAACCTCAAGCTCCATAGGGTGGAGGCTCTTCCCAGGCATCCCTGCCTGAAAGCCTGAGCACAACCCAGCCGTCCCAGCCCAAGGAGGAGGGGGAAGACACCCCGTGGTGGGCTGTGGGGATGATGGTCTTTCATTTGGTCCTGAAACCAGAGAGTCAAACCACAGTCCAGCTCCAATAAACGCTCGTCCATCAGGCTCGTTAGATGCGGTGGTTACCGCGACATCACGACCAGGGGGAGAAGGGCTCGGAGGCTGGGGAAGTTTGGGAACCGGTCCTGAATGGATTAGCATCTCATCTGAATAATGCAGGCATGCTATTTATTTTACCTTTGGCTTCCCAGAGATAAGCAAGGAGGCTCCCTCCTGAGGAATGCCTGGGGGGTGGGCTGGCTGCCTGAGCATCCCTGGGAGGAGGAAGGGAGTTATTTTTAACTCACCGTTCCAGGAGGAAACACAAAGACGCATCGGAAACGCTGTGGGGGTGACTCTCAGCTGTTGGACAGAGAAATGGCCTGGGGTCTGCCGTGCATCATTTTCCAACTATTCTGATCCCGGTCATTGCTGCAAACACCGCAGGCATCTAAGATTCAGCCCATTTCGGCTCCTGGAGCGATCGTTTAATGAAATCTGCTTTTATCGGGCAGTGAAACCAAGGCAGATGGCATTCTGATGGGGGCATCAGCCCACCGTGGGCAACCGGTGGGTAGGGGGGCTCGCTGGGGGAGGGGCTCCAACTCAGAGACTGTCTGGGCTTGATGTCAGCCCCGTTCTGAGAAAGGATGCATATTTCTGAACCAGAAAAAATACATATACTTGTATTTACATCCAGCTAAGGGGACTTGGATTTTTTTACAGGTTCATTTACTAGGTTGACTAAAGGTTTCCTATGTATGTGTTCTCTGCCCCCTCTGCTTTACTGAGAGATAATTGGCATATGACATTGTGGGAGTTTAAGGCGTCCAATGGGACTCTTGGATACGTGTATATAATGTGGAATGATTATCACAATAACGTTAACTAACACATTCCTCACATCCTGTAATTATCATTTTGTCATTGTACGGTAAGAACATTTAAGAGCTACTCTCTTAGCACCTTGCAAGTATAAAACACAGAACTGTTAACTCTAGTCACCATGCTGTACGTGAGATGCCCAGAGCTTTCACTGGAGGTTTTCACCCTCTGACCAGCATCCCTTCGCCTCTCCCAGCCCCTGGCTACCACCAGTCCACTCTCTGTTCCTTCTAGTGTTTTTTTTTTTTTCTTTAAAGATTTTGGGTATAAGTGAGATCATGCAGTATTTATCTTTCTCTGTCTGACTTATTTTACTTAGCATAATGCTATCAAGCTTCATCTATACTGTTGCAAAGGACAAGATATCTTTCTTTTTACAGACAGATAATACGCCATTGTATGTACATGTCACATTTTCTTTATTTTTTTTTAAGATTTTATTTATTTATTTGACAGACAAAACACAAGCAGGCAGAGAGGCAGGAAGAGGGAGAGGGAGAAACAGGCTCACCGCTGAGCAGAGAACATGACGTGGGGCTTGATCCCAGAACCCTGGGATCATGACCTGAGCCAAAGGCAGCCACTTAACCAACTGAGCCACCCAGGTGCCCCCATGTTTTCTTTATTCATTCATTGGTCAGTAGATGCTTACCTTGCTCCCATGTCTTGACTATTGTGAATAATTCTTCAGTGAGCATGAGAAAGCAGATATCTCTTTGATGGTGATTTCATTTTCTTTACATAAATACATAGAAGCAGGATTGCTGCATCATAGGGTAGTACTCTTTTTAATTTTTTGAGGCACCTCCATACTCTTTTCCACAGTGGCTAATAACGATTTGTATTCCCACTAACAGAGCATTGGGGTTCCCCTTCTCTAGTTCCTCCCCAATGTTTGTTATCTCTTGTCTTTTTCATAATAGTCACTCCAGTAGGTGTGAGGTAATCTCTCACTGTAGCTTTGATTTGCATTTCCCTGGTGATGAGTGATACTGAGCATCTTTTCATGTATGTGGCCATTTGTATGTCTTCTTTGAAAAACATCTACTCAGATCCTGTGGCCATTTTTAAATGGGATGATTATTATTTCTTTACCATTGAATTGGAGTTCTTTATATATGTTGGATATTAATCCCTTACCCATAATCGTGGTTTGCCAATATATTCTCCCCATTTCTTACGTTGCCTTTTAGTTTTGTTGTTTCTTTTGCTCTGCAGAAGTTTTACTTTGATATGACCTGACTCATTGATTTTTCCTTCTGTTGCTTCTGCTTTTTTTTTTTTTTTTTTTTTGGTCAAATCCAAAATCCAAACGCTTTTTTCCTGTGCTGTCTTCCAGGGCTTCTATGGTTACATTTCAGTCTTTAATCTACTTTGAGTTAATTTTTCTGAGTGTGTAACTGTTCCAGTTTCATTCTTTTGTATGTGAATGTCCAGTTTCCCAACACCATTTATTCAGGTCTATCTTTTACCATTGAGTATCATTGGTTCCATTGTCAAGTATTAATTGACCACGTATGTATGGGTTTCTTTCTGGGGCTCTTAATTCTATTCTGTTGTTCCATATATCTGTTTTTATGTCAGTAGCATACTGTTTTTATTCCTGTAGTTTTGTAATATGGTTTGGAGTCAGGGAGGGTGATGCCTCCAGCTTTGTTCTTTCTCAAATGTACTTTGGTCCTTCAGGGCCTTTTGTGGTTCCATATAAACTGTAGGATTGCTTTTACTATTTTTGTGAAAAGCGTCATTGGAATTGGGACAGGGATTGCATTGAATCTGTGGATGGTTTGGATAATGTGGGCATTTTAATAATATGAACTCTTCTGTGGACTCCATCTATGACCATGGGATATTTTCCCATTTGTTTGTGCTCATGTGCCCGTTTTCTATATGAACTTCCATCAGCTGGTGGAGTAGGGTGATTGCACCTGACACAGGACACAGAAAGAAGTCGGCCAACCTCCTGCATCCATTTAGTTCCTCCCACTTCTGCGTCTGTCTGTACCTGGCAGACTTTCTTCACTGAAATGACCCACTCACTCCACAGATCCTGGTCAGAGATCTGAAATGTTCATAAAAGCATCCAAGACATCCATTCACCACCATGAGTGTGTCCTGAGAACACACCCCAGGTTCTCAGGAAAGGTTGCATCCAAACCTTGACTATCTTCCTCACAGAAGTCTAAGATTTTGGACTTTACGCTTAGAAGCTCAGATCTTTTGTGAATCCTCTGATGCTGCCTTATAACAATAACAGATTATTCAACCAAATTTAAAATAAAAAGGTTTAAAACACCCAAAAGCCTAATGCTGGGGCAGTTTCAGGTTTGGCTCAGCAATTCTATCTGGTCCCCAAGGATCCATGCTCACCCTGGCTTCCTTCTGCATTCAGTACATATTGGTTAATCCTTTGTCTCCTCTCCTCGTGGTCACAAGGTGGCTGCCAGAGCACCTCACATCAGTCACATTCTCACTTGTTTACATTCAAAGACAAAGAGATAGTTTTGTCCCTTTTCTTTTCTTTCCTTTTCTTTCCTTTCCTTTCCTTTTCTTTTCTTCTTCTCTTTCTTTCCTCTTCCTTTTCTATTCTTTTTTTTTTTTCTTTAAAGGAGGAAAAGCTTTACAAAAGCCCCCACCAGTGTCCTTTCAGGTCCCATCTGTGAAGTGGAGTCATAGTAGGTCCCTTCTCATGGTTGTTGTGATGACCAGCAGCTTCAGTAAAAATCATGGGGCATGGTTAGGGCTTCCTAATGGCAGACTGTGAGCTTGCTACATTTCTTGTAAAATGCTGCTCAGGAGGTCATCAGCCAATCAGTTAAGGTGCCTCCAATAGCAAATTCATGAAAATTCACAGATTCATGCTAGAAGTTCAACAAACTCCTGGAAGCAAATCCAAATTTGACAACAGAGTACAAAGTGGGAATATTACAAAATAGTAAGTGAAAATAAACATGAAAACAAGCCCCCCTGGGGTGCCCTGAGTGGCTCAGTCATTAAGCATCTGCCTTTGGCTCATGTCATGATCCCAGGGTCAGGAGAAGCCTGCTTCTCCCTCTCCCACTCCCCCCTGCTTGTGTTCCCTCTCTCTCTGTCTCTGTCAAATAAATAAATAAAATCTTAAAAAAAAAAAAAAAAGCCCCCATTTCTACTGACCCAAAAGGATAATAAGAATCCACTATGATTATCTAGTCTTTGAAAAGGTGGTTTTTCAATGTTGCTCAGCCCTATTTGAGTGATCCGAGCTAGTGTGGGATAGACAGTAAAATCATATTTATTTTTTAATTTCATGATTAAACATTGAACAGTCTTAAATTCCCCTAAATTAGCTGTCACTGAAGAGGATTAACTGGATTTGAGAACCCTTACTGGTGTTCTCTTTGAGGAGACTCAGGACTCCATGCCAAGGGCCGTCTACACTCACTCACACTCACACCCACTCCCACAGCAATCAGTTCTTCGGTAAAACTCCTCTTTTTGAGGACTGTGAGGCTCATGAACAATAAAAGAGCACTGAGAAAGTGTCCTGGAGCAGAAGTCATGGCCAGACTGTCCTGGTATAGGAGAAAGCCCTATGTTTTGTTCTGGTCTTATTTTTTGCTGCTCTTCCCATAGTCAGGACAGCAACAGGTCCAGAGTGTGGCGCCCAGGAGGGCTCCAGGGCAGAAGAGGTTCTGTGCTCTCTGGGATGGACTCAGAGCATTTTTGGTGGGAACAGGATAACAGGCAAGACAAATACCTCTGTGTTGGCCAGGAGGTCATGAGGGATCAAGACTTGACCCTTCCCGGATCACAGAGGGTAGTGGTTCATGGTCATTCTGACCTATACGGACTCCCCTTCCCCCTTTGTCTATGAGTGGCCAAGGTCAGCATGAGATACAGTCCTGGCCCCTGAGACAGAGGGGACTTGAAGTCAGCCAGGAGACCTCTCAGATCAACATGTCTTTCCAGGGGTGACCGTACTCACCTGACTCATGTTTTCACGAGGCTAATATCTGAGAGTTTCATGCTTGAAGTCATTCTTTATGCAACTACTCAGAGAAGGCCAACCGAAATGCGGAGACACACAGCCCAAGATCTCTGACATTTTCTAGCTGCTGAAAAAGCCTGGAGTCGCCCCCCTCCCTCACGTGAGGAACTAAAATCTCTATTTCAGCACTATCGGTTGGGACTCAGATATCTGCAATAAAACAAAATGGAACTGCTGTAAACGTTCACTTTTCTAGTTAGATTCGGATTCCTGCAAAGGCTCTGGGCTCAAGGCCAGGTTTCTCCAGGTTAAAATGGGTATTAGCAAATGTTGAAGTTGCTCAAGATTTCTGACCTCAAAATGAAATTTTTTCCCCTTGTTATAATGGAAGGGATTGAAAGAGAACTGAAAAGGAAATCAAGTTTCTCACTACGTGATTCTCCGTTCTAATGTTCTGCGTGGGGCCACCTAAAATCACGCAGCACGCCACCCGCGGGGAGTCTCCACCCTTTAGGAAACACCGTGGTGATATACAGTGAGCAGAATTAATATTTTTTGTAATCCCGAGGGCATATGAAATATTGTGGTCAAAACAATAAGTCAGGGGGTATGAACTGTTGCTTTACTCACGGGACTTTGGTAAATTTCAGGTCTAGTGATTATGAAACACGTGTGTGTGCTTGTGCTTGTGTTTGTGGACTCCTCCGGTTCTTCGGTGTTGAATCTGTAGCCAAGGAACCAATATATTGTCGATCATTCGCTGGTTTTCCACAGCAGAAGGACTTGTGGCAACGATCAGCCACAATCAGTGAGAAACGCCAGCAAGGCGTCGGCGCTTAATGAAATAATAAACGTTAGTTAATGAGCAAAGTCATTGCAGCAGGAGATTTCGTTGTGGATGTTGTTTTGAGTTCCCAGGGCGCTGGGGGCGTTGAGAGAGGCGGGGTCGGTCCTGACAAAGAGCTCGGATTTTCACGGACGTCGCCGGTGTCCCGTCTTCTTGCCCAGGTCCTGTGACGCTCCCGGGGCTCGTGCGGCTCACCTTGTCCCTCAAGACGGCGTTTCCTGACCTCAACGTTTTATGACAAATGGACGACTTTCGTGCTATTTATTGGCATATAATATTTGCCATAATACGACATATAACAATGTTACTTAAAATTATCCTCAAGCAGGTTTATCTGACTTAAATACATAGATTGCCGAAGGAAATGACATCCCTGTTATAAACGGGAAGCCATTATCACTGGCTGCAAGGGGCAGACAGTTAGTTACACGTTAAATAGAACACAGGCGTGAGGTGTAAGGTCGTATTTAGATGCTAATGTCTGCTGAAGGCTTGCGGTCTGAGTCCTGCTTCCTCTCCGTCCCTGAGGGAGGGTAACACATGTCAGGTTGGTGTTAGAGACGCAGGAGCAGCAAACAGAGACTCCGATGTGACTAGAATGATCCAGCGAGTACCGGAAGGGAAATACGTTGTTACTGTGCTGTTAAATGTCATTTAAGCTTTGGGGTTATCACAGTGAGAGCCATCTGGCTCCTGTAAGACCCCCAAAATATGTACCACCCCTCCAAATTGTTTCAGATACTGCTGGATCTCTATAGAGGGTCTCTCCTCATTATTCTCAAACAATCACATGATCTGCTTCACTGGTCTAGGCTGGGGCATGGATTCCAGTTTGGGTCACTGAGAGATACACAAACGTCCTCTGAGGAATACTGGTCCTTAATAAAAGAAAGTGTAATATAAGAAGATTCTTCTTTGTGGTGGGGGGGGTGGTGGAGGGGTCTCTCTTCTCCCAGCCTGCAGTATGCACGTGGAACTTGATGCCTAAGACTGAGCTATGGGGACTTGATGTCTGGAGCTGTGGCAGCCATCCTGTTCCTATGAGGCACACATCTTCTGAGTAAGCCAATATGCCCATGATGAAAAATCAGAGTACAGAAAGAGCCTTGGACCTTGCTGGCATTTCCAGGATGCCATACCAATACCGAGTTCACCTCCAGATATCTGATGGAAAAATTACCTAGTATCGCCATGGCTAAAGGACCTGATTGCCAAATGGTTGGTTGGTTACTTGTGCCTAAACACATTTAGCCTCTTTGTCAAGGATATCCCCAACGATCATCCTGTGGCACATTCCACCAGCCTGGGTTTTTTCCCTTAACCAACACAAATTCCAATTCTCTTTCTAGAAACTGCTCAAGCTTTAATTAACTCTAAGAAGCAGAATCTAGGGAAGAAATCTCAGGGTGAGAATTTGGGGGGTGGTGACTCTGATAAAAATGGTTGTTATATTTATTTTACATACCTACATTTTAAATCCATCAACATAAGATAATATAAATGATAAATATAAAAATTAAAAGGCAAACATTAAAAAAGATTCTGTCTATAAATATACGCTATGTTATATGAAGGTATAGATACATAAATTTCATTATATATTTAATTATATGCCTGAGATATTTATATGTACTAGGTCTACATATATAATATGTCTTATTATAAACATATCCGTGATTACATATTATATAAATATATATCAGTATGTAAATTGTGTCACTGTGACCCTCTGTAAAGATCCATATCCTAGGTTTAATCTAGCACGCTCCATTGTTGGGATTTGGATTTATGGAGGAAATCGAACCAACCACAAGCTTTAGAGGAGCGAGAAACTTACCGCAGGGAACAGGTCTTAGACAAGCAAGGGTTGGGCTGACCTGCAGGAGGGAAGCTCGGGGAGCATCCCAGAAGTCACTGACTCTCACGGCTTCTCCTGAAGCAGGATAAAAGCAGGCGTCGGAAAGTCCAGCACGTGGCTGGGAGCACGAGGTGACGGTTCCTGGAGAGGAGAGCGGAACCACAGCATCGGCCCAGCCGGAGCTCCCGGTGACAAAGCCTCCTGCTGCACTTCTGCAGACCCGATCTCCCTCGGGTCCTCCTGATTCACACCCCAGACGGTAGCGGGGACAGGAGTGGGCGCAGGAATACCGTGCCTCTGCCGGGAAGAGGATGGGGCGGTACTGCTGCCGTCGGGGAAAGTAGCACAGATATGTATGTGCCAAGGGGAGGAGGCGATAAAAATGGATGCGGCACTACACTTCCTTTGTTCATTTACTGATGCGATCATTCACAGAGTATTTCGTGGACACCTGCTTTGCCACAGTCCCTGTCTGATCCTGGGCTGTCGCTGCGTAAGACGGACCCCTTCCTAGCTCCTGCTGGGGTCACTGTTGTGTCTCTCTGCTCTCGCTGAAGACTTGAGCACCTTCCCCTTCTAACTTTTTTTTTTTTTTAAGATTTAATTTATTTCTTTTTGAGAGAGAGAGAGCACGAGCAGGGGGTGTAGCAGAGGGAGAAGCAGAGTCCCTGTGGAGCACCCAGTGGAACCCAGTGCAGGCCCGATGCAGAGCCTGATGCCAGGACCCCGGGATCATGACCAGAGCTGGAGGCAGACGTTTCACCGACTGAGCCCCCCAGGCACTCCTCACCTTTGCTTTTTCTCAAAGCACCAGCACGATCTTCTGACCATCATTTGCCCCACGGAAAGCCTGTTTTGCTCATTGATGTGCAGAATTATCTGACCTCAGACTCAGTGGGGTATTGGAAAGGGATAGAAATAACAACTTTAAAAAGAAGAAAAAAGAAAAGAAAGCAACAACCGCACCTTCTCTTTCCCTGTTGGCTCCGCGCGTGGCGTCTTCCTCCGCCCCCGGAGGGCCGGCATCGGCCCCATCTGTTTGGTCCCAGACCCCGAGTGCTTTGCGCTCACAGGACGGAAGGAGGAGCGGCTAGCTCCCCTCCCGTGCCTATGCAGGGACAGTGGCGAACCCTGCACACTGGTTCTCACTTCTGAAAATTCCCCTTAATTCTGATCAGGGGTCTGTTCACTCTGCTGGCGAGTGGCTACGGTGAGGCTGTCCAGGTCCTGTGATTTGATTATGATTCGCTGGGTGCACCTGCCCCATCAGTCTGGGTGTGGGCTCTAGAGGAGACTGGAAGAAGGGGTGTCCCCCACTCCCTCTAAGAAGAAACGTGCTGAGCTGCTGGGCTCCGGGGTTGGGGGGGAGGAGGGCCCTGACTCAGGGCCGTGAACATCATCTGCAGGCAAGGCTTCCAAGTTTGTTTGGAGAGTTTTACTGCTCTATTTTAGTGGCTGCTGCCTCCAATACCTGTATTTATGTCCAGATTAAATTGACCGAGTGGAAACCACCAGAGCTGGCAACTTCCAGGTAGTAAATGAGGGACGGCCTCCGGTGAATTTCAGGTGCTTAAAGGCTTTTGCTTTCGTGGATTCACGGCACAAAGAATTGGGGGAGAAACGTATCAGGGAAGAAACATGCTCAGTGAGGGCGGCTGAAGGTGGGAGCCTGCCGCCGTTTATCAGATGAGCTGGAGAACCCCGCAGAAGCCTGTCATATGTGTTCCGCCTTGGCGGTCTGTCTGGCGAGATGAAAAGGTCCGTCAGGGGACTGCTTCAAGGACATTGTTCTCACTGTCTCTGACGTCCTCCAGCGCCGGGAGACTCGCCCGGGGCAGGGCTGCAAACTAACATCACCCTCCTTTACTATGGGAGATGAAAGCGGTGTTATGAGTCGGAGGTATCTCGGCCCCAGAACAATAACTGTATTGACTGAGTCAAATGTGTTTAACTCTGACGGCGAGGCATCCCATCTGCGCGAACTAACCCAGACTGCCAACGGCAAACATGAGCGGGAACCACCGCTCGGCTCGCGGGGCGGCAGCCGGATGACCAGATGTCCCGAGCCCCCGGTTCTGTGCTCTCTGACTGTCGTGGATGTATGTGTAGACGCTGACGGATTGACTCAGGTAGCTCCCAGGTACTGGGGGGCTGTTTCAAAGTACCCCCCTGGGTTAGAGCTTCCCGTAGGCTGGAAAGCGGGAATGACAGCTCTTGAATCCGTATGTGCGCCTGGGGGCCATTTGGAGCTCATTTGGGGAACATTAAAAGGACAACCGGTCCAGTTTCTCTCCACACCCTCACGGCACGTCTGAGAGGACGCCACCTCGCATCTGTAGAGCCGCACGCAGCCGGATGGGAGGGACCCAACTGGCCCGTGGGTTGCGATTAAACTAGAATTTTGCCCAAGAGAGAGATTAAAGAGGAAAATGCATGTAGGTAATTGGCTCAAATAACGTCTCCTGTTTCCAGAAGTCACGAAGAATGGACATTGGACCATGTAAATTAGAGAAAGCCCGGGAGCAGTTGCCTCGAACCCCACCGAGGCACCGCGGAAAGCCTGCTTCCTTCCGTGCGGCCACACCAGCCCGTCCACACACGGGGCACTTCTCCATCCGTCCATTGTGCCCGGCAGCAGCTGGAGGCGGAGTTTCTCAGCCAGTGAAGCGCTCTGTATTTCTCTGTTGGCCCGCTGGCCCCAGTTGAGGCCAATGTTTTCTTTCTGTGTTTATTTACCAGATTATTAGTCCTGCCGGACTTTAAGGCCAGAGGGGAAGCCGGAGTCCTCCATGGAGAGGAACATGAATGCTGTCCGGCCTATGAAAGCCCGGAACCCCCGTCTTCTCCTGCCTGCGGGACGGTGCCGTGAGGACTCCTGCTTCTCCCAGGAGACCCACAGCGCGGCCGCCGGACTTCAGGCTCCTTTACTCTTCCTTCCCTTTGCACATCCCATCAGCGCCCGTTATGACCGGCAACAGAAGGGCCGGTGTCTCCGGACACATCTTCAGCTGAAAGTATGACAAATGTGGGAAGTGCTGCTAAAGGCTCCTCCAGAGGGGACGTGTTCCCAGAAGTTCTCTCCACCGGCGATGACTCTGATTCCTTCCCTTCATCCTACCTATGACTTTTTTTTTTTTTTTTAAAGATTTTATTTGTTTTTTCGACAGAGGGAGAGGGAACACAAGCAGGGGGAGCGGGAGAGGGAGAAGCAGGCTCCCCGCTGAGCAGGGAGCCCAATGCGGGACTCGATCCCAGGACCCTGGGACCTTGACCTGAGCCGAAGGCAGCCTCTTAAATGACGCTTAATGATTGACCCACCCAGGCGCCACCCTCCCCCACCTCATGACTTCAGAGGGGACAATCATGGTGACACTGATGTTCTTTACCGAACAGTTCGCACGTGCCCATGCCAGGAATTCCCTTCAAGAGCTTTGGATCTGCCACTCATGGTTGCGCCCCCCCCCCCCACCAATGCCCACCAAACCCTGAGAAGCAGGGCCTGTTCCCATCACCTGCTCACTGCGGCAGGGCAAGGAGGAAACGACTTTCCCAGTCACGGCAACAATGGGCAACCAGGGCAGGGCTCGGGAGCCCCGTCACACGCGGCCAGGCACACCACCGCCGTACGACTGGGAAGACCACATGCCATTGTGCTCGCAGCCCAGATGCGGGAGCCAGACAGCCTGGGGCACCGCCCGTCTGTACAGCTTCTTGCCCAGGTGACCTTGGATGAGCTTCTCAACCCTCTGCCCCTCAGTTTATCCACCTGTAAGGGAAGGAACCGGTGACATAAGCTGTGAGGACGGGACCCGGTGCCTGGGGACCGCCGTGCAGAGGTTCATGGGTGTCCGTGCTATTGCGATTTTCATCACCAGATTGATTAATCATTTTTCTTCATTATCATAGTTATGACGTGGCCTCTCTACGTTTCTCTCCCCACGCTGCTCAAACATCACCTTCTCAGGGCAGCATTTCCCAGCTATGTCATTTGAAATTTCAATCCCCACCCACAAAAATCCCTCTCCCCTTCCCGGCTCTGTTTGTCCGCATTTGCGTTCATAGGATGTACAATGTGTTTTTCTGCGCTATGAGCTTTTCTGTCTTCCCTCGCACATAAGCTCCGTGGACACCGGCCTGTCTGTCTGCTTTGTGCCTGCTCCCTCTGCATGTGCCGACCAGTGCCTCCCGCAGAGGGGGTGCTCAGGGAACAGTTGGCGGACAGACTGGATGCAACACTGGGAGCTTGCTCTGTGTTTCCCCTGCCACCCTCAAAAGGGTGCCCCCACCAGGCCTGACCAAGAGATACTTCTTCAGCAAGACGGGCTTTGGGGGAGCCACTTGGGCCTCCAGAAATCCCTCCGTGCTCATGGCCTAAGATCCCGGGGTACCATCAGACATCATTTTGCTGCAATCAGCAACCTCCAGATTGACCATTTTACAACCAACTATCCATCCTGTTGTCCCATTTTATGGAGCCGCTGGAGAAAAATGCCTCCAGCAGCAAGATGGCTCAACCTTTAGAGCTCCGGGATCATAGTTAATTCAAGGGACGACTTCTTGACATTTTGTCTGGACGGCATTCCGGCCATTTCCGGGAAGCAAGGTGATGGTGCTAAGACCTTAGGGAGATGCACAGAGTGTGCACGAGAGGCTCGGCATTTGTGGGTCGGGTGCACGGAAAGGGCCGGTTCGGTGTGCACTCTGCCATGTGCCCGGCTGGGGAGTGGGAAGGGCAGGCCCCAGGGTGCAGGCAGGAGGTGTGAAGGGATCAGCCCCATCTTCCCCAGACCTCCAGGGGTGGGAAGCCGGGAGCCACCCTCAGCTGTCGCTTCTCAGAGCCGGGGGCCGGTGGGCTCGCGCCCCCTGCACGCCCCCTCCCAGCCTGCACTGGGGGGATGCGGAGCTCCCTCCGCCTGGAGCACGGTCTGCAGGCCACGCACCATTCTATCGATTCCATCCCGCCGAGGCCTGGGGTCGGTAGCCGCTGATCAATCGTCCTCTTTCTCTGGGGCCAAATGACACCCTGTGATTTGTTCGTTCTCTGATTTCTCCTTTCCGAGTGGTGCCTCAGTTCCCTCATGTGCAAAATGGTCATAATAATACCTACTTCGCAGGTCGTTGAGAAGACAGAATAGACCCGTATTTCAAGGGCTTAGGACGGGCCCCGGGACGCGGTACACGTTTAAAGAACCTGTGCCGTTCCTGCGACTGTTCTCCAACTTCTCCACGCCTTCATTCCTTTCCAACCGTCAAGGTTTCTTCGCTGCCTCCTGCTTTGGGCTCCCGGGGGACAGGTGAAGCCGGGGGAGGCTGAAGCATAGAATTCCCAGGAGAAGGGATCTGATTGGTCTGGCCGAGGTCAGGTCTTCCTTCTGGACCAGTCATCTGAGAAGAGCAGGAAGACATCCAGGGAGGGGGAGGGGCTGGACTTCCAAACCACCTGCCGGCCAGGGAGGCTCCCGGGGAGCCGGCTGGCAGGCGTGTCCCGCGTTCAGCCAGAGATGGCCACGGGCTTGGCAATTTCCCAAGGGCAATGCAGCCTCGTGTGGTTTTTGTTTCCTTCTGCTTCCATCTGTAATTTGTTTCAAAGCATGCCTACTGAGAATTATGCATGCGGAAGACAGAACAAAGGACGCTCAGGAGCACCTTGTCTCTTTAGTCTTTCATCCAATTCTAATTTTATTTTCCTGCTGAACGCTCATCAACACATTCTATGCAATACAGACGTCAGCTTCCAAAGTTACATTTTTCCCGTGTTCTGGACACCGGAGATTTGCAGGTGGAGAGAAAATAAACACCAGCTCGGCCAGACCCTCCCTCAGATGAATGGCTGCATTTTTAATTCGTCCTGGGACTAAGAGACATTCCAAGCGTTTATTCAGATACAGTTACCCCACGATAGCTCTCTATTTGGCTCATCTAAGCTTAGGGGAGCAGAAAGATCAGGGAATATCCAACATTGACCTCAATCTAAACTTGGGTCCACCACAATGGAGCCTCCAGTCTACGCTCAGGTGAGGCTGGGAAGACCCTGGCCTCTCACAGGACTGGAGGCCATACTGGGTGTCTTGGTCTGAAGACTGAAAGTGTGGACACGCAGGAATAACTAAGCCCCCCGGGGTCGCAGCGCGAGTTAGTGGTGAAGCCAGGATTTCCACCCCACCTTCCAAACCTGGAAACCAAGATCTTAACCATGAGCCTGTTTTCGGGCTGACCGGCATCACAGAGGAAGTTCAGAACGCCATCCCTTCCCATTCCAGCCCGAGTTCAAAAGATCAGAGAGTAGGATCTGTGGTTTTCTGGATTGTAAAGGGTCCCGGTCTTTAAAAAACGACATTAACAGTTACACATGTGACCTTTCCACATTTTTTTTCAACCATTTAAGATACTCTTTTGGTTCCTAAAATGTGGTAAGAGATTAGGACCCGGCGAACCTGAAAGACAACATTTGGACTAGAAACTGTATCCGCAGAGGTTTTTGGGTTGACCTTTGGGGAAAGGGTCAATTATGAAGATATTACAACCACCTTTCCTAGTGCCTGTTCACACACCCTGCGTTTCTGGGAGGAATGTATTTCAGACTCATACATATTTATATCAAGTAACATATTAGAGTAAATGTCAGCTTCTTTTTTTCTCCTGATAACTTAACATGCAGAAAAGTAAATGACCCATAAAGAAAAAGAAATGATTTTTCTCTACCATGGATGCCTTTAAATATGCAAACATTTTGATACCTAATAGAGCAGGTCATAAAGTGAGTTTGGTGCATTTTCTTGACAGAGGTTTTACAAGGTTTTATAAGGGTTCTGGCTGAAGTACAGCGTTCCATATTTTATTCTATTGCATCTGGAAACCTCTTTACTGGGTGGTTCATACTGCGTAGCATTGACGTTTCCATAAACATGTGGTGTGTGTTGGGGTAAAGAGCTAACGCCAGTAGTATTCAACTCATATTAACGAATTGAGATGATGGGGATTTTTATGATTTTAAAAGTGCCTGGTCATTTTAGGGATTGAAGTTTTACCTCAAAACGGAGGAGAGGGACACCTGGGTGGCCCAGCGGTTGAGCGCCAGACTCTTGGTCTCAGCTCCTGTCTTGATCTCCGAGTTGTGACTTGGGCTCCACACTAGGCATGAAGCCTACTTAAATGAAACAAAACAAAACATAAAAGCGAAATTGAAACTGAGGGCCTCGTGCTTTCCAGTGGGACGCTCATCTGTGTTTTCAGGTTTTCCCGATATTAAAATAATTTCTGCGTCTTGACATATTCTGATTGTATCCTGACGTCTTGAGCTTGACTTTTTTCTCCTGTATATTCTCTTCTTCTTGCATGGCCTCTAATTTCTTTGAGTTGTTTTCTCTCATTTGCAGTGTCTATCTTTTAGCTGGAAGAGTTCCTCGTGTGTGATTCCAGTCCGCTCCCGTCCAGGATGAAGGGATGGTGAGACTGAGTACACTGTGGTGACTGCCCAGGACAGCCTGGGCTGGGGGGGTCTGGCTGGGCTATTTCACTGAAGAACCCTCATGTCAGTGCCTTTGTGCTACTTCCCCGTGTCTTCTCAAATTCCTCACAGATGGAGCCTGTGGGCACGGTCCAGGAACACAGGGCACGTGGCCCGGCCACCATGACTCTGGAAACCAGCAGGGAGGTGAGCCTGGTCTCATCAGGGTTTGGAATGCCCCTGCTGGTGTTGGGTGTGACTCTCGCCTTCAGGTCTATGTAAGCTTCTTTTGTTTCTGTCTCTTCAGGAAGAAATCACGTGTTCTGCCCGGGTTACGGGGACGGCACATCCTAGTTACACGAGCTAGAGGGGACCCAGCTTCTGAGCACAGCTCTGTCACTGACCTGACCTGCGCTTCTGTTCCCAGAGGCCCCTGGTGCCTCTAATTCCTGAACCTTTTAGGGGATTCTTTGGAATAAACTGGGTTCGCTGCTCAGCTTTTCGCTGTTGGAGTCTAATTTAGCTTACCTTCCAAAATTTCTTATTTCTGTGCCTCCCTTCTTTCTCTTTGTCTACCGTGATTTATGCCTTAAAGGTAAAATCGATTCACAGTGACTGTAGCAGCAATTCGGCAGGGATGGAAGGAACGCTCTCTGTCAAACTTTCACTTTTTTTCACGTACTGTTTGCCGATTCTGTAAAAGATTGTCTGAACCAATGAACTTGGCCTCAGCGGTGTTTTTCTGCCGGGTAAATTCCAAACTTTTCGTGCGATTTCGTTCAATTCGAAGTCGCTTTCCGCCCCTTATAATGATTGTCAGTTTCCACTGTTCACGATGTCCCGTTCTCAACTTTCAGGAAAAAGAAAGGAAGATATAAATATTTAATGCCATTGTTGTTTGCTTAATTTTCTTAAGTTGGTCAGAGTTGAATGCAAGCCAGCATTTCTAAGAAAAAAGCAAAAAGCAAAGAGCAAGCACTAAAGCAAAGATATATATATATATATATATATATATATATATATATATATATATAGTAATTTTTCCCCTGACATGCTAGATATTCGTGCCTTGTGACCTTTATTCTGGCAAAAATAAAAATTAGCATCAGTGCAGGAGCATATACAGCCTGGTTCCTGCAGGCTCGTGACTCTGAGACAAAGGGCCCCTCCTCAAGGCATTTCCCTCTACAATGATATGGTCATCAAATGGGTTTTTTATACCAAATAATGACGGTTCATCTTGAGTTTTAAGCGCACTAAGACCACAGGCTGATTAATTATTCAGGGAAAGTTAGGAAACATTTTCACTTTCTTAAATGGAATCGACGTCATCCACCAGAAAGAACCTGGGCCAGCGAACCCATGGATCCTGTCACCGTGATTCAAGCCACTCCCGCGTCCTGTGACCACTTTCTTCTCTCTTAGCAACTGTTCTAAGGGCTCACCCAGGCCTCACCTCATGGCAGGCGACACATCTGCAAAATGGTGGATTTTTGGCATGTTTTACTTGTGAATGGGAAAGAAGCGGAGAATAAAATTGGAGGAGACCCCCCAGGAGGCTTCGGCAGGTTTCCCAGTGTTTTATGTTATTATTTTTGAAAGATTTTATTTATTTGTTTGAGATAGAGAGAGAGAGAGAGAGAGAGAGCACGAGCAGAGGGAGAAAGGGAAGCACTAGAACCACAAAAGGCGGGTCAGGTGGGAGATGGAGCTCAGGGTGGAGTCAGCCACTTGCTGAAAACCAGACTCGACCAAGACAGCAACGCGGGACATGGAAAACTGAGACATTAGAGGGAAGATTTCCCTCCTCCCCTCCCCCTCCCCCCTCCTCCCCCTTCCCCCTCCCTCTTTCCATCTCCCCCTCCCCCACCTTTTTCTTTGCAGCATCTGCTCCGTGAGAAAGAGAAGAAGGAAGGAAGCAGAACCGAACGTTGCACTTTAAATACGGCTCATGCCCCCCGCCCCCCGCGAATAAGCCAGCCGTCCTTAATTTTAGATCCACCATTTGCACTTTCTAAAGTCTCCTGTTGCTTCACTCCATCGACTTTATCCTTCTTCTAAAGCTATGACCTGACTTTTAAATTTTCCCAGAATTTGCCTTTGACACTTTCTTAGAAACTCAATTTTTGTCTCAATTCTACAGCGATTGCTATCTTGTTTCCGAAAAGAGAGAGAAAGAGAAAGCAGGGAGGAGAAAGACCAGGACGCTGCTGCTGAAATCTCACGCAGAGGGGTGTTGCCTGTGCTCTGGACGGCTGGAGGAGGGTGTGCGGGGAGCAGTCCACCTGCGCCGGGAACCTCACGCTGAAGGTGTTGGCCGTGGGCAGACGTCTGGGTATTTGCAAGGATCCTCACCCCGGCTCACCCTGGGAGAGGACCTTGGGAACAGCCATCTGGATGTCTGGCTTACAGTTTTCACTTCTAGATGGATTTGTAAGTCTGCTGGACAGGGACCTTCAGCAGCGAGGCACTGGCGGAAATTCAGTGGTGTTTTTCATGTTGCGCGGTGCGCTGCGGAGCCACAGCGGAGTCGTGCGATTGTACATAGCTAGCCTGAGCGCATACAAAGGACCGTCCTGCATTCAAAGTACTAACTCAGAGAACCTAAGCCTTTGAAATACACCTCCGTTTCTATAACCTTACTTTGGCATTTCACTATTCGGTCAAAAATCAGCCCGTTGGGTTTAAAAAAAATGCCTGATTTGGGCCACTGTCAAACTTTGGTGGGCCTGATTCCATGCGAAAGCCACCAAAGGTGGGCTGGAATGACGGAGGAGGGGGCAGTTCAGGACCAGGAACGGGGTGAGTGGGTCATGTCCAAGGTTTCACAGGCCAACGGACTCCCCCATCTGGGGCCCCACAGTGATACAGCAGAAGCCACAGACAGAAGCCTGGAGAGTCCCCACAGTCTCATCTTCTCTGGGACAGAACCTCCGTCCTCCATCACGGGGTGCGGAAGGGCCGCCTCGCCCTCTGCCAGGAAGATGGGATGATGGCCGAGGAAGGTGTCTCCCTGCCTGGGAAGGGAGGGAGCAGCCCCGAGCTTGGCCCCTGGCCTGCAGCCAGCGGGCAAGCACAAGGCCATGGCCTCCGCCCCCAGAGCGGCAGCCCCGAGGTTAGGGACGCAGCCGGCGGAGGGCCAGGTGGAGACTCAGCGGCACAGGGAAGCTGCCGGAGATGTGCGCCGGCCACCTGCCCGCAGAGACCGCTCGCAGTGACCAGTGACGTCGGACGTCAGGGCTGATCCCAGCCGCCCAGTTACCGCAGGGAACGCTCTCTCTGCCTTCCAGAGCGAGCGGACACATTTGCATTAGGGACAGGGCGGGGCCTCTGGTTTTGGTGACATTTTTAAAGACATGAAATACTGACCACACTGGCTTTCACAGATGACTCAGCAATGGACTGGGGAGGGGTCATGTCATTTTTATGTGTTTTAAAGTTGTCTTATTTCCCAGGTCTGAAGAATTAATCGGTCGGGAGGGGTCACACGGCTTTGCAACAGGAAGTGGTATTAGATGTAGCTCTTGAAAAGTGAAAGCATTTTCTCCTGAAATTCTCTAGATCTCAACCCCTGAATAACTTGTGTTTCTTTAAACAAAGTGTGGGAAGTCAATATTCTGTTTTCTAAAGCGGAATATGAGTTTCAGAGTCAACGGCTTCCTAATGCCACGCTTGTTACCTTCTCTGAGGCTCAGATACACGTTTGCCTTGGACAGTCAAGGACTTGGGAGAAGTTCCCACTTCTCTTTAAGGATGTGAAGCGTCCCCTCCGGAAGCAGCGTGTTGGGCCCCTCCCCCACAGCATGGCACCTGCCACCGTGTCCCTGTCTGTCACCCAGCGGCCAAGGTATCGGAAGGGAGGGGTGGACACCAATGCTTCCTCTTTCTACTCAAGACGGCCACAAAAAACTGAGGAACTAATATATTTCCCAGAGCTTCTAGTTAAACCGCTCACATGTGCAAAATAAATGTGTTTCTTGTATTTCTTATATTGATATCGCCAGCAACCACCACAGAGCGTGAGCTAATATTTTCTGCTGAATTAAGTAACGTGGATTCTCCCTGCAGCTTTCTGGGGCCCTATCATGCATTTTGGTTACTTCTCTAAACTCTGTCCTCCTCCATGGGATATTTTTAGTTCTCCCGTAGCCAACCTGCGGCCAAGAATTCTGCCGCACTGGAAAACAGCGCCCAGGAATTAGCAGGTCCAAAGCCCATAGTTAGAGGGGCAAAAGAAATAATTAAATATATAAATACACACACACACACACACACACACACACACACACTTACTTTGTACTCCAAACCTTTCCACTTGATGGACACAAGCACCCGACACATTCTAAGTCAGTGTCAATCGTGAATAATGCGTTAATTGCAAGGAAACCACACAGAAGTGGATTCTGGACTTCTGTCGAGGTTCGAGTTCACGACAGATGTGATAGTGACCTCTTTTTTTTTTTTTTTTTAAGTATCTTTATTTGTCAGTGCTGCTGGTGGCAAATGCTTTATTAGCCCAATAGCCCACCTATTACATTTAATAGAGGATGAGATCGATTGTTTTTGAAATAAGTGCATCATTGGATCTGAGAATTCCACGTCCACACGTGGAATCGCTTCTTTATGAGTAATGTCACGTGGTAGTGTGGATGGCGTGTTCCTGTCCCAGACGCCCCATCCCAGGAGCCCCTGAAGGTAATTACTGCCACGGTAAGGACTGTGGTCACACGGCGGGAAAGAAGCGGAGAATAAAATTGGAGGAGACCCCCCAGGAGGCTTCGGCAGGTTTCCCAGTGTTTTATGTTATTAGTTTTGAAAGATTTTATTTATTTGTTTGAGATAGAGGGAGAGAGAGAGCACGAGCAGAGGGAGAAAGGGAAGCACTAGAACCACAAAAGGCGGGTCAGGTGGGAGATGGAGCTCAGGGTGGAGTCAGCCACCTGCTGAAAACCAGACTCGACCGAGACAGCAACGCGGGACATACCGCGACAATGTCTTCCTCCTCTCTCCTAGTCTACTCTCCGTCCATCGGCGCCTCCCATGGGCTAAACCAAGTCTTTCCTGAGATGTGATTCACAACCAGTGAGATTCTCCCTTTTAAAATATGCAGCTCTGAGAGGCAAACTGAGAAACACTCTTAACTCTGGAGAACATAATGATGGTCACCAGAGGTGGAGGGGGCTGGAGAGGGTGATGGGGATTGAGGACCCCACTGATCGTGGGGAGCACTGAGTGACGGATGGAAATGTTGAGTCACGATATTACACACCTGAAACTAATAGAAGGCTGCATGTTAACGACACTGGAATTAAAATTAAAATCTTAATAAAAATAAAATATACACCTCAGTTCAATGGCTGTCAGTATATTACAGAGTTAGACAACCATCACCAACACCTAATTATAGAACACTTCTATCCCTCCAGAAGGAGACCATGTACCCATTAGCCATCCTTCCCCCCACCCCCAAACCCTGGGCAACCACCCATCTACTTTCTGTTTTTATGGATTTGACCCCTTGGGATGTCTTATAAAGGGGGACTACTTGATATGGTGTCTTTTGTGCCTGGCACAAAAAAACGTGTGTATCTTCCCAGTTCATCCTTTAAATGGCTGAGTGATATTCCGTGGCACAAATACAACACCGTTAGGTGGTTTATCTATTTTTCAGTTCACGAGCATTTGTTTTGTTTCTAGTCACATATTAAGTTTAAGTTTCTGTCTCTCTGCGATCCATTTTTCTAAATTAAGGATTTTATTTTTTTATTTGTCAGAGAGAAAGAGAGAGAGAGAGAGCACAAGCAGGGGGAGCAGCAGACAGAGGGAGAGAGAGAAGCAGACTCCCCACTGAGCAAGGAGACCGATGGGGGGCTTGATCCCAGGACCCTGGGATCATGACCTGAGCTGAAGGCAGACGCTTAACAGACTGAGCCACCCAGGCACCCGTCTCTGCAATCCATTTTAACGATATGGCTGGAAATGGAATGTGACTGATAGAGCATTTGCAATAAAATATCTGACAGTACATATTGATATCATGCAAATGTTAACATCAGAGGAAGTTTTAAATATTTCCGGGGACGTGTTTTTTGCATTTCCAAGTAAATCACATTTTATACACGGGAGTGACTTACAAAGGGAGACAAAATACTTAGGTATGGGGACAAAGCTTATCTGAAACATGTCATTTAGCATAAGAGGATTATCTGAAATCTGGAACCAAAAGGTTAAAATCTCCTGGAAGAAATCAGTAATTTCATCCATGAAAAATCCTGATTAAAGGAAAATAACAATTTCCCAAGTCTTCTTAGCCTTAATGAATCTTCTGGCTTGAGAACTGAATCCCCTACAAGGCCCCAGGGGTAGAAAATGGTGTTATCAGCTATTTGAATGATCCTGAATTTGGGTTCGATACCGTTGCTATTGATCTTTTGTATTTCAGCTTAACAGTAATTGGCTGAGAGATTCTTTTTCCCCCTCCATAAGAGTCAAGAGACAAGGCCTAAGTGTTCAAATGTGCCACCTCTTTCCTTGAAAATAAATGGTGTTTTGGGTACTCACTGCTACGTTTGTGCTGATATTTTGACCCTGTAGCCAGAGAGTCTTTGCCAGGCGAGACATGGTCAGGGGATTCCTTTTATGAAGGACACAGTGATCTAGATCCCCATCAACTCACCATGCAAGGTCACTGGGCCCCATTCTACACGAGCCTCTTCACTTCTTGCACGCATCTCCACATGTGTGGGATTGTAAGGGGGAGAGCTCCTGTCGCTCCAAAGACTCGAATCCTATTAGAAATGCTGGGTACCTCATTATCTTTCCAAATTCCCTGAATGCCGATTTTAAAGACTCAACCTCCATAGCTCTCGAAAGAGCTTCAGAGGCTTGTTTGCAGCCAACGGGTAGACTTTTCTTTCTTTGCTCATCCCGCTAGACACACAGGCAGCTCCCCCCCCCCCCCCAACCCGGGAAGACAGCAAGCTTCCCCACTGCAGCGCTCTCTTCTGCCCCCCCCCCCCTTTAAAAAGGTGAGCAACTCACCCTTTATAGCCAAGACCGCCATGCCGCAAGGACAGCGGAGACCCAGAAACACAGGATCCCCTCGTCTGTTTGTCCCCGGATTCCCCATTTTCCGATCATTTCCACACACCGTCGACCTGGTGGCCACGGAGCCCTGTTCTTCAGCCCCAGCGCGATGCAGTTTAGGGCACTTGTCAAGCACAATAGTCGAGACCCAGTAGTCGAGAAGGACAACACACAACAGAACAGGAGGGACGTTCTGAGCCCAGGCCTCCCTGCAACTAACTCTGCCATCAACTCCGCGCTCCTCAATGGCCAGACAATACGGGAGGGAAACTGTGTTTTCTGCAAATAAGTCCGTGCTCCTCCGCAACTCACGGTGCTTTGTATTCTGTGCGTTGATGCAAAATTTTTTCTTTTCCACGGTATTAGCAGTTGCTCCCTAAATTCAGATAAATGATTTTTTTAAATAAGAGATAATATCTAGAGTAATACAACACTATTTAAACAGGCATGAAATCATTCTTGTTTGCGAGTCAGAGTCTCGGTAGCTAGGTAACTGAATTGCGCACCTATCAACCACATGTGAAGCAGCCCTATTTATGCCCATTGTCCCAGCTTATTATTTATAGCATCCTTTTCCCACTCCTGGAAACGTCCCGGTGCTGGCAATAAATTATTTCACAGTCCTAATTATAAGCTTCTTTCAGGGCCCTTGCTTTCTTGGTGTTTTCATATATCATTTGATTTAAGATGCTTTTCAGAACGCTGTCGGCTGAGGAGAGGGAGAGGGGACATGGGGCCCCTGGGCACGTGGCTGTGTGCGTGGGGGTGGGAGGTGGAAGGAACACGGGGAGGCAGCAGGGCTGGGTTCCCACGTGGGATCAAGTGCCGGCTGCCTCAGGCTGACCAGGCGCCTGCCGGACTCTGCCTGGAAATATATGATGTATGTATAAGGAGCAGTGTTCACGCCAAGAACTTTCTTTCCTTTTAAGAAAATAAACAGTAATGACCAAAATGAATAATTTTGTTCTTTAGAGCTCGGGCATGCCATTGGCTCCCCCCCACACTTGCATGCCCCTGCCAAGCAAGGAGTACCTCCTGGGCATTCAGTGTGGAGGGGCCCCCACTGGCTTTGCATGGGGAGAAGCCCCCCTCCCCCACTGTCCCCACTTGCCACCTTGCTGTCTCTTCCCAGGGAGCAAATCCTCAGAGAACCCAGAGGAAGCTCGGCATCCCTGAGCTGACTCTGTCTGCTCTGCGGGTAGGGAAGTGCCCGGCTGTGGGCACGAGCCCCGAGACAGGTCACATCAGCCTCCTTTTCCTGCACGCCTCGGAGGACCCTGGACACGGGGTCCGTCTTCTCTCCCAGCACCATAGCAGCCTCGGTATCTCTTCTTCCTACACTCCATACCTATTTCTTTGTGGGCTTATTTGTTTAAGCTCAGCCTCCCTTGGATGCGGGGGCCGGGCTTGCTCTTCCTCTATTTTTTCTTTCCTTCCTCTTCACTTTGGGGGCTGGACTCACCATTCACCACAGCACGCAATGCTGGGCGCAGAGTAGGGTCCCCTGAAGTAGCTTGCAGAAGTGGCCATCAATCTTCCCTTCCCTTATTCAAACTCCTTTGCAAATGATTTTTCCAGGGCTCCCAGCAAAATTGGGGTCTGTTTCTTCACATCCTGTATCTAGAGGTGGCCTTGGGGATGGCTCTGGTCGATGGTAAGTTAGTACATGTCGCGTAGACAGAGGATTGAGAAGTACGAGCCTTTGAACCTTATCCCCTTTTGCTCTGGAAGTCCTGTGACAGCCACCCATGGAGAAGTCTGGCCTCGCCTCTGCACAATGAGCAGTTCCCAGCCTGTGGTTCCCATCACCTCTGCCAGGAGCAAGCCCCAGCTTCCAGACCCATAGTGCTGCCCCGGGCCCTAGTGACTGCCCGTGCACCGGAAGCCCATCTCAGTTGAGGGCAGACCAAACCTCCAATCTAGACAATCATGAGTGAACAAATACAGTGGGACCCCTGTGTCTAAGGCCAAGTGCGGTTGGGAAGCAGGTGATCCCCTGACTTATCACCGTAAGGTCAGTAGAAGCCTAATGTGACGTCACAACACTAATGTCGTGCATCTAACTCCGTCATCATGAGGGCACTTATCACTTCACGTCACCCCAAGAAGGGCGGGGTGCAGTGCAATAAGATATTTTGGGAGAGAGAGACCACCTTCCTATAACTTTATAGTACATTATAGTACATTGTCATAAGCATTCTACTGTATTATCATTGTTGATCTCTTACTGGGCATAATTTATGAATTCAACCTTTTCACAGGTGTCTATGCATAGGTAAAACCAGTGTATATTGGATTTGGCACTATTCACACTTTCAGGCATCCACTGGGGCGGGGGGCGGTCTTAGGACATAAGAGTAAGGAGGGATGTCTTTGACATGCAGGAAAAACTGATTGGCATATCCAATACATTGCAGAAGGAATGAATGAGCAATGGTCTCAGCACTTACAATAACTAGACATCTGTGTATGTCTATTTTTATGCATAGAAATCAATGTGGATATAATACACATTTATTTCCTTCTGGCACACATTATGGAAGTTCTATTTTTCCTATTTGTATTAGAGTTCTCTAGAGAAACACACCCCAACACACCCCCAACCCCAACTCACACATATTAATTATGAAGATTGACTGTGATTATGGAGGCTAAGAAGTCCCATGATCTGCAAGCTGGAGCCCAGGAGAACCCTGGCGTAATTCAGTCTGAGTCTGCAGGTATGAGAACCAGGGGAGCTGCCGGTGTGAATCCCAGTGCAGGAATGGGACACAGATGTCCGTGCTGGGCCGAGCAGACAGGACGGGGTTGATCCTCTCTTGCTGGGGGCCTTTTGCTCTATTAGACCCTCAACAGACTGGACCATGACATCCACCTTGGGGAGGTTCATCTGTTGAGTCTGCCCACTCAAATGTTAATCTCATGGATAAACCCCCTTAGTGACACACCGAGAATAATGTCTAATGTGGGTCAAGTTGACACAGATATTGTTAAAACACTCACTCCCTTTGCTGGTTGGTTTTCCACTGCCACGGCCTTACCGAAATTACTAGTCTAGATGATTTCCAAGGGGGAATGTGAAATACTGTCAGCTGTGTGATCCAGAATTTCAAGGTGTAGAAACTTACATGGACGTGCCCAAGGTCATGGCGCCATCAACTACAGCCCAGTCTCAGGTCCAGAGCGTGGTGCATAGTCAGGAGACTCCAAGGTTTGAGGAAGAGTTTTATAGGGTCTATGGGTGGCCTGAGAGCCCAGCCCGTGCCGTGGGGAGACTTAGAGAGAATGGGTGGGTGGTGTGAATGGTGGTGGTGGTGGTGTAGGCATTCTTGCCCTACCTTGAAGCCCACAGAAGATTCAGGTGTAGAATACCCCATTGCTCAGAAGAAGGGACACGGGTCCTTGGTGCCCACGGGACCACAGACAAAGCTACTCATTCCATTCCTCTGTGCTTGTGATGTCTACCAATGTCCACCTGTTGAAAAGGTATACAAGCAACTGGTTCGTTGGAGGAGGGTGAACCTGTGAGAAAAAGAGAACCAATATTTACCGAAACACCAGATTCCTTAAGTTTTTGGTAGGATCTTAGTGACCTTAGGTCTGGTAGCCTCTTGCCTTTCCCTCTCCCTGGAAGCTCTGTATTTCGTCTCCATTTTCAGGAGAAAGAATTCGTAACTTGTGTCCCTGAAGAAGGAACTCACATGAGCCTACAATAGAAAATCGTGATTCTCCCCAGTGCATCATTTTTAGTGGATTCTACCAGTGAACGTTCATTAAAAACTTCCTGGTTTTGTTCATTAAAAAAAAAAAAAAAAAAAGCCAAAACAATTTTTTTTTCCTGCTCATCAAGTTCTGGTAATATTTACATTTTGTAAAAGTAATGAGATGGTCAGTCAAGGGCAGCCACAGGAGACACAGGAGAGGCAGAGAGACACAAAACCAGAGTTCTTGATGCTCACAGGTCCTGGAGACACGGCAGGTGGCAGGTGACCTCGGGCCCCATGCAAAGACAGGAGGGCCCAGGGGGCCTGAAGGCGGCAGTTGAGGGGGTGGTACTCAGGCCCTGACCTTCACTGGGGTTTCCTGGGGAAGGCCAAGGCAGAGCAGGGCAAACAGTCTTGGATAATTTGGATAATTTGGGTGGGTTTTGTGCGGTAGGAGCCCCTGGCTTGCTTGGCTTGGGCCCTGGGATGACTGAGGCAGAGGATAACATCTCCTGGGGCCAGAGACGGGAGGGGACTCCGGCATGCTCCTGGCTGCGCCGTTTGCTGTCTCCAAGACTAGCTCCTGAAAGGGTGGTCTTCTGTCAGGTCGGAAGGTTTTTGAAGATGCAAAATGTCATGCTATGCAGAAAATTTCAAATATTTATAATACAATTTACAGTTCTCATTTTAGATTCTTATAATAAAAACAAAAGAGAAGACAAAGAAAAAAACGTTTATAAATACCCACACGAAATCAGGTTTGCTTAAAACTATCATTAAAGGCAGGGTAGATGCAAGGGAGGAATAAATACCATAGACAAAAGCACACAATTCAACTGATAGGAATTGCAGCCAACTTTTTACCCAAGACCCTTGTCCCCCCCCACCCCTCCCCAAAAGAGAGGGAGATAGGATTACATGTCTAGAAGGCAATTTCTTTTCTTTGTTTGTTTGGTTTTTTTGTTTGTTTGTGGGGAAGTTGTTTTGCATTCTCAGTTATTTAGGATTTCACTGATGCCCCCTAATGCCAGCCTTGCCTGGCCCCCATGCCCATCTCATCAGCACGAGGCCATCAAGATAGGCCATTGGTGGGAATGAGAATTCATCCAGCCTGAAAATGACAATGCATTGTCCAGATTTAAGGCTGCTGGCCATTCCATGGGCTAATGGATTATTGATCCCAATGGAGGAGACATATTTAGAAGGCACAGGCTTGGCTTACGAAGGATTTTAAAGTGGCTTGTAAAGCTCGTGTCGGAGAGAAACAGCACCACAAAGAGGAACAGGCTTAACACTGCTTCGATTGGGATGTGGCTGAGCTCAGACACAGACGGTAAAGACAGGTCTTGGCAGAGGCAACCTTGGGAACGTGTCCTCACCATCAGAGAAACACTGTCTGACTTGCGGCTTTTCCATGTTATATTTGGGTGGAAATCTCATGTTTCTGGATCTTGGATATGTTACTCGAAGTTGAATTCACTTAGAAATACAAGGCATGCTTGTTGGGGGAAAAAATAACCCTAAATATAATGCTCTATATTTAGTTTTATATTTGAGAAAAATTACCAAATATTCTCTAGTTTCACGCTCTTTGTGGGTAGGATGTTGGTGACTTTAAATTTTATTTCTTTTTAAAATAACCTGCATGTTCTGATTATTCTAAAGTGATGGCATTTCATATAATTCAGTGTATTTACAAGAAAGCCAGAACGATGATTCCAAAAGGCAAACATTATTAGTCTGAAAACGGGACCGGGGGCCAGTCTTCTCACGGGGACATATTCTCTTATCTGCCTGTTTATTATTGTAATTCAGTCTGATGGAAAAACGATGCTCTCCACCGTTGTGATTATTCCCTGTTAATTTATATTCATCCTTGCTCAGACTCATGATTCACAGAGACACATTTTTTCCCCTTAAAAGCCCTGAATGCATGAATCATTGCCGAGTGCCTCCATGATTCAGGGCCTGTTTGTGGCAGAAATGCATGAATGAGTATGATGGCCATTTACTGATGAACCTAGTCAGAGATTCAGCCATAAATCTGCCGCAGGATGAATTCACAGGGACTTGATTACCACCCACGCAGAATGAGTTACAGGGCGTGTCACTTTGCAGTGCGCTCAGCCTGATACACAACGTTGCATTTACAATGTTACTTTTGCTGCCTTGCGTTTACAGTGTTACTTGTGCCGCGGTACCTACATTTTTACTTCTGTTTTTTAAGCATAGGGATGTTAAATTGCCAAATTTATAATCGTGAGGCTGTTTTTCCAGTGTGAAACGAATGCCTGAAACTTCTCTAATGACGGAAACAAGACTTGTCGATAAAAGATCAGATTTAAGAAATTGCAGAATACTCAGAAGACTACAAAATAAGCATTTTTAACATGGATTTTTCTCTTCCACCCCTTTGAAGAGTCTCAGATTTCCTGGCTGACCTTGGAAGAATTCTATCTCTGTACGTTGGAGTCAAAATTTACCAAATCTATTCCTATCACTAGACTCTTCCAAAACCATCTCTGCTTCTAATGAATCAGTGTGCCTTTGAGAGGTCATGGCTAATGGAGACAAAGAGCTCAGTCTTTCTAGTTGGATAGAATGAAGATCAACCTCTGGGGAAAACAGGGTATAGTTTCAAAAAAAAAAAATTAGAAAGCAGTTCTTCCTAAATTCTTTCTCCTTGAGAGCAAGGTCAATTTTGAATGTAACTGATGCTTTTTTTTTTTTTTTTAAAGATGCAATAAAAAATATCACAAAGCCAAAGACATGGGAGAGATGTACCTAATTTTCTTCTCTCCCACTAGCGCTGAAAAGCCCTCGGATCTGTTAGCCTGCTATGGCTGTCACTGTCTCCTGCCTCCTCAGCTCGAACCCCCTCCTGCAGGCAGGCTGCAAGGACCTGATCTGGTCTGGCCGCCCCATCTCACCTGGGACCCTGGTGCCCCCCTGGAGCTCCTTTGTCTGTCGCTGGGCTAGACACGAGCATGTGACCCGCTATGGCCAATGAGACAGGAGGGGAGGTATGAGCCGGGCTCTGGGCAATACTTTCCTCCTCGTGAGTAGAAAATCAGGGGGCCTGGCCGGCTCAGTGGAAGGAGCATCAGGTTCTTGATCTCCCCATGGTGAATTTGAGCCTCAGGTTGGGTGTAGAGCTTGCTTAACTAAATAAATCAATAAAGTTAAAAGGAAGGAAGGAAGAAAAAAAAACCTTCATGCAAGGTGAAAATTTTTTTGCTGTCCTCCTATTCCTTCCCTCTCTGTGTGCTGTTCTGAAGGACTTGACATTTGGGCATGCAGGAGCCACGTTGGGGTCACGGGGTGGGCGGTAGTAGCCCTTGGAAAAAGGAGGCTGGGTTATAGCGGCAGCTGAAAACCAATACATCCAACTAGAGATGTCCAGTTGGAGAGCAAATGGCTGCATGAACCACCATTAGCTCAGTTGTCTGTTCTCTCCGCCCGAGTTCCCGTTAGCAACACGTGTGAGCATGGGTCTGCCTCGGCAAAACCCAGCCTCCTTTCCCTGTTTGGGGCTTCAGGCACAAAAGCAGTTAGGAACTCTTGGAATATGTGCTTTTCCTTTCTGGTGACACGCCTCTCCCCCTCCCACACCTGCCCATCCATGTTCCCGTGGAAGAGTTCAGATCGATCTCTGAGAGGAAGGCCAGGTGAGTCCTGAACTTGACGGTCTCACAGCAAACGGAGGGCATGGTCTCAGTCCCAGCAGTGAGCTCGGCTCTGCTGCATCAGATCGGCTGCTCTGCACTTGACCAAGGAGGCTGTGGCCCTTGCTGTGGCCACTGACCAGCCTACTCCTCCCACAACCCGAGAGACAGGGAGCCCCTCCAGAGCAGTAGATGAAGAATGATCCGACAAAGGGTCTTTGGTTCTCATGAAGAAAATCGTCTGGGGGGCGCCTGGGGGGCTCAGTGGGTTAAGCCTCTGCCTTCGGCTCAGGTCATGATCTCAGGGTCCTGGGATCGAGCCCCGCATCGGGCTCTCTGCTCAGCGGGGAGCCTGCTTCCCTCTCTCTCTCTCTGCCTGCCTCTCTGCCTACTTGTGATCTCTGTCTGTCAAATAAATAAATAAAATCTTAAAAAAAGAAAAAAAGAAAAGAAAAGAAAATCGTCTGGGTGGAGAAACAGCAAGAGCTGGGTATTTGAAACTAGGGACATGCTGGTTTCTTGGAAGCTTCCTTTACTCAGACTTGCCCGCATTGAGTTCTCCCGAGCAAAGCCAAGGAAGAGACCACGGCCATCAGGGCAATGTGACAGTGAGGGACAAGTGTGAAGTGATGGGGGAAATGATGGACTTCTGCAGCCGGGGGACCAGGATTCTCAGAGAGAGAGAAAGCCAGGCGGATGGAGGGGACCGTCTCCCCCCTTGGGCCCCCACTGGAGATGTACGGAATCCAGGCCGTGCTTGGCAGCCAATGAGGGCGGTGAAGAGCTGAGAGAGGCGACCACGGACCCGGTATCGGGGCCTCAAAGTTGGAGAGTGAGCTCTGACACGGCTGGGGTTCATGGCTGAGGCGTCACTGCTTTCGGAAACTGCGTGGCACTATTGGCTAATTAACTCTGTGGCCTGATTAGCTGGTCCAAGAGAGCCACCTGCAATTAATACTCAGAACTTGAAATTCCTCATGATCTACCTGAGGGGACGAGTTCACGGGTCCATCAAAACAGGTGGACAGGGGCACCTGGCCGGCTCTGTCAGGGCAGCGGGTGACCCTTGATCTCAGGGCTGTGAGTTTGAGCCCCTCACTGGAGGTAGAGATTACTTAGAATAAAATCTTAAAAAGAAAAAAGCCAAGTTGACAAAAATGCTTTGCTCATAATATCTAAAATCCACTTTGCTCATAATACCTAAAATCCAGACATAATCTAAATGATTATTAATAACTGAATGGATAAAAAAAATTTTGTGGCATATTTATACAATAGAATTGTGCTGGAATTAAAAAAGAAGAAAGAGTGATTACTACACAGGCAGCAGCTTGAATCTCACAGAGATAATGTTGAACCGAAGAAGCTGGTCTCAAGCCCAGAATCCCGGACTCTTGTGTTATTCTACTCCTAAGAAGTTTAAGGACAGGTGGCACTGAACCATGGCAGTGGACTTGGGAAGAGGGGCTCTTTTGGTGGAAGGTACTGGGTGTTTATAAAGGACAAGAAGGAACTTTATGGATTAGGGTGTGTGTGTATGTGTGTGTGTGTTTGCATGTGTGTGTGTGTGTTCTTTTGGCCAAAACCTTCACTGGTAAAATTTTTTTTTTTTTTAAGATTTTATTTATTTGACAGACAGAGCTCACAAGTAGGCAGAAAGGCAGGCGGTGGTGTGGGGAGCAGGCTTCCTGCTGAGCAGAGAGCCCAATGTGGGGCTCGATCCCAGGACCCTGATATCAATGACCTGAGCTGAAGGCAGAGGCTTTAACCCACTGAGCCACCCAGGCGCCCCTCACCGGTAAATTTTAATCATTAATTATTACAATATTAACTTTTGGTAAGGATTTTGTCATTTATCAATATTATTATGTACCGTGGGTCCAATTTATATCCCCAAACCTCCCACGGGGTTAAACCAGACACAAAACAGTTCTCATCCTATTAACCCGTTGTGTGCATTTCTATAATTTTTAATTTTTACTTATTTTTTACTCAATTCAACTGGTTACTGTGAAGAAAAGCACATCCATTATTTTTCTGGTTGGTTTGTTTGTTTGTTTTTTCATCAACACAGGATTAGTGGGATAAGTCAATGTTGATGTTCTTAATGATCAATTCCCTCTTCTGGGATGATGTCTTCAAGGCAAGCCTGTTCCTTCTGGAGGCGAATTCAAGGTGGGCTCGTGGTCTCTAAGGCATTTCAGAGTTAGAAAGAAGCCAGCTCTTCATCATCCCACAAACAAGTGTTTCTTGGTAAGTGTTTCCCATCTCAATCTACAATCCTGTATCGAGCTCTCTGTGAGCTCCTTGGTGCAGTGTTTTCTGTGGAAGGAAAGTTGCCGAGGGGAACAAATGTGTCACATGCAGACTCGTTGAGACAGAACTTTCTAATTGCCCTGGGACTCTGGAAATCACCACGGCTATAGGAGTGCCAGTGAACGTGGGATCGAATCGCAGTGTTAACTCAGCAACTTAGGTAAGATAGTCACACAGGCAAGACGGTAGCCCTGACGGTCTTGGGCAAGCCCTTCACCTCTCTGTACCTCATTTTTCTTACACATAAAATGGGAATATCTACCTCCTTACACTATTATGAGGGTTAAGCATTTTGAATATATATTAAGTGCTTAGAACAGCTCCCAGCATAGACTATGCACCGGGAAACACATTACACAGCTGTAGCATACTGATAGGATTATTAGCTGCCTGTGTTGTGACAATGGGGCTGGGAGTGGTGGCAGGTGGAATTGTAAGGGTGACCCCGGGGCCCCTCCTCCTTGTGGATTCCCCTCCCCTTGGAGCATGGGTGAAATCATTTGGGGAGATATTGATGGGGGCAAAAGAAAGGCAAAAGAGGGGGCGCCTGGGTGGCTCAGTGGTTTGGGCTGCTGCCTTCGGCTCGGGTCATGATCTCAGGGTCCTGGGATCGAGCCCCGCATCGGGCTCTCTGCTCCGCAGGAAGCCTGCTTCCCTCTTTCTCTCTCTCTCTCTCTGCCTGCCTCTCTGCCTACTTGTGATCTCTGTCTGTCAAATAAGTAAATAAAATCTTAAAAAAAAAAAAAAAGAAAGGCAAAAGAAAAATTGAATTTCCTTACTACCAACAGGCCACTGAAAAGTCCTTGAAACAGGCAGAGTGAACTTCCTCAAGGGACCCAGCTGCCTTGATGCTGATATTTTGCTGAGGGCAAAAGGCAATCTTAGCCCAAACCCCAGGATCCTGTAAGTCTACTTTAACATATAAAAATTTCTTTGGAATCTTCCTTTATCTCTAAACCTCCAAGACCATGTTGGCCATCACCCCCCAAGCATATGGCCCACCGATATACATCTGAAGGGTCTCATGAGTAAGTTTTTATCAGATGGTAATAAATTACTTTTCCCAACCATAGCTAGTCCCCCTCAAGGTCCTGGAAACCTTGCTTCCAAAATTCCTCAGAGACTTACACTCTTCCTAACCCTCTCCCAACTTGAAAGTATACAATGAGCCACTCCTCATGACCCCAGGGCACCTCTTTCTGCCCATAGGTCCTGTCCCTGTGCTTTAACGAAACCACCTTTTTTTTTTGCACCAAAGGTGTCTCAAGAATTCTTTCTTGACTGTAGGCTTCGATCCTTAACGTCTTACCTACATCATTATCCCTCCTCTAACTATTCCATCTTACGGCAAAAGAGAGTTTATCCTGATGGTCTCATCTAACCACACAAACCTTCTAGAAGCAGAGTTTTCTCTGCCCCTGGAAGTGACACAGCAGAAGAGGAAATCAGAGACCATAAGCACGTGGCGGGGTGGACGTCCTGATGCTGGCTAGAAGGCGGAGAGGGCCCCTGGCTGACCGCTCACTGAGAAACAGGGACCACAGTCCTACCACCACAAGGACATGATTTTGGCCAAGGAGCAAAGGTGAGTGGAAGCAGATTCTAACACAGAGCCTGGAGAAAAGCCCAGCTGACCAGCACCGTAATGGTGACCTTCCACTTCCCTGAGCGCGGAACCCAGTCGAGGCTGACCTGTAGCTCTCTGTGAGGATGAATAGGTGTTATTTTTAACAGGAAGTTTCCTGCTCCGTAGTGAGAATTTGCTCTGCAGCAATCAGAAAACTAATATAGAGATAACACTTAGAAGCGTGTGGGTGGGGAGGGGGTGTTTACAAAATGATGCTTCACAATTGCTCATATGCAGACCGAACACCATGCTTCGGCCTCTAGGATAAGTGCCCTGCCTGATTTATCGTATTTAATCTCTCCACAATGCTGTAGGGTACGCCCTCTTATTACTTCTATTTTGCACTTGGAGACCGTGAGGCTGAGGCCCCCCCGCAAAGGTCACACGGAGAGCAGGTAGCTGAGCTGGGTTGGAATTCAAGATGCATCCTGCGCGGGGCTCACCTTCCCAACCACCTGGCAGGAGGGCCCAGGGTCTGTCTCCACGGGACCTTTAAGTCCCTAACGTCGAACGCGATAAGCATTCATTCTCTAGGGCAAGTGTGGCAGGGCTTTCCGTAGGGCAGGGATAGAAAAACCCCTCTCTTCCGGGAAGATGTGTCTGAGGCAGTATATTCCAAACTGCAGTTTAACAACCCATTACCAGAATTATTTTATTCTGGAGTTTTCCTTTTGGGGATGGACCAAAACCTGACTCCATCCTCCACACCGTCCTCCCCCAGGATGACCAGCCCATCCCGCACCCGGCTCGTGATTTCATGCACGAGGCTCTGCGTTAGGTCTTAGCGTCATTACTGAGAAGTATTTCTCTAACTGCTTCAGACTAATTAAACAACGATGAAGTTCAAAAGGAGACCATAAATGACATTTTTGGGCCACGGAATATTCTGATGACCTCTTGCCACCTCACAGGGCTACTCACTTCGTTGGGTTCAATTAGTGAGAGACTGCAGGGCCGTGCAGTGCCTGCCGTGCCCCCAGTACTCTGGGACCAGCCGAGCTCAGAGCCGCAGACCCGCGGCAGGCTGGCTATTAGCATAATCATACCTCGAGCCGCGGTCGGGTTTCAGGGAAACCAGTACCCTTATGGCATTAGTGTTCTTCCAATGAATTGTAATTGCCGTGTAGTTTTGTTTTGCATTTAATTAAAAAATTTATCTTAGTTGTACACGTCCATAAAGGCAATAAGCCCGAGCAATCGACTGCGTACTTTGCCGGTGGACGAGTCTCGGGGATATTATAACGATAATTTCAAGGAATGCTCAGGGTCTCTAAGAATTGTGTTTCTTTGAGGGTCCGTGACATGGGGGCGTGTGGCCACCACTTCCAAGGAGGACCATCAGGCTTCCCACATCCCTCCCCTTCGCTGAGGCTCTGCCTTTGTCCTTCTGGACAAGGAACGTGGCTTTTCACGGATGGAACAGCAGCGACATGTGCGGACAGGCAAGGGAATGTGGGGTCGTGACACATGGCCCCGACCCCACAGGGGGAGGCAGAGAAGCGGGGAGAACAGGGTACTCGGAAGTCAGATGAGCTGACCGTGCATTCCTCCCTTCAGCCAGCAAATCTATGAACTCAGCAGTTTCCAAACGTTGCCATGCTTTCGCCATCACCCAGAGAGATTTAAGCCGCTGCCTTCGGCTCAGGTCATGATCTCAGGGTCCTGGGATCGAGCCCCTCTCTGCTCAGCGGGGAGCCTGCTTCCTCCTCTCTCTCTGCCTGCCTCTCTGCCTGCTTTTGATCTCGCTGTCTCTGTCAAATAAATAAATAAAATCTTTTTAAAAAAATCTCTGTAGTTCCTAAAACAGACAGAGACAACGCCCCATACCAACACTGCTGGGATCTCTAGGTGGTGGGAACCAGGCCACAGTGGGCTTCAGGTTTGGAAACTACTCTGCTAACACGTTTTCGTTTCTAGTAGATTCCGATTGTGCTCGGGTACCCTTCTCTCCCCTTGGCCGCGTGACCCGACCAGGCCGAACCCACCCCCTGCTCTAGGGCTGCGGAAGCAGATCAGGGTGAAGTGTCCCTGGGCAATCTTAGCTGCTCCAGAAATAACCACATGACCTAGTTTGGCCCAATCACCCTTGGTGGGCACGTTGACTTTATCATGACGGGATCAGGAGCGGTTTGTTTATTTCCTTATCTCTCTGTGATCCGAAGATCACGCAGCTCCCATCTGCTCTGTTCAGCACAAGGGGAACAAGACCCCAGCCGTGACCATCCAGACAGGTCATAGAGCAAAAAGGTGGGAAGAATCACGGTCCTGCATGGACATCACTGAGCTGCTGGGTCCACCAAGCTAGATGACTCTCCTGCCTCAGTTCCCCTCCTGCTGCAAGACGACACACTCCCACAGTGCTTACATGGACCTCAGGCACTGTCGCCCTGCTCCGAGGGAATCTGGGCTGCAAGGTCTGGTGTGTGGCTTCACACCCCAGTTCCCAGCGACGCCCGGGATGCGTGGTATTTGTGCTGTTAGGCCCGCCTTGTCCTGGAGGCGGCTAACACCAAAGGCTGGCTCCTGAAAATCCTGCGATTATGGGATTATCCGTGCTCCGGCCCCTGATGGCTGCATCACTCATCAGCAGAAAAGGACGGGACAGCGGGTAGGTTGGTCCTCATATCTTGCTCTAGGATGAAGTTGAGAGTAGTATTTCCGAACGTGATAATACTATGTATGCTTCCTTGGAAACAAAGTAAGCCATGCCCCCTGGCTGGTCGGAGTCCCTCTTCCTGCTGTTGCCTTTTACTTGGAGTCTTTGAAAACGGCTTGCAAGTGTAGCGGGTAAGAGGGAGGCTGAGTTCAAGCACTGACTGCTTTTCTGCATTCCCAAGACGTGGACTCCACTAATGAAGCCTTTGTTCAGTGTCAGTTCTTTTTAAGTAGAAGCATCCATGTGTTCGCTGTAGAAATGGTTTTGAAATACAGTGAAGTGTGAAAAGCAGGAATTAAAAAAAAATCCCCAAAACAGACATAGCCCCTGTTCCAATTTCACTTTACTTACTTCTCGTTTTTACACCAGTCATAAATAAGCCGGTATAAATCCGTGTGCATTTAAAACATTGACTCACATTTTATTTTCGTGCTTTAAAAATGTCCTTACGTCCCTGCTTTATACCTCAATCTATCCTGAGCATATTCTTATGCTAGTAAGCATGCTAATTTTACTTACTTATTTTTAAAATTTAAATGCAATTATTTAACATACGCTGGGTTATTAGTTTCAGAGATAGAACTCAGTGATTCATCAGTTGCATTCAACACCCAGTGCTCATTCCGTCCCGCGCCCTCCTTAATGCCCAGCACCCAGTGACCCCACCCTCCCCACCGCCTCCCCTCCAGCAACCCTGTCTGTTTCCTAGAGTTAAGAGTCTTTAAGGTTTTTCTCCCTTTCTGATTTCCTGTTTTATTTTTCCCTCCCTTCCCCTATGATCCTGTTTTTTTCTTAAATTCTATATATGAATGAGAGCATGTGATAATTGTCTTTCTCTGATGACTTATTTTATTTAGCATAGTAGCCTCTAGATCCCCCCAGTCATTGCAAGTGGCAAGGTTTCATATTCTCTTGTTGTTGGCTGCATAATATTCTATTGTGTTTAAATATCACATCTTCTTTATCCATTCATCTGTTGATGGATATCTGGGCTCTTTCCATAGTTTGGCTATTGTGGATGTTGCTGCTATAAACATTCAGGTACATGTGCCCCTTCGGATCACTACGTTTGTATCTTTAGGGTAAATACCCAGTAGTGTGATTGCTGGGTCATAGGGTAGCTCTATTTTCAACTTTCTGAGGAACCTGCACACTGGTTTTCAGAGTGGCTGCACCAGCGTGCATTCCCACCAACAGTGTAGGAGGGTTCCCCTTTCTCCACATCCTCGCCAGCGTCTGTCATTCCTGACTTGTTAATTTTAGCCATTCTGACTGGTGTGAGGTGGGATCTCACTGTGGTTTTGATTTCTCTGATGTGGGGTGAAGTGGAGCACTTTTTCCCGTGTCTTTTGGCCATTTGTATGTCTTCTCTGGAGCTGTTTCTTCAAGTCATCTGCCCATTTCATGCCTGGATTTTTTGTTTCCGGCATGTTGAGTTCAATAAGTTCTTTGTAGGTTTTGGGTACTAGTCCTTTATCTGAGAAGACTTTTGGAAATATCTTCTCTCATTCCATAGGTTGTCTTCTGGTTTTGTTGACTCTTTCCTTTGCTGTGCAAAACTTTTAATCTTGATGAATAGTTCCAATAGTTCATATTTGCCTTTGTTTCCCTTGTCTTTGATGACGAGTAAACACACGATTTTAAAATTAAACCATTTGTATCCAACCATATCTTGTTATCATCATCCTGTTGGGCTTTAAAACAATCTTTTAAGTTACCCCTGATTGGCAAATGTGAGAGTGTCCTGGAGTTGTTAAGCTCCAGATTCAAATTTACTGGGACTTGGAAAGTGTTTGCCAGCTCTGAACTCTCCTTCGGACTTGCCTCCAGTATCTGTCCAGCAGCTTATTAATATTTGGATCATAGAGCACTGCAATAATCATAATGATGACAGCAGATGTTTGCTGTTGCCCCTGGTGAGTGCTAGGTGTTGCTCTAAGTGCTTCACATGAGCTGGCACATCCAACCGCATCCAACCACTTACTCCACAAGTAAGTATATCGTGATCTCCACTCCATGTGTGAGCAAACCAAGAAGCAGATTTGATGGTCCAGGGTCCCCCACGAAGTAACAGCATAAAGATACAAACTCAGGCAACTGAACTATGAAGGAAATGCTTTTAACAACCCCACTGACACCACCTCCATAGATAGACCATCAGGAAATCCTAATTTGGGACCCATGCAGAAGACCTTTTGAGCTACCAATGGTGGGCACACAAGGGTGTTTCCACATTTATGGGGTAACCTTAGGAGCAAGGCATTGACTTCATCAGAATTCCTTAATGGGTATTTCAAGTTCTTATCTAAGACATTATTTTTAAAAAGGGTGCCCAAATAGTACTTTTCTCTTCTCCTCATAGGGGTTGTCTTTGACACGCAGACTCTGATTATTGAGCTCCTTCTGTGTGCCAGGCACTTTGCGGGGTGCTGAGTAGACATGGTGGTGAGTGAGAGACATGATCTCTCTACCCTCCATCGGTGTGTTTGTTCTCACACATCACGTGTGTGAGTATATGTGCGCGTGTGTCTAACAGACCCACATGGGGCAGAAAATAAACTCATTGGGATGTCTGTCCTTCCACACTCACACGGACCACCAGAGCATTATCTGGGTGGGACCCCGTCGAGACCCCCAGGTGGGAATACCGCCAAGCCCACCCCCTGGGCTTACAGCTTCCCTCGGTACCTGTGGTTGGGGCACCTCACCTGGAGCCTGGAGCACAAAGAAGGGAGGCTTGCTGTGGCCACTAAGAATCCTCCGTCCGTCCCTGGTGGGGGGATTCAGCCCTCCAGTTCCCTTGGAGGGGTCGCTAACATCCCAAAGCCACTGAGTAGCTATTGGGTTAAGCCATTGGGCTGCCTGAAGGCAGAATGCATCTTATTTGACAAACAATGACCAAAGCAGCTGGAGACACAAAGCTGTGAGCAGGGAAGAGGGTAAGAGGAAGGACGAGATGGAAGACAAGACTGAGCAGGAAGCCCTGGGGCTTAATTGATTTGTCTTCTAGGAATGGAAGGCTGTGGGCACAGCGGCTCACCCCCAGATATCGGGGGGGACAGTCATTTAAAGCTTATTGGAATGATGGATCCGGGCCACCCACCTGGAACCAGCTAATAGAGAGGATGAAGTTGGTCCACCACCGGCTCTGTCTGAATCGATTTTGTCACACAGCATCCCTCTGTTTTACTCTGCCAAAAATAATGAACATAGTGTAACAGCCTAACGTCCAAGAATGTCTGTGCTGGACGCCAGAGCCTGCTGTGCAGGGAGGGAAAGGTAAATTCTTAGATTCCAGGTTCTAGAGCCTGGAAGGCTGGAAAGTTCTCCAAACATAAGATCCATTTCAGATGAGCTGTTGGGGGCATTACCTAACACCGCAAACATCTGGGGGCATGTGGCAAACACATGGAATGCCCTACATGTATCAGCGTGCTTCCGTATGTGTCTTAGCTTTTCCGAAGCCTACTCAGGGCTTGTGATTGTTGTGGGGGGCAAGTGCCCTGTGTCACTTCTGGGAAGAGCAACTTGAAACCTGGGTACCTGTCCCAGAGATGCCGCTCTAAGACAGAAGCCAGATGCCAAAACCAGGTCGCGTGGGGAGTAAACCTTTAAAATGTCAAGCTACCGAGATCCAGAATGAGCCTTGGTAGCTGGTGCTACACACCCCAACTTTTCTAGACCACTCTGGACTATTCTAGAATGTTCTAGACTGTTCTAGAATGCCTCTTCCCAAGGCTTTTCTCCAACTATCTGTAACAAATACAGGAATGTCTTTGTTTTTCATCAACATGGCCCAGGAAGAGAATTTCTATGCCTCAACCAGAGGTCACCATAAAGGAATATTAGCAGACTCTAAACTAGTCTTTACATGTGCACAGCGGCGTGCCTTTGCAATGGATGGAGGGTTGGAACTCTCTGGGCTTGTAGTGATGAATTATGTTCACATGGGCTAAGCAGGTTCCATAAATCCTAAGAAATTTTTACTGACTGGACTGTGAATAGAGCTTGAGCCCCAAGTCTGACATTTCACACAACTTAAATTAAAAATAATGACTCCTTCTTTGACCATTTACCCAATGGGTAGAATAAAACATCAGAGCTGAAAGAGCCTTAAAAAATGGCTTTAATGGATCCCTTCAGTTTAAACAAAACACTACATTCCATGGACTGTGATGGACCCTGGGTAATCGGGAATAAATGAGGTTTGTCCCCTTTCCACAAGGAGCTTATATTTTAAGTGAAAAAAAGAGCACAGAAATGGAATAATTAGATGCATACAAGAGACTTATATAAAAAGTTCTCTGGGGGTTGGTGCATGGGTGCTGAGGTCCAGGGAGAGCTCCTTGTTGGAGGTGATGATCTGGTTGGATCCAGGTAGGCAAGAAACATGGCAAAAATGATCCAGGGAGAGAGGACTGCATGAATCGGTCTGACAGTGTGGAGGGCTTGGCATGGAATTAAGTAACAAAGAACATGAAGCCTGAATATGACGGTTACTGTGTGTCTGAGCCTGGTCTCCATTCCTTGTGCCTATGAGTTCTCTCCCTTTGAGCTGGGCATTGCTGGAGGATAAGACAGAGAAATGGCAGCCTGCAAAGTTGGGTGCCTCAACTGGAAAGAAAATCTATTTTACTGAAGATGACGTGTCTTCGAGGTTAAGTTGTTAATAAATTTGTTTAAAGTGCTTGAAAAACATTCATGTCTGATACTACATGATGGGATACACTGTATTGTTTGAAGTAGATTGTATTGTATCAGTGGGTTGAGGGGAAGATATCTTGGTCAGTAACATGTATGAAAACCAAGCAAAGGAAAGAAGAAGCAAGTATGGGAAGGCTACCTTCTTCTGATGACCAAGATTCAGCGATCCAAGTATGTACTTGGAATGTAAACCCGGTGAGTGAAGATGTTTTGGGTAAAACAGAAGTTGTAAGGAAGCATCTCTCTGGATTGGCCTCCATTAGGAGAACTCCTCTCCTGTCAATGTCAGCTTGCATCAAAACCAATGTAGATAAATGACAACAACAACAAACAAAACAAAACAAAACAAACCCCAATGCGCATGAAATAATAAAAATGGGTAATACCATGACCCCATGTTTGCATGGGTGTTGCAGATTCCTCTGGGGGAAGGACCAGGATGGAGCTTCGGTTGGAATTGGCCTCGTGAAGTCACAGGGTAGTCCAGTCCTAACCAAGTACAGGGACATATGGGGAGACAGGTCAGGAGGACCTGAACATCCTCACACAGTCAAGCCCTGGTGGAAGAAGGTACCCCAGGCTCTAGTTCATGTGGCAGCAGCTGTCCTGAGAGCAGGCATCGCAGACTGGGAATGCGTGTGCCCCGCTGGGATTGGTACCCTCCTTTTGGTATGAAGGATGCTGAGTTGCTCCATGGGGGAAGTGTGATGGTAATCTGATTTTGTCCTTTTCTAGTGCTTTGTGTTTATGAGTCTACTCTTGTTTTTTTTTTTTCTTTCTTATCATAGAGACATGATATATTCACCCCTGCATAAGCAACAGACTATAAACAAGAACAACTCTGATCACATGCAGATGGCCCACCCCCATTCCCAAATATTGCTCTTGAGCTTTGGAACGGAAAATGTTGTGTGTTTCAAATCTTGGAACATTTCTAATGAGAGAAAAATCATTGTAAGAAGTATTACATCCATATGGTTAAACCTTATATCTGGGATGATATGGAATTTTATGCGTTTTCAAATAGATATAGAATATAAACCCATCGTTGGTGCCTTTAGTGTGTAAAGAATGCTCCCAAACCAACAACGTAAACAAAGAAACAAACAAACAAAACAAACAAACAAACAAAAAAACAAAACCAAAAAAACCCACAAAGAATACAGATAGAAAATTTACTGAAGAAGAAAATAGAATTGAAAAATAAACTTCAGCCTTTCCAGGCACAAAACACACTAAATATACTAAATAAACACACTAAATATACTAAATAAACACACTAAATATACTAAATATAAATAAATATTTATACTGATAAGGTATTTAATTATATGTGAAATTATATGCACAAAAAGCTTATAGCCTCACATTGAAAGATTGCATTTAGTACAAACTATATATTAATAAAAACCATTGGAAAGATGAACTGACACAGACTTGTTATAGGACACTTTGCAATATGTAGCGAGAGCCTTACAAATGTATAACCTTTAATTTAGCTGTTTTATTATTTTTTTAATATTAACCATAAGGTTTTAATCACATACTGGGCATATCTCAGTTCAAATATAATTCCCTTCTCTGTTGCTTAATATGATGAAAATTGGGAACTAAAATGTCTAAAGATTATGAATGGGTTAAATCCACATGGAGGCTAGAGACTGGAACTCACCAGGGCAACATAGCCTGCAGATGTTTTCTCTTTGTTCAACTCCGTGACTTAAGCAAAAGTTCAATGATTTGCCGATATTGATAAGCAGGCTTTTTTTTTTTAAAGAACGATTTTTCTTTTTTTCTTCAAAGATTTTATTTATTTATTTGTTGGAGAGAGAGAGCACAAGCAGGGAAAGCAGCAGAGGGAGAGGGAGAAGCAGCTCCCCACTGAGCAGGGAGCCTCGATCCCAGGACCCTGGGATCATGACCTGAGCCGAAGGCAGACGCTTCGCCGACTGAACCATCCAAGTGTCCTAAGAGGTAGGCTTTTAAAATAAACCCTGGCATGTTGATATGTCTGGACAGAACAGAACATGACAAAGATTGGCCTCAGTTAAACAATACCTGCCTTCAATAGACAGTCCCAGCCTTTCCCTGGTTCTTCCGGTACCCACCACGCCTTACTGATCTGCACTTAATTATCATTCCCATCCATACCTGTCTGGACCCTGTAAGTATTTGAGTTTATGGATTTTGGATTCTCTAACTCCTAGTTCATCCATATAATATAATATGAGTCAGCCTAAAGAAAACGATACTGTTGAAATCTGTACTTAGAGTAGAAAAAGATACACGTGATGTAAGAAAGTGTCGAGAATGTTCTAAATCATTATTGACAACATGGTGGTTTTCTTGGCACCAAAATGCAGTTTTGCAAGGAACAAAAGACTAGAAAGATCTGCACCAGCATTTTTGTTAAAATGTTGATGAATAGCTGTCAATTTTTACCTCCTTTCTTCTGTTTGTGTTTCCCAAGGTTTTTATAATGCTCCCCTCTGCGCTCATCACCTGCCATCCCTTGGCTCCCCTCCATTTGCTCCCTTGGTGCCCCACCCCCCGCCCTTGGTTCTGCCCTGGAATGACCTGTCCTGAGTCTCCACCTGACTCCTCCTCCGTCTGCTTGCTCTCTGCCCCTCTGATGTCCGGTCTGACTCCAAGGAAGCCAATGGCTAGGGGCAGCGGCTTGGTGACCCGCAGCTGCGCCAGCCCCTTTGGCCATCAGCCCTCTGGGTTCCTGTCAATTCCCTGTAACTTGAACATAGGGAAAACGTAATCACAAGCTATTAGACTTGGAAATCTGAAACGCATCGTAAGATTCTTCCTTAGGAAATAATGTGTCATTAGCACACAGAGCATGGAAAGAGAGCAAAGGGAGAGACGGACTATTGCTCTCACTGCCCTCCGTGTGCCCATGGCCGGCACACACGTTTGGTTGATAAAAATCTTTCTGCAGGAACAACACACCGTCCCCGCCGGGCTGGGGGGAGAGTGCACCTGTCCCAGGTGTGCGAGCAGGAACAGCTTCTCCCTCTCTGGACAGTCCCTGGCTTGATGGTCCTCTTCCAATGACAGGCACGAAGCCTCTCATCTCCAGTTTTAGAAAAACACAATCCCACCCAGGGCATATAGCCCGGAAAGAGACAACACGTGATAGTTCTCTCATTCCCCCGTGTCTGGGTCTGTATTCCGATGAGCCTTGGGACTTACAAAGCGGAGAGTCTTTTACTGACCCAAATCCATGAGGGACTCTGAAAATGCATTGTCCCACTGAGGACCACAAGATGAAAAAATTACTGAAATGAAGGAAATGCATTCCTCTGTAAGGAAAGCATTTTTAAATATGGCAGCACCATTTTTGTTTTTGTTTTTTTTTTATGTTTGTTTTGTTGTTTTTTAACCAGAAGATTCCATTTTAATTCAGATCAATAGCCTCTGCCCTCCAAAAAACGAATGTAAACACTTGGGCTAGAAAAGTAGCTACCATCGCCTTTCTGCACTGGCGGGTCCGCTGGGCGGGATCGCATTGTCTCTTAGAACCTTGGTAGAACCAGAGGCAGTCCTGTGTTCCGTGTGGGGCTGGACACAGCAGGGGCCCGTCTGTCTGCTCACTCCAGCTTCCCTGCAAACGGGCCTGCCTTTGTTTTCTGCCTCGCCGGCTGTCCACAAACACATCTGAGGAATAATTCCAGGGCTTCAAAGAGAGAAGATACTCGTGTTTCATGGTGTGTTCTTGGATCGTCCGCCCGCGGAGAGCAGACCGTGGGCCCAGGCCCGAGGGCGCATGCCTGGGCCGAATGAAGGTGCCTCACTTTTGTAATTAGAGAAAGATGAAGGGGTGACGGTCTACTCGGGGTCAACTCTTAACGGGGTGGGGAATAGTTGTTTGAGGATGAGTTTTACCCCACAGTTTTCATTTATTCAAAATAAGAGTTGCCGACACACACATACACACACGCGTGAATGCGTGCGTGCGCACACGCACAGGTATGGCTTCTCTGGAATATTCGGAATGCTGTGATGCTGAGCCTGGGTCTCCATGTGGGAACACGTGCTAGAGATGCGTAGGGCTCCATGTTCAAGGACACTTGCTGAAGATGGGAAGGCAACCTGACTGAGGGCTATCACCCAAGGTGGAGGGCCCCTGCTATGGGGTTATAGTCAGGGAGGGATGGGGCCCAGCTCTGAGCATGGCATGCATAGGTGGGAAGTGAGAGCCAAGGGCCAGGTCTTGGGGTGTTTGGTGGAAAATGACCCAAAGGAAACACCAGGGTGTGGTTCTAGCTAAAACCATCATTTTTATGGGAATGCAAGCTGGTGCAACCACTCTGGAAAACAGCATGGAGGTTCCTCAAAATGTTGAAAATAGAACTGCCCTATGACCCAGCAATTGCACTACTGGGTATTTACCCTAAAGATACAAACGTAGTGATCCGAAGGGGCACATGCACCCGAATGTTTATAGCAGCAATGTCCACAATAGCCAAACTATGGAAAGAACCTAGATGTCCATCCACAGATGAATGGATCAAGAAGATGTGGTATATATACACAATGGAATACTATGCAGCCATCAAAAGAAATGAAATCTTGCCATTTGCGACAACATGGATGGAACTAGAGCGTATCATGCTTAGCGAAATAAGTCAAGCAGAGAAAGACAACTATCATATGATCTCCCTGATATGAGGAAGTGGTGATGCAACATGGGGACTTAAGGGGGTAGGAGAAGAATCAATGAAACAAGATGGGATTGGGAGGGAGACAAACCATAAGTGACTCTTAATCTCACAAAACAAACTGAGGGTTGCTGGGGGGAGGGGGTTGGGAGAAGGGGGGTGGGGTTATGGACATTGGGGATGGTATGTGCTTTGGTGAGTGCTGTGAAGTGTGTAAACCTGGTGATTCACAGGCCTGTACCCCTGGGGATAAAAATATATGTTTATAAAAAATAAAAAATTAAAAAAATCATTTTTAAAAAAGATTTTATTTATTTATATGAGAGAGAGTGAGTGAGTAAGTGAGAGAAATTGAGCAGGGGAAGGGGCAGAGGGAGAAGGAGAAGCAGATTCCCCACAGAGCTCCATCCTGGGACTCCGGGATCATGACCTGAGCCAAAGGCAGGGCTTCACTCACTGAGCCCTCAGAGGCCGCAAAGCTACACCCATGTAACAGGATTCTTGCCGAGGATGGACCAGGTGGTCGGACGTTACCTGGGGGGTGGGGCTGGAGGCTGAGGAACCCGATCGGACCTGGATGGTGGGGGTGCTGCTTAGGCCGTCTCAGCAGGGTGCTCGCTGGAAGGAAGTGTACAGATGCACCTCAGAGAAGGTTCTGGGGCCTGAGTAAAATTTAGCCAAAGAGCCTTTCCCCGTGGCAGCCACACCTTTACGTGGCATTCATGCTGGGTTCACCGGGGGTCCCCAGTCGGGTCTCCCGTACGATGTACCTTGTCCTTCCACTAAGTGTCATTCGCGTGGAGGCTGTGGGTGCTTGAACATGTGACCCTAATAAATTTGAACATTTTGTGTTGATTTAATCAGACGGAAGCTGCCTTGGCCCCTCTGGCTAACCTAGTAGTGTTTAAGCTTTGGTTTGAAGGGGTACAGGATGAGACAGCCCCAAATAGGACTTTTTGCCATAAAGATTATTTTGAGTTGAAAGTAATCAAAACCCAGCAGATGTGGGAAAGGCTCTCTGCCTCCCCCAGAACCATATATGTTAACCTTGGGAAGGAGAGCCAGCGTCTGGAAGACAAGTCTTCACGAGGCCCCCGACCCCATAACAGAAGGACCTCATCTGCCTAATAGAATGTTCTTGTTTGTCCAACATCTACCTCTACCTTCTTGCCAGTCAGATTTCTTCCCTTTGCATCCTCAGACCTCCTACCTTTCTCCTCAGTTCACAGACACTTCCCGTTGCCTTTGTCTTGGGACTTTCCAGCGTACGTGGATTCCGCATAGGAGTGTCTATGAAATTTGATTTTCTCCTGTTACATCTGTGTCTCATGCCCGGCTGAATCCAAGTCCAGCTTAGAACGACCATAGGGCAGAGGAGAGTCTTCCTTCCTGACACATTCTTCTTCTTTTCAATAAGTTTGATTTTTACATAATCTCTCCACTCTGCACTCAATGTGGGGCTTTGTTGAAAGACAACCCAGGAGGGCCAGCTGCTCACTCTTAGAGAAGGAGCAGAAGGTCAGGGGTGGGAAGGTTCAGGATCTGCAGAGCGGGAAGCCCAGGGAAGAGCCAACCAAAACGGAGACCCGGGCTGCCCGTTCTGAGCCCAAGTCAAGTGAGCCCTCCATGTGCTGATGCGCAGGGAGATTTTCTTCTTGTGGGAAGGATGGTTTAGGGGGCTGGCTCCATGTTTCCCCCTAAGTGTGCAGAGTGCAAGGCTGGTCACGTGGTTAGACCAAGTTTTGCCCATGTGCGGAGGGACTATAATTTACTTTCTCCTATCCCCCTTTTCATCAAGGAAAACCCATTTTCACATCCGTTCTGCTAATTGACATGCCAATAAATCTTCCAAGAAATATCCATTTCTGTACGTGATACACTAGCTAGCAGGGCACAGGCAGAGTTGACAGGAATTTGTAGAAACTTCTGGAATGTGATCTTTCTAATTAGGTGTTAGCTAATCATTGCCGGAAGTGCGAGTATCTGATTAACCGGTAGCCTTAGGATGTAGATGAAAACAAATTACTTTCATGCTACATTGTCAGGGCTAAACAAGAAAGGAAACTCAAGAAAACCCAACAAGGGTTTAGCAGGGTTTCTTCGGATGTTTTAAATTCACCCTCGAATTGCAACGACACTTGTTCCATTGCCCTTGAGGGTAGGTCAACGGGAATCCTGGCATAGCTGTAATGTTCCTGATGGTCTCAGAAAGAGTGGACTGTCTCCCATGAATGCAATGAAAAATTTTACTTTTGCAAACTCAGGAAGGAGCTTAACACCTCAACCACTGTCTTCCCCTGGGTTATGCACCCATGGAAATTGCCAGCCACTCTGTGAACCGATGGATCACAAATTGAGCCATTCCAATTCTTCCGCATGTTGAGTAATGGTGGGACGTCATTCTCTATCATGGGTAAAAGTGTTTCAACAAAGGCTGGGATATACAGAGAAGGGGAAGCCTTTCAAGGGCTGGCAGTAGGAACAGAGAACCACCCGGCATCAGCCAACACAGACAGTGGACACTGCGGAGTCCAATTGCTGGTGTCCCAGCTCACTTCTTCAGCAAACAGCGTCAAATTCCATTTGGAGTCAGCTAGGCTTGTACACGGGAATTTTAATGAGGCTTTCTTTCTGGCCAGTTAGAGCATCGAGTCTCTACCTCCTCTCCTGTTGCCGTGTCTGGTTCCCAGGGAGGCACATGGCTGGGACTGGGTCAGTCATTCTCCCCACCCCGGACACCATGGCCGCCGTCCGAGGCTGGGGCTTGTGAAGCTGATTATTAGAAAAAGTGTGAGTTCTGGGACTCTTGAGACGTTATCTGAGACGATCAGGACTTTTTTTCTTATAAGTGCCACCAAACAATGTGGCCCCTTAAAGCCCAAGGCAGTGCGTTGAACCTGAAAATAAAGCCAGCATTACCGAAGACACAGCGGACGAGAAGGGAGCACCCTGATGCAGGACTGGACGCTCTTAATCGAGTCACGGAGTCGGATCGACTCTTGGACTTTGGGGTCCTATACAGCCCTTTTGTTGAAACGGATTTGTGTGGGGTTTCCATAAACTTGCATCCAAAAGACCATCGTCACTTCTTCAAATTCTCACAGAACCCACCACGGCGCCCACCCTTGAATGGGAAGGAGCACGAGAGAGGCAGCCCCCTGCAGGCAGGGGGGGCACCCATCCCCGGGGGACGGTGGTCCCAGGCAGGGCTCTGGGACAGCAGGCAGGAATAAGCAGCAAGTGGTCAGTCTTCAGTCAGCAGAAAGAGGCAGACCTGGCCGTGGCCAACAAGCCAGAGCAAAATCCAGATGCAGACCGTCAATCATCATAGCGGTCCCCAAACAGGGAAATCAATACCAAGAAACAGCTTTCCTATGAGGACCCCTGAGAGCCAGCTCCTTTATCCGTCCCCAGGACTGCTGGGTCATGGGACATTGGCTTTGATCCACACCCCCCACCCTCCCACGATGGTTAGACCAAAAGGGCAGGAGAACATTGCAGGACCAGAAAAAAAAAAAAAATGGGAGAGATTACAGCCTTAAGATTCAGAAGAAGAGATATTCTGTTCAAGATGCTTCCTTTGGTCTAAAGTATCTTGGCCCTGACTTTGTGCCCACAAAGAAGGCTGGTCCCGCGGGCAGGAGCAAAACAGCTCTCTAACTCTTGTCACTGAGGCCCCTGAGTAGATGGGCTGGAAGTGTTGTCTTTGACCCTCGTCTATTTTAGGAACTTGGAGAATAAAGGAGAGGAACCTGGGAAAACAGAAGAAAGCTGGAAACAGTAAGTAGAGGGAGGGGCCCTCAATTTCTCTGGCTTCTCCCCATATGAATAGAGCCAAGAGTGGCGACAGATGTACCCTTCCCTCTGTGTAGCCCATAGTCTCACCCCCACCCCTCTCACGGCCGCCTTTCCACCAGCAAACACCCGGCCCTGAAGGATTTGTAAACTCCAGGAACTGGTTCTCCTGAGTGCGTACGGTGCTGTCTGCCAAGCAGCTAAGAGGGGGAAGGGAGGAGGCTGTGTCCTGAAGGTGAACAGATCTGGGCAAACACAGAAATGAAGCTGGGCTGCACAGCATATCTGCTGTGATGCTGGTTTAGAAATCTAATCAGAGGACAGTCTCCATGGACAGAATTTTTGCAGTTATGCACGCTCCCCACCCCACCACCGAATTGTGCCTCTTATTCTAGAGTAGGAATGAGCTTTTTCTCGGTGCTCCGAAGGCCAAGGGTGATTCTGTACCTTAGGACTGTCATTAATGTCAACAGCGGAGAGTGATTTATTATTAAAGCCCCATAAATATTTAACACTTGGATGCCAGCCCCCGCGGCCGCGACGATGCTCTTAGAGATTTTTGCTCCTTTGCCATCATGGTGAAAATTAAACAAACATCTTAAATGAGCCTCTAAAATTAAACCCGCCCTACATATAAATAATTCACGCTAAAAGGAGTGGATTCCAGAGGTTAATGTCTGGTGGTGCAGGCGGTTTCTTCCAGCCCAGTGTACCCCCTGTTCTCATTTCCTTTCCTCTTCCTCTGCTCTGTGGGGCAGGGATCAGTCCTCATCCTAAGAAGCCACTGCGTCTCACAGGTATGTTCATCTTTAAGGTGTGAAGCCTCATCTAAGTCCCTAGGAGTTACTTTTTAACCCAGAGGTAGACCACCCATCAGCTCGGGTCATGATCTCCAGGTCCTGGGATCGAGCCCCACTCCTCCTGCTTGTGGTCTGTCTGTCTGTCTGTCTGTCTCTCTCCAATGAATAAATAAAAAATATATTTTTTTAAAAGAAAGAAAACAGCAAGATTTCTTTCTTCAAAAAAAAAAAAAAGCTTCTGATAAAGATTGATGCCCAGGGAATGCTGGTTGTATCATAACTATCTGCGTGCCTTATATTTTAAAAGATTGTATGTATTTGTTTGAGAAAGAGATTCAGAGAGAGTGAGTGCATGCCCAGGGTAGGGGGAGTCAGAGAGAGTGGGGGTCCTAAGCAGACTCTGTGCTGACTGTGGAGTCCAGCACAGGGCTCAATGTCACGACCCTGAGATCATGACCTGAGCGGAAACCAAGAACTGGATGTTTAACCGACAGCACCTCCCCAGATGCCCCTTGTGCGTGTACTTTAAAAAAAAAACATCCATTTCTGGTAAGAAAGCAGAACTCATCACTTCCCTGGAATTATGGCTGGGAATTCGTTTCCCCATCGAAGAATATGGAGTTCGAAGCAAAAATATGGTAACATCGATAAAAAAACGGTGATTTCCGTCACCTCACCAGGCATTTGAGGAGTTGAGAACACAGGTGCCAAGTTTCACAGTGCCAGCAGGGAACCCACATATTCTGAGCACCAGCGCGTGAAATGTTTGTTTCCTACACCGGCTTTAAAGCCATCATGCCTCCTCATCCAGATTTCTGAGTATCCCGGGTTTCCACACGTGTGATTTTTTTCGAGAGGTGGAGTCATGCCGTCGTTAAGGGATGTTCCCAATGTGTCACTGACCGAGAGGCTGCGGAGGAGCTAGAAACCCTCTCAAGTCTCCACTTCTGGCCGGTCATGTGGGAAGAAGATCAACGCTTGTCCCACCAGGTGCACCATGCACAGCCCTCAGTGCAGAATGTGACCTCTGGTAAGAGTCCAGAATGAGGAACCCCCGTGACCGTGGTGCTGGCGTGGGGAACCAGCCCTCTCCAAGCCCCACACATACCCTGAGCAGGATTCAGCCCCCAGATCTTGGAGCCCGTCGGTTTCAAGACCCCTTTATTGTAGACCAAGGGATGTTTCTTCATTAGGCATGAGGTGAGGACATTGCCACCATGCCCAACCCTCTCTCTCCCTGGTAATTTGCCACTCCCAGGCAATTCAAGTCCTTTCCGAAAAGCATTTTCCTTGCTCACTGCTCTTGACCCTGTGTGTTTTGGAAACGGGCAAGAGACTTCAAGCATCGCAGAACCAGTTGTCAGAAAGTTTGTGCCTCGTTTTGGAATTCTTGATGGTTTTAAGCAAAATTCCAATGAGAGCATCCTGTCTCACATGTCTCTAGGGCGTGATAGGGTAGTTAAAACACAAGCTTTAATACTTAGAATAAAAAAGAATGGCTTGAGTGCCCAAGTATCTGTATACAACTTTGGCTTTTGCTGCATTTTTGTTCTGGTTCAGCGACTCTGGATTCTTCAAGGGGCATAATTACTACTTAAAACCATTATGGATGCAAAAACATGAAAACTGTATAATTTATGGCTAGTTTAAAGGCTTTCTAAGAGCAGTTTTGGCCACAAATAATTTTCTTCTGTGCCGATTGTAATGAGGAAAATTTGTCTGTGGTATAGGATTCCACGTTGCTAGAATGTATAAAAAATTCTCTGAAAGTATCCTGAAGTAAAAGAGACACCGTCCCTGCTCTCAAATGGATTTTAGTCTGGTAGAAGAGAATAAAAAACCCAGAGATAACTGGTGATTTGAAACATCATAATAGTAATTATGAAAGTTAATGTCTAGTAAGTTCTGATTCTGTGTAAAACAATGTCGCAATTTTTTATGTGTATGAGTTCATTAAATCCTCAGGACAACACTATCAGGTAAGTGCCGTTATGATGTCCATCTTACAGACACACAGGGTACAGCACGGAGGGGTGAAGACCTTGCCAAAAGTCACGCAGGAAGTGAAGAGAACCAGAACTGAAACCCCGACAAGTCAGCTCTATAAGCAAATGTTGATGGTGTAGGCACCAAGCAGGCATTCAAAAGACCATACTAACTTCCCAGATCAAGGGCGTCTGTGTAATAATGATGCTGGGAAACACGGAAATATAGGGCCAAAGGTGGGAAGTGGCGGGGAGTTAATTTAGGTGGGATTCGGAGAGCAAGTGTAGGGGAAACTCAACTCCCTCATTCCCAGGCCTTCGCTGAGCACCTGGTATGTGTCATGTGATCTTTTAGGGTCTGGGGTGATGAGGCAGAGCAGGTTGGAGGTGGGGTCCTCGTCTTCCTTCTTGGGACTTACCCTCTTGGGGGAGAGTCAGATGACACACAAATCATCAAGAGGATAGCAAGTAGTGAGGAGTGTTTGGAGAACCACAGACAGAAGCTCTGAGTACATTCTGGGTGTAGGAATTCCTGCTGAGCTAAGCCCTCCCCACCCCGCCAGGCCCTTCCCATGGCTGCTCACAGCCACTGGAAAACCTCCATCTCTTAGCTAAACTGTCACCTGTTCAGAGACATCTTGTCGGACAGCCCTAGCATTTCTTGGCACTTGGTGGACGGAGAGGGCCAAAGAGGCTCGATGGACTGCGGGAGGGAAAAACAGAGAGAGGAAAAGCGGATGCCCTCAAGGGGGCCTGGCTGGGAGGAGGGAGGAGTCTGGATTTCATTCTAAGACACATGGCAGGAAGCCGGAGTGTTTCGAGCAGGACAGTGGCATCCTGCGATCTGGGCTTCTACTCCATCTCTTGGTCTACCCTGGGGAGAAGGATCATGGGGGCTGTGCAGAGACACAGAAACGGAGGTGTGGACATGACTCTCTGTCTCCCTCTAGAAACAGACAAGTAGGTTAACAGGTGGGGGCTTCCAATGACAGACTGATGTGTGTGACCCTCATTCAAGTGGTGACAAGTATGCTTTTTAAGCTAGGCTTCCACTGCCCTTCTGAGATGGATGGCAGCCGGGGGCCACTGCTGTGGGTGTGATTGAAAGCCCGACACCCCAATCATGTGAATCAGCTCAGTGGGATCCAAACTCAGATCTCCACACTGAAGAATTCTGGGCCACGTTTCTAATTCTTCAGCCATCATCAATTTCTCTGCTAGTCTACCTGTTCTGAGGTGCAAGAAATGCCCAGAAGCTGGGGCACCTGGGTGGCTCAGTGGGTTAAGCCTCTGCCTTCGGCTCAGGTCGTGATCTCAGGGTCCTGAGATCGAGCCCCGCATCGGGCTCTCTGCCCAGCAGGGAACCTGCTTCCTCCTCTCTCTCTGCCTGCCTCTCTGCCTATTTGTGATCTCAGTCTGTCAAATAAATACACAAAATCTTAAAAAAAAAAAAAAAAAAAAAGAAATGCCCAGAAGCTGATTTTTAAAGTGATGAACTTAATATCCTTACTAGTTTCATGGCCAAATCTCATTTGGAAAGATGCCTTGCATGGTTCCAAAAGGGCTTGTTTGTTTGTTTGTTTGGGGCTTTGCTCCGCATTTAAGGCCACAGTAGGATTTCTAGAGTGAAAGTCCAAAGAAACTTGTATAGACAGTTGGCTATAGATTCAGAGACAGATGTAGGTAAGATATAAGGTAGGGATCCATGCAGTTATAGATATGGGCTATATGAAGATGGAGAATAAATCCAGAATCCATGTACAAGTGTGGATCTAGAATAAAGATACGTAGAATATGTATGGAGAGCTCTGAACGTGATAGAGGAGACAGGTGCAGATAGATGAATGAAATCGGCGCAAATCTAGAACACAGCATAGATGCGGAGTTTTCCTGCTTATGAGTCTCACCATTCTTCTGCCACTGTCTGTGCCATCAGAGCCGAGTTAGCGGCGTGGGTCTGGAAAGAAGGCGGGCAAAACTAGAAAAACAGTCAAGTCCCATTGACTTCACCCACTGCCACAAGATTCTCCATGGAAGAAAAAACAGTCCCCCCAAAGGAAAGTGTGTTTGGCCTTAAACTCGCTTTGTAAATGAGCCTGAGAGATTCTGAAACCTCATCAACCCAGTCTGAGAAAGATCCTCCGCAGGGATCTCTCGTGGCCGCTGGCCTCGAGTGCCTTTTCTGGGCCACCTCCCTCGTCTCAGGAACCGATTTCCCTGTTGGAGGGTTATCCCACTTTAGTTCATGCCGCAGCCCGCCGGGGATTCCTCCCCTTGCCGTGAGAGCCCCTCGGACTGTCGCCTTCAGAAAGAGGAGCTGCAGCCCTTTCAAGAAAGACCATCTATTTGAGTGTGTTGCTATTTGACACCATATCCTCTTGTGAACATGTTCCCATAGGTGTTCTCCCAGGGGCGGGCGGTCACCTGCTTGACGCGCTTGAAAAGTCCTAGCAGGAAGCATACGTATTTCTAGCAGGTGCTCCAAGGTCAAGCCCCGAGGCCGAGCGTCATGGAGCTACAGAACCACGCTCAGTCAGAATAGATCGGGGCTCGCTGGAGAAACGATCCCATCACTAACCAGGCCTCCCGGTTTCCCTCGTGGGTGACCTCACGGGGTGCTAAACTGCAGAACCATTCGACAGGGAACCTGGGGACGGGCAGGGGCTAAACTTCTCTTTGGGGCTTTATTTTTCTTCGCCTGTTGGCCATCTCGTGACGTCTGCCCTATTGACCTTCATTTACTTTATTTCCGCCAGACTTTATTTCCTTGTGGCAGTTTTAGGTTCACGGCAACCTTGGAGGAAGGACCAAAGATTTCCGCTCTGGTCCCTGTCCCCACACAGGCTCGGGGTCCCCTGTGGTCAGCAACCCCACCCACCCCCTGAGATGGATCGTTTGTTACAGCTGTTGAACCCACGGTGACTCGCAATCAGCCTGGACTCTGTAAGTTGACATTAGGGTTCACTCCTGGTGTTACCCCTTCGGTGGGTTTGGGCGAATGTATCATGACATGAATCCATCATTGTAGAGTGAGTCAGAGTGGTTTTACTTCCCTAAAAATCCCGTTTTTTTCTATTTGTTCCCTCTTTCCTAACCCCTGGCAACCACCCATCCTTCATGGTGTCCACAGCTCTGCCTTTTCTGGAATGTCATAGACCTAGAACTCTACAGTATTTAACCTCCTCAGATTGGCTTTTTGCACTTAGTAACATACATTTAAGGTTCCCCTGTGTCTTTTTGTGAACAAATAGCTACCATCCTTTTAGTGCTGAATAATATTCTATTGTCTGGTGAGACCCTATTCACCTACGAAAGGAAATCTGGTTTGTTTCCAAATTTTGACTGTTATGAATAAAGTTACTGTACACATCCCTACGTCCAAGTTTTTGCGTCGATATAAGTTGTCAGTGCCTCTGCATAAATATTGAGAGACACAATGGATGGATTGTTCTGTAAGAGTATATTCAGTTTTGGAAGAAACCACCAAATTGTCTTCCAAAGTGGCCCTGCCCTTCCGCGTTCCCACCAGCAACAATGAGAGCTCCTGTCTCTCCATTCTGACTGGCACGGGGTGTTGTCGGTGTTCTGGATTTTGGCGACTCCAATAGGTGTGTGTGTAGAGGTGGTTTTAATTTGCATCTCCCTGATGACGTACGATGGAGCACATTCTCGTATGCTAATTTCCCACGAGTATCTCTTCTTTGGGGAGGTGTCCATTGAGATCTTTGAGCCTTTTTTTCTTTTTTTAAATCAGGCTCTTTTTTTTTATTGTTGAATTTGAGTTCTTTGTATAGCTCAATAACGGAGCTTTACCAGGTATGTCTTCTGCAAATATTTTCTCCCAATTTGTAGCTTGTCCTCTCATTTTCTTGATGCTGTCTTTTGATGGAGTCAAAATTACCAGTTATTTCTTTCACGGGTCGTGACTTTGGGATTGTATCTAAATCATCTAGATTTTTCTCTGATCCTTATTTTCTGGATGTTTTACAGTTTTGTGTTTTGCAGGCAGGTCTATGATGCATTTGAGCTCATCATCGTGAAGGATGTATGGTCTGTGTCTAGATTTCTTGTTTCGTATGTGGATGCCCAGTTGTTCCAGCAATATTTGAAGAGGCTATCTTTATTCCTGTGCCTTGCCTCTGCTTTTCTTCTCAAAGAACACTTGATTGGATTCACATGGGTCTCTTTCTGGGCTCTCTGTCCTGTTTCACTCATCTGTTTATCTCTGCTTTTGCTAATACCTCATACTCTCAATTGCAGTAGCTTTATATTAAGTCCTGAATTCCTCTAGCATCAGTCTTCCAAATTCGTGCTTCTGCTCCAATATTGCTTTGGCTCTTCTGGGTCTTTTCCCTCTCTATATGAACTTTAGAATTAGTATGTGAACATGCACAGAAATAACTTGCTGGAATTTTGATCAGGATTGCACCAAACCCATAGATCAGGTTGGCAACACTTGACATCTTGACAATATGAAGTCTTTCCATCCATGAACTAGAAATATCTCTATGTGTATTTAGTGTTTCCTTTATTTCATTTGTCAGAGTTGTATAATTTTCTGCATGTAGATCTTTTTTATATATTATTATAGTTATACCTGAGTATTTCACTTTTGGGTCTGCTAATGTAAATTGTGTTTTGTTTTTAATTTCAGATTCTTCCTGTTCATTGCCAATAGGTGAGAAAGTGATTGACTTTTTGTATTAACCTTGTGTCCTGCAACTTTGCTGTGATTCATTTATTTTTCATGGTAATCCTCAAACTGGAATTTGTTCTTAGGGTGATAAAGCAATTACCTATTTGGAATTAATCTTTGTGTTTCAGTAAATGAACTCATGTTGGCCAGAAAAAAAATAAAAATAAACAGTGCTGGTTGAAAGAAAGTGTGAAAAGCTTTTGTTTGTTTGTTTGTTTGTTTTACCCCAGCTATCCAGGTGGATGTAATGTCTAATTGATTCTCTTCCACTGTAGCAGAAACCCCAGGTCCTTGCATGCAGCTGAGGGCTGGGCTGTCACTGAACAGTGTGCCCCACTTCCATCAGGCTTGATGGTTAATTCTATGTAGAGATTTGACTCATAACAGGATATTCAGCCCAGACATTTGGTTGAACTTCATACACTAGACATTTGGTATATCTGAGGCAGTGCTTCTGAGTGAGATTAACATATGAATCGTAACTAAAGCAGATTGCTCTCCCAGGGGTGGTGAGCCTCGCCCAATCAGCTGAAGACCCAAGTAGAACCAAAAGGTTGACCCTTCCCTAAATAAGACAGAGTCCTCCCTGCTTTATAACTGGGACCTAATCTTTTATTCTTTCCTTAATATTCTAACTGAAACATTGGCTAATTCTTTATCCTATTGATTTCATTACTCCAGAAACCCTGGCTAATACTACAGGACTCCTTTTCACTCACAGAGCCTGGGTTCCATCTAGGCTTTGGACCACAGGACCATAGATTCTCATGTGGTATTGACCAGCAACCAAAGAAGCATAAAGGAAAGGAGAAAGTCTCAGGTCAACATTGGTGAGATAGAACGAAATAGGGGCTCTTATAAACCATGCCTGGGAGGAGGGGGTGAGTACTCCTCCCTAGGACAAATGTTTAATATAGCTCAAAACTCTTTTTTTTAAAGACTTTATTTAGTTATTTGAGAGACACACAGAGAGAGCATGAGTAGAGAAAAGGGGAGAGAGGCAGAGGGAAAGGAAGAAGCAGACTCCCAGCTGAGCAGGGAACCTGACCCGGGGCGCAGTCCCAGGACCCCAAGATCATGTCCTGAGCCGAAGTCAGATACTTAGGCAACGAAGCCATCCAAGTGCCCTGAGCTTGAAACTCTTAAAGTGCTTGCAATAACTAGTTTTTTAAAAATTCTATTCTAAGCAATCATTTACAAAAATAAATGGGTAAATATTCAAAGATGCCAGTGGAGGTACATTTCAGTGATGGATGCATTGGCATCTATCTATATAGAAGAATATAATTGAAAGCATTGAGTTGATGTTGTAGGAAAACTATCTAATTGGATGAGATATTTTGGATCTCCTGCAAATTTCTAGAGGCCATGGATAGTTTCCCTTAGAAGTATATATTTTTATAAATACTGCAGAGCCATACATAAAAATATAATGTGATGGAGAAGGGACTGGTAGGATTTTACATGTTTTATTTTATCTTATTGTATATCAGTTTTTACAATGGATATGATGCTGTTGTATTCAGAAAAAAAATACATGACTTTTTTTTCGAAGAAAATATTGGAAAACTGTAAGTACGATGTCTAAATTATCTAGATCAGCATCATTACTCAAGCCTCTTTGCAATTTGAGAAGCTAACATTTCTCCAATTTCTGTAACAAAGCCTCCTTCCCAAGCTAATTTACTTGAGATTAATCATCATAATTCATTGACTATATTCTTACTTTATTGTTGCTATGGGTAAAAATCATTTCACTGTAGCCAATATTTGACTAAAAATACAAGTACCGTTAGATTGGTTTATCATCGTAGCTATGTCAAAACAGAAATGCTTTGAGCATAAAAGTTTCTGACTACCAGGAGAAAAACAGAAATTTGGTGATGGATTGAAGCACTTTCTAAAATATTTTATGTTGGTCTGTCACTGAAATCAGGTATGAGAACTGGGTGTCTTGTGACTTCACCAGCCCATTTTATCCCAATGAGTCACAAGGAACATTTGCCAACAGAGCAAACAAAAAATCAACATTTGAATGTCAGTCTTCACCAATGGAAAGTATATTATTAGACTGTCTGTTACGTTGTACTCTCCAGTGGAAGATATTTAAAACTAATTACTTTAGTGACAGAGTAAGACTAGTTAGTGCAATGGATTTATCAACATCCCTCTTCAGAAACCTTGTGCTGTTTGCTGTCACTGGATGAGGTTTTATCAGATTCAAAGTCAAGCTCTTTACATTGAGGACTGCTTGCCCACTAAGGAAACCAAGCGTCATCTACTGTGTTGGAAAGATGCCTTCGCGCCTCTGTGCTCTCAGAAGCAGGACGGTCTACAGCAGGAGAGAGGAGGAGGGAGAGAGAAGACGGGTCTCAATGACCCCGATGGGACATCGACAGCTTTAGTCCCAGGCAGAAGTGGGTTGAAACTCATTCAACCCTACTTAAAATGGGTCCATTTTACTGTATGTAAATGACACTCCCTAAAGTTGATTAGAAAACAGGAAAAAAGGAAAAGACATCAAGATACGTTTCTTGACAAGCAGTGACATTAAATGAGCTCCAGGTTACAGAAAACTACGCAGGGCCATGCTGTTTGCTGGAAACTCCCAAGTTTCCCCAGAAACCTAGAGCTGTGGGGGAGCCTGGGTGGCTCATTTGGCTGAGCATATGACTCTTGATTTCAGCTCAGGTCATGATCGCAGGGTCAAGGCACTGAGCCCGGCATCAGGGTCTGTGCTCTGCTGGGTGTCTGCTTGAGATTCTCTCCCTCCCTCTGGCCCTCCCCCCCTCAAAATAAATAAATAAATTTTGAAAAACAAAAACCTAGAACTGTATAGTCTGTTGCCCACATGTATTTAATACATTTAGAACTCAATGACCACATTTCCTTTTCCTTGGAGACGCACATTCCTTCGTTCATCTCAAGCGTGGCGGGGTCAAAGAAAAACAAGACCATCTTTCCTTACGTCTCTTGCAGCAGGGGTGGGTCATTATTCATCTTGGCTGGGAAAATTGGATTATAAGTATTGGAGGAGAAGAAAGAAAATTCTGAGAGCAAAATACGTCCCTAACTTCACGGCTGGATGGCCCATTGAGGGATCTTTTAACTGTGTCATACAGTTTCAAGATGAGGCTGGGCCTGTGGTTTCTAAGTTTCTATCCTTATTTTTCTTAAATCAATTATTAAAATTACAGGATGGGGCACCTGGCTGGCTCAGTTGGAAAAGCATGGACTCTTGGTCTCAGGGTTGTGAGTTCAAGACCCACGTTGGGTGAAAACTTAGTAAAAAAAAAATAAATAAATAAACTGACTTAAAAAAAAATTAGAAAAACGACAACACAGCATTTTTCACTCACCTAAGTGTCTTCAGGAGGAATATTGAAGAAAAAGTTGGAATTTTATATGGAAAGACCTATTTCCTATTGTAGCTTTACCACCAGTTAAAAAATGGAAAAGAGGCTATAAGCATGTGTTGTTTTTATTCTGTACTGTGGTTGTTTTTTGTTTGTTTGTTTTAGATCAAGGGTCAGCAGACTTCTTTTGTAAATGGACAAATAATTAACGTCTTAGGCTTTCTGGCAGAATCAGAATATTATATAAGATTTTATACATCTATTTAAAATAGAAAGAACAGGGGAGCCTGGGTGACTCAGTGAGTTAAAGCCTCTGTCTTTGGCTCAGGTCTTGATCCCAGGGTCCTGGGATCGAGCCCCACATCAGGATCTTTGCACAGCAGGGAGCCTGCTTCCTCCTCTCTCTCTGCCTGCCTCTCTGCCTACTTGTGATCTCTGTCTGTCAAATACATAAATAAAATCTTTAAAAAAAATACTATTTAATAAAATAGAAAGAACAAGAGCACCTGGGTGGCTCAGTTGGCTGAGGCTCTGACTCCTGCTTTTGGCTCAGGTCATGATCTCAGGGTCATGAGATCGAGTCCAAGGTCAGGCTCCATGCTCAGTATGGAGTCTGCTTGGGATTCTCTCTCTCTCTCTCCTTCTCTGTCTGCTCCCCCCACCTCCCCGGGCACATGCTCTCTCTCTCTTTCTCTCTCTCACTCAAATCAACGGATGCATTTTCCAAAAACAAAATAAAACAGAAAGCACATTTTTGGCACGTGGGCTTCACCAAAGCAGAGGCAGCCCCAGGTCAGCCTCTGGCCTGCAGGAGCCCTGAGCCTGGGAACCTGCATAACTTGTTCAAAGCCGCTCACAGATAATTGGAGGAAAATGGACCAATCCATCTCCCTGCGACTTTCCCAGCTTGCCTACGGTATTAGTCTTCCTGCGCTGTTGTAACAAACTTCCACCTATAGGAGCTTTTGGTGACCAGAATCAACGCGTTTGCAAGCCCGTTTTCTTCCCTGAGGCTCCCCAGGGAAAATCTGCCATTTTGCCTTTTCCAGCTTGTCCAGGCTGCCCACATTCCTTCCTCCATCTCCAAACCCCAAACAAGAGCGTCTTCACCTCTTTCTGCGACACTGACCCCTCTTCTGTTCCCTCTTTCAATTACAAGATCTTTATGGTTAGTACATGGAGCCCACCCAGATAATCCAGAATAATCTTCCACCATAAACCAATTATCCACCTTAAATCCCTTGTCATGTGGTCTAACACAGCCACAGTTTCCAGGGATTAGGACAGGGAAGTATTAGGTGGGCAGGGACCCTTAGTCGGCCTCCGATACCTTGCTGTAATTGGTTTTTCTGATGAAAATCAAATGTTCTAGCAGGCATGTTTCGACCCCCATGGATATATAACCAACCTACCAATAAGCTACTTTTATAGATGTAGATTGAGTTACTGGAGTGTTCTGTTTTATTTTTATTATTATTATTTCATTTTTTAAGTAGACTCCACACCCAGCATGGGGCCCAACTCGGGGCTTGAACTCACGACTCTGAGATCAAGACCTCAGCTGAGATCAACAGTCAGATGCTCAACCGACCGAGCCACCCCTGTGCCCCTGACAGTTCTGTGGATAAAGATGATACCCATAACCACATTCTTCTTCTAACCCATCCACTCCCCCAAACATACACATGTGCACGTGCCCCTTTCTATCTCGCGTGATTTAAATAATACATAATACATAATGAAATGCATAACTAAGGAATCTTTTTTCAAACATGATGCATGTTTAAATCATAGTGATACACAGGCAGGACGCATTTTCTGTTTCCCTCTCCCCTGGACTACAGAACTGACTCTTAAATGCAGTGTTAGAAGAAGCTACAATGTTGCATCTCATCCACTCAGAGCCAAGAGCAAGACAAGTTGCTGCTATAAAGAAAACATGAACTCATAAAAATAAAAATCCAAAAGGTTTAAATTAGGATCAGGGTGGAGTTTTCGCACACTCCCCTACTGCTGGAATAGAACCCATCCCATGCTTGGTCAGGATGATCGGCACCAGTATTACTATTTCATGTAAAAATGTCTGGGCTGCAGAAACTCAGCCAGAGAGACACAGCTGCCGGTTATCTCCTGACCATTCCCAGTGGAAATCCAGCCCAGAACTGCCCTCTGGGATGGTGCCGCTATTTTTATGTTCTTATAGCATGAAATCCACTGCCTTCTCATTTTGGAATAAGTCATAGCTCTTCACGAGACGTGGAATCTCTGGTTTCGGGGAGTCTGACCATGGGGTTGTTCACGACCACGGCAACTGAAAGCTGCCCTCACGCTCTGTGCAAGACGAGACTGCCTTCTGGGCAGAGAGGGGCGTCCGCCCTGGAGAAGGGGCATGGCAGGTCTTAACAACCAAGGCCAGCCAGGAAAGCAAGACCACAGGGCTGGCATCTGTGCACCTGCCAGCTTCACATCCAGTGTCCTCAGAGTCGTGGTCCTATGAGGTATGACACGAACACCAGTGACTGATGTCCGAGATTCCCCCTTTCCAGGGGAAAGAAGGAATGAGAGGCTTCTAGAGTTTTATCGGTGCAGGATGTTTGCACATTAATCAGAGTAATACTAGTCAGGAACCTGGAGGATCAGCCCACAGCACACGATGGGGAGAATGGAGGCTTCCAGGCCACCTGCTCCCCCTGGAAGGGTATGCCAGTGGCCTCTCAGATCTTTCCCTCCAGCTAGCAGGTCGAGTCCTCTAACCAAAATGTTTCAAAAGGCTCCATAAAGCTGTTGACCTCCAAGCCTCTCGTAAAAATCCCCAACAGTGTTGGTGACCATGTTACTATCTGAGACCTTGGTGATCCCAAAGGTATTGGGTTGAATTAGACTGAGAACCGTCTCCAAAGGAAATAACCCTTTTGTAGTTAGGCACCCTTTCTAACCGTAGCTCATTTTTGCCCACTCTTATTTGCTCTGGCCCTGAGTGGGAAGCAGTGCTCAATGGCAGCCAAATCACCTTTAGGAAGTCAGCGTGCACGGATTTGGAGGAGGGTCGGGGAAATGTTCATGTGTGGAATGCAGGTGTTCCGGGTGACATAGGAGACTTAGGGAAACCTAGATTAGGAATCCCTGGATTCTGAAGGACTCAAACCCATTTCTCTTCTTATGAAATAGTGGCTTCTGAATTGGAGTGGGCATAGGGGGAAAAAAAAATTCAATGTAATATTTTGCTTCCTAAGTGGACTATGGCTTTTCACACATGAACTTGCATTCTTACCCTCAAGGCAGTGGTGAGGACCCATGCATGTCTTCTCACGCCTCTCACACCTCGAGGGCAGGAAGCTGACTCTGCATCTTCATCATTTCCCCAGAACTTAGATCTCAAGCTACCTTGCCAGCCACCAACAATCATTTCAACTCTCTCCCTGGCTTATTCTTAAAGTTGCTGCTATGTTTTAAGTGCCCTTATTTGGGAATCAAAAAACTAATGTTTCCCTATTTTTAACTCACACTCCTAGGAAAAATCCACGAAGGGAATCCCAACAGAACTGCCCTGTGCTGAGGTTTGTGCCACGGAAGTGTTCGGCATAAGGTGAACCGGGCTTGGACCCCATCTGCAGATCCTTCATTCCTCCAACACGGGACATATTATGAGCTTTATTCCGTGATTGTCCCTGGAGCCATGGGGACACTTGTGGCAGTTGTAAGGACCTTGCACATTTTAATGCAGAAATTCAGAGAATGAAACAGGGAAACCAATAACCCAGTAGTTCTCTGGCTATGATAACTATGGTAGAGATCATTATGAGGCCAGCAGAGTAGATGGAGAGAGAGTAGGAGGGGTTTAGCTCATCATACAGTGGCAAAGAGGGAAACTTCTCTAGGAAGTGGCATAGGAGCCCTGCACCAAAAGGGGGGGAGATTAAAAAAAAAAGACCCAAACTGTCTGCAGAGAGTGCCAAGCAAAGAACCGGCCAGACCTAAGCTCCCGTGGCAGGAGCAGGCAGAGACGGTCTCAGAAACAGAAGACAGCTTGGGTGGATACAGCACAGTGATTATTTACTGCCTTGCTAAATATCACAGAGGATGACCAGCAAAACAATCTGGGAGACAGCTGAATTCCCCAGCAGCCAAAGCATGCCTTCCGACTATGAAGATGCAGGAGGTTTGCTCTCCGTTCTTCTCCAGCAAACTTCATCTGGATTACCGCGGGAATACGTGAACGTTCTCCTAAACTCCCTGGGTGGCATAAAAATCTATCGCTTCGGCAGCTTAGCCTCCGCCTCCAGTCGTTTTCCTGCCGAGAATGACCTGAATGCGGACCATTCACTCTGTGACAGTCACAACAGAGCTGGGATCAGTTTAGGAGCGGTATGAGCCACAGACGATTTGATACGAAATTGTTCGTCTATTAGCATCCAAGGTAATCCGATGAAAACGAAGCCTGGGGTGACCCAGGACGGTCTATAAATTAAGAACTGATTACCAACTGTGTTCCTTCCCTGGTGGTTGTCTTGCTCACCTTTGTTATTGTTCAGGATTATTTTCATTCTTGCGAATGCTGCTTTCGGGTCTTCCATGGAAATGCCTTCCTTTTTTTTTTTTTTTTTTAACTAAGCTGCTAACGTATTCAGCTTTTAAGCCTTGCTAAGCCTGGTCTGTCTGGACAATTGAGCTACATAGCTTGTGTTTTACAACAAAACAAACCCTGTCAGAGAAGGGAGCCGTGGAAACTAAGTTGCAGATACACCCAGTAATAGGATTTATTTTACAGCGGAGACAAAGTGGAACGGAAGGCTGGCGTGCTTCTCTACAACAGAAATTAAATGCAGCCATGATACAGCCGTGGTTGGAAAACAACCTTTGATAATTGGAAGGATTTGAAGGTTTCCTGGAGAGCTGATGATAATAAAGAATTGTTCATTACCTTAAGGTGTCAAAATAATATTTTGATTATTTAAAAATAGTTCTTTGGGAGGTAGGCATTGCATTTTCGTGGATGCTACTGACAACAACAGATAAATCAGCATGGGTTTTCAAGGCCTGCAAAAACCCGGCCATATTTTCCCTTCAGGGTTTTTCCTTCTTCGGGTTAGAATGAGGCCTAGTTATCCTGATATTGGAGCTCAGATGTTAGGTCAGTGTTACGAGTATAGAGCTACTTTGATGGGTTTTAAAGTTTTGGCCATTCCTTCCTTGGGAGCAAGCCAATATTCAGTACAGAACTTTGTGCTTGCAGGGACTATGGACATCACCTCACAGTTTGGTTGAAATCCCAGGAATGACAAGCCCCTGGAATGGGCTTCTTTGGCCCCAGTAGAACTTCCTTAAAGAAGCATTTTCTGCAGGGACTAATAGAAGAGACAAAATGGCAAGGTACTGGGTCATGAGACACATTAACCCCCCTGACAGACTGATGGACATGCATTTATGGTGGAGTTACTCATTATGGTCTGCTTCTAACCCCCAATCCTGAGCTCAGCTCTTCTGTTTCTCTGATAGAAGTTTCTCTGAGATATCAACAGCCCTAAAAAGAGAGAGATGCTTGGGAGTGTGGATCAGCGGTGAGAGTGGGGCTTTGCCGAAAGTCCTGAGGGCACAGTGGATGTGTGCGGGGCTGTGGTACGGGGGGCATTGTGACATGGCATCCAGGAGGCAGGAAATGTAGACCATAGTGGTAAACCCCGCATTGGATTCTGTGGCTGAGAGGGCAGAGCTTTTCAGAATCAGTGAAGCGAAATCGTCCCCAGTGGGCATAGCGACAAGAGCGCAAGAAGGAGACCTCAACCATGGTAGCCTCCATGCAAATGGCACGAAGAAGGCTCTGCCCGTGAATTGGTTTTCGATTCACTGTATTCAGAATCGTGGGATTTCATACTCTTCTCTACCAAGTTAAAATGTTAGATCCTTCATGTTGCTTCTTTTTCTTTTTCTTTTTTTTTTTTACGTCTTTATTTATGTAAGTACTCTTTCCACCCAACATGGGGCTTGGACTCATGACCCAGAGATCGAGGGTCCCTCGCTCTTCCAACTAAGCCAGCCATGTGTCCCTGGTTATCTTTCTTCAATTTGTCTCTGACTCCTCTTTTGCTCTGAGTAGCATCTCCCAAAGAGCAGGGAAGACTTGTCTCCCCCACTGCCCTGGAGTGCAGGGATGAAGCCCGCTCTCCACGCCACACGCACACACGCACACACACACACGCACACGCACACACGCACACACACACGCGCGCACACGCACACGCACACACGCACACACGCACACGCACACGCACACACGCACGCACACACGCACACGCACACACACACACACACGCACGCACGCACGCACACGCACACACACACACGCACACACGCACGCACACACACACACACACGCGCACGCGCACGCGCACGCACACGCACGCGCACACACGCGCACACACACGCGCGCACACACGCACACACGCGCGCACACACACACACGCACGCACACGCACACGCGCACACACGCGCGCACACACACACGCGCACACACACACACACACACACACGCACGCACACACACACACACGCACACACGCACGCACGCACACACCCTGCTCCTGTGGGAGGGCAAAGAATGTGTTCAACAGGGAAGATGTCAGGATGCTGATCTCCGTTGTCTCTTTTCCTCGATGGACCCATGTTAATACGGGAAATGTCTGTGGCATCTCGGTTTGCAGGATCCTCGGCTCTGTGACTTGACTGGGCTACTGGTGACCTCCATGACCTTGAACTCAAAGAGCTGCACTTTCTGGGTCAAGCATTCAGAAACCCCTTTATCCCTTATACAACCGCATTTATCTACCCAACATTAACAGCCATGAAGATGATGTTTTTGATACGAATCTGACTTAAAAAAAAAAAAAAGTTCGATTAGTTTCAAGTTTCAATAATTCACCAAGGACTAACGGTCTTAGAATAAAAGTTGGATGGCTCAGCTGGTTAAGAAGCTTGTGCTTCGTGTAGACTTCGAGAGTCCAGGCCTCTGTCGGCTGCTCAGTTGTGGGCGTGTGGCCTCTCTGGCCACGGTCACCTCACAGTGGCACTGTCAGCTCCAGGAGTCACCTCTGAGGTGTAGCATAGGAAGGGACAGGAAAGGAAGTGGGGTAATGTCCTGGGCCAGCTTCGTCCTAGGAGCGCCCCATGACGCGTTCCCTGCATGGCATGTCTGTAACCAGGTCCCCAGGCTGGAGGAGGCCAGGTGATAAACCCTTTGTGTTGACGTCGTGCATCTACAGTTGCTGAGTTAGGATCAGAAGTTCTGGGACCGGGGGACAGCCAGTGTCGGAGATAGCCCAGTGTCCCAGAGGAGCCTCGGTTCCCTGGGAGAGAGGAAGACCTGTTCCCAGGTCCAGGCCAGTGTCTCACATGTCCCTGCCATACCCAGCACAGTGCCGGTGCATGATGGGGAACTCCCCCATCCCAGAGACGCGGGGTACCATGGGCGCGGGTAGAGGAAAGGGTGCATGACTAGGAGCAGACATTGTCGGGGGCTTGAGCCTGCTGCCCTGCCCTGAGCCTGATTCTTTGTCTCTGGAAATGGCGAGTCTGTATACACGGAAGGGATTTTTCCTGTTTGCCCAAATGCAAGGGCTGTCGGAAGATCCCACAAAATAACACACAGAAAGTACGTAACATGCTTTCGAATTCAGAAGGGTATGCTTTCTTATTTCTTGCCATAACAGTAGACCCGTCTTCATGGACCTGCTGTGGGGATTTCATAAAGGGACAGGCATGAAGGGAGACCCTCAGGCACAGAGTCAATGTTTAAGATAAAATTAGACCATTTCACTCCTTCATTAAATGCCCTCTTAGGAAAATGCTGGGAGGCAGAAAAAATGTCTTCTTCAAAGAATCAATCGGGTAGGTCATGGGATCCAGGGCTACATAGAGGGATAACTCTAAGGTCATTTTGCCGGTCTTCCCATCCCCCACACCTCTGCCTCCCCCCGCACACCTGCCACCCCATGTCTGCCAGCCTGGCTGATGCCCCAACAAGTTCATTGCATGCACCTTGTGCCCCACTCTCTGGGGCGGGAACCACCAGAGACGAGCATCTTTGTTTACAATTCACCCCTCACGAGCCCTTCTGTAAGTCACGGTCAGTGCTGGAAGTTTTATGGCCAGGGTCGTTTGCTCTCCGCCCTCCGTCTTGTCCAAGACTTGCCTTGTTCACGAACATTCATTTCTCTGAAGGCTCGTTTTTTAAAAAAATGGGACCCCATTCTCTCCATCACAAAACCTGTTCGGGTGACAAAGCACCACGGTAGTCTTTGCAGAAAAAGGAAATAAGGAACCATGGTATTAACAACAACAACAACAGTGAAAGAGCCAAGTGTGTTTTCTGTGCTAAATCGGGCACATTTGATGCCGGGGTTCTTCTCTGGGCAAAGTTCAAGGAATAATGTATAAAGAAAAATTGTGTCTTAGCTGTTTTTGTTTTTTTTTTTTTCCCTGTACTCTGGGTGGCCTTTTCTCTCTTGGGTTTAAATATATCCTAATAGCCCCTGCTTCTAAGTGTTGTATTGAGAGGAATAATGAAATACCATTAAAGTGGCACTGAGCCCAGTGCCCGACACCCAGTAATTGTCAGATAATGCCCTTGGTGGCTTCGGGAAATGCCACAGTGTCATGATGTTTCCCGAATGCTGGTCTGTGAATGGGGGTCAACTTGGATCAAAGTTCACATGGCCCCGATGCATCTTTTCTAGATATATTCCTCACTGCCCTGGGTTGGGCTGTGTGGGACGCTCCCAGAAGGGGCGGGTTGTACCTGGACAGCTGGCTGGAGCAGCTTTAACACCGTAGTGAGAAGCAGCAGAGACCGCTGAAACCAGCCACCCCGTTTCCTCGGTCAGGTGGCAGAAACAGAGGCATGAAACAGGCCAGGTGAGGGCTTTGGCCTGGGGGAGCCCCACCTCCCCAGCTAAGGTGTGCGGTCACACTCTGTGCAGAAATGCTTGTGCCAAAGGCAACATAGAACCAGTATTTCCAAAATGTCCACAGTTTTCATAACAGTCAGAAAGGCAGATGCTGGGGAACCTGAGTGGCTCAGTAGGTTAAAGTCTCTGCCTTTGGCTCAGGTCATGATCTCAGGGTCCTGGGATCGAGTCCTGCATCGGGCTCTCTGCTCAGCAGGGAGCCTGCTTCCCTCCCCACTCTGTGATCTCTGTCTGTCAAATAAATAAATAAAATCTTAAACGAAAAAAAAAAAAAAAGAAATGTGATGCTTCTGTCCCATTTCCAAAACTACACGTTAGAAACAAGTAAAGGAATTTATTGAAACATTATTTGTATAAATAGCACATATTTGCAGCCTGCATTTAGCCTGGGCTTGTAGGCAGGGGGCACTCTGGTTTGCAACGTTGTCTAACAGAACGAAGCTTACTTTATCCAGCTTTTCCCTTCCAATCGGATTAGAATATTTGACGTTGAGAGAAATAATACGGAGAGTTGAAGCTTCCTTTGTTGTTCACAGAGCTGTAGGTGAACTTGTGTCCACAATTAAAAACGCACTTCACAACAAGTCTCAGCATAGGTATTGTAGGGCTAAGTGTGAAGGTTTGTAGCAGGAAGAGCCTCTCCCACTGAAAATTCCAGATGTCATTTTCTAAAACTCAGGTTTTTGTTTGTTTGTTTGTTTCTGGTTTGGTCTCTTAAAAGATGGTGCCATGCTCTGTGTTTCCATGCGTACGCCATTCTTGAAATGACAACAGTAGGGGTGCCTGGGTGGCTCAGTGGGTTAAGCCGCTGCCTTTGGCTCAGGTCATGATCTCAGGGTCCTGGGATCGAGTCCCGCATCGGGCTCTCTGCTCAGCAGGGAGCCTGCTTCCCTTCCTCTCTCTCTGCCTGCCTCTCTCCTTACTTGTGATCTCTCTTTGTCAAATGAATAAATAAAATCTAAAAAAAAAAAAAAAAAGAAATGACTACAGTAGAGGGATGGGGAACAGATTAGTGGTTGCTGGGGACGGTGGGAGCAAAAGTAAGCCATGTGAGGGCTCTTTGCGGTTCTAGCCATGGCTGCGGTTTAACCACGATCTCACCCGTACCACTGTATCTCCGTCTGCTCGTCCTGCCGGGTTTCTCGTCATTCTATCTGATACATGATCTGCTTTTAAAGTATTTTTCACCCTCGTCTGATTGATGTGCATCCAACTGAAACCTCTTCCCGTCTCATCAAGGCTCACCGAGGTCTCGGCAACGGTCTCCTTCGCTTCGGGATAATTGTGGGGTCCGAACACAGTCTGGTTCAAAGTGGTTAAAAACGGTTGTGTCTACAACGGGCTCACAGAATCCATGGAAATCAGCTCTTGCGAGTGGGATGCATCTGCTTTTAGTGTTTTACCTTTACCTGCTGCCTTTATGTTGAGGTATGGGGAAGGCTTGGGTAGAAAAATGGCTATGAAATCTTTGGATTACCTCCATTAATTTGTAAAGGGGTTTGCATAATCCCCTTCTATCATGTGTGTATCATCGCTGCTTCTGCCTGGATCAGCATTGTCTGGGTAAAAGAAAGTTAGACACTGCCTACTAGTTATTCATTCATAAGCACGGATTAGTTGAGGCACAGAAAAGGCTCTTCTAATGGATTCTTTGAAAGTATCAGTGGGTGATCGGAGGACTCCGCAAATGACTTTGAACAGAGTTCTCGGAGTGAGTGGTGATTAATGAAAAGCAAATTGTGTAATAAATTCCAGCACTGACGCTGTGATTGGAAAAATCACTAGCCTGAGAAGTTCTCATTTCAGATTTTGGAAACAGAAAACTGCTTTTTTTCTGAAGCAAGATTTTCTCAGATCAAATCCCAGATACGCTATTTACTTGCTGTGCGACATTAGGCACATTGCTATTAATGTGCCTTAGTTTTCTCCTCCGTATAATGGGTATGATACCAACAGTTCCCAAGCACTTTCAGCAGCCTGGCATAAAGTATGCAATTGGTAAGCGCCGGCAGTAATTATCATTATCCTTCAAAGGTATTGGTCCAGGAGCCTCCAAGGCACTTTCCATCACACTCAAATGGGTCATCCAAAAAATCGTGATGTACGTGATCTCCTTAGCCAGGTGCAGACAGGATGAAGGGTGAGGTCGTACAGTGGTCTAGCTCTTTTCTGCGTGCTGGGAACACAGTAGGGAGCAAGATAAAACCTCACCGTCCACTGAGCTATTGAGTTCAGAACACAGACAATAGACACAGAGACCCCTTCCCCCCACACCACCACATGGGGTGGGTGCCAAGGGGTGGAGAAGTAACTGCAAATTTCTTCAGAGCGTTTCAAGGGTCTTCCCCCATAAAGTGATAGGTCCGTAGGGAACGGAAGGAAAGCAAGACAGATGGGCATTTTGAGGGGAAAATTGTTTCAGATCAGGTCAGACCCTAGTCAATACCCAGTCCTTTCAAGTACTACCTGCATAACTTTGGCTAAGTGGCAGTCTCTCTGAAACTCAATTTTCACATCAGTCAGTCAGGGATTAAAAATATACGTCTCTTCTAAAATGACTGCCAAGACTAAATAAAACCTTACGTGTAAAATCTCTCAATAATGTTAGTACAACGCATCCACTCAATGAGCTCTGTGCATCTTACCAAGGCTCAGAGACTAAACATCTTTGTCTTTTGCACATAGTAGAATTACAATATAAATTCAGAGCACCAGCCTGGTTCAGTTGGAAGATCATAATATTCTTGATCTCATGGTCACAAATTCAAGCCCCGTGGAAGACATAGAGATCACTTAAATAAATAAACTTAAAAAATTTTTAAAAAAGAATCACAGTCAGTTCTATGATTATTCCCCCAAAGTGCCATGTCGTAGGAGATCGTATGTTGTGACAAATCTTTTCATTGCAATTGTATTTTATGTGTTTCCAGAATTCCACATTTGGATGAAATCTGAATAAAACGGACTATTATAAATGTCCTGCTAGCACATTCTGGAAGTTCATACAAAAAAAAAAAAAAAAGTGAAAACATATTTGTATCTACTTACTTGTATCATCTGAAAACCCCCTTCTTTCTAAAAATTTACTCAAATCTGTGAAATGAATAAAAGGCATTGGTAATCATGGTTCTTCTGATATTCTCCTACCTTTTTTTGGTGAGGTTTATAAGAACGAATACTCCTTCCACAAGCCCTCATTCTGTTTTATGTCTTTCTTTGTTGATACAAATGCAAGTCGTTTCAACCTGTGTGAAAATGGCTTTGTTGTACGTATGGGTCGCCTTGCTTAAAATCGAATACCGATTGTTCTCTTTTGAAGGATTTCAGAATGTGTTAATGGCAAAGAACTTAAAGCAATTACAGTCTTCCTTCGATGTATCATTTAGTTCCATGTAACAACAGAAGATGATCTCAGCATGAATGATTCCTGTATATGCTTCTCGGTATGGCAAAATGCTATAGCCTGACCACATAAGTACATATTTGCATAACATGGGCAATCAAATAAGATACATAGGAGAATCTTCTGACCAATATAAGTAGTCTGTGATTCATTGTTTCTTTATTTAAAAAAAACAAACACCTGTTGATTATTGGGATTGACTTCATTGGTGTAAAGTTATTTGATACTGTATGAATTGATTAACCTTCTGAATAAATAAAAATGCCAATAATCATTTTGTCTATGAAAGTGGATATGTTTCTTACACACACACACACACGGCTTCACCAATGAAGGCATCTGGACCATGATTTGACTCTGAAAGTAGTAATTCTCCTTTTTTTCTATAAGGACATTGAAGATGTTCATAATAATGAGCTATGGGAAACTAAGAACCAGGGGACATTGATGTTAAAAGGGTATTTGGGAAAATAATGAGTGAACACCGAATAGTCAACTGTTCAACTCTTTGTAGTGACTTTCGTCCAGAATGACTAAACATCTCTCCCCTAATGTGGCATATTTTACTCCACTGTAAAAGGGCTAAGGAGTCTCACCAAACGAACATGCCCAAATCCTCCCCACTATGATACTGTGACTTCTCCACTATAACAGCTGATTGGTATGGAACACTATTTTCTCTCTTCATCAAGTATTTATTGAATACCTGAGATGTGTCAGGAATTATAAAAATAAAACCCCAATGATTCTTTCCTCAAAAACATAAATTGAACATTGGAAAACTGAGTCTAAGCTAGAGTAAGGCATGGGTTAAAAAGTCAGAGATGGCGGATTGCACATACAGAGGCTAAAGGCAGCTAGGACACATGTCTGGCTCTGGTCAAACTTATCTCAAATCCCAAACTAGTCACCTTTGAGGAGAGGGACTTCAGTTACTTTCAGAGAAAGGGGTGTTCAACTCTTCGTCAAGTGTTTTAATGCTCAAATTTTCTTCTAGTTCTGCCAAATTTTGCTCTATGTATTCTAAGGCTATGTTATTAGGTTCATACAATTTTGGAATGGGTATAACTTTCTGGAGGATTCATTTTTCCCTCTTTCTTATTCAGTTCCATTAATTTTTGCTATGTTAAAATCTATACTACTAGCTCATACAAATGTTGAATAGTTATACTTTCCTGGAGATTAACTTTTTCTGATTGTGAATGGTCATTTTCTAACTCTATTATTTCTCAGCTTAAATTCTACCAGATCAGATATTAATACAGCTATAGATTTAATTGTGCATTATATCTTTTTCCATCCGTTCACATTAAATTGTTCTGTGTACTAATTTTACATGTGTATCTCCCGTAAGTAATTTATAGGTTTTAAAACCCATCTGACATCTTTGGCTTAATCCTTTACATTTAATGTACTTGAACCCTTGTGCATTCAGCACTTTTGAGCACACATCTTATATAGCAATATAAAGTTTACTTTTTTTAAAAAATTTTATTTATTTATTTGACAGAGAGATCACAAGTAGGCAGAGAGAGAGAGAGAAGCAGGATCCCCGCTGAGCAGAGAGCCCGATGCGGGGCTCGATCCCAGGACCCTGAGACCATGACCCGAGCCTAAGGCAGCGGTTTAACCCACTGAGCCACCCAGGCGCCCCTAAAGTTTACTTTTAATAAAGAATTTTCATGTACCTATTTTTCATAGTTGTTAAGAAGATCAAATGACAAAAAATATGTAGAATTTCTAACATAGACTATGTAATTAGAATTTTTTAATTCTGTCCCTGAACGTTAAGAGGTAGAAAACTGAAAAATTTTGATGAACCCAGTTGAAAAAGAAGGGCATGAAAAACGTGGGTAAGTCTTGCACTTTGTGTGTACATTTAATTTGCTATCCTTTTGGCTATGAACCACACAGTTCATTAGTTCTTATGGTATTTACATCATATATTCTTCAAAAACATGCTACAAAAAATCATCGTCAACGCATTAAGAAGTGTCCAAATGAAGGTGTCAGTGGGACGATCAGACTTGTCAATTTTAGATCATCTGAATCAGTATCAGAATTTTATAACATATGTCAGCATTTACTGCCCCGGATAGTCCATCTCGGTCATTTAAAATTAGGATTTGGGGGCACGTGAGTGGCTCAGTGGGTTATTTGATTTCGGCTCAGGGAATGATCTCAAGGCTGTGAGATCAAGCCCCATGTTAGCTCTGCACTGAGTGTGGAGCCTGCTGGAGATTCTCTCTCTCTCCCCCCTTCCCTTCACCCCTCCTTCCTCCCCTCCCCCTCCCCTCCCCCCTCACCATGCTCTCTCTCTTTCTCACACACAGTAAATCTTAAAGAAATAAGTAATGAAATCAAATAAAATTAGGATTTAAAGATCCCTAATTTTAAAAAATAGGGATAAAGCACCCATCTCCCAGGATCATTTTCAAGATTTAATAAAATAATTCATGTGACTATTTTGGCACAAAATAAACCTTCAACACGTTTTAACCACTCATGCTGCTACATTTCCATCATGCTTAAAATTAAGGGAAGTAGGACACCAGCTCCTGCTTAACTACTGCTATGCAGATTGGAAACCTTTGAAACACTTTTAAAAGCACATCGGTTTTAATTTTTTTAGACACTGAAAGCAATTGACCATAGAGTTTCACCTTGGGCAGATTTATAATATTTTAAAATCTTTAAACTATGTGTTTATAGCGACCTATTTATGAGAAGATTGTGTGTGTGTGTGTGTGTGTGTGTGCATGTTTAATTTTACTGTGTCACCATAGAAATTCTTCTGAAAAATTAAGCAATAGTTGAGGCTTCCATTTTGCCCCCAGGTTGTTAGGGGAGACAACAGACATGGGGAGGTGACTGACAGAGAATGTTCTTTAATATGCCTGCAGCCACTGCCATTCACAGCTAGATAATGAAAGAAAAGAACAGTGGAAGCATGCTCGAAGCCTTCCGCCCTGCTTTTCTGCCTCTCCAAACTTTTACTGCACGTGTGCGTTTGTATGTGTGAGTATACACATACACATGTACACTCACATATGTGTGTACATCTACTTGCACACACAGATGTTGTCACTTGTAAAAAACACTCACGTTCCACAGAAACATCAGTGAGATGCGTAGCGATGGAAGGATAATTTTTACCGCATGTTCCAAGGCAGAACGCACACGGAGGATGCGATCGTGGGTTTAAGTGGAGAGAAAACACTTCAGCTCTGGGGACTTTGCAAGAAGCACGTAGGTATCATAGAGCTCAAAGTACGTTTGAATGTGGCATCAAAGGGAATGCTGGGCAGGGGCAGAAGGGCTGTTGGGCACTTAGGTTGGTGGAGGAAGAGCTAGCTCTTGAATTAGCCATGTTCAAATCTGGGATGATTAATTTTCCAACCAGCGTGTCGAAGTCCAGTGTGTCGAGGCAAAATGGCGGCCTCTACAGATGCCAGGACACACGCAAGTGAAATCTGCGTGGGCATTTTAGCAAAAAAATAGAGACAACTGCAATATTTGCCTGCTTTATGTCTTTTCTGGCAAGTCTTGATAGAAATGAACTATTTCCTCCCTCCGTTTCTTTCTTTCTTTCTTTCTTTCTTTCTTTCTTTCTTTCTTTCTTTCTTTCTTTCTTTCTTTCTTTCTTTTCCTCCCTCTCTTTCTCTTCCATCCTTCTGTCTGTCCATCCATCCGTCCTTCCTTCCTTTCTCCCTATCCTCCCACTGTGAAAACATGAACTCTGGGTATCAGGGAAGAGCCTGGAGATTCAGTACCTAAAATAACATATTTTCACTCTTAGCTAGAGCAACTTAAGTCTCTTCTTTTTGCCTCATTACCCTCTTCCTCAGACTCCATGAAAATGCTCATGCATTATATGGTTCCTGTGTTCCAGGAAGACCCTCAGTTAAAAAAGAGTGGAAATCTGAGCCTATTGAAATTCAGCACGAGGAAGTGGAGCAGAATGTGACAATGTTAATAATGCAATTTGCTTCTGAAGCTCCTTGTGAAATTTCTCTTCTCCCCTCCTGGGCACGGCTCAGGTGCTAGATGGGAAGCAGTCATTGTCAGAGACCCTGAATTTCAAATACATTTTAAGTGGAGTGCCAAATGCTGCCAAGTAGGGAGTGCTAAATTAACTGCCCCCGAATGTCTCCACTTCTGCTCAGGATAGGTCAGGAGTCTCTGGAGGGACCAGACATCACATCTGACAGCAAGCTAGGGGCAGGCAGAGGGATTTTCTAACTGGGTGGGCTCACCTTGCTGCATAGCAGTTTCTTTTTACATAAACTGAGAGGTACCAATGGTCCCATTCAGTGCCGAAACAACAGTATTATGTTTTAAAGTCTGACAGGTAAATTTTCTTATGTAACTGAAAAATCCAGGTATAAAACAGGCTTTAGGCAAAGTTGGATCAAGGGGGTGGCGGGTGGAGGGCTGCACTAAAAACCTTATCATTGGATCTGCCCTCTTCTCTCTTGTGGCTTCAAATTTAGGAGATTCCTTCAAACTGGTAGCAGAGATGTCTGCGGGGAATTCTAAACTTCATCTTTATAGCTTAGGATCCAAAAGGAGAAAGGTGCACTAAAAACCTTATCATCTTAAACTCAGAAAGTCCCGCCTAGTTGGTTACAGACCGTCATTACTGACATCTTCATAGCTTACGATCCCAAAGGAAAATGACAATTTATTGCTTAGAGGAACTATAAACATGGTGAGAGAGAAATATCTCACGCTCGGGGATCAGAATACTCGATACTGTTGAGACACCAATTTCCTCCAAATTGATCTGTAGAGTCAATGACATTCCGCCACCATCCGACCACGCTGAATGTGGGGGCAGATTTTAAGGTACCCCTCCAGGGTTCTGTGCCTCTGTGCACTCTTCTCCCCTTGAGTGGAGACTGAGTCTGTGACTTGATTCTAACATAGAGAACACGACACAATGATGGAGTACCACTCCTGGAATTACATGAGAGATAAAATTGTCGTGCTAGTGGGTTTGCTCTAAAGTCTTTCTCTGCCTCTGCCTGTTCTACGTCTCTCTCATTTGCTGGCTTGAAATAGGCAGTTTCTGTGAATCCCTACAGCCGCAAGGGAGTGAATTCTGCAAGCAAAACCAAGTGGTTTTGGAAATGAATTCTTTCCTGGTCAGGCCTTCAGAGGAGGACCCAGCCCTGGCAGCAGCTGCCATGACTGTGGTCGTAGCACGGGAAAGCTGGGTGCGGGTTCCTGACCCCTAGAATCTGAGTCAAATGGTAAAGGTGTTGTTTTAAGCAGAATGTTTCTGCTAACAGACGATTATAACCATGAATAAATAATACATTGGGTCTAAAATTAGTAGAGAAATGCAAAGGCTTTAGAATGACCATGTAGGGCCAGGAAAATTAAATTAAGATAATAGATTAACAGAAGAAAACCCAATTTCCTCCAGATAGGAATCCCTTAAAAATACGAGACTCGCCGGCATCAGGAAATCGAGGTTTATAAACCATCCTGAGCTAAGGAAAAGGGACCAGGTGCCAGGGGCTTCAAAGGGAAGGAAGATAATTCACAGGAAGATGGGAAGAGCCGGTGTTTTGTAAACCAATGTTTGTCATGCCACGCAGAGACCACCAAGTCTTTCTGGTGTAAAAAATTAACCTGGCTGGCTCAGTCAATAGACCATGAGATTCTTTTTTTTTTTTTTTTTTTTTTTTTAAGATTTTATTTATTTATTTGACAGAGAGAAATCACAAGTAGATGGAGAGGCAGGCAGAGAGAGAGAGGGAAGCAGGCTCCCTGCTGAGCAGAGAGCCCGATGCGGGACTCGATCCCAGGACCCTGAGATCATGACCTGAGCCGAAGGCAGTGGCTTAACCCACTGAGCCACCCAGGCGCCCCAAGACCATGAGATTCTTGATCTCGGGGTTGTGAGTTCGAACCCCACGTTGGGTGTAGGAGATTAGTTAAAAAAAAAAAAAAAAGAAGTTCCCTCTGTTAATAGCTCTTTTCTTGTTCCTACCTAAATTCTTTTAAGCACTTTAGGAAGAGGTTAAAAGCTTTTCCAGAGTCTGCACCGCCCAGATGATCTTCCGTTTGCAGTAATCCTCCTTCCAAGCTGGCACATTTTGGGGTGACGTATTCTACTCCCCGTCAATCAAAACAATTTCATTAAGCGGAACACTGTTGGAAAGCCTCCATTATTTCTTTTCACAACCTGATATAGAGCTGCTACCTCCACGACAGTCCAGCATCGGCACATGGATTGACATGCAGATCGTTGGAACAGATCGGAGTCTCAAAACAGGGTCACGCATACATACTCTATTGATCGCTGACAGTGTTGCTCTGGTAATTCAATGGCCACTTTTCAACAGGGTGTTAAAAACAATTAGGTGGCCTTATGCATTAAAAAAAAAAGAAGAAGAAGAAGAAGAAAAGAACCCGGATCCTTAGCGCACTGCATTTCCTAAAATTAATTCACACCAAACCGTAAATTAAATTAGAGAGTTGGGACGGTGTCTCTTCTAGAGGAAAACGGAGGAGAGAATGTAAGTGACCTTCCACTGGGCTAAGGTTTTTCAAATAGGACAAAAAGAGCCTTCACTATCCAAAATGTTCATTGTGACAAATTCAAAATTAAAAACTGCTTCTCTTCCAAAGACATTTTAAGAAACTATGGATGCATTGGATGGATTAGGAGAAAATATTTCAATTATATCTATTTAATAAAAGACTTTCACCCAGGGGTGCCTGGGTGGCTCAGTGGGTTAAGCTCTGTCTTTGACTCAGGTCATGATCTCAGGGTCCTGGGATCGAGCCCCACATCGGGCTCTCTGCTTAGCGGGGAGCCTGTTTCCCCCTGTCTTTCTCTGCCTGCCTCTCTGTCTGTTTGTGATCTCTGTCTGTCAAATAAACAAATAAATTTTTTTTTTCAAAGAAGAGTTTTACGCAGAAGGCAGAAAGGTCACTTACAAGTCAAGCTAAGCATACTGACATCCCAGTGGAAAGAAACAATTGCAAATGATCTTAGTAGACACTTGGAGAAAGATACATAAATGGTAACTAAGCTCAAGAAAAGATACTCAACAGCATTAACAATTTGGTAGATACAAATTCGATTCGCAGTAAGACATTACTCCACGTTCACCAAAATCCCTAAAACCGAAGACTGAAATCACCAAAAGCTGGGGAGTCGGTCTATTTCTGGCGAGGATGCAAAGTGTTACAGCCACTTTGGAGACGTGTGACGGTTCCTTAGAAGAGTTACGCAAACACTTACCATATGTCCCAGTGATTCCACTCCGGGGTGTTTACGCAACGAGCAATGAAAACTTGAGTTTGCACCGAGATTCTAATGTACAAAATGGCTTTGTTTAAAATAGCCCCAGACTGAAAAGAACCCAAACACCCATCTGCGGTAGAAGGATAAAGAAACTGTGATGTATCCAGACAATGGGACGCCACTCAGTAATTGAAAAGATGGAATCACCCTTACCCAGAAACGTCTATGTGGATCTCCAAGCCGTGCGCCAAGGGAATGAGTGCAAATCCCAAAGGCAACACAATGGATGTCCCATGTACATGGGACTCTGTAGAAGCTCACATGTAGGGATAGAAAATCAGTGGTTGTGGGGTGCCTGGGTGGCTCAGTGGGTTATGCCTCTGCCTTCGGCTCAGGTCATGATCTCAGGGTCTTGGGATCGAGACCTGCATCGGGCTTTCTGCTCAGCAGGGAGCCTGATTTCTCCCCTCTCTCTCTGTCTGCCTCTCTGCCTACTTGTGATCCCTCTTTCTGTCCGGTAAATAAAATCTTAAAAAAAAAAAAAAAAAGAAAATCAGCGGTTGTGCTGGGGGTTGGACAGTCACCTCAGAGGCACGGGGGGGACATTCGGTTGTTGACAACATTCTGTGTGGCGGCTGGTATCTGGCTGATTACATGGGTCAAAACTTACAGAATTACGCACTTGTAACTTGAATTGTACCGAATGTAAAATGTACCTCAAGAAAGGTGATCAGACCTATGTTAACAATATAAAATGCAAGAAGACACCATGAGAATATAGAGATGAGTAAAACATGATCTGCGTCACCAAGAACTTGCAGCCTGAAAGAAGAGACAGACATGTGTCATGAGGACTAACCCACAGCAAACCGCGATGAATCATATGACCGCCTATGAATCGAGTTTGCATTTTTCTTGGTAATAGGGATTCACCACAGTGATTCGATCAGAAGAGGTTCCATGTCTCTTGTAGAAAATTCTAGTCGATGATGTTAATTCAGGAGCTCAGTTAAGTCAAGGCAGATGTCTTTGCAATATTTCTGGCTTATTCCTCATGGTTGCAAAAATCCTGCTGCCTCTCCAGCCATCACGACCTTATTCCAGGCCAAAAAGGATAGCATGAAAGGAAACTATCTTCCAGGTTTCCCACGTATCAGTGTAGCAAAAACTTCTCAAGAACCTCTCCCTCCACTAGAGACAATGCTAAGCTCTTGTTAGTCAGAATTGGGTCAAACTATCACCCACAGCCGTAAGTAAAGTGGAGAAAAAAAAAAAAAAGACTCCTGCTTTGAACAAAAGAGGAGTTGCTGAGGTTAACAGGGGAAAGCAGAATGCCACAGAATAGGAGGCTAAAAAGAGAATATCATGTAGCAATCAAAGTTAGTGCCGTAAAGGCATTGTAAGAGAGGAAGAAATCAATCTGATCTGAGAAAAAGCACGGAACCAGAATTTCATACTGTGAATTGCAAAGTCTCTTTTACTATATCTGGGATTTCAGTGTTTTACTCTGGCTTGTGGACACTGCAGGGTTGGAGCCGTGTGGGAGGGGAGAGGGTGCTGGGCTCCTCCATCACCCAGAGCCACTGATGCCGAATACAATTGTGCTTCTGGACACAACAGAAATGGCTCCTGAGTTTCCACACAGCCGAAACCCGAGAAACCGGAGGTCATCCTGAGTCCCTGCCTCCCAGCAGTGAGGAGAACTTTCTCCGTCCCTCAAAACACCAGCATTTCAAAGGAGCCTCGCTGGAACTAAACCTGGTTTTTGAAAATCAAAGTTACCTTGAGTGTCAAGGTAGGTCATTGGCTTGACACGGGATCTGTCACAGAACGGTGTCTAAGGTGAGTTCAAGCAGTGAGTGAGCTGTAGCCTTCATCAGTTACTCCTTACTCATTAGCCATTCGGATGTTACAGGTTGCTGCTGGTGTGCCAGTCAGTGAGTGTGCTAGACCGTGGGGACAGGCTTTCTCTCCCGGGGCAGGGACCCGGGTCCTGAAGAATCGCACGGCCGGACGTCAGTTTGTCCGAGAGGTCGGGGAGTTCTCCCACGGGCACCCGCTTGTTGGTTTCCTCCTCGGCAGGTGAATGAGGAGGAGAGGAGAAAACGCGAATGAGCGAGATCCAGGAGTCCTGAGCGGAGGGGTCGGCCCGCAGCCAAGCCCGCCCCGGGGCAGGAGGGACCCGGACAGATACGGGGAGCTCAGTGAAGGTCTCGAGTGGCTGGTGCTAGAAAACGAGATGGATGTGAGCCAGGAGGGGGTGAGGAGGAAGGGAAGGAGGAAGAAGTGGGAGCCAGAGGACGCTGTTAGTTGGAGGAGGACAGGCACGTTCTTCTTGAACAGGGAGGTGGCACTGCCGGGTGGGTGGTGAAACACGACCTTGGCTGCAGTTGGGAGACCAGGTTTGGGGGAGACAGGGATAGGGGGTGTCCTGCCGTGCACGCAGCTGCTGAATGAACAGCACGAGGACGTCTCGGGATGCCAAGCCCCGTGCTAAGGGCGTGGGCTGCTGTCCCTCATTGACTTGTCAGCACAACTAGAGGGCGGGAGGAATACGGTGCAGAGGAGGAAACGGAGGCTCAGAGGAACGCAGGGGTTTGCGGCATTAGGGCTGGGAGGCGAATCCAGGTGTCTGACTCCTCGGGCGGGGGGAGCTCCTCACCACGGAGAGCAGTTGCTGGAACAGGTACGAGTCGCCGCAGGTGATGTTTTGCAGGAGGTGGTGTGCACAACGTCGCGGACGGTGCAGTGGGCTCCAATAAGACACCAAGGTACACCTCTGGGAGGCGCGCTCAGAATGAAGGATTGCAAACATACACGCTTGTGGGGACCTGACGGGTAAATAAATGCATGTTGTCCACACCAAAAAACAGGGGGCGGTAGGGTTTCGGGAACGGTGGACTCCCCAGCAAGCGGGTGCAGACGTTGTCCCTTTCTGCCTCGGGCTTGCCGCTCTGCAGGTGTGGACGCTCAGAGGTGCCCGAGAGGACGGCTTCTCCGGGAGCTGTCAGAGCCAGAACAGAACGGGTAAAGTCTCCCAAGCGCCACATTCAGGTAATCAACTCTATTTTTGTCTTGAGCATCGTGCAGGTTAACCCCAAGCTGGCAAAGCAGATGAGAAACGGGCCCTCAGAGAAATCATCGCCTGCAGAGATCTGTTTAAAACCTCAAGATTCGATTTCTGGTTTGGGATTTGAGCGGGACTGAATTGTTTCAGACGACTGGTCCGGACGCCGTGAGCACAGCCTCGTGGGCCCAGTGGCTGCTGCTTCTGAGTGATTCCAGCCGTCCACGTGACTCGAGGCCGTGGGGACCAGCTCCTGCTACTTAAGACACCGGCTTCATGTCTGAGCCCAGAGGCACGGAAGAATGAACTTGCCTAATCGATCACGGGGCACAGTGCCCAAGGCCTCCTGGCATCTGGAGGGCGTTATCACTCCAAATTACTGGATGTTTTCCACCGTGCATGGGTCTCTGCCCTGCAAGGAATTTAAACCACTGCTTTGAATCACAAATTTAATAAGAAAACCAATAATGGGGGAAAAGTAAGTTGAAGTAAGTGTACAACTTTCTCCTGAGTCAGAAGCCGCCCTCTCTAGCTGATGACTGGGCACGGTTCCCATTAACTAATTAGATTTGCATATGCAAATGAGGCCGGGGAGTCTAATGCTGCCTCGTGCTTCACCTTCCAATAGAAGCACGGACATATGCTTAGCATCACAATGAAAATAAAACCAAGTTTGAATGGGAAAATCCATTGCTTTTTTTTTTTTTCCTAGGGGCACACACACAAAAATAATAATTTAGTGCTTTTTGAGCTCAAGCAACTATTAGTCTTTGCCAGTTCTGATTAAATGTCTGAGGAAACAGTTAGTGAAAGATTGAGCCAATTTGAAGGTCGAGGTCTTTTTAGTACATAAAACCCATCAATAACATGAGGGAAAAAAGTGCTTTTTTTTTTTTTAATTCGAAGTAAACTCCGCGTTTTTTCTTTGATGTAGAATAAAGATTTTTGTTGTGTAGTTATTGTTGTTATATTTAGGTTTTGTTTTGCCTTTTGTTGTTTTGTTTTGTTTTTAAGGTGGGCTCCCTTGGGTGTAGAGCCCAGCGTGAGGTCAAAGGACCTTGAGATCTTGACCTGAGCCGGATCAAGAGCTGAACGCTTACCTACTGAGCCACGCGGGTGCCCCCCTATTTTACTTTTTAAACAAATCAAACCACTAGGCTTTCCGTCCCATAAGGGGAGGTACCAAAACCCTTGGGGACACCCACATCCGATGTGAGTCGCTTCAGAAGAGGCTGAGAACTGCAGAGGGTCTCCAGACACACGTGCTATCGCCGCTGGCGGACACCTCATTTGTGTTGTAGGGAGCAAGAACCAGAGACACCCCAATTGTCTCGGCATTCTTCACAGATGGTGGTCTATGTGGGTGGCTTGTGGATCTGGAGAGACCAGAAATCTAGAAAATAGAGAACTTAGGGATATGTTCTCTTCCTCTGCCCAAGTCTTGGCTGAATCTCCCCCAGCTGTGTTTCCTTCCCTTTTGTTGGATCAGATCGGTGTGTCTCAGCACCGAGGAGGGTGTCAGTTTCCAAATGGAAAGCACGGATAGCCTGTCTGTGGTTACTGCGGCCCACCTCCTAACCCTCTGATTGTTAAGAATACTGATAAATACTGATAAATCCCACCCCCTTTCTTCCCAATTCAGAGAGGAAACACTCTGACAACTTTCTTCTGATAATCTGTTTTTGAAGCCAAAGCGTTCCCTGCCTTAATAAAAAAGATAAGCATGGCTTCTTGTTCCTAAACTGTAGGATCACCCTAAAATGACTACCCTCCCAATCAGAAATCAGTCTATCGCTGAACATCTAAACCAGCGGCCCTCGACTGGGGCCAGATGAGTCCTCCCCGGGGAAACTTGACAGCGTGAAGACATTTTGGGTGTGATTCTGCAGGTGCTGGAGACTGGGTGTTGCTATGGCAACCGGCTCGCAGAGCCCAGGGATGCTGATCAGCGTGTCTCGCTTCACAGGACAGCCCACCCCAGAGAAGGCCGGGCTCTATGTCAACACCGCTCAGGTTGGAAAACCCTAGTTGAAACCAAATGGTTGACAATTTAGAAAGATTTCTCACTTGAGGGAGAAGGGATTATGTCAGAGGCGAGAAGCAATTCTGTTTCAATGAGGGGCAAACTCTTTTTACAACATGCTCGCGTCTGTGGTCATCACTGCTTCGAGACCTGCACGGACTTGATTCCTTGCAGACATAGATCAGATCCTGTTTATCAGCAGAGAGAACGCTGGGGTGCTCCTCTGCAGCTGGTTCCAATTCCCAGCACCTTCCTGGTGGTAGGGAGTGAAGGGGAGTGGCCAGACCTGCGCTGAGTTGGAAAATGAAGTTCCATATTACAGTGCAGTAGGGGTGCAGAATGGATTTTAAAGATTAGTCTGGGTCATAGTAAAGTTTCAATAATTGATGGCTTTCACTAATAGCTCTAAATTGCAAATCAATGTTCTTTGTTCTCTGCTTCCGTAAATTAATGTATTAAGGAGGGGGGAAAAGTCCATATATGTGACCCTTGAAAAATTTGGCAAAAATCTAATTTGGCTCTTAAGAAACAAAACCATGGGGGCACCTGGGTGGCTCAGTTGTTAAGCATCTGCCAGTAGCTCGGGTCACGATGCTGGGGTCCTGGGATCAAGCCCGGCATTGGGCTCCCTGCTCAGCGGGGAGCCTGCTTCTCCCTCTGCCACTCCCCCGATTGTGTCCTCTCCCTCACTGTGACTCTCTCTGTCAAATAAATAAATAAGATTTTTTTTTAAAAAAGGAAACAAAACCATGGTGCCATTAATATCCGATATTTTCAGGAAATGAGGAACTAAAAATCATTAGCTATTATAAGGAAATCTGTATGTTCCTGCCCAAATGTTAGTATTTGTTTTCAACCATGAGGTAAATATTGTGGAAAAATGTTCACAGAAGTGATAAACAGCTCTTCAGCATATGGGTACATATATATATATATTTCCTGTGAATTTTCTAATTAGATTTAAAACATGAAAGAAAAACTCTGACTCTTCTCTGTCATAATTTAATTTGACATTTGCAAATATTTTGGCAATGTTTTCATTTTTTTAAAAGCTTTTATTTATTTGAGAGAGAGACTGCACTGAGCAGTGGTGGGGGTGGTATAGAGGCCGAGGGGGAAGCAGGCTCCCCGCTGAGCAGAGAGCCCGATGTGGGGCTCAATCCCAGGACCCTGAGATCATGACCTGAGCCGAAGGCAGACGTTTAACTGGCTGAGCCACCCAGGCACCCTTGGCTATCTTTTCAAATAGGTGTCCTATAGGGGAACAGCCCCACCACGGTGAGTACCCATGAACGAATCCAGAGAGGCCACTGAAGCAAAAGCTGAACGACATGTCATGGGAGCTCAGAAGGATCCCTGATAATTCTCCTAGAGCACAACAGGGTGGAGGCCTGCGGAAGCTGAGACCCTCTCCTTGGAAGGCTATCATGAGGACTGGCCTCCTGTGCTCTGAGGAAGTAGGAGGCATTTTCCTTCAGTCCCTTGCATGGTTCATAGAGAGTAAAAGCACTTAGCTGCATTCTGGGACTGACTCAGATGCACGGTGGCAGTCTTTTTGTGGTGTCTTTTGGCCCCTTTCAGTGTCATCCCTTCTGGTGTGGGACAAGGACGATCATGAGCTAACCCTGTTCTCCGTCCACATAAGCAATGAACTGCATCTAAAAGGGCTTTACTGTGTCTCTGTTGGTGGAATCAGTCTGGTCTTCACCTTAAACTTGTCTGGGCATCTCATGTCTATGATGAGGAAGAGCCCATACGGAACATCGATCAGGGTGTGGAAGCTAAGTAGAGAAAGCAGATAGGATGCTGACTTGAGATAACTCATACTTTTGGGAACTCAAATGCCTCTAGGTTCCAGGGAAGACAACACAACAGAGGGAAATGGAATTATTGCACATAAATACGGAACAATGGAAAGTAGGGAGAACCCAAGAATCAGGCTCCTTCTACGAGGGGGCTGGGCCAAGCTCCAGGCAACGGTTGCCATGGAGAAATGTGAGCTTGGATCGACTGTTTCTTCCTGATAATTCCATCAGCGCATAACTTGCCTTTGAGTCCATTACAGTTGCCATTTATACAAGAGATCCCTTCTGATTTCACTGGCACAACAACATTCTCGTCCTAGTTCTGCTACTTCCAGACTTGGTTGTATTAAGCAATTGATTTTTTTTTCCTATTAAGGAGGAAATAATATCATCTTCCATTAGTTTGGGAGATTTCAAATACACACAAAAAAATTGCGATAACAGAAACCTGACTCCAGACTACCCTAGAAGACAAGGAACTTGCTCATTGTGTACACTAGACAACGGTGTGCATAGCTAGTTGTTTCGGAGACTCCGTGGTGTTGTAAGAACATATTCTTTCTGTCGGAGGTAAAGGAAATCTCCCCAACACTCTTCTTCACACTCTGCACCCAAAGAAGCAATGACTGAGATTCACGGGGACACGGAGCCTGAGAGCAAGGGCAGGAGCATCATCTCCTAAGAAAAACATCCTTCTAGATTGGAACAGGAAGGAACCCTCCCAGCTCGTCCTGTGAGGCTCAAGACTGCACAGATACCACACCCTGCAACACCTCCCCTGGGAAGAAAACTATAGATTAATCTCTCTAATCAGTATAGACACAAAAATCCTCGAGAGAAGAGTAGTAACTAATAAAGCAACATGAAGAAACTACGACCACATGGGATTTATCTCAACTTTTCTTAAGGGCACCTGCCTGGCTCAGTCGGTAGAAAGTGTGGCTCTTGATCTCATGAGTTCTAGCCCACTTTGAGTGTAGAGATTACTTAAAAATAAAATCTTTATGGGCGCCTGGATGCCTCAGTGGGTTAAAGCCTCTGCCTTCGGCTCAGGTCATGATCCCAGGGTCCGGGGATCGAGCCCCACATCGGACTCTCTGCTCAGCAGGGAGCCTGCTTCCTCCTCTCTCTGTCTGCCTCTCTGCCTACTTGTGATCTCTGTCAAAAAAATAAATAAAATCTTAAAAAAAAAAAACCAAAATCTAAAAAAAAAAAAAGTTGTTTTAGATCTGGAAATCAATTTATGCTGGACACCGTATCAATGAATGAAAATACAATGACCACATGATCATCTCGATAGAGTCAGAAAATGGTTTGTAAAATTCAAAATCCTATCATGCTGAAAAGCTTAAAAACATAAGAACATAGGAGAATTTCTTTGCCTTAAAAAAAAAATCACTCACAAACATCCCACACGTCATGACAAATGTAATGGCAAAACACTGTTTCTTTCCAAAGTCATGGAAGACACAGATGTCAGCTTTTGCAACTTCCTTTCAACATTGTACTGGAGATTTCTGCCAAGGCAATTAGGCAAGAAAATTAAATGTAATGCATCCAGGTTGAAAAGGAAAGAGTGAAACTGTGCTGTTTACAAATGTCATGATCTCGTATTCAGAAAATGCTTAGAAATTCATTTACAAATGTTTTAAACTAATAAAACAATTCGGTAATGCAGCAAGCTTGCAGGAGATAAAATGAATGACAAAAAAACCCCCACAATTGTATCTTCTATATGCTAGGAATGAGTAACACAAAAATTAAATTAAGCAAACAATTCAATTTGTAACAGCACCAAAAAGACTAAAATACTGAAGAAAAATGTAACCAAAGAAATAAAAAACTGGTATTTTAAAAACTATAGGACAGTGTTGAAAGAAATTAATATTTCTTAAATTTAATTTTATTTTATTTACCTTCAATCAATTAATGTATATTATATTATTAGCTTCAGAGGTAAAACTTAATTTTCTAGCAAAGACAATTTGTCAAGAAAATGAGATAAAAGATGTCAGGATTGGAAAGGAAAAAATAAAATATGTGCATGCAGATGTTATAGTCTTTTATATAGAACAACCTTTGGAATCTTCATAAAAACTACCAGGAGTAGCAAATGAATTCACTGAGATTTCAGAATCAAAGATTAATACACAAAAATCAGTTGCATTTCTTAGGGTACCCGGCTGGCTCAGTCGGGAGAACACGTGACCCTGATCTCAGTTCAAGTCTCCAGTTGGGTGTAGAGATTACAAAAAAAGAAATAAACTGAAAAAATTATATTTCTAGGCAGTGTTGATGAGCAAACCATGAATGAAATTAAGAAACTACATTTATAACAGCAGTAGAAAATTTAAGAATGTATTTTAAAAAGAAGTGCCAATTGTATATACACTGAAATCCAAAAACATTGTTGAAAGAAACTTCATTAAAGAGACCTAAGTAAATGGAAAGAGATTCCATATACTCCTGGACTGAAAGACTTAATGATGTTAAGACAATGCTTTCTAATGCATCTGAAGGTTACATGCGATCCTGGTCCGAAGCCTCGCTAACTTACGGGCTGACTGGGAGAGCCACATGGGAATGAAAGGATACAGAGCACCCGAGCCATCTTGGAAAAGGGAAGACAGCGTTGGGGGGCTCACACGTCTCAGTCCCGGTGCTGAGTACAAAGCAACAGGACCAAAGCAGGTGTGATGCCAGTGTGGGGAAAAGTGAGAGACCAATGGACTGGACCAATGAAGCCTTTGGTGAGGAGACGGTAAAGTTCGACGCTCCTTCCCCACGGGTAGGAATGTCACCTTTGGGAGGGAGCTTGGCAGTTCTTCCAAACAGGAACAATAGAGTCACAAGGTGACCTAGCAATTCCCCTTTAAGGCACACGCCCAGGACAATTGAAAACATACATCAACACAAAGACTTGTCCAGTTAGGAATGCTTATAACAGCACTACTGATGATAACCCCAAACAGAAACAACTCAAGTGTCCTTCTGTGATGCCTGGGTAATGAAAACACGCGTTATCCATACAACAGAATAACATTATTAGCCATTTAAAGGAAGCAAATGTGGGGCACCTGGGTGGCTCAGGGGGTTAAGCCTCTGCCTTTGGCTCAGGTCATGATCCCGGGGTCCTGGGATAGAGCCCCACACTGGGCTCTCTGCTCAGCGGGGACCCTGCTTTCCCCTCTCTCTCTCGGTCTGCCTCTCTGCCTACTTGTGATCTCTGTCAAATAAATAAATAAAAACTTAAAAAAAAAAGAGAGGCAGATGTGACACCATGCATTAAGTTTAAAATACTATGCTGGATAAAAGAAGCTATTCATGAAAGCTGGCATACTGTATGATTCCAGTCCCGTGAAATGTCCACACTGGGTGAACCTCTAGAGCCTAGAGCTGGTGGGGCTCAGTGGTCACGGGGACTGGCCACTAGGGGATGTGGGTGTAGAGATTACAAAAAAAGAAATAAACTGAAAAAAAAAACCAATTATATTTCTAGACCATGTCGATGAGCAAGCCATGAATGAAATTAAGAAACTACATTTATAACAACAGTAAAAAAATTTAAGAAAGTATTTTAAAAAGAAGTGATGATGATGATGATGATGATGATTTTATTTTTGGCTTAATGAAAATATTTGCAAATTGATTGCAATGATGGTTGTGAATATCCTGAAAATTACTGATTTTTTAGACCTTGAAGGGATGATTTGGTGGACAACATCTCACCTGAAAAATAAGTTAATTCAAAGTGTCATTGCACCTGGCCACACTATTACAATGTTTAAAAATTATCGAATAATGATTCAGAAGGCATTTTATTAAACTCCAACTACATATCCAATGTATGTCAATGCTTTCCTTGTGTTTTGGGAACAAATTAGAATGTCTAAAAAATAGTGCAAGATCTCCTTCTGGGCTTTCTGTCCTGGAGTGTCCTCTGTGTTCACCACCACCCAGAGCTGCCTGACTATCAGCAAGGAAACACTGATGTTTTCCAGAAAGAAAAAAAAAAAAAAAATGATACGCCAAGGGACTTTTTCAAATAGGTAATGAGAAGGTGGTATATTTATTCTGTCTTCACAGATTCAATTCATTGGGTGAAACCTGGAGCAAAACTCATTTTAATGAAATGCTTTGCAAACTGAAACTGAGGGGGAAAAAAAAAAAAGAGGAGCATCGCTGTTCAGCAATGTTGAACTGACTAAACCGTGATTACTTTTCTGAAAATAAAAATCGTTACATGAATACAAAAAGTCATGGTAATTAGGATTGAGAAGACCAAGAAAGACTGAATTAAAAATGCTCATCTTTTATTGATCACATATATTTTTCATAAGGAGCCTATTTTTTTACTAGCTCAGGCTAGAAAAAACAAAAAACCATTATTGCACAAAATTGTGGAAATGATTGGCCCATGACAGTGTGAAGCTGTTTTCCAAAACTCTCATTTATAGGGCCTTAGAGAAGTCAAGTTCAGGTGGGTGCCTTCTCGGTTTCTGAATCCGGGACTGTCTGCAAGGTGGTTGCCACTAGCCGGCAGGTCACATACAGCAATGGCGGGGTGGGGAGGGTGTTCACCAGCTGCCATCTCATCATCCCCGATTTCCACCAGGATGCCCCGAGCAGGAAAGGAACACAGGACCGCAGCACTGGGCTCTGACCACCGGGCTTCCCTGGAGAATGTGTCCCCAGACGGGTAAGCTCCAACCTTCTGAGCTAACTCCCACGAAGCCAAGCTTCCCTCACATGGACGCTTGAAACTCAGCAGGGCGAGACCAATACTCAGTGGTCTGAGCTACTTTAATGATCCTCGATAGACCCCGCTAAAAGTGTCGGGGCCACGATTCCCCCTATGCTCACCAGACTCTGAAACTCATTTTCTTTCCAGTACGCACCGCTGCCTCTGTGTTTACAGAGAGGAAATGGAATTTTCTTGTGGCTGTGGGGAAGGATCAGAAGAAAGGTGTGGGGTTAAGCAACCCTTTATAGAGACGACGCAGAGAATTAAACCAAAGGCTTTCAAAGGCGGAGAGGAGATGGGTCCTGGAAGCTTTTGTCTTCATCTCCATCTCCAAGTAACATAAATTCCCCACAGGGTATAAATCTATAAAGGGGTTATGTTTTCCCATGACAAGATCTGGATTTGGGCCATATATGGATGATGTGAGGACTCGTGTCACCACCGAGAGTTTGGTCCCATCTCTCTTCTGTCTCCTTCATTCAGCAGGTAATGCCCATCACCGGGTCACAAAATGACGCTCCCCCTCTGTGCTTTACGTCTGTATTCCAAGAAGGAATACAGACCCTTCAAAGAGGGGAGTGCCGATAGACATCTTCTCGTAAGTCTTTGCTTTTTATTTGGATAGGTTTGCCTTCTCTAAAAAATGTCACCGATGTGACATTGGCTCCAACTGGGTCCCATGATGCTTAACTGCAAGGAAATCCAGAAAGTATTTTTGCTTTCCAGTCCCTGGAGTAAAAGAAGACGGGGACAAGGGTTGATTTGGGGGTTGGGGGTGGGTGGCTAACTCGAAGTATTTACCATAGGGAACTAAATTCTTCAACAAAATGAGAAGTGTTTCCAGGACACCAAAAGAGTGAACAAACACTGCGAGTTGGCACGTCCAGTGAATTTGACTTTATCTCCTCTTCGAAATGATCATGAACTCCGATTAAACACGATTTTCGCGGTTTCCTTTACAAATGTTCCTTTCGCGGTTTCCTTTACAAATGTTCCATCAACAAAAAGCAACATCCTTGTTTGGGGAGACACACCTCCACCATGATGGGGGAGGGGATGGTCGGCGGACGGAGCTGAAGGACCTAGGTTCGATGTGACTTTGGCACCCAAGGAGAAATAAAGAACCAGAACGGTTCACATTAATTATCAGGTTGTACCTCAACTACACTCAAAAATCAGTGAAGAACCTGTGGGTGGTGAATACAGCTAAGCGGGGGACCCCTGATTGCCAACTGATGGAAACCTGAGGAGCATCACGGCTTGGGAGAGGCTGCCACGCCCCCTGACGTGCTTGGATGTCTCTTTACTATGATCTCCACTCATTTTGCAGGTGGGTGTCCTCAGATGACCACATGCACACTTCCGTTTGGCCTCTGAAGGGCATCATTCTGTTTTCATTTTGTGGGTGTATTTCTGTGCTCCACAGAATGGCTAAAAAGGTTGATAATGAAGATGGGGTCAAATGCATGGGGAGATTCTGGAAAAGCATGTCTGACACAGTCGCTCTTCCAAAAGAGGAACGTTTTACTCAGATTGGCAGCAAACCAGGGTCCCGGGGCAGGAGTGCAAAGCAGCAGGTTTTCCACGCCCATGGATCAAGCCCTCTTGAAGGTTCTTTGACTTCTCTCTCCGTTGCCTTAATCTTTCTTGGTCAAGGAGGGAAGAGGTTTTCCCTGGAAGGAAAAGGCAAGCATGGGGCATGTTAAGATTAGAGGAGTAGATGGGAAACGGAAAGCCAACAGAGCGCTCTCTTTCTTCCTCTTAGAATGTTCCACTTGGTCTTCAGAGATGGTCCCCTTCTTCCTTTCAGATCTCTGTCTGTGTGTCACCTCCTCATGGAGGCCTTCTTCCCTAGCACAGCGCCATTGCCGTGTGACCAGATCCCACAACGTATGTCTTCATAACGGTTATCATAGTGTTCCTAGTTTATCCATGTGCCTGTTCATCTGTTCGGTGATTGAGTCTCTCCTTAGCTTTCCAATTACTTGGCAGCAAACACAATGCTCATTTATCTATTTGAAACTATGCATTAAGAGCATCTGAGCAGCTCAGTCGGTTAGGCTTCTGCCTTCAGCTGAGGTCATGATCTCAGGGTCCTGGGATCAAATCTCACATCGGGCTCCCTGCTTGGCGGGGAGCCTGCTTCTCCCTCTGCCTGCTGCTCCTCCTGCTTGTGCTCTCTCTCAAATAACTAAACACAATCTTCAAAAAAATAAAATAAAGCTATGCCTTGATCTTGGGCCTCCCTCCAGGTTCTGCTCCCTGATGAAGCAGAGTTCCACTGTGTCCTCTTCACCAGGCTCTGTTCAACCCCATGGAGAACCATTGAGCCTAGTCATGGCTTCCCACTATCTGCAAGGGAAGCAGAAGGACCACTTTTTTGGCTTCTCCCTTGGGGATCAGAAGGGCTCAAGAAGCGGGAAATTACCCAGGTGTCGGCACAGGATTCAGCTCTGTTGGGGGGCCCCAGTGTGAGAATGCGTGCTGTACGCAGTTGGCTGTGTTGGAGGGCCCCTGGGGGGGACGCATCCGTTATAACCTAAATTTGTAATCCATTGTTCTGTATTAGTACTCTGGGCAATCATCAGTCCTGAGGGGCTCTGCTGGTGTGTGCACACCCCCATGCTTGGTGGTTTTCAGGTTCCCCTTCCTCTGTCGTTCCTGGGGACATCAGTACGAGCTCAGTTCCCCACCTCACTGCATGATGGCGGACATTCCCAGGATGAGAACTCCCACACTCTGTGGCCATGTCTTTCCTTGCGACTGGGCAGCAAGCTTGCTTCTGGTTTTATTAGTGCCCAAGATAAGGAGAACTGATAATATACTTTCACATTCTTTAAACATGCTATGCTGTAAATTAATCATAGACACCAATTTACAGGCAAGTTCTGGACAGGGTTTGCTTCTAAATGAGCTTCAATCCTAGACTCCTGCTGTCAGTTTAAGCTCTTACTGGGATAGTGAGAGCTCATACCCGGGTGAGTAACCAGGGCTGGGAGACCCTGGGGACAGCGGCGGGACCGGGTGTCCTGTGGGGAGGGCAGATTGTTACCAAGTCGGAACTCAGGCTGAGAGCAAGCAAACCTAGTAAGAGGAGGAGGCAGAAATACTGACACTTCTCTGTAATCTTGCTATTTAAAAAATAAAGATGAAATGTAAATACAGCACCTTTAAGGGGAAAGCACTATAATGCTCTTTGTTTGGAAATCATCCATTTTCTATCTCAGAACTACACAGACTCCTTCAAAACCCATCTTACTTTTCCAGTGGGAGGTGTGGTTAGAGTGACATCCCTAGCCTTCCTTGAAGCTGATATAATGTTTCCAACAACCTTTGCACTCAACTTTTAAACATGTTGGTATGGCTAGAAATAACAGTTATAGGGCGATGTGCCACTGACACCAGAAACCACACTTGGTGTCTAGAATACTCAGTCAGCCCGCTGGGAGAAATCGGAGCTCCAGTAGGTACTGTGTAAAAGAATGATGCACGGTTTCAAATCTGTTCTGCTCCTTCAGCTGATATAAATTGTAAGATGCTATTTTGCCATCATGGTTATAATCAGGTCGGGTGTGAAGGGCTTTCTGGAAAGCTGCCTCTAAAATTACTGATTCTGCATATTTAATTCCAATATTACAAACAGTGAGATGTTTTTTAAGAGTTTTCACCTAAATGAAGCTGACTTAAAGCAGAAGAATTGGAACACGGTCATGCTTCCCCCAGATAGGAGTTACCCGTCAGCATCTGATGAGTCTAATTCCACAACAGGCATCCCCATTGATTGTTAGCGCAGAGGCTTTTTTATTACAGTGTCTGCAATTAAGGATGGCTGAATAATCTTTACCAGCACAAACAGGCTTGCAAGTCACGGCTTTAGGATTTTCGTGCATTCTTGTTTTCAGTGACCCTCCTGGTATCATTCCTTATTTTCTAGACGTTGAATCATGAGTAGAAGTAACAGGTAAGGACATATTTCAGAAAGTGATTCTTTCTGCCATAAAATATTGCAAAACAAAGTGCCTGGATGTTAAGTTCTGAGCTCATTACTTTCTATTTAAACCTCAATTTCTGGGACCCCTGGGTGGCTCAGTGGGTTAAAGCCTCTGCCTGCAGTTCAGGTCATGTTTCCATGGTCCTGGGATCGAGCCCCACATTGGGCTCTCTGCTGGGCCGGGAGCCTGCTTCCCCCTCTCTCTCTGCCTGCCTCTCTGCCTACTTGTGATCTCTGTCAAATAAATAAATAAAATCTTTATAAAATAATAAATAAAAAAAAAAATAAATAAATAAACCTCAATTTCCCCTGGTGGAATAAAAAGTTTTCATGAACAGGGATTGCCATTTCCAGCTCCGTTTTGGATTGACTGAGGAAACACCACTGAGATTTTGAATGAGCATGGGGGGCCCTTCAGGGCTACGAAGCGCCTCAGCAGCCCGGGTCAGAGACTCCCGAAGAACGTGGAGCTCACAGTGGATCCTGCACCGAGGAGAGCTGCCTCTCTCTGCATCCACATAAAGGGGGAGCAAGCTTGCTTCTGCGTCTGGGGTGTGGGAAGGGCAGAGAGGAGCCATGGCGGTCCCGGAGCTGCCCCAGTGAGGAAACAGGGAGGTTGGGAATGTTTGCACATTGATGATCATGCCACTTGTTACTCCTGCCTAGCAAACTGTGGGCTTTTTGAGGCAGCTTCTGGGAACATTCAGTACATTCTCAACATGCGCTTATTTTGTGAGTGAGTGGGTGGTCCAGACAGGCACCAATAACACGCATGGATGCTGGAGTGAGACACAGCCCCAGCCCAGGACACTGAGATCTGCTCGCCACTCAGGTCAGGACTCAGCGTGTGGTCCTCAGGTTCTGACATCCGTGTCTGGGTCAGACGGGACGACTCCCACACGGAGATGCTGGGATTTGGGTCCTAGCCTCAGTGCGAGTTATGACGCATGAACATGGGCACGCTGAGATAGAGGACCCCTCTCTCCTCCCCGCTCAGGGGCACCCCTGTCTGGGCACAGGTCAAGTACCCCAAATGTGCTTTCTTTCACAAGCCAATTAAAGACTCCAGGTACGGCTCAGGCCACTGTGGGCAGCTGTCTGTGCGGGGAGAGAGCGCTGTCCTCATTCGTGGGTCTCCAGAAATGTGCCAAGTGAACATCAAGTCATCAATTTTAGTACAATCTGAAAAAGCAAAGCACCCAGAAGATACATCCAGGCTTGGAAAATGCAGTCCAGTAGACACTCTTCTTCTCTTTTCTCTCACTTTGCATACAATATTGATCGTTTATTTGGGAGAGAAGAACAGATCAAGGCCCTTCCCCGATGCTCATCCGGGATCTCCTCCTCTCCCTCCATACGAGAAGGTTCTACCAGTTTGGTGAGCTTCTGCGGAGGAGGCGGCAAATGCATCCTCAGAACACCTTCTCCGGGTTATCACGACACTCAGCCAGTAAACAGCATTACCAGTGCCCCTGCACCACAGTGTTACGCGCAAGGACTATGTTGGACAGCAGATGTCTAGAATTTATTCATCTTAGAGAAATATAACTTCATAAAACCAGAACTATATAGAATATACCTGTAACTTTATGCAACTTGGAACAAACACCCTTTCCCCTCCCCCACAGCCCCTTCCTCTAGTTTAACTCTTCCATATACCTGCTGACCGTTTGTATATCTCTTTTGAAGGAATGTCCTTCAATTCAGGTCTTTCACCCACTTTTAAATGAAGTTATTTTTTTTTAAAGATTTTTATTTGTTTATTTGACAGAGAGAGATCACAAGTAGGCAGAGAGGCAGGCAGAGAGAGAGGGAAGCAGGCTCCCCGCTGAGCAGAGAGCCCAATGCGGGGCTCAATCCCAGGACCCTGGGATCACGACCTGAGCCGAAGGCAGAGGCTTTAACCCACTGAGCCACCCAGGCACGCCATGAGGTTATGTTTTACTGTGTAGTTTTTCTGTTATGGAGTTGTAGGGGATTTTTAGAAGAAGCGGCTTTATCAGGTAACATGTAAATAGGTTGTATTTGTAAATGTTGGCTGCCATATGTTGTGTAGACACACAGATGTGGCAGATAACCCTGCCTGGGTGCAGGTGCCTACAGGGATATGGTCAGGAAGGTCACCTGCGGGAGAAGCCGTCTGCGCTGGTCTTGGAGAATGACCAACCGTCATCCCAGTCAAAAGGACCTGGGGCACACATGGGAGACTCAATCGCTCTTTTGTTATCCGTTGACTTCAAAATAATTAAAGGAAATAAAAGCCCCCTAGAGGGTTATTTGCAGAAGGGATGGAGAGGCATACAAACACAAAATGTTTATCTGAAAAAGACAATCCAATGCATGCATTTCAAGAGTGAAAAGATATCTAGCCTTTTCTGATGTTTCCCTTTCTCCTCCTGATGAAGGTGAATTATTTAACGCCGTCAATACATTTCCAGTTTTCAATTTAATGAGCCCCACATTTGGCATATTATATTCCATTAGGCTTTCAACTAAACCCCAGAGATAAAAGGTATTGTACTTCAAAGAAATGTGGCTTTTTTTTAAATCTAGTATATTCAACTGGCATCAATTCAGACACACCATATCAGACCTCAGTGAAATCCACATAAGAAGTTTCCCTGTTTGTTTTCAAAGTTCTTCTAAATTGCTCTCTTCCCGGCTATAATTGGCCTTTGTGGAAAAAAAAGGGAGTGATGTTTGGGTGTGCAGATAAACACATCTGCAGAAATCTACACATTTAGGGCCTGTGCTATGAAAGCAGATCTAGAAAATATAAGAGAACAGCTCAGAGAATTAACTAAATATTAGCGAATATAATTGAATTTTTTAAAATGGGAAGTCATGTTTGTCCAGATTTGGAACCTTTGGACTTTTGCTTTGCAGATTCCATTTCCAGCCCATGGCAGGCAGTAGGACCCAGTCCGGGGCACTGACCCACTGGCCTCCCCATCCTTCTGGAGCTGCGTAGACCTGAGTTGTCTGGGCTGGAAGACGTGGTGAAGTTTCTCTTCCCTGAATTTGCTGACATCCCATGTGCCTGTTGGACCCTCCACCTGCTCTCGATCAAAGTCTGGAAGTCAGACAACAGAGCTTCCCGCCGTCCTGCTCCCCGGATCACAAGGATGGAGTCAGATTATAAACACCATCCTTGGTCTGGAGCGGTCAGGATCCACATGTGGCCTTGGCGAGCACAGTTTAGCATCTTTGATGAAGGCGTTTTCCTATTCCAGCCCCCAAGTTTCTTGTTGACAAACACAGCTGCAAGAGTTGTTTCTTCCCAGTCCCGCTGTGAGGAAGGACTGGGGTCCAGTGTGCCCAGAGGTCAGCTCGAGGCCTGACACGTACCAAGGGCACACGTGGTTGTTTTGTGGAATGGCAAGAACCAGCACTGGTAATGAAGGTCGGCTTTGGGAGGACTGTTTGCGAGCACTGGGTCCTTTCATCTCTGTGCCCCCTGGAACACGTTTGCAGACAAGTGCCGCTGAGTTCAGAAATAAATGACCTTCTCAAACCCCATGGCCAGCAGTCAAGGCAGGACACCTTGCATCTATCCTTCCACCGCCAAGTCCATGATCTTCCCTTCCTGTCATGTTTTCTCTTCAGTAGATGCAGATCCTGGGCATCCTGCCCAAGCAGCTCACACTTGAACAATTACAGAACAAGGTGGACGAAGTGGATGGTCTTATTCGAGGGGCTTGGGGAGGACATCTTCCTTATGCTCAGGGATGAGTCTGGGGTCCTCTTGCTCCTCCAGCCATCGGCCCCCGAAGAAGGACCTCCTCCAGGGGCCATGAAATGGTGGGTGCTGCCCACACTGAGATGATAGCGTATTTTGTTTGATCCCAACAATATTAAAAACAAAACATACTTTGTACTATGTAATTTGCAACCATAAGCCAAAGTAGAGGGAGGAATGTGACATTCCCCAAATACGCATCATCCATTTTCAATAATTTATCACCTGGCAGAGGGGCGTTGGGTCCCCTGCCACAGAGCGAAGACCTGTGAGTTTGGGATCTTTTTAAAGTGCTGATTCAGACAAAAGACGGAAGAAGTGGTTTCTGACCTCAACAACCATCCAAATGAGAAGCAAATGAATAGAAGTCCGTCTGCAACCGAGTACTAACGTACGGGGTACACCACAACTCCTTCCCACGTGCTGGCTGGGCCCGGTGGTTTCCTGGAGGAGGTGATACCCTCTGGGCCTTGGAGGAAGTTCAGCTTTGAGGAGACAGAATCAGGGTGCGGGTGGGGAGTGGCGGATTTTCAGAGCCACAGAGTGAAAGCTCTGCTCTGACCACTATAGTTAGGTCCGAACTCATCACTCCTTTCCAATCCCACAGGGATCCCCGAGATGAGGATCTCTGGATGCCCTTCTGGGACCAGCATCGAGGCCCTCCTCTTTTCTTCCCACCAGACACAGTCACCCCAAATTCTAAGCCTCTGATCATGGAGGCTGGCAAGAGTGTCAGCAGGACGGACGTTTCCAGGGAGGCTCTTGGGAGGTGGACCAGGAGGTTCGGAGGGAGGAATGGGTGGAGGGGGGGATTTCCTATAGCTGGGGAGCAAACAAGCTTTTAGAAGCAGAGAGCAGTGGTTGCCCATAGGCTCCTCTCTGCAGCCTATGGTTGAATCTTTGTAAATTATAATAGTAAGAATTGTAGCAATTACAGTAACAATAATGGTAACAGCTCTGAGTTACTGATGCCACATTGCACGTGGGGCCCTGAGCTAGCATTTCACTTGCAGTATCAAATTGAGCCAAAGCTGCCCGCAAACAAGATAGTTTGTATCAATATTCCCATTTTATAGAAGAGAACACCCAGGCAGGTGCAAGCCGACACAGTCCAGCAAGGTGGTTGGGTTCCTAACCGGCCGGTTGGCGACTGGGGTCAGTCCCCTAACGCTGATCAGACACATCCCCGCATTCTGCCGGGTGGCAGGGACCAGAGGATTTGAAAATCTGTTAAAACCACAGCACAATTTCTTTTGGCCCTTGATAAACTGCGGGGAAACTTCTCGACCTGGAGGCCCAGCAGAGACCAGAAATCAGACCTCACCTCCTCACTCTCAGCGGCACTCGCTTCTCTCCCCAGACTGCAGCCGGTCTTCCCAAACCCTGAAGTCGAAGCCCAAACAGGTGAAATATTGCTGCAGAGTGTTCTCTCTGGCAAAGGCTGAGCTGCAAATTATTCCTGCAGAGAGGGAAACAGAGTCGTCAGAAGTGGCCGGGAAGGAAGAGAATGTTACTGTGAATTTGTCAAACCTTTGCTAACGGGAAGAACCAAGGACCTGCGGAGAATCGAGTCCAAAATTAATTTCATTTTTGGTTGTTTTCAGTAGGTGATTTGGACGGGGATTTTTTAAATGGCTTTAGCCGGGTCAAAGTGAGGCCTTTGACATTTCACAGTTCAATTTAGCTGGTTAAGGTAAAATATTAAAAATCAAAGATACCTACGGTGACTCCTCTTAATAGGTATGTGTTATTTTAGAGACATCTGGGTAATTGGTGGTGTAAAAAGAAATCATCAAGGATTTGGTTTGAAGTCCTACAGGATGCTGTTCTCAGTTTACTGGGAGAAATGTGTACACACTATGTATTCTCTTCCACGATAGAACAGCTTATGTGTGTCTGGGGACCCTCTCACCATCATTCTGGGGGCTCCTTTTGTCTTCTTCTGCGCTAGGTCTCCTTCTCAGACCCCAGGGGTTTTCTTACTTGGTTGGTTTATTCCCTTAATTTGGGAAAGCACGGTATCCTGTAGCATCCTGAAATTATAGTAGATAATTTTCTGTGGTCTTACATATCTGGAAGATGTCTTTATTCTACCCTATTCTTGGTCCCTGCGTCTCACCCTTGAATATACAAATCAATTTCTTTCAAAGTTTGGAAGGTGTTGTCTCACCGGCAGATAGTGGAAGAAAGCAGGATTCGATCCTTTAGGAACATGAAATACGTAACTGATTCTTCTACACAAAGAGGAGTTAGACACCGGGCAGAGAGTTTGGGATGAAATTAATGATTGTGATCAAGTATACAGAAAACCACACACTTACCCACACAGAGACAGTTCTTAATTCAAGAGAGAAACATTAAATATTGGAAAGCAAAATATTCAGAGGATACCACAAGTCTCAGTTTGAAAATCTTTATCATACTTTTGAACAAAACGAGGCTCAGTATACAAACAGACGACAGCCAGACCGTAAGTGACCTTAGAACCTGGACCCAAATCCCAGCCTCTGCAACAACCCGTCCAGAAGCCGGATCGGAACGGCCGAAGCAACTGGCCCAGAGAGGTCAGCACTGGTTCAGCGACTTCCAGTTTCCCTCTTTCGTATCCTCATCTCCAAGTCAAGACCAACCAGTTCCCTGAACTCTCCCGTGGGACAACCCCCTGCTAGTTAGCCAGCTTTCAGCTCCTCCTTGTGCCCACCGCATCTCGTCTGAGCACCGCAGCCTGCCCCCCAGCCCTGCCTGTCTCTGTCTCTGCAGAACACGAGTGAGTGTCACGGACTCCCTCGCTGGAGCGAGCTCTGAGTGATGGCCCCGTGGATGCCCACCGTGGCGGGATTCATCGGTTTCCACCATAAACTATGGATCCGGGGAGGGTCGTGCTCTGACTCTGCTGGGAGAATAAAGACAGGGAAGGACGCGTGTGTGACGGGATGGAGAAGGGAGAGGGGTTCAGGCATGTCCTCCAGGAGGTAGGGATCGTGAACACCCGCAGACGAGCCCAAGAGTAAGATGCCAACCTAAGTAGGTTAGAGTTTGGGAGGTAATCCCAAAGGAATCAGCTATAAATGCTTGACTTTAGTGAAGACAACCGGGCAAGGATGGCTGTGGTAGTGACAAGCCTTTCAGAATTCTCTGACTCCGTGGGAAAAAATGACCTCAGTAAAACGAAAACAAAACAAAACGTCCATTTTGAGAAGAACTGCATTTATTTCAATGAAACACACACACACACACCCCAGTAACAGCACTGCATGCTTTGGAAGGCTACAACCCCCGAAGGAGATGTGTCACCACATGTGGGTGGCAGGGTAGGAGGTGGAAGTAGGACTCTGGCTGAATAAAAAAAAATGAAATAAAGCAGGAGTGGCACCTTGCACAGACCAAGGCCAAGGACCAAGTACACCATGAGGAGCGTGAGAAAGCCCATGCGCTCTGAGCAGGAGGTCAGGACGAGAAATGAGATGGAGAGACGTGGAGATGAGGAGGGCAGATTTGATGAAATGAAAAGAAATAAAGACATTTAAGCGTCCTTGCAGAGAACTCTGATGCTCTAGACAGTGACCGGGGTTCTCCCAGCAGATCTGGGATTCACACGGGAACTTACAAACTGGTAGCAAGTTACCAGTGTCCAAATCTTGCCCCACCACCTGCTTTCCAGGTGACCTTGAGCTTCTATTTCCTTACCTGTGATGGGGAATAATAATACCTACCACTTAGCGTTGGTGACAATTAAATGAGATGATACATGGAAATCTCCCACCACAGGGCTTGACAGATAATTAGGTGTTAGTGAATGTTTGGAACGATCATTATGCGACGTTCCATGTTTATTTGGATTTTTAATGGAATTTCCAAAATTACGTCTTATGAGAAAAACAGATGTGTTTTAATCGCCTTTCTGCCTCTCCCCAATCTGCAGCTCTCAAAAAAACACATTTGCATGTTTAATTGTAAATGAGTGAGAAGAACACATTTTGGTGAGCAAGAGGAAGACAACCAAAGGCAGGGCAAGGAGACCTCTGAACCCCAGCTCGGGGCTGGAGCCGTGGGGTTGCAGGTGGAAAGAACGCCTGACCCAAGCGGGTATTAGCAAGTTCTTAGATCAAAACGATGCAGGCAGGTAGGTCTGAGGACCCGGGGGTGGGGGGGTCCCCGCAGGACCAGCCTAGCCGGTCCCTGGCTTTGCAAAGGAAGGGAATCAAACGTGAGCCAGCAGGAGATGGGAGCAGAGTTTATTGAAAGCAGAGAAAGAGCAGATATAGACTGAGTAAGTGTCTGGGAGACTCAGGAAGGAAAGGAGGGAGCCCCATCTTTGTTGGGGTCTAAGGTTTTTATTGAGGACCTCGGTCCTGAGGACCTCGTGTCCCCTGAGGCATCCAGGAGCCCATTGCAACAAAGACGAGGGCCCAGGTGTAATTCCTTGGAGCCTGGAGACCTGGGCGTCAAGATGACCAGCCCTGGTGGTCAAGAATACACATGATGGAGTCATCCTGACAGCCTCACCAAGCCCTTCTTTAGATGCTGTCATTTGTAGGGAAGTCATTAACCCCGTGTCCCCGGTAAGAAAGACACACACTATCTTCACAACAAGATGTGTGTAGAGCGGGGGGTAGGTCCCAGCAGAAATAGAAGCCAGAAAAGAAGCAAAGAGAAACAAAAAACAAAACAAAACAGAACAAAAAACAAAACAAAACAGCTTTTTCTCTTATGGGTGGGCCGTTCCCTTCAGGTTCCTTGTCTCATAATTTTGAGAAATCAGATGGCACAGGAGTGGCTTTTCGCCTCTCTCAGGCACCCTTTCTCATCCCACTTTAATAAAGACATGGGTCAGAGACATGTTTTTCTTTTGACTGTGAGGGAAATGACAGCCCAAGGAGGAGGAGAAACAGCATTGGACGTCGGCTCCAGTGCGATGGAGGAACAGAGAGTGGCAGGGATTCTGGGAATGAGACGATTCGGATGGAAAGAGGCAGCAGATCTCAGCAGATGCTGAGTGGGAAGCAGGCCCAGCGCTGGCAGGTCCGGGATCCATCCTCCCGTGAAACAAGAGAAGGGCAGATTGTGAACTCGCCTAACGATAAAAGGTTGCCGTTAACTATCACTAAAATCCTCGTCAAACCAAACAAAATGTTACGTGTCCCCAGACCAGATGTGGTCCATAATTGGACAAGTTTCGAGCATTTTCTTAAATTCGCAGGAGATGATCCTGTGTCCTTTTGTCACAGATTGGAACACTGGAGCCTGAAGCAGGGTCAGGCATGTGAAGTCATTTGTGAACGCGGGGACGGGCTGAACCAGGAGCTCATGTCCTCCACGGTCCTGTCCGGGACTCCGGAACGGAGAGAGGGCAGCACCCGAGCTGGTCCTCGCCACGGAGGGAACCAGGCCCTCAGCTCCAGGTCAGGATGCGGGGGTGTGGGGGGCGGTTGGGGGAGGCTCTGTGGGCTTGTTAAATATGCAACTTGAGTTTATGTCATTAAGAGCACGCATAGGTCGCATTTTACTGACTTTATCAGGAAGCATGAATTATTAAGATGCAAACACCTAAATCATCATTTGGGTCTTATGTTCTGATATGCCCGCATTTCTTGACATCCCAGAGACCTCAAAAGGGAAGGTGGTGCAGTCTGGCTGGACCTAACTGGTTTCCCTTTCCCGATCTGGAAAACGTGGGTGACTGCAGCTTTCCGAGGGTACCCCTAACGAGAGAACGTGTTGCCTGCTCTCGATAGTCTCATCTTCTGCTTTTCCTAAACCAGAATTACCATTTACACATTAAAAAACCAACAATGTGTACTTCTACAAAAAGAGATGAATTTTCCTCTGGCAGCAGAAGCTAAGGAATAATATATTGCTTCCAAATTGTTTTAAATTAGTTGAGGCATCTTATCCATAAAAGACACACTCATAACTACGTGCTTTTGTCTTTAATATAAGCAAGTGTAACTGTGGGTCATTGGCAGAAACACAGGTGATCCTGTTTCAGACAAGTTTCAGAAAATGTGTTTCCTGGGGGGGGGGGGTCTGGGTGGCTCAGTCAGTTAAGCGTCTGCCTTCAGCTCAGGTCATGATCCTGGGATCCTGGGATCAAGTCCTGCATCTGGTTCCCTGCTCGGTGGGGAGCCTGCTTCTCCCTCTCCGTCTCCCCTCCACTTGTGCACACACTCTCTCAAATAAATAAATAGAATCTTTAAATTAAAAAAAAAAAAAAGAAAATGTCCTTCCTGTATCTTCAGATGACTTAAACGAATCTCCTACAGCTTGTCTTACTTTTGTATTCTTAGCCACAGACAAAAGTGTGCCTCTCGGTCATAAGGCGACACGCTTCGAGGACTCAGGGTTCGGTCACGTTGTCTTTCTCTGGGCTTATTTCTGGCTGAACTCCTCTTCCATTCATAATCTCAATGAAAAAAAAAAAAAAGAGGTGTGAGGAACATTGCTTTAGCGATGGAATATATATATTCCTCCTGGAATATTAAATTCTGCAAGGGAGGTCATTATGGATAGAAGTGTGCTCTTCCCAGAGGGGAGCCGTCAGAGTTTTCTGAGCTGACCTCAGTGCCTAAAGACCCCGCATGTCAGACGGATGGAAAGTGAGCCTCCGGTCCCATCCAGGACCAGTGGTATCACCTGCGTCCCACCACTGGCCCCCAGTGCTTTGGGAACACAAAATATTACATGACGATGGTCCTCCAGTGATTCTAGACTCGTTCTGGTTTTAAGCACACCTGCACGCCCTGGGGACTTCACAGATGAGCACGAACAATCTGGGTAGATCCCAAAATCTGTGTGCAGGAAAGCATTTTAGAAGCAGGACAGAAGTCAGAACATTGTTATTTCCATGAAAAACACTAAAAAATTGCCGCATATTTTCTATGTGGTTTTTAGGACCATTTCTAACATCTTGGTGCTTCTGGACAGAGCAGGAATGGAAGCAGAGATATGGAGGAAAAGGGGAAAAAAATAGCCTAAAATAAAAAAAAAATAACAGGATCTTCATGTGAGCCAATAGGAATAATATGGTACTCGTGTACGTACTTGGGGCCGTGGCGGACAAGCCCTCTGAACACGGTAGCCAAGTTTCAAGCACATTTCTCGGTCTCGGGGGCCCCGTGTGTGAGGATCTGAGTCCACCAGTAACCAGTGTTGTGGTTCTCCTGCCTGCTAACTGCCTTCAGCAATGCTCGTCCGGAGACCTTGGGGGAAAAACAAGGCTCATCACGTGTGAGTCCAGGGAGTTCCCGGGCACGCGGGGGCCACCCAGCAAGGTGCCCGGTGGAGTGAAGGGAGTGCAGGAGCCTGAGGTTCTGCTTTTATCGGGGTGCGAGATGCGGGCTCTAGCGTTTCATGGGCTCACTCTTCGCTGGTGAAGTTACAACATAAAAGTGGCCATTTAAATGTCTTCCTGGCCCCTCTTCCTCTCCAACTTCTCCCTCCTCCTCCTCCTAATTCCTCCTCCTCCCTTGTCCTCATTCTGCTGGTTCTCTTCGACTCCTCCTCCTCCAGCATTTCTTCCTCCGCGGCCCCCTCTTCCTCTCAAGTACGTGTCCTGTATTGTGGCGGCGACGAGCAGATCCCCAGCTGGAAGGAGGAACAAAGCCAGGAAGGGGCACCTGAGGGGGTCTTTGGCTTTCTCTGGGACTCACTTTGACAGGTCTGGCTGGGGCTGATCTCTCACGTGACTGACCATGAGGTCCTGAACCCGAGGAGTCTTTGTTTTCTCTCTCTGATCAAGAAACATCCGTCGGGCAACGCTTCTACTTATTTGTCGCCGTAGATGATGTTTAACCCAATTTCAAAGCTCAAAGTCCCCTAGGGCAAAGGTGAAGTTTAAAAATAAAACTCCTACATAAGGCCCTACCTGGGCCCCTCTAGGTTTATCATTTTATACTTTTGTGTACAGACGTTTAGCTTGTCCTTTAGAAAGAATTCAGGCTCCTATACTCAGAGGGAAACCGCCCTCTAATGCACACAAGATTGGCTTATATTTTTCCAAATGCCAGAAATCAAGCATTCATCTTACATGCAATTTAAGTGACCAATTGTCACTCAGATCAAAGAGAAAACAATCAGAAAACCATAAATCTAGAGGTGCCTGGGTGGCTCAGTCAGTTAAGCTTCTGACTCTAGAGCTCAGCTCAGGTTTTGATCTCAGGGTTGTGAGTTCAAGCCCCACGTTGGGTTCCATGCTGAGCATGGAGCCTCCTTAAAAAGTAAATAAATTAATTGATTTAAAAAAGAGAAAACAAAAAATCTATATTAACTTTAATTTGAAGTCAGATTTCCCACGGTAGGCAGATACATAATTCTCATTTGTTTGGTATGTGTCAGCTCTGAAAATGAAAACATGTTGAAATTTAAGAAAAAAAAATGGAAATCATGGCCAATGACAGGCTGGTTCCAGATAGTTCACAGAGAGGGCCACGTGTCATTCACCTTAATGTTTTTGGCATAAGAGCATAGACATCAGACTTAATGTTCATTGAATGACATAATTAATCAGATCAAGTGATAAATAAGCAGGATGCGAGTGAGAAGCAGATTTTACTGGAAAAGCATGGGGGAGATGGACTATCTCTGGACCTGTCACTTATTTGTGGGCCTTGCATAACATGAATTGATGTATCTGGGCTGTGGTTTAATCCTCTCTGTAGCAGGGGACTGACCTGTGTGTCCCATGGGTCCCGGCTGTCATCTTTAGTACTCTCCAGGTCAGAGACAGGCATGGGGATTGGTGTGTAAGGTCATGGCTGCTGGCTCTAAGTGGACCAAAGGGACAGGTCAAGGCTCACCTCCAAATGATTCACAAGAGCTTGCATCACTTTGATTTGGAACAGCAAATGGAACAGATGGGTTTTCCAAGCGGGTGGGGGGGCTCCAACTCACAAAGACACATTAGCCACATGCTTATAATGCATTTTTCAAGAAGTAGAGTCACCTGGAAACACTTCCCCTACCCCATTCTCTCATCCCTGGATATGTTTCTGCTTCCATTTTCAGGTTTTTTCTTAGTTTTTAGCATGTGGAAATTTCCACGTCTTCCTCCTAACATTTGCTAGGCATTCATGCCAAAATAATCTTCCATCTATCATTCTAGATGGTGACGAATGGGGGGGCGTTGGGTTGTTCTACGTTCCCACGCTGCCTTTGGCAAACCGTATTTTCCAGAATGGCCAACGTGATCTCTCCCATCCCATGTGCTCTTCTTCAAAGCAGTGTCGATCGATACTGCTCCTGGTGAGCTGTGTGGTCTACGTACCCACCCCTTGAATCTGGGCGTGCCTGCCATTACGGCCGAAGTCATGCTACGTGATGTCCAGGGCTAGGTCATAAAAAGCTTCCTCCCAATTCTTTAGGAGCACCTGCTCTTGGAACTTGGCCATCATGCTCTGAGGAAGCCCGAGCAGTGAGACAAGGCTGAAGAGGCCCAGAGAGGGCCCCATCTCACAGTCCTAGCTGAGCTTCTCATTGACAGCCACCTGAGGAAGTCCTGTTCAAAGTGGGTCCTTAGGTCCCCATTGAGTTACCCTGCTGATGCCCTGGGCGGAGCAGGGATGAGCTACTTCTGTCAGGCGTCAGCCAGTTTGCAGATTTGTAAACAAAATAAATCACGATTTTTCAGCCTGTATGTTTAAGGGTGACCTTGATATGTTGCCACAGATAACCCGAGCTTTTCTTTTCTTTTCTGCCCCAAGGAAAACACTTATCAGTGTTCAATAAGACAAAGTAAAAAAGTGAAGAATAGATACATTTTTTTCCCCTCAGCTGACTTCTAATAGACTTGATGTTTCCTTCCAGATTTAGAAGTTAGACGGCCCACCATTTCTGTGGGGGTGTTGGATATTTTTATTTGTTTCTTTTCTTTCACTTTTTTCATAAACATTCTAGAACTTCAACATTACTGCCAGTGGTAGAAGAAATTGACCCAATTTTTTGACAATATCTGGTTAATTTGAAGACACATATTCCACATGATATAACAAATCCACTTCTAATCATTGATCCTGGAAAAATATATATGTATGTGCCTCAGTTCATATACTAAAATATTCATTGCTGCTCTTGGCAGAGAGTTAAAAAAAAATTGAAAAATTAGAAGGAATTAGGAGACATTTACCGCAGGGGCAGCAAGCAGACACCTCGAGAAACCAGAAATCTCTAATGAGCTGCTGATGAAAAGCAGATTGAGCTAACGGCTGTGACACAGACACTAGTCACACTAATCCCAGGTTTGCTGTATTCAAATTCTGGCTAGGATGCGTCCTAGCGGTATAACCTTGAATGGATACCATAACCTCTTTCCCTTATCTGCAAAATGAGGTTACCAGCGGCACCTACTTCACAGAAGTCTGATGATCAAGGGTGTCAACGCAGGCATGGCCTACAGAGAGGGACTAGTGTTTGCAAAGATGGATGGCAGGTGCAAAGCCTAACATCATGAAGACTGTGAGCTGGAGACCATTGACATGGATGCTAGCTCCCTTCTTGCATTGCTGCATGCTGGGAGATAAATTATCTCAAATATTAGATGGGAAAAACAAACAAAAAAGACATTTGAAGAAGCTGGAGAAGAACCAAGGTAGAAAGGAATGCAGAGAGCTGGAGGACATGGTCAAGGGTCAAAACTGTCACGCACAAAGAGGCACCAATGACATAATGGTTATTTATATCCTCATGGGTAAATAAATGCCAAGAAGGCAGAATTGAAGACGAATACTATTTCATTCATACAGGACGCCGTGCAACAAGGAAGGATGGCCCAGATTGCCAGGACAGCAAATCTGGCTTTCTTTTCTCCTTCAGTCTGCCCCCAATTTCTCCCATTCCACTAATCACTCCAGACACTCTCTGTGACCTTCCTGGGAGGGACGGCTTTTCTTCCTCAGGAAAACTGACTTTGAAATACAACTTTAATATGCATTTGAAAATCCGTCAACCCATTTTTTTTTTAAAGAGATCAAATACACCTTTGAAAACGAGGGGTCCTCGTATTTGTTCAGAAGAACAAGAAGACATGTCACTTTGAAGATCCATAAAGGACTCATGATGGTCGTTTGAAGGACAGAAATGTCAAGAATATTTTTATTAATTGGGTCTTTAAGCAAATGAATGTCAGGAAGTTCTTTTGGTGTGTTGGATGCTGGGGTAGGTATCAGCATCCCCAGGGGCTGGTACTTGATAAGTTCCCACTGTAGGTTGGTTAAATAAATAACAACTGAGATCATCAAAGCCCAGGGCATTCGTACGCACACCATCTATGACCCGTGATGCTGCTCTTACTACCAGTTCCTGGATGAGCGTTGAGAAGCTAAGTAACTTGCCCAAAGGCACCTGCTGGGAAAGAGTAGATCCAGGATTTGAACCCAGGAAGCCTGACCTGAATCAGAACCCTCAACCTTTCAGAGAACTCTCTAGGAGGGTAGAGAGGAAGGAGGAATATAAAGCAGGAGCAGAAAAAGTTGAAAATGGAAACTGATGGAAGCATCCAGTTTGGAAACCATCAACGATCAGAGGACCTTGTCCAGGGACCCACCGGGCTGGGAGGAGACGGCTGAGTTTGCCTCGCCATCTTGCAGAAAGCAAGATCTACATTTCCTTCTCCAGGAGCCTCAGAAGGATGACTAAATGTGTCGGGATGTGCCTGTTTAGTCAAGAGAAAGAAAAAAAAGATCGTTGCAAGATTATTTTGGAATTGTTCAAGTTTCGAATTATGTCATTTCTTCAGGAATGACTCATGTGAAGTATATTCTCCCTCTGTGTGCCTATATTTTTGAATATTTAATTTTGTATCGATGAGATCACAGGAACTGCTGTACATTTTACTGCTCTGAGCCTGGGTTAAATTGTCTGCAAAATAAGGATCAAAATAGTGTCCACATCACGAAGATAACGTGACGATGAACGGAGATCCTGTTCTTTAAAAAGACTCCTGTATAATGTCCCCCTCTTTTTGATTCAGATCCCAAGTCCCGATGTCAGGGTGAATGATCTGAAAATCACCCGCATTTTTATTTTCCTGGCTAAATGAGTGTCATAATGGAGCAATATCGTTAACTAAGTTTACAATCTATTCGACCAACCAGCTGTGAAATAATGCGGTGCTTGATTGCTTATTGCTGATTTGGATGGTATCTATTATTTCCAATTATTCAAATACTGTAATATTGAATTAGCATTTCATATCACACGACAGTTCAGCTGACATGCCTCGAATTGGAAAAAAATGGAACTTCACTATGGATTCACAGAACTGCAATTTTATTTTGTTTACTCAGGCCTTTTCTGGGCAATCATCTTGGCAAGTCCCCTTGGGCTGCAGGCTCTCTGTGGGGCTCACTAGCTCCAAGTTTTCAGGAAGGGAGAAATGGGCTCGGTGGTAGGGGCGGTCCTGGGCATGGGACCATGTTCTAGCAGGACCCCAGGTCTCCACCCACTAGATGCCAATGGCCTTCCCTTCCCAGTCACGGTAACCAAAAATGTCTCCAGACCTCGCCAAATGTATCTAGGGCAGGTGGGAACCAGCGAGCTAAGCCTTTGAGATTCTTGCTGGGATTGGACACTATAGAAACTGAAGAAGGGGCTCAGGCTGGTCTCTGGATTAAAGAAAAATGAAAACGTGGAGAGAAATGTACAGAGGTACCCTGGAGGAAGAGAGGCCCCCCGGTATTTGCAGACACGGGGTGTGTGTGTGTGTGTGTGTGTGTGTGTGTGTGTGTGTGTGTGTGTGTTGGGGGTGAGGGGGTAGTCCCAGGTCCCGGCAGAAGGCTGCCCTGTTCATACGTGTGTGGAATGCATACAACTCTGGGGTCATAGTTCTGTTCACAGTCATCTTAGATTTTTATAATCCTCAAGACAATATTCTGGTGGGCAGCACCAAATTTTATTGAAAAAGATGCCTTTTATTTGGTTGATGGATTATTTCCCCCCCCCCCCCCAATTCACCTTTTGAAAGTACCATTCTGGTGAGCTACAGAGCTGAACGAGGAAAAGCCAATTGTATTTATGTAAATATTTAAGGGAAGGGAGGTTTTATAGCAAATGGTTGGGTGGGAGGGTATTCATGTGAGGGAGATTTGGGAAAAAATGTGTGAGAAATTGTTAACAGTGCTTCCACCTGGACTACGGGCCCAGCGACCGATGAGCTTAGAGTGACTTTCTCCTTATACATTCATGAATAAATGGTGTATGACTTTTGTAATTTAAAAAAAGCAAAGTAAGTTAAAAATGCAATAAATTTGTAATATTCCTTTATAATTAAAATTGCACGAAGTATCTATGTGTTTCCAAGAAAGGACAGCACACGGAGACCTTATGTGGTAAAAATAAATTCCTAGAATCAGGATATTCCTTTAGGAGTTTCTGCTGTAGGACAATCTGGGACCTTCCCAGAGCCTGTTACGGGCTCGCCATGACTCGTGTCTGCAAAGCCTAATGGAAACTTCTCTATATAATAATTCACTCACGACTTTCTTCTGGTTCATGTGCACCAAGGAGATGTTGCCCTTTCTTGCCTCGTCTTGATTTCCAAGTGATGAATGTGTGAGGTTGAATCCCATTAGTTTGCAATTTTATTTAGGGATATGCAGTAGATTACATGGAAGGGTATTGGAGAATGATGACACATTTTTCACATCTACGGACTCTCTGGATATGGCTTTTATTAGATGCCAGAAGTGAGTCCATAGTATATCAAATTCATGCTCAGATTTCCCATTAGCCTCTAACAAGTTAAGATCCAACTAAATGATACAGGGTGCAGGAAAGTGGTTGCCAAATATTGCAATTTTCTCCCCAGACCCATAAAAAACCTTCCCTAAGACAAAAAGAATGGAAATTAATTGTCATACCTTCAACTCAATAATGCAGTGAGGGCTGGCCTGCCTTCCTCATGCCTCAGTGGATACAGCTCAGAAACACATTGTTCAGGGGTTGAAAATTGTTTACCAGGTTTGCAAATGCCTTTTCGAAGGAACTGCTTATTTAAATTCTTTACCTTTTAAAGCAGACTCCAAAGTTAAAGAGGGAGCACAGCAGGATAGGAAGAACATTCCTGATTCCAGGGACTAAGTAGGCTTTGAAAAATGGCTTGTTCTATTTTTATTCCTCTTTGATGCATAAACTTTGAGCTTCTGTCTTGCACAACTCACCCGTAAACAGAAGCCACTATAGAAATCTTTTCTTTAAAAAAAAAAAAAAAAAGGTATATGTTTTAGGAAAACTCTACCAAACAGGAGGAAAAGGCTATTGGCAACATTGTTTCCTTTTCAAAAGATACTTCTGTAAAGGAACCAACTTTGTTCAATGTTTCCACTGGCTTAGAAGATAGCTGTTGAACTCTGTTGACTAAATCCAACCCAGTCAGCTGAGAGTGAGGCCAACATTATCAAAACGGGACCATAATGCAAAAGTTTTATTTAATTTTGCATCCAGGAAGGCGGAGTATGGAATGTGCTATCCTGATAATAAATGCACAGAACAAATCCATTGCACACATGAGCTCTGGGGAAGGAGGTAGGGTACGTGGGAAGCAAGACAAGTAGGACTTGGGAGAAGGCAAAGCTGGAGGCATTACCTGGAAAAACAATCCATCTGAGTATGCCTAGAGATGGGAATTGTAATATAGGCAGGAGGGAGACCCGCTGACCATCAATTCTTTTTTTTCTTTTTTTTAAAAGTAAGGTCTATGTCCAATAAGGGGCTTGAACTCCCGACCTGGATCAAGAAACCAATGCTCCACCGACTGAGTCACCCACCCAACCATTCTAATCTTTTTAAAGATTTTGTTTATTTATTTGGCAGAAAAGAGAGTGGGAGAGAGGGAACACAAGCAGAGGGAGAGAGAGAGGGAGAAGCAGGCTTCCCTTCGATCAGGGAGCCCGATGCAGGGCTTGATCCCAGGACTCTGGGATCATGACCTGAGTTGAAGACAGATGCTTAATGACTGAGCCAATCAAGTGTCCACCGTCCATTCTTAAAACATAATTATATCTTTGCTCAGAGGTCACTTGAAACAAACTCATTCATTCATTCTGTAAGTATCTATTGGGTGTCTAATATCATCCCTTGGTTTAGATTTTCTCATTTACAAGCTACTGAGGGAAAAGATGAACGTGGTCGTGGTGCTATTAGACAAAGAGCACTCCATTAGAACCTTGAACCTGGTGTCTTGGGGGTCCGTCGGAATGTAACATGGCAAATCCTCAGGAAATTTCCAAAAGAATCCTTGGACGTCTATCTGCACTTTACTTACTTTTTAAAAATCTCTAAATAACTTTTAAAAGATTTTCTTTATTTATTTGAGAGAGAAAAAATGTGCACAAGTGGGAAGGGGCAGAGCGAAAGGGAGAAGCAGGCTCCCGGCTGAGCAGGGAGCCCAAGGCAGGGCTTGAACCCAGGACCCTGAGATCACAACCCAACCTGAAGGCAGATGCCCTACTGACGGAGCCACTCAGGAGCCCTGGCACTTTGCCTCTTTATTTCATCCCTCCAGAAGAGTTCAGGAAGGTAATAGATCGTGTGAGATACGCTACACTCGTTCCTATAAAATATCTATGTTGCCACACTTAAGGAGCATCGGTGAAGTTCATTTACTCAGTCTGTTTGATGTGTTCAAGTTCTTATGATGGAAAGGCGGGCCCGAATAAATCAGAGAGGGACACGTCCCTTTGTGCCTGAAATGATGCACAGGAAACTTGGATTTTTTTTTTTAAAGATTTTATTTATTTATTTGTCAGAGAGACAGTGAGCGAGAGCGAGCACAGGCAGACAGAGTGGAAGGCAGAGTCAGAGGGAGAAGCAGGCTCCCTGCCGGGCAAGGAGCCCGATGTGGGACTCGATCCCAGGACGCTGGGATCATGACCTGAGCCAAAGGCAGCTGCTTAACCAACTGAGCCACCCAGGCGTCCCAGGAAACTTGGATTTTATGGATACAGGAAATAATCAGATGAGGCTTGGAAGGATGTTAACCCATCTGTAGGGTCCACAGCTTTCTGCCCTGGGGGAAATTACGAGGGTAAGAAATCCCCTTCCTCCTCACCAGGGCAGAGACCCCTCATCATATCTGGGAGCAGGTGGCAGTGACTTCTCTGTCTCCCACCTCACCTGTGAGCAAGAAGAGATCGTTCAGCTACTTGGGACGATCTGATAACTGGAATCTCCTGCTTTGGTGGAGAGGTGGGCAGTCGGGGTCCTGTGTTTGATGGTAAGTGTGTGTCGGCCAAGCCTGTGCAAGCAAATCCTGTCTCCAGATTGTCCTGAATCCTCCCTCTTATTGGAGTGAAGCAGATCACATTATTCAGCTTGGAGGAGAGACATGTTCTTAATGCTGGCATTTCCTTAAAAATGGGAAGCATTTAGGAAGCATGAGGGGAGCATTGCTGAGGAAGGGTGCCTCTGGGACGAATACAGGACCATTCTAAGAGAGCAGCGGACCGGGGTGTGTGCGGACAGGGGCAGGTACTCCCAGTGGATAGAGAGGGAAATGCTAATTCCTCAAAGACGGAGGTCGCTTAGCTCAAGGTCTGCAGAGATTTCCAGGTGGCCAGAGGCAGGATCCAAAGGAAACGTTGTGAATCATGAGCCAGGATGACAAAGAACGGCCAGACCATTGGAGACCTAGAAACTGGACTTGGGACTCGGTCTGGGAGTCCCAAGGAGACTGAAGAGATGGTGAGAACACAGATTGCCATGGTCAGAGCTAAACTCTGAACCATCGCTCTGGACTCTGCGCAAAGAATCAATGAGCTGAACCCATGTAAGGGGCTGGGAGTGGGGTGGGCGGCGAGTCAGGAGAGAGGCCGTGGTCATCCCGAGCAGTGTGGTGGGGGGAATAGAGAAACTGGAGAGACCCCAGGGGTCTTAAAGATAAAGGTGTTGTGTTTATTGGGGCCTGAACAGGATTTCTATCGCTTGCAACAGAAAGGATCTTGAGCTCCGTGGTACTGTGATTGTTGCTGCGTGTGTTCCTCTCTTTAGAGCTGTGAGCTCCTCAAGACCATGCGTCCTCCCGTGGACCAATCCCATGTCTGTGTTGGCCAAGTGCATGCGCGGCAGTAGTGCTCAGCTGATGGCAGCCGAAGGAACGACCGACACGCGTTAACCGCCTCTCTCCTTCCTTCCATCCCAATATCATCCTTCCAGGAGAACAACGGTCTGATGACGGGGATTGGGCTGATATTTAAGTCTGGTCTACCCTTTTGGGGTAGAATCCTCAGAGACAGTAGGGTGCTCTTCTCACTCCCTTTTAACCCAAAGAACTATCCAAACTCTTAAAAGAAATTTCAATCATTGCCAAAGACAGTGGTATCGTCCCCCAGGGGCTCTGGACCCGTGCCATCAGCAAGAGAAGAAGGTGTCCGTACCCGAATGCACATCTCAAATAGGTACAAAACCCGAACAAGCCTGAGCATCTGTCTCAAGTACGGAAAACAAAGCAAAATGCCACTGCACTTTGCGTAGTGAAGTGCACCACTAACCCAGTCCCCAGACACCAGCCTCGCCCAGCACGTCATGGTCAGCTTTAGACCCGACTCTCAGGGCTTGGCTCCCCCCCCACACAGTCTACGTACTCATGTGTATGAGGGAGCCCTCCCTGATTCAGAACAGCATCTGTAAAAACACCCCTCAAACATCCTATTGTGAAGAACACAGTGTGTGTTGCAGAGAAAATACTTATTTTCTACTCCATGTCTATGATACGTGAGTGTCAAGAGTTTCCCATTAAGCGTTCTCAGCTTTTGCCCATGATGCAGAGCATGGTACACCCTGGGGGCAGGCAGAGGGGGACACACACAACACAGGGAGACCCCGAATGGGCCACCATGTGCTTCACATTGGGGCTTCAGAGGTGCTCCAACTACCCCAGGTACTCAGAAGCGTTCAATGGGATGTTTTCAGACTCTTCATGCCGTTGAAGTTGGGAGCTGGAAGGTATCTGAGGGGCTTGGGCTGACTGGGGAGTGGTATAAGATGGAGACAGATGGAGGATCCTTTCTCCACAAGGTCTCGGAATGAGCATGTTCATCCTGCTTAGAAGGAAGACTAGAAGACCATAAGCCCTTGGAAGCATTCCGACTCCACACGTGAAGCACCTTCAGACCTGAAACATGGGCCTGGCAGAAGGCACAAGGTTTGAGCCTTTTTGCTCTGGGCTAGTTGGTTCCTCAGGAATAGGGTTGCCCTGGATCTAAAGAGACTTTTCATTTCTGGACGCTCGTGTATTTGCAGGGGGAGGGACTCTAGTTGAGAACCTGCTTGAGAAGGCTCATCTTTTGTCTATCAGCCAGGGCTCGTCTCCCTTCCCTGGGAGCGCTTACAGAAGTGACCGCAGGCAAGGCTGCAGAGGAAAAGCCAGAAAGTCAATGCACTTGGGCACACGTGGAGAGACACGTCAAGGGTAGACATCACACACTATGCATGTTGGTCATTTATACTCTTAGTTTAAATTTCTGCAAAAGCTGATACCCTACATCTCAGTTCCCTCAAGATCCTGTACCTTCCATGACATCCTCATCAATGTCACAGATGTTAATTTTTTGTTGTCATCTGACGCAGCCCATTGAGTTAACATCTATTTGAGCAAGAGAACTTTCTGGAGCTGGCTCCGTCAAAGGGCGAATTATCTTTCGAACCTGAATGAAGAGGTGTTTAACAAAAGAGAAGAACCTAAAGGGAAATCTGATATAATGATTACATATTTTCTGTTTGTGATCAAATTCCCTTGTCGTTTTTGGACCAACACAATCGGGGCCCAGTAGACTGGAAATGTAACTGGAGCCATTAAAAGATGCCATGTCAAAAGGGAACTGGGTCATGGTCTTTATTTTTTTTTTTTAAGATTTTATTTTTTAAGTAATCTCTGCACCCAACATGGGGTTCCAACTTACGACCTTGAGATCAAGAGTCACACACTCTACCAAGTGAGCCAGCCAGCTAGGTGCACCTGACCTAAAAAGGATTTTTAATGGATATATTTTCCCCTTTCACTTTAGGTACCAAAGATCTTGGAACTGGAAATACGGCCATCCATAGAGAGTCCTTGAAGCAAGCCTGTTCATAGAGAAAAGCAGCAATATTTTTAATACCAGCTTTATTTTTATTTTTAATATATGTATTTTTAGTAATCAATATTTTAATTTAATAATTAATGCCTATGAATAAATCAATACTTATTTTACTTTTATTTTTATTACCAGCTTTTCCCTTAATTCAGAGTGGGCTCCCTTACAAGCGATGGTGATTGGGTATAAAGACCCATTCGCAAAATACACACACTCATAAATTTCTACTAGACACTCTGGAAAACTTCTTTCCTCGTGTTCAGGAATGAAAGCTGATTGCGACAGCCTCTGGAATTACTAGAAGCTATTACCTCGTCAGGCACTTAAAGGAATGATGCAATTGTTGAAATGGAGAGGATTATCCCCACAGCCCTGGTCACAGCCTAGCGGAAAATGCATTCTCTTTAATGCTTTATTCTTAACGCTGATGAGGACGGAATCCCCCTGAGCAAGGCCATGAAGGGAAGGTGTGTATTAGTAAGTTGAAGGTGACAGGTGGCACGGTTTCAAAACAGAGAGGAAATGTGGCTTTTTTTCATTTTTCAGACTTTCAAGCCATGATTGTCTTTCACGTACGGTGTTGCTTTAGTCCCAGCCTTAATGACATGAGCTGAACAATAAGGCAATGATATCACCCAACACGGGATGAGGAATCCTGTAAACTGCTCATTGAAGGGGTCTATAGAAACTCATTCCATGGGGTTTTCCAAAGCTGAATGGAGTCTGCTCATTTTGGACGGCCGAAGCAAATATCTTCCCTGTTTCCCCGGTAGATGAATGTCACACGTGCATCCCTCAGATAGATATCTGTCCTATTTCCTGGGGACTTCCAAGGACACAGAGAAGCTGGCAGCCACCCCAAGGTCACACTTCGTGAGAACACAGGGCAACGATTAGAAGATGGGACAGGTTCACGGGACAAAAAAAGCAATCAAGAACCTGTGTCTGTCCATAAAAGAGAATCCACAGGGTAACTGAGGGTCAAAATAACACTGGCTATAGCCATCAGCCAGGTCAACTGGCAGAGAGGTCCGGAACGGGGTGAACTATGGTCCCTGCCATCCTCAGCCTCCTCGAGAAACTGGCAACACAATATTACTCTTAGAAAAGTCTTTCGCCAAAAGATGGTGGAGAGAGATTACCCAGAGTCTGGATTCAACAGGCGGGCTAAAATATTTTGAAATAAGAACCGAGAGTCTAGGGGCGCCTGGGTGGCTCAGTGGGTTAAAGCCTCTGCCTTCGGCTCAGGTCATGATCTCAGGGTCCTGGGATCGAGCCCCGCATCGGGCTCTCTGCTCAGCAGGGAGTCTGCTTCCTCCTCTCTCTCTGTCTGCCTCTCTGCCTACTTGTGATCTCTGTCTGTCGAATAAATAAATAAAATCTTAAGAAAAAAAAAGAATCTAGAGTCTAGATTCTATTGAATCACAGGATCTCTTTGAGTCTGCGTTCTCAAATGACAATTGGCCAGGAGAGGGTCTTAATCCTCTCTCCCATTTGATGGGGCTGCTTCGGACTTGATAGCCTAATCACCAATCCATTCCCTGGCTTAGAGGATGGGTCTAGAATCCCCGGCACTTGAGTCTGAGAAGTGCCAAAGAGAAAGCGGATGCATGAAATGTCCTGTTACTGATGTTTGGTCCTTCAGACTGGAGGAGCTCCTGTCACTCAAAGCCCGTGTTTTTTTGTTTTTGTTTGTTTTTTTGTTTTTTGTTTTTTGTTTTCTTTTTTTCCAGACCCAGAACGTGGCAAAGGGCGGAGGGTGGGGGACTTCAGGTGAAGAGATGGCTTCTCTGGGAGGTGACGGTCATGGCTGCCTTCCATGGGCTTCTTGTTGACTATCAGAACGATGCTTTTTGGGGGGACACCTCTAGAATTTTATCATGTTTCTTAATAATCATCTCCCTTCTGCTCCCTGAGTGAACCTAATACAATTTCCCAACACACCCGTCAGGTTAATCCATTTACTGTCAACTTGTATTGGGAGTCAAAACAAATACGTACACTAAATCTCTAAGTTATAGCATGAATTTCTTTAAATCATGGGGGACTAAGAGACAGGCTTTATTTTTATCCCGAGATGCCTTCTGTGAGTACCACTTAATATCACATTTGCTCAGTGGGTTGAATAAATCTCGCTGCCCTGGTTTGCTGTTTGGGTTATTAAATAAACCCAGTCTTTTAATCCTGCTAGTGCTTCCCCAACTTTCGCTGGAAAAAAAATTCTCCACTGTCAAAAAGAAATACATAGGTCACTTCCTAAAGTCCTCTTGGCCAAGGAAAAAATTAATTACAGAATTTTCTTTTATGCTATTAAGCGATTATGTACCTTTTTCTACTTAAGAGTTCTGCCCCACAATTGCATAAAGGCTGGAGAACAGGAATTATAATTATTGCTATTAAAGCTGTAGGTATCACATCATGAGACATGTCCTCCCCCAGATGTGAGCCACTTCAGGAGTAAGTGGCTTTTTTAAAATAAAGAATTGAGTCCAAAGTGCAGAGGGGTCTGGGATCTGTGAATTTCCCGCGGTCGGGGAGGCTGCTTCGAAGCAGGTCCCTATTATCACCTAGGAGAATGGCCGCGCCCTCCTGAAGAACCCAGAGGTCACCCTGGGGGTGCAGTGGGACTCTATGGTCTCCTGAAGGTATTTTGTTGGCAGAGACATAGCAGTGACTATGAGACCTAGGTACAGACAGCTGCGTGTCTACCCCCCCAGTCTCTGGGACGTGGATCAGAGCCCATTAGCTGGTGCATGCAGTATCCAATGCTTCCCCTTTCTGAGAAAGTGTACAACAGTGTATGCTGCATTGCTTGGTCTGTTCCCATGAGGGGCAATTTCTGATCTGATGGCACATCAAACAGCACGGAATCCTTTCTTTTAGTATTACTCGTCTGACAATGGGTGAGGACATCTGCCACACACAGTGGTAGTTCGGTCCCCGGGAGGAGACTCAGCCTTCTCCTCCGACTCTCGCTGGTGTGTGGGCTCCGCTCGGCCACACAGGAGAATATTTGGTCCCTCCTTTTGGTTGGGAAACAAGAGGGGTCTGGGCGTCTCCCCAGCTCCCCTGCTTGGGGCCCACATGTGGCCATGAGCACTGCTCAGCAATGCCACAGGGGAACTCCACGTGGGACTGGCAAACGGATGTGCTGGTTCGCTCTCTGTTAGGTAGAGACAAATTATTAGGGCAATTCGTTGCCCAAGCACCGTCAACCGAGGACACGTCCTCTCCTTGCTTGTTGTGTCCTAGGCTTTCTCTGACCTATCCCCAAGCACAGGACATCTTTATCCAGGAGGACAGGAGAAGCTCATTGTGACCATCACATTTTCATCTCTGCCTGTCATTTAGAGCAAAACCCAAAATCTTGAATTGGAGAGAGCAAGATTCTTAGAAAGCCAGCCTGTCCTTCTCTCCCATCCTCTGGAAACTTTTGGCTTCTATCTCGATCTTGAAATCTCTATTACGCATCTCCAAATCTGCCCGCAGAATTGCTTGATTTTTCTTTACCTTTCTTCTGTGAGTGGTGTCATTCGGGCAGGAAGCCAGAAACACCCTTGGCTTCCTTCGTGAAGGACAGGGAAGGTGGGAAGATGCCTACCCTGTTTGATACCTCCTATCCCCCGACACAGTAGCTGTGTCCTACGGGAGGCTCGCACACGTCAGGAAGGCTCCCAGCTCCAACCACAATGGCTCCTATCCCCTGATGAAAGCTCCGGTCTCTGTAGGGTTGGGCTGATTTATTGATTCTTCCCCAGGGCAGGAGATATCGTGCTTGCTGGGAGAATCAGCCTGTGTGGGGAAAACCAGGAGCGTTCCCGGAGAGGCGACAGACAAAATTAAACATGCCTCTTCCTTCCCTGGTGTGCGTCGCATTCATTTAAATATTTACTTAGAGCAAATACATTTTAATGAATTTTCTGTTAAAGTTGAATCAACTCATTAAGCCACGTTTAAGAGATCAGACATGTACCATCAACGCTAGGAGCGACTTGCTCCTCTGAGTTTGACTGACTTGAACCCCGGGGGGAAAGGGCACGGGGGAGCCTGGCGTTCTCTTCTTCAGGACCCGTAGCCCTTGACAGTGTCCACAACCTCTTCACATCTGTAAATGAGTGGTGAGCAAAGCTGGGGTAAGTGTCCCCATGATTTAGGCAGGGCCGGGGGGGCCGGGGTGGCAAGAAGCTAAAATCGTGGGCTTTCCCTCCCCCACTTGCTTCCCGTAAAGAGTGGGGTCTATTTTCTGGCCCTTCTGTTTGTGGACCTTGACCTTCTAGCTTCCAGCTGGATTTGCTGATGGGAAGTACTACCCTGACCCTGGAGAGCAGGAGGAGAGAAAATTGGGATGTTTCTTTCCTGCCCCGTCTCTGAGTGGGTACCAGGACTCTGGCAATAGTTAACACCTCTCTGGGATCCCAGTTTCTAGAAAACTAGTTGCCCCTCCTGCAGAGTCCCAGCCCTGAGCTCTGGCGACATTGGCCCCTTCCCCCCCACCCTTTGAAAAATAAATGAAACCTGTTGTATGACAGATGCTAATGATAAAATTGATTATAATAAGAAGCTAAAGAAGTTTAAAAAATAACAATGCAGCCTGTGTTCCATGCAACCTAAGAGTATTTATCTAACTGTGATGAGGAAAACAGTATCACCGCCTATACACGGAATTTCAAAGACACGCCCTATGTGTAAGGATAAAAATTATGTATCTTGATTTGCCTGCTCTGAGCCCAGCAAGACATAATTCTGCCTCAAAGAAGGAGACCTTGCGGGAACCGGATTGACAAAGTGCCTCGAACTTATTTTAAGAGCTGTAACATAGACTAGGATGTAACTCCCCCCCCCATTAGTGCTACTGTTATAATAATAATTATTATTATTGGCATGGGTATAATTTTTTAGCCAGATCCTAAGGAACAAAGACACATGGGAGTCCAAGTGCCACCCCCCCATTGCTGTCCCCACCCACGAAAGCCGCACACTATGGAGCCCCCCACGAGAGTGATGAAGATGCAGCAGCACGTGTCCCAGTTTCTGCCCAGCGATGCCCTCTAGGGACGCCATGCACAGGCTTCATTATTTAAGTCTCCTCTGCCTGCCAGGGACTCAAATTCCCAACAGCCCTAAGGAAAGTCAGTGTTCAGCAGAAACCATGTCGTCTGCACAGATAACGTGGGCACAGCGAGCCCCTCTCTAGAAATACTGACACTGAAAGCCACACACACCAGTCCCGGGCCAACCAGCAGGCAGCTGTCCCATCCCCAGGATGCGGCTCTCAGACCCGCTCTGTGGATTTCCCTCCACACCCCATGGACCAAGAGCCCACGGTGCATGAGCATCTGAGGCATGTCATTACCTTGAATCCATGAACACCTGTAGAACAGGAAGTTTTACTCATAGGGGACCCAAGGCCCATGGGAGTAGAGCACCGTAACCAAAATCACACAATGGTAAGAGGCAGGGGTGGGACTGAGACAGAGGGGGCTTCACTCCCAGAATCTGTTTGTGCCCCACCGGAGAGCCCAGTGTAAGAGGCAGGTTCCAGGCTCCCCTTGCTTCTTAGCTGGCTCTCATGGCCAACCCCTCGTCATTACCTTTGACTTCTCCCACAATGGAGATGCAAGGTTTCCTTCCAGCTGCATGACCACAGACCAGCTCCTTGGCCCCCAAGGCTCACCTCCGCTGGGGGTGGGGCGTCACATGGAGCCGACCGATGTTGGGCTCCCCGATTTGATGGTGGTCTTCTGAGTACCCAACACCGTATGCCATAAGGGTGTTCTCTTCACGTCTCAGCAGCAGTGGAGTGGAAGGTGGGCACACGGGTGGGAGGTGGGAGCTTTCCTCTGCATGCAGGGGTGAAACCCAGTTCCCTCGGAGCACTTGTAACTGAGGACTTAGCACCCAAGCCTCCTCCCCTCTGAGGCCGACTTCCCGGGCAACCACGTTTAATCCCACCCAGATCCGCACAACCTTGCTTAACGGTCTTGCTCACCTGCTTTGGTTTTTAATCATAAACGTTCCAATGTTTTTCTCTTACACCATTAATGTTTATTGCACATGTTACAGTGTGTGCTCGATATGCTGATTTTCCTTCGTGAGCGTAAAAAAAGGCAGAAATCAGGCCATTCCCATTTTTTGTGTTTTATTGTTCTCACTCTTCGCTGAAGAACCGAAACTGCGCTGACATTTTGCGTGCAGAACAGGAATAGAGGAGCCGCTGTAGATAAAATTTAGGTTATAGCGGGTGTTTGTGGCCCAGAAGAAGTGCAAGCCAGGTAGAAAGCCTCTCCAGGTAATTATAAGGGTGTGAGGCTAATACAACCTGAGGCATTTGAGATTGAGTCCACAGTAATCACCTTAAAGCGGTTGTAAATACATTAATTTATGGCTAAGTACACACAGTCCCCTGTGTTGCTTCCAGCGGACGGAGCCAAATCCAATTCCAGAAATCCTTCGGAGAAGAAAAGCATTATTGGAGAAGTGAGGAGTTGGGGAATCGGTGCATGTAAAAATACACACGCTGCGATCATTTAAGTCAAAATGGGTTACGGGGAGAGGTGGTGGTGGGGAGCCCCTTCCAACTCGGTAATCCGGAGACGAAAGGCTCGTCCAGGCAAGCTTACACGGCACCTGCTGACGGTGAGCCCCTCCTTCCCCGTGTGCTGGAGCACAGTTTGGTCCAAGTCTTTGGGCAAAACTAGGAAAAAGATCCTTGAATAATATTTTTAGGTACTAAAATGTATAAGGCACGTCTTCCCAAATGGATACACGTTTTATATTCCAGTGCGCCTGGCAGAAAAACAGCCATGACGCCTAGGTATCAATATCACATTCATTTGCTCGGTTCTGATGCCTCCCCGTGATTCATCACCGGGACCGTCAACTCTTTTTCCTACCCGACAACAAAATAAACAAAGGGGCTTGCTGTCTTTTACCCAAGCTGGAAATAACAAGGCAAAACTTACGGCATTTTCCAAGACTAACATTAGGAACGATGCGTGGGTCACCAGGGATCGGCAGAGATGGAGGAGGAGGAAGAGGGGGAGACGGGGGTAGGGAGGGAGGTGCGTGGCCTTCTTTGGAATACAAAAAAAAATCGTCCTTTGGCTTATCTCCACGCATCCTTCGAATCAGAAGCTCTCTTTCAGGACAAGTCGGAATGGACAACTCATTCAATTTTGGGGTTGCTTGTTACGCAGGTCGGGGCTACACGGGGGGCGAAAGTCATCAGTTCAGTGGAAACACAGTTCATTCATTCTGTCCGTGCTGCTTCTAGTTTTCGGAAGGCCGCTGTGGACACGGGCCTGGACGCCGGGTGAGAGGTGAGGTAGCCAAGCTTCCTCACGCCGTTCACGCCGGTGGTCTTGCTGGCTCCCACGCTATCCCTCACTGCATTTATGCCTTGTCCAATGACCGTGACTTCCACGGGGGTGGGGAGGGCAAGTTTCCGCGGCATGCATGGACGCTCCCGCGAGTCAGAGGTCAAGAACCCGCTTTATTCATGGGCACGGTGATACCCACGCTCCTCTCCGCATAGAACATTTTCGGGGCTGGTGCTAAGTCTCAATGGCTAAAGACAGTTGCTTGTATCTGGTGGCCATGTGCTTGGGCCACGGACAGATGGGCAGGCAAGCTCTTTCTCGAACCTTCCCCCGTCTGCATGAACAGGGAGCCCCGGCCAGCCCCAGGCCCAGGGCCAGACACACGCATGATAACCACAGCTTCGCATGAAACACGGCAGATCCCTGCAGGGCTCCTGTGAGAAGTCAGGATGACGCCAGGCCTGCCGACCTCGTCTGCCCGGTACATGACACCTGGGAAAGATGTGGGTACTGTGTTTCATGCCTTTTCTCTTGAGAAAGTACCGGGCATTCTCTGGGCTTTTTTGCTGGTGGGAGAGAATCTCCAGAGAATGTCAAGGACAGGGAATTCAAAGATGGAAGGCAAGAAGGGAGCCACAGTTCTGGGGTGGGTACGGTTCCTAGCAGGTTCTGACTTTGCAAACCTTGTCCCAGCACCAGGGCCGGCCAGAAGCCATGTAGGGGAGGACTCTTTGGAAAAAATGAAACATGTCACCAAGAGAGAGTACGGATCCCCATTGTTGAAGAACTGTCATTTCTGAATTTATAACTGTTTTAAGGGCGCCTGGCTGACTCAGTCAGGAGGGCATGTGACTCTCGATCTCAGGGTTGGGGGTCCAAGCCCTGCGTTGGGGGGTAGAGATGATTAAAAATAAAATCTTTAAAAATCAGTAGATGGGGTACCTTTGTGGCTCTGTGGGTTGAGTGTCCGACTCTTGGTTTTGGCTCAGGGTGTGATCTTGGGGTCCTGAGATCGAGCCCGAGCCCCACCTTGGGCTCCTTGCTCAACAGGGAATCCGCCTGAGGATTCTCTCTTTCCCCCTCCCTCTCTGCTCCTCTCCCTTCCCACTCTCTCTCAGATAAATAAATAGATCTTGAAAATAAATAAATAAATAAAATTGTTGTTTCCAATAAAGGAGAAAATATGAATACCCATAGCCCCACCTCCCACAGATAAGCGGTGCTAACTTCCAGTATTATTTCTGTATGCATATTTATGAGGAGACCATAATCATAACTTGTATTTTTTTTCCCCGCTTAGTAGAGCACCATAAACATTTGTGTGACCATTAAAATGTCTTTGAAGACAGGATTTTTGTTTCCCAAGTTTTTTTTCTACAAGCAGGATGTAATCACTGTACAAGAAAAATCCGTAAACTATAGGTAAGCAACCGGGACAGGTCTCCTTTCCTCTCCCACAGGAAGCTCATTTACCCCCACAGTCTTCCCGTGAACACATCTGGGAAAGAGGTGGGTGATATTTTTGCAACAGAAACTCAAGCGTCAGAAGCCAGGAGAGATGCTGCATGACCCAGCAAGGTCCAGTTGGAGAATCACTGTGCAAAGACACCGTCCCACGCAGCCCAGGAGCAGAGACGAGCCCGTGGGCCATGCGCACGGACGCAGGGAACCAGCGGCCCCAACACCTGGGGCCCCCACCTGCCTAAACCCCAGACACCTGAAAAATTCTCCAGATGATGGGATAGAGCCTTCTGCTCTCAAAATCAAAAAAGGTATTTTTTTTTCCTGGAGGAATTTCAATAGCAAAAATGATTTTATTTTATAGATTTTATATATTATTTGGCAGAGAGAGAGAGACAGCAAGAGAGGGAACACAAGCAAGGGAAGAAGGAGAGGGAGAAGCAGGCTTCCCTCGGAGCAGGGAGCCCAATGCGGGGCTCCATCCCAGGACCCTGGGATCATGACCTGAGCCGAAGGCAGACACTTAACCAACTGAGCCACCCAGGCGCCCCAGCAAAAATGATTTTAATATGTGTAAACCCTTACTATTTTTGGCTGAAATTAATATTTGATCCCAATTTGGTGAAAGGTATTTTGCAGTAAGAATTAACTTATTTCTTGCCATCCGAGCCCCGATGGAATAATTTTATGAATGTCCACTTATCTAGCCCCCATGATAACAGAGTGTTGTCACTGATCCAAGTGGGCCGTTGAGACAACAGAGGCACAGAGGGGTTAAGTAATCTGTCCAAGTTCACATCGCCTGAGTGCAGAAAGTCTGAACTCAAGCCCAGGGACACCATGGTGCAGGATGCCGGCTGAGGTTTGGTTCCCATTGGCTGGATTTTTCCCAGAGAGGGCGAGTTGCCATTCTGGGCAGTAGCAGAAATGGGGAGAGGGTGGATATAGGCAGCGGTCCCCTTGTAGGGGATGGATCTCGGAGCTTTCCCCATGCACACCTGGCATGCTGGGATGGTAGAACATCCAATGGGGTAAGCTCCCAACCTTCCCAGGAGACCGAGCATTGGGACCCTCTGCAGACTCTCTGGCCCTTGTGTGGACAGAACGGCAGGAGCTGGCCATCTTCAAGGGGACCCCGTGGACCTTGGGACCCCCAGGGTAGAAGCCAGGAGGAACTGGGGACCAGAGGCTTCCTTGATTCTTCAAGATTGTGCAAATCTCTGTGTTGCTGAGAATCACAGACAGTGAGGGAAATTTTCCAGCATAATTATGGGGCTGCCTTTCCAGCCACTGCTAATGGTGGATGCTTAATCAGGCTGATTCTCACGTAGAACATGAGAGATGGGCTTTGTTTGACCTCCAGAGCTTCGAGCACTCCAGATTTTAATGTGTGCCTCCATGGATTTGCGTAGATGGGAGTTACAGAGCCCTACCACTAGTTACAGATAAGGGGAAGGACAGGAGAGGGACAAGCCATCCCCCAAGAGTGTCTGGTTAACAAGGATGCATTCTTTCTCACGATGTTTAAACACAGAGACCAGAGGGTGGCCTGACTTCTGAGAGCTTTCAAAATGGCGGATGGGTGCTGAGCAACACATCGGGAAGGTCACATCCGTCATCGGCATCTTTCATTCTGTGTTGAGATTTTTGAAGGAGACTGGAGCAGAAATCTATGAACTTGGGTCAAAAGTCGTGAAATCAGGGGAAGGAAAATACATATTTCATAGGCTTTGTCTGGGTTTGGTTAAAATTTGGTAAAACCCAGAGGTGTTCTCATGGGGCTCAACCATCTCCGGGAGGTATTTCTTAGAAAAAGCAATTTCATTTTTAGTTTTTACATTATGAGTTAAAAAAAGAATCAATCTACATATTTAAATAACATGGCAATAACATTCCTAAATGATTTACTGAAAATTAGATGGAAATATTGAAAATCATTATTTTTCAATAGTAATCGGAATCTGAGTTCTTTTCTATCTATATGCAAATGTTGGATTCCTGAGTTTCCTTTTTTTTTCCTTTTACAATATTGTAATACCACCTATTTCATAAAGTTAAAATTAATGGAGTTCTGTTGTGATAGGGAGGTTTTTTGATGGCGGGGTTGGAAGCTTCATACCTGAATGTGAATGTCACTATCTTCCCATTCTGTTTGGAGGCTATGTTTTACATTCTGATATTTGAGTATAATGAATTATTTTAAGATGTTCCCATCAAAATCATGATTTATGGATTCTGTACAAAAATCGGGCTTACATTGTAGAATAAACGTCGGCTTCTTAGAAATAAAGCCAAGCAGCAGAACGTCCAACTTGGTCACTCTCCAGAAACTGCTCTCTGCCCACGACCTTTTAGCTCTATTTTCTCTTTGCTCTTGGCTATTTCCCTGTTTTTACTGTACGTTAAGTCTTTGTTGGGAGAGCAGCTTATCATTAAAATTGGTCTTTATCGTGTGTCTTTATTATTTCCCTGCTGTTGAATGAAAATTAGAAGACGATTTGGTACATGTTGGGAGAGACGAGACCAGAGAGCAGTTGCAGAGGAGGTGAGCTCTCTGTGTTCAACCCCAGTGACGCAGAGCAAAGCCCGAGTCAGGACAGCCCGCCTGCAGGGCTCAGGGAGATGGAAGGGGGCGGGAGGACTTGGGGCCGTTGGCTTTTGCCCAGGCCGCTCACTGACATTCAGATTCAGAAAAAGGAGAGCCCATTGGAGACTCTGTGGGACCCCAGGCAGCCACGACACTTCAGGATTCTACTGACCCTCCACCTGGGACACCCGGGGGCATTTAGGATCATTCCATACACTCTGCCTTTATTTCTTGTTTATGCCGCTTAATTTCCCCCTCCTAGGTCCCATCCTTCATTAACCTGGGTCCTTCCTACACAATGATCAATGAGAGGTGAATCCTATCAGCATGAACACTATCAAGGCTTTGCGTGTTTAATGACTTGCTTGAAAACTCCTTGCTTGTATCAGCAATGCATTTGTTATAGTCCTCATTTGAATTTAGTCTAATCAACACAAGACAATTACCTTGTTGCAAAAATAAATAAAGAAGCCAATACATAAATGAGAGAGAGAGAAAGAGGTAGTAGGTGAGAGATACATTGTGTCTGTGGTCCTCAAAGTCCAAGAGTCCCCAGTCCCCTCGGGTATAGTTTGTAGCAACTTTTGTAAAGAAATCACAAGGCAGACTTGCATTCTGTTACACTGTCTTCCAATGTCATTAATTTTAACTCTTTAATACCGTAGCTGTCTGTATCATGACAGAAATTTTGAGTGGATCCCTCTGGCCAAAATGTGAATTTTCCTCCATGGTTACATCCACCACCATAATTTTTAGGGATTCTCTAGGGCCCAAACCTGTATACATGGTTCAGGGTTTTAGCTGTGGTGAAGCAAGGAAGGTGGTAAGCCTTGGCTGAATGTTTTTGTATTAGTTACTCAAAGAATGTATGACAGCAAACAGAGATGAGAACAGGACACTACAAACCATAGAGGGAAGTATCAGAGTGTGGGCAGAACAGCTCAACCTATAACATGGCTGAAATTATTATTGCGTGGCTGAAAGTGACATAAATAGGGTTCTGTGCTCCATAGGACCACGTCCTGCAAATCTCACTTGGTATCATTGTGAGCACACATCAGGGAGAAAATCTTCTCTCTTGGCAGGGACACCTGTCCCCAAGAGGTTCTGTGGTCAAGGCGATGCAGGGACAAGGCCACTTTGTTGTGGATGTTAGGTCCTAACTTTTGATTACCTGTCCAGTTTTTGGAGTCAACTGACCTCTGAATTCTGACCCCTGGTTTTTGTGACCACGTCAACTTGAGCATGGTCCTTATATTTTTTAAGTTTGGGTTTTTGGCTTGTTTTCTGTATAGGTAGCAATAGACTCTTCATAGTAGGTGGGAGTATCATGATAACTCAATGAACCACGGTATCTAGGGTACGGGGAGTAATATAAGCATGTTAATTACCTCCACCATCATTAGCATAAAAAATACTACAAAAATATTTGTGCATATATGTATAATCTTGATAAAGAAAGCTTTTTAAATTGTAATTAAGATCAAAAAGTATTTTTAATAGTGATAATTTCTCTATTCTAAGTAGAAATTAGTCTTTGGGGAAGGCTTTTTTTTTTTTTTTTTTTGGTCCAAGAAATCAAATTTCTCCAATTAAAAAAAAGAGCATTAAGCCAATAATCACACTACGTGTTATATGAACAAAGGAGCAGGGTTTGCTAAAAAGAATGAGGCTCCACGAGGAGGAGAAATATGGAATAGAATGTAAGCTGTGTAACACCGTTATCTAGAGATGAAATGAAGAAGAGAAAGAGAATCTGGGCTACACCAAGAAATTCTAACGTTGCATTGCTGAGTACAGAAGCCCAGAGTCTGCGGCGGAGACCTGCATATCATCAGCCAAAAGGAGGTGGGAAAATCAGAACAGTAGGGAGCCCACAAAGTAGGTGGAGTGGAGTGTTCCCCGAAGGAGCAGGGAGGTTGGAACCCATGCTTTGGAAATGCACCTCTCTGATCGAGGAAGAGAGCGGGCATGAAGGACGGGGAAGAGATGCCGGCATGGGTGGCGAAGGAAGGGCCGGATCAGATTTGCCAAGTCAGGCGGTGTAGACAGGTGGCTTCAGTAATCATCTGGAGCAGCCTTGCTTTGAAGGGGAAGGGAGATGAAGGGGTAGACAGAAGGGCAATAGGCGTTGAGAAAACCTTGTTTTGCCTGTTGGTTTGTTTGAGGAGAGAGACCCACGTGCCTTCAGATGGAAGAACACGGTGGAGAGGCGGTGATGAGGAGGGCAAGAGACGGACCCCAGCTTAAGGCTGCGGAGATGCTGTGTGGGATGGGGGCCAGTCCGGAGGCAAAGGGATCGACTTTCGGAAGAAGGACGGTCCCTTTGTCTTAACAGGAAGGATGGAAGTTGGGGACATTTATAAGGAGAACTCTGCGTTCCGTAAAAGGAAACTGGAGGACATGTTCACAGGATTTAATTAGTTATGTGAAATAAAAGACACATTCCCCTGCTGAGAACAAGATGGTTGGTGAGGACAGAAGACAACGGAGTGGGCTTTGACAAAGTGTTTCCAGCCAGCAAGCGAGCGAGAGCAAGCAGGAAGTGCAACAGGCTTTCTACGCCTTGCAGAGGACTCGTTAACTCAGTACGACACCATTCTAGATGCACATTTGCAAGGCACAGGCTTAATGGTGTTTAGGGAAGAATCGCTTAGCCATCCCTCTTGGTTATTAATGTAGGGGTCTATTCTTAAAACACACTTATGGGGCGCCTGGGTGGCTCAGTGGGTTAAGCCGCTGCCTTCGGCTCAGGTCATGATCTCAGGGTCCTGGGACCGAGCCCCGCATCGGGCTCTCTGCTCAGCGGGGAGCCTGCTTTCCTTCCTCTCTCTCTGCCTGCCTTTCTGCCTACTTGTGATCTCTCTCTGTCAAATAAATAAAATAAAAATCCTTAAAAAAACCCCACACTTACACCAAAGCCAAAGGTCTGGCTTCTCTCCTCCATTTATTTCTTCAAAAGATCGGGCTTCTGCTGTAGTCAGCCAAGGGGCTATGGAAGTTTGTACCCACCAGGGGCTTAGCCAACGCTGTCAGCTTCTTGGTACACATGATTAATTCTGGAAAGTACCAGGGCTCAAGGGTCCTACAGAATGCAGGACTTATTGATGGGGGTAGGGGTCGATACCTCAATTCCTGGATCCTGAGGGACATCTACCCAGAATAAAATCACCTCTTTTGGAAAGAGCCCATCGAGTCTAGCCACCTGGCTCAGCCAAAGGTCAGGACAAGCCGAGAGGGCTGACTTCCAAACAACATATGGTTGATTCCGGGAGTATTCGTCGAAGTGAGGTAGAGATCTGCAGGAAATGGCTCAAAGTGTCCATGAACTACAAAGAACAGACACTCCGCACCCAATTCCATCCAAACAGATGTGGTCAAGTTTGGGTTGCTGATCTGCACGGAACTGCTCCTCAACACTGACACCGTGTGGCCCGGACGGGCAATGACAACGGGTCCTTTCCTCCTCAATGCAGAGAGGACGGCCGATGGCTCTTGAACCGTAGGTGAATTGAACACCTGGGCTCCTGAAGGTTTTACTATGCAGGAGCGGTCCTACTAATTTCCAATTTCATTCAGAAACCAGTGGGACAGCCATTTGCCCCCGGGAGTAGATCTCTACGAAGCCACATAAGTGAATTGTCCCTGCTCGACCACCGTGGAAACTCCGTCCCAGGTACCTGTGCTTTGGTCTTGCAATGAATATATTCGCAATTTGCTGAGGCTGCTTGCAAAGATCTCTGGGAAAGAGAGCACGCTGAGGAAAAGGTCCTGCGTGTACTTGCCCTGCCTCGTCCTGCTTCAGAGTTCTCACACAAGGACGTGATGAGTGCCGGCTTTGTCATCTTCGGAGGAAATATTCCCAAAGTTGCCGCTTTGTTCTTACCGCAAGAAAGCATTCTAGCAAAAGAGAAAATGAAAAAAAGTGCACACTAGAAACAAAACAGGTTCCCCTGCTACAGGTTTGGGGGGCGTCATGAGCTTCTGCTCACTGAGTCTCACCTCAGATGGAATTAGATGGTTCGTTATGAAACATGTTGTTTAATATTTGCCTCTTGACTGGATAGCAAATCCCACGAGGGGCCGGGACCCAGTCTCTTGCACATCCCCAAACACACAATAGAGGGTCTCACGTGAGAGTGGATTTTCCAAACTACTGGTCAGGTAAAAATCTGGGTGGCTCAAGAAATAGTATTTCACACTCTCGGGAAACACTGGACCCCGTTACCAAATTCCAGCGCCGGCCCCATTTCAACTCAAGGGCACCTTCCGAGTGCACAGGCTGGGGAGGCTACTTCTTAGAGTTGAAATGATTCCTCCAAACTTCTGATGTATGAGAAACAAATACCCAATCCCGGCTCTAAGCAATCGCTCACACTTGATTGATTGTGTGTCTTCCGAGGTAAGAGGTTCAAATGGGCTCGAAAAGAAAAAGTCACCAAGGAGCAATTGATTTGCTGTGAGTGTCCCGGGGGCAGGGCGGGCTCGCGAGGTGGGCGACACAGGGCCGCTTACCATCTCTTCCAGAGGCAGAAAGCCAGAGTCATAAATTCCAGGGCTAGTATTTTTGACTGAGATTCTGTGACTATTTTGTACTGACATGGATAGCATTTTTCCAATCGTGGATGGCGTATCCTGAACCACGTTGGATCCCGCCACGTATGGCATGTGTCCAAAGACCGTTTGTCAGGGATGAGCAGATCTGGACATGCTGAGACCCTCAGGGTGGGGTGTCCTCAGAGACAGGGGTTGGTTTCACTACATTCCCTAAAAGCAAGCCCTCCTCAGAGCTCCTAGGACCTCTTTGGGGAAGGGGAAGGAAAAGAGTGTGTTTTTAGCATTGCATGGGTTACGAACTTACCTATTTATACTAATCTTCAGAGACACATTTTATTTTCCCTGTTTTCTAAACGACAAAAGAAAGACATTCACCTGGATGGTAAGGGACAGGTGTTTGACCTTAGGACTGCTGGACTGCCAGGTCCAAACCCTTTTCATGAGGAAAGATGACACCTTAGTGCATTTATCAAATCCAGAAGAACGGTCTCACTGCCCAGAGCTGTGCTGATGGTTTTCTGAAGGTGCAGCTAGGCAGAGAAGGGAAGATTCCAGATTGTCCGATAGAGTCCTCTGCGGAGGAGGAGGATGGGGTGACTGTGGCGTATTGGCTATTCCCGTCCTAAGCCATAATTAATTTCCAAGTGAGCCAACGCCACTCATGTTTGTTCCATTATTCTAGATTTAAGCTTTAAATGAAATTTTTTTTTTTGCCCATTTACCAGTTTTAGGAGAATCATTTTAATCAATCAGTGACCCAACAAATAAATAAATAAATAAAGTGATTATATTACAGGAAACACCCTCATTCTTTCCTGGAAGGGAAAGCAGACCTCACCTTAGGGCATCTGGTTCCCGTTGCCCTGGACCTTGAGGGAGGGGGGCTGATCCGGCAGGAGGAAGCAACGTCCCTTTTGTGCTATTGTTGGAAAGGAAAACCGTTTTAAGAGGGTTTGGACCGAGACAATGTAGCACTCTCGGGGTGAATCTTGAGCCCTGTGAAGCCTGACAAGGGTGTCCGTGAGGAGAAGAGAAGCGCCAGGAGGTGGTGAGCGTGTCCTGGGACCACAGATCCCAGCCCCAGCCCCGCCTGCGCACAATCCTGCCAGACGGTCACACCCACAAGCTCCCGCTTGCACCTACATTCACTATGTTGACTTAGACTTTCTGTGTCACTCCAATGACCACCCTGAAGAACTTGCAGCCACGGAGGGACTCTCATTGTAATCAGGATGCGGACCCCTTTGATCTTGTTTTCTAAGGTTGAATAAGTGTACATTTAAGCCATTTCACTCCTTTGCTCATTGATTCCCCAAACATTTACCAAGTGTACGTCTGGTGGTTTGTCGTTCTCAAGTCAGACTTATGCTGGCTGACTCCATCTTCCTCTGACCCCCTTCCCTGAACAGGGGCACCTCCTGGCATTTTCAGTGTCCGGTCAATAAAAATGCCATGCACAGGTGTGAAATTGAGCCTGTCAAATGATCCCCTCCTCGGGGACACGTGATGGGAGCTTTGACGCTCACTGCTGTGTCTGTTTGGGATATTCCTTTCCACAACCCTAAGGGACCCTGGCACCCCACTAGCTGCCTTCAGCTTGCAGATAACCCTGGGTCTGTCTCACGGACACTGTATGTCTTCTTGGACATCTGCTCACAGTAACCCTTCCCCATGAACCCTCCTGGTGTGCAGCTCAGGCACTCCTCATTTATTATCAGCCTAAATGAGACACAGGGCTTTACTGATGCACGCAAGCTCTGTGATGTTCAGTCCCCAGTCATGTGCTTTCCTCCTGGATGCCCCCATCGGGGACCTGAACGACATGCTGCAGCCCAGCCCACGTTCTTCAACAGCTTCGATCTGAAGCCTGGCTGCGTGCCCCGAACTGATGAAGGTGCTAATCATTCCACCACAGACTTTCCCAAGAGTCAATGGACCATGCCACATGGGCCCTGCTTATTTCTTGTTCTTCTGACTACGAAATTAAGTGGCTTATTTTGGAAGTTTCACCATATCCATTGAGGTCGCTTCAACATAGAAGGAGCTATGAGGCGAATGATCTGAATGGAGCACATCTATTTCCCCATCTGAATGGTTTGGAATTTATTTTGTTTTATTGCTTTTATCCACCTGGTGCTGAGCCACTCAATCAAATCTTTTTCCTTGTAGCGGATTGGTGGGGTCAACCAACGTCCTGATAGAACAGGTATGCTTAAGGGCACCTGGGGCTCTCAGCCATTCCCGAGCCTGTCCTCCTCCACCCAAGTGTGTGTGCTCCTCCGACATGTTCCCTCACCCCGTGCAGCACCCGCAACACGCTGTTCCGCCATTACTGAGCCTGGACAGCGACACTTCTTCCAGCTCCGCCCCTCCCCCACTGCCATCAGGCTCCATCTTTCCATTGACCTTGAGGACACACTTTGGTGCAGTGAAAACACCTGTGCCTTCCTGTCCCGTGAGCTCACATTCAATATCAACCCCATCACCTTCCAGCTAGGGGATCTTGGAAAGCATGTATCATTTATTCAACCCCCTCAGCTTCATGCAGTGGTAGAGAATGCAGTCAGCAGAGCCAGGTTGCCCCGGGTTCAAGCTCAGCCCTGCCACTCACCAGCAAGGTGACCTTGAGCGGCTTACTTCATTCAACATTCCACAAATATAATGTCTTTCTTTGGACTTTCCACTGTATTATGAGCACTTTCCTGGGTGCTGAAGATACACCAGGGGACAGAGATAGAGGAAAAACTGCCACCCTCAGAGAGCTTACATTTAATAAAGCAAAAAGAACAAAAATTAAGCTTTATCAGCAAACAAGTTGTATTAAATACTGAAAGGTCCCAGGCACAAGGGGGGATAAGGTGAGCAGACAAAGGAGATCAGGACTCCCCGTGGTGGGGGCAGGTGTCAATTCCGAAGTCAGTTGAGATGACTTTGCCTTAAAGTCAAGGTCACTTGGCTTTTTGCATATTGAGTGACAGAGCTCAGAAGGAGGCTACAAGAAGTCACGGCAAGTCATCGCAATTCCCTTCTTCTTATAGAACATGTTCTCTCTTTGTTATTTTTAAAAAATTACTTTATTTTAAACAAGCTCTAGGCCCAATGTGGGGCTTGAACTCATGGCCCTGAGATCAAGAGTCACATATCCTAATGACTAAGCCAGCCCAGGCATCCCACAGGGTCTCACTTTAAATTGTCACACGTTGAAGTAGTACTTTCAGGAATGCGGGCGTGCACTTCAAAAGAAGACGGTGAAGGAATCTCTTAGTCTTTCTGAATTCCAGTCTTTGCCTTTGCAATCCGTCCCATTTTATTAAAATAAAAGTTCTGATCATATCATTCCCTCTACCCCGAAACCCACAACACAGGCACTTGACGGTGCGAGCCCACACAGGATCACCTCCCCTGGTACCCTTCCACGTGGCACGGGTGGATTCTGAAACATGGCCACGAATTTCCAGCTCTCACTGTTTCCCTGTGAGTCTCCCGGGCTTACACAGAGGGTTTGCTTACCCTGCTTCGAGAGCCCCGAACATTGCAAGCTCTCAAAACATGTATTGTTTTATCCGTCCCGTGGTTTGTTCTTTTTTTTTTTTTTTAAAGATTTTATTTATTTATTTCACAAACAGAGATCACAAGTAGGCAGAGCAGCAGGCAGAGAGAGAACGAGGAGGAAGCAGGCTCCCCGCTGAGCAGAGAGCCCGATGTGGGGCTCGATCCCAGGACCCTGGAATCATGATCTGAGCCGAAGGCGGAGGCTTTAACCCACTGAGCCACCCAGGTGCCCCCCGTGGTTTGTTCTTAGGAGACGACCTTGCTCCCCAGCTCCTGACCTTCATCCTGAAGTTAATAAGGTACCTGGCAGGGTCTAGGCTTCAACTCACATCCTGTTCCCTTACACTCTTCCAAAGGAGTTCTGCAGGACGCTGCCTGGGCCTCCTTTGGCTACAGGGAGAAGTTTGGCTGTGTCTTCGGGGCCTCCCCAACCCCAACCCTGCAGGTGGGGCTTCTGGGTATTAGCCTGGGTATTAGGCTTGGGGCTATCTTTCGGCTGGTGTTCCGAAAGAAGAGGCAGGTAGTTAGGTGCGGGGAACAAGGGCGTTGATGAATTGGTTCATGTAAGAACCCCAAGGGTACAACAACCCATTTTGTGCCTTCAGGACCCTAAGCATCCTGGCCTTGGGACTCCCAGGACCCTGGGGCTGACAGCATGCTCTCTCCCCTTCCACCTCTGCCCTCAGGGAACCCCCAGACTCATTCTATTCCCTCGCACTCCACCTCCATGAGGGAGAGCTGCCTTGACTGTTCTGGGACAAACCTCCAAGGCTCAGAAACTCCCCCTCCCCCTCCCAAGCTGTGGGAAGAGTCCCCCTAGTGATGGGAGGCAACCTCCTCGCCTTGGCCATGACCCAAGACTCCTGTAGCCTCAGGACGCTTGTCACCTCTGCCCGCTCACCCTTCAAGGGAAGACGTTCTGTTCAATCTCTTTTATCATAACCGATAGACTAAAGTGAGAGTCAACATAGTTGTTGGGTTTAAATCTACCTCCATTAAAGAACCTGGTTTCCAACTTCCCAGTGAACAAAGTTCCAAGTGTGGCCTCCTATCACAAACATTCAGAGTCTCAACAGTACAGCCAACATTTTTGAAACCATTATAATAAACCTTTCAAGATAATGGAGAATCTCCTTTCCCTTTTCAGTAGAGAAAAACTGAAAGTTATAATGCCAAAACACAGAACAATATGCCATAAATTTCATGGGAACAGGAGATGCGCATAACTTACTAACCTCTCCTCCTCCCTAGGTAAACAACAGCTAATTTGTCCCCTCCCCATGAATAGCATTCTATTTTTTCCTCTTTAAAGATTTCATTGATTTCCTTATTTATTTATTTATTCTAGAGAAAGATTTAGAGATTTTATTCTTAAGCAATCTCTACACCTGACATGGGGGCTCAAACTCACGACTCCCGAGATCAAGAGTTGCAGGCTCCCCTGCCTGAGACAGCCAGGTGCCCGGCGTGAATAGCATTCTTGAAAACATTTGGTCAATGAGTTCCCAACATTGCTCTTGAGGTTGCTGCTCACCAAACAGGGAAAGAAAAAAAAAAAAAAAAGAAAGAAAGAAAAAAAAAAAAGGAACCTCTGGTATTATTTTTAATGTTTAACCGAGGCTGAATCAAATAAATTTGGGCTAGTTGGTATCAATTTATTGCACTCCACACTTACCCTTTGCTTCTGATCACTTTTTTGAATGGAGTGTAGCCATCGCTCACTTTGTGAAGAGCTACCATATTTGCGGGCAAGCGAAACTCATCTTTACCCCCAAAGCAGCATCTTGACCCCTTGTCCAGGGCACCAAGGTCATCGGAGGAAAGCCCAGCTGTGAAGGAGGAGATTGACAGACCACGGCAACCTCCTTCCCTCCTAGGGGCAGAAAACGGAAACACAAACGCCGTGGAAAAGACTGGACGTTCCCATCCAGGATGCTTTTTCAGCATCCGTACCAAGGCATTACCAAGCACATAATCACAGGTAGTTGAGTGCCGGTTGTTTCCTTATTAGATTACAATTTCTTACCGCCACAAGCCCCGGCTCAGCGAGGAAGGGAATTTCCAGGAAGTTCTGGGAAGTAGAGTGGAAGCTAGTTTGCATCAGAATTCCTTTTCCCCCTGGGCACCTGTTTGTGTGGGAATGGCCAAGCAAATATTGGCTTTTACTGCGTGCATGAGAATGACCTTGGGGTTTCTTTACCTGTAGGTTTTACTGTATGTTTTGTACTGATTTATATAGAAATACTGGTTTGTAAACATGCGCTCTAGCAACCTGTGTGGGAATTCAGTCGAATTTATGCTTTCTGGTTGCTTAATTTCTTTGCTTGCAAATAGAGACATTTGTTCTTATTTCATTTAATTTTATATTGTGACTTGCTTTTTCGTCACCAGTATTTCCTGAATCTGCAGAACTGCCATTTGCTTTTATAATACCACAAATAAGGAATAAAAATCCATTTACCAGTACTTTTTGTGACATTTCTTCTCCTGTTGTGTACCAATATTCACTTAAGCCAACATACTTCTTTTATTTATGTGATTTTATACATTTTTTTCAGAGCTAATGGACTATAATTTTATAGTCCAATCAGTTTCCCACTACATTTCAATATAGACTATGATGTATTTACATGAGCAGAATAATATATTTTTTCTACAAACCTTCTTAATATCAATTTCAGAGAATTCACAATAAAAATCACTCAGATCTTCCTACAAATGCTCCACATTAAATAAGAATGTTTTATCCTCTGATATGTCTAAAATGCTGGAAAATTCCTCGTTCATAATAAGGGGCCCTGAGTGAGCAAAATGGAACCAGCACTTGCTGAGCACAGATGCCCGTCTGCATGAAATATTTTATTTACCTTCCCAAACCAATGAGGTTAGGTTGGAGCCCAGAAACTTGGAGTGGGAGTTCTCCAGAGAGGAGACCCAGGCCTCAGAGGAAGGACCGCGGCCAGCTGCTGGTGCCACCTCATGAAGAGGGTCCCCGGGGAGATGAGACTCAGGCTTCTGAGGATGCAGCCTGCCCAGTGGAGGCTGGTGTCCGAAGTCTGTGACCGGGCGGGTTCTGGGAGTGTGAAAAAAGGCTGGAAATTAGAATCAATTACCCTTGATGGGGTGAGGGGCCCTGGGGGGACAGCAAGGAGTATAGGAGCAAGCAAGTCTTCTTTTTCTTTCTCTGTTGTCAGTAACCCGCTTTGGGCAGAGCCAAAGAGAGAGGTTGGCCAAGCAGAGACACAGTTTGCAGAACCCCTGTCCCAGCATCACAGAGAGGCAGAGATGGGGTTTGCAGAACCCCAGTCCATCAGAGGGGAGCAGAGATGAGGTTTGCAGAGCCCCAGCACCTGCCTCAGAAGAAGGGGAGATGGGGTTTGCAGAGCTCCAGTCCCAGCATCACAGAGAGGTAGAGATGCGGTTTGCAGACCCTTAGTCCCTGCATCACAGAGTATGGAGTGATGGTTCTGGAACTGAGGCTTAGTAACTGGCAGGGCTATTTCCTACAAAGATTTCCTCCTGCAGTAGTTTCATCTCAGCCATGTTTTAGAGACCAGCAAGCAAAACACCTTGGACGGTTCTGAAATTGACTGTGAGAACAGACCCAGCATCTCCTGAGCGTCGGTCTTTGTTTGCATCATGTCACCCTCATGGGGCTGGGAGACACGTGTGTTGTTACCTTTTTCCTCCCAGTGGAGAAGCTGAGCCGGAGGCAGGGGCATGGCTGGCCAGCCCACAGCCCCCTGATGGCCAGCCTCGGGCTGCTTCTTCCCAGGTCCTGAGGAACAGCTTGCTCCCTGAACTCAATGCTGCAGAGCCCAGGACCAGACCCTTCCAACTGGGTCTTGTTCTACTTTGGCATTTTTTGTACCATTTGGGGTCCTGTGGTGGGGGAATGTGCTCAGGTGTCCATGGTAGGAAGAAATGCAGGACCCCGAAAGCAGTCCCTTGAATGAGAGCTCACAAGGCGGCAACCTGGGCTGGAATCCCGGCCCCGCCACCTCTAACCCCTGTGACCCTGAGCAAGTGACTGAACTTACCTAAAAGTTTCTTTCCGTGCCTATGAAAGGGATAGGAGGAGAGTACCGACTTCTAGGGTTTTCGTAAAGCTTGAAATGAGTCAATTCAAGCCTTATGCTTAGAAGAGCATACACCTCAGTGCTCAAAAATACTATTGTCACTGCAAGCTGAATTGCTTTTTATTTTATATTCCTGAATCTCAGTTTCTTCCTGGGTAAAATGGACTAATACAATACCACTTTACAGAATTAATCCACCCAACAAACGGTCAGGAGTCACACGCCATGGCAGGCACGGCTCAAGGAGCTGGGAGCCGTCTTGGATCAAGTCATTGGGTGAGGTGGGGCAGGGGTGTGGGCAGGGTGACCTTGGGGACAGAGAATAAGCAAATAACAAACAAGAACAACATAATGAAGCCTTGAAAGACCCATAAGGAGCGCTCACTAAATCGTAGTTATCTTACTGGATGGGGCATAGGATAAAATATATCTTTACCCAGAAAGAAAAATAGGCAGACACAGCAGGCGTGAGGATCTGGAGGGAGGGAAGACGGACAGGGCGCCTCTGCAGCTCACCCCTCACGCCTGCTGCTAGGCACACAGGGATCCTTGTCTTATGCTCTCGGTGCTGTTCTGGAACCGGACATGCATTTGCTCTGCAGCTCGCAGAGTGGGCTATTGGGGCCTAAGACAAAGAGATGATGGGGATGTCCAAAGGGCAGATGGTTACAGACCCAGGGAAAGGTAAGCAAGTCCAACTCATCAGCCAGGAATGATGGGTTCCCGCGTGAGCTCAGCATTTGGTGTGTTTCTGTGTGTGTGTGTCTCTGTGTGTGTATGTGTGTCTGAGCTGGAGAGAGGGGCAGACAGAAGGGGGGAGGGTGAAGAGGAGGAGGAGGAGAAGGAGGAGGAAGCCCCTGCTGCTTTGGGAGGACCAGAGAGTCCCCCTCTGACCCGCCTCTAGCTGTACTTCCTTCTGAGGTTGTATCTAGGTTAGGCGAATAAAAGGAATCTTGGAAAATGATCAACAATAGCACGTTGTTAAAACAACTCTCTGCTCTCCAGTGCTATCTGAACCCACACTTGGCTGCTATCCCCAGGGGGCTGGGGAGGTGTGTTCTCTCCTGCCTTCTACCCCGGGAAAGTTCAACCTGGGAAACAAGGGAGCTGCCTTCAACCCCAACCTGCTTGGGACTTCTCCAAGCTGCCATCCTGGGCTACCCGCTCCCGTGCCAAGTGGGTTCTTCAGCCCGTCCCCAACATCTCTTAGGGCTGTTGCTGGGTACCTCCACGTGCTTGAGACTGGGGACAACCACGGATTTCCAATTGCTCAGAATTTCTCTCTTTTATTCGCGGTCACGAGATTTTACATTTTCTTCTCTTTTGAAAGGCCTTCCCTACTCAGGAGGGCCTCGGGTGCTCCGGGAACATGGGAGACACAGGACGCAGGGGGCTTCCCTCTGAGACTGGACGGGCCTCCGGGGGAGGGAGCGGCACAGTCTGAGCCCAGGCCTAGGAGAGCGGACCCAGAAGGCTCACAAGCTCACTGCGCTGTGGAGAGGGGTGGTAGGGGGCGCCCAGTGCTGGTGGGCAGTTAGGGGGGCGATCGGCGCTCTGGCTCCCGTCCCCCAGAGTCCACGGGAACAGAAGGGACCTGGCCACAGTGCGGCTGAGCAACCTCTGGGCGACGAAGCTGGGCGGGCAAGTCTGGCTGGAGGTGGGGGAGGCGGGAGGTGCGGCTTGCTTCTGCCCCACTGGGGTGCGGCGTGGGGGTGGGGGAGAGGTTCCTGCGTGCAGGATTCTGCGGGAGAGGGGCTCAGTTACCACAGCGCGCTGCGTTAGAGGCTCCAAACAAGGGAGCTAGTGAACAATCTCCCTTCCTGCCGTTGCCAGTTTCTGGTGGGTTTTCGCGCCTCTCTTCTGAATCATTCATGGTCACACCTGACCTACAGGTGCGTGTCCCCCTGTCTGAATGTAGATCCCTGTCCACGCCTTGTGCTTCTCGCTTTTTTCCTCCTCGCGTCTGTCGCAGACGGTCCTGAGTCAAACAAAAGGGAGTTTGAATGCTTGAAGTCAAGAGACCCCAAGACCGCAGAGCGATAAGTGCCGAGCGCGGACTGACCTCCTGCCTGGAGGAGGCGCCGAAAGCCGGGGGTGGGGCGGGCCTGAGCGCAGTTTCCACCAGCAGGGGCGGGGTCAGGCGGCGGAGCTACAGCCGCCCGGGGCCCCGCATCTGCTCGTTGGAGGGGTGCTGGGCGCTAGCGGCGCGCGGTCCGGGCGGGGACGGTGCGGGTGGCCCGCCTGAGGAGTGCCGACGGTCCCGGTGCTCCCGCGGGAGGGGACTCGACGGTGGGACCGAGTCGAGTTGCCGGATCTCCAGCAGCGGCTGGAAGCGGAGCCGCGCGGCGGCGAGGACAGCGCGGCGGCCCGGGGCTCCTCCTTCGTGGGTCACCTGTTGCTGGCGCCCCCCGGGGAAGGTGAGGCAGGGCGGGGTCTGTTCTTCCGCTCGCCGGGAGGTCCCCCCGCCAGGCTTCCGGGGGCAACGTCCTGGCAGAGCAAGCGTGAAGCTGGGGTCGGGCTGGAGGATCTGATAAGGGCGCTGGTTCCAGCCTCTGCGGGGCGACGCATCCCTGGACCAGAGGACCCGCTGGGCTCCGCGTCTCCGGTGTCCCCTACCTGAGGCCACCCCAAGGCCGAGTGCCAATCCCTGGACGATGAGAGGACCAGGAGGAGGGGTGGTGCGCATAGTCGGCCCGCCCCATACTTCTGGGACTCAGCGTGGGGAGTCCGGTTTTTGCTCTCCCTTTTCCCACCCTGTGGGACCCCACCTGTGTGTCCCCGCAGTTCGGTCACACTGGCACTGGGAATCGAAGGGGTGAGCCGGTCTCTACCACGCCTTTCTCAGCCCTGAGTCCGCGGGCGCCGACGTTGGCCCGCAGAGGACGCGCGTCCCGGGGTGGGTCCGACTTGGCTTCGAGGCTGCTCTTGGGGTTGCGGGACGCAGGGGCGCTGGCGGCTGCGGGCAGCGCTTGCGAGGGCCGCGATCAGAAGCGGGGTTCTTATCCTCGCGGCTTTCGTGGTGCTCACCTGGCAGCGGTGACCGACGGACGGTGGCCACTCCCGAGGCGGCGACACCGGCCTGGGGACGGCCGGGCTGGCGAGGGTCTCATCTGCGCTCAACATGGTAGTCGCTCCGGGGTCCTGGGACGCGAGGTGCGGGTGGTGAGGGTGAGGGGAGAACTTCTCTCTCCAGCTGCTGGTGCGGGGGCGGGGCGGGGCAGATGAGGGTCTTCAGGTGCCGCCCCCAGCGCGGTGAGACCCGCAGGTTAAACTCCGTCTCCGCGCAGCGCAGGCCACTCCCATCTCAGCCCCGAAGACGGATTCTCAGGGCACTTTCTTTCTCTCTGTCTCCCGTGGCTTTGGTCTAAAGCCCTTTCCCCTCAGCCTGTAACTTCTTAGGAGGGACACGTGCCAGTTCAGGCTTAAAGTGTAACATTTGCTTTCTAACAGTCAGGCACAGGCTGAAATTCTAGCAAGATGCGGATTCCCGCAAGAGTCTTAATTTTTAAGACGGTTTTCTAAAATGATACTGTTTTCTTTCAAAGGTTCCCTGTGGCAGGGATGGCTGTGGGGTAGGGGACACCTTCTCTCTCTCTCTCTCTCTCTCTCTCTCTCTTAAAATATTGTTTATTTATTTGACACAGAGAGAGAACAAGCAGGGGGAGCAGCAGAGGGAGAAGCAGGCTCTCTGCTGAACAGGGAGCTGCACGCAGCGCTCCATTCCAGGACCCTGAGATCATGGTAGACGTTTAAAGGACACTTTTGTTTGAAGGACAAGCCAGATGGCCAGAATAAGGGTTCGGGATAAACGAAGGTGACGGGATAGTAACCCTGACCTGGCTATTGGGAGTGAGGGGGGCAGGGAAGTGCTCTCCCCGAAAGTGATTTTTGGAGCAGACACCTGAGCAAGCCAGGTGGGTATTTGGGCAGGAGCTGGCCAGGCAGAGGGAACAGCGGGTACGATGGCCCCGAGGCTGGATAGGCTTAGCGTGTTGGCAGAACAGCAAGAAGGCAGAGTGGCTGGAGCAATCGAGGATAGGACAGGATGTGGGTGGGGCGGCTCCGGGAGGTGGGCTTGGTCATGTGTGTCCAGGGTGGACTTGTCCCCACGTTCCTTTCTCTCCTCTCTTCCTCCAGAACAGAACTGCTGATGGTTAGCTGGGCATTCAGCCAACCAGAAAGACCACCGGGGTATTTTCCAGGCTTCTGCAATAGGTGTGGCTGTGTCACTGGGTCCCGAGTTCTGCTGTGATAAAAAGGGGTGGTGCCTGCAACTCACAGGGAGTTACTTTCAATGAAGAAACGGGCCCTTTCTTGTCTCTCTTCAGGGTGGAGACATGCGCCTACCATGGGGGCTCCAGCAGCCTTTTTGGACCATGAGGTACTCTTGAGAATGCGAGCTCTGGGAGCTTTGCACAGTGGAACACTCCAGCCCAGGGGAACGTCTCTATCCCCAGTATCTGGGGAGCAAGAGGAGGGAACCTGGGTCTCTCATTACCCCTGGAGCCCCACCCTAGGCCTGAGCAGAGGGCTTTTGGACTATATGAATCCAGGAGAAATGGACTTGTATTTTTTCCCTGTGACTTACAGTTGAACCCAATCTGCAAGGTCCCTCCCCGTCCCCCTTACCTCCTGCCAATAAGGGCTTTTCTGGTTCTTGCACTGCCTCGCAGAGAGCTTGTAAAATATCAGATGTTTACTTGAGAGAACACTAAATGTGCCTCAGCTTATGTTTTCATGAGAACACTTTGACACTTTTGAGAAAAGGAAGTGGTGAAATGTAAAACTTGTCATGCAGCTTTCTTCACATTCTCATTAAAGTTGGGCCCTCGCCATTTTCGATGTTTACAAATAATCTTAAAACAAGGACTGTCCTTTTAAATGAGAGGATGCTGCCTCCCTCAGAATGTGGCATTTCTGTACATCTGAATTGAAGATAAAGCACCAAGGGAAGGGGCAGCTTCGTTGGGGGCTCAGTCAGTTAAGCATCTGATTCTTGATTTTGGTTCAGGTCATGATCTCAGGGTCATGAGATCAAACCCTGTGCTGGGCTCCATGCTGGGCTTGGAGCCTGCTTAAGGTTCTTTCTCTCTCCCTCTCCCTCTGGCCTTCCCTGCTCCTGCATTATTCTCTCTCTTTCTCTTAAAAAAAAAAAATCTGGGAAAAACTTCTTTGTCAGCAAGAACAGTTGTCTGTAAGCTAAATATGTAGAAACATAAACATTTCAAATTACAAGTGAATGATGGTCTTTTAAATACCTTTCTACATGACCACATTTTATATATATAAATAAATACAAATATATAATAAGTATTATATATATTTATAAGTAAATATAAATATATAAATAAATATAAATACTGTATATTTATATGTAAATAAATATAAATATATTAAAATATGAAATTAAATATAAATATTATGTAATATGTATTATTATTATTATCATTGTATATTTTATATATTATTATATCTCCACTAAATGATTACAGAGAATTAGTCCTGGTCCTTGGAACACTTAGCTGGACTGAGATGCCCCTGCTGAGACTTGGCTTTGCAGAGGGCTGGAGAAATTTCTCCTTGGAAGACTCAGGCACATTGAGAATGTTCTTGCTCAGGTTTATAGGATCAAACCCAACTTCTCTTCATGGGATAAGGCCTTCCCCAAACTGCTTCTCCAGTTTCCTTATCCTATTACTCACCTTATTACTTGATCCACTTGGCTCAAAGAATATTTTCCAGAACCAAGAACCTGACTGTCTCCCAGAACATTCATGCAGAGGTGGATTGGATTATCACTCCTAATTCTTTATTCTCTTTCTGCCTTAGAACACATGCTCTTTGTCATAAGATTTGCAATTTCTCCCACTGAGTGTTCAAGGCATTGATGTTGACCTGGCCATGTGGCGTGTTTCCATCAGTGGAATGTGGATGGAAGGGTCCTGAAAGCATTCTTAGCGGGTTGCTGTCCTGGGAAAGTCGAGACAATACTTCTGGCTATGTAGGTAGACAAAGAAGGAGGACAACTCCATGAGGAGTGTCATCTGTTCAAGACGGACAGATAATTCTGGCAGATTCCTGACGTATTCTGGATGTTTCATGTTATTCTCTGGCTGACCTTCACCGTGGTAGCATGAAGTTCTGGAGACAGAAAGGGTGAGGGCTGCACCCTCATGAGAAGGGTGAGTTATTTCCACGTGCATGTCAGCGTGACTTTCTTAGATGTGACCTCACCTGTGGACAGTCTCTTAGCTCTTAGCCATCCTCTGCCCCTGGCTTTCTTGACTTTCATCCTTGAACGGTTGTAGTCCAGGTGGTCAACACCCCTATCCCTTGCCACCTCCCACTGCCATGCCCCTAAAGCCAGATTCTCATCTTACCAAACTTCCTTTTATCATGGGGTGGCCGTGAGACTCAGTTCTAGCCACTGAGCTCCTAGAGAATCATTGGGGGAGGTTGCTGAAAAGCCTGTGCTTCCCTGACAAAAGGACATACGTAATGGGAGTGTCCTTCTTCTTTCCCATGGAAGGGTTGTGATGGCCGGAACTGCAGCAACCATCTTGTGAACATGAGTTGCTGAGCACAAAAGTGAGACATCACCAATGAAGAGCACTGGAGATGAATTTTGGAGAGACCCCATTTCCTTGGTTTCATTGCTGAGGCACTGCAATGTCCTCCTCGCAGATTTTCTGTGCTACAACATAGTTGATTTCATTGTGGAAGTCCTTGTTTTAGGATTTTCTGTTGCATGCAGCTAGACATGTCAAAACTGTTATAATCCCTAATATTTTCCAGGTTCTTCACTAGGCCTCTGAGAAGTACAAGTGAGGGAAATATGGTACCTGGGACTTACATCGTCGGCCAAGAAGTGAGACACACAGGAGAGAAACAGGACACATAAAGGAGAACACACCATGATCACATCTCTCCAGCTCAGCCATTTGACGCTATCCATCATTTATCCCTGAATTTTTTGGATAATTGAAAACAACTGAAATTGGCAACCTTAAGCTTACTTGAAACTTCTAAACTTTCCCCATATTTCAGGTTGGAGAAGTTACTCAAATTCCCTAGTTAATCCATTTCCCAAAGTCCCACAGGAGCTAAGGGTTGGAGCTGGGTTTCTAACCAAAGTTTTCTCAACCACAGGGTGGGGACTTCTGATTGCCACACAGCCCAGTGCCATTGCCCAGTGCTGTCAACTCACCCAACTTGATATTTAAGCATCAAAGATAGTGCACATCTTGGCTTTTTCAAAAAATAAGACTGGAGTGTTTTTTCAAGTCTATAGTATATCACTGTCAGCCATAGTCACCATGCCGTACGTTAGATCTACAGAAATTGTTTATAACTAGAGCTTTGTGCCTTTTGACCAACATCTCCCTGTGTCCCCCACCCCCAGCTCCTGGTAACCACCATTTACTGTCTTCCTCTGAGTTCAGTTGTTGAGAATCCCTATGTACGTGAGATCATACAGTATTTGTCTCTCTTTGTCTGACTTATTTCACTCAGTATGATGCCCTCAGTGTTCCTCCAAGTTGTAGCAAAAAATAAATGGTAACTATGGGACAGGATGGAGAGGTTAGCTAATGTTATGGTGAGAAACATTTTGCAATATGTAAATCTATCAAATCAACACAAGGTAGCATGGTAAGAAACAGGACTTATTGGTCTGTGTTACTCATAAGTTCAGAGATGTGCTAGCTTCAAGTGTGGCTGGATCCAGCTGCTTAAACATTTTCATCAGACCTGCTTCTTCTCTGCCTCTCAGCTCTGCTTTCCCCTGTGTTGCCTTATCTTTCAGGCTGATCCTCCTCAAGTGGCAACCCCTGACAGATCCACACTCCGCTCCTCATAAAGTAGAAGATTTCTTTTCCTGCTCTTCTTAGCAGTTTCAGTGAAAGCCCTTGACCTGGATTTTTGGGTCAAATTGTTTTATACCCATCCCTGAATTGGTCACTCTGGCCAGCAGGTAGAATGTTCTGATTGGCCAACCCTGAGTCATGTGCTCTCTGTGGGGCTGTGGTAAGGACTGGCTCCAGACACACCAGGAGAAACAAGAGAGTAGTAAGTATGATTGGCATGGCAGGATGCCAGGTGGACCAAGTGGTGGGCTTCACTGTATCAAGGTAGATGCCTGCATAGAGATCATGATTAGGCATTCTTCAGGGAGGTATCCACAGCAGAGGCCCCTGTCGTCACACCAGGCACACAGTAGGTGCTTAGAAACTGTCTGCTGAATGCAAACTCTCTAGCAGGGAGGACTGTGCCAGTACTTATGTGGAAAGTCTTTATATGAATCAGAGAGAGTGCCTTGGAAAGCAAACTCGTTAATTATGCTGGTCATATGGTTTTGAACTTTAGAAACGCATTTCCAACGATGAGTTTGCAAACTTTCAACTTGTTTTCCTAGTGTGATTAGAGAGAAAATTTAATCCCAGGACACATTTTAAAAAGGGCAAGCCAGAACTGCCCTTAATTCAGAACTGTTTCTACGGAGGGGAGACTGATGTGGTATCAAAGATTTTAAAACCACCTATGTGCAAGGAGGAGTGGGGGTTTTAGCCAATGAGCAGAGTGAGAGGACTCATGCGTGGACAGCTAGGCAACAAGGGTGCAGGTTAGGGATGGGAATCTTGTTGAACTGCCCTAGAAGAAGATTCTTGCTAAAGCTGGCCGAAACCTTAGTGTCAAAAATAGGAGAGGAGGGATTAGATCAGGCATGGCTATAGACTGAGTATCTGTGTCTCTCCGAAAATTCATATGTTGAAATCCTAACCGGTGTGTGCTGGTGTTAGGAGGTGGGTCCTCTGGAGATTATCAGATCATAAGGGCAGAACACTCATGAATAGGATTGGTGTCCTTAGGATAGAGACCCCAGAAAGGCCCCTCATTTCTTTGCACCATGTGAGGTCATGGTGAGACAATGGCCTTCCATGAACCAGGAAGGAGGCTCTCCCCAGACACAGAATCTGCTGTGACCTTGACCTTGAACGTCGAGCCTCCAGAACTATGTGAAATAAGTGTCATTTGCATTACTCAGTCCCTTTGTAGTACTTACATTCTAGTCAGCCTGCACTAAGATGTCAAGGTGGGGGAGATCCTTGGTAAACTCGTTCAGTAGGGCTGGGGACACACAAGTCCAAGGCTGAGGCATCATGAAGAAGAGGCATAGAGACTCCTTTGGGTGGAGTCTGACTTACATGTGGTCAAGGAGGGAGTCTTGGCCAGAATTAAAATGGAAAAGTAATAGGGGACTTTAACACTCCCCTCACTGAAATGGACAGATCATTCAAGCAAACGATCAACAAGGAAATAAAGACCTTAAATGACACAGTGGACCAGATGGACATCACAGATATATTCAGAACATTTCATCCCAAAGCAACATAATACACATTCTTCTCTAGTGCACATGGAACATTTTCCAGAATAGATAACATCCTGGGTCATAGATCAGGTCTCAACTGGTATCAAGATTGGGATCATTCCCTGTGTTTTTTCAGAACACAATGCTCTGAAGCTAGAACTCAATCACAACAGGAAATTTGGAAAGAACACAAATACATGGAGACTAAACAGCATCCTTCTAAAGAATGAATGGGTCAACCAGGAATTTAAAGAAGTATTGAAAAAATTCATGGAAACCAATGATAATGAAAACACAACAGTTCAAAATCTGTGGGACACAGCAAAGGCAGTCCTGAGAGAAAAATATATAGCGGTACAAGCCTTTCTCAAGAAACAAGAAAGGTCTCAAACACACAACCTAAACCTACACCTAAAGGAGCTGGAGAAAGAACAAGAAAGAAAGCCTAAACCCAGCAGGAGAAGAGAAATGATAAAGATCAGAGCAGAAATCAATGAAATAGAAACCAAAAAACAATAAAACAAATCAATGAAACTAGGAGCTGGTTCTTTGAAAGAATTAATAAGATTGATAAACCCCTGACCAGACTTGTCAAAAAGAAAAGAGAAAAGACCCAAATAAATAAAATCATGAATGAAAGAGGAGAGGTCACAACTAACACCAAAGAAATACAAACAATTATAAGAACATACTATGAGCAACTCTACACCAACAAATTTGACACTCTAGAAGAAATGGATGCATTCCTAGAGACATATAAACTACCACAACTGAACCAGGAAGAAATAGAAAACCTGAACAGACCCATAACCAGTAAGGAGATTGAAACAGTCATCAAAAATCTCCAAACAAACAAAAGCCCAGGGCCAGATGGATTCCCAGGGGAATTCTACCAAACATTTAAAGAAGAACTAATTCCTATTCTCCTGAAACTGTTCCAAAAAATAGAAATGGAAGGAAAACTTCCAAACTCATTTTATGAGACCAGCATCACCTTGATCCCAAAACCAGACAAGGATCCCGTCAAAAAAGAGAATTACAGACCAATATCCTTGATGAACACAGATGCAAAAATTCTCACCAAATACTAGCCAATAGGATTCAACAGTACATTAAAAGGATTATTCACCACGACCAAGTGGGATTTATTCCAGGGCTGCAAGGTTGGTTCAACAACCGCAAATCAATCAATGTGATACAACACATTAATAAAAGAAAGAACAAAAACCATATGATACTCTCAATAGATGCTTAAAAAGCATTTGACAAAGTACAGCATCCCTTCCTGATCAAAACTCTTCAAAGTGTAGGGATAGAGGGCACATACCTCAATATTATCAAAGCCATCTATAAAAAAGCCACTGCAAATATCATTCTCAATGGAGAAAAACTGAAACATTTTCTGCTAAGATCAGGAACATGGCAGGGAGGTCCATTATCACCACTGCTATTCAACATAGTACTAGAAGTCCTAGCCTCAGCAATCACACAACAAAAAGAAGTTAAAGGCATCCAAATTGGCAAAGAAGAAGTCAAACTATCACTCTTTGAAGATGATATGATTCTATATGTGGAAAACCCAAAAGACTCCACTCCATAACTGTTAGAACTTGTACAGGAATTTAGTCAAGTGTCAGGATATAAAATCAATGCACAGAAATCAGTTGCATTTCTCTACACCAACAACAAGACAGAAGAAAGAGAAATTAAGGAGTCAATCCCATTTACAACTGCACCCAAAACTATAAGATACCTAGGAATAAACCTAACTAAAGAGGCTAAGAATCTATACTCAGAACACAATAAAGTACTCATGAAAGAAATTGAGGAAGACCCAAATAAATGGAAAAATGTTCCATTCTCCTGGATTGGAAGAACAAATATTGTGAAAATGTCTATGCTACCTAAAACAATCTACACATTTAATGCAATCCCTATCAAAATCCCACCCATTTTTTTTTCAAAGAAATGTAACAAATAATCCTAAAATTTGTATGGAACCAGAAAAGACCTCGAATAGCCAAAGGAATATTGAAAAAGAAAGCCAAAGTTGGTGGCATCACAATTCCGGACTTCAAGCTCTATTACAAAGCTGTCATCATCAAGACAGCATGGTACTGGCACAAAAACAGACACATAGATCAATGGAACAGAATAGAGAGCCCAGAAATGGACCCTCAACTCTATGGTCAACTAATCTTTGACAAAGCAGGAAAGAATGTCCAATGGAAAAAAGACAGCCTCTTCAACAAATGGTGTTGGGAAAATTGGACAGCCACATGCAGAAAAATGAAATTGGACCATTTCCTTACACCACACACAAAAATAGACTCAAAATGGATGAAGGACCTCAATGTGCGAAAGGAATCCATCAAAATCCTTGAGGAGAACACAGGCAGCAACCTCTTCAACCTCAGCCTCAATAACGTCTTCCTAGGAACATCGCCAAAGGCAAGGGAATCAAGGGCAAAAATGAACGACTGGGATTTCATCAAGATCAAAAGCTTTTGCACAGCAAAGGAAACAGTGAACAAAACCAAAAGACAACTGACAGAATGGGAGAAGATATTTGCAAACGACATATCAGATAAAGGGCTAGCATCCAAAATCTATAAAGAACTTAGCAAACTCAACATCCAAAGGACAAATAATCCAATCAAGCAATGGGCAGAAAACATGAACAGACATATCTGCAACGAAGGCATCCAGATGGCCAACAGACACATGAAAAAGTGCTCCATATCACTCGGCATCAGGGAAACACAAATTAAAACCACAATGAGATATCATCTCACACCAGTCAGAATGGCTAAAATCAACAAGTCAGGAAATGACAGATGTTGGTGAGGATGAGCAGAAAGGGGAACCCTCCTACACTGTTGGTGGGAATGCAAGCTGGTGCAGCCACTCTGGAAAATTGCATGGAGGTTCCTCAAAAAGTTGAAAATAGAACTACCCTATGACCCAGCAATTGCACTACTGGGAATTTACCCCAAAGATACAAACGTAGTGATCCAAAGGGGCAAGTGCACCCAAATGTTTATAGCAGCAGTGTCCACAATAGCCAAACTATGGAAAGAACCTAGATGTCCATCAACAGATGGATGGATAAAGAAGATGTGGTATATATACACAATGGAATACTATGCAGCCATCAAAAGAAATGAAATCTTGCCATTTATGATGACATGGATGGAATTAGAGGGTATTATGCTTAGCGAAATAAGTCAATTGGAGACAGACAACTATCATATGATCTCCCTGATATGAGGAAGTAGAGATGCAACATAGGGAGTTAAGGGGATAGGAGAAGAATAAATGAAACAAGATGGGATCAGGAGGGAGACAAATCATAAGTGACTCTTAATCTCACAAAACAAATTGAGGGTTGCTGGCGGGGGGCTGGGAGAAGGGGGTGGGGTTATGGACATTGGGGAGGGTATCTGCTATGGTGAGTGCTGTGAAGTGTTTTTTTTTTTTTTAAAGATTTATTTATTTATTTGACAGAGAGAGATCACAAGTAGGCAGAGAGGCAGGCAGAGAGAGAGAGAGATTGGAGGAAGCAGGCTCCCTGCTGAGCAGAGAGCCCGACGTGGGACTCGATCCCAGGACCCTGTGATCATGACCTGAGCCGAAGGCAGCGGCTTAACCCACTGAGCCACCCAGGCGCCCCAGTGCTGTGAAGTGTTTAAACCCGGCGATTCACAGACCTGTACCCCTGGGGATAAAAATACATTATATGTTTATAAAAAAATAAAAAATAAATTAAAAAAATTAAAAAAAATGGAAAAGTCAGAATCCAGAATCCTTAGCAGAAATTCCTTCACTTGTTCCCCTAACTTGAGGATTTTGAGTTCCTTTTTTTTTTTAAGATTTTATTCATTTATTTGAGAGAGAGAGAGAGAGATCACGAGTAGGCAGAAAGGCAGGCAGAGAGAGAGGGGGAAGCAGGCTCCCCGCTGAGCAGAGAGCCCTATATGGGGCTTGATCCCAGGACCCTGAGATCACAACCTGAGATGAAGGGCAGAGGCTTAACCCACTGAGCCACCCAGGCACCCCAAGGATTTTAAATTTTTAAAAATGGTGTGTTTGCAGCTAGCACAGAAACAGCAATTTTCCTGCAGCATGGGAAAGTGTCTTGGGCATAAAGCTGGGACAATAATTAGAAAAACACTAACAGATGATTTAATATAAATGAGTATAGTGCAAGTTGTAGGCTTGATGTTCCTCTATTAAGCATTATTAGTCAGAAATTGCACTGCCTATGGTAACAATCCATTTTGAGATATATATAGGCACTAGATATGCTAGTATAATTAAAAGCATCCTTCTACTGAATTTTAAAGCATCCAATTTACTCGGATTGTACTTTGCGACTCCCCACGCTTGCTAATCAGTCCATCAGTCATAATAACAATTTTGGGGCTGGAAATATTTAATCCCATGTGAATGGGCTTATCAGAATGTCTTAGGAAGACCATATAGGACTTCCTGGTAAATGGCCGCAACTAGGCAATAATTATGCAATATCTTGTTACTATGATTTTGGAAACCTACCAGGCTGATCTTGTGGAAGAGGAGCTCAGAAGTTACAACTGAAGGTTTTGAACATGGTGACATTAGGGGATGGGGAAGTTTTGGGAAGACACTTGTTCAAGACCTATGGTCCCTTGACCGTAGGGTCTAGGTCTGAAACCTCTGAGTCCATTTGTACTACGAAAGCATTAAGTTTAACACCTGACTTGGGGGACGTGGAAACGTTTACCTGCGGTCCCCGAAGTCCTGGGAAGGGTGATGTGGTTAGGTTATTGGTGCCCTGACGTGTTTGCTAACCCTGGAGACTCACACCTTCTAGCTGTTTGGAGACCGGGTTCCCTATTTCTGCATGAGCAGGGTAGAATTAGGTCACCTTCATCACGACTCACCAAGAGGTCATATATTGTCTTTCTGCCAAAGTCCACGTGACTTGGTTTTCCCCTTCCGACTTATCAAGAAGCCATCTGTTACAAAAATCCTTTTGAACAGGAGGAGAAAGTCTAGAGCACCTGATCTTTTGAAAGCTACAAAATCAAAAGAAATCAGACTTACTTTGTCCTGAGCTTGGGAAATGCGGATCCAAATTACACTGTGACTCAGAACCATGTTGCAGATAAACAGGGCAAGCTTTTGAGTTAGATTTTAATCGTCTGGTTGTCGGGGGTGGGGGAGTCAGCCAGGATGTTATGGGCTCTTTAGGGAGATTTGAATATGAAAGCTAATCTTCAGAATCTGAGTCCCCATGTTTTGTTTGAATCTGGAGAGCACAAGTGAGCCTAAAACTGGAGAAACGGAGAGACCTGAAATATTATTCTGTCCTCAGGAAGAAAGAGCAATGACTTTGACAGTGGAGACCAAAGATAGAAATTGGTTTCATCCATTTTTGCTGGGTAGAGGCGCCATGTTGGATGGTTCAATCAATGGGGAGATGCTTTAGATTACTTAGTGATGGCTGCCTTCTTCCTCTTCTTCCTCTTCTCCTTTCTCTCCCTCCTCTCTTTCTTCCCTCTCCCCCTCCTCCTCCCCCTCCCCCTCCCCCTCCTCCTCCCCCCACTCCTTCTTCTTCTTACTTCTTTTTCCTGCTATCATGCAGTCTTGTTAAGCCCTTATCTGGTGGGCATACAAACCTCCCTAATTGGGGGCACTTTGGAGTATTTGGGCTGAGCAGATTCAAAGGCCATCGAGACACTGTGTTTCTCTTTTCTCCAAAGCAAGTTTGTCAGTGATTTTTTTTTTAGATTTTTTTTTTTTTTTAGATTTTTTAGGTTAGAATTTGGGCATAGGGGTGTAGCGGGCTTTCAATGCTGGATCCTGGTGGTGCAACTGAGATGGGATGTTGGAAAGCATGCTCAGGCTGAGGGTCACAATGCTTGTTTGGGCCCAGGGCAGGTCCTCAACCATGGGCATGGTCCCAATGGACATGCAGCTAGCTGTCTGGGCTCTGCAGGGAAGAAAGCTAGGATGGATTAGTGCTGTGGACCTTTGCTGCAGGAGGAGGAAATGGTGCTTTTGGCATCACATACCTGTCGTGCTGTTTCTGCTTCCTGCTCTGGGGTCAGCTCCGTCCCCTGTCCCTTCTCCCTTTTCAGTGAGAACTAACATCCAGAGACTCCAAGGGTACAGCCAGCGACCATCCTCAACGAGAAGGGAGTTTTTGTAGTATGACCGGATTCTGGTTATTAAACAAGAAATAGGCTCTTGAAATTTACTTCTGTTTATCCCTCACTCCATAAGGCCGTCGAGACACTGTGTCTCTCTTTTCCCCAAAGCAAGTTTGTCAGGGATTTTTTTTTTTTTTTTTTTTGAGACCATAGACCATGTATCACCTAGTGGTCTGTCTCCTATTTGTCTGTGGGCTTCCTGAATCAGCTTTGGGCAGATGGCATTTTTATGTTCTCTTACAAACCAGAATGAGTGAGGTGTTCTGCAAACAGCTGTTATCTGAGTTATTGAAAAGTGGTTTCACAGTTGAAAGGAGCAATTGTGAAATGTCAGGGAGAAGGTATGCCCAATGGGGACACTGCAAATGACCAGCAATACCCATCTCTGCCTGGCCAGATGAAATACTGGCCAGGCAGTTCTTTTTATGGGACATTCTTTTATATCATTGCTGAAGACTGGGTGGCCGCAGTTCAAATTTGGAATTCAACTGCCCACCGCTAAGGAGGGCTACAGGGCACCGACCCTAGTGATTATATTCAGAACGCCAATGTCCCCATAATGGAGTTCAGGTACTTTGTCCTTTCCTAGCGCACAAGAAAATAGGAAAACAAGAACAACCACAACCACCACAACAAAGATTTCTCCTGGAGAATGGAATGGATTCCACGAAGCGGAAGAGACGCCAGACAGAAACCACAAAGATGGCGGCCATGGGGCGCTGCCTGCATTTAGACAGAGCTCTGCTGACATATTCCCCAGGTGGAAGGAAGAAGGAGACCAAACGGCGGAGAAAAGACCGTTCAGGGAAGAGAGGGGTGTCAGTCTCGGTCAGTAATAGATTCTGCATGTTTCTTTGGCAGAAATGTGACATGACACATTTTTCAAGGGTCTCTCCGTGTCGTTAATATTTATGATATATATAAAAAAAACAGCCACCGGTGGCATCGCCTTATAAATATTTGTTTTGGGAAATGAAGTCTCCTGGGAACCTAGCCCTCGTGCATGTATCTGTGTTTGTCTGTGATCATTTCTCATGACAGCTGCGGTGCTGAGACGGGCTGGGACCAGAGACCACAAGGGCACACGTCTAAAACACATCCTATCTGGCTCTTCCCAGGGTGTGCTGACCTCTGATACCCTATGTCCCGCTCCCTGGATTTAGAACCACCTCTCCATTTGCCAGTTCTGTGGCCTTCAGGAAGCCTTTTGGCTCTGAAGGCTGTAGTTTTTGAAAGGGGTAAAATAATTCCTACGAGAATGCCTCAGTGGGGTACCCGGAGGCCTGAATGCAGCTGCACGGACACAGCTCTTAGCGCGATGCTCAGCATGTAGCCAGCACAGGGCATCTCAGAGATTACTTCTATCCTTAATTCTTCTTGCTTATAAAAGAGGGGCGAGTTTCCAAACATGGATCGGCAATGATGTCAGAGCAGCCACCAGTCAGAAGGAGCTCGAGCTCCAAGCCTGTAGGACACGGATGCCCGTGGCTGCTGTAGGCGCCTTGGCCAGCCCAGGGGGAGACGCAGGGAAAGGCTGGAAAGTGGCTCCTTCCTGAGCCTCCTGAGTGAGCAAACTTGGCTTAATGGCTTTAAAATTTTTAGAACATATTTAGTTGAGAGCGAAAAAGAGTGTGGGGAGGGCAGAGGGAGAGGGAGGAGCAGACTCCCCGCTGAGCACGGTGTGCAACGTGGGGCTCGATCTCAGGACCCGGAGATCATGACCCAAGCCAAAATCAAGACTCAGCTGCTCAACCCTTGAGGCACCCAGGCTCCCTTATGGGGTCTTAATTTTACCAGCTGTCAAGAGGACAGTTCAGGTTGTGGCTGCTTTGTCTTTTGTCACTTGCCGTTTGTCACTAGATACTTCTGCAGAGATCGGGTGTGGCCAAGTGTGCAGGTGCTTTCACTTCCGCTCCCTCCTCAGGTTCATGGACGCACCTGGCTGGTGCTTCTCCCCAGCTGCCTGCTGGATGGCGATTCCTTTGCTCTCTTGCTCCCAAGTTACCCATCTCTCTCCGTCTCCCACTGTGTGTGCACAAATGAAGCCTCCGTCCTCTTGTTCCCAGTGCAGAGCCCAAAGCAGGGGGGCCCAGGCCTCCATGGGCGGCTGGTCATTTCTAGCCTATGCTGGATGGAGGCTTATGTATTTTTAATTGGCATCATTAGCACTTTTATTAAAATAATTATCATTACTAAAAAAAAAAAAAACTTGGAATAACATAGAAAGGGTAGAGGAAAATGTCCCTCGAAGTACAGCCCTTAAAAGAACCATTAGCAGTGTTTAAGGACCATCACACAGTCATTCAAATACATATCCCATGAGTACACCAAGGCAAGGTCATAATATATTCTTATTCTTATTCTTATTATTTTACTCATTTATTTAGAGAGAGAGGGAGCACATAGGCAGGAGAACAGCAGGCAGAGGGAGAGAGAGAAGCAGGCTCTCCGCTGAGCAGGGAGCCTGATGCGGGACTTGATCCCAGGACCCCGGGATCATGACCTTGAGCCCAAGGCAGACACTTCACGGACGGAGCCCCCCAGCCATCCGTAATATGTTATTTTTAAAAATGTTATTCATGTTTTTAATAAAATGTGCTACATTCACTGCTGTGAGTATCAGTCAGAAGACGGAAGATCCCCAGGGATCATCGTTGTCTGTACATGGATACTGGGTGATACTGGAGATACTGGTGTTTAAAACATTCTGGAAAGTTCAAGGCAGGGAAGCTTATGGTAAAATTACTGTTTGGAGTCATCACTCAGAGTATTATCTTTGTGCTTAATTATTTGAGTTAATTTTAGCTCGTATTAAAGACTGAGTCACACCTTCAGAAGATGAGGGGATGACCCACGTCTCATTTCTGCCCCGTCCTCTGTTACTAATTATTATTATTATTACTGTTGTTGTCATTATTATCATTTTAAGTAGGTTCCACATCTAGCACAGAGCCGGATACGGAGCTTGAACTTATGACCCTGAGATCAACACCTGAGCTACGGTTGAGTCAGACGCTCTCCTGATTGAGCCCCCCAGGGGACCCACTATTACTAACTACTGTTAGTCCATAAGGCTGGCACACTGTAGTGAATTTCCAATCCCCACATTCACTGAATCCTAGTTGCACGTGAAGATGACCCTCTTTGCTCTGTCTTCGGCCGTGGCTTCACCTGCTTTTCATCCTCCAGAGGCATTTTCAGGGTGTTTTTTATCCGCTATGGTGCCTCACCAGGTCCTGAAGATGGTCTCAGGGGCAAAAAGGACATCAAACTACGTGTTCAATCCACACATTGGACTGGAAATCTCAAAATGTTTTCAAGAAGTGAGGTGCTGTGTCATAAAAGGGATTTCCTTCAATCGTCTGTTCGTGGACCATGGATTGGTGTTCTGTGTGCTGGGCCCTGGGATCGGACCTGAGCCCAGAAGAACATGTGATGTTCAGTTGTCGGCATGCCACCAAGTGTTTTCTACCCAAGGACAGATGTCTCCTACTTTCTGGCAGCAATTTCTCTAAAGAGAAAGGCAGGATTATCCCATCATTAAGCACCCTGCTACATTCAGGGAAAGTAACGGTGCCTTCATTTAAGTAGAGTCTGGTGAGGAGTGCGGGCTGCTCTCTAAAGCATGGATAAGGGAATGAGGGCATTGACAAGGAAAAAATGAAAACAAAACAAAACAACCCAAAACAGGCAGAAACGCAAGCTTCGCTGTGGACCTTGGGGCTGATTTGCCAATCTCTCAATTTCCCCCGAAATATTTCTCCCTCTAAAAAAAAAATCTACCTTTGGCTTATGAGGTGCCCATTTGTAGACAATGAGGTTGCTCGAGCCCTGCTCTCTGTCCAGGGGAGGGGAGTGTGGTGAGGGAGCAGCGGAAACTCAGCGCAGACAGCCGCTGGGCTGTGGGATGCCTAATGGACCAGAACACAGTCTAATTCCTAGGAGATCTGTAGCCGCCCTGGGGGTTTACAACCACATCTGACTTCTGACCACATCTGTGGTCAAAATTTCCAGTTGAGAGGCAGTCTTCTAAAATCAGGCTGGCTTCTTTGGGGGAGGGAGCAGGGTCTGGGAAGCCAAGACTGACCCTGTTTTCTGTTTGTTTGCCAGCTGTCTGTGTGGGACGTGGGACAGGATGAGAGAATAGGGGATCAGAACATGGTCCATCGGCTCCATGTTGCTGATGGGCACCCGTCTTTGTTACAAGGTGATGCCTGACTGCTACACAACCTTATGAAGGACCACAGCCAAAATGGCTCATCTCTGAAGAAGAATGACATCGATCCAGATGTTTACAGTGTGAAGGAATGGGAAAGCCCAAATGTCATGTTTACTCCAATAAAGCTCCCAGGCTAGGCAGTGGCACTGAGGACCTGTGGGTCAGAGTCTGAAAGGAGCCTTTCTTCAGCCAGCCAGGCTTGCCATGGCCATGAATGTGGCCGGTGGGCAGAAGAGAAGAGAAGTTAGCATCCTGGCAAACCGGAGAACACAACCCTCATTTTCATGTGAGTCAGAGCCAAGCATTGTCTGATCTTCTCAGGGCTCCATCCCCATGGCCTCATCATTCCTAAAGACCTCACCTCCTGATACTACCACACTGCGGGCTATTTCATCAGATGAATTTGGGGGAGCCTAAATAGTCTGTCCACGACCCTGGCCTTTCCACATGGATGTCATGCTGGGTTTGCCAAGCTCCATAGCAAAGCCAGCTGGAAATGTGACAGGAATCGCCCAGAATCTCTAGATCAATGTGAGAATTCTTGCTATCTCTACAATAACAGTCTACTGATCCATGAACACGTCTATCAGAGGTAGCTGAGGGGCTTTGCTCAGCCTTGCCTCCTTCTGGAAGGCTTGCTCTTTTTGGACCCATTCTTCAGCTAGAACATTGACAATGTTGGAGTGGAACGTCTGACACCTCTCCATGGTCTGGCATGGACATTTAAATGTTCTGGTTGAAACCAAATCACATTATCACTCCTCACACGGTTTGAGTCCTTTGGTCCCCCAAGACCCTGCAGTAGACTCATGTCCTAGAGTCATGGGCATCCTTAGCTACTGATGCCTCTCCCGGCGGTCGTACCCACTCTGTTCTGTCTTCGGAAGTTGTCTCCAAAAAGCCTACTATGTTGATTTCACTGCCCATTAACATTTGCAAACTGTATTGTATAAATTCTTCTCTTCTCTAAGTCAGCTTTGCTTTCAGCGAAAACCTGAATGTTAAGGAGATAATCATCTTCTGCGAGAAGGAAATACTCATGGAACTTTTCAGTGGAAGGAAAGAGCTGATGCACATGCCCAGCACTGAAGAAAAATGCAGGGAGTGTAGGGTAGAGTCATATGAAATAGGGTCTGATGAGTAGGCAGGAGGTCTCCAGACCACACCAAGAACGTGGATGTTCTGCTAGGAATATGGGAAGGTACCAGGGACTTTCAGCCAGAGGAGAAGCATGTTCTTGTGTGTGTGCAAGCAACATAACCAGGCGTCTAGTGGGTGTGTGGGGAATGGACTGGAGATTATAACAGCTGCCTGAGATGTGAGTAGCTTGTCCTAGGGGGAAGCGGTGAGGGACCAACCAGAGCAAATGGCCAAGATCACTTTGCAAGGGGAGCCCCTGACCGCTGGCTTAGGTTTTCCTGTGACACGAGACGGAAGCATGACAGCATCACGGGTCAGTTTTATGGTCATGGTCACGGGTATCCCCTTTAAGGTGGCCCCCAGTCCACATGAAATGGGCAGCCCCAAGGAAGTGTCCCAAGGAAGCCTCGTACAGGAAGTCACTGCAAAAGAGAGACCCCAGCAGCTGTTGTGATGTATTATTTGTCACTTTTAAACACTTTTAAAAATGCCCGCTGTGATAAGAAGCCGTCTGTTGGAACAGCTGCCAAGAAATGCTGAGGTTAATCTCTTTTATTAATGAGGACAAATGCTTCCGTGGGTGCCTGCCTCGCTGCCTCCGTGGTTCTTGAGTTCAGTCAGGTCAGGGTCTCAGAACCAGCCATACAGGACACTGGTCTTCTCGTCAGACCCCGATGTATGGGGTGAGGATTCCTTGGTCAAGTTGCTCATTCACAGCGTGTATGTAGGAATGTCAGGGTTTCCTGCTTCTCAGAGAAAAGGGAAACGCATGCAAGCTGCTGGCTCCTTGGAAGGGCAGGCTGCAGCTTCAGAATCTTCCAGAGACACTGGCCACGCACCGTCATCATCCAGAATCCTGCAGGAGAGGCCCGAGTGATGGAGGAGACCTGACCGTGTGCCTCCCCTTGCTGGCCGGGGCTGGGACTGCCTCCCCTCACAGTGGCCCATTTCCCATGTAAGAAGCCAAGTTTCTACCACGTTTAGCCAGGTTCGCCATTTGATGAAATAAGCCCTCTGGAACAGAGCAGAGAGCAGGCAGAGTAGGGAGAGGAGACCCATCGCTCGAATAGCAGGATGGGGGTGTGTGGGGCGAGTCTTAGAAAGGAGATCTTGGATGTTCCGGGACATTTCAGAAGCACGTACTTACAGGTCCCCAAATGGACAGCACTGTCCCCAGGACCACTTCCTGTTTACCCTGCTTGATCTCCACAAATGGCTCAGAAAACAAAGACAAGAACAAAAAACTGCCCAGGCCTTTGGAGAGCACCATTCTAAATGAAGAGAAGAACACCGTTCTTTGAGGTTGTTTCCGTTATCACAAGGACTTAGAAGAAGGAGCACAACACGTCTTCTAAAAATACTTGTGCATTCAGCATGGCAGCTTCCCGGTTTGAGCAAATGGCAGGTCACGGAGGAGGCTGGTTCCAAATGCAGGTTCCAGACTGTCACCCTCTCCCTCCCCAGAGAATGATTTAGAATGTCTGCCCATGTCCCCAGAATCTCTAATTGTATTAAGTACCCCCAGACAACTCTCTCTTTCCTTCTTTTTTTATTTTTATTTTTTAAAAAGATTTTATTTATTTATCTATCTGACACAGAGAGACACAGCGAGAGAGGGAACACAAGCAGAGGGAGTGGGAGAGGGAGAGGCAGGCTCCCCGCTGAGCAGAGAGCCCGATGCGGGGCTCGATCCCAGGACCCTGGGATCATGACCCGAGCCGAAGGCAGGTGCTTAACCCACTGAGCCACCCAGGTGTCACCACCCTCCCCCTCCAGACAACTCTCCTGTAGGAGTCCCAGACCATATTCTGGAAATAATAATTTTTAGACTGCTAAAAGGTAAACTGAGGCCTCAGAAACATTTCATTTATCTGGAGGACACCTCAGTCTGAATCAGGGAACATCCAATCCAGCAGGTAGAAAGGAGCCCTGAGGAGCTGCATGAAGTGACTTTTATAGGCAGAAGGGGGCAGGAGTAAGGATTTATACAAGGTCAAAAAAAAAAAATAAAGGTTGGTTATTGGGCTACTTTCCTTTAGTGGATGATGGGGACTAGGAACCAGGTTACCTAGCTACTATGGATCAGTGATCCCTGATTGACTGGCTGGTTTAAAGTTACATTTCCTGAGAGAGCCAAAACTGTAATTAAGTCAAGTCTTCATTTGGTGACTTGGGGCTTAGCATGAGGGACTCCATTTTGGGACAGTTGTCTTGCTGTCAAAAAGTGGGTCAACTTGGTGTGTGGATGGGGGAGATGCCTGAAGGTCGTAGGGCTCCATTTATGGCCACTGCTGAATGCGGATATGAGGGAAGCCCTTAAGGTACAGCCTACCCCCAAAATCCGGACTCCTGAGCCTGACCAGGCATGTCTGGGTTCCGGCTCCACATCCGGCGTCTGGGCTTCCTGCTCGAGGAATCCCGTGCTCGCTGCTGTTCTTGGCTCTGCTTTCCTGCTGCTCAGTCTGGCTCAGCTCCACAGAGAGGAGAGGTGCCAGGTGGAAGGCTACCCAAGATTTTTGGAAGGTAGACATGCATCCTGTATCCAGCCGTCTCCTTGTGGGACAGTTAGGGTGCTTCTGAGTTATTTCTCTTGCACCAGGATGATGCATGCGGCAGCCTTGTTACTGAGCACACTGTGGCTTGTGGTGCTGTTACCAGCCTTCTACGTTTAGACCAGAGCTCGTGCATCAGTGGGCGTGGCTTCCAAATTCTACTTGACACCCCCGGATTCTCGTGCCCACAGAATGCTGCGTTCCCACGTCTCTTCCACTGTCAGCACTGTGTGTTACGGCAGCTCGAAGCTTTTATAAACGGGACGATCCAAAACCAAACAACTGAACTCTGAAGCCCTTGGCAGCTCTGGCTCTCATTGGTTCATGGTGAAAAATTGAGACGGTAGAATTCCACATTAGGGTTCACTGTTTCCTGTTACAGAAAGAGCGTAGCCTTTGGAAGAAGATGCAGCCCTAGATCCTTAAATAGTAGCAATTAGCAGTTTGTCTGTGGCCTTTGGCCCTTGAAGGACAGAGAGTTTGAAGCATTTTGCTTTTTTATCTGAATGAAAGAAGAAGCGGCAAAGAAACGTGAGAAGCATAGAGACGCAGAGCAGACCAGCGGCATTTTCATGAAGAGGAGCTTATTAATGGGTGCACGAGCAGTAGACCACGTACCTTGACCACGCTGTGTATCTGAAGGTTTGATACAGGGGTGCTGGGCACATGTTTGCCTTGGTTATTTGCACTCTTGGCAGGACCCTCTCTCGAGGTCCAGCGGGACTGGTTTTCTTCATTGTGATCTTGATTCAAAGCTAGACTCCCAGAGAGGCCATTCCTGACCATCCACCAAACCTCCCCTGGCAAACGATCATTTCCTACGACTTGCCTCTTCTTCCCCACCAACCGCACCATATTTACTACTATCTGATGGCTCCAATGGCCTCAGGTCATAGACACTAGTTCCAACTAATGGTCTAATTCTTCCAAAGTCCACAGGAAGGAACAAGAGAAATTGAAACACTTACGCTTGCCTGAGTTTATAGGTCATTGAATACTATAATTCCTGATATAGATAAAGAAGCACAGATCATGGGAAAATTACTCCCCGCCACTGAGGCAAATGAGCATCCTCCTGAATACCCCATGAATCGGTCATGAACTTAAATCTTAGTTAATAACAATTGATATAATTTTTCTCTGTTGGTTGGGAATATTCCTTTGGGAGGGGGGAAGCCAGTATTTATAGTGTTCTGTGCCCTAATATCTAGCATGATGCTTCTGCTTACAGCTTATTAGTTTGGATACTTTTGGTTGCACGTGACAGAAAATTCAACTCAAACTGACTTAAACAAACCAGCTCACACAGCTGACATTCCAGGCAGACCGAGCTTCAGATACAGCTTGATCTAGCCTCCTAGACACTGTTTGCAAGACTATGACTCTGTCCACCTCCTGAATATATTCTGAATTCAGGCAGACATTTACCTTGAAAGGCTCCCAGTGTTGCCCAACCTGTTATCTTTATAGGTTAGAAAGCCTAGTGGAAAGAAATTGCTTATTTATTTTTCTCCAAAACCTTTCCAGCCAAAGTGCTGGGATTTAATCTTACTAATCTAACTTGGATCACATGATCACATCTGAACCCATCACATGGTCAGGAGAATAGAGCACCCTGATTCTTCAGGCCACATGCACAGTCGGAACCTGGCTGGATACCCTGGGTCAGGACATACATGGGTTGCACACATGGGCGGTGGGAGAAGGTAGCCTCTAAGGAAAAGCCACCACGCTGCCATGAAAAGCTAAGGGATAAAGTCTTCACGGGCACCAGTAACTGCTGCTACTAAGTACTGAATTTATAAAAAACTATACTAAGTTTATAATTACAGGTGGTAGAAATACTATGCAGAGAAAATCTGGGTGCCATGAGAGAGAATAATTTTGGGGGTGATCTGGAAAAAAGGGATGACTGGACACTGTTAGCATGTTTAAATGCCCTGATTTGAGGATTTGGGGAATGTCTCTGAGTGGGGAAGGGGTGTGGGACCCTGCTGTGGGGAATTCTCCCGCACAGAGGGGACTCGCAGGACCATATGGGCTGGAGGTGTGGGGAGGGAAAGTGAAGCAGATCGGAAACTGATGAAGGACCATGCGTCGGGCAGGGGAGGGGTGCACAGATCGAGTGTCGCCCACGTGCCTGACCATCCCAGTGTTGGGTGGAATGTACTCTGACGGCTCAGACATGTCTGTTTGCCGTGCTTCGGCAAGTCCATCCATACACAGTATTTTTAAAGTATCAAGGTAGAAAAAAAAATAAAAACAAAGTATCAAGGTATCAATGAATGTCAGTAAAGCAGCTGCATTAATAATCCTTCTTAAGATTTTCATGTCTGCTCTCATGCACCTGGTTCTATTCTTTTTCCGACACAGAAGCCTTGAACACTGCTGTTCTCACAAGGAAGGCTGCTTTGGTTCCTCTGAATGTCATGGCCGTCGGAGCACATCCTTCTGACCTCAGTGTCAACCTCTGTAATCCACGACATTGTTTATACTCGTCCTGATGGCTTCCTTTGTCCGTGTGGCATTTAAACAGTTCTCCAGTCTGTTCTCACAGCACAGCCCGTCCCCTGAGGGGCTGCCGACCAGGATGACCATGCTGGGGCGGGAGGGGCTGTTGGCAGACTGTCCTGCGTCAGGAGGAGACTCCGGAAAGGACCTGGGTGGGGGGGGGCGGGCTGTCTCCCGGTCCCTGGAATGGGGGACCCCTTGCCCTTCACCTCCAGTGGAAGTAACTGTCTATGCTCATCACCTACACAAGAATCCTTTCGAAGCTGTGTTTAAACACCCCATGCACAATGCCCACCACTTCCATGTACCCCTCTGCCTTCTTACCCTTTTTTTTTTTTAAGATTTTATTTATTTATTTGACAGAGATCACAAGTAGGCAGAGAGAAAGGCAGAGAGAGAGGGGGAAGCAGGCTCCACACTGAGCAAAGAGCCTGATGTGGTTCTCAATCTCAGGACCCTGAGCCCATGACCTAAGCTGAAGGCAGAGGCTTCAACCCACTGAGCCACCCAGGCGCCCCGCCCCGTCTTCTTACATTCTTGATAGTTGTCTTTAAGTAAAGGAATTTTAATTTAATAGCCGGCCATAGTCTAATTCCTAGTTGATAAGACCCATGACATCATGAGAGCCGTGCGCCTTTGTTTTCTTTATATACGTAGAGATAAATGACTATGAACAGGAAATGTTTATGCCTCTGTCCCCTGACATTATTTGAATGTCGGTGCATTTGGATCCTGCTGGGAAAACCACTCTTCTCTGCTCGCTCAAGTTAGCCTGGTTTGGGTCTCTAGATTCAGCTGGGATCTGGTCTGGGGTTCTGTGCCGTTCTCAGCAAGGGTCTGTTTCACCACAGTGTTTTGTGCTCCTGCCAGTTTTTTCAAACACTGTGTTTTTCCCTTTTGTAACAGAGACCTAAGAGGTTAGCTCTGAGAGCACAGACCTGCGCCTTCCCTTCTGCTCATGGAGCTCCTAGGGTTCAGCCTGTTGGTTCACCTTGGAAATTCATCTCTAGAAAAATATTAACAACGCCGAGTTCTGTTGCCTTTGGTTTCCACGGCTCCTACACAGAGGCTGAATCTATATTGGTCCCAGTCTTCAGAACTTTGAGGTAGACGGAAGAGCCGTCAAGTGTTCTCCTCCATGGTAAAAGATTTGGGGAGAAGGAGAATGTCCTCTAGTGGTCTAAAATCAGGGCTGGACCTGGGAAAGGAAACTGCCTTTTGGTGCATAGATAGTTTTGGTGTAGGTAGCATGGTGTTTCATGATAAAAACTTCATGCTTTCTTTCCCCGTAGGAGTCCCCAGTTGAGCATCATGTGTTTCTTGCTTGTTAAGATAGCTTTTTCATGAGAAAAAAAAAAAAAAGATGAATTATCTTAATAGCTGCCCCAAGTCTCCGTGCAATTTGTGTATCCTGTGAGCTTTAAATAAAGCAAGCCAACAGAAGAAAGGCTTTGGAAGCAAACCAAGATTTGGAAAGATCCGAACCAGATCAAGACGGGGTCATCGGCAGAGGAATACGGCTGCTTCCAAACCAGGACGATTTCTTGTTCTTGGAGGTGATGGACCACTCTTATAATCCTTACCGCTTCTAGAAGGGAGGCAAGGGTCATGAGACCTGGGACTGGCCTCTACCCGGGCGAGTCACAAAGCAGACTCACCTTGGGCATTCACCAGCCTCTTTGTCCCTCCTGTAGAAAATCTGACGTGCAGCCTTCCAAGGTGGGGTCCTCACACTGATACCCTGAGAGAGGCAGCCAGTCCCACGGGGGTCTTTGTCTTGACTGACTTCTGGAAGGGGTCCCTTAGTGCATCATCTCAAGGGGTCTGGATGTTTGGTTAACTGCTGTGCTGGGGTCTGTCAGTGAGGGCGATCCCAGGTAAGATTACCCTCCGAGTGTGCAGACTCTGGATCACAGACGGTCCTCCCGACGGGGCTGGGCTGGGTGGCTAAGGGCTGTAGGGGAAAATCACAGAGCAGGCAGCCATAGGCAGCGGGCAGCAGGCAGCAGGCAGCAGGGAAGTAGGAGTGTTTTCCCTGTAAGAGGAAAGGACCCAGCTGGGGAAGGTGTGGTGTGTCCCACGGGCATGGGGAGATATGCTCGTGCAAGATGGGACACATTTGCTGTTTATAACTATTACAATGGAAGCCCGATGGGAAGAACTTTTCATTCCCTGGGACCTGGACGGCTAGTCCTAGAAGCTCAAAATGCCCCGGAGAAGCTTTTCTTATTTTCCTTGGCCTTTCAGCTGTGGCCGGATTGCCCAGGGCCAATAGAGATCACTGCCTACTTTTCAAGGAGTTCGGGAGGACTGGAGTAAATCAGAGCTCTCTCTCTCTTTTCTGTTCCCAAGCCCATGTGTCTGAGCGGTCATTTTTGTTAGACGTGCGCATGACATGATGGATGGTAGAGTTTAGAAAGATGAAATAAGGCAGGTGGTTATACAAGGAGTCGCAGAGGACGGAAGACGTCCGTACCCCCTCACATGCAAGCAGGGACGTCTGCTGACACCCAGGTGGGTGGACACCTGCTGACTGTCTCTTCCTGACAGGTCCCCATGTAGTGCCCACGCAGTCCCCCAGGTGTGGGAGCCCCCATTGGTGGTTCCGGTGTCCCTGCAGCAGCGGACCCATGCTCCAGGCTGCGTGGGAACCGCTGGTGGACAGAGGCCACCCGGTGACAGGCACAGAACCCACTCATACCTTGCGTTCTTCTCCGGGACCAAGCGAACAGCCATCTGCCACTATGCAAGGGCAAGAAAGCCACTCACACCACACCCTCCAACCCCCGGCTACATATGGAACCACAGCCACTCCGACAGCAGACTTGGCTCGCTGCTTGGAAATGCGCTAGGGACTTGGTCCTAAAATGCTTTCAGCAATAGCAATTCACTTTTACAATAGTGTTTCCGTAGCTATGATTTCCGAGCATCTATTAAAGAGACGCCTGTTATAAGGGAAAATTACGTTAAAGGGGAGCAAAGAGAATGTTCTCAAACCCTTTAAAGAAATGAATGATTACTGGGGTGTGTGTGTGTGTGTGTGTGTGTGTGTGTGTGTGTGTGTCTGTGTGTCTGTGTGCGCTTTAGAAATAGTGACTGACTCAAGAACACTGCGGTGAGGGGCTGGACATGGGGCTGGTCCCAGCCGTGTCTGCTTCTCTCATCTACAGGACCTGTGACCAGCGACAGAAGCAGGGACTGCGGCCCCGAGATGCCGGTGTCCCAGCTCCCAGAACCTGAACAACGTTACTTTACATGGCAAGGGGGAGCTCAGGTTGCTAATCAGCTGATGTTAAAATAAGGGCGCCTGGTTGGCTTAGTCATTAAGAGTCTGCCTTTGACTCTGATCATGATCCCAGGGTCCTGGGATTGAGCCCCACATTGGGCTCCCTGCTCAGTGGGGAGCCTGCTTCTCCCTCTCTCTCTGTCTGCCATTCCCCCTGCTTGTGCTCTCTCTCTCTCTCTCTCTGTCAAATAAAAAGTAGAATCTTTAAAAAAGATAAAATAAGGAGATTATCCTAGGCTATCCAGGTAAGGCCAGTACAGTCACAGGGGTCCTTAAAAGTGGGGGCCAGGCGGAGGGAGAGATGCAGTGTTGGCTTCTCCTAGAGGGACATTAACTCTGGCTGGCTTGGCCCATGGAGGGGGGGCATAAGCCAAGGAACGTGGGCACTTCCGGAAGCTGGAACAAGGAAAGAAAGAAATTGTTCCTTGAGCCACCATACGTGGACAGAGCCCAGTGGACCCCTTGATTTTAGTCCACAGAGACCCCCGTCGGATTTCCAACTTCCAGAACTCTATGAAGATAGACTTGTGTGGATTTCAGCCACTGGGTTTTTGCAAGTTTGTTATGCAGCAAGGGAAGATGGGAGAGGGGTCATCTCCCACCTTGCAAAGGGTGTGTTTTATCGTGATGACATAGATAGGCTCATGGTACAATTAGAGATAGAGCCTGGTGTCTGCAGCAGAGAGGGAAAGTAGCCACTTCGTGTACTGGGGTTTTGAACCTCTGCAGGCAGGGAAATTCTTTGTTTGAGAAAGAGACACAGCTTCTGAATTGTCGCCGTCATGTCATAAACCATTTGTTGCACAGAAAATGTGGACTGTGACGTGTGGACACATTTCGTCAGGCTGGCAAATGTGACAGGATCCACTGGCTTTCATAGAAAGAGGACAATTTCAGTAACACAACTTATAATATGGCTGTGGGCACCACTGGCCAAGGTCAGGTTTGGACCCGGAAGATGTGGGAATCGGAGACGATCCAAGGCCACGTGTCAGACGCCCTCTCCCAGCCTCTGTGAGACTTTCGTGATCCCTGACGTGAGAGGAGTGACACCAGCCAGCTGCACACTGTGGCTGTGACCTCGTTTTGTAGGAAAAAGTAACTTAAAACACAAATGGAAATAATATTCCCCTTCTATTTTCTGTACATTTCTAACAGAGGATAGGGAACCTCTGACCTTTCACTGTCTGACCTTGACCTGAACCACAGAATTGAAAACTGGTGGGTAAAATCATTCTGAAAATTTAAGATTCCATTTTTTTGCACAAACTAAAAATTTTTTCACAGAGCCTTGTGTTCTACGATTCCTCGTATTGCTACTAGAAATGTTTTGTGGCTAATATTGATAATATTTTGGAGGCTGAACAACGGATAGTCCTAATAAAACTCTAAAATGTTACTGTAAAACAGTTTACAATTTGTTTGCTAACATCCATTTTAGCCAAAGCTGGTTTCGAGATGTTGCATGCTTCTTCCGAACTCATTTGTAACAGATGTTTAATTGAAAGGACTGATGTCTTCGGGTCGTTAAGATTCCCCGTCCCACCGTGGTGCTCAGGAATGTCATCAGGGTCTGCCCATTATCATCCCATAAATATCTAAGCTGAACAGGATAGAAATGAAACAGGAGGGGATGGCTAATCACCGTCCTTTAAACAGATTTATTACACTTGTAACTTTCTCTGACACTACGTATTCATTTTTAATGTTCTGATTCATGCACTTGGAACATCCATCACCAAGAGGTGTATTTTTGAAGTTGCAAATGACTGTCACAAAATTAGCCCAAGCCTTTTATAAAGAATACATAGATATTATAGTTCAAATCACAACCCAAAAAACGTAGTAGGGTTGTTCTTTTCAGAAATGCTTTAATTAGCAGGTGAAATCAAACAATCGTGAAGCACTTCGACACACCCTATCAGCCAGTGTCTTCTTTTGGCAGTAATTAGGAATATATTGTTGCCATAAACATCAGTTACAAAGTTATAAGTGGTTGTGGAAATGTTGCAACGTGGAGGAAGTGGCTGTCTCTCCCCTGCATCTCCTCCAAAGCCATGGGCGTGCTTTTCTGGGATCGCTTTCATGTTCTTCCTGAAGAGCTGTGATTCCCAGAGATCCTGGGGCCCCTGGTCAGTGGGATAACTTGTCCTTCTCAATTTTCATCCGGCATGACGATCAGCATAGAGCTCTTACTGCTCAGCCTGGTGATTCTCGGTGCTTCCTCCTCCTCCCTCGTGCATTTCTCCCCGGCTCCGAGAGCAGCTTTCCATGACATGGATAACGATTCCTCTCCTGCTCTTTTGATACGCCCGTCTCAGGTCTGTGTGCAAAATTTACTTTGCAGCAGGCTTTCCTGTTCTGCGGACAGCCCGCTGTGTAGACCATGACAGCAGAATTATATTTCTCCACTTTTCCCAAAGCAGGCACTTTTTCACACTTGGAAATTCCATTTCAGCCACTTTAAGTAGGTACCAAATTGCTGTCTAGTTACTATAATTATTGCCAGCCCTAAAACTCTCCCACGTCTTTATACTTTAGTAAATCATTTTAAAATCCTTTAGCAAATCATTTTAAAAAGGAGCATGGTGACCTTTGAGCCTGATGGGGTTGGAATGCGTCTTTGCCCACGTGCCCCAAGCGGGCACTGCGTCCCCCTATCCGCACTGGCTTTCTCATTTATTACGGCTTAAATGATTCTGTCTTGACTGGTGGTCTGCTAAGTTGCACTTGAAAATGACTGGGATGCCTTGTTTAATCTTTCAAAATTGTTTAAGAAAGGTCAAAGCAAAATTCAGTTGTACGACATGGAATAAATTAATATGTACCCTAACGCCCTTATTCAAATGTATTATGTGTTCTTCGTATCAGTAGGAGATGTCATTACTCCTGACCGCCCAAAGCATACTCAGGACTATGTATACCGAGAGAGAACAGGAGCTTATTTTTCTATTTCTGTATATGTGATGACTTTTACAGCAATTAACTTTGATGCATCTATCACGGCCAGTGTGAAGGGCATTGACTGTAGGTTCTTCGGTTTTCTCCTTGGATTTTTTTTCAGTGACGGTTCAGTGACACATTTAGACATTTACAAGCCTGAGGATTTTTCAATTACTGTCTCAGGTTGTGAACTCAAAGTCCTCTTGTTTTCTGCAGGATAGCAGGGCTGAGCTGCCTCAGAGCCTAGCATAACTCTTCAGAGGACACCAGGCTTGTGAATTGCTTAGGTCACAAAGTAGGAGACTCAGATGCTCCCGTTAAGTCCCCCAAACAAAGAATATATAGGACGGTGAGAGTAGAGAACCCATGGTCCATATACGCTGTGTTAGAGACCAGAAAGCAGGCACAGCATGCATTAACCAGGTGAAACAAATGAGTTCGAATGGAGGGTCCACTGCCCTCGAGGGAAAACAAAAGGGAAACAGAGGCACCCCTCAAGTTCTCTGAAGGAAAGAACTGTACCCTGTAGCCCATCCTGGAAAAGACAGAGTTTACTGAGGAAAAGGCAAACGGTGTCATTAACACTTCTAAGGTGCACACAAGGCAGGTTATTCTAAGACTATGGATTTTTCAAATCAAGACAGAATGCTAAGAAAATAGAGAATACGTACACAGGTAGAAAGATTTTTTTTTTTTTTAAGTAAGCTCTACACCCAACAGGAGGCTTGAAGTCACGACCTCAAGGTCAAGCAGCGCAGGCTCGACCAGCTGAGCCAGCCAGGAGCCCCGAAAGATGGATTTGGGGTCTTGCTGTTGTATCTTTAGATTTTGCCCATTTTTTGACAAATCTCAGCCCGGGTTATCTGAAAACCCAGGCATTGCAGGATTTTCATCAGAACTCCTATTGGACAGCTTTAAAGGGTTATTTTCCGATTTTTATGTGCAGAACTTTGGGATTGCAGGATAAGCTGTAGCTGTTCTGTTCGGAAAATTGCACAGAGCGTGCGTGTGTGCACGCACACACACGGCAGTCAGTGAAGCAGCGTTTTCTCCATATTCGCCCCTTTTTTTTTTTTAAAGATTTTATTTATTAATTTGACAGAGAGAAATTACAAGTAGACGGAGAGGCAGCCAGAGAGAGAGAGAGGGAAGCAGGCTCTCTGCTGAGCAGAGAGCCCGATGCGGGACTCGATCCCAGGACTCTGAGATCATGACCTGAGCCGAAGGCAGCGGCTTAACCCACTGAGCCACCCAGGCGCCCCCATATTCGCCCCTTTGATAACAGCCTCACGTCCCCCCGCACCCCACCCCCAACCTCTGTGCTGACCCAGGGTAAATGCTTTGTAAACGGAGCAACCAGTTCCTTGAGCAGAAGAGTAAATGGATGGCGGCCAAGTTAGGGCGACCTGAGGCTTATGGAAACTCTGTGTACACAGTGCATACCACAGGCTGGAACTGTGCCAGGCGGTCCTCTTGGAAGAATTGCATTTTTATAGTAAATCGGACAAAGCTCGAGGTTTTACTGTTTTGACATCCCACCCTGCGCTTTTTCAACTGACGGGAGAGAGGAGCCTGGTGTGAAGACAACACAGAAGACCCTGAGTTGGGGAGTCCTGTCTGGGAAGGCTGAGACCCTGTGTCACCCTGGTGTCAGGGCGGCCAATGGAAAAGTGACTTCCTTTTCCAGTAGAGGTGTTTATTTTCCCAACCACAGGGGATTCCTCATTTTTAATGGGAAAATAAGCATTTTTAGTCACTCTTCCATTGAACTCCACCCAGATGTACTTTCGCGTCTCAGTTTCAGCCTTTTGCCAGAGCAGCACCACAGGGAGGGGAGGGGCTCCGTTTGCCCCAGCACCCCTTACATGCAAGCTTGGGACGCCATGTTGGGGGACAGGGCTGCACCCAGGACTCCAGATCCGCAAGAGCAGATCCTTTTGCCCTGGGTGCTGGTTCCCACGTACAATGTTATCCATCCCTCCAGATGTTGGTGCAACACGTGGAGGTTCCAGTCCCCTGAATATTCCCGAAGGTCTGGGAATAAGGAGGGGCCTTCCCTTCAGCCAGACTCCCAAAGGTCCCTAAGCTGGGCTTTTGGTGATCAACGTCCAGCTGCTTCCAATGAGGAAGGTAAGATAGCTGTGTGATTTGAGTTTAGTCTTATATACATGCATGTCTTTTCTTCCAGAGGGTTGAATACCCTGGCCACAGACCTTTAAGTATTAAGTGCAACATTTAAAAGAAGAAAATCCTGAAAAGGCAGAAAGGAATTGCACCTCCTAGAATTACAAGTTTCTTGCCAGCCTGGGTAAGAAATTTTCTGGATGTCCCAAAGCAGCAATGAGAGGAAAAAGGGGAATGTTTCTCATTTTCTCATCCGAGGACCAAACTGCTGAAGACTCAGAGTGCTAGCAGGTCAGCTGGGGCTCCCCTTTTGCTCCCATTTTGAATTAGCGGCTTGATGACATCTACCGTGGGAGGAAGGGCGGCAGGACCTCCTGTGGGGCTGAGACGGGCAAGCTGCTTGTGGCTTGGACATGCAGAGCTCTGGGCACCTGAGGACAATGGAAGACAACTGGGGTCTGCTCTCAGATCCCTGAAGAACCCTGCGCTGTTCCAACTGGGAGACTGTGCTGCGTTCTCCTCCAAACTCTTCGCGGACTGTCTTGTGACCACGCATGTGCGTCATGCACCTCAGCATCCTCTCCACCCCGTTGCCTAGTGCCAACCTTTGCCTTCAGTACGGAAAGGGAAATCTCTTCCACAATCCAGAGCTGGAATAGCTTTCTCTGTCTTAGTTACCATTGCTTACCAAGCCGGCTTTTTCGCCAACCACGTCCACTCCCAGACATGCCGTAATGACAATCTTGCCACTTAAGGATTCTTTGTGACGTGCATCTTTGAAGCGGCATGCTTCCTCCTTCTAAAAAGCTGGCAGGAAAATGCACTAACGGATTCTCCCAAGTTTGTAAATCCATTTCCACTCCGCACCCACCCCGCTACACAGCACTCTATTTTATTTTTTATAGGTACTCAGTTTTTTTTTTTTTTTTTTTTTACCTTTAATCCAAGTATATTTAGCAGACAATGTGTACTTAGTTGCAGGGGTACAACATCAGGATTCAACAATTCTCTACCTTTCTCAGTGTTCGTCACGATGCAAGTGTCCCACCATAGTTGGATGGATAAAGAAGTGGTATAGATACAAAGGAGCATTACTCAGCCAGAAAGGAGAAGAGAATGGAATTTTGCAGCTACACGGATGGACCTAGAAAGGACAGTGCTGAGCACTTTAGGTCACTGTCCCACTAACTACTTTATCCTGTTCTTCTTCTCCTGGGAGGAGGGGGACCCGACCCCAGCACAGTCTCCCCAGATCTCACCATGCGTGAATGCAGTATCATAAACCCAGTTTCAAAACGAGAGGGGGGAAAATGCAATTTTTGAAAAGGACATTCAGGAAAGAATGAATATCTTTTATGTTGAGGGTTTTTTTTGCAAAACATGGGCACTACATTTTAGATTTTCTTTGTATTCAAATTGGAAGTACCCATCAACGCTCTCCTTATGAATTTATAAAATCTACTTGAGTTTTGCTGGTATATTTACTGTTTGCTTTTTAGATTTTTTTTTTCTTCAGGAGAGGAGAAAGTTTGCATTATAATATGTTGTGGGCTTCAGCAGTTTTATGCGGTACTCTGATTCAAGATGGTCAGGTCACTACTACTTTCCAAAAGGGAGGCAATGATTCAAGGCTTTTACTGTCCACTGGGGAAATTATCCTTCCTGTCCAAGAAAGAAACAGCATTCTCAATTCACAATCCTGGACTTTCTTCATGTTCTTTGAGATGCCTTCAAAAGGTCATTGCTACATTAGGTCAAATGTTCAGATGAAATATACACGTGTATTATGTATCGTTACATACATATATATCATGCATATCATATATCATTTTACATATCATTATAGATATATAGAAATATATATTCATACACTCATTTTATTTCAAAATGTGAGCTGTCCCTTTAGGGTCTATGGAGGTGAACAGAAAAGAAAACCTTTTTATAAATTTGCATTGCCGGTAGAAATAAAGCCCTTGGCAAAGAGTGACATGTTTTTGAGCCTTAATTTGTCACCCATGTGGTTTTGATTTTTTTGCTTCATTAGATGGTTTAAATCACTTTTTACATGATATGTTCCCTTTGTATTTTGGGGTGTTTGTTTGTTTTTTGTTTTTGTTTTTGCACAAAAATGTGAAAGTAGAGGGAGGAGGTAACTTGTGGCTCTGTGGGGCTTTTTATTGTTAATGTTGGAATTGGAATGACTCTCTGCTTCATTTTGAGAGAGATTCATAAGTCTGAGTGTTAAAATTGCAAGAACAGAGCTCCTAAAAGCAAACGGAAGAGAAAATCATTGCTAACCTTGGGTTTCTTAATCAGGACTCCCAACTGCTAACTTTAAAATAAAATAATTGGCTTTTAAAAAATTTAAAACTTCTGTTGAGTAGAGATATAATCATGACCATGAATAGGCAAGGCTCAGTTCGGGAGAAAATCTTGGCAATCCCTCTGCCAGGTTTTATACAGATTGTATGAGATGCTCCTACAACTCAATAATAAATGAAAACTTAATTTAAAAGTGAACAGGCAAGTTACATAAACAGCCCAGAAGCACAAGAAAAAATATTTAATATCATTAGTCATCAAGGGGATTCATCTTAAAACCACACTTAACACATCTCTACAAATCTTCCAGAAGAGCTAAAATTTAGAAGTCTGACAACAACAAATGTTAGTGAAAATGTGAATCAGCTAGAACTCTCTTTGGCTGCTGGTGAAAATTATTTGGCCATTTCTCTCAAAGTCAGTTTTGTACTGTGGGGCTTCAACACCATCAGCCTTCAGTGCAAAGTCATCTCCAGATCCTTCTACCTGAAACACCCTTGTCCTTTACTGTGTTCCTTGAGATCAAGGATTCTGTTTTATTCACAGGTATAACTCCCATGCCCGAAACAGTGTTTGGAACATAGCGGTTTCTAAACAAAGACTCAAGGGATAGACGAGTGAGCATAATCTCATCCTGGCAGCCCCGAGGGGATGCCATGCTTATTCCCATTCAATCGCTGAGACGACAAACCCAGAGCAATGGTTCACGTGTCCGTGATCCCACAGTCAGCACGCATTAGAGCTGGAGTCTGGGCCAGGTATTTTCATCAGTCGAACCCTCAGAAGTCAGCCTGGACATTTAAGTGACTTCCTTCTAGTTCTTGGAGGGACAGCCCTGACCCCGAGATCAACCTGCTCTCTCTTCTGTCTTCGGCACATTTTTTTTTTTTTTTTTTTGCACGTGTTTCCCCAGGGGCGGCTGCCTCAAAACAGCCTGCTCGCTCTTTCCTCATGGCAGCTAGAGTTTCTTTAGTGGGCGTCCAAGGGTTTCGAGAGTGACCTGCAAAAGGGAACAGAAGTCCCAGGAAGAAATAAATAAATTCTGAGTCGCGGCCTGTTTGGGAAGCAGGAATAGAAGAGAATCGCTCTCCTACGCCGTGTGTGAGTCAGGTGTACGGGTGGATATGTACGTGCTCAGTAGTAAATGCTTCTTGAACACCTGCTCTGTGACAGCCTTTGCTAAGGGGCAGGGGTTATAAAGAAAACAGAGCAGACAAGACGCCTGGTCTCTGGGAACTTGGATTCTTGCAGAGAGAAGAACATACATAAATTCACAAGTACAAGTATATGGCAGGGCAGAGACCAGCACATGCTTTTGAGAAGATCATCCAAGAAAGCGGCATCTGAAAAGCTGGTGGCCAGGAAGGGAGTATTTTTCCAAAGTTCTAGTTAACAGACCCCCTTTGAGATGCTGTTGTTTGAGCAAAGTCCCAAAGAAGGGTGAGCCATGTGTCACTCTGGAGAAAAAAATATCCTTTCAGCACCGATAGTAAAAGTTAGAATTGTCCTTGGGCACCTTTAAGGATACTCCAAAGTCCAGAAATGCAAGGCAAGGGAAACTTGGCGTCCACCTGTAGGCCCAGGTTCCCGTGGGCTGTGGGAAGGGCCTGCTGTGTCTCCAGCTGAGCCCCGATCGCAGGGGTTGGCTGACACCCCAGGGCCATGTGGTGAGGGTAAATGACAGTCACATGGAGGAGAAGGACACGCTCAGGCTGAGAGATGTCAAGGGACCACACCAGAGGGGCGGCTGGATCGCTGCCTCCCCCGGGGCTGAGTTGCAGCATTGGCTCACGGGGTCGTGGGGAGCCTTGTCGGGACCATCTCTCTGTTCGCTCTTTCCTCTCGGTCCCTTCTTTGTCTGCTTTTGTGGTTTTCCTTCTCTCTCTCTCTCTCTCCCTCTCTCTCCCCTGTACACCTGTGAAGGAATTCATGCCTTCCGAGATAGCTGTAGGACTCAGAACTGATGAAGGAAGGCGCAGGTGAATGTTTGCAAAAGGCATGGGACACATATGAGCAGAAGAGCTTCTTCCTTAGCGAGAGCTGCCCAAGCTGGGTGGGCTGCCGGGCGGACACAAGAGGGTGAGCCACCCCCGTTAGGTGCTGGCCAGAGTCTTAGGCTGCCCATGTAGCAGTGACTTAAACCAACAATGAATGTTTTGAAATCCCTCTGGGGCTGCCAGATGCCACAAGAAGACCAGAGACACGGCAGGTCGTGTGTCTTGGGAAAGCAGCAGGTACCTATGGTGGCTCCAGGCTAGGCAGACGTTGTCACCACGGAGGCCTGTGGCGGTGACCTAGCGACGGGTGCTGCCCTCACCGGTCACGCATGCTCCGCCATGTATTTATGTCCCCGCATCCAGACCGAAATGTCAGGACTGGGCTTTCGATGCGTCAACTCCGGGTCTCCCTCCTATGCCTGACCTGACACAGAGCAGGAAGGTAATTTCTGGTCTCTTTGGACTTTAAAAAGAAAAAGTGGAGACCTGCCCTTAGCCTGACTCGTACCTGCAGCTTACCCACCAAAGAAAGTCTGATCAGACGCAAGGTGGTCTTGTCCCCCACTGCCCCAACCTCCCCCCCAAAAAACCTGGTCAAATATCCCTGAAGGTAGACACATTATTGAGAGGACTTCTGAATTGGGTGATTTAAAGAACTAAATAAATGTCAAGATGTCTTCTTTTTTCAAGGTTTTACAAGAAAAAAGTGAAGAGTCAACAGGAGGAACATGTTCAGCTGTGCAGTTTTCAGAGGAAAGCCAAATTTGCAGACCGATGGCAAAATTATCCTGGTTCTGGTTTTATGTTAGTTACCTGGGTTTATCTGGTTCTAGCCACTGCACTAGCCCAGGATGCATGAGGCGTTTCGGTTAGCCTTCTCGAGTCGCACGTAAAGGGGATACTCTTGAGTGAGCTAGCCTCCATAGGAGGATGTATTATAAGAAGCAGATGTCCCGGGGGATACAGCGACGATGTCCAAGGGCAGCCCAGCAGCAGAGGACTGGAGAGCTCACAGGAACCCCAGGATTTACTGGTCTCTGCCCCCCACCTCTTTTGTGCACTCTCCTGATACTGCAGGGACACAGAAGACACCTTCTTTGATTTTCACGTTCAAATGTCACAGCCACACCAGGTCCGGGCTCTCTTTGCAGAGTTGCCTTAGTTTCCACTGATTCTGTGTGGATAGTATCGGCCACAGAATGGGCTTTGCGGGGCTCGCAGCAAACACAGCCTGTGCGACCAGGTTGGGGGGGCTGGTGCTCAGGTGATTTGTCCAGGACACGGTGCCTCCCAGGACATGCACCTTCACTTTTAAGCCACCATCAAATACGACATCGAATTACAGTCATTACTGGTGACAAACACAATTTTACAATAACTAGTGTATTAAATTACCACTAACAAATCTGGTTAAGTAACATAAATTTCGCCCCGTTTCACATGACCTTGACTTACCGAGGACACACACACCATACCACATGGGGGATCCTTCTAAATTCGTTTTCCTCTTTCTAGCAGTAGGTTTTTCTCCTGTGAGGAAGGAAACGGTGTCTTCTCATACATGGGAAGCTTTTGTTTGAAAAGAAGAGAACCTCTATCTTTTTCCAGCTTTACAGAGGTGTGATGCACAAAGAAAAATTTTTTGTTTTTAAAGTACAACTTGGCCTTTCAAAATATATGCCCATTGTGAAGGAACCACCGTAATCAAGCTAATTAAAATATCCATCAGCTCTCATACTTACTATTTTTCTTTGCATGTGTGTGATGAGACCCCTTAAGATCTACTCTCTTAACCACTTTCAAGGATACGGCACAGTGTTGCTAATTGTATTCTCCATGCTGTCCTTTAGGGCCCCAGAACTTATCCATCTTATTCATAACTGAAACTTTGTCTTCTCGACCAGCATCTCCCCATTTCCTCCAGCCCCATCCCCAGCAACCACCACCGTATTCTGTGCTTCTGTGAGTTTTACTCTTGTTGATTCCACGTATAAGTGAGATCACACAGTCATTGAAATGAACCCTCTTTACTGTCTCCATATTTTACTGGGTCTGTTAGTTACCCTGGACAATAGAAATGTCTAGTTGCCTCTCTAGCCATCTCTCTGTCTATCATCTACTGTCTCTCTCTACCTTAGCTCTACAGGAATAATTTTAGGATTTTAGGGAAATAAAAAAATCTTGGCCTTGGGCAGCCATTACTCTAAAGGAAGATCCTTCATTGCAATGAAATAATCCCTTATCTGTGTTGAATAATCTCTCCAGAGAATAATAACATGAAACTATTTGGAATCAAACATATCAGAAAGGAAGGAAGGAAGGAAGGAAGAGAGAAAGGGAAAGAGGGAGAGGTAGATTCTTGCTCCCTATGGCTTCCTGACCCTACAGGAAGTGGCTTATATACAAAGTTTCTGAACCAGTGACCCAGCGTAAAACAACCGTGGCAATCATGAAACAAATAGTAACAAATACTGATGAGCCTCCTCTCTTCTTACAAGCAGTCTTACACAGATTCCCACACCCGCTTCCGCTAAGGGCTGGAAGAGTATTCATCAGGCCACACGCCAGGCTCAGTGGTGAGCCCCCCACTCCATCAGCGCTTCTCAACTGAGGCTGATTTCATCCCCAAGGAGATATCTGGCTCCATCTGGAGACAACTGGAGAGGTGTGATGGCATCTGGTGGGTGGAGCCCAGAAATCCTGTTAAATATGCTACAGTAGAGGCACGTGGGTGGCTCATTCGGTTAAGCATCTGCCTTCAGCTCAGCTCGTGATTCCAGGGTCCCGGGATTGAGCCCCGCATCGGGCTCTCTGCTTCTCCCTCTCTCCCGCTCTGCCTGCCTCTCTGCCTACTTGTGTCCTCACACCCTTTCTCTCTCCCTGTCAAATAAATAAATAAAACCTTTATTAAAAAGTATGCTACAATAGCAGCTCTCCTCTTGGCAAAGAATCGTCTGCTCCGAATATCAACAGGGCTGTGGTTACAAAACCTTGACCTCCCCTCTCCCCTAGATCCTTCTCAACCACCCCGTGGGGCAGCTGATATTACCTGTGGCATGGACTGGCTTCAAGGTTAACACACACTTTCACTTTTCCTCTTGGAGCCTGCCTACAGAATATTTCTCAGAAGCCACAAGACTGATCTCTGGCCACCGGAACATGGACGGAGGTGATGTCATTTTCATTTTGGATTTATAAAACGTCCTGGTCAGCTCATGAAGTCCCTTCTTCCCCCATTTATTGGCTGGCCACAGACGGTTGAGTGGGGGACTCAGAATAACCTGCAGGAGACGGAGGGGACCCCGACATGGGAGGAGCCCAGGGCCCTGAATGATTGTAGAGAAGAGCCCCTCACCGACTCACATCGGACTGTCAGCAAGAAATAAATCTTTCTGGTGTAAATCCATTGGGGTTTTGTGGTTATTTACTGCATTAATCAGCCAATTTTGACTGATGTAATTATATCCACTTTCCGGATGAGGAAAAGTGAAGGTTGCCAGGGGATGTTTGATCAGAGGTCTGGTTCCATTGCTCTGGAATTCTCTCCAGTCGAACTGAATGTCCCTAGCCTTGCACAGATCACACCCCCTTCCTCCTTGTTCCTGATTCATTCAAAGCCCCTTGAACCTCGTTGTTATACATGTCCGTCCCCCAGCACAGGGAAGAGTCTGTTCTAGCCGACGGACCCTGTTTAGGTAGTTTAGTTTGCTTGCCCGCCCTTCGGCTGGTCTCTATGGCCAGGACGATGCATGGCACGGAAGATCTTGGGTTGTCCGCCTTCACCAGTCACAGAGACCAGGTGACCAAGCAATTGTGATGACTCAGGCTCTGAGCGTGGCATCAGGGCTGAGCTCAACCCCTTCGAAACTCCTGGTGAACGTTATGTCTGCTGTTGGGCTCCCCTCTCCTAGGACATGACGTGGATTGAAATGTGCCTTCAGGTTCTCAGGCCAGAAAGAGCTGTTGAGAGGGTCACTTGGTTCCTGCAGCAATACGGACATGATTTCCCCAAAGTCTCCCACAACTCAGCAAGCATGGGATGTGTAATGGATGCTTATACTCGGAGATGTGATTCCCAGATTGCACCAATCCTAATGCAATCTCACGATACCCAACTCAGAAAGCTAACTCATCTCCTTGCTTGGTCAAAGGGCATCAGCTTCCATTGCAGTGAACAGAGAACATTAAAAAAAAAAAAAGTCTATAAAACCCAGCAATTCTGAGTGAGGCAGTGGAGACTCAGACTGGCCCCGGTCCCCCTGGAGAAACACACACATGTGTCCCGGATCTGATGGTTATGGCTGCATATATATTCCTGAACTATTCAACAGCTCTCACACATTTCCAGGCAAATAGTTTAATCTAAGTGGGGTTTTCTCATTACTTTAACCTGACTGAAAGTCAACACTGACCTTAACCCACCGGGAAGACGGGGTGGACGGCCAGCCGGCAACTGGGACTTGATTATTTCATCCAGTTGCTTAGATCCCTGACATGATATCCTGGGACACAGAGGGTGTTGTGTGTGTGTGAATCTATTTAGACAGTAACAAGTGTCTCTCGACCTTGCCACACTAGGGATTGGAAAATTGTCATTTCCGTCTCTCTTTGCCGGTCAGGCAGGGAGAACTCTCTTGCAAGGAATAAATATTTTGAGAAGGATATGAGAAGTTCACTCCTGGGATGCTCCAGGGTAAGTCGGCCATGGACTACTGGTCAAATCACTTAAAAAAAAAAAGGTACCCAGGGGAAGGAGCGGGGGGTGGGGTGCCATTTATCTGTCATGCCCAGTGTTAGAGTGAGGACAGTCACAAATTCTCTACCACTCCCCCCATAGAGAAGTGGGGTCTGTGGTGCATCACCTTGAATGTGGGCCAGCCCTGTGGTTAGTTGACAAAGGTCACAGAGTAGGCCCACATAGCAGAGCCACAAATCACACCCATGCCATTGGTATCCAGAACTTGTCTATTAATCACTTGTCTGTTCAAGCTGGCAGTCAGCTGAAACCATCCCCAAATACCACCTCTCCTCACCTTCACCATGAATGTAAACAGACCAAGGAATCAATCTTTAGGAATATTTAGAGCTAGTGGTTTTTATACTTAAGAGGTCCCCATTCTAGAAAAGGTCATTATCATGGGCTTAGGTAATATTTAACACTGTTACATCTCCCTGTGACATTTCCTCAAGTGCATGGAAAGGTGGAGAGTGATCGGTAACTAAGGAACAATGGAACAATTAAACCAGAAATGCCAATCACCAGGAAAGGTCAGTTATCAAAATATCCCAAGAGCCTTTTGTGGCCCTGAAGGAGAGAAACATTTTGGAGTTCACACCTACTTCACCTGTAAGACAATCAAACCATTGACAGCTCATACGGATTTGCAGTTAACATGTTAGAGCCAATGGTATCTTAGATATCTGTTTATGATTCTTCTTAGTTTAACACGACAAGTAAATGACCCATAAAGAAACAAAAGAAATATTAGTTTTAAAACAAAAATGTTATAAATATGCAAAGAATATAATATCTAGTAAAGCATATAAAGAAAGGTGTTCACGACATTTTCTTAACAGAAATTTTACAAAGCCCTTACAAGCAGTTGAGTTACTGAGAATTGAGGAGCGTTTTGTTCTCTTGTATTAGGTAATGTGCATTCTGATGATTCTCACTCCCCCAGTGTTAATGTTACTGTAAATCTAACAGGGTTTATGGCAAAGGCTGAGCCCCAATGACTGCATGCAATTCTGCTGATTGAACTTGAGGGGTGATGGAAATGATCTTTACAGTGATGTCATAATTTTTCCTAATTCTTTGGAGGTCGAGGCTTTAATTGTGTATTACTAAGTTTCACCATTGTACTCTGGATTAAATGAAACAAGTTAGCAGCAGTAACAGGCAAATTCATACTCAGTCAACCCAAGGAAGTGTGTTTAGACTCAAATTAGCTGCTGGACGATTAGGGGATCTGCTCCACACCATCACTTGGGGACTAAGTCCCTCTTCTAGGATCTCAAAGGCATTGGCTGGCTTCCCTGCCCTTGACTAGTGAATGAAGAAAGAGTAGGATTACATGGGAAGATACTGGAAAACACAGAGGAATTCTGCTCACATTTCATTAACCAGGCTCAGTCATGCACTCCCCTTACCAAAGAAAAGGCTGGGAGACAGTCTAGCTGTGTGTCCAGGAAGAAAAAAAAAACAGAAATTGTGGACATAGGGGACATACATTCATTTCACATTTTGATGGATCTCTTCATGGCAAATCCAGCTTCTCAACATAGAAAGAAAACACTATAGAAGCTCTGTTTCCTTTTTTTTTTTTTTGTAAGATTTTTATTTATTTGTGTGTGAGACAGAGAGCACAAGCAGGGGGAGCAACAGGCAGAGAGGGAAGCAGTGAGAGATTTTGATATGAGAGCTACATTAGGATGGACAAGAGTGACACAGGACATCCAGGTTATACAGTGGTAGCAAAGGTGCAGCACGTTTCTTGGGTCGATGATGGTTGGTAGTGGCTTTCCAGGTGTTGTAGACATTATAGTTCCCTCTCTTTCATGGCTCCTCCCACCAGGGGCTCCTCCCACATCATGGCTCCCCACCCCCATCACAGCCCCTCCCATCCCATGGTCCTGCCCATGGTCCTGCCCATCTCAGGGCTCTGCCCACCTTCATTCTTCCTTGGCCAACCTGGCTCTCTGGAGTGTGGCCAAAACCTGTAACGAAACAAGAACTTCCTCTACTCTTGCTTGGAACCTTGAGCTTCTTAGTATACCTCACTAAATCCTTTCCTGATGAAATGTAGCATAGTCAATCTTCTTTGCAACTAATGATGCTTAAATATACTTTGTTTGAGGGGGGAAAAAAACAAGGACATGTGTTTTAGTACTGAGCTTTCACTCTGTCTTTGACCAGAAGAGCTTTCTTTTTAAGCCATACAATATATTATTGCCATCATTTAAAAATTATAGGATTTCATCTCTAAGCCCTGATTTCTGACTTTGCCTTAAAAAAAAAAATAGAAGAACTTGACATATGTGAGAATATGTATAGGAGAAGCTATATTCATTAATTCAGCAAAATGTTTATTTAAGGCCGGCAATTTACCAAACCTCGATAAAGGAAACCAAATTTCAGGGCATTTTTCTGTGGTCACATTGTAGCTGCAAATTTAAGTATTATCTCCTGAGATAGCCAGTAATGTCTCGAAGAACCTATTTCCATTTTATTTAAAGGGAATGTGTCTGAGTTAATAGATTCCTGATCCTTCCTGCCCAGACAGGCTTCCAAATGAGAGGCTGTTTTAAAGGTACAGGGACACACATTTCCACAGCGGTGTGGGTCACCGTCCTTCCTGAAGCTGGGTCAGCAGTAGTCAGATCTGTTTCGTTCCTGGTCATTCCTGGACTAAATTATGGCACTCCGTGCAATGGCTTTATGGTGATTGCCTTGTTCTTGTACTTTAGGGGCAAGATCACTGGGGCAGAGAGGTGAAGGGCACTAGTTATAGAAGTTCCCAGTGACACGGGGCTAGTACTACTCTCTAGAAGATCTACCTCCAGGTGTTAAAAGAAGGGTTTTTTTGTTTGTTTGTTTGTTTTTATTTAATTATTCTAATTTATTTTATTATAATCTCTTTATTATCATCTAAAATAATCTATTTTATTCTAATTTAATTTATTTTTTATTTTCAGCATAACAGTATTCATTATTTTTGCACCACACCCAGTGCTCCATGCAATCCGTGCCCTCTATAATACCCACCACCTGGTACCTCGACCTCCCACCACCCCCCCTCAAAACCCTCAGATTGTTTTTCAGAGTCCATAGTCTCTCATGGTTCGCCTCCCCTGTTTGACATGAATCACAGAAACATAACTTTTCAGAGGACACAGGCTTGGGTCCTGGTTTTCTGATATAAAACAGGATTTCTCAACCTTGACGTTTTGGATGGGATAAGTTTGGGTTGGAAGGGGGTCAGTCCTGTGCATTGTGGGAAGTTTACAATATCCTTGACCTCTACCCACTAGAAGCCAGGAACACGCTCCATCCAGTTGTCATAAAGGTCTCCCAGACATTACCAAATTCTTCTGGCAGAAACATCACCCCCTCGTGGAGAATCACAGGTTTCAGAACTAAGATTTTTGAGGGGAAGCTTGTTTCTTTGACAAGGCTATAGAACCTAGATTTGAAATGACAGATCCCTCAATTTTTTTTTTTAAAGATTTTATTTATTTATTTGACAGAGAGAGATCACAAGTAGGCAGAGAGGCAGGCAGAGAGAGAGGAGGAAGCAGGCTCCCTGCTGAGCAGAGAGCCCGATGGGGGACTCGATCCCAGGACCCTGAGATCATGACCCGAGCCAAAGGCAGTGGCTTAACCCACTGAGCCACCCAGGCGCCCCAGATCCCTCAATTCTTGGGAGACATTTTGCCTCTGCAGAAAAATTCTTTATTTTTTGAGTACTTCCACATCTTTGCAAAATCAGTTAGGATGGCCGTCCAGTTTCAGTAAAAATTCAGACAGAACCCGTAATCTGCTTTGAACTCCACACTTCACTACTTTTTGTATGCATGATCTTGTTGGCTGAAACAGTATCGGTGATGTCCAACTCCCACATTTGTCCCTTATGCTAATATAACAGCCTATTTGATACAAGTAGCATTTTCACATTGACACTACCTTCATTTGATCATGACCTGGTTGAGCAAGTAAGGAAGTTACCGCTGTCTCCGTATTAGAGACAAGGAGACCGAGGCTCAGAAGGGTCATGTGATCCAGGTCACAGTCCCAGGACAAGAGGGGAGAACTGGACCCCAGTGAATTCTAATCAAGCTTACATGCATTCCCAGAGCCCACAGACCAAGGACATCATGGCCTTTGGTTTTTACTCTTTCTCTCACTCTGCTACCTCCTGGCAAATTGTGTGGTGGGCACTGTAGGTGGAGAGGGGCAGGACAGACACAGCAAATTCTAGGAAAGATCCTGACATTTAGGGTCCTGGGCTCAAGGCCTCTCTCCTCCCCATGCAGTTGCACGATCTCAGGTGAGACCCACGTAAGCCCCACTGTCCTCATCTGTAGAAACAGAGAGGGATGCTCGAGTCTAACTCACGGGGCTGTTTGTGAGGCTTTGAAGGCAATCATGCCAGTACACTCCATTTTTTTTCTTAAATTAACTCCACAATTGAAAAACTGAATACCCATTACAAAGTGTACTGCATATACAATTCACAGAAGATGAATTGCCATGGCAAGTAAAATTAATCTTAAAAGTTAAAATTAGGGGCGCCTGGGTGGCTCAGGGAGTTAAGCATCTGCCTTTGGCTCAAGTCATGATCCTGGGGTCCTGGGATCGAGTCTCATGTGAGGCTCCCTGCTCCACGGGGAGTCTGCTTCCCCCTCTCCCTCTACCCCCCATCCCTCCCTTGTGCGCGCTCTCTCTCTCTCTCTCTCTCACTGTCTTAAATAAATAACTCTATCTTAAAAATATCTTTGACTGAAGTATGGTTGACATACAATATTCTATTAGTTTAAAGGTGTTCTTTTCAGTGGGCACAATGTAATATTTTGAATTAGTTGCAAAATTTTTTAAAATCTGGAGACTTCATATAGCATATGGATTTCTAGTAATCTGTGGCAACCTTGGCATTATTGGGCTCATATATGACCAGATGTAAATGGCAGGTACCCTGAAATACACTAACTTTCTCACTCACCCCTATGGGGTCACCTTCACACATTTCTGTTGTCTCTCTTGTCACTCTGCGACACCTGCCACAGACTGACAGTGAGTGATTACCTGATACTTCAGTTCTGCCCATGCCAGCAAGGCGAGAATCGCTCTTAGGGTAGCATAACAATGTCATGTAACCTTTTGAAAGGAGTCTGAATGTGTCTCAAGTTTGGTAAATATAAATTTCCTTCAGCCACTTTCCACATCTGTATTTCTGAACATTGATTCATTCGGAATCAATTGTTTGGTTTTTTTCTATTTTTTTTTTAAGATTTTATTTATTTATTTATTTATTTGAGAGAGAGAGAGAGAGAGAGAGAGAGAGAGACTGCACAAGCAGGGGGAGGGGCAGAGGGAGAGGAAGAAGCAGAGTCCCTATTGAGCCATGGAGCGCAATATGGGGCTCGATCCCAGGATCTTGGGATCATGACCTGAACTTAACCTACTGAGTCATCCAGGTGTCCCAGCTTGATTTTTTTTTCTAAAAGAAGTTTGGCTGGAATACAAGGCTAGAAGCTTTCCTTCCTTATCTCTTGTGTGGCAGAAAAAAAAAAAAATCTAGGGCCAATGTTTATCATTTATATTAAGGTTATAAATATCTAGCACCCAGATCCGATATGAATCCACCGTTAAGGGTTCTCCTGAAGCATGCAATGTAATTCACTAGTGTTTTTAGAAATGATTTCTCTAGGGTGTCAACCCAGAACAAGCTACAAAGTTTTGTATCATTCACGATCCAATTAATACTCCTTTTCTAATACTTTAAAGGTAGTGTTTCAGTTTTCAGTTTCAGCTCTGTCAATGTAACAGACAGTGTATTTTATTTAACGGCTGGTTGTCCTCTGGGGCAGAAGAATAAGATTTCCACGGAGATGCTCCGGCTGCCCATTTAAGCTTTCCTGGTTCTGGGATTTCAGCTAAAACCTAAATTCCATCTTCACTCTCATCCCTGACAATTTTCCTCTTCCTCATTCTTTCCTTCTTTTCTTTCTTCTCCATACCTTTCTTCGAGGTCTTCTCCTTTCTAAGAACCATAAATAATATAAGGTCTGGACTATAGAGGATAAATAAGTGATGTTTCTTTCTTTTACAAGTGAAAAAATAATGTCTCAGGCCTAGACAAAAGAAGGGAACTTATTGGCTTGCAAAATAAGCATCCAGGAAAGTTTGAGCTGCAGGTGCGGTTGTATCTAGGGGCTCAGAAGAATATGGTTTCTCTCTTATCATCTCTCATTTTTTTCTTCTGTTGTGTCCATTCCAAAAAGACAATTTCCTCTTTTTAGCAAAGGCAATATGGGCTGACTGCAGCCCCAGGATCACATTCCTCCAGTTGTATTTCCGGTGGAAAAGAAAGTTAAGTTTTTTCCCTGCGCTTCCACACATCTTGGGTGAAGAAAGAGTTAGTATTGCAATCCCAAGACTGCTGTCCTTTGAAAGGCCAGTTTATAAGGTTGGCTCTTAGATGACATCTTGGAATTGGATTTCAGGAGGGTTCCAAGTACTCCTTGATACGAATGGCTCACTGTGTCCCAATTATTTATGCAAACAGTACAGTTTATGCTGACATCCTGATTTCCTTCTGTGGGCCTGGGATTTGAGTAGTGCCAAGTAGAAGATGCCCATGTGACCAGCACCGTATAAAGACCTTGATGAGCCCCTTGTGAGCTTCCCTGGTAGATGACATGTTGACCCATGCTGCTGGAGGGATCAAGTGCTTCTCTTGTGACTGTCCTGGGCGAAGATTCTAGAAGTTACACCTGGCTTCCTCTCGACTTCACCTCATGCACATTTTCCATTTGTTAATCTTGTTTGCATCTTTTTTGTTGTTGTTGTTGTTGTTGCCACATTCGTGAGTTGACTCTGCGCTGAGTTCTGTGAGTCCTCCTGGCCACTTACCGCAGCTGGGGTGGGTCTGGGGACCGTGACACTGGGTTCACGCTCACTGTGAACGTGCCAGGTCTAATGGGCTCTATTCAATTTAGGTCTTCGTGTGATGGTGTACGTTGTCAGAGTAGGAATCATACATACTTGCCAATCAGTTGGGCACTCTTGGTGTCAGAATGTGCATTGCCAAGGAAGAAAAATGAGAAAGAAAAATTGGCATGGTTCATTAAATTTTTTGAAAATCAAAATCTTCCATGCATATATCCAGAAGATTTCAAACAGAAATAACCCAAACAGGCTTATTTTAAAAAAGAAAGAAAATAAAAGAAAGAGAGAGAGAGAGAGAAAGAAAGAAAATCTCTAACCTTTTATCCATTTCCCTCAACCCAGAGGCAATCACTTTTTACTACTTTGGTATTTTATGTATTCCTGTCTACAGCTGTCTACTGCATGCCTATATTTCTATATTTCTGTGTCTTGATTCTTTGCTATTTTGGGACCCTGTCTTCCTTCCTAGTCTCCCTTTCTTCCAGGCTGTGTTATTCCAGGTCGGTTTGTGCTGAAGCACCATTCACAACTGCTGATTTCCTCATTTGCGATCCTGCATTCCTCAGTGGTGGTCCTTGTCCATTCCTGCCAGAGGGCCGGTAAGCATCTGTCGGAGCGCAGGCACCGCGTGCCCTCGGCGGACATCTCTATGGGTGATCGGCCGGTGGTTTTGTTAGGAAACCCTGAGATGGGCCCCTCTAGCTGTTTCCTCTTGGGCTGGCCAGATTCTTCAGAGCAGGAACTTCTAGGGCCCTGTTTGGAGGGTCTTGGAGCAGCCGCCATCCTCTTCCCGGAGCAGAGCTGGAAGAGGGCAGGGATGGCCGCGCTCAGTGCGCCCTGGACAGCGCGCAGGGAGGGAGTGCGCTGTGCGGGAGCCTCTGATGAGCTCTCCCAGGGGAAGAACTCCCCCCCGGGGAAGGGGTGCGGGCGGGGGCATGGGGCTGGGGAGGGGTGAAGCGCTGTGCAGGGAAGCCCGTCGCTGTTTGGCTCCCCATCCCTCCGCTCCCTGTAGGGCTAGGCTTCCCACCGTCAGCACCTTCCACGAGTTGCTTCTACTACCCAGATCCTTGTTCCTTTGCCTCTTGGGTGTATGCCTTAAGAATAAAATCAATATTCTTATGGTAGTGGTGTTCGGGAAAGGGTGGAGGGGGGAATGTTAATTTTCACATTTACTCAAAGCCGATTCACTGAGGATTAAACATCTTTATCTGAATCACTTAATATCGTGTAGCCAACATGATAATGGGATGTAAAATGCCATCTTTTAATTTATTTTCTGCCCCATATGATCACTACGCATTTCTTGTTTTGTTATGATGCATTCTCAGCTTTTAGTGCTTTTTAATTGCCAATAAAACACATAAGAATGCAACATCGAGGTTCATGTTGACAAAATCAATTTCTTTCCTAGTAGCTATAGTGTGTTTCTAAAACTAGCTTTTAAGGAAGGGGGGGCAAGAATACAAATGTAAAAACATATTAATTTATTTTTTTCCATCTACACTTGCCTGATGCATAATTCCTTGTGCCCTTCCATGCCCTGACCACCCCCCAAATCCATTTCAATCAAGGCACCTGCATAATTTGGCTCCCTGAAGTCCTGTGGAACAGAGGCCAAAGGTCTAAATAAATACATAATGTATTCGTAAAGAACATTTTCATTCTAAAGATTTATTTCTTGAATGGATTTTGTGCCAAGAAATGATAACTAGACCTAATCCCTAGGTCTTAACGTGTTAACACTGCACCATGATTAATGAGCTTGTTAAAAATAAGTAATATTTTCGTTTTCTCTATGCCGTCAACCCAGCAGGGAAATAAGAGAGTGCGTTTGATCTTTAGCTCACCCAGTGAGCAAAAGAATTATTGCAGCTTGTAGATTAAAATAATTATTGTATATCTCGACTCTCTTCACATTTTTCTGTTTATCACTATTTTCATCCTATTAGCTGTCACTAACGTCAAAGAAAAGGATCCATTCCTGACAAGGCAAATTTTATTATGACTTGCAAGATTCATATTAAATGACCGAAAAATTAAATACTTTTTATTGATGAAATTGGAAGCAATATATTATCGGGAAGTCCCCCCCCCCCACCCTTTCTTCTTTCCTTCTTTCTTCCTTCCCTTCCCTTTCCCTGACTCTACACTCCGCAGTTTTTAATGGACAAAGAGGGAGAAGAAAGAAATGATCCAAGAGGTCAAAAAAGTATCCGATTAGCTGTAGTTAATTCAGTCTTGTATATGATACACCAGCCACTTGTGTGAATTTCATATCCAGTATTTGAAAAATCTTAGTCTTCTTTTGTTTTACGCCACGTACCTCATTTTCCCCCCTAAAGCTTTCCTTTCCTTTCCTGTCTTAGGAGTCACCATTTGTAATCTTCTGGGAAGCCAAACCTTTATTTTAATTTTGTAATGATTGCCGTATACCTCCCTAAGGAAAGAGGAGTTCGCAGAAGCTGGAGAGGCGCCATGCACGAGAGATTAATTCCACAGCAAACAGTGTCCGGGGTGTGAACACCTGACGTTCGTACATGTCCTCACACAGGGGGTGGCCAGCGTGCTCCTCCTATAAATGTGTAAGGGTCTCATGAACACCCTTGTCAGCTCTGCTCCCTTCTCTGGATCTCAGGAGCAGCAAAAGTGATACTAGTAACCAGTAGTTCTAGTAACTTCAGCTTCCAAGTGGCATCTCTCTGACCCAGGCTCTTAACCCCAATTTCCAATGGACTGGCCACGGAAAGCTCGTTTCTGCCAATGAGTCCTCCAAGGACCAGAATTGTTTTTCATCTGAAACTATGTTCCGTGAAGACCTTAGCCCCTCCTCTGTGCCCTCCATCTCTCTGTGCTTTATCTCCTGTTGGGAGAGCCTGGGGAAGAGCCAGGCCCTCACTGGTTGCTAGAGTCAAGACCTGATGACTGGCTTTGGATCCCACCCAAGAAATTGTGATTTCCTTTCTTAAAACCTGTCCTCAAAATGCAGTTGAGTTCATGCATTCATTCTGCAACGAAACCCTGCTCTGGATCTTGCTTCTGCTGGCCAAGGAGCCTGCAAAGGTGTGGTGAGTCTAGCTTGGTACCCCTGACTCACCCATCAAGCCACATGGGGATGGTGGTCATTCCCATGGAAACATAGTGCCCTTTATGTGGATGGCCCAGGAAGCTGAGGGAGCAAAACAGAGGTCAGACAGAAGCTAGGAAAACCCATGCACCCTTCATGGTTAAAAACCCATGATTCTATTATTCTCCAACAGTTCATAGACTCCTTCAGGAACCAAACGTTATTTCAACCATTTTTATGGACGTTCTTCCAACATGTGCTCTGTGTTCCTATTCTTTAAGGAGAATGAGATGAATATATGATAGTGTGGACAGGTAAGTGAGTGACTGTGTTTGTGTGGAAATGTGTGTGTCACTGAGGATTATCCTTGTAAACCCCAGGGATCAGGTTGGGTCCAAGAGTTGGAAGCACTGATATCTCAGCCTAAATGCCTTGATCCTGCTTGTTCCTTCTTGACATGACCTTGGACAAGCAACATTCTTGAATTCTTCTCTTTGGCTTTTACAGAGTTTTCCCCCTAATCCCACGACTTCACGCTTTCACTTTTTATCGCTCTCAGGATGTTTTCCGGAAACAGGTCCCACAGGTACAAATTTGCTTCTTGCCAATGACATTTGCCTGGGAAAACCTATTTCCTAGAATATAAATTCCAAAGGGGAAGGACCTCTTCTGCCTTGCTCATCCAGCACCTGGTACATAGCGAGGCTGTACTGAAAGCCCATTAATATTCCCGGAGCAAGTAACCAATTCCACTGCAATTTTGGGTGAAGTACAAATGAATGGGTCTGAGAATCCAAATGGCTTTATTTTGCTTACAGTTCATGAGCTTAAACGCAAACCTAGTGGGTCTCTGTTGGCTTCTAAGGTGGTTTTTAAAACCTCTTAGTTCTGATACATCATTAGGAAGTGGGTTTTCTTATCACAATTTCTCTTACTATTATATTTTTAATTAATTAATTAATTAATTGTTTTTGCCTAAGACATCCTTGCCCACTCCCATTTCTGGGGAAACCCCTTCCTCCTCATCTACGACGTTCTGGAAGAATCTTTCTCCATTTACCTTTCAGAGATTCCTGTTCAGGGATTTCGCTTGAATTTTGCTGTGCAGCCACATGGGGGGGGGGGCGGGGAGAGTTCTCAGGAAATATGATCCTTCACTGCCTTTGGCATATTTTTCCTACTCCACTTGACTTTAATTACCTTACCCTTCTTTAAATTCTTGCAGTGCCTCCGCGTCTTATTCGTAGATCGTTATGCCCATTTAAATCTCTCCACATCCACAAAGCCACTTATTTTGTCCTGGTTATTTACGGGCCCAGATGTTCCCGGCTGCCTGCAGTTCTCTGCAAGGTAATCCAAGGTCTGGCAGTTCCCTTGTTTTCCTCTGTGCGTCTCTTCTATAGAAAACATGATGAACTCACATTATGGGGGGAGAGTTGACAGGGTGTTGACCGAACCCTCCTGTTTTATTGGTACTTTTCCTTTCACGTTGCTGCGTCCTCGAGGAGAATCTACCCCCCAGATGGGGGTAGATTTCTAGGGATGGACCATAACGACAATTCCCGTTATTCAGAGGAAGCTTATCTTTCAATTTTTTTTTTTTTTTTGGGGTCCGGTCCTGTTATAACGATTTATTTTGTTCAGTATAATTTTTCAGTTTCAGGAATGGGCTCTTAGATTCTAGAGACTGTAAATCCCACATGCTCTGTGAAGTTATTTACCCCTTTAAAAACCTGCAGGAAGCCTCTCAATATATTTCACTTGACCATGAGCTTTACTAACAATTGCTAAGGCTTATAAAATTCCTCCAAATACGTAAGCGTCTGTCTCATCTTATGAGACACTCTCTTCAAAAAAATGGTAAACCCAAGCGTTATCATTTTTAAATATCATCTCCTAAATGATCATTTTCTAAACGACGTCTCATTAAAGGAAGTGAATTTGTATTGAGTTAGGAATTATATGTTTGTTTTTCTTTCTTTCTTTTAATTCTTTGAGAAGAAAGGTAACAAAGGTCAGATACGGAAAGAGGTTACTTAACATATCATTCCTGTGTATTTCATTCACTCTTGGCTGATGTTTCTAAGACCTGAGGAAGGCGTAAGCTAAGATGGGAATAATTATGCAGGACCCGTAAACATATTTCCTAGGAGAAGTGGCAGGTAGAGGCATGTGTGTCATGACGGGGTTGGGATGGGATGATGGGGAAGTCTGCGGGGGGTGGAAGCGCAGGCTTGAAATCTTTTATGACTTGGAGCATCAATCAGCTCTGAGAGAGGCCGGGGAAAGGAATGATGGGTCTCTTCGAGTCAGGAGAAAAGAGAATTCTCATCTAACTCTGCTGTTTGCATTTTTTATGTGGCTTCAGTGTCTTCTTAATTGGGTCTTCCTGTTACATTTCTGCCCTGATTCTGAGACCTGACATCGTGTACGCATATTTAACGTCTATCCTGGATGTGCTAAATGTCGGGAAGAGAAAGAGCATGTGGAAGGAACATCAGATCTGAAAATCTGGGGTGTGTCTTGGTGTAGACACTCACGTGCACACTTGCACACTGAGTTTGTGTGCAAACGCCGGGACCTCGCTTTTCACACCTAGGAAGGAGTTTATGATCTCCTCCTGGAATATCCACAGGAATGCAGGGATATTGTAGGAATCGAGTGGGCTGTTGGACGTGACCCAAATGTGTACAGAAATCATACACACTTGACCCTAGGGCGGCACAGATTTGAGCTGCGTGGGTCTGCTTCTATGTAGATATTTCGTTGATAAATATGGTACAGTAAATGTATTGTCTCTTTCTTATGATTTTCTTAATGACATTTCCTTTTCCCTGGCTTACTTTACTGTAAGGCTATGGCATATAATACATGGAGCACACAAAATATGTGTTAATCTACTGTATATGTTAAGAGCAAGGCTACCCATCAGTAGGCTGTTTGTAGCGATGTTTCACTAAAATCGAATGTCATACATGGATTTTCAATAGGTGCAGGGGAGGTAGGTTGGTGCATGCAAGGTCACAGATGACTGTAAATGGAAGGTAGCATTTTTATTTATTCACATCCCCTCAGCTCTACATTCTGGAGCAGGACTTCTCCAAATGGGACCGTGGAAACCCTTGAGGGTCTCAAGAAACCCCAGCAGGGAGGCTGTGAGATCAGAAAAAAAATTTTATGCTAATACAGTGGTGTTTTCTGGAGTTGTGTGGTGACACCACTTGGGAAGTCTCAGAGGGGTGCGTCCTTGGGTATTCTAAAATGTTTGAAAGCAGACAATGTATGCCAAAATGATACACATCTTCAGAAAATAACTCAGTTGATTTCCAGTATTCCCACTAGGCTTTGACCACACCTGCAAAATCTCTGCAACCTTGTTTTTGTTCAGTAAAACAATACCTTGTAAACCCTAAGTTTTCCTAGAGCCCATGAGGACACATAGCGAGAAGCACCCAATGGTCCAGCTTGGGACTGAGGTCTTAATTCTTTTCAAAAAAAATTATATTTAAAATTATATTAAAAATTATATTAAAATTTCCCCCTGATGTCATGATTTTGCAATCAATATCTTACTCAAAAATGTTAAAATAGTATTTACAGTATAGTTGTTGTGTATTAAACTTGAATACTTTTGCTCCAAAATGGATATTGAAGTCTGGTCGTTTCCACCTAAAGCTCTCAGCTCTGCCTAAAAATGTTGGGAAAACTTAAAACCAGTTTTACAAGAAAGTTCTCTATCTTGTGAAAGGAAAAATCTGTTAAAAAAAAAAATCTAACTTGGCCTTTAAGTTAGAAATAGAAACATGACAAAATACAGTTGACTCTTGAACCAAATGGGAGTTGGAGTGCCTACCTTCCACATAGTCAAAAATCCATGGATGACTTTTGACTCCCCAAAAACTTGACTACTAGGAGCCTCTTGTTGAAGTCATATGGATAATATAGACGGTTGATAAGGGTGTATTTTTCATCTTCTATGTACTACATACTTGATTCCTACAATAATGTAAGCTAGAAATATAGAAAATGTTATTTTTAAAAGATTTTATTTATTTGACAGAGAGAGAGAGAGAGCACGAGCAGGGGGAGCAGCAGAGGGAGAGCGAGAAGCAGGCGCCCCCGTGAGCAGAGAGCCCCATGCGGAGCTCGATCCCAGGACCCTGAGATCATAACCTGAGCTGATGGCAGACGCTTAACTAACTAAACCACCCAGGTGCCCCTAAAATGCTATCTAAAGGGCACTTGGGTAGCTCAGTGGGTTAAGCCTCTGCCTTCGGCTCAGGTCATGATCTCAGGGTCCTGGGATCGAGCCCCGCATCGGGCTTTCTGCTTAGCAGGAAACCTGCTTCCTCCTCTCTCTCTGCCTGCCTCTCTGCCTACTTATGATCTCTGTCAAATAAATAGATAAAACATTTTTTTAAAAATTCTATCTGAAAAAGAAAACCCCAAGAAAGAGAAGGTACATTTATAGCCCTAGATTATATTTACTGAAATATAGGTAAGTGAATCCGTGAAGTTCAACCCCGTGTTGTTCAAGGGTCAGCTGTCGAATCTCTCCCTTGGCCTCCTAAGTGTTAATTTGTTGCCTTATTCGCTACAACGTTTCGAATAATAACATGGTGACAAGTCGATCTTGTGATCAGTGGCTCCAAGTTCAAAGAAGGAACTGAACCTTTTTTCACGTCCATGTCACATGCTTATTAAAAGTCAAGACTTAACTGGTACCGTTTTTCAGAGCGGACAAGAGAAAGACATCAATGTGTCCTAAGGACCAGGCAACGCATTGCATTTTCTGAACAGGTGTGCCCCTCAGGTGAAAGGCTATAAACACTTAGCATCCTTGATACTGCCCGATGCCTGACTGGGAAGCAAGCTCGTAAAATAAACGACAGAATTACAGCTTCTGATTCACATGTCAGCTCTTCCTCTAAACTTGGGATTTTCTCCTCCACAGAGCATTTTTCACGAACAATATTCTCAGCAATTTCCTGGCCCAGGGCTCATGTACACTGAAATTAGTATTCTCAAAACCTATAATTACAGGGAACTTGTTTTTTTCCCATCCAAGCAAAGCCCGTCATTTGCCAGAATCAGATACCTGTCAGATTTTTAACCAAGGTTAATTGTGAATTACGGATTGTTTGCAAGAGTACAGCCCAAAAGTAACTGCCGGGACTCTTTCCAAAGTTGAAATGAATTTACGACGCCATTAATATTGACTGATTATTTATAAAGTCTATTAAATTTGTCGGGGCTGCTGATGAGAAAAGATTTATTAGAATAACTAATATAAAATGTGATGAAATAAATTAAGTCCCCTTATGAAATATTAAGATCCATTCGATCTGGTTTTTGTAACTCTGTGTTTGTAATCTCCCCTTTGTGGATACAAATGCTGACGGTGCTTCTAGTCCTTAGGACCCTGAGTGCCCCAGCTGCTAAATGGAAAGCTTCTGGGGGCGAAGAGTATCAAATTCTGGACTGTGGTTCTCTCACAGAGAAAGATCACAGCTGGGGGAGAGAGATCACTAGACTCGAATTCTATGTATTTATATATCTATATATTTATCCACATTTCTCCTCACCTCCCCCCTCCTATTTCTCTTCTCTCTATCTAGGGAGAGAGGCTAAGTTTCTATTTTATTCTGATTCTTCTACCAAACAATGGGTACTAAGGACCCCATTTGCCACAGGAAGGCAGGCAACCGTTTGTAAAGGCTATTAATAAAAACTAAGAATATACGAAAGTTTGAAGAGTTGAGAGTCAATTGTTTTGACATTAGGGAGATAATTTTTTAGATGGTTATTTGCATATTTAAATTTTGATCTCTGCCTAACCTTGGGTGGTTAGGGGAACTCTGTTCTCATGACTAACCCAGTGATCTGTTAGGTTGCATGCCCTAGAAGCAGACTCTGAAATGAGGGTCCAAGTGAAAAGAGTTTCTTTGGGAGGTTTTATTAGGAAATGCTGGTAGGGGATTAGAGGGGGTGCCCAGTAAAAAGGAAATTTACAAGGGATGGGTTGTCAAGGTCATCAGCCCTATGGGCCGGCTGGAGCTTAGTCACACTGTAGGAAGGATTTGTTCTGTAAGTATGAGGAAGCTAGGGTCTCAAAGGGTGGTGCCATGATTTCTGAGGACCCCCTCAGGACCTGCTAGGGGAATAGTGTAGCTAAGATCTATCCCTCCAAATTATGGCTCAGAAGAACTGAGGACATTTATAAATGACTGAACACATTGTAATTATCCAAAAATTACTTCTCTTCACCTATGACTGGATGACAGTATGAGTATCACTGTGCCTTATTCTGTAATTTTAAAAATTGTGAAACCTAAGGAATCAGCTGAGTCCTTCTCAAATCCATAATTGGAAATGCTTTGGGAATTTTTTTTTAAAGATTTCATTTATTTATTTGAGAGATAGAGAGCACAAGGAGGGGGGAGAGGGAGAAAGAAGCAGGTTCCCCCACTGAGCTGGGAGCCTGATGTGGCGTGGACCCTGGACCCTGGGGTCATGACTAAAGGCAAATGCTTAACCAACTGAGCCACCCAGTTGCCCCATTGGTTTTGGAATTTACATTAAACCTCACGGACAGAAGGACGTGCTTTGGGAGCTCATTTTTAGGAGCCACAATCCCATGTCTATGCTCTTAACCTAAAAGTATTCCTCTCCCCCACATGAAAGCTGTATTATAAACAAAATCTACCTTCTATAGATCAGGGTACTCTTCTGCATGTTGCATAGCTCTTTAAACATTTTTGATTATTAATGTGTAATCTCATTTGCTTTCTAAGTTATCCATTGTTATTTACCTTATTTGAGTAAAATGTGATTGGAATTCAGAAAAGATTTTGAAGATAATATAGCATTCTTTAAATGGGAGTGGGATTACTATTTATAAAAGCATCTGTATCTAGGACATTGAATTGCCCATCAGCCAACCTCCTGTGCCTCTATTTTCAGAAATATGAACAAACACACTAAATTTGGTTAACCAAATTCACACGGCCGTTGTCAGATATGTAATTCTGTTAGGCTACTCATCGCATAAAAGAAGAAGAAAGTCAGAAGTGTTTGTAGAATCTTCAGAACCCCGTTGGCAAGTTTAATATCCCCTTTTGTTTCCCCTACACAATTTGCACATAAGAATAAGTGGTAGATTATATTTATAGAATGACCTTCAGAATGATCAACTGCCATTATTCACATAAAAAGAACTGTATCCTTCACTTCGTACAAATGCAAACCCTACAAAGTTTCAACTCTGGTGTCCGGTGGTTTTCGTCATGTAAGAACCACCCTTGAACACGTAGGGATGGAATACAGGGGTTAAAAGACAGTCCAACTACAAGATCTCTGTTTGTCATTCTTTAAAAAAAAATAATAAATTCCTTTTGAAAATGTTGTACATTGAGTCGTCTTCATGGACGGATAATGCCTAATTCCCAATTGCGCCTCGGTGATGTTTCAGACAGAGGGCTGAAATGCCACAGGGTCCCCTCACTGTTCGCTGTCCCTGCATCCCTACAAGAGGTGGACCCCGGGTCCCTTGCAGACCTCCACTTGCTGCTCTTTACACGTGGTCGTGCTGTGGACGGATGGGATTTTTCCTGGGAACAGCCTCCTTTGTCAAGCCCACGCTAGAGGTCAGTGTGCAAACCGTGCCCTGCTCAAGTGTGTCCCAGCAGGGAAGACCTCACACCTCACAGGAGGCATAGTAATAAAACCAATGTGAATCAGCATACGTGACTTCCTCTGGAACATAAGAGCAATACGTCTCTATTAAGGGTAATTTGGGAAAGACACTGACGATACAGAGAAGAAAAGAACAGCCTGACTTAATCACAACACCAAGATTAAACCACTCTTGCCATTTTGATAGACTTTCTGTTAGTCACACACAGACACACAAACATACGTTTTTAAAACTTTTAGAAAACATTTTATTTGTTTATTTATTTGAGGGGGGAAGGAGCAGAGGGAGCGGGACAAGTGGATCCTAGGTTGAGTGAGGAGCCCCATACGGGGTTCAGTCCCACGACCCCGAGTACACGACCTGAGCCGAAATCAGAGAGTCGAGCGCCTGGGGGGCTCCCCCAGGCACCCCTAGGCATTTTCACTGGTTTGCAGCACCGTTAGGGTGGAGGCTGTTTACTGTTTACTGTTGTGTTGTCTGCATGTCATACAATGCTCAGCAGAGTGTTGGGTAGGGGGGGTCAACCGGGGTGAACCAAGTTTTACCAAAAAAAAAAAAAAAAAAAAAGTCCGACTCCCAGGGGTGGAAAATCTTGAGTTTTTATCCATCCAAGCTTTCATTTTCATCTTCCATCTGCTGCAGCAATTCACACGACCTCACCTAAGGACGACCGGGTCCATAGGAGCAACCCCGCTGTGTTCTCAGGGGAGGGGAGCCGGGATGTGTGAGCAGCAAGGTGCACTTCAGAATTCAACAAATCCTCGCCGGATGAACAAATGGATACTGAGCGGATACGGAGACTGAGTGCTGCTTTCGGATCTGACACACGTATCTAAAAACACTTGTTAATTACCTTCTCGGTGCCAGAGAATACCCTGGGCACCAGGGACTGGGCGTCAGACCACACAGTCAATCATTCAAATGGGGGAAAGAGCTATTAGACTCTCGGCTCAAAGAGTTCCATCACCCACCACCTTGTATTGAACGCTGAAAGCTTCAATTCCAGGAGATGGCCTCACTCTGAAAGTGTGGAATCAATACGCAGAGCAGTAATTTTCAGCAGATGCAAACTTTTCTTTCTTTCTTTTTTAACTGGGCACAATGGTGGGTTTTTCCCATTGATCGTTGGCAATAAGCATCTATGTGGATAGCACCTTTCAAGGTGGTGGTTTTCTGCACATCACTGTGTGATGAAACACTGTTGACACGGGTGTTGTTTTAAAGTCCCAGGACCCACTAACTCAGAAAACCCACAGGCAGGCATTCATGTGTCGAAATGCTCTCCTGTAAAATGCAAGTGTCGTAAAGAAAGAACACACACTTGCCTAAAACTGCATCATGTCTGTGCCTCACATGGAAAAGGTGCAGAATAAATATTTATGGGGGATTCATATGCACGGCTGGCTAAGAACCTGGGATAAATGATGCATCCTACAAGGACAGAAGCAAATGCCATTGTAAGGAGTCCTGCTGAGCTGTGGGGAAGGACACAGACAAGGCTTTTCTCTGGATTCCTTCCTGCAGCCGTCCCGCGGGTAGAGAAGGGCAGGCGGTTGAGGAGATGAGTCCTTAAGAAAGGGGGGATGTCCCCGTCGTGCAGAGACAGTGTCCCAGCAGCCCACATCCCAGTTTGCAGTGGGTGCGGGAGGAGAGGGGGCTGGCAGAAACTCGACAGACCGTCTCTCTGGCTCCCTGAAATCCCGTCCACATTTCAGGGGCCAAAGTCAGTCCATGGTGCAGCCCGACGTGGCTCGGCAGAAAGCATTCTTGTCCCCTTTGACTGGGGGAGGGGCAGCGAGGGGCAGGTGCCAGGCAGCCTTGCACATGAAGGGTACCGTCTCCATCCTCACGGCCCCCATCACGCCGTGTCATGATTATTTATCACTAGCAGTAGTAACCCCACCCCTTCTTGCCATCTGAACAGGCTTCATCGTCTGCTTTGTGCTCCCTTCATGCCCCCGCCCCCAAATCCAGCCACACTGCATCATTCGTGACTGGAAGTGACACAGAGAAAGGGCTTTTGCCTTTTCTGTCATGAATCCCACAATGTGACAATGTGGCTTGCACACAGACAGTCCCCAGGAGCATCCGTTGCGTGAGCGGATCCACTTTGGCCTTAGAACATTCCAAGACGGTGCAAACAATACGTGGCTGTGCGTTTACACGGTTGTGTGTACCTTTAGAACACGTGTGTTGTCTGCTTACGCATGAGTGTTACGTAGACAGATACGCATATGATCGATTGTACACGAGCACAGCCTGTGAACGTGAACACGTGTGCGTGCACGCATTCACGGCTGCTCAAGGGCTCCCAGCCACCGGGTGAGTGATAGACTCACCGTTGCTTTGGTGTGTCTGGGGGTTTACCGAGATTTAGCCAGGACCGTGGCGGGGAGTCTGAGGACAAGGAAGTTCATAGGGTTGACAGCACTGATGACGACGGGGGACCAGCTGGACAATGAAATCTCTGCACGACTTCAAGGTGCAGAATGGGGTGCTACACGGTGGAGGGGACGCGTGACCCCCGGTGCTTGCACACACGAGCATGAGACCTTCGGCTGTCCTAACCACGTCTACAACCAGCTCTTTGCCTCGGGCATTTCGGCACATCCATAAAACCATGGCAGGAAAACAGAATGAAAAAAAAAAAAGGAAAATTAGTTACGAGGGAAGAGCCCTTCTCATTATTATTTGTCTTTCTCCCGTGTGACCAACTCCTCTGATTCTGTATTAACTTCTTCCGTTAGCTGCTGTGTACCTTGCCTTGGTGCTCCTGAGGGTTCCTAAATTGCATCTTTTTTTTTCTCTCAAGAACAGTACCTTTCATCATAACGATGGCTCTGGATCTGACTGGCAAAAATTTTACAAGGACCAAAATGTAGAACTGTAATTTCCTCACTCAAAATTTTCAGAAGGGCTCTTCTTGGATGTGACTTTCTTTGTTAAAGTGAAAATAAAATGCATGCTCTTTGTTCACCGGGTCTCCAGCCGATGGTGGTTATTTTCCTTATTAGAACTTCTCCAAGTCGTGCAAAAAAAGACGATGGGCAGAGAACCATCGAACCATCTAAATGCTTATCCATCGGCAGCTTCTTTGAAAAGCCATCATTAAGGAAGAGAAAGTGCAAATGAGAGAAAGGAGATCAGGGTCTAACTGATGGACGTTGCAGCCTCCCCGGCTGTCTTTTTTCCAAGGGAAAGGATTTCGTGTGTGCAACGAAGCACTTCCTCTGTGGGAGAGAAAAGTCGCTTGGTGGTCTCAAGTGTCTCTTAAAACCCCAGCTCTGGAGTGCCTGGGTGGCTCAGCGGGTTAAGCCTCTGCCTTTGGCTCAGGTCATGATCTCAGGGTCCTGGGATCGAGCCCCGTATCGGGCTCTCTGCTCAGCAGGGAGCCTGCTTCCTCCTCTCTCTCTGCCTGCCTCTCTGCCTACTTGTGATCTGTCTCTGCCAAAGAAATAAATAAAATCTTTAAAAAAAAAGAAAAACAGCTCTGCTGCTCAGCCCGAGTGACGTCTCAACAGCACACCAGTGTCTGTGGCAGCCTCGACCCTGGGAGGAACAGCAGCGAGACCACATCCAGCGGCAGCACATTCCTTAGACTTAAAGGATCTGGAGAATCCACTGAGTAATCGACTCTCGGGTTTTCGATAGGGAGACGTATTCCAAAGGTCATGGACTGGCTTGTGAGAACCCCAGAGGGGCTTAGAGACAGAGCCCTCTGAGTTACAGGTTTAAATCTGGGCGTGGTTTCTCTCAGGTAAGTGAGAGGAGCACAGGCTGTGTAGCCTTCAGCTTAAACATATATGCACCCTACAAACTCAAGCCTAGAACTAAATAAGTCAGACAAAGTCCACCTGATTCCGTGTTTCCCTATATTACATTTTGCTTATGTGGTACCTTTTTTGTAAGAGTGACGTCATTTGGGAAACGCTGTTTGGATCCAAATGGGTTGGAAATTGAGGACCACATGAGGGTTCTGAAAACCATAGACGAATATTTACTGTTAGGTTTTCTGCTATATTGGCAAGATTCTCCAATTACTCATAGATTTTTTTTTTTTTTCCTTTAGGGAGGTAGGATTTTTTTCTAGGTATTCTCTGCCCCCAACATGAGGCTTGAACCCAGAACCCTGGAGATCAAGAGTCATGTGCTCCACCAACTGAGCCCACCAGGCGCTCCTGGGGAGGTAGGATTTTAATAATTAAATTTTTTTTTCTAATCTTCAATGTCCATGTTTTTCTAAATTTGTTATATATTAAACATGCTTTTAAGTTTAAAAATATTCAAAAATATGTTTTCTCAAGGAGCGAGAAATGTAAATTTGGGATGGAGAAAGCGTCGATCTGTCAGCCAGAGATGAGATACTCACTCAGGGGTCTTCCTTTGCGTTGATTTCGGCCAGACTGAGAATGATTGTTTTCGTGGCTATAATTAATCCCCAATAATTCACAATTTACCCTTGCTGGCGCTCAGACCTCACTCATATTAATTCCTTTCAGAAAGCTAAAAAGATCGTGCTTTGCCTGGACTATGGAAAAGCTGGAAAATGCACTGCTCTCGACCTCGTGATTAACAAAAGACACATGAAGGAACGAACACGGCTTCTGTCCAACCAACCAGTACGCTGACACCAGTACAGTACAGCTGGACCGTTCTACATCCTGAAATCCATCCAGCGCCACACAGCCTCCACGGCACGGATGGCTTCCAGCACGGCGGAGCACCAAGGAGCTGTCGAATGACAGTCCAGAACTGGGTAAAACACGTTTCCAGAGGCTGCTCACGGCAGGGCGTGGGCAGTAGGAGGTGATGGAAACTCCCGCCGTCCTGGACATGGGGGGAATTGCGGGCACCGGAAGAGACTTGTCCGAGGACCCCCCACTTCTGCTCAGATTGAAGGCAGAAGGAAAACGGAGAAAGTCTGTCTTGGTGGTACAGGTGAGTGACAGCAGGGACACCCTCCACCTGCCCAGCCCCGCCATGCACTCCTCTCCTTCTAGGAAGCAAAAGCCTGAGAGGCTCTCCTCTTGGCCCACACGTGACTGAGGTTTTTGTCCCTGGGGAAGACTTGGGGGCCGGGAGAGCGTGTGTGTGGCCATCGTGAAAGGCCAAGCCAGGAAGCAGGCTGGGTAGCTCCTGAAAGAGAGAGTGGCCCTTCTAGCTCCGTAGCTTCCTGATTCCCTTAGTAGACAGTAAGGACGGGACGGTCGCTAATAGCCACTCTGATCACCGAGCTCGGGTTCGGGGTCTGAGGCTCCCCGCCTGCTCTGAACGCTCACACATCTTTGCCCTTAATAACAGTCATCACTTACTGTTGACAGCCCATGATGGCAAACTTTTTACCTAACCAAGTGTGAAAGAGAAAATCATTATGTGTCTGCTCGTTGTTGTCAGACACCATTTTATTTATCAACAACACATTCTCCATGAGTGATTTAATACGAGGAGGCATAAAATATGCATATGTTTGGAAATCCAATTATTCGGCTGAAAAGCTCTCTTTTCTTACGACTTCATTTCCGTGTGGCTGCCCTGTGGTTTCCGTCTGAACGTCCGGAAGGGCCACGTTTGCACCTGACCGACGGGGAAATGCTCTTTCCGAAGGTCACACGTGTCGATGGCCGGGTCGCTCTGCGGAAAGATGAGCTATTTGTTCAGGATCTGGTGGGAAATCTAACCCAAGCTTATCATAAAATCAGGCTTAAATTGTGCTTAAAGACATGGTTACAAGCTATTTAGAAGACAACAGTGATGTGCTGAATACGTCTTATATTCCAGGCACTGAGGGAATCCGTTGTAAACAAGATGAACAAAATGCAGCCTCCGATCAGCTCAGGTCTGGGTGAGGAATGTGTTCCGTGAACAGACTGCTGAGGGGCAGGGTCATGAACGTGCTGGTGGGAGGTACTCGAAATCCCAGGTCCATGCAGCAGGGGCACAGATCAGACCTGAGAGCGTAGGAAAGGCTTCTTGAGAAATCCATGGCTGAACTGGAGAATAAGCAAAGGAAGTCTCCAGACAGAGAGATTGGTAGGTCCCGCCACCTGCCGCTTAGCCCAAGAGCATGCCTGTTCACTCCTCCTTCTCTCTAGCTGTTGAAAGCCACGAGGAGATCACAGGGCAGAGGAAGTCAGGCTCCCCCTAACCCCCAACCAGAAGCCCTCAGTCAGTCAGCATTTTCCAACCCCTGTAACCTTGAACCTGGAGTGGTCTCACGACTTGCTGCGTCTACGTGGCCGTGTGACGACATGCCATTTCTGAGCCCAACGTGTTTCTTTCTCCTTCTAGAACGTTGTGTCCAGTATGAGAGTGAGCCTGGACCAGCCTACTTAGGACAGGACGCCACACGGGACTCAGCCAGCGTTCCCAGCTGATTCATCCAACATTTGCTCCCACCGACTGGAGGAAAAAAAAACAAAAAAACCCCAAAAAACCGCTCAACCCACACCGCAAACCCACTAAGCTAAAACCAGTCAAGGTCAGCATAACTTCCAGGCTTATGCAGAGTCCTCTGAATAATAATAAATGGTTATTGTTTGCAGTTAATGAGTTTGGGGTTCCTTACTACACAGCATCGCCAAGGCGACAGCTAACAGAGACAAAACATGTCATGATGTTAGTCCGGTGTTTGGAAAATGAGCTCATTATACAAGGCACAGACTTTGACCATCTTTCTGCTCTCTGGATTCTCAGGGCCTTCTCCCGGCCCTTCCAACCCCTATCCAATATATTCCTATTTATTCTTTAGCCAATAGGAAGAAAAAAAAAATGTTTGGCATTTTATATTTGTCAACTGGTTTAAATACTAGAATAACTAACAGTGTATTTGAGATTTAAAAATACCCTGCAATTTGATTCCTGCTGATTTCAATGGTTCACCACAAGAGTCTTCCGTATCCGTTCAGCAAGAGTCAACCTTTATCTAGGTGAGGAAAAAACCAGTCCTGTTATAAATAGTATAGGGAGTACATTGAACAAATGTAGAAGAAGGCTGCATGGGTGTCTCAGAAAATGTAATATCCTAGTTCCGAAGACTGTCCTGTATTCTTAAAACCAAGCATTTGTAGGCATCCTTTATGAGCAGAACGCTGAATGTGTTCACACTTCTGACTTCTTCTCTACAGGTGCTCCATACCCCAGACTTTCTCCCCACCATTGGCTCCAACAAAGCCCCTCAACCTTGAACTTCCCTAACCTTCAAATGTCTCCATCGTTCTGGTCACTCAGGGGACGGCTCAGAGTAGGGAGGGTCATGACCCATGGGACCACCTCTAGCAGCTGGGGTTTGTTGGTAGCCAAGGCTCACCCCACATCTGCACCCGTGCAGGAAGGAATAGGTCTAGACAGTGCGAAACCCCGTCGCTTATTCCACTCCGTGGCACCTTGCAAACTACTAACACCAATTAAATCAAAGTCTCTGCCTGACCTGCTATTTGGGTCTTATTTCCTCCTTCTGGTGTCTTTTCTAGATCAAAGGAAAACTTAGCCCCCCCTTGATTATAAACGATGGGTTCGCCAATTCATACCAAACATGGGGACCCTTCTGATTGATCACATGTGCCCAGGGGGCCCTGTTCGGTTTTCCATCCGTGTGATTCTGAAATATCTTCCCGACAACATCGCAGCCATACCCAGCCTCTTTCCTTTTCGGGGAAGACATGGCTGCAATGTCGTCGCCTTGGAGAGGTTGGGCGTGAGACTGGGACTCCATGTTCACCGCTGCTCCTCGCTGAGGGATGGAAAGCCCAGTGCCTGGAAGCCATTGGGTTTTATTTTTGATTTCTCTCCTCTTTGACGATCTGCACACATCCCAGGGTCACACAGACTGGCTGCCAGTTCTACGGGAGAGTCAAGGAGAAATAATAAGCCCTCTGCCCCTTTAATGACTCTGGTAGAAAATGAAACTATCGACTTGGATTATAGATTCCTCATCTCAGAATAAGTGTGTTTCATTCCAGGAGCACCTGGGCGGCTCCGTTGGTTAAGCATCTGCCTCCAGCTGAGACTGATCTCAGGGTCCTGGGATCGAGCTCCATGTCGAGATCCCCACTTGGTGGGGAATCTGCTTGTCCCTCTCCTTCTGCCCCTCCCCCCTGCTACTGTGCTTGCTCTGTCTCAAATAAATAAATAAAATCTTTAAACAATGTATTAAAAATGTTTCATTTTAAATCAGGGGTGCAGATTCCTTTCAAGAAGGTAAATCTGAGTTTGTCATTAACATCTTTTTTTTTTCTTTATTTGTCAGAGAGGGAACACAAGCGGGGGTCCAGCAGGGAGAGGGAGAAGCAGGCTCCCTTCTCAGCAGAGAGCCCAATGTGGGGCTCGATCCCAGGACCCTGGAATCATGACCTGAGCTGAAGGCAGCTGCTTACCCGACTGAGCCACCCAGGCGCCCCTCTAATTTTTTTTTTTTCTTTCAACAAACCTTTATTTCTTTCTTGTGCACAAGCCTTCTGCTGGCACTGGGATCGGGGAGGAGGAGGAATCTGGTGCATCTCTTGCTCTCAGAGATCTATGAAGCTTGCAGTGTGCTCAATTTCTGATGGTAGCTTTCATCGGATTTTCTCAGAAGGTACCAAAAAAATCCATATTTCTCTCAGAAAAAGTGGACATTTCCTATGTTACGACACTCTCTATGCACATCTGGTGCTTCTCCTTGCACAGCTGCTGTCTGTGGGAAGGTCCTCAATCCTTGCCTCCTGAACTCAGTGGTGCCTTGCTTTGACCAGTGCCATGGGAGCCTAAACGAGAGCCTTCACTTCCATGGAGAAGCTTTAGAAGTCAACATGCGTCTGGCCATGCTCTCTTTTCCCACTGGCACCATGGCCAGCAACACTCCTGGGAGGTCATCCTCCCTCAGCGGGTTCCCCACAGGAAGAACATGCGGGGAGAAGCCACAGCCCACTCCCAGCGATGATGCAGAAGAAGAGTCACACAACTGGATAGTAGCAGGTGCCGCTGTTTCGGCAATATTTGTGACCATGGCATTCCCTAGCTTATCCTTGCCGTCATAAATGATACATAAAAAGAGGACAAGTTCACCATAACTCTGCCCTCCCAGAAGAGATCGCAGTGTTTTACAGACCTCTAAAGCTCTCGCTCACTCAGGCTCTTGCATTTCTTCTCTCTGATGTTATGCTGATAACCACATATTTCTATGATTATATACCTGTAGTCCTTTAAATGTAAATCATGATAAATGGGTGTGGAGGGGATGTAGCTCTACGTGGGTCACAGGTGGGTGGGCAGAGAGGTGAAAAGGTGCTCAGGGATGAGACAGGCTACACTCACGTCTGCCCCTTTGGGTAGCATGTTCACACCTCACCCCTACGACCACCAGTCAATTTTTACTGAATTTTCCTGGGCAGGGAGAGCTGCTTACGGATTCACGAGAGTCCGCTCACTCCAGGGAAAGGAAAACCGTTGTGTTCTTCCTTCCTGGCACCTGACCTGCTGACCCTGGAAATGGGCTTGGGATTTATGAATATTTATGAAAATGGACACTTTAATTAAAAGATAAATGCTCCAAGTTAAATTAATTGGGCTGGAGAAAAAAAAAAAAAAAAAGACTCTCTTGTGTTCCAGATAGCAATTGAGGGCAGAGGTGGTCTTTTGGTGAGAGCTACAGAAAAATAATGTAAGAGTTACAGACTTTGGGAAGGGATGTACCTCGAAAGCATTTCTCACCAACAAGCTTTGGAAATGCATTTGCCGTCTTGACTCACTCACCTGAATCACCGGGGGATGGGGCTGGTGTTCAAGGCCATGTCCGTTGAAGTCAGCCACCATGCTTCCAAATGTCATGGAGACCCGAGACTTGGGCCCACAGGGTGCCACTTCTGCTTTGATTGAAATCCAGGGATGTCCAGGGGGTCTCCTGCCCAGACCCCGTTTCACATCATTGAGCAACTCAGTGAGCAACTCAGGCCACCACCTCCTCAGCCCATGGTGGTTCACCACCCCTTCAAACACCCAGTGTTGCCGGGGAGATGGGTGGAGAGCATCCAGGAGAACCACTGACCAAGCTGTTTAAGAAGACGGTTTCTTTGAACATTTGTCCCTATTGTCTTTATTTCAAGTGTGTTTTCACATGCACCGGACAAATCATGTAAGTATGTGAAATGGTGGGAACAGAAGCTAGCGTGTGTCACCAAGACACAAGGACCATGGAGCTGGGGCTCCTGGTTCATGCTTCACAGGAAAGGAAATCAGTTTCTAGCTATGGCAAACCTGGGTGGACCACCACCCCTGGGACAGGGAGCTGAGCTTCTTAGGAAGGACGTTCCCTGTGTGTCGCATATTCAACGTCACCAGGCCTTGGCTTTCTCCCTGCTCTGTTTTCCATGGTTCCCAGATGCCAGCCCCTGAGATTGCGCTCAGGAGTGCAGGGGTGATGGGATAACAAGAGCCCTTCCCACTCCCTGATGGCAAGAAGCTCGGTGTCTGCATGAGGGACGCCACTTGGTTATAAATAAGAGGTAAATAGATATAATAAACAATTCTTAAGAAATGACCTTCAGAGCTGCTATAGAAGATACACAGGAATATTGTGGGTCTACTAAACATCTGCTCTAGAAGGCTGCTTCCAAGAGGCCTGAATGGCCTCTAAGAGTTTCTCCATATGGCATCCTAAACGTCATCCTGATGGAGCCCTAAGAGTTTCTCCATATGGCATCCTAAACGGCATCCTGATGGAGCTTCAGTCCTGGTTGCTGTGGACCCTACATCCCCAGTCCCCTGGATCTGGGAGGGGCCAATCAGCTACTCCAGGTTCTTGGAGCCCCCCGTCTATGCCTTTCTGTGCCCTATTTCCTCATCCGTCAGACAAGGTCACCTGCTTGGGGGAAGCAACAGCACTGAGTCCAGAGTTAAACACTCCCGGGTTTCTCCTTGTCAACAAACCAGTCTTAGGAAGATGGGAAATGGTCTGTAAAGAACACCGTAAAAAATGAACATTGTGCCTTCTCTTCCATGAAATCGTTCAAAAGCAACAAAAAGAACAAGTGACAAAAGTTCAATTTTAATTTTCTGCGAAAATGTCATATCATGTAAGGGAAGAAATGAGAACCAAAACAATGCAGACTGAGCAGGTAAGATTCAGGGGAAAAAAAAAAAAGGAGGAAAAAGAACAATTATGGGTCTGTTGACCTAAGAAAGAGGCAGAGAAATAACAATGTGGAGTATCAAGTCACAGCTGGCAATGCAAACTACTTAAAGCCTTTTTTGTTAACGACATGGACGGGGTATACTGTGGTGAGGGATTTCCTGGAAATGGCTTTTTTCCAGGAAACAGAAGAGACAGCCCCGATGAAAATGTTTTTGAATAAGCCTGACTGGCAAGTGTTGCTGAAGGTCATAGAGAAGGTTGTCGACTATGCCCCCAGAGGACAGAAGGCTCCTTTAGCCATAAAGCCAGCATTATTCGCATATTTTCTTATTTGTAAAAGAAATACCATTTTTTGATGTGATTATCTGTTTTGTGTGGGTTGAGTTTGAGGAGTTCTTTTTAGATTCTGGATATCAACCTTTTGTCTGTCCTGTCATTTGCAAATATCTTCTCCCATTCCGTGGGTTGCCTCTTTGTTTTCTTGACTGTTTCCTTTGCTGTGCAGAAGCTTTTGATTTTGATGAAATCCCAAAAGTTTATTTTCGCTTTTGTTTCCTTTGCCTTTGGAGACATATCTTGAAAGAAGTTGCTGTGGCTGATATCGAAGATGTTACTGCGTATGTTCTCCTCTAGGATTCTGATGGATTCCTGGCTCACGTTGAGGTCTTTTATCCATTTTGAGTTTATCTTTGTGTACAGTGTAAGAGAATGGTCGAGTTTCATTCTTCTACATATAGCCATCCAGTTTTCCCAGCACCACTTATTGAAGAGACTGTCTTTATTCCCACCGTATATTTTTTCCTGTTTTGTCGAAGATTATTTGTGCATAGAGTTGAGGGTCCATATCTGGGCTCTCTACTCTGTTCCACTGGTCTATGTGTCTGTTTTTATGCCCGTACCATGCTGTCTTGGTGATCACAGCTTTGTAGTAAAGCTGGAAATCAGGTAACGTGATGCCCCCAGTTTTATTTTTGTTTTTCAACATTTCCTTAGCAATTCGGGGTCTCTTCAGATTCCATACAAATTTTTGGATTATTTGCTCCAGCTCTTTGAATAATACTGGTGGAATTTTGATCAGAATGGCATTAAAAGTATAGATTGCTCTAGGCAGTATAGACATTTTAACAATGTTTATTCTTCCGATCCATGAGCATGGAATGGTCTTCCATCTTTTTGTGTCTTCTTCAATTCCTTTCATGAGTGTTCTGTAGTTCCTTGAATATAGATCCTTTACCTCTTTGGTTAGGTTTATTCCCAGGTATCTTATGGTTCTTGGTGCTATAGTAAATGGAATCGATTCTCTAATTTCCCTTTCTGTATTTTCATTGTTAGTGTATAAGAAAGCCACTGATTTCTGCACATTGACTTTGTATCCTGCCACGTTGCTGAATTGCTGTATGAGTTCTAGTAGTTTGGGGGTGGAGTCTTTTGGGTTTTCCATATAAAGAATCATGTCATCTGCAAAGAGAGAGAGTTTGACTTCTTCATTGCCAATTTGGATACCTTTTATTTCTCTTTGTTGTCTGATTGCTGTTGCTAGGACTTCTAATACTATGTTGAACAAGAGTGGCGAGAGTGGGCATCCTTGTCGTGTTCCTGATCTCAACGGGAAGGCTGCAAGCTTTTTCCCATTGAGGATGATATTTGCTGTGGGTCTTTCATAGAGAGATTTTATGAAGTTCAGGAATGTTCCCTCTATCCCTATACTTTAAAGCGTTTTAATCAGGAACGGATCCTCCCCCTCCTCACTGGGGCTCTGAGGAAGGTGACATGTTTGTAGGAGAATTTCCCTTTGTTTTTTTTCCAGGGCAGCCAGTCAATTGATACTTGGCCAGTTCTCCCGGAAGGGACCCCTCCTGGAGCTCAGTGAACCCTCAGGGACACTCGCTCAACTAAAGCAGAACCAGGTACAAGAAGCACTTCTGTTGTTAGTGACAGGACTGTCCTCCCTGTCAGAAACCAGCATGACCCCTGAGTCTTTCCCTACTCCCTCTAGACTTGAAAACAAAGGTTCTAACCCTGAACCTGCCCTTGAATCACCTGGCTACATTTTAAAAATACTGAAATCCTGTCACCACCCCTAGAGATACCACCATATTTGATCTAGAGTCTGAACATTGGTATTTTCTAATGGCTTCCCAGTGCTGGCAACATATACTTGGGACCGAGAACCATTGCTCCTCAAACTCAACACACACAAAACAGATAATCATTTAAAAAAATGGGCAGAAGATATGAACAGACACTTTTCCATTGAAGACATACAAATGGCTATCAGCACATGAAAAAATGTTCATCATCACTAGCCATCAGGGAGATTCAAATTAAAACCACATTGAGATACCACCTTACACCAGTTAGAATGGCCAAAATTAGCAAGACAGGAAACAACATGTGTTGGAGAGGATGTGGAGAAAGGGGAACCCTCTTACACTGTTGGTGGGAATGCAAGTTGGTGCAGCCTCTTTGGAGAACAGTGTGGAGATTCCTCAAGAAATTACGAATAGAACTTCCCTATGACCCTGCAATTGCACTACGGGGTATTTACCTCAAAGATACAGATGGAGTGAAAAGAAAGGCCATCTGTACCCCAATGTTCATAGCAGCAATGGCCATGGTTGCCAAACTGTGGAAAGAACCAAGATGCCCTTCAATTGACGAATGGATAAGGAAGATGTGGTCCATATACACTATGGAGTATTATGCCTCCATCAGAAAGGACGAATACCCAACTTCTGTAGCAACATGGATGAGACTGGAAGAGATTATGCTGAGTGAGATAAGTCAAGCAGAAAGAGTCAGTTATCATATGGTTTCACTTATTTGTGGAGCATAAGAAATAGCATGGAGGACAAGGGGTGTTAGAGAGGAGAAAGGATTTGGGGGAAATTGGAAGGGGAGGTGAACCATGAGAGACTATGGACTCTGAAAAACAATCGGAGGGGTTTGAAGGGGCGGGGGGGTGGGAGGTTGGGGGAACCAGGTGGTGGGTATTAAGGAGGGCACGGATTGCATGGAGCACTGGGTGTGGTGCAAAAACAATGAATACTGTTATGCTGAAAAAAAAGAAAAAGAAAAAGAAAAAGAAATACTAAGAGTGGAAGAGCCAATGTGACGCCAGCAGAAAGAAAAAAACAAGAAGCATTTTCTGGTGTTTGAGTTTTGCAATTCAAGGTTCTCCTGGGGACCAGAAGGGGTTCATCTGTGACAACACAGAAGGTTTTGGAGCACACAGGACATGACTCTCCCTGCACACACACACACACACACATACACACAATCCACCCCAAAGACAAAAGACCCTATGGTCAAGTGGGATGGAAACAAGGTGTCCATTTAAGGGTGTGGACCTCTGAAAAATAAGATTGGTCTCTGTATTGTCCTTCTGTTGTCTGCCAGACAGAAAACACTGGGAACATTACATATGTTTGGGGTATATTAAGGCCCACCATCAGAGCCGTGCTTTCCCCGTTGGAGCCCAAGGAAATAATATAACTACAATTTAGAATATAACTTATGATCTTGCTGGCAGCCAAGGGAGGGAGGGCTGTGCAGAGCCCTGTCTGCAGCCCTGAGGGAGGCTGGTGGTGTCAAAGGAGCCGGACTTGGAGTCTTGTGTCTGGGAGCAGATAGGGGCTCTGCAGGGGACCCTGCCTGTGCTGTCACCATGCCCTGGATGATAAGAGAAGTAGTAAAGTTAGCACAGTTGAACTGACCCCTTGGGGGGGATCCCCACCGTGTCAGTTAAAGAACACTGAAGGGAAACCTTCCAAGTGGAATGAGTGGCCGAGAGAGTGAGGGGGAAAACACACATTTGTATTGCCTTTTAGATATGGGTCAGTCTGAGTCCCCAGGAGATTGCCCAGAGACCCGAAGGGAGAAAGCCAAGACGTGGAAAAGACTGCCTGGGGACCTACACGCGAAGTCAGCTCACGTATACGGTGTGAAAGTCACAGACTAAAGTCAGCAAAGCCACAGGCTGCGAGGTAACAATTGCAGGCTGACGGCAGCAGCCGCCGCCTCTCACGACATGGTGTCCACCATAAGCGAAAAGGGCATCTGGCCATTTAAGATTCCTCATTAAATGGCAAATGAGTCCTTCTAGCCTCTGCCTCCAGCTATAATTTCGAGCCAAGCTGGAGACCACGGTTGTTCACGCAGTGAGGGAGGTTGAGCGAGGACAGAAAAGAGGTCGCTGGGTTATAAAATTGTGTCCTCCTTCAAATATAAATGGAAATGTCACCATGTCTGGCAAATACACAATCAATACAGTAGAAAGAATGGTCGTTATATGGAATTTCAGCTAGGTACTCATTCCTGAGATACGCATTCCCTTTGTTAAGCAGAGAGTCTAGGAAGTATTACAATATACGTTCAACAAATAAACCATCTGCTTCCTGCACCCAGAGGGACCAAACGGGAGCTTCTTGCCATGTAGTTGGATGTAGTTGAGTGATGGGGTTGGTGCCACCGAGAATGCCCTTGTATCCAAGCAGAAGCACATGCCCACCCCCCCAGGGGGACCCCAATGAGGTCTTACAGCTTCATTGATCATCTAGAGGAAGTGGTTTATCTTAGATTTATCTCAGATTTATGGAACACATAACATTAAATCTCCAAACTTACGAGCTTTTGGCTGAGTTTCATCATCTTCAAAAATACCAAGACCTCTAGGAATTCTAGATCTTGGTTTCCAGAACACTCCCGTCACGAGGTGCGGGGTAGTGAGTGCCTGCTAGTTTATAAAGTAGCCATCACAGCTGCTGTTGTAACATTGAAGTCTTTATAGCTGATCTATAAAGCAACAGTAACAACTGCACCGAATTCCAATGCAAAGCAAGCGCATGCAGTTCTGTTCAAACTCAGTAGAAATCCATTGGTTGCTAAGAATTGTTCTTGCTGGCATCAATTCCTGGTTTTCGTTCCCTGAAAAGATCCTGGCTCTCATCTGGATTCATTCTCTCCGCCATAAAACAGCGTAAGTTCTGTTTTCTGAGTCTGTTTATCATGTCCTCGCTCTGGCCGAGGAGAGCAGTACCTTGAGTTAAAAAAACACTAAATTGTTTCCTTTCAGCTTACGGAAAAATCGATTTATCTGTAAGTCAAACTCGACTTTCGTTTGCATGTGTCATTCTCACTGGCTTCTCTTTACCCCGTGACTGTGAGGGAGCTTAGGAGGTGGCCGGGAGGACGGTCGCAGTGATGATTCCTCTAGCACCAGCCTTCGGTTCTTCCCCGAGCTGAGACATTAGTGGAAATCAGAAAGACATCCTCGGTCTTGGATGACCACCGTCCTTGACATTTGGGGATGTTGTGAGCACTGTGGGTGGTTATGCCCACCCATTCTTCCAGGCCACTAGTGTCAGACATGAAGTCCACTTTGTAAATATCAAGAAAAGTTCTTGCGGTGTTGGATCATGTGGATTTCTGAACATGCTCTGAGGCAAAGCCCCGCTTCCCTCTGTGCTTAAAGAAAACAGGTGATTCACCTAGAACAATTCAGGGGACACCAATTCTGAAACCAAACCCCAAATCTAGAGATTTAAATGAATAGCTACAGGCTGTATTTACCCCCCAAATGTGTTCCTCCATCCCCTTGCTTATTGTAGTGTGGGTCTGCCCCATGTCATGTCCCAGAAAGTGTTGACTTAAGTTCGTTGTCAGTACTTGAAATGGGAGTGGGGCAGGAATTTTGTATCAAATTATGGGTTTCTGCTTTCTCTTGGGAAACAAAAAGAGGATATATGTCTACAGTGGTACTCCACTCTGCCTGAAAACTGTTAAGAAAACAAAAGGAGTGTCTCCTACCTTAGGACAGGAGTTGGGCTCCTTACAATCCCACATTCTCCACCGCTTCCGAAAATCTGGCCAATTTGATTATCCTACTTAGCCCTGGCAGGATGTACGTTTCTCATAGTTAACCTTAATAAAAATAAAATAAAACGAAATACCCACATATATATTTTCATACATCTTTCTTACGTAAGTCCTTTTACTTATTCAGTTTATTTTATTTACTCAGTAGGAAGTGACCGGTGTCTTTCTATTGAACATTCCTTTAAAATTTTTTTTATTTACATTCAGTGTAGTTAACATGTAGTGTATTATTAGTTTCAGGGGTTTTTAGTGATTCATCAGTTGCCTAGAACACTCAGTGCTCACTGCATCACCTGCCCTCCCTAATACTCATCACCCAGTTACCCTGTCCCTGCACCCACTTCCCGTCCGGCAGCCCTCAGTTTGTTCCCTAGAGTGGAGAGTCCCTTGTGTTTTGACTCCCTCTCTGTTTTCATCTTATTTTATTTTTCCTTCCCTTCCCCTATGTTCATCTCTTTTGTTTCTTAAATCCCATATATGAGTGAGGTCATATGATAATTATCTTTTTCTAACTGACTTATTTCGCTGAGCATTATACGCTCTAGTTCCATCCACATCTTTGCAAATAACAAGAGTTCATTCTTTTTGATAGCTGAGTAGGATTCCACTTTCTCCATTCATCTGTTGATGGACACCTGGGCTCTTGCACCATAGTTTGGCTACTGTGGTCATTGCTGCTATAAACATCGGGGCACACTTGCCCCTTCAAATCACTGTGTTTACATCCTTTGGATAAATACCTAGCATGTGCAATTGCTGGGTCGTAGGGTAGTTCTATTTTTAACTCTTCAAGGAAACTCCATACTGTTTTCCAGTGTGGCTGCACCAGCTTGCGGTCCCACCAACAGTGCAAAAGTGTTCCCCTTTCTCCACATCCTCGCCAACATATGTTGTTTCCTGACTAATTAATTTTAGCCATTCTGACTCTCATTGAGGTTTTTTTTTTTAATTTTTTATTTTTTATAAACATATGTTTTTATCCCCAGGGGTACAGGTCTGTGAATCACCAGGTTTACACACTTCACAGCACTCACCAAAGCACATACCCTCCCCAATGTCCATAATCCCACCGCCTTCTCCCAACCCCCCTCCCCCCAGCAACCCTCAGTTTGTTTTGTGAGATTAAGAGTCACTTATGGTTTGTCTCCCTCCCAATCCCATCTTGTTTCATTGATTCTTCTTCTACCCACTTAAGCCCCCATGTTGCATCACCACTTCCTCATATCAGGGAGATCATATGATAGTTGTCTTTCTCCGCTTGACTTATTTCGCTAAGCATGATATACTCTAGTTCCATCCATGTAGTCGCAAATGGCAAGATTTCATTTCTTTTGGTGGCTGCATAGTATTCCATTGTGTATATATACCACATCTTCTTGATCCATTCATCTGTTGATGGACATCTAGGTTCTTTCCATAATTTGGCTATTGTGGACATTGCTGCTATAAACATTCGGGTGCACGTGCCCCGCTGGCGAGGATGCGGAGAAAGGGGAACTCTCCTACACTGTTGGTGGGAATGCAAGCTGGTGCAGCCACTCTGGAAAACAGCATGGAGGTTCCTCAAAATGTTGAAAATAGAACTGCCCTATGACCCAGCAATTGCACTATTGGGTATTTACCCTAAAGACTCATCGAGGTTTTGATTTGTACTTCCCTGATGCCAAGTAATGTTGAGTATTCTTTCATGTGTCTGTTGGCCTCTATGTGTCTTCTCTGGAGGAACGTCTGTGCATGTCTTTTGCCCAATTTTTAACTGGAGTTTTTTTATTTCTCAGGTGTTGAGTTTGTTAAGTTCTTTATAGATTTTGGATACTAGCCCTTTATCTGATATGTCATTTGTGAATATCTTCTCCCTGAATATTCTTTTTTATGTTTTTCATTTTTTCTGATTTTATATTGAGGGATAGCGGCCATCGCTGAACACTCTGCATGGTTAAATGTGATGCCTGTGGGCTCAGGCTGCCTGAATTGAAACCCTGACCTTGACCGTCATCAGGTACATTGGGCAAGTCGCCGACATTCTGAGTCTCAAAGTCTTCAACTGTACCATGGAAATAATGATGGGACCTACCTCCTTGAGTCACTGGGAGGTAAATGAGAGACACAGGAGGTAAATGGGAAACACAGCACGGGACCTGGCACAGAGAAACCTCTCCATCAGCGTATTGACATCTGTTGAGGTCGTTACCACCCAACCACCCCATTATCAGTAATTCTGTTATGAAACAAAGGTTTCAGAATGAAGAGCCCAACCAACCATTGTCCATTAGTAGCCTTCACTTCTGCCTTCATTAAGCACAGAGACAAAGAAAGTCTGAGCTACCCACTCCCATATTTGCCACCCTGATGTTCTCCCCTGTCACCTGGGGCTGTGAACCCGCTCTGCCCACACACCAGGTGAGAATAGCAGGTGAAGAACTCTTCCGCAGGGACCCAAGGCAGGCCTGGTGAGAAGAGAGTTTTGACACAGCAGCATAAAATGGGGCATTTTCAAGAAGTTTCCCAAGAATAAAAGCAAAGAAAAGGCTAGGAGAGTCTCTAAACATGGCCTCCTTTGATACAGTTTTCTCCTTTTTGCATCTGCTAAGAAGCACGTTTCCCTGTGTCTACTGATTAGTGTAGTAATAGCATGAATGGGATACTTTATTTGCTTGTTCATACATGCACTTTTTTTTTTTAAAGAACCTGCTTTCTGCCAGCCCAATTTTAAATATTTCATTTATTTTTTTTGGAGGGGAGCACAAGTGGTGGGGGACAAAAGGAGGGCGAGAGGGAGAATCTCAAGCAGACTTCCCAGTGAGTGAGGAGCCTGATGTGGGGCTCGATCTCACGACCCTGAGATCATGACCTGAGCCAAAACCATGAGTCCGACTCTTAACCAATTGAACCATCCAGGTGTCCCAACCCACACAATTTTAGACACTGGGTTCATTGAGATGCATGAGATAAACATAGTGCTCATCCTTAGAAAAATTGGTTCTAGTGGTTTGGAGACTGAAAAAGGCAACTGATACTACTATCTCAGATACTGAAAACTGTTATGACAAATATAAGTAAATGGAAATGTGGGGCCGTAGTTGTAGCCACAGTTCCAGCCATGGAGAGACCTGGAAGAGCAGCCCTAAGCAGGTGGAACAAGCATGAGGGTCATGAGATTCAAACTGGGTAGGTTCACCGTTCAGTCAGGTCTATACAGAGGGTGACGAGCATGTGCTATCCGACATAATTGTTCCAGCACCTCGGTGAGATAAGAGTTACTCATCCCCATTTTATGGATGGAAAAAACTGAGGCATGAATACACATTCTTCTCAGGCACGCATGGACCATTCACCCAGATTCACCACATTCTGGGCCATCAAACACATATGAACAAGCTTAAAAGAAAGGCAATTGTTACAATGTCTGCTCTGAGGCCACAATACAATTAAGTAGAAACCAATGACAAAGATAAATGGCAAATCTCCAAATTAAAGAGATTAAACAAGATGCTTCCAAATAATACCTAGGTCAGAGAAGAAATCTCAGGAGAAATTAAAAACTATTTTGAACTTAGTGAAGATGAAAAAATTAACATGGGTGGGATAGAACAAAAGCAGGAGCAGAGGGAAATTTATAGCATTGACTGTGTATATTAGGAAAGAGAAGAGATCTAAGAAAAGTAATCCAAGTTTCCTCCTTGGGAAACTGGAAAGAGAAGAGCAAATTAAATCCAAAGTGGGCAAAAGAAAAAGCAATAATGAGAATTAGAACAGAAATCAATGAGATAGAAACCGGGAAATCAATAGAGAAAATCATTGAAACTGAAAGTTCTTTCTTTGCAAAGATTGATTAAAATCGACCAGCCTTGAGCCAGGCTAAGAAAAAAAAAAAAAAAAAGAAAGAAAAAAAGAGGGAGAAAACACAGATTACTGATATCAGAGAAGGAGGGAACATCACTACAGACCCCATGGAAAGTAAAAGGATGATAAAGGAATGCTGTGAATAACTGTCTGCTGACGAGTTTGGTAACTGAGATGAAATGAACCAAAGCCTGGAAAGACACAACGAGCCAAAACTCAAACAAGATGAAATGAACCATCTGAATAGGCTTATATTTATTAAAGGAATTGAATCAAAATTCACAGCCTTCGAAAACAGAAAGCTCCATGCCCAGAAGCAACACGAATAAACTGTGGTCCATCCAGACCTTGGGGTATTACTCAGCGTGAAAAGAAAATTAGCTATCAAGCCATGAAAAGACATGGAAAAACGGAAATGTGTATTACTAAGTGAAAGAAGTCCATTTGGAAAGGCTGTATAGGTGGGATTCGAACTCTATGGCATCCAGGAAAAGGCAAAACTGTGCAGACAGAAAAAGGTCAGGAGTTGCCAGGGTTTGAGGGAGAAAGGGATGAATGGGAAGAGCCCAGAGAATTTTTACAGCAGTAAAATAACACCATATGATACCATAAGGATGGATGCACGCCATTAAACAGTTACCCAGACTCATAGAATGTGTAACCAAGAATGAACCCTAAAGCAAACCATAGATTTGGAAAATGATGACATGTCAATGTAGGCTTATCAATTGTCACAAATGTCCCATAGGGGAGGGGGAATACAGGTACAGGGCTGTATCTGTATGGGGGGAGAGCATATATAGAAAATCTCTGCACCTTCCCCTCAATTTTGTTATGAGTGTTAAGTCCTAAAAATAATAAAGCTCTAAAAAAATAAAATCTTAATGAAGAAAGAAACTGAGGCATAGGGAGGTTAACAGATTCCCCATATGTGAAGGGAGTAGGAATTCTGTTTAGTTTCTGAGTCTTATTTCCAGAACCTGGGAAGTCATTGAGGCAGGTGGCCACCCACTGATTTGCTTCCAGCAAGTGTCCCCAGATAACTGACACATGATCTGATCAACCCCTCCCTTGTCCACCTGACTGTCTTACTCAATGTTTGGCCACCCCTTGAAACTCACCAGTTATAATCGCCACTAAAATAAACTCAGAGGGCCAAGCAGAATGGAAGATTGATCCATGGTGGACGCAGAATTCAAAATACGTGTCTCATGTTTTACGGAAGAAAATTCCAAGATGGTAAGCAGGGGCTAATTCTGCTTTTCCGTTCAGTCTGTTATTACGTTCCTGCCCAACTTCCGTGCGTGAAGACTGCAGAAAGCACTGAACATGAATAATGCACACCATCGATACCTACTCCTTTCTCCCCTAAATTACGGGAAGGCTTAAATGTAAAGAGAACCATTAAATCTTTTATTATTCCCACGACTTTGAAGAGGAGTTCGCACAATCCACTCCGGTGGTGCATAAATCATCCTTGTCGCTGCGTGCTTGTACTGTCTGGAGAAGAGAAAACCGGGCGCTCCCCGCTAATCGCCCATTAACAAGCTCATATTAGTTGTGATACAAAGAACTCTTCTCGTGGATTAATTGAAAGTATTGCTGGCGGATCTCAGCTAATGACTTTGGAAAAGCGCTCTGAACAATTAATGGTGATTAATGAAACTAAACAGTATAATAAAGACTCTGCTGACGTTTTGATAGGAAAAGTCATGAGCCCCAGCAGCCCCTGCCTTCACACAAAGGGAGGGGTTGGGGCCAGGCAAGCACGGCATCGTTGTGTACCTCTGCCACCCCCTACTACAAGGATGCAGTCTTTAGGATCCCTGCGGGAAGTGTGGGATGTGCACCCAGGACTCTGGGAAGGTTGGTCTCGAAATTCTAATCCTTGTGCCTAGCCTTGAAAGGCTGAAAACAAGTCATGTTTTCTAGGATCGTCTTCTAGAGAAGAAGCCTCACCTGTCTGCTCACCTTCCCTCCTGGAGCCTGGCTGGGAGTTCATTATTAATGCCTTAGTTCCCTACTGGCACTCGTGAAAGTTTCTGGTTCTGGTTTGGTCTGTTTTTCACTTAATCCCTTATTTGCTTGGTCTGCCTATTTCTAGCTGTCTTCAATGAGGGTGTGGGCTTTCCCAGAATTACAACTACAGAGTCCCCGTTGGGTCTGAAAGCATACAGCATTCCTTGATTTCTTAAAAAGTTAGTAATTATCTATACACTTAGTAGCCATTTTATCTCATTTCTGATAAGTGTATTTGTGAAAATGCTACCGAGGGGAAATTAATCAGCCCAGAGGTATTTCTAACGATTTCCATGATTATGACAGAGGCAGTGCAAATACAAAATCTTTATTTTGGCCGTGAAGGTGAGTAATAGTCGTGAAAAACACATGGGAGATTGTTTCGGAAATTCTATGAATAAGAGGATCAGCGGGCTTTCTGTCCTAAACACTTCGCTGCTGGGTCCCCCCGCTTCTGTCTATTTCCAAGGTGGGCGGGCCAGCTCTTAGTAGAACAGGTATGCCTCAGCGTTGTTGGGAATTAAAATCCTTAGATCAAACACGGGAATAGACTATTCCTCCATCCTCATGTCCAATATCCCTCAAAGCATTGTCAGAAAATTTGTTTCTTAAAGCCACTTCCCTTTCTTTCCCCTTCCCTTTGTGTCATGAGATACCATGAAGCCATCCCCGTGCTCAGACACCAGCTCTGATGCGACTAGAACCGAATCCTGTCCATCCCATAATAAGAGGACTTTGAACACGTTTCTCTTTACTGATCGGACACATGGTTTGCTTGCTTGCTTGATTTTTGTTTTCCACCTGCAGACGGGACACAACAGTATCAATCCCGCAGGGGTGCGGTTGCAAATATCACAGGTACATTTTGTTAAAGAGATTCCGGCTGGTAGTAGGTACGCAAAATGTTACTATAATTCAACTTCTAGAAGACCCCTTTGTCCTGCTTAATATATTTAATAAAAATAGTTCTGTTAGGTGAATTTGTTGTGGCTTGATAATTAGCGGATTAGAGATGTTTCCCCCAATACTATTTTTTCATGACTGCTGACGCTCTGCTCTCCGCACGTGCATACCTCTCTACATGCCGTTCCCTGCCACCAGGACACCGTTCCCTATCTCTAATTTTCAGAGCTCTGTGCATTCTTTCCCAATGTCACGGCGTTCTGACTGAATAGTCTAGCGTAACGTGGAGCCTTTCCATCCTTTGTGATGCGGGATACTTTTGTGTGGGCTTATTTTGATAGCAACTCCATTACCATGTGTTATAATTATCAATGTCCTCTCTCCTGGGTAGTGAACTTTTGGAAAGATAGAGGCATGGCTTTGTACCATTGTTCACTAAGGTAAGCTTTAATGATTTACTGGCACATGATTTAAATACAGGAAAAACTGAAAAGAAACAACAGATATGTATTTTGATGTGTATGATTGCATGGAATGTATAAATTTCTAGATCGCTCCCCAGTGACCTTTCTTCTCAGGTGGCTGAACAGGTAGCCCACGGCAAAGCTCCTTACGCTGTCTTCTGAGTTACAGATACAAAATGCCGGGAAAATTTCCTACCTTAGAATATGCTTCCACTTTAGGAAATTACCGAGTGCGATTCAAGCTGGATATTTGCACCGCAGACCCTACCTGTGAATTCTGCTACTAATGTGCTGAGAGTGGAACTTGATCTCTCTGGAGCTTCTGTCTATCTCTAAAACGGGCACCCGTCATTATCTTCAAGCAAGATTTAGAAATCACCAGGTACTGTCTGCACAGAGTGCTTGGTTGACTGCATCTTCCTTCTCCGAATTCATTCATTTATGCTGTTTCTTTGCTGATCATGACTCCTAGAATATCCCACAAATAATTTCTCATCTGCTCCCACAACCCATGCTGCAAAGCAGAGCCGGGGGGGGGGGGGTGGCACGAAGCAGGGCTTTTGAACAGGAGACTCTCTAGCAGATGGGCCTTTCCTGGTGTCTAAGTTCCCACTCCCAGTAATTCCTCCAGGTCAAGCTGGAGGCATAAACAATGGGCAGGACGGGCAGGTGAGACCTATCTTCCTGCCATGCTTTACAGACTGAAGTAATTTCAAGCTCCATTAAATAATGATTCATCTTTGCTCACTGATGGTCCTATTATTCTGGCTAACGACATTTGTTTCCACGAGCTGATATGCCTCAGAAATTGTGTGCACCGGGGCTAGTCAAGACATTCTAGTTATCGGGAGGGTCTTAAAGCTGTTGAAAAATGTGTGGGTGGCCAAGAGTGATGTAAATCCTGATATTTTAACCCGAGGCAGGGTGCTGAGCCATTACCGTATTTAATTATTTAGCTGTTGTAAGGCCCATGTTCCCAGATCTGACAGATGAGTTGACTTGACCTTTAAACATTTATACTGTAGTTTTAGAGAGTGACACCCTACTGGAGGAGACGGGGACTCACAGCATTAAACCTGCCCCCCACTCGTCTGAGCCCCTCTATTAGTATACCCAGTACATATATAAAGGGGTTTTCTTTCATTCTCCTGAGACAGAAGAAGCAAGAACCAAGGATCCTAATAAGTAGCTTCCTAAAGCCGTGAGCTCTCTTTGAGTTCACAGGTAAATATCTTTTTTTTTTTTTTTTTGTAAACATAATTACCACTAACTGGGCATTTTCCATGGGTGAGGCACAATAGCAGGCATTTCAAGGTATCATCCCAATTACTTCTCCACCACCATTACAGCTAATTACAGCGGGGAGAGGATGTGCTCTGTGCCAGGTACGGCCCTATGAAATAAACATGAGCTCTTTATTTAATTCTTACAACAAGCCACCAGGCGGGTAGACTCGTCTGCGTTTCCTATTGCTGCGGAAACAAATTACCACAAACAAGAAGCTTAAGACAACACAAATTTATTATCTCACAGTTCTCTACACAGATGTCACCTGACTGTAATCAAGGTGTTGGCAGGGCTGAGTTCCTTGAAGCTCTGGGGGCAAATCAGCTTTGAATCTCATTGAGGTTTGGCAGAACTAAGTGTCTTGTGGCTGTGAGGTCCCATTTCCTAGACTGTTGTCTTTGGGGGTCTTTCTGTGCTTCTGGAGGCTGCCCCCAATCGTTGGGTCGGGTGGTGAGGGGGAAGTTCTCTCTTCTCCCTTCTGAGTTCTTGGACTGGTTTAATGATCAAATTGGCATGAGACAAATGGTTAAAAAAAATTGGCATAAGACATCAATAGGAGAAAAACGTTTAATTTCATATGTATGGGAGCTCCAAAGATAGGAGGCTTAACCAAGTGATCAAAGCAGGCAGATTTTGTGCCTTTTTGCAAAAGAAACAGTAAATTTGTAAATGGTGGACAAGACTAAGAAGGTTGAGCTTAGGGTAGTAAATTCGTGACATCACAACATTTGTTTACGCAGACTTCTGGGCCCTAAGTTCCCTGTTTCTGGTGAGGAGAATGCCTTCGACCCTCCTGGTACAGGGCAGGTGCCTGGGAGATTCATTTCGTGCTCTCAGGAGGACAGGACACGGTCAGAGTGTCCTGTTTGCACCAGCTGTTTCTTCAGTAACTTTAATTCAAAATAATTAATATGCCAAAGTTGGCATTTGGGAGGGCATATTTTATATCCCTTCACTTAGTTCATGGCCCGGGCTTCCGCCATCCCCCAGGCAGCTCCAGAACTTCTCAAACTCAAAATCTCTCTCCTTCCCTTTCTGTTGCCTCTCACCTCTGCCTTCTTGCTCCGCCACCATCCCATGGCTTCTACTCAGAGAAGGGTCCCCGTTTTTAAGGGCTCATTGATCCATTGGTCAGACCCAGATCATCCAAGATGGCGCCCCCATCTCAAGACCCATAACCTTTGTTATCCTCTTTGCGATGGAAACTCACATATTCCCAGGTTCTGGGAACGAGGGCGTGGATAGCTTTGTTGGCTACGATTCTGCCCACTGCGCCACTGGGATCCCGGTTTTCAGATGAAGAGCCCGAGCTCCAAGACATTCATTTGCCTGAGAAAGAAGCGCTCGTTGATGGTAGCACCAGGAGCCGTTCAAGCCCCTCTTCACCTGCACACCTGTACACACGCAACCTGCAGCCATGTGGCTTAATTCATGCCACCCTTCTGCAAATGTATATTCGATCCCAAACATATATGCCATTTCTGAAAAAAAAGAAAGGGAAAAAGAAACCATCAGTCCCCCCCCCCACACACACACACACAGATCTCCAGGCAGCCAGGAAAATGCATTGCAGCATTTTGTAACTCAGCACAGTATTATTTTCTGACCGCTGTTTCTATCACTTTAATCTACCCGTAGACTTTCTTTTCTAATTAGTGTTGGGCACATCTGTCCATCTAAAATGCTTACTCCAGCTCACAAGAGCAGGTGCTAAGTGAGGGGGGTGCAAACATTAACCTCACCAGATGTATTTGCTTAACTCATGTGTGAAAACACGCCTCCGATTTCCGCTGTTTTCATCTTTACCCGGTGGAATCACTTTTCTGATAAAGGAAAACGCTTCCTTCCCCAAAGCCGTGGGGAGGACGGGCTGTACACATCGTGGGGAGCACAAACAGGGACCACAGCGACGCTGCCTGCATTCAAATCCAGATGCCATCGTGTACTGGGTGGGAAGGTAACCTCCTCTCCCTTGATCTGAGTTTATCCGTCCACATAATGGGCGTGGTAAATAAAGTCATTTAGAGAATTGATCTGATTTCCAAAGACAGCCCTTACAGCCATGCCTGCCGCATATCAAGGTGAGGCGGGTTATTTTTATAATATTACATTTACCCCAACTAGAGTTTACATACTCTCTGGATTATTACTTCGCCCTCTAATCATGACTCTGTATAATAATGATAAACATTCCTTCGGATGTCGTGAAGGAACATGGAGGCAAAGGTAGGGTTTACTGAGGTCAGCAGATACCTGTTCTAATCGTTAGAGGCCAAAACTGATGCTTTTTTGCGTTCTCGTTTGTTCTGTGTGTGTTTGTAAATGTTTTATGTTCTCGTTTCTGTGAGCTATCACATCACCTGTATGTCCCTTACTCCTGTTTCTTAATTTTCTGTTTCTTATCTGTGTGGGTTTAGACACCAAATAACCAACTGCAAGTTAGTTCACACAAAGCAATTTCTTGGAGGCTCTGAGGGGCCCTTCCACGGTACAGACGGGAACTCTGCCCAGTTTCGTGGGTGTTTCTACCGCCTGGAGTCCTGTCTTTGCTTGTGTTCTGAACTGGGCAGGTGTTCTCACTCTGAAACTAAAGGGAGAGAGGGAATCTGGGAGGATTTCCTGCTGAATCTGCATATTAGGATCTTCCTACACTTACAACGGGGTCACCTTCTGAAAATACCCTAAGTTGTCAGTGCATTTAGCACAACTAACCTCCTGGCAACCACAGCTTGGCCCAGCCCGCCTTCCCTGTGCTCAGGGCACTGACCTGAGCCCCGTGCTGGAGACAAAATCACCCACCCCAAAGCCGGTTTTATAAGGAAGTGTCCGCTCTCTGGTGTCCTTTCCTGACTCCTGAACTGACAGCAACAGAGGGCTCGGCCGTGAGGGTGCAGGGGGCGTCCGGGAGCCTCATGGATCACGGGGCTGATGGGAGCGGTGGCCGCTACCCAGCAACACGGGAGAGGATGGGACTGAGGATCTTGAGCCCAGGACAAGGTCTAGATTCAAACTTCCAACTGCGGTTTCCACTGAACGCGCAAGGCTTTCCCACCATTGTCCAGGGAAAAACTTGGAAGTCGAACAGTGGAGAGTCTGGACCATCTGCTGAAAACCGAACCACCACGCGATGCTCTCTGCATAGTAACGCTTCCCCCCACCCCCTCAGCGACCAATCAGGAGGCTGCCTTCCCGCGGCTCTGCGTCCCTCAAGTCCCCTGCCCTGATCCCACCCCCTGCCAAAATTTGGATAGACTTAAGCAGCCTTCACCGAGCCACAGCACGTTCTGAGATCTCATTAACTTCATTGATTCCATTAAAGCGTGACGGATTTATTGACATTTGCGTGAATTAGCTAATTAGTCCGTAACCAGAGGCCAGGATCCAAAGGGAAGAGAAACTATTTCCAGATAACAGACAGCATGGACATCTGTCTCGGAGACCCCCCAAAACTGAAGAATGTCAAAGATCCCGGGGCTTAACAGTCTGGGTTTATCAATCACATCCTTACTTGAACGCTTCGGAAGGGCTCTGAAATCACAATGTTAAAAAAAGCTTAATTCAATTTTTTTTCAGGGGTTATGTCCTCTGTTCTAAAATTTCCAGTTTATTTTTTCTCTAGGATTCCATTTCTCTGGGACTATTCTAGTCCCATTTATCAAGTACGAAAATCACAATTCATGGGGTGCCTGTTAAGCATCTGACTCTTGATCTCAGCTCAGGTCTTGCTCTTGGGGTCGTGAGTTCAAGCCCCGTGCTGGAGTCCATGCTGGGCAAGAAGTCTACTCTCTTGATTTTTTTTTTTTTTTCCCCGCTCTTGGTCTAGTACATCTGAATTCTCAGGAGATTTTTTTTTTAAATTTATTTTATTAGGTGATGACCATTTATGCAAAACAAGTTGAAATTCTAGGTAATGTCTCATTTTTCCACAGTGGTTTATTTGAGCTCTAGCCTGTAGTTAGATGGGAGGCAGTTAATATTATCTACCCATGAGCTGAGTTGATCTGAGGTTGTATTTTGGTCTTTTAAGGCTTTATTTCTGGTTCACTCTTAACCCTAAGTCATAGTTGACGTAGGAAAGACATTAGGGTTTGAAGCCAATGGCCAAGACAGAATTCTTGAAATGTTTTTGGTGCAAAGAGGTGGTTTTATTCAAGCACAGGGACAGGACCCGAGGGCAGAAAGAGGTGCACTGGGGTCATAAGAAGTGGCCCATTGTGTACTTTCAATTTGGGAGGGGGTTAGGAAGAGCGTAAGTCTCTTAAGAATTTTGAAGCAAGGTTTCCAGGCTCCTCAGGAGGCTCGCTGTTCTTGGGAAAAGGTCATTATTACCATCTAATAAAACCTTACTCATGAGACCCATCAGATGTTTATCAGTGGGCCATATGCTTGGGGGTGATTGCCAACGTGAATCTTGGGGGAGAGGTGGTTAGAGATAAAGGAAGTTTCCAAAGAGATTTTTCTTTAAATTTTTTACTTTTTATAAACATATAATATATTTTTATCTCCAGGGGTACAGGCCTGTGAATCACCAGGTTTACACACTTCACAGCACTCACCAAAGCACATACCCTCCCCAATGTACATAACCCCACCCCCCTCTCCCTAACCCTCTCCCCAGTGCAACCCTCAGTCTGTTTTGTGATATTAAGAGTCACTTATGGTTTGTCTCCCTCCCAATCCCATCTTGTTTCATTGATTCTTCTCCTACCCCCTTAACCCCCCATGTTGTATCTCCACTTCTCCAAAGGGATTTTTCTATGTTAAAGTAGACTTACAGGATCCTGGGGGTGGTCAGGCGAAGATTACCTTTTGCCCTTAGCAAAATACTAACATTGAGGCAGCTGGGCTCCTAGAGGAATGTCATTCTCTGCCTGTTTCAAGGACTTGTCAGTGGGCTTTGGGTCCTTTATTGTCTTTGTTTCCCACATCAGTAGCCACGTGGAGCTCCCAAAGGAAAACCCATGTTTTGTACAACGGCTCCACTTCTTGGTAGGTTCCAATGCTCCCTTTTTACCCGTTTCAGCTACATCAGATCTCAGCCGCTCGCCTCTTAGAGACAGCTTTCTGCCCACCACGGGGCCCCCTCAGCAGTGGAGCTGGGGGCTGTGGGAGGAGCTCTGGACCCCCACGATCACCAGCACCACTGTGCCATTTGTGCTGGGTACACCCATTTTGAAATGGGTCAGGGAGAAAACACGCCTCAACGAGAAAAGTGGCATGGAACGTTGAGCTTCCGTCCATGAGTCGTCTTTCTCTGCAAGATCCTGATTGAATCTGGACTATCTTGGTAGCTCTCTGACCCTTTCTAGCAGGTTTTTCAATCCAGCTTTTCTAGATGTCGGTTTAGTTGTCTGCAAGCTTGTCCACCCCTGTGAAAAATTAGCGTTCTCTCCTCGACTTTGTCTCCCATTCCATCCCCAGTCCACTGACCCTGAGTTTCATTCTCCTACCCCTCACATTTCTGTGGTTTGGCTAGACCAATGTTTGAGTCTCCGAGGATCTCAGAAAGGAATCCTGAGAAGGGAGCTTTGCAATGAGTATATCACACACAAACACACCCGCTAAGGAAAGAGATTCTTTCTCCTTCATCTGACGGTGGTCATAGCATCTTGGCCCCTCAAGGAGTCTACGTGGAGCTAATTGTCATTGAGAATTTTTCAGGCAGTAAAACCCATCAGATAACTTTCACATCCCTAAAGGAAGGATTTTTATTCACATTTTTAAGAGAGATCTCCGTGGTGTGTGAAGTGGTCCTCAAGCCAGGGCACACCAGAGAGCAGGAGAAGGGAAATGCGACCCAGAGTGATGACAGCAAGTGCTTCCCACGTGACAACGTTCCTGGAATCTGGGGAAATGCCAGTTCCATTTTCAAAGATTTATTGACGATAAATCCTTACATAAAATGGTGCAGGAAGAAAACCCCCATTTATAATCCTGCATATTGTACTAGTCATGTCACACTACAGAATTACCCTCTGTGACCACGACTTTACTCATAAAAGGAGATAAAGGCGCCGCTTTCCTATTACGTTCGGTCTACTCTTTCGACACCAGAGCCCCAAGTATGTGCCAATAGCGTCTGAGAGAGGGGTCGGGTATGTTTCCCACCCAGAGACTCCGTTTGCAAACTACAGTCCGAGACGCCTTTCGGTGCAGTTGGCTTGTCTTTGTACCAAATATAGCTCCTCGTTTGTTTTATTAGATCTCTTAAAATCATAGAGGCAGCCTATTTATAAGTATAGAAAGTATAGAACACAGATGAGAAAAAAGAAATAAGCAAAAATGTCTCATACGCCTATTGCCATTGTATCTCAACCCACGTATTGTTATAAGCACGCTACATCCTATACATGCCGTCGTCAGATCTGTTGGCTTACTTAGGCTCCCTTCAACACTTTCCATGCCAACAAATACCACTTCCTGCAATGTCCTGCGTGTGGTCGGGGCTCAGAGGGGCACCCTTGTTATCTGCTGACCAGGGCCAGCTGGGAGTCAGTCCCGATCACAGCTCACTCCTCTGTCTGGTGGCTGGTGCGGGCGTTTCGTTGGGACTCATCGGAATGGAGCTGGATCCCTTACGTAAGGCTCCTTGGCCCCCTCTTGCTATGGTCATTGTGTGCCCAGGGCCAGCATCCCAAGGGAGAGCCATATGGAAGCTGTGTGTCCTTTCCCAACCCAGCCTCAGGAGCTACACGGCGTCACATCCCCTACTTTCTACTCATCGGCCGAGTCCCACATCCAGCCTAATTTCAAGGGAAGGAGAAGGTGTGACTCCTCTTCATGGAGGAGTCACGGGCATCTGGAGAGAATGACCAACCAGAAATGCCACCACGGCGACTTTTTATAAAATGGACTCTTTCCATACACGTTGATAGTTACCTTACTTTGAAAATAGACCTTATCATTTAAAACCGATTTAAAGAAAATTTTCTTTAGAAACTTGAGTTAGGTTTAAATTTCGATTCAAAGAAAAGCGGAGAGGGTGTTACAGAGCTCTGTATACCCACACTCAGCATCTCTATTCTAATTCTAATTTCCCCCTCACGACTTCCTGATGCTCCTTTGTTTTAGGTCCACCTTTGTACCCTTTCTTTTTAAAAGGAGAAGACAAAAGATCTGAAAATAATTGTTAAGATGAACCTAAAATAGGTAATGAATGTCAGTTTGAGCTCCTGATGCTTGAGGGCCTTGTATGCTATGAATTAACCCAGAAGTCCATTAGTTCAGGCTGAAATCTCCCTAAAATTGTACCTGTGCATTAGCTCTTCTGTCCTGGCGTAGGTGTCACACTCGGACGCTCCCTGGTCAGGGAGAGGCCGGTTCCGCTCGCCCATCCCAGCACTCTGAAGTCTTATTCACCCTCCCAGAAGATGACCATGCTCCTCCCTGTCACTGGCGGAGAGATCAATGTCCACTTTCAAAAACACCTTATTAAAGTAACGGTAGATTTGAACCGGAGATGATACCAGAAGTGGACAGGAAAATCGACACGGGTTGGTCCAATGGCCAATTTACCAAAACGAAACGTGATTCAAAGTTCTCATGGTCAGAACAGCCGAACTCCCCAGAACTGTGTGGATTTTCCAGGAAACACAGTTTCCACCCAGCCAGAGCCACCCGTGCCTGGAGTCGTCCCTTCTTACCAAGACTGTGGTCATCCAGTGTCCGCTCTGGAGCCAGCCCCGTCCTCCCCGGTGTGCTCTTTGCACTTGACCACAAGAGAGAAGATGTGGGTTCTCCCCCTGGATGGATTCTCAGCCTCTGCTTTGCAGGGGATAAGTCCAGATTTCTCATGTTCGAGTAAGGCCTCACCGGGCACTGCTTCCAAAGCCATAGACGAAATACACCAAGGACCCCGTCCCCAAGGGTCCCCACGCCCGTCCATTCACCTGCTGACTCACATCTCTTATGTCACACCTTGGAACTTCCTCAGCCCTACTGAACGTGTGTGTGTCTCCACCGCAACTGCATCAGGAAATCAGGGAGCGGAGCAGGGGATTCGGAATCCAGGGGTTTGTGATGATTTTACACACAGCGTGGAAATGTGGAAAAGGCATAGTGCTTGAGCTGGCAAAAAAAAAAGAAAGCCAAAACCCAAACCAATCAAATAAACAAAAACCCCAACAGCTCCCTTTCTGTTAAAAGAAATGGTCCAGAGACTTTGCTTGCTGGTCGCAGGGAAACTAGTCTGGCAAACGTCTGAAAGGAAACGTACAAAATGCCAAAAGAACTTAAGGAATCTCCAGTGTTTGATCTCTACAAGCATGAGGTAATTGGGGGGAAAGCCTCAAAGAGTAATTACCTGCACAGGGGGTAGAATCCTGTCCTCTCAAGGTAGCGCTGCTGGCGTTCTGGCCGCCAGCCTTCTAGATGAGCAGCTCAAATGAGGGGCAGGACTCACGGCTCTAGTGGGGTGGGATCAGGCTGAATGCCGTGGAGACGTTTGCGGTCCGCCTTCCCTCTGTGCAGAAAATACTCTTCTGCTGCTTCTTTTCTTTCAGGTCTCTGCTAAAACGTGGCTTCCACTAAAAGACCTTTCCCGACCACCCTAAACAGCAACCAGCCTCCCTCTGGGCTCTTCTTGTCCGTACCTTGCCTCACTCTGTGTCCCCGCCGAGCACGGTCGATCCCTCCGGCTGCACCCGGGTCCGGCGACCGCTCAGCAGAGTCCGAGCTGCTTTAGAAGGTGGGTGTGTAAGGAGTGCGTGTGCGGTGGTGCCCGGGACCCGGGGCCCAAATCCTCTTAAGAAAGCAGCGTGGGAACCGTTCTTTACGGAATGAGAACCTCGGGGCTGAAGCCGCGCAAGCCGAAAGGTGGACGTCAGGTTCACGGAGAGAAAAAAAAAAACCAACAAAACCCAACAGAAGTGTCGGGGGTTCTGTGCTATCTCCTAGGATACTGGGATGGCGGGGGATGAGTCATTGTAACAATGCAAACGTGTTGCCCGAGTCCCTTAGATTGTTAGTTTCTCTCTGTAAAAATCATATCAAAGAATTTGGGAAATCCATATTCCCAGTCACCTCTCCATGTCTGCCTCTTTGCCTCAGTCTGCTTACCCCTGCCCCATCTCTCTCTCTCTCTCCCAAACACACACATACACACACTCACACCATCACATAACTGTGCATTTCCCTCTTGTCTGGTCTGGTGCGGTCATGAGCTTGGAGAGGGTGGTGGTGGGAACCCCATCGGCTTCCACGCCGTCCCCAAGCACCGCCCATCCGTTATCTGGGAGGTTTATAAGCGCCTACAGCTCCTCTCTCTGCCAGAGGCAACAGCCCTTCTGAAAGAGCAGGGGAGGCAGATAACAGGATCATGGATCTGACAAAACTGCGTATGTTGACACTTCCTAGCAACAGTGAAATGGTCCCTTGGTTAGAAAATCTGGTGACGCCTTGCTGGTTCAGGGAGAGTCCCTCCCTCTAGAGATTTTCCCAAGACAGCTCAGAGGGGGACGTTGGCTGAGAAAATCTAAGAAAATGAACAGGAACTGGAGAACTCTCGAGGTCCAGGCTCAACCAAATATTCCCACAAATCCTCAATGGTTGACAAGCTGTGGGCTCCTCATCTGTAAACGTGGAAGACTTCTGTGCCTTCATGAAATGTGGCTCGGGTTAGAACGAACAGGCGGAGGGAATTTTACCTCGAGTTTGTCTTCAGATACTGTCCCTGATCCCCCACACCCACTCTCATGAACGTGCTGGGCAGCAGGAAGGGGGCGGCAGAGAGCTGGGGGGGGGCGGGGGGTGGACAGGTGGCCTGGTGCTAGGGACGGGCTCAGCGAGCTGCAGTTCAATCATCTGACGCCCCGTACCCATTCCACGACGACCACCGGGAGTCCTAACTGGCTCGTGTATTTCAGGCATTTTGGAATGAGCTGAGTCACACAGTAACAGCTGCAAATTTGCCGGCCACGGGCTTGCAGGAAACTCAGGTTGTGTCCCTTTTCTTCCAGGTGAAAGCAATGGGCCATCCCTTGGCAGACACAGCCTTCTGTCTGCCCACTGGTGACAAACCCAGGACAGAGGCCATCTCTCCCTTTCCTAGCTACAAGAGGATGCTGATGGGGAGTGCTGGGCACGTCAATCATCTATTTATTATAAGAGCTCTTGCAACAGAAGCAGGTGCAGCATGCGTGAATCACACAGAAGGTCACGCAATGTCCCCTCTCTGCTTCTGTGTGGCCGGGGTGTGTGCACACAGTCTGAGGCACCCCTCTGCCACAAGCCCTGCCCTCCACGCTGCAAATGCCCCCTCCCGGGCATCGCTCTGGGTTGAATCCCTGCCTCTGACACAACAGGGGCTCCCATCAGAGAAACAGATGAGCTGGTTAATGAAGTAGACGAAGTGGAGCCATAACGAGCTGCTGTATCCTGACTGAGGGCAAATCACACGGTCGGTGCTATTTACAATTCTGCGTGGCACTGAGCCCGTCATTCCGTCCATGCAATTACTGTAGCCGGTGGACTGTCCAGTTAGGGTCTCTCACCATCGCCGGACCCATTCGGAAGCTTCTGCTGGGTGTGGAAGTTGGAGCCTACCATAAACATGGGGGCGCGCTTGTATGCACAGGCAAAACAGTGGCTCAGAGTTCCAAGGATGAACCGATTTGGGGGGATGGGAAGCTCCCTGTTGAGAGAAGGCACATAAGGTTGTGGTCTGCCCTTGCTGGAGCAGGAGGTGCCTACTTCATTAAATGCCCAGTCTACCTGTCGGGTCAGCCTAAGCCTTCCCAGAGACAACACATCTTGCAGATAACCTCTGCACAATTTGCAAATCCTCTGATAGATCATGAGCATATGGCAAGTTTCCCTTAAGGACACGCCAAAGTGGACTTCTGGAGGGTGTGGTCACTACGGTCCATCATAATTACTGTGTTGCAAGTTTGAAAGTCGCTAAGAGAGAGGGTCTAAAATGTTCTCATCACAAGAAAAGAAACCCGTAACTATTTTGGTGACAGACACACTGTGGTGGTGGTTTCCCCAGACGGACACATACTGAATCCTGAGGTTATCTACCTGACGCTAATTTAAAGCTGTAGGTCAATGATAGCTTAATAAAAAAGTATACTTTCAAGGACTTGTGACTATCAGTGAATGACACCTGAAAATGTCGTATTTCTTGGTCTTATCAAGTTGCTAGGGAACATTCAAAACTCCTCGAAAGTTTCATTTGGGAGAAGTGAGTACTGTGGTTTTTTGTGGGGATTTCCCCTCCCCTAAAATGAACATGTCAGGCTTTTTTATTCCAACTTGTTTCTATAAAACTCAACAAACCTTATGATTAGATTATTTTTCTCCTAACTGCTCATGGCTGCTACTCTTGCAGAATCTCATTTTCCATGGGGGTTAAGCTGGACAGCGTCACAGAGCAGAGCAGCCCTTGGTTTTGTCTGGAAGCGAAGTTTGGTCACCAGCCTTATGGAAAACATACGTACTGAGTAAAATCGGCTTTTAGACTCAGTAAGAGTGAATATGAGAATTCTAACTGCCATAACAAATGTAAGGAGAGGAGGCTTTCACGCAGATTAACCTGCACAGAACGTTCCGGATCTAGAAGTCTTGGGTGACCCAGGCCCAGCCCTATGGTGAAGGCCAGGTTGTAGACAGTGGCTGCCTGGCCCAGCCAGGTCCCCGGCCAGCACAGATGTGAGCCCACCTGTCGGGGACCCCGCCAAGTGCTAGTCACTGCTGTAGTCCACAAAGAGCAGGGTCTACAGGCCTCCATCAGGGAGCAGAAGGGCCCCCTCCTAACACAGCCTGTTAGCCCCACGTGTGTGCCCTGAGAGTTACAGCCTCTTAGAATGTCCTGTCCCCTCTTTCTTGTAGCTGGGTCTTTGTTGTGGACACAGGGGCTGGTGAGTGGGACTCACTGTGGGTCTCACAGGAACTGTCTTTTTTTTTTTAAGATTTTATTTGTTTATTTGACAGACAGAGATCACAAGTAGGCAGAGAGGCAGGCAGAGAGAGAGAAGGAAGCAGGCTCCCCGCTGAGCAGAGAGCCCGATGCAGGACTCAATCCCAGGACCCTGAGATCATGACCTGAGCCGAAGGCAGAGGCTTAACCCACTGAGCCACCCAGGCGCCCCTGGGAGCTGTCTTTAATCAGAGACCGTGTGCACACAACCGGAAGACAGGGACCCATCCCGAGAGTGATGCCCCACAACGGAACAGAAATCTGCCCAACGGAGACACTGGGAATTAGGGGTTACAGACAGACAGGAAGGGTCTGTGTGTGTGTGTGTGTGTGTGTGTGTGTGTGTGTGTGTGCATGTGGCGCGGTATCTTCGGAGACGGGGAGAAAAGGATAATGGAATTACGAAGAATCATCAAAGGAATCATTAAACATCATCTTTGCAGGAAGAACAGCCCACTAGCATCTACGTACGTCTTAAACACTCTATTTGGAAGTTTTCAATTATTTTTAGGTCGTAAATTACGGTGTGTCCGACTGAGTTTCAGGCACTGCTCCGGGAACGACTGGCATCCCCATTCGACAGACAAGAACACTGAGGTGCAGAGACGCTGAGACCCTGTCAGGGTCCAAGAGAGGGCAGCAGCATCTGGGGTTCAGCCCCGGGCGGTCTGCCCGGATTTAGGGTCCTGCCACACTGTGCCTCACCCGCATCACCTGGAGAAGCCCCGTCTTTCCTCTGAACCTCAATTTGTTCTTACTTACAGCGGGATAGTCCTTTTTAACCCGTGAGTGTCCTTGAGATAGAAAATGGGCTTACCAGCTGCCGTACCTGGGCTCTGTGGGCTCGTCATGCTTTCACGCCCCACTCAGCAGCTCCGAGGGCCGGCCTCCACCTGGACCACCGGCTGTCCCACCTACAATGTTCCCTCTGGGAATCCAGGACTGGTCCGTGCTGAACGGACACCATTCACGTCATTGTAGCCACGAGCCCTTGGCTTCAGCTGATACAATGTAAACTCTACAGTCATGCCCTTGAGACCCGCCTACACTGCCTACAAGCCTGTGTCTTGTCTTCCCAACCAAACTGCACGCTCTCTAAAGGCACCAGGAGACTTTCCCAGCAGCATGGAGATTTTTCCAGCACAGAGCTAGGGTCTCAACAGGTGGCCAGTACTAGGCACTGAGCTTGGATTGACCTGACCGGACCATGCATGGATGTCCCAGCCACCTGGACGGCTATTCAGGGTCACTGTATCCCAACGCCAGTGTAGGTGGAATCAACATTTTCTTCTGCTACAAACTCAGTGTTAGTTTGTAAGTGTTAGTGCCCCAGCCAGAGCGCTGCGGGGAACTTAGCTTCCCGGGAATAGGTAGAGAGCTTTGGGGGCCAAACCAAACACCCGCGTGGGTTCTGCATTTGCCGACTGATAACAAGTGTAGGTTTTTCTCTACGCTAAATGCAATGTTTCCCTTCTCTGTGATTACATGCAGTCCAAAGTGACCCATGGGCGAGAAAGTACTTTCTATTTTTTTAAAGATTTTATTTATTTATCTGACAGACAGAGATCACAAGCAGGCAGAGAGGCAGGCAGAGAGATCGGGGGAAGCAGGCTCCCTGCTGAGCAGAGAGCCCGATGCGGGACTCAATCCCAGGACCCTGAGATCATGACCTGAGCTGAAGGCAGTGGCTTAACCCACTGAGCCACCCAGGTGCCCCAGAGAAAGTACTTTTTAAATAAAAATTTAGGTTATTACAAAAACCACTTACAACTCAGGAATCTCAGAACATAGTATCCCAGCTCAGGATTACACCCTGTCTCTAAACACTGGCCTGTGTCCTTACTAATTCTCACGAGGGCATTCAGCCCTCACAGGGGGAATGCACTCGGCTATTAAAATAATATTAATATTTATATTTATTATTATTATTATTTTGGTTTCGACAAGACTTAGAACCCGGTTTTCACTGGTGGGGATGGGTCCTGTTCGTCCTGGCCTCCTTCCTGGTGGGGGGAGAAAAGCCGTCGCTTGTACTGATGTCACCGACTTCCTGCCTAGTCACAGTTACGAGACACAGGGGGGAAAGACGTTTCCTCACTTCAGATCATGTGGAAAACACGGAACCACGGAAGCACCCATGAAAGTTCCAACCCTCCCCAGCAACGCTGAATACCTACGGGAAATACCACAGAAGGGCGTGCCTAGGGAGCCTTGAAGGTTTTCTCTTAATGAGACGATGTTCATCAGAAGCGCGTTATCCTTCTGATGGGCATTAACGAGGAGACCATCCACCCGGGAAATGCTATTTCATTTACTATTTTATTTACTACTTCACCAATGCAAGTTTCTCTTTTTCATCTTCCCCTTCCTTTTTAAGCAGTTACTGTGAAAAATTGTCCGGCATACGAGAACCCACAAAGAATAAATGGCACAGGGGTATCCATAATTTTGCTCAAAGAGAATAAAAATTTAAAGCACAAATACGGTTAAGGCCCCCTGTACACTCTTTCCAAATTTCATCCTGCTCTTTCCCTCTCCAGAGATAAAATCTATCCCAAATTTGCTATTTCCCTATGCATTTCATTAATGATATAAAGCAAACATCAGTAAAGAATCACTTTGGAAAGACATTTCACGCGCCTGGTACAATCGATTGAAGACTTTTCCCCACGGCCTTAGCTCCCTGAGACCTGGTCACAGGTTCCCGCTCCTCGGCTTATGAGAAACAAAGAGAAAGTGACAGCCAGTCACTTTGCAAGTGTGTCCGCCAGGAGCCCCCGAGCCGACAGCAGCCGACCAGAAAGCATTTTCCACAACCAGAGAAAGAAACTCATAAACGATGAAATCTTACCATCGCCATGTCAACAGAGCAACGTCCGGTGTGGTCATTCAAGATTTAATTTTACTTTCAATTTCTGGAAAAGCACACGTAGTTCCGTCGGTTAACCCGGGGCTGACCGAAAGAGCTCTTCAAGGGTTTTCCTTTTTCTTTTGAGTGTAACAGACTGTGTAACAGACTGTGTCTCAATAACATTAGCAATAACAAAAATGAAATGGATTTACGGGCGAGCCACAAGGGCCCCCACTTACCAGAAAGGAGATGGGAGATTACAGTCCATGCTGGGGCGGGTTCGAGTCTGCTTCTGCGTCTCTGCATTCTCACACGCCTCCGTTCCAGGCTTTGAGTCCTGGGGCAAGAAATCCCCGTGATGGATCTTGAATAACGTGGTCTTTCCCACCAAAATTGTAGCCAACACGGGGAGAGACTCATCTCCAAGAGAAAACCAGGTCCCTGTTAACGGAAAGAAGAACAGACGTCAGTCAGGTCCTCCAGGAGTCTGTATGTCACTAGCTGAGTGGAAGCCAGGAATGAGGAAGCAACAATCCGTATTTTTGAAAGTCTCTTTTATGCCCGGCAGAAAGGTAGTTAGTGACATTAATCATCATGGGTGACGGTGGCTGAAAGGTACAAACTTCTGGCTACAAGGTGAGTAAGACCTGGGGTGTAATGCAGGGCGTGGTGACCGGAGGTCTTGAATATTTGGAAGTTGCTAAAGGAGCTCTTGAATGTTCTCCCCACAAAGGAAATGATGTGTATCTGTGGGAGGTCATGGATGGTAGCAAAACACTGGGGAGATCTTCGTGTGACGTATTCATAGAACCAACCGTGATGCTGTTCCCCTAAAATGGATATGGTGTTACAGGTCAACTATGCCTCCATTTAAAAAAAATAATAATGAATTGCCAAAATAACATAAAATACTCAGAGAACACGCACATCCACACAAGTAACAATACTTAACAATTGTCTAGAATTTATGTCGTGTCTTCACAAGCACTTTGTTTATTATTTGTGTATTTTGAGGGGGAGAGCAGGAACGGGAGTGGGGTGGGTGGGCCGAAGGAGAGAGGGAAGGGGCTTCGGGCAGGCTCCAAGCTCAGTGTGGAGCCGAATGTAGGGCTTGATCTCATGACCCTGATATCATGACCAGAGCCGAGATCAAGAGTCGGATGCCTAGGGGCTCCTGGGTGGCTCAGTGGGTTAAGCATCTGCCTTTGGCTCAGGTCATGATCCCGGGGTCCTGGGATGGAGCCCTGTGTCGGGCTCCCTGCTCTGCAGGGAGTCTGCTTCCTCCTCTGCCCTTCCTCCTCTTGTGCTCTCTCTCTCTCTCAAATAAATAAAATCTTAAAAAAAAAAAAAAAAAAAAAGAGCTGGATGCCTAACCAGCTGAGACACCCGGGCGCCCTGTTCTAAGGGCTTTGACACACAGAGACTCATTTCACTCACAACCACAGTACGTGGCAAATATCTACTTTAAACCTCCTCTTAACGATGAGGAAAGACAGAGAAGGTACACATCGCACAAGTGTGGGAGCCACAGTGGAGTCCCTGGGGCATCTGGCTTCAAGAGTCCGTGTTTTCCACCATTACCATGGGGGGCATTTTGAGACGTGGAGGGCTGTCAATGAGCTCCAAAACTCTCTTTAAAAAAATAAAATAAAATAGGGCGCCTGGGTGGCTCAGTGGGTTAAGCCGCTGCCTTTGGCTCAGGTCAAGATCTCAGGGTCCTGGGATCGAGTCCCGCATCGGGCTCTGCTCAGCAGGGAGCCTGCTTCCTCCTCTCTCTCTGCCTGCCTCTCCATCTACTTGTGATTTCTCTCTGTCAAATAAATAAATAAAATCTTTAAAAAAAAAAAAAAGATGTCCCCCTCAGGGAATAAAGGCTAAGATCACACACAGGCTGACTCAATCCTGACAATGCAGAGAATTCCTTCCCTGGCTCCTAAGAAAACATCCTTAGCCATGTGTGGGCTTGTGGCACCTAGGGGGAAAAGGAAGCTTGTTCCTTTAACATGACAGCGACTCCTGGGGTCTACCCCCAGGGAAGCCCACCACCCAGAATTCGTGTTCAAGGAACCTGCCTGGCCCCACCAATCAGTCCTTCAAATTAATCCCGGAGAGGTTCCCGGGGCCTCGGTGCCATGAATTACCGATCGGCCATCAAGAGTTCCAGGATAAAATATTAACGCTGGGCACGGGGGCTGTGTGATTTATTCAAGCTAACGGTGTTCTTAACCTATCGCTCCTCTGACACTGTTGTGACATTTCCTGAGGAAGGGAATTATATTTTGCTTTCATGTTTTGGTGATTTAGAGCCCTGCAGATGGGGAGGGGGGGAACACAAAAATAATGGAGAGCCTGGCCACTCTTGCTTCGTGGCTGTCTTCAGGATGAACGGAGCAGCGGAGCCGGAACTGGCTGAAAATCTTCGTCCTCTGGGGGACTTGAACTTGTCAGGCCCAGAGTGAGTTTGTACCCTGGAAAAATACAGGTGATGGCATTTAGAACAACAATGGAAAAATAAATAAATAAATACTTGAAGCTTTTGTTTTGTTTTGTTTTGTTTTTTTAAACCTGCTGGAGTAAAATCCATTCCCCCCAGTTCTGCCTTTCCTGTAGCCTCCTGGCTGCTGCTTCGGGCTAACCCTTTACGCTCACTGGTGAAAACTGTGAGTGTCTCGAGGACGTGCACTGTCAGGGTCACTTTTCCATGTTCCCACTCTCGCAGGATGTTGGGTCCTGGGACTTGGACTGTCTTGGCCACCCTGACTCAGGGCTCTCCGAACCCCGGCATCCGAGAACGCTCTGTCCAATGCTTATACACCATATCCAGCATCTCAGCTCCTGGCCCTTGACCACTAAGCAACCAGCAAATGCTGGGCTCGCCTGACCTCACTTCCTTTCCTTTGTATGGACTCAGCCCCTGTAGGGAGAACAGGTGGCTTTGCCGTGCTTTAAACAGACATCATTTATTTGGGTATTTTATCCACTTAATTTATTTGTTCTTAGAGGGATGGTTGGTCTGCTCTAAGCTGACCCATCATAGCTGAGAAAGGACATTTTAAAAAATCTCCCCAAATAAAAATGAGCCTCTTCGAAAATATCTCATCTCTCTTTCTCTCTGGTCTTCTTTGTAGCCAGCGTTTGGATTAGAAACAACAAATACATTTAAAGAAAATTAATTTAAACTTATTTGGGCTGAGGCCAGGGAGCTGATCGCTGAGAGGGGGAAAAGCCATATAAATGACAGTAAGAAGTGTTTCTCTCTCTCCCTTGCGTGGGAAAGCTCGGCCATATCATCCTCACTGTCCCACACCTCATTCCAAAACCTATGTCCTGTCGTCCCCCAGTGTAAGGATAAACAATCCGTACACTGAGATACTATTTAGGAAAAAAGAAACGAGCAATCAAGCCATGAAAAGAAGCGGAGGAAACTAAAAAGCCTATCACTTAGTGAAAGAAGCCTGTCTGGAAAGACCACATACCATAGGTCTCCAGGAATAGGGCATTCTGGAAAAAACAGTCATGGGGACAGGAACAAGATCTGTGGCTGCCCAGGGCTCGGGCAGGAGGACAGAGTATTTCCATGCAGACACACTATTCTGTACGACCCTGCAATGGGTTCCCGTCATCCACCATTCGTCAAAACCCTTAAAATGGGCACAGCCAAGAGCGACCCCCGATGGACGCCGTGGACTTCAGTGGCTGTCCCTCTGTCCCTGTTTGCTATGAGTTGTGACGGGCGCACACCCCACCGATGAGAGATGCTGGTAACAAGGAGACCGTGCACGAGGGAGACTATGCCTGGAAACTCTCTACGTCCTGCTCACTTTTTCTATAAACCTAAAATGGCTCTAAAAATAGTCTATTAATTAAAAAAAGAAAGAAAACGATGCTGAAAACAGTAAGTACTATATTCACAGGATTGTATTTCAGCATTAGTATTAACCATATAATTAAATCTTCTCAAGCATGGCATTTTCAAAAAGCCTCCGGATTCATGCCCCAAATTCATATCCTGCCGCTCAAAGTGTTTTTCTCGTTTTCTATGACAGCGTCTGCTAAGCCAACAGAGTCAAGGGTCTCCTCCTAGTTTAGGTCACGGAGCATATCTGCATGTGACCCATTTCCTGGGACTCGCACCAAATGTCTCTGGAAATAACTTGGGGCGGAAGGAGTGGAGGGAAGTGTTCTTTCCAGGCATTTTCCACTCCCTCAGGCTTTCCTGGCCCCCGGCTCTGATGGCTGGAATTACCCGGTGCTGCTGATGGCTGGTCTTTGACATAAATGCCTTACCTCTTTGGCTCATTCTTGCTCTGAAACCGCCGCCATGGTTCACGGGGTGAGAAGCCTACTTGAAGTCATTGTTCTAGGATCTATTTCCAGTAAAGTATAATTTATCCGAAGCGGAGAGCTGACTTGAACTCTAGCAGGAAACCCTTTTGGAGAGTTGCGGGGTCGGAAATAACCAAGTGCATCAATCAGGGAAAGCAGTAAGTAGCTTCTGCTGGGAAAATGCAGTCCTTTCTTGCACAGAACAGTGGCCCTCACTCAGGCTCTGCATCAACATCGTTTTGGAGGCTTTCTTGAACTATCCATTTCTGCTTTGGTCTGCGGAAATCTGGGAAGAGCGGACATCAACCAAGTTTGGGGCCCACTGGACGCACCACTACAGCTCTCCTTCTGCCTTTATATCTTACTGGTTGATTTGAGGTTCCAACACCAGCCAAAATACTTGCTGTGGGATTCCCTCTGCCAAAACCATATTTCCCTCAGGAAACAGGAGGCATCTTACATCAGGTTTCTTGGTCTGAATTCTGAGACGCGTGCTTTCGTGTGACAACAATCAAAAATCACATTTTTTGTGGGGTTTTTCTTTTTTGGTTTCATTTTTTCAAATTATTTTTTATTGTGTTATGTTAGTCACCATAGAGTACATTATTAGTTTTTGATGTAATGTTCCATGAGTCATCATTTGCATATGATACCCAACACTCCATGCAATCCGTGCCCTCTTTAATACCCATCACTGGGCCAACCCTCCCCTCTAAGACCCTCAGTTGGTTTCTCAGAGTCCACAGTCTTTCATGGTTCATCTCCCCCTCCAATTTCTTCCAATTCACTTTTTCTTTCCTTCTTCTAGTGTCCTCTGTGTTATTCCTTATGCTCCACAAGTAAGTGAAACCGTATGATAACTGACTCTCTCTGCTTGACTTATTTCACTCAGCATAATCTCTTCCAGTCCCGTCCATGTTGATACAAAAGTTGGGTATTCAGGTGCCTGGGTGGCTCAGTTGGTTGAGCGACTGCCCTTGGCTCAGGTCATGATCCCAGACTTCCAGGATCGAGTCCCGCATCGGGCTTCCAGCTCTTTGGGGAGTCTGCTTCTCCCTCTGACCTTCTCCTCGCTCATGCTCTCTCTCACTCTTTCTCTCAAATAAATAAATAAAATTAAAAAAAAAAGTTTGGTATTCATCCCTTCTGATGGAGGCATAATACTCCATAGTGTATATGGACCACATCTTTATCCATTTGTCTGTTGAAGAGCATCTTGGTTCTTTCTACAGTTTGGCGACTATGGCCATTGCTGCTATGAACATTGGGGTGCAGGTGGCCCTTCTTTTCACAACATCTGCATCTTAGGGGTAAATACGGAGGAGTGCAATTGCAGGGTCATAGGGTAGCTCTATTTTTAATTTTTTGGGGGAACCTCCACACTGTTTCCCAGAGTGGCTGCACCAACTTGCATTCCCACCAACAGTGTAAGAGGGTTCCCCTTTCTCCACATCCTCTCCAACACACATTGTTTCCTATTTTGTTCACTTTTGCCATCCTAACTGGTATAAGGTGGTATCTCAGTGTGGTTTTGATTTGAATTTCCATGATGGCGAAAGATGATGAACATTTTTTCGTGTGTCTGCTAGCCATTTGTACGTGTTCATTGGAGAAGGGTCTGTTCATGTCTTCCGCCCATTTTTTGACCTGATCATTTGTTTTTTGGGTGTTGCGTTTGAGAAGTTCTTTCTAGATCTTGGGTACCAGCCCTTTGTCTGTAGTGTCACAAAAATAACATTTGAAGAAAATACGTTCAACTTGAAATGACCTGAGTCCCTGCCGGGTCTGGAGGCTTCCGGGGAGGAGAGCAGGTGGCTGACCAGGAAGAGGAAGATCAGAGGCAGGAGGAGTTGGGGAAGGGATGGAGAAGGGACAGAAGGGGAGAGGGAGTGAGGGCGGGAGTAGAAAGGGGGTAGAGGGAGGGAGAGACGCAGAGAGGCACTGAGATTCTGTGGGTTATGTAGCCATTTCTGGGTCATGATGTCACTTCTTGTTTTTCTTATTTTTATTCGCCTTTTTAACAGCCTTTTAGAAAGATCATTGAGAGAAAGGAACCTTGTCACTGATGCCTCCCAGGTGATAAAACGTGTGTCCTCATGTTATACAAATGTGTGTGTGCAGCTTGGGATGACTCGTCCAGGGGCAACTCGCCCACCCCCATTTCAAACAATCTAGCAAAATGTGCCAATGATCGTGATCCGGAAAACCACCCTAGGCAAGTGCTCTGGACCGAGGGACTGTGACGTCACAGATAGTGATGGTGAATTTAAATCAAGTGCTCCTGGAAAGTGGGGAGTGAAAAAGACAATATTCTTCGGTGTGTTAATTTAAAATATGTACGTATGATTCCGCCACTACTTTAAGATTTTTTTTTTTTAACTTGACAGAGATCACGAGTAGGCAGAGAGGCAGGCAGAGAGGAGGAAGCAGGCTCCTCACTGAGCAGAAAGTCCCCTGTGGAGCTCAATCCCAGGACCCTGGGATCATGACCTGAGCCAAAGGCAGAGGCTTTAACCCACGGAGCCACCCAGTGCCACCCGCCCCCCCGCCCCGGTCGCTACTTTAAATTTGGACTTTTTCATCCACGTTTTTAAAGCTTATACCATCACAGGTTTTTTCCTTCTTCTCTTATTGTGAAAATGAAGAAGTGCTTTATATTGAGAATCATTTTATTTTGATTGTATCGTATGTAAATAAAATTCATGCAGGCTTCTAGGAAGCCACAAGATGATTTTTTTCTTTTTACTTAGGCTGAAATGTAGAGTGCAAAGACCATTTCAGGGATGCAGAGCCCAGGCAGACAGGGTCTGGTACGAATTTCTGTTTTTTCCCCCTTCTCTCAGGATGCAGCCCACTATTTCTTGGGAACTGCGGGGCGAGTGCCTTCCGTAGCACCCAGCAGATTTTTAAAATTGCCTTTGGCTGTCCTGAGCAGAGTCAATGCATTTTTTTTTCACTTTTTTTTTTTCATTTTATTTTATTTTATTTCTTCTCAGTGTTCCAGAATTCATCGTTTATGCACCACACCCAGTGCTCCATGCAGTCCATGCCCTCCATAATACCCACCACCGGGCTCACCCATCACTGCACCCCCCTCCCTTCCAAAACCCTCGGTTTGCATTTTTAAGTATAGAATGTTGATATGTCAATTATAACTCACCAAAGCCGTTAAAATAAATGAAAGAGAAAAACCAACTTTTCTTTACGCATCTGAATACAAGAAGGGAATCTACCAGCAACACGTAGGAAGCTCGTTTTTTCCAGGTACAATGCGATTGTCAAGACTGAACAGTCACCCACGCATTTCTAAGACCTTTCCGTGGATTCTGCTCTGCTTAGTGATGGGAGCTCTAATCCAGCAGGGCGTTGGGCTTTCTGTGTGCACGGACGTAATATATTTGCTCACAGTGTGGAATGTTCTTGAGTCATCCCACAGAACTGGGAGAGGGAGAGTTTTGGGATTTGGCTGAGGCAGACCTCTGTCATGCAGAACTTTCGCCTACGGGGAAGCCCAAGGGCAGAAACAAGTCCCGTAGCAGTGGTCCAGCCTGACCCCGGTCTCACCCACTGCCTTTCATGGCAGCTTCTCAGGATTCCCATGAAATGACTTTTGCCTCGAGGACACTAAAATACACCACCGTGTCTTTGTGTAACATGGCCATCAAGTCACACTAAAATACACCACCGTGTCTTTGTGTAACATGCCATTTAGAAAGATTAGGACCTCAAGTGCCAGGACCTAGGCAGGAAGCAGTCCGTGGAGAGGTCATTTGGGATAGAGCCAAGAGCCCGTGCGCGTGTTCTCACAGCTCCCGGAAACGTGTCCTGTTACGTCAGCACGCGCTTACTGAGCACTTGCTACGTGTCAGGACTTGTGCCCCAAAGTACAGGTTCATGGGAGAATAAGACACCCCTTGCCTTCTTGCTGCCCACTCTGCCATACCGGGCAGAACGGGGTAAAAAACCAGTAAGACAAAGAATAACTTTCAACAGGCTCTGGCGAAAGGAAAAAGGATAAATTAGTCTCGAAGGCCAAGAAGTTCGCTACTGGACTGGGTCTGCAAATGCATTTTGGAACGTGAGCAGAAATTCTACAGGTGGATAAGAGGGAGGGACCAAGAAAGCCTGCTGAGCTAGGAACATAAGCAAAGGTGACAAAAGCCCATCTATGCTGTTCCCCAGAGGACAATCTGGAGTGTCTCAGGACATGTTGCCCGTCAGATACCATGGGAAATTTGGGGTGCATTTCCTACTCCCAATAACCTACTCAGCGTCTTATTCCATCACTAGTACATCAGTGAGAGCTCCGTGGGGTCTGTGTCTCACTCCAACTCAGTTTGAATGACAAGATGATCTAAAGCTGGGGCGCCTGGGTGGCTCAGGCGGTTAAGCATCTGCCTTTGGCCCAGATCATGATCCCAGGGACCTGGGATCAAGCCCCGTGTCGGGTTCCCGGCTGAGCGGTGAGTCTGCTTGTCCCTCTGCCTGCCACTCCCCCTGCTTGTGCTCACTCTCTCTCTGACAGAAGAAAAATAAAAAATAAAAAACCCAAAATGATCTAAAGCTATTATGTCAAAATCTCTAATACACCCACTAAGGGGTTCCCCATCATTTGCCCTACACTTCCCTGCTCATGCCCCAGGGGTTAGATTTTATATTACTTTGAGCAAAAGGAACTGGAGAGTAGAACATTAACCTTTAAAATTAACCTTATAAGAGAAATCCCTATTTCGATGCAGAAAAACAAAATCATTCCTGTATATATGAAGTCAAAATCATTTTGTACTTTATTTTTGCAAAATTCTCAGAAAAGTCCAAAGGGACGTTTCCAGTTTCTTCTAGACCCCGTGAAGGATGAAGCAGGTTTGTATGGCCCTGGTTCCTTTGCCCATAAAGATGTCCCCAGTGGCCATCTCTGCACCCTCTGCCCCATTCAGGCTCTCTGAGCCAAAGGTGAAGACATGTGACCCAGGAAAGACACATCAGGTTCTATCCTCATGCAATCTCAACATTAGAATGAAGATGACCAGGCATAAATTGTGGGGAAAGTTGAGTCACAGTGATAGACGCACGATAGATAAAGGAACCATCAATTCCTGTCTCTGTTGATATTTAATGAAACTGACCACCTATGTTATAACATTCCACATTATTTTCTTTGTCCGTGACACCTACTCCTCACATTTTCCAAATCCTTAAACCCAAGGCTAGTGACTTTGTTTCTTCTGTGCATGCTTCTTCATAAAAGCAGCCCCTTGGCTGATGGCACTGTGCCTTGGGCCAGGTGCTGGATAAACCAGTGGTTTCCTCGCAGATTTTCTCCAGGAAGGAATCTAACAGATAGATGCCCAGATGGTACCTCTTGACCCTGGTGAGGCTCCCATGTAGGGACGTGAGTCCCCCAGATCCAAACGCTACGCAGATAGCCTTCAGATCGTCTTTTGTTGAAAACTTTGGTGATGCCAGGGGAGTGGAAAGGTACCAGGTGGGGGGCACCATGTTTTACAGTAAATGTGCATGTTTCTCATTCATTACAACTGACCAATGCTGCATTTGGATGGGGTGGCGGGGGAGTGGGACAGCAGAGCTATATCCAGCTGAGATTGCTTTCTCGTGCCTCTGAGCCTGGCACCGACTGGCACTTGGCATGCTTTCTTTCACCTGACCGTCACCTGGCTGGGGCTGGGGGATGCTACCATCCTCCTGGTTGAGGGGATGGTGGAAACAAGGTCAGACAGAGAGGGTGAGTCCCTCCGCACAGCGCTTATGTGTCGGGCTTCCTAGGAGCTCATAAATACGGGAGCTTCCTTGCTAATTAGTTGCCGATTTATAGAAAGCAAACGTGCCTAAGAAATCATTCTTGTCGGGGTCGGGAGCCCAGCGGAAGACAATGCCCCTTTTTAAGAAACCTGGCTCATGTGGAGATTTAACCTATTTTTCTCAAGCAAAAAAGCCACCGTAATTCTACGTCGGGGGCTCTCCGGAGATCTGCGTCCATCCTTCCCTCAAAGACACTTTCCTGAGTCAACAAATGAGCATCCCGGGCCGAGGAAATCGTGACACTTTGCCGATAGCGTGTCCAGGATAAAGATTCCACATTTAGCAAGAATACATAACTATTCTCCCCTACCCAGGTTGAAAATAGGTCAGGAAACTAGGTAAAGAAGTTCCAAATCCCACCCGTGTCTGTGCCTTGAATTTCAGCAGCCTGAAATGGGGGTCCGCCTCTCACAGCGCAGGAGGCTCTGGGGCACGAAGCAAATTCCTGCCTCCTTTCTCCAGGTTCACTTTGCTGCGGACAGGGGACTTTTTGTATAAACCTCTCAAAGCAGCACATCCATTTCCTGGTGGAATTTTCCCTAATAGGAAAAAAAAAAAAAAAAAAAAAAAAAAACCGACATTGAAGCTTTGGGCAGAAAAATCGAGGTATCGTGTTCGAAGCTCTTTCTTTGCAGTCTGCCAGCAGAAGACAAGAATTGGGGGTCCTGGGGGTGTGACGTGTGATCCACTTTGCTCCATCCTTGTTATCAATGCTGCTGACCCACGAGCCTCCAGCCTGAGAGAATCCCATTCGGACACCGTTTGCAAGGATCTTAGTTTTCAGGGGAAAAAAAAAAAAAAAAAGTGACTTCCAGGCTCACAAAGAGCAGGAAGAAAAGCCCAAAGCCACAGAAAACATTTGATTTTTCCACTGGGCAGACAATGGGCCTCAGTTTAATAACTCGAGCTGGGATGTTATAAAGCCATAAGCAGCTACAAGAAATTTCCCAGGACTCCTGAAAAGCGATATTGATAAATGTGACCCAGCCCCTGTGTTCACTAACCTCATTCCAGCAGTGAAAAAAAGATATTTTGGTTTCAAATAGCTTTCAATAGGAGGAATGCAAGATCGTGAAAAGTAGAATTTACATTTTGGCTCACAGATGCAATAAATTACAATGTTCATGTTGGCCCGTGGGACCAGAATTGAGATCCTTTCTTTCTGAATGATCCATAGGGACCGAACTGGTTTCTGGACGAGGAAATGAATCCAGGTCTGAGTTTTCTGAATTTTGGGATACACCTGCATGAATTCTTTCAGAGCTTCTCGTCCAATGCTGCAGCAGTTAAATATTTGCCTTCACAACCAGAAAATAATAGTGTATCTTATTTTTACTTAATGACTTACTATGATGGTGGTAGGTCAGACTAACCACTTAGTCAAAGTGTGTCCAATTATTCATACACAGTGACAATAAAATAGGGATATAAGTAATACAACGTCAATATTGTTTCTTCTAAATAGGCCACCCTATAGGGAAGGACATTTGCATAAAAGAAAATAAAAGCAAAGGCATTTCGAGCTAAAAGTTTTGCTGTGTTCTGTTTTTTTTTTTAATAAATGATGCATACAGTTTAATTGTGGTCTCAGATCAATGATCCCCAAATACTTTCTTACAAAAATAAGAGTCTTCATAGGCTTTTTTTTTAATGACTACAAAATAAAGTTATATTCATTGTAGAAAATTGAGGGAAAAAATAACTTGGAATAACAATCATATACCCACCAAGAGTAATTATTTTTACTTTATGTTTTCACATTTTTATAAATGTATAAATCTTGTTTTTACAAATGTGTACATTTCTTTATCATGCTGTCTGTGTAAAATTATAGTCTGCCATTTCTCATTAACAAGAAATCATGAATATGTTCGATGTATGCAGTACTTTTCTACAAGTGTCTGTTTTAGTGTCTTCATCAAATTCCATCATAAATGGATTCTATTTTATGCATCTGATTTCCTAGTACAGAAACTTCAGACTGCTTCCTGTCTTCCCTATAGGGTATGTTTCTTTGATGATTACATAGTTCACAGTATCTTTGGATGAGTGTCCAAGTAAACCCCAGGGTAATTTCTAGAAGTGGGATGACTGGGTTTTGTGTGCATTATTCCTCCAAATATACTGTCAAGAGCATTTCTCCCCTCCACCCATTTTACCCTGGACAGGAGATGTCCACCTGAAAATGTCCCCTTGGTTTATAGATGAACAGCACCTGGAAAACCACAGGCTTGTTGCAAACTGGAGAAACTTAACGTTTCTGTGCCAAGGAGCTCCCTCTTTTCCAGGATGGGCTCCAAATTGTTCTTTAGTTGACCGGCACGCAGACTGGGGGCTTCTGCTGGTGGGGGTGGGGAGACACTCTGGGACACTCACTGGGACACTCACTGACTAGGACATTGTTGGGAGGGACAAAGTTCCCCAGTCTCTCCCAAGCCAGCAGGTTCACGTGTGTGCACACACAATGTGGACTTTACAGATAGACCAAGAAGGCCAAAAGCAAATAAGCAAAGAAACAGAAACAAAGTTTCAGCATGGAATTGAGGTCAAGTCAATTTAGCTACAGTCCCACTGTCGTGAGTGTGATGGACACTCACAAGGGATCTCAGCTCAAGAAATAGCATTTGGCCAGTGCCCAGAAGCCCACGCTCCCTTCCTGTGGGTACCCACTCAGGGACACCCACACTCCTCACTTCTAAGAGCTGCAGGTGTTTAGATGCTGGTGTTTGTATTTTATATAAATGGAATCATGCGATACACACTGTATTTTTTCTTTGACTTGTTAGCAATGGTGTGATATCTAAAATATTTGCAGCCTATATTTTGTATGTGGGTTTCTGTCTTCTTTGGCGAAACACTGTGGGACACTTAGTTACAGATAAGTTATTCTCGTTGTTAGGGAGTGGTCCTGAGTACGCTTATACCGCAACTGGGTTATCCATTCTGTCCCTAGTGCTGTGGCCACGGAGCCTTCTAGGTTCTCAGAATATGACGCTGAGCTGGATGGAGGGAGTCCCCATTTTATGGAGGAGACAGTCATAAATCACTGACAATATTCGGGGAGAGATGGGTACTATGTGGACTAGAATACAGAGGGCTTGAAGAATAGCAAGGTAGTGGGTGGGAAAGAGGATATGGAGGGACTCCTGTAGATACTTCCAAAGAGGGGGTATTCGGGCTGAGTTCCAAACGGAGACCAGGGGCCCAGGTACAAGAAGGTAGAACGGCACATCCTTCCATAAAAAAAGGACCATGAACACAGAGGTGCTGAGTTGGGAACAAACCAGTGTGTCCGAGGTACAGAAAGAAGGTCAGTGTGCCTAGAAGACAGCGGGGGAAGGAGAGGAGGGTACATGAGGGATTTACGGGGTTGGTGGGGCCAGAAGATACAGGCTCCTGAAGGTCACAGCAGAGAGCCAGGGTTTCATCCTAAGGTCAGATGGAGGCTGCCGGGTTGTGTTTGAGCAAACACGTGACCTAATCTTGCAGACTACAGAATTCGAACTCATTTTCTGCACTCTGCCCTCCTAACCACTGGGTGCAAAAAAAATGACAGACTAAGGAGGAACACGCGAGAATACACCAATTTGATTGGGGAATGGGGATTGCAATTTAAATAACACAAACTCATTTCAAGACTTCTCATTTCTAGCTTAGCAGGGCGACTGAACACAAATTAAATTCACCGGGGAAGTGCTAGAACGATGCACAAAGCCCTGCCTCTCTCTGGAACATTCACTTCCAAAATGGGCCGCTCCCTGTGGCTCACAGAAGGTTCCAGAAGTCTAAGGTCAAACCTGTTGTTGTGATGTTCATGCCCTTGCTAAGCCTAAGCTACAAAACGCATTTCCATGAGACCAGAACAGCCTTCTGAATTTCCTTTAGTTTGGCAGGGATGGCAAAGAAGACCAAGTGATTTGTTTAAAATAGAAATCATGCCTCTCAAAAGCTTTCTTTAAAGATGGGTTATAGACCCAGATCTGCTGGGGAACGATTATTCACCTGCACGCAGAGCAGATACTTGTTTTCTTGTAGCTACGTTCCATGAATGCTCCTCCGGGCGTCCCGTCTTGTCTCCCTCTGACCCTTCAATCCTGTCACTGGTGAATTTCCTCCTGGACCACACCTGTCTTTGTTATTTTTCCCCCAATTTTGCACTTCTTCGTCTTTATGAACATGCCTTCCTATAACCCATTTGTTACTTTTTTTTTTTAATTGTTGAGCTTTATTCAGAACTGATTTTTTTTTTTTTGAGGCGTCTGTTTTTTGAATCAATAAAGAGAGAATGCAGGAAAAGGAGGTGTCTCCTCCTCTGGATGAGTTGAAGTCACTGCCTGTGGTTGGTGATATTAAATGGCAGGCATCTGTATTAATTCACAGTCAACGTCTTCTGGGGATGGAGGCCAAATGGATTGATTCACTTATTATCCATCCAGCAAACACAGTCAAGGCTTTTCACGGTGTAAACACTGACCGGGCCGATAAGGTTATCGTGATAAATGAGAGGGACCCAATTCCAGCCCTAAGGAAACTTAGAAATGAATGAAAACAAGAGAGTGGGCAATTGTTGCAGATCTTACAGGAGCTGCAGGACGGTACAAGACGTAATGTCTTAAATACACGCTTAAGTACTTCACATGACTTATTTTGCAGGGTTTGAACTTTTAACCCCAGGGATTCAACAGGTGGAAGGAATGTTAAAATTAAAGAATGTTCAAAGGGCAGAGACAACATAATATGCCAAGAGCGATTGATGAACATCCCGAGAACATTCTCTCCTGCTCGAAGGAAGGAATGTGTCTGGAGATATGAACCAGGATACTTAAAGAATAAAGTCTGTGCATGTGAGTCTGTGCATACGCATGTGTGTGCCCACGTGTGTACATGTGGGTTCGACAGTGAGTGGTTCTTTTCTTTTCTTTCTTACAAATAACATGTACGGAGGAGTTTCCTCTGGAGGGAACAGTTTGTGTGACAAAATGATTAAAAGAGTCGAATGCAAACAGTTTCAAACAGGTGTAGATGGGGCACCTGGGTGGCTAAGTCACTTAAGCAACCCGACTCTTGGTTTCAGCTCAGGTCATGAGATCAATGACCCTGAGACAGGCTCTGCACTCAGGAGAACCTCTGCTTGAGGTTCTCTCCCTCTGCTCTGTCCCTGGTTCTCTGGTGCTCTCTAACTAAGTAAATAAACAAAATCTTAAAAACAAATTGTATAGAGGGCATAGCAACAGTGTGTGAGCTGAAACAAACATGCCCCTGGAGAATGACACATTCGACAATGCACAAGGAGAGACTCCGCGAACTTGGTAACAGTGTCCGCAGCATCCAAAGCAAACAACAGTGGGAGGCGGAGGGCACCTCCTAACTCAGGCGCAAAAGCAAAAACCAGAACAGAGATGATCTGTAGGAAATATAGCCCAGGGAAGGTTTACATGGAGCTTGCAAAAGAGGGGGTAGGAGCAAAAATATTTAAATAAATGGTGAACCACGAGCCCAGAACCACAGACCCAAGAAGCTGAATTAAATCCACACAGAGGAACGATGGAGCAGACCACACAAGCGAATATCATGATCAAGTTGCCCAAAACTAGCGACAAAGAAAAATACCCGAGAAAGAAAGGGGGTCAAAAGAAATGTTACTCAGAAACAAGAACCTTCAGAACTACAACACAGTCTTTGCGAAAAACAACGCAAATGAGAAGACGGTGGAGTGCCATTTTCAAACGACGGGAAGAAAAGATGTCAGCTTACAATTTTCTATCCAGAAATGTGTATTTTTTTTTTAATTGAACGGGAGATAAAGACACTCTCAGGTTTACAGAAGCTTGGAAAGATTCATCATGATACCTCTCTGCGGGAAATGAGGAAACCCATCTGGGAGAAGATCTGATACAGGAAGGAGATAACAGCACTACGTCCAGAAATAAAGAGAACTCAGAGTGGGATCTCCGTTGGTCCATATTTGAGTTTTACTTCATTCCTTACATCACTTCAAAAGAACAGGCACCAGCCTTAATTCACACAACAAATACTTTGTAAGCATCAAGTAGGTCTTGGGCATGTCGAAAGGATCTTGGGAATACGGCAGTGCAGCTGCTTGGAAACACAAATTCAGAAAGCAATGTATACCAGCTATGCTAGATTCTAAAATAAGATGCCGTTCATGGTCTTCGCAATGGCTTGTTTTATTAGAAAGACAAATATAAACAGCCAAAGAACACACACTGAGTCAATAACAAGTACTAATTTATGATGTCTGTGCACTTAACCACAACAAACTCAATACTCCAGTGACTTCCAAATCCTGGGAGAGATATGAATTAATGCATATTGATGGAAATAGTAAGGGCTTTTGAAACACTTCTTGGTTTAACGCAATGCTGTCTCTAGACTGATTTCTGCCTGCATATGCTCAAGATCTCCGATCACTGAAAATTGCAAAGTTATTCTTGGTTACCTGCAAAAATTCTAGTAGGTGTTGATATAACCTCTGAAGAATTCAAGGAGTAGTTTCTGGATCATTATTCTTTTCCCAAACTGTCTGGAAGATAGGTTACTTGTCTTAAAAATCCCACATCCAGCTTTCAAAGTGAATGTACCTGGATGATCTTGAAGGGAAGGGTGCTCAACAAGAAGGCAGTATGCTCTGGGGATGAGGCGTAGGCTGTAGGATCAGGGGGAACCATGTGTTATTTCCTTCTCTGTCACTTACTAGTTTTCTTTCTCTTAAAGATTTTATTTATTCATTTGAGAGAGAGCGCACAAGCAGAGGGAGAGGCTGAGGGAGAGGCAGAGGCAGAGGGAGAAACAGATTCTGTTGAGTATGGGAGCCCGATGAGGGACTCCATCTCACAACCCTGAAATTCTGACCTGATCCAAAGTCATATGGTTAAATGACTGAATCACCCAGGACCTCCCTTCCACTTATTAGTTTTGTTACTGTATTAGTTCCATAAGCTGTTGTAACAAAGTTTCCAACAGCAGGAGACTTTAGACAACTCTCACACGTCTGGAAGCTGGAAGTCGACAATCAGAACCACATTCTTTCTGAAGACTCCAAGGGAAGGTCCTGCCTTGCCTCTTGAGTTTCAGGGGGCCCTGAGGATTCCTGGACTTGTGGCCATGTTGTTGTCATCCCATGGGCCCCACTTTCCCCACCCCCCATGTGTCTCCATGTTATCTCCCATCTGTGAACCCCAGACGCAGGTCCAAATTCCCTCTTCTTAGAAGGACACCAGTCTACTAGAGGAAGGCCCGCCCTCATCACCTCATCTGGACTCGATTCCACCTACAAAGACTGCTTCCAAAGAAGGTCCTATTCACAGATACCAAGCTTAGGACTTGGACAGCTCTTTTCAACCCACAGGAATGACCATGAACATGGTCCTGATCTCTCCAGGCCTCGGAATTCACATCAGTGGAATGGAGACAGGATTGGCAACAATCGTTGGGCCATTCTAAGATCTCGATGAGATGGGGAGTAAAGACCGTGGTTCTGTGTGGTGAAGCTCGGTAGTGGTAAGACTCAGGTGATGTTAGAATGTCTTTCTCCTTGTCCTTAGAGGAGGAAGAGAGGGGTGGGCAAAGTGTTGGGGGGGCAGGAAAGGATGGGGGTCAGTTAGAAAAACCATTTCACTTTTTCAGGCTCTGCTGAAAATCTGTAGTGAAATAGGAATTTAAAAATTGGGAAACTCTTTGCCTCACTTGGGAAATCTTAGCCTTTTGGGACTTGGAAGAAATTAGAAATGTGCTGGATTGGGGCAGAAAATGAGAGAGCTGGGTATGAAAACAGCCTATGCAGTGTCAGTGAAAGCTTTCTGCCTATGTGATCCCTGAAAGTCTCAACAAAGAAAATCTTACCTATCTACACAGTCACAACATGAAGCAGTTACAACTAAAATCTATGTTCCTTTACCTAGATGGACATTTCTTTCACCCCTGGACCAGATTCCAGATTCTTAACTTTATTTCAGATGCATCTTCAGGCCCCCAGTGGCTTGGCTTTGGCTTAGGGAGGAAATCATCTGGCTGAGACGCTCACCGTGGGAACATTTGCTTCTCCTCTAGAACCTGCTCTGAGCTCACCTTGTTCAAGATCTCTATGTGGTAAGATCGCCACGTGTCCTCAAGTTAGACATCAGAATGGCCCCTGGTGGCTGATTTTGGCAGGATAGATTAAGAAGACTGCCTTGCTATCAACTAATGTTTTGCTCTAACTATCCATTTCCAAGTGCAAATTTGCCAGCAATCCACAGACGTCTCATGTGCGAGTAAGTTCCAGTGTACGTCGTGAACTCTGATACGCTCAGTCCCAAGATGACCACCTGTGCACCTGTTAGAATTCCATATTCTTCTGCTAGCAGCTTGAAAACGAGCACTTTAACAAGTGCCTGCCACACCGAGAGGAACGTATGCAGGAAACAACAACCAGAGAGAGAGAAATGTGTGTGTGAGAGAGAGAGAGAGAGAGATGCCAGCAACATTCAAGTAGCTTATCCTGATCATGATGTGTACCCCTCACTCCCTGAAAAGCATAGTCCAAGGGGTTCTCGTCCAAAGGGAAGTAACCTGCCAGGTCTGACATTAGAAAATTGACCCAGAGTGCAGGCCTGAGGCTGGGTGGTCCCCAAATACTGGGCACTGTGGAAGTTTCAGGACGTTTGGCGAGAGGCATGGGATTTTTGGGACTCATTGTGTGGACTGAGGGGCGCAGCTTTCTCTTCCAAGCCTTTCTTCCACACCGAGCTCTCTTGGGGGCTTAAAGTCTGTCCCTGAGCTTTAGTGCTACTGAACCTTCTCAATCTTATTTCCAAAACTTCGTGTGCGACCGATGGTATAGTAGCTCTGTACAGGGCCACACCAGCAAACTGACTTCAATTAACTGACTGTCCTTTTCAGAGACTGTCCCTTCCTAGGGCAGCAAGGACACCACTAGGGAACTGGGTGTTCCTCCTAGCCACATTAATAGATCTTTTCTCATGAGGTTTTGTTGTGGGCCCAGTCACTGAGCCCAAATTCACAGCTCCAGAAAGTAGCTTCCAGGTCTTTCCTATTTGGAAAGCAAGCTTTGACTGACAGTCACGTCTCTATCTTCGAGACGGAAAAGCATCCTGCCCGCCTTCCCACCTAGGGCCCCATCCTCACTCCTGGCTCGGCTGATTCGTGTATCTCCTTGGGACTCGAGTGATGAAAGCTCTCCTCCCTCACAACAGGTCCACACTCTCAGCAGCCTAAGAAGGGGTGCAGAAGGCAGAGATGACAAAGGAGCACCCCCTCTTCCCCGGCTGACTTGACTTTCGGTGGTATCGCTAACCTGTCTTCCGAGGCTCTCAACTTAGTCACCAGCTCTCTGAGCTCCAGCTCACAACCCGCCCTCCACAGAGCAGCCCAGCGATCTAGGTAAAACGTGCCGGGTATGCTCTCTCCCTGCGTAGAACCCTCTACAGGTTTCCCTTTTCTGCTTACAGGAAAATTCAAACACCTCTGCCAATCTAGCAGGCCTTCTGGTGTGAACTCAGTCCTGCTCCCGCCCGGCCTCCCTCATGCCGTCCCATCCTCTCTCTTATCTCCCACCCCTACCGCTCCCAGCCCCACTGGCACCTCCATGGGCATCAGTCGCACCGAGTCACTTCGCACAAGTTACCAGGATAAAACTCTCTATGATGTCAACTCTGCTCTCTGTTACTGTGAAAGCCCTTTTGGGTACAGTAGGCACTTTTCCTGATCCTTCCTTCCTTCCTTCCTTTGACAGAGAGAAATAGAGAGCACAAGCAGGCAGAGGGAGAGGGAGAAGCAGGCTCTCCGCTGAGCAGGGACCCCGACACAGGGCTCAATCCCAGGACCCCGGGATCATGACCTGAGCCATAACCAACTGAGCCATCCAGGCGCCCCGTGTTTTACTGACTTCTTTTCTTCCACCATGTTTGGTCCACTTACATGATGACGGGTCATTGCTTAAACAGGTATGAGTTCTCTAAGTTCGGAACACAAGTGAAAAGCTCTCTGTAGAAAATGGCTCTTGAGATCTCTTGAAATGCCTCTGAAGTATGTGGGTCACAGTTTTTACTGTGTAGGTAAGTGTTCTCCATCATGATTATGCCCATAAAGGATGAGAGTCCCCAAGACACACAGAGAAAGAAATAGAACCAAAGACTAGGAGTAGTTATGGGGACATGCAAACCACTCTTTTTTAAAGATGGTTGTCAAATCCTTCATTGTAAATGAGACCTGGTAGTGTGTCCCCCAACCTTTCAGCCTGCTTTAAGATCTACCCCCTCTCTGTCTAATGCTCAGCCTCTGTAATCTTAGCACATGTTCATAGATTTCCTTTGGGGAGGGTTATGTGAGATCAGAGGGTAACACCTCACCTTGGATTAAGAATTAATCCCAGCAAGTTGGTGCCCTTGTGATGAGGTCCTCTTGTCTAGAGAAGATGGTCAGCACATGTCAGACAAGAAGCGTGGACCCAAAGTCACGATTTCCAAAATGAGGTAATTGACCAAAATGCAGATTTTCAAAGAAATATCTGAAAAGGTGTTCAAGAATTCTTGAAGTCTGGCAACCATTTAAAGGACCAAAAAAGGCAGGAGAAGAGAGGAACTGGGAGTGGGGGCGTCGAAGGACTTCTGGGCTGATCAAGGAGAAATGGTCTCAAGATGGCGGAGACACAGGAGAGTTTTATTTGGAGGACACTATGACAGCTTGCATTCTGGAAACATCACTGTGCACAAGATGGTCCAGAGGTCACTTCTGTCCTTTGGAGCTCTGCCCCGGAGACATGCGTTGTTTCTCCCAGGGATCACCTTGCTCTTCTCCTTTTGTTGGGGGTGTGTGTGTGTGTTAGGGGACAACAGGAGACTGCTTATCTCCATAGACGTCAACAAGACATCAACACAACTCAACACACATTCCTAATATAAAATGTGGGGAAAATTAAGATGGTGGATCTAGACCTCAAAAGTAAAGCTACTGATTTGTAGAATAAGAGAATCCTAGAAGGATTCCTACAGAGATTATGAAAAAGGTGAGAATGTCCACCATTTCCCTTATATTTAACCATGTTCTTGAGATAGTCATTGGGGCAACTAGACTAACAGAAACAATTAAGGACATAAAAACAGGGAATCCCCCCTTCCAAAAAAAAAAAAAAAAACACTTGTCTCCATTTGTATAGGACCAAATTATATACCCAGTGAGCCACTGATATATAAACTCAAATTCTAGAAGGATCCAGCAAGATAGGAACATAAAATTAACACACAGAAATCAAAAACAGTTATATAAACATGTAATAACTACATAGAAGATAAATGAGTCCATGAACCTTATTTATAGTGGTTACCAGCTAGATACATATTTAAGGATAAACAAAAGGAGAAATGTTCAAAGCCATTATGCAAAAAACTATAAAATACCCCTAGAGGCAAAGCCGACTTGAATAGCTATGTTCTCTCTTATTCTGGCTAAGATATCACGATGCCATCAGTATTTTAATTCTCTTGTCTAATGTGATCTCAATAAAAACAATTTTTCTTGGAGTGAGAAACGGACATTGGATTTTATATAGAAAATCAACACACAGGATAGCCAGGGAAATCCTGATGAGTACCACTGAAGAGGAGATTAGACATACCATGTGGTTTTTTTGTTTGCTTGCTTTTCAAAGGAGCTGTGTGGGCTGGTACATGAACTATCAGACCAACGGATGGAAAAAGAATCTCAGAATACACCTAACGCATAGCATTACCTAGTACACGGCTCCCGTCGTATTTCAAAACACAGGGGCAAAAATTCCTCTTTATAAAAAAATGTTGTCTTCAGTGAACAGCTATTGAAAGAAAGCCATCTAATTAGGTCTATTTCTCACACCACACCCAGGAAAAACTCCCAGATGGATCAGAACTAAATGCTAAATAAGCAGAAAAAGGAAAGAAAATGGAATTAGAAGTGGATGGGTCTATCAGAGTCTAGCAAGAACCTCTCCAAGTATGGCAGATGGCGGAATGCACAGAGAAAGCAGCCCTCCAGGCAAAGACCGGCTCCCGCCCTGACTCTCCAGATAAACCTGCTTGCACCCAAGACCCCGGGGGCTCCTGAGAGAGCTAAAATAGAAGCTGGCTTCCAAGGATGGCCATTATTCTCAAATGCCAGGCGAGGCACAAAACCTTTACAAGCTGACCGGCAGGTGAGAACTAGCATACCCAATGGCCCCAGTGCAGACGAAGAAGGGTTTCTTCTGCTCCTGAAACTAAGGCAGGACAGGACTAGTGAATTCCTTGCCCTGTGTTCGTCCAGAGACCCGCAGGAAAAAAGAGCCATTTGCTGCTGGCCTAAACATTTTCTGGATCCAGTTTTCTAATTAAAATTGAGTCTATAACAGACACCTAGCTGGCTCAGTCAGTAGAGCATGGGACTCTGGAGTTCAGGGTCATGAGTTCAAACCCCAGGTTGGGCACAGAGCTTACTTAAAGAATTTAAAAATAAGACCAAAAAAAAAAAATCAATGTATATTCATGATTTTTAAAGAGGCAATACAGGAAGCAGAAAAAACCCCAATGTTTCCCCTGTAACAAGTACATTAACTATTCATTTTTAAATTTTTTTTTCTTGTATAAATTGTAACAGTGGGATCTTAGTCATGAGTGAATAGAGGTGGTTCAAAGCAGTTTCCCTTTTCTGAGCCCAGAGACTGGCCAGAATATAAGAGCAAATAAAATATGAAAATTATAGTTTGGGGTTTTTTGGGGTTTTTTTCTTCCAGGGCAAACCCCAAAGCTGTAGGCGCACTGAGTCTACATTTGCAAAGTCAACCCCCGGGGGTGGGGGGGACAGTCTCAGTGCAAAAAAACTGGAATGGAGTTTCTGCTCCAGTCAGAGGCCAGAGATGGGCAGGTTACAGGGGTTTCCTCTCCTCTTGGCAGGGACGAGGCAAAGTCACTGAACTTTAATCACTAAACATTTTTTTCTTCTTTTTATTTTTTTAAAGATTTTATTTATTTATTTGACAGGGAGAGAGACAGAGAGGGAACACAAGCAGGGGGAGTGGGAGAGGGAGAAGCAGGCTCCCTGCTTGGCGGGAGTTCGAGCCCCACTTCGGGGCTCAATCCCAGGACCCCGGGATCACGACCTGAGCCGAAGGCAGAGGCTTAACAACTGAGCCACCCAGGCACCCTCTTCTCCTTCTTTTTAAAAATTATTATTTGATTTTTATCTTTTTCTTTCCCCCTAGACCTTCTGATCGGACCAAACGCACTCAATGTTTTATAACGAGGAAAATCGGCAGATTTTATTTTTCGTCTCCACAAAAACCTTCGTGCTACTTAACGTGGTTGTCTCGGCTAAATGGAAGACAGAGAGAAAAAAGAGAGAGTCTCCTGTCATCAGTTACCTCGTGGACCCATTTTGTCTCCAATTACCTGTATTTTGTATTCAAGTTTCAGTGGATTCCCACTGCCCTTCATGAAATGTTAATTCTACCTTTGAAGACAATATTATTAAATCACCCTTCCATTAAGATAAAGAAATGGCCCTGGAGTCTTTCTTTCTCTCTCCTCATTTCTTCCGAAAACTGCCTCGAAAAGCCCAGGCTGCCTTTTACAGGCCACGGAGGCTCCAGTGCCAACCAGCGCATTTCACCAATCTTCACGGGCTGATGGACTCCTCGTCTCGGGGGTTCAGAAATTCCAGATGCTGCTGGTCTTTCTCTGCGATGGCGCGACGCTAGCTTGGCCTGCAGGGGCCTTCCCATCTTGGTAATGTCAGTGAGTCAATAGTTGTTCTAAAAGGAACAAAAATGTTCCTGCCATCAATCGCCAGGAAGTGTAGGATTTAAGTTGAAGTTGAAGATTAAGCTGCGTCGTCCCCAGGTCCCAAAGGGTCGCTCTGCAAGCAAGGGAGTACGTGGGATGCGGAAGAGGGGCGTGTTGTTAAATTCTCGTATAATTCCCCCATCTGCTATGGTTTTGCAGATGTTTATTCCTCCATGCTTCCTTTAACCCCAAACTCCCTTCTGGTCGGATGTAATGGTGTCGTGATGTCCGTCCGGAAGGTTCCTCTGTGCCCCTCTGCTGTGCCGAGTGCTCCTACCCTGTGTCCCCACGGCGACGCAGGCAGCCCCCCACCGTGGTCCCCACCTACATACCTACCTGAGTTAGTTACCGTGGCCCGGGCCCTCACCCTACAACCTCCTGGAGGAAGAGGACTTTGTGTTGTTTGGACAGCAGGCGTAGTCAGTGCTTTGGACAGTCCCTGTCACATAGCAGCCACTTACTCTATGTCTGAAAGAAGAGGAGCAGAAAGTAGCCGAAATTCTCTGCTGTTTTATGGTACTTATGGGTAAAAGGCCATTATTTCTCATTTAAGAGGTGTGAAATGTCGAGCTCTGGCTCCCGCTGTATTTACGGTTCAGCGACCATCGGTAGAAGTTTGTCATGATTTATTAAATCTGCCTCTCCCACTTGTTCATGATTCATCGTCCCTTACCTGGGGGCTCCGTGCCCCTCAGAGCCGGGAGGAAAGCCATCCTGGAAATGGGCCAGCTGTCTCAGAGGCTGGGGTCCCTCCTTCCCTCTCCTGGACATGGGATCAGGAACCCCGTCTCCAGGGCCCACTGGCCACTGATAATCACGTGTCTCCATTGGCTAGAATGAACACCACGGTCTAGACAGTATTTGTGGCTCCTTCCCAAATTCATGTTGAAATCCTAACCCTTAAAAGGATGATTTTGGGAGATGGGCCCTTTGGGAAGCAATCAGATCATGGTAGAGGGGGTACCAAGAACCCCCCGCCAGCCACGTGAAGAGAGAGTGAGAAGACAACCATCCGTGAGGACGGGGGCCCCCACCAGACGCCAGATCTGCCGGCACCTTGATCTCGGACTTTCTAACTTCCAGAACCATGAGCAGTACACTTGTCTTGTTTATTAGCTACCTATTTTATGGTATTTTGTTACAGTGGCCCAAACAGACTGCGTCAATGGGCCCATGTAAAGTCGTGGGGAAGAGGCCTTCTTGACTAGGGTGATTAAAGTCACGTGCTGCAACGCAGACATTCCAGAGTCTTCTTGGCCTCAAGTAGTGAGGTTTTAGTTCTCCTGAAAGTCCAGCGTGACCAGGCAGCTCTCTTCCACACACGGTCGGGTCACTGGAGCCCTGCATGGAGGAGGAGAGGAGAAGGCCTGGTCCCTGGCCGCTGCCTCCTCTTCTAGGCGTCCCAGGGAACTCACCGGAGGTCCCACCAACCCGCAGGTTGCGTCGGCCCTGGTTCAGCAGAAGGAGAACTTATCAGGAGTGGGAGGGACATGGAGAAGTCGTTGTTAGTCCCACCTGGTCCCGGTGCGGGGAGGGGGCGGCATCCGAATTCAGGATGCCTAGAACCTTTGTGAAAAGTGTACACGTTTTTCTGTCTTTATGTGAGTATTCATGAATACTGGTGTCCCACTCTTAAAATGGATTTTTTCCGACCTGAGGGTTGATGATGAATATTCTTGGAGAAAGAACAGACGGAAACAAAAGGCGCCACTCGCCGTGCTCTTTGCAGCGCTGCTGGGATGGCTAACGCTCTGAAGGTCTGGAGAGGACACTGTACTTTGGGCATGACCTCGCTGTCCAGCAAATCCTGACTCTGAGGTTGACTTCTGGTGGGAAAGGGGGCACCCTCGACCTGAACGTTCTGGAACTCAAGCCCACCTCCCATCACAGGAAGTTAGGAAGACCATGGCTGTGGGTCATTTGACAGCAGGAAGGCAAACCTACTCTAAATACTGGTGTCCATGGCGTAGGATTCTGCAGCATCTCACAGCACAAGGGGTGAGCCATTTGGGTCCTTACAACCATGCACTATCTACAAATGTGTCTCTGTGTGCAGTCAGAGCATAAAGGAAGGCTCCCGAGAGCCAGCCTCAGTGAGGCAAATTAGACAAGAATCAGTTCACTTGATAAATCCTTACTCTGTCCCTGGTTCTGGGAAGCAGAGGACTTACTAAAGCCTGACTTAAAACTGGTAAGAGCTGGCATATTTAATTTGGCCGTTATTATTAATATAAATGATGACTAATAAATGAGATTTTTGTAACTTAGTAATGATGTGGGGAACTTTTTTTTTTTTTTTTTTTTTGGTACCGTGGACAATTAACCATAAAGAGAATAATTCTAGACCTCATAAGTAAAAATCAAATTAAATAATTTATAGGCTTAGGGGAATATAAAATGTTCTACTCATTAGTTTTCATAATTAAGGACAAGAAACAAAAGTGTTCGATAATATAATGGTAAATAATTTAGTCTTTATTTTGAGTCTGCATTATGGTAAATTAGAAAGAAAATAAGGCTAAAGGAGATACTTGGAACATCAAGAATCGTTTGTGGAGGGGCGCCTAGGTGGCTCAGTTGATTAAGAAGGGTTTGCGGAGTACCTGGGTGTCCACAGGAGTCCACAGTCTACAGTAAGAGATCATTGTAGATTATTCCTGCCACAACGTCGTAGTCGAAGACCCTGGTGTCTTTGGTATCATCTAGAGCTATCTATGAGCTGGGGTCAGAAGGAAAGGAGAGAAAGAGAAAGACAGAGAGACAGAGACAGAGGGACAAAGATAGAGCAAGAGAGAGACAGAGAGACAGAAACAGAGACAGAGACAGAGAGGCCCCAGTAACTCTCTTCCGATGACAGGTACAAAGAGAAAACATATTCTTTCCAAGCATTCACAGACCATTTCCCAATATAGACCACACTCTGGGGCACAGGAAAAGCTTCAAGTAATTTAAAAGAATTGAAATAATGTGAATTTTGCTCTCTGACCAAAATGGCACTGAAATAGAAATCAATAAAACCTGTGAAAGATCTATGGGAAGTTCCTAGATATTTGGAAGTTAAATAACATGATTGTAAAGAATCACCCAAACCAGAAATGAGAAGGAATTTTAAGCTGAATAGAAATGAAAAGCAAGGTATGGAAATCTGTTTGACATCGGGAAGGTCATTAATTCAGGCAAGTTTGTTGTGATCATACCTCTATAAGGAGACAGGAAAGTTCTTAAACTAATGAGCTCAGCTTTCACCATAAGAAACAGAGACAAAATATGAGTCAGAAGGATGAAATGAAACTCAAAGCAAACAGAAGAAAGTAAATAATAAAGATTGGCGAAAGAACCCATAAAATTGTGAAGGAAAAGCAAACAGAGGAAAACAAAATCAATGAAACATAAAGCTAGCTCTGTGAGGACATAAACAAAATGGAAAGTCCTCAAGATAAACAAAATGGAAAGTCTTTAGTTGGATAAATGAAGACGAAAAGGAGGGAAGACATGTCTCACCGGCTTGAGTAAGTAGAGAGATTATCTTAACAGCAGTTTCCCCAAATAGTAAGAGAATCAGAAGGAAGCATTACAAAGAGCAAATCTATACATTCAACAACAACTTTATCAAGGAATAAAATCCTTGAAAGATAAACTGTCAAAGCATGGCCAGAAAGACAAAGAGACACCAAATATCCCTGTGTCTCTTGTAGAAATGGGATATGCACTTAACTTCATTCCGGGAAGTGAATTCCAGGCTCAGACAGCTTCACCGCAGAATTCTACCAAATATTTAAAACAAGGAATTAACAGGGATTTTATTCAACTTCTTCTAGAAGATTGAAGAGACTACTTCCTTTCCAACTCACGAGATGAGGGCAACTTATCCTTATACCAAGACCTGCCACACACAGTCTAAAATCAAAATAATGTATCCTAACAGATCATAAAAACAGATGGAAAGGTTTAAACAAATTAGCAAATCTAATGCAACACTATGCATACATGGTAATTTATCATCACCAACTCAGGTTTTTTCCAGGAATGCAAAGTTGTCTTAACTTTTGAAAATTAGTCAATGTAATCAACTTATTAACAGAATAAAAATAAAAATAAATACTGGGGAGTAGGTCTTCCTTGTTGTGTTTGGTGGTGAGAGACAAAAACCTACTTGGTGTGGCTTAATGTATGAAGTTGTTCATCACTGATGTAATGAAACATCCATCAGCAGCCAGCGCAAGTTGGTTTAGTGGTCACTAAAAGATGTTATCCGGCACGTAGTCTCCTCCCATTCCTTCTTTCTGATATATTCAACTTGCTGTCTTCCTGCCTCATGCTTGATGCCTCATGGTCCCAAAACGGTTGCCTGAGAGCCAGGCATCACATTCTCACAGACCTCACACAAAGCAGTACTGAATATAAGAGAGGTGAAAAGGATCTTCTTGGGTACCTTTTTTTTTTTTTTTTACTTCATGTAGAGACTTCTTGTCTCTATAAGATCTACTCATGTAGAGCCCCAAGTTCACCACCAGTTCTGACTTTGTATGTGGCATTGTCCAGAAATGAGTCACGTGTGACCCAAGGCCAATCCTGCTGGGAGGGCAGCGGCATTACTAACTGGATTAGATTAGTCATGATTCATCCCCTGGGCCGGGAATGTGCATAGCCTAACATCGCCAGGTTTGGTAAACTGGGAGAAGACCAGAATGGCTGCTGGGATTTGGCCACAGGAGATAACATTTTCGAATAATTTTAAACAGAGTTAGGCTTCTTACTAAGGGAGGAGATGAGGAAGAAAGTCTGTGTAGGAAAACTGACAATGAGAAGAGATTATTCATGAGCACCCATTAAGGTAAAAAATTACCTGCCGTCACTCTTTGCCCCCAGAGATAAACAACACAGGTGGAGAAGGGCTGCTTTCTTAATGTAAGCCTGCATTTCACAGAAGCTCCCCTTCTGGTCATATCTCACCTAAAAAATTGAGCTCTTTGTCCACATTAAGCACGATCACCATAAAGCCGCATTTACCCATTAGCATCTGTCTTCCTTTGTTTGGACTCCTGAAACTGAAGGGCATAGACTAGTGCCTTAGAAACAACAGACATTTGGTTCTCACAATTCTGGAGGCTGGAGATCCAAGATCGGGGGCCCACATGCTCCGTGTTGGTGGAAGCCACTTCCTGGTTCATGCGTGCTCTCCCCTCTCTGGGTCCTCATGAGGCAGGAGAGGTTGGGGGGGCTCTCTGGGCCCCCCTCTTACTGGGGCTCGAACGTGGTATGGGCTTCGCCCATGTGGAATGGAGACCAACGTGAGCTTATTATGGTCACGGTGACAGCCAGCTGTCTGTCAGAGACACACCAGTCCCACTCATTCAGATGTTTCTGCTGCAATGGTGATCTCTCGGCAACCATTCATGCATCTGCCACCAAGAAGGGGACAGAACAAAACGCGAGGTCTAGTGAGGCACAAGCTGGTGTGAGGGGTGGAGAAGTTGGCAAGAACAAGCCACAGTGATTTCTTTCCCAAAAGAAACTTTCCCAAAGTGGTTTCTTTTCCACCAACCTCTGGTTCCGCAAGCCCCAGAAGCCAGATGCGTGACCACCTCAGTGCATGGAGACAGACTCCAATCTCTCCCTTGCAGACTGGCGACTCCTGTCCTTCCCTCAGAAACCATTTTTACTTATCTTATTTTTAAAACAGCTAATATATCAGGGGCATCTGGGGAGGGCTCAGTCAGTGAAGCGTCTGCCTTCAGCTCAGGTCATGGTCCCAGGGTCGTGGGATCGAGTCCTACATCAGGCTCCCTGCTCCATGGGGAGCCTGCTTCTCCCTCTCCCACTGCCATTCCCCCCTGCTTATGCTCTCTCTCTCTCTCTCTGACAAATAAATAAATAAAATCTTTACAAATAATAAAAATTGAAAAATATCTTAAATATCAACACACATTTAGGTAGAAAAAAAAAATGAGAAAGTACAGATTAGGGGAGATAAGGAAAATCCCTGGCGTTCTACCAGCCAGCAAAAAGATATTTCGGTATCTGTGGTCTTTCCAATACAGTGCCCACAGATACTAAACTCAGGGTGTTTACAAACGGCATTTTGGGCATAGTATCACAAAGCCGGAAAATCCAAATTTGCTTTCTCTGCGCTCCGATCCATGATGTGAGAACTGTGTGTTTTGCAGACAGACTCCCGGCTGGTGGTGGCGGGACACCTGTCATGGGTAAGCTCCCCCGTACCCCCTGGGAGCCGTCTTCCAGCACAAGATGCCAGGAGCTCTGCCCCTCTCCATTCAGCTGCCCAAGACACGCTGTAATTAGTCACAGAGGCACCTTACCAATACGTCTCCTGGACAGAAATCAATAATCCATTAGCACAGTGGATTCTCCAGGTCCTCTACATTGGGATGATCTGTCGTTGTTTTAGATGGTCTCAGTCAGACACCTTTAGGCCCCGAAGACTGACCACAGCCAGGAGGCCACTTGCTGTGGACACAGTGACGTGGGCTGGGCCAGTTTGGAGGTGAGGAGGTCAGGGAACCCCAGTTACAGCTCAAACGGCCATGTTTTTTCAAAGAAACGGACTCACAAAATCACCTCCTTTACAAATGGGTTAGCAGGTGGTTGCAGTTTCCCTGAGCCCGACGTTTCCACTTTTTCTCCCTTTCTGGAAGCTTCTTAACAAAACTGCTAATGCACAAATATTTAGGTCCCGCGCTTTCCCGCGCCCATTTTCTCCATTGTCTCCATCAGAGAGAGTTCTAATCAGAAACGTAAGCACTATCTACCAGAAACCCAATAAGCAAAATAACGAATGCGTTTCCTTTTTTTTTTTTCCTTTTAAGAAAAAAAAAATGTATATCTAAATAGATCACTTGTGGAAAATTATGAGCCAGGACAGACTATGATTTCACATTGTGGAATGGTGCAATTTCCCCTGCCAGGCCCCGAGCTATCATTATAATCAGAATTCTTCTTCTTGAAAAACCGAGATGAAATTTCAAAGTTTCTAAGTGGTGCAAGATGGAGGCAGATAAGGAGCTAATGGAACAAGGTAATGGGAATTTGGTGAGTGGATAACACTGAGTCATTACAAAAGAAGACGAGATCTGCTGTCACCGGGTAACTTCTCCTCTTGCACGGGTAGGGTGAGATCTGAGTCGGTATTTGCAGAAATTGTTGCAAGGGTTAAATAGCTTGAACTGCTCCGTCAATGTCCCTGTACATGGCAGGAATGAGCCTCCCCAGCCCCACGAGGTAGGACATGCTTGAGCAGCTTAAATTTTCCAGGCAGGAGCATGAGCCAACACTCACGGCCACCACACTCTGCACCCCTGTCTCAGCAGATCCCCGCAGTGGTCTGGCTGAGACATCCTGGTTGCACCAAGTCACCTCCCCCAAGCCACCCCAGGGCTGGGGCTGCCCGCTTTCAACTGTGGGGTATGACCCTCCTCCTCAGCCAAGAGACGCCTCCCACCGCCCACCAACAAGACTTCCTGCCTTGGCTCCCAGGTTCCAATACCCCCAAGCAACGGCTTGACCTAGAGTCACCTTCTTGTGGCCCCAGGACGAATGAGCAAGGGCATTCACATAGAATTTTCTCCTGTTCCGAAGACTAGGATGGCATTGACGCCATCCATAGCATTGACTAGTTATAGCGGATATTCCCAAACATGCATATTTTGAGAAGTTAATGAAGGGTCTCTTCTCTTATGCTCATGGGTAACCTTAACAGCAATAGTCTCAATGTAACTGCATTTTTGCTCATATATGAAAGTCTTGTTTCCAGGTAACTAATTGTTACCAGTTGTAACTAACCGTCAATCCAACTGTAAGCTGAAAATTACATGGGGGCTCTGGGTGGCTCAGAGCGTTGGAGCGTTGGCTTCTTGTATTCTAGGCTCAAGTGGTGATCTCAGAGTTGTGAGATCGAGCTCCACATCGGGACCGAGCTCACGGAGAAAGTCTGCTTGACCTTCTCTCCCTCTGCCCCCCACCCAAAATAAATAAACAAAATCTTTAAAAAAGGAAATTATTTGATTCCTTTTAGGAAACAAGTGACCCAGCAAAATTATTAATCTGCAAAACTACAAAGACAGTTAGAGGAAGCAAAGTAGTTACTTTTTTAAAATTTTAAATACGGTTACATATGTTTATGAGAGAAGTAATTCCCATAAAGCAATTTATTTCCACACTCACAGGCTGCTAAATAATCTTTAAAAATATCTTTTCATCTCATAGATATTACAGTTATAGAAATAAGCTTTAATTTGGCACACAAATTGAATTCTGCATTTGTACTCTTAAGGTTAAAAGGGCTATTACTAACTAACACACTAACATTGACAGAAATGGACTTCTTTTTTTTTCTAAGTAGGCTCCATGCCCAGTGTGGAGCCCAATGGGGACCTGAGTCCACGACCCTGAGATCAAGACCCTAACTGAAATCACGAGTCGGCCACTTAACCAACGGAGCCACCCAGACACCCCAGAAATGGACTTTTGGGGGGAGGTCTCTTTTTAAGATGGTAAAATTGGTACAAGAGTCTTACATCTAAATAGAAGTTCAGGAAGCACACATCTGGCCCATTTGTTCTCTTCTGCATCATCTTCCCTGTTTAGTTTTATGCATTCTTGCAATTTCCCAGCTTGAAAAAAAGCACTCCGAATCATGAGGTTCAGTAGGACTCAGCTGGCTCCCTAGATACGATTTCTTCTGGGATGGCAGAGTGCTGCTGTTGCAAGTGCAGGGGAATCATGGGGAGAGGGGTTGTTCTGAAATTTTGTATCATCTTCCCTCACACTGAAGGTTTCTGACTGCCATCAGCCGTGATCTGGAAAACCCTTCAATCTCTGCCAGCCACCGGTGAGGTTTGAAAGAAACCCTCTAGCAATCAGTGGTCTTCTTAGTATACAGAAATGGACTTCCTCTGCAGTGAAATCCCCTTCTGCAGATATCCAACAAACGTCGCCGAGCTTCGCGGGCGGTCTGAAGAGTGCTTCCTGTCGGTTGAAGACCAGAGCGTATCTACCAGGATCCGGTAATAATGACATTAACAAAATAATGTTCATGATGGTTTATTTCCTTCCGTGTGGATGGACCCAGCGCTCGGCGACGCCCTGGTCTCTGATGCCTCTGCGTGATGGCAGGCCAGTTGCCGTCACAGGCGTGCATTCATCAGCTTCTCTTTTTCACGAATAAGATCCCCAATTTGGGGCCGGCTGGGCCGAATAAACCCTGCACTTCCTGCCTCCCTTGCAATTATGTGTGGTCTTGGGATTAAATTCTGGGCTGTGGAAATGGAAAACAACGCAGGTGTCTTTGCGGTCAAAGCTTAAAAGGAGCAGACGTATCCCCCTCCCCCCAGGCTGGAATAAGATACAGACACACATCGTCACGAACCCCTGCAATAATGACAGCATCCGAGGGGGGGTGTGCGGGAAAACAGAAAGTGCCCTCGTGTGCCCTTTCATTAAGGAATGCCCAATGATTCCAGAAACCCAGGCAAGCATGGAATAAGCATCCGTCTACACAGCTGCGGAGCCCGGCCGTTAGACAGACACACTGAGTTAGCTCTGGAAGCCGGCTTCTCCAGCAAGGGCCCCTGACAGGGAGGTGACAGGGAGAGATAAGAGTTTTAAAAGCTAACAAAAGCAAATTTCCTGTGAGAGCCGGTATTTCATTTTAACTGGCCAAGGATTTAATGCAGGAGGTGGCGAGACGATCCGTCAGCACCGAAAAAAGCTTTAAATTCCCGAGTAGCGAGGATAGATCTCCCACTCAAACAATATTCCTGGTCATAAAACACCTTCCCTCCTCTTGTTCCCCCTCCAAAGGCCCCGGGTGCGGCAGGCAGAATCACAGCTCACCCCTTACAAAGAGGGGATTGATACCTACATGTCGGAAGAATTTGACCAAAGGCCTTATGTGAAAAAAGAGAATCAGGGAGAACCAAAGTTACTTATTTTTGCTTTGTCTGAGGACCAGGGCATGCCTTCAGAGTTCCCTGCCGTGATGTCCTTGCTCGTCCGTGGGTGGGGACCAGGTGAGGATCCATCCACACCTGGCTCCCAGCCAGCCGGACGGCAGTACCAGGGTGCTACTCTGACAGAGGGGAATAAAAAATGGGTTTCGGTTCTGCAAGCTTGAAGCTGAGAAAAACACCCATTGCCACACCTAATTAATACACGCCCGCCGGTATCTTGGCAGCTCAGGCTTTTAATTAGACTGCCTGGGTGCTGAGGGTTGAATTAGACCTTCTCTTCCACCTTCTCCTCCTCCTTCTTTAAAGCGAGCAACAGAAAGATTTCTAGAATGGTTAAGATCAGCAGGTGCCCAGGTTGGTTGGTCTCGAGCGTATGCAGGGAGAGCCAAAGGGGAGAAAATCCCTGCCCGCAAACAAACTCTAAACGTTCATGGGCAGGTGTTCATGCAGATAAAACGTGGCATCCTACCTTGATGTAGGTGAGATTTCTGGTAAGATCTGATTTGTTCACCACGAGAGTTTTGTCTCCTGGTACTTTTCAGGTACTTTTCAGTTAAGAAGATGCTTCTGTTGGCCTTTTATAAAATGAAATCGGCAAACATCTAGTCCACGTCTGCCTCTAAGGGCCAAGGAAACGGCTTCATGAAATACAAACAGCAAATACTCAGAACACCACGAATTTTCCTGAAAAGAGACCTGAACTTGACACTTGGCCCCTGACTCCTGACCCTAAAATGCAAGAGTATTTTCCCGAGCAACTATTGCTAATATAATTATGGAATAATGCGTGTAATTTTACATTATGTATTTATGTTGCTAAATGTGTCTGTGTATGTGTGTTTTGACCATATAAATCCAAATTGGTAATTATCCGGTGGGTAATGATATCCTTTTCTCAGTACAATTTCAAAAGAGCTGTACTCAATTCCTACCTTCAGCATTTTGTATGGCATCCGTCCTCCAATCAATAGCTTTGTTAAGACAGAGACCAAGATTCTGGGAATTTAGATATTCTTTAATTAGAATATGAAAGAGCTAAATTAAAAATTTATTCTAAGAGAAAGCACCACTGGGGGATTTAAATAGGCATTTCTCTGAAGAGCATATACAAATAGCCAATAAGGACGGGAAAAGACGCTTAATACCATTCGTCGTCAGGGAAACGCAAATCAAATTCACAACGAGATAGCACCTCCTACCCATCGGGACGGTTATGATACAAAAGATAAGCAATAAAAAGGAGCAGTGAGGATGTGGTACCATTGGTGGTAGGAGTAGAAAGTGGTATAGCCACTTTGGGAAAAGAAAAAAAAAATGGCAGTTCTCAAAAAGTTAAACATACCTGGGGCGCCTGTGTGGCTCAGTGGGTTAAGCCTCTGCCTTCGGCTCAGGTCATGATCTCAGGGTCCTGGGATCGAGTCCCGCATCGGGCTCTCTGCTCAGTGGGGAGCCTGCTTCCCCCTCTCTCTCTGCCTGTCTCTGCCTACTTGTGATCTCTGTCTGTCAAATAGATAAATAAAATCTTTTTTAAAAAATAGTTAAACAGACCGTTACCCTGTTATCCAGAAATTTCACTCCTAGGTGTTTACTTTTCCAAGATCATTAGAAATGTACGTCCACCAGAAGAATGGAGCAAATGTTTGTGGCCCATTATTCATCACTGCCAAGAGGTAGACACAACCAGATGTTCATCAACTGACGAGTAGATCAACCAAAGATTGTATATTCCTACAATGGAATCTTAGTCCGTCATAAAAATGAATTAGTGATTTCTAGAATATGGGTGAACCTTGAAAATATCACGTGAAGTGGCGGATCCCAGTCACAGAAAGACACGTGCTGTATGGCTCTGTGTTTATGATATGAGCCGAAGAGACAAATCCGCAGAGACAGAAAGCCCGATTCACGGTTTCCAGAAGCCTTGGGGAGGAGGGGGAGGGGCGCGTGGTTTCTGTCCAGGGTCCTGAAAAGCTCTGGAATTACACGGCAATGACGGCTGCACAGCCTCAGGAATATACTAAAGACATTGAATTGTGCGCTATTTAAAAGAGTGAATGTCATAATATGTTGCTTTTTTTCCATTCGATGAAAATTATGGGAGCATCCTTTATTGGCTGTGTTCCCTTCCCGGTCCCATGCTCCTCTCTGCTACAGTTTCCTGGGAACGCTTGCTACAGAAACTGCTTCTATTTCACTCATTCTCTCAGGGCTTGACTTGGAAGGAATGCAAATTCAGACAAATCCAGCTTAAGGTAAAAGGGAGGAGCAGGGATCACCATCTCCAAAGAAACCCACACTGGCCTGCAGCCTCTGGGACCCTCCCCTGTTGTGTCCTCAAGAGTCGTAGCCCCCGCCTTCACAAGAGTGGCCTCACACCTCCCCTTGGACAACTAGGGTTCTTCATCTTCATCACTTCGGTGAAGCTTTGCAGCCTTCCCTGAGGCTTCACTGACCACGTCTCCAATTTGTATGGAAATATGCCCAACTACGTACAATAAATAATGTAAATACGTAACATAAAATTACAGCTATGTTAATTTTCCATTCTTACAAATAATAATATTATTTACAAATACAAATTTTTAAAGTTACGCCGCGCCATTCCATCACAACTTTGGGAATACAGCATTATACATACGTTTGGGTTGCTTAGAAATGCCTCGTCTCTCTCCCGTTCGGAGATCTTCGTGGCCGCAAAATCGGTGCCAGTCGCTCTGAGTAGCCCCGTGGTCTGAGAGCTTAAGCATATCATTCACAGTTTGAAATCAAAGTATCCGTAAAAGAGAGAGCTCAAATTCAGACTTACAGTGACCATCTCATGCGTTTTAATTTTTCATAAAGAAACGATTTATTTCATTATGATTTAATTCATTTGACCAAACAAACATTTCTTCACAGGCTGTGCTGACAAGCTCAGAAAGACTTCATAAATCATTCATCAATAGTCAATTTGTCTTAAATTCACTCCAGCTTTCAAAACAGGCCTAAGAGCTAATTTTGTATTGCTTCTTGCAAATGATCCATAATTCATAATTACTGTTTTCTTCAAATGTGACTGGTATATGACTCTGTAAAATGCAAAGTTTGCTGACCACACACACACACACACACACACACATTTCCCTAAGTAAAAAAGACCAGAGACTCTCCGAAGGCTGGACATTGGTGGCCACCTATTTAAAAATACTCTAGGGGAGGGGCGCCTGGGTGGCTCAATGGGCTAAGCCTCTGCCTTTGGCTCAGGTCGTGATCTCATGGTCCTGGGGTCGAGCCCCACATCGGGCTCTCTGCTCAGCGGGGAGCTTGCTTCCCCCTCTATCTCTGCCTGCTGCTCTGCCTGCTTGTGATCTCTGTCTGTCTGTCTGTCAAGTAAATAAATAAAATCTTTAAAAAAAATACTCTGGGGTGCCTGAGTGGCTCAGTGGGTTAAAGCCTCTGCTTTCGGCTCAGGTCATGATCCCAGGGTCCTGGGATCGAGCCCCACATCGGGCTCTCTGCTCAGCAGGGAGCCTGCTTCCTCCTCTCTCTCTCTCTGCCTGCCTCTCTGCCTACTTGTGATCTCTGTCTGTCAAATAAATAAATAAAATCTTTAAAAAAATAAAAATAAAATACTCTAGGGGAAATAAAAGCAATTTTTAGGGAAAACATAACAAAACATGGGAACCTGCGAGCAGAATTCCCATTGCTGATTTCAACAAAAGGATGTTAGTTTAACTTCTATGATTGCTACTGGTGTATGACCTCGAGTAACTTTCTGTGTGTTGGGAACAGAAATTTATTTCCGATGTTCGGATAGGTAAATTGAAAGCCCTGGGAATTTTAGCACCATAAATCTCTGGTGTGGCATTGGAATAAACGGGGTATATTGACTTCATCCTTCCTTTCCGACTCAAAAAGTGATTTATTGAGCACTGGCGTGGTAAGTAGCAATACTGGGACGCGCTCCGTGGTGAGAGACGCCGTATATGTGATCCTGCTTGGGACACTTAACATTCTTGCAGGTACCTGAAAAATAGCTACAAAAATATTTTTCTGCCTTCCGAACTCAAAGGAAACAACTTATTTAAGCCCCAGAGACCATAACAAGTTCTTCCTTGTTAAAAATGTGACAGTAAACGCAATACCCCTCTTTAGAAGGAGGGATGTGACCGTTAGGGTGTTTTCTCCCCAGAAACTCCGTCACACGGTAATTGAGAACCGTATAGAAAGGGCTGACAGGTGCCGTTTCCGAATCCGACAATTCCACACTTTCACGATTCTGTTCATATACAGAGGCCGTTGGATAAACTCCCAATTCATTCTTCAGACCCTGAGAGTACTATTCTCCCGAAACAAAACAAAAGCCTCAGAGTGTTACCACCGCTCGAGGATCAATGTCCAGCCTGCTCACCCTCGACCAGGCTAAAAGCTGACACTTACAAGCCGCTGTGGTCAGTTTCCTTTCATCTGAAACGGTCAGCCCTTCCCAGATAAGCACGGCTCCGTTCTAATGAAAGCAGAGCTCACAGCGTGGATTGACTTCTGGTGAGAAGCATTACAGGGATTGATGAGTAAACATGATAGGGGAACAGGATGGGGACCGGTAGCCTCTGACGAGAGCTGCCTGTACCTATGGCTTGTTTAAAAAGAAAAAAAAAAAAAGGTGAAATGAATACATTTGAAGATCTAACTGGCTTTATTACGGGATTCACACATCAGGCAGCATCCTGAGAAAGTCGCTCAGAGGGGCTGTACAAAATGGGAAGTTTTCGCAGCAGGTGGGGTGGTGGGAAAGGAATTCTTAGCAAAAGAAAAGAAAAAAATCCTTGTAGGCAAGGTCACTTCCCTCCTGGGGCAGTAGGAGGCAGTCTCCCTCCCTGTCCTTTGGGGGATGGAGGGGGTGACAGGTGACCTCATTGGTGCTGATCAGAAAATTCCTGATGACAGGTTAAGACTGCATTTCTGGGGAGGCTGGGACTGCAGTGAGATTAGGCATTAGCCCTGGTTTGGGGACTTGGCCTAAGTGATTCCATTTGGGGCCTGTGATTCCATTTGGGTGATTCCATTTGGGGTTTTCTTTCTCAACAGGAGAGCAGGTGCCTGGAATAGGTTGTCCCCGCCTCACTGTGGACCATGAGGACCACAAGGGGAGTCTGCTTCTCCCTCTCCCACTCCCCCTGCTTATGCTCTCTCTCTTTGTGTCAAAAAAATAAATAAATTCTATAAAGAAATAGTTTAACTTTTCAAGAAAGAAATGGCAATCTCTGATTTATGAAAATAGAGGGTTTTTTTTTTGAAACTAGAGTTTTTTGAAGAGTTTATTTATTTATTTGAGATAGAGAGTTCAAGCCCTGCTGAACAAGGAGCCCAACGTAGGACTCAATCCCAGGACCCCAGGATCATGACCTGAGCCAAAGGCAGACGCTTCACCAACTGAGCCACCCAGGCATCCTCAATGTGTTTTAAATGTACGCATTTCTGAAATTAATTCTTTTCACACATGAAGATATTTCTTTTGCAAGTATGGTACTCGCAAGATAGCTATGGCTCTGAAAATGTGAATGCGGGGCACATGGTAGATATGTTCGTTTGGTAATGACCCGTGATTTGAGGAGACCGGACTATGCTCACTGGCCTGCACTCCCCTTCTTACTCTGCTCACGCTTGTGTAAGATCAGCCACTTGCAGAGAATGAGTGACTAAGTCTGCGGCCTTCCCCGGAGGGTGTCCGTGCAAACGGTCCCTTCTAGGACTTGCTCAGACTCACCCCACGGAAGGACTTGTGGGAAAACATCTCCATCAGCAGTTAAAAGAACAGGTCCAAAGAAAAAGGGAAAGTTCCCAGAGCAGGATCTTTCATTCTACAACCCAAACCCTGTTGCATGAAATGACGCCCATTTTTTCCAGCTCAGACTTCCAGCTCACTGCGTCATCATTAACAGCGGCTGGATTTGAACGCCTGTTTTCCAAGCCCGCGACATTCCCCCTTGTCTCCGGGGCCTGGTTCTTAGCAGAAAATATTTGGGCTGCTCACGGACATTCTGAAAGAGAGCATGATGAGGTCTTAACTCAGTTTCAAATTTTTCAAGCTGTTGCTAGTAAGAAAGCGAGAGGGTTCAGTCTCTTCGGAGGAATTTGAATCTCTGCGACTGGCTGCAAAGTAAGACAAGATAAATGTGGAAATCGTCATGAGGGGAATGCCTACTGCAGAGAAATTTTGTAAACTAGAAAAAAAAAAGGATCAAGCTCTGGTGATTGTATTTCTGTACAGTTTTCTGCCTTGTCCGCTTATGAAACAATGCAGGAAAATATTAACTCTGTCTGGGGTTCCCCGGGGTGCTGACATTGAAGACCGGCATAGGGTTGCAGAGACAGAGAGGGGAAGATAACTTCCCAGGAGGAGAATGCAGAAAAGTCATGGTGCCCATGATGAACACTACTGCAGTCCCAAGAAAAGATCCAAAAATGAGGAGATAATTTCTGAAGCTTCTGAAAAGCTTTAAATGCCCCCTGAGCATATGCCTTCAAGTCTTGAACTTAGAACAGAGGAAATTCCTTTGGATCCGCGGACCTGGGTCCTCTTCCTTTACACACGACTGCAGGACATCTATGAGTCATTGAAACACATTTGCAGGTTAGTTTGAGGCGCTGGGTGAGCGAGACCCAGAAGGACCGTCCTCTCCCCTCGGGAGCTTACGGTCTAGAGACCTGCAGTCTCCTGGGCACAGGTGGCTTACGAGAGACAAATTAGAAGATAGAAGGACACGGGAAAGTACGAGAGCAGGAAGAAGTGACAGCAGACGATGTGCAAGAGGGACCCCAGGAAGGTCTAAAGGGGGTCTTCCACGAGCTTGTTCTCTGGGCCGTCAGAAAAGGGGACATGCAGGCTTACACCATAGATGCAGTGATGACGGTCACCGCATCCCACTCGGCTCCCAGCCGTGAGGCAGGGTGCTTGTCACTCTGTACCCCAAGTGGCCCCCATTCTCCTTACTTTAAGATGGCAAGAGAGCAGAAGGCTTTCAGGTCGGTGGGCTTTCCCTGAAGACATGGTTGTTGGAAGTTTTAATATTTAAAACAGATTCTTTGGCTGTGAAAGAGGCTTTCAGGTTTATCCTTGCTGGATGCATGGGACTTCTTCTTCTTTTTTTTTTTTTTTAAGATTTAATTTATTTATTAATTTGACAGAGAGGTCACAAGTAGGCAGAGAGGCAGGCAGAGAGAGAGGAGTAAACAGGATCCCTGCTGAGCAGAGAGTCCGATGTGGGGCTTGATCCCAGGACCCTGAGATCATGACCTGAGCCAAAGGCAGAGGCTTTAACCCACTGAGCTACCCAGGCGCCCCTCACGTGGGACTTCTCATCACCTTCTGATGCCACTCATGCCCTATTGATCAGCCCAGCGTCCCACGGAGATTGTGATTTTGCCTGGACCTCTTGGAATTCCCCAATCCAGCTTGGCCGGTAGCTCTGGTTAACATCCACTCGCATCCAGCAGACTCAGCACCCAAGGATGGCAGGGTGGAGTAGGCAAGGACCAGACCACCAGCCCTGTCCTCGACCCCCACATTCTGAGAGACAGACATTTGCAATCTTGCTTCCGGAGGCCAGAGTGGACCCGACCCCGTGACCGGAGGAGCCTGTGGGAGAAAGTATACCCCCAATTCCCCATGCCCTGGCCAGCGTTACACATGACAGTGACATACAACGGCATTGCAGAACGGGCTGGCACATGGAAAAGTCTAGAAACAGAGCCCGTATTTCCACGAATAGGTTTATAACTGAAGGCGGATTGAAATTTAAGCAGGTGGTGACAGCCATAATCCAAATTGGAATGAAATTTACTGAAATTATTTCTCTAAGAGCAGACTGCCTCTGAATTACAGCTTTGGGACAGGACGTCCGCCCGGGGTAAACTAAATGTCACTGGTGCTATCCAGGTACGAGTTCTGAAATGATAAGCCACACATAGCTATAGGGGTTCGGGGTGGGAGGGACAGAGGGTTCCCATCGCAATATGCAAAGCACCGCTTGATTTTCTGAAACATTTATTGCGTCTGCCCTAAAACCAGAAATGTGAGCAGAGCTCGAATCTATTTCTGTAATATTTTCAACATCCATGTGAAATGCACCATTTTCAGCCCAATGTTCAAACGACCGTTCTACCCATTCCCGGTTCCGGGGGTGAGGGTGTTTAAAAGCCCAGAGGCACCGCGAACAGTATTCTGGAGGGCTGCTCGTCGTGCATTTACGGTCTAGTGGTAACGAGGCATCTTCTATGCGTGAGGTCTCATGAGCTTCTCCAAGATCTATCGTGGTCCTTAAGCCACGTCCTTTAGGGAAGCCGACCGCAATCGTGGCATCGAAGAGGGGAAGTCCTGATTCTTCAGGCTGGGAGGAAAGGTGACTCGTGGAAAAGAAACGTCAGCTAGGCAGAGGGGGACAAGTGTGTGACCTGCTGAAATGCAGGCAGTGAGGTTGAGATGAAGGAGGCAGCTGGTGTGCGCAGCACAAGAGCCAGGCCCCCAGGGAGTGGTAGCGATCTGGGGTCTGTAGGCCCTGCCTTGTGTGTGGTCCCCAAATCCTGAACGGAAGCGTCAGGCAAGCAGGAAAGAGGAGGGAGGGAGAGAGACCTTCGTGCCTCTGTTACTATGTTTCGCTTTCCGTCTGTTCAGTGGAAAGTCTGTAATCCTCTGCATCACAATACTTGAGCATTAAACCGGGAAAGTCACACCCTCTTGTAGGGAATCCTTCACCCCCTTATAAGGAGCATATCATGTGTTTCGAGGATCGAGCGCACGAATCAGGCAATAGCAGTGGAATAAGGCATTTTACTAAGATGCCAAGAGAAGTAATCGTTGGGATTGTGCACGTAAAATGAGCAGCTGATTTTCCCTGGGCGACGTACGGGTTCAAGTGTGGTCTTATTTCCCTCTTACAAAGAATCTCTACAGACAAGGCAAATATTTGCCATTTCACATGAGGTCATTCATCATTCTGGGCTGTTAGCAAGTTAAGACCTTGGGACTGATTGTTACTTGGCACACAAACGTATCCGGCAAACTTAGCGTGAGGCGGAAAATGCATTGTGTGCCTATGCAAGGATACCTTTTCTCTGTTCTGGGGAGTCCAAGGAGTGGAGTCACTGAGCATCTTGATGGAGATGAAGGAGTTTGGCAGATCGAAGGGTGCGGGGAGCACACTTGTCCAGCAGACCTAGTCCCAAAGTTAATAACCACGTGTTGCTTTAGTTCCTTGTTTGCTCCGTTCTGCCTTCTCTTCTGTTTCCTCCTTAGCCACACTTGGATTTTCCTTTATTGTTTTCTTTTTATTTATTAAAAAAATTTATATTTTATTCATTTATTTGAGACAGAGAGAGAGAGAGAGAGAGACAGAGAGCGCACAAGCAGGGGGAGAGGCAGAGGGAGAAGCAGGCTTCCTGCTGAGCAGGGTTGGATCCGAGGACCCTGGGATCATGACCTGAGCTGAAGGCAGATGCTTCTCTGACTGAGCCACCCAGGAATCCCCCCAAATTTTTAAAAACCAATGATAAGGAACTAAAATCTAGAGCATTTCCACATGATAAAAGTGAGAGACCAGAGCTAGCTGTGACCTGAATTATGATGTTTCCGGGATGTTTCAATGGCCCCTACACCGGTGACATCCTTCAAAGAAAAATGTGAAGAATTTAAGGAATTGGAAGGTGGGGTCCCTGTACACAATGGACTATTACGCAGCCATCAGAAAGGATCACTATCCAGCATTTGCACCGACGTGGATGGCCGTGGAGGGGATCACACTGAGTGAAACAAGTCAAGCAGAGAAAGTCAATTATCACGTGGTTTCACTCGTAGGGGGACATAAGGAATAGCAGGAGGACATTACGGGAAGAGAGAGACAACCGAAGGGGGGAATCGGAGCAAGAGATGAACCATGAGAGACTGTGGACCCCGGGAAATAATCTGAGGGTTTCGGAGGGGAGGAGATTGGGCGATTGGGGTAGCCCAGGGACGGGTAGGAAGGAGGATTCGTGTTGTCATGGCACTGGGTGTTCCATGCAAACAGTGAATCACGGCCACTATGTCAAAAACTAATGATGTCCTCCTATATGCTGACTAACACCACGTAATAAAAGGAAATTGAAAAAAAAAAAAAAAAGATTTTTCACTCTCTCCCAAAATGAAAAGAAAAACTAAGGGAGAGGACACATTAATTTTATTTCTCTTTTAGATCCAAACAGGGAAGGAAGGACAGAGGGAGCAAAGGGAGGGGTATAAGCACATTTTGGAAAATGCATCAAATGCCGAAGGTAAGGCAAGCCCAGAAGAAAACCAGCTGATCCCACGGAGCTTCTGTAGGTTTGGGAGTAAAGGAAGATACCGGGTACCTGGGCCGCTGTGCTGAACCAGTCTCTCCGGGCCTGGCTCGCTAACCGGAGGGTCCAACCACGGAGAGGTGAGGCAGGGAGGTCAGCCCTTACTCGTCCCTGGAGTGGCAGGTGGCTGTGTATCCCCAGGACCAGTTCTGTCCTCTGCTGCTCCTTCTAACCTCAGCCCCTCTTCTCCGTCCTGGGAAGAACGGTGCCCCCTTGGCCAGGATCTCATGAAACGTCTTGTATTCCCACCACTGTGTAGGATCCATTATGGTGCTCAGTGTTCACACAACTTTGTCCCCATCACGGGGCACCTTCTCTCCCCTGGTCCCCCAGATATGGCTTCTGAGCTGCCCGCTGAGGCTGTTATAGCTTCCTTAATGTGCTGGGCACTTGGCCACTGTGCCCGCCTCACCACGGGCGACACATCCAACTCCACGAGTGTCCTGGTGAAGCTGATGTCACTTCCTGCGTGTGGTGGGATGAGACTTACAGTCCAGCTTTGCCCAAACGCGCCCTTCTCTCTCCACTCCTTCACCCTCATGGGCCCACTACCACGTCCAACTAACATGAGCTTTGAGAAGCTTCAAGAAGCTCCGTGAGCTTCAAGAAAGGCCACCATGTGGATACTCCAAAATCACTGGTCATCAGCCACTGAGTTTGGAATTTCCACATGGTGGCCTTTCCTGAAGCTCACGGAGGACTCTGTTATCTTTCCCTTCTTGCTTCCTGAGCCTGAGTTTGCAATGTGCCATTCTGTTGCCGTAATTCATAGAAAATTCCTGTTTACTACTCCACCTCTCCCAACAGGCTGGGAGTTTTTGACATCAGGGACAAAGTTGTGTTCATAGCTGCTTTACCAAGTCCTAGCCCAGGGACTACTACAAGGCAAGTTCTTGGTAACCACTCATGAATAAGATCTCTGATGGACTTAAAACTGAGGGAGTAACAAGAGTGTGATGAGGAAGGGCCTGAAATGGAAGTCTGGGAAAGGCTACCACATATCGTTGCACAGGTTGTGCACTGCTCAAATAAGGTCCTATTCACATACACAATCATGGAAAAGATGTTCTCTAGTGTTGATGGGATATAATGTGAAGAGTTTCCTGTGGGAGCTTTGTATGGGTCAGGGGACTGCCTCTCTTAATCTCTTGCCCTTCTCAGGCTTATCTTGGCTAATCTTCTCAGGTAGAATCTGCTAATCTCAGCAACTGAAGGTCTGTTGGAACACAGATGATTCAAAGGGGAGAAAATGAATCATAAAACTGAATCCTAAACCCAATTGGTGTGGCTCTCGTAGCTTAGACTCTATTCAACAAGATCAATTTCAAAACGATCTCAAGTAATAAAACATCGCTGTTTCATAGCAAGATACACAATTCATGGCACAAAAACTCTAATATTGAGGCTAGATCTTGAAAGAACTGGTAATACACACATGGAGATTATTAGGAACAAGGCCATTGTTCCTGATTCAGTGTTCTCAGGCAGCACAATCTTAAAAGAAATCTCTTTGCCAGGAAGGATGAGGAATACAGGTAGACAAAGGGGAGGTATTACTGTCTTCCTCAGCGCTGGAAGGTGCAAAGAAGTCATTACAAGGAACAGTTCTACCAACAGTTTGTTTTGATGGTTTCCACAGCATACATTGGATTGTATGTTTCAGAGGAAGAATCTACACAGTGATGGGTTTGTTTTTGTTTTGTTTTTGTTTTTCTAAAGGGTCTGTGAAGCCCACAGTCCAGAATCGGTGTTGCGGCTGCGGACATTTCAGGATGATGGTTGTGGTGCTGGGCGGAGCCCTGGGCCGGGCACTACTGGGCCGATCGGGAGCAGAACACGCAAGAATGCATGAAATACTGAGAACATCTCTTGGAAAGCAAGGCTCCAGCACCGAACACAACAGAAACCACACACACACACACACACACACACACACACACACATCTTCAGGGAGCATGAAATGGGTCTGATCAGATGAGTGCTAATTCCTAAATCACACTCCTGGGCAGATGAACAATTAGACTTAACAAAGTACCATCACTGTCATTTGAAGATGGAAATAGAATCCCACAAGTGGATGGGAACAAAACAGCAACATCAGATAAACATGTGACTCCAAAGATTCAGGAACAGAGGGGAATGGAATGGAGGAATGGAGGGGAATGGAACATAGGAAAAAGGAGAGAGGGGTGCCTGGGGGGCTCAGTCGGTGAAGCATCTGCCTTCGGCTTAGGTCATGATCCCGGGATCTTGGGATCGAGCCCCATGTCGGGCTCCCTGATCTGCGGGGAACCTGCTTGTGCGTGCTCTCTCTCTCTCTCTCTCTCTCTCTCTCTCTCTTTCTCTCTCACTTTCTCTCAAATAAATCAATTAAATTTTAAAGAAAAGTAGAGAGGGGTCCCTTTCTCACAAACCGTCTTCACCTCTCTCTCCCTGGTCCCCCGGAGTGATCAGTGCGGGCCCTTGCTATCCCTGCCCCGTGGGGGAGTCTGATGTTGGCAACATGACTTGATCTCTGGTGACCCTGAGGGACGTGCGTGGGGGCAGGAAACCACCTGCAGGAGTACGGTAATTTAGTATCTGTTTTGGACACCCAGTATCTGTCGCCCACCCCCCTTCAGACCACGCTTCCTGCATGGGCATAGGGGAAGCAGCCCTTGCTGATTCATGCTTCATCTATTCCCACTCGAGAAGAGCCAAGGAGGGCACAGCTTCTCCCTGAGGCGTCTTAATGGCCACTGTCCCTGGGTCAGGGATATACGCGGGTCTGTAGACAGCCCCCAGAGGACGGCGTTGCCGACTTCAGAGAGGGCCCTCTGGAAATCCAAAAGCATTTACAATTTAGTGCCATGAACACAAGTGCACATCTTTCAAGGGGCAGCAGGTTGGAGTTACTGGACGAGTGGTTTCCTGCTCTAACCGCACATCGAATTGGAATAATGACATTCCGAGTGTTCAAGGTGTTGCCCTGTGAGCTCTTAGAAAGTCCTGGGTGGGAGGCTCACCAAGCTTCTCGTTTCCCCCAACCAACCCACCTGGAAATGCTGATGTAATGCCGTATGGATTTGCAAGCACTGACCTTGGCCAGCCTTGTTAGAAGGGAGCACTCAAGCTCAGCTTCAGCTTCTTGCTGCCCTTCTGTACCCCTCACTGAATGGCGCCATGTAATGGACACCTAGACACAGATATTACAGCTCCCCAGCAGATTGGCAACCCGTGTCCATCCCCAGTCTGTGGACAGAGGCCACCACCTCACGATCAAAGAAGGACTGACCCCTACTGGAATCAAGGTGTAAGTCATGACCTGGTGCATGCTGCTGGAAAGGACGAAGGGGAGCTTCTCTGCCACTGGACATGACCTTGGGGAGGGGTTACCCTGGACCACAGACAGCCCATCGGAGATACGGCACGAGAAACTAGGTCTGATCACTCCCTGGGGACAGCGGTGCCTCGATCCAGATGGATATTCCGGGACAATAAATGTTCTTATGTTGTGTAAGACAGATCCGTGTGTGTGTGCTTGCGTGTGTGTGTGTGTGTGTCTGTGTGTGTGTGCATGTGCTTATGTGTGTCTTGCACAAGAAATCAGGACCACATATTTATCCTGGGCTTTTTGGCTTTTCAAATGGGAGAAACTATCGACACAAAATGTCTAAAGAAAAAGGGAAGGGGTTGGGAGAGAGGAAGAGCAGAAAAGAAGGCAGAAGGGTGGCGAGAGTGCTATTAAGTTTTAATCGAACAGCCAACCTAAGATGCAGAAAGGATAGTAAATTGGCGGCCTGATTATTAGCATAAATGCCGTGGCCCGTGAGACAAACGCGCTCGCTGCCCATGGCGGGCTTGACATCACCGTCCCGTGGGTGTTTGGCAAACTACACCCCTCCCTTAAACCCCTCATTTCAGAAAGTAATTGTGGCTGGATTGAAAATCATTTGGATCAGCGGGTTTTGATAAACAGGCTTGTTCTAAGCTGATACACCAGAAAAACCATTTCTAAAGACAATTAAAAATGAATTGTTTTTCGTGCATCTAGAGACCCATCAGCGGAGGTCTGTCGGGGACCCAGGTGAGCTGAGACTCAGGTTTTTATAACCAGAGCTCTGATGTCCCCCTTCCTAAGCCTCCTATCATGAAATTTTGATCCTGTGTGGCCACACAGAGCAAAATGAAATGAAGGATTCCGGGTCTGTACCAAAAACAAATCTTTTTTTTTTTTTCTTCTTTTTTCAGACAATTAAGAATGTTGAGACATCCCTTGCTTCCAGAGAGGCAACACAGATGCAAAAAAGAGAGACTAAAGTCCGGTTTCATAAACTGGAGATTTATTTTGTACTCCCCGTTTCTAAAAAGATTTTATTTATGTATTTGCCAGAGGGAGAAAGAAACGGGGGTGGGGGGGTGCGGCAGAGAGAAAAGCAGACTCCCCACTGAGCAGAGAGCCCGACGTGGGACTCAATCCCAGGACCCCGGGACCATGACCTGAGCCAAACGCAGATGCCTAACCGACTGAGCCACCCAGGTGTCCTTGTGCCCCCTTTATAAGCCGGGAAAAAGTGGGATCCGAGATTACTGTTATGACGGCTGGTTTAGGAGCCCTGAATGCACAGTTCCAAGCGTGGAGGGGCTGGGCTGGGCAGGTGGGGGGAGGGAGGAGCCACCGACTCAGAAGAGCTGGCAGGTAGCACAGGTGAGCAGGACTGCCGGGGAAGGTGGCCCCCTGGAGAGCTCACTCACCCTACGTCAGACACTACTCCACCGCACCCGTGTTTTCTGAGAGCACGCGATTTTCTCACAAGTCTGTTAATTTCCGACAGCGGGATTCCACGTTGCCATGAACATGGTGGGGTAAAGTCCCTGTTTGGTTCCTTCCCACTTCCATGGGTCAGAAACCTAGGGGCTCTGCTGGGTTCTCCACTGTGGGTCTCACATGGCAGAAGTCGAGGTGTTGGCACAGGGACTCTCCTTCCCGGGGCCGGCTTCCCACCTTGTCCAGAATGTTGGTGGAACTGTTCTTCTTCTCCTCTTCTAGTGAGTCCCCAATCTTCACGTCAGCAAACACACACAGTTTTTGTTTCAGATCTCCCTGACCCTCTCTTCCTTGGCCAGGAGAAAGCTCTGCTTTTAAGGGCTCGGTGATTATTTGGGGACCCCCTTGGAGAACCCAAGATCATCTCCCTACTTAATTTTTTTTAAAGATTTTATTGATCTATTTGACAGACAGAGATCATAAGTAGGCAGAGAGGCAGGCAGAGAGAGGGGGAAGCAGGCTCCCGGCTGAGCAGAGAGCCCAATGTGGGGCTCGATCTCAGGACCCTGAGATCATGACCTGAGCCGAAGGCAGAGGCTTTAACCCACTGAGCCACCCAGGTGCCCCTCATCTCCCTACTTTAAGAGTCTCATGCTCTACCGACTGAGCTAGCCGGGCAGTTTCATCTCCCTACTTTAAAAGCAACTAACTGGTAGCCTGAATCTCATCTGCGAGGTCTCTCTTGGCATATAAGGTAACAGATTCACATGGAGACGACCAGGGTAAAGGACTTAGGGACTGAAATTATGCCTACCATGATGAGATATTAGATGTCTACATTTTATATAAAATTTCTGAATTTTTCATTATTAATGACTATTCAACACTTGTTTTCATATTCCTTTGTTGTTGTTAGCCGAAGACTATACTCTTGGGTCCATCCACATGCTTTTCAAATGCAGTCTTTGTTTCAAAATATCATGCACACCAGTAGAAAACTAAATAAAAATACAAATTTGGCCGCTAAAATCAGATGCCTGTACTCAGTTCGATGGGGCTGTGTTGCCTCCAGGGACATAAGACAGAACAGCTCTATTTCTCAGCAGCAGGGATCATGGCTCCACAGAGTCATTCAGGGACCCAGGCACTTTTCCATTTGGGGATCTGCTGTGTTCTTAGGAATCCTCCTCTTCAATGATCAGTCAGTGGATGAGACAGAGACAGTGTGGAGAAGTCAGACCCACTCTTACGTGCTTCAGCCCAAAGGCATCAGACATGACCACGGCTCAGGTCCATTGGCGAGAACTAGTTTCCTGGCTTGAGTGAGGGTGGGTGGTCTGGAGAAATGCAATCATTTCTTACAGTGTACTCAAGGAGAGGGAAATGCAGACATTCTTGAGCCCTGGAAGAATCAGCCACAAAGATAAACGAGGCAATCTGAAATGTGCTTTCATTGCTATAAAAAATGTATGGCATCAGCATGATTAAAAATCCTCATGGAAATAATGGACTGTGGGGAAGACATCTGCAGATTTCAAAATCCAGTTTGAGAAACACTTTAGATTAAAAGATATTTGGCCAAATATTCTTACTCACAAAAGCTTTGTGCGTGTCTGTAACATAAACTTGTTTAACACAATGATGGATTGAAACACGTCTCCTCCGAAGTCTGGAAGCCCCACAGAAAAAAGTGGCTGCTGTCATAGACAGAACATTCCAGGGAAAGAGCGGAGGAAGCAGGTGCTACCGTAGCCTGCCGGCTTTCCCCACGATTTCCCTTCTTTTCCACTTCTGCAAATGCAATTAAAGGTATTTGGTGAGACAAAAAACGTGCTCACACAAGAGACTTCACTCCCTAGCTCTGGTGCAGCCAGGTTTGCACGTGTAGCTAAGAGCTGGCCAAGGGACTATACGTGGACTTAATATAGTGGGGTTTTGAGGAAGGCTCCGAAACCGGGAGACCCAGCCAGAGGACACACTATGGACAGCCAAATCACAGGGAAAAGAGGGAGATTAAAACAATTTGCTGCCCATGTTGTTGTTTGTGGTGGAGGTATCTATTCTATCCATCTATCCATCTGTCTATCTATCTACTCTTCATCTGTCTATATCTATCTCCAGCCAGCCAGCCATCAGTCCATCCATCCACACATCCATCTACATCCATTTATCTGTCATCTGTCTATATCTGTCTTCTATCCAGCCAGCCAGCCATCTACATCCGCTCTGTTTATCTATCTATGGATCTAGTATTTAACTACACATCCATTCTGAGACATTTATATTGCTTTAAAAATTTTACTGTTGTGGTTAGAAAAAAGAACTGCAAATAACCCTCCTCCCCATGCATCTACACTCATGTCTGTTTTCTTAGCCTAATTCCAAAGAAAGAAAATTACTTGGTTGAAAGTTATACTCAGTTGTGAGCACACAGATTGCCCCAATTCTTTCCCGAAAGGTGCATTTCCAGCGGAGAGGTCTGAAATGCACTTTTTCATTTTGTGAAGTTATTGACAATCTTATTAGCATGAAAGGATACCTAGTCATTGCTTTAATTTACATTTTATTAATTACTATTGAATTGGAACCTTAAATAATGCAGCCTTCGGGCATTTGCAGCCCATGCTTCACAAATTTCCTATTCACTGTAGCTTGTGATTTATATTTCATTTTTTAAAATTGTGGGACGCGTTTTAAATTGCAGAGTTTACTTCCTGACTGCATTCTGGGTCTGAGCATCACAATCTGCTGCTCCAGGAGAAGAAATTAGACCTCAGGATGGTTAACTGTCTCATCCAAGGTTGTATGTGCAGGGTGAAGATGTGAACCTAAAATCCTAAACCCCACCGTCTTCACCAGAAGAAGAAATGATGTTCCCCCACCACTTTTTCCTCTGCAGCGTACATCACAGAAAGGTGTGTGGTCAGCTTGTAAGAGGGAGAATGGAACAAAAAATACAGCCATCCTTGGCCATGTCCTTGTGGGGTAGGGTTGGGAATTTGCACGAAGACGGCATGGGGTGGGGAGGAGCTGCTGAGGAGGGGACAGGGAGCAGGTTCCATCTCTGCTAGGCTCTGACATGAGTAAGTCACCTTGTGAGCCCTGCTTCCCGCATCAGAAACAGGGGTGATGAGATTTCTCCTGCCTAATTCACCTCAGTTACGACCAGGCAATGAAATCAGAAAGCCAGTGCAGATAACAAAACATCCAAGATAGCACTGTCTTACAGTAAGGACTCAACCCGAGAAATTAAAGATCCTTAAGGTTCTAGCAAATGAGATAGTGACTATAAACTGGTTTTGAAGGTATGAGCTCTTTATTATAAATGTATGGGATTGTGATTGAATTTTTCCTCTCCTAAGGGACTCTTCTTAGTGTTAAGCTGAAAGACCCCAACACATTTGCAAATCTTAAATTTTTTTTACGTCTGATTGGTTCATCTTCAGAAGCAAAGTTTCTCCAAAGATTGAGTGTCTGTGTGACCTCAAAACACTTAGGCAGTGAGATGTCTTGTTTGTGGCAGAGTCCTCTCTCACCCCAGGGGAAATCTCTCTTGAAGGCCAGAATGAGGTTCTAGAGTTTCACGGGGACTTCTGCATGACCTGGCATCTCCCACGAGGAAGACATTTGAATCCCAGAGATTTCCCAAAGGCTGGAGCACACCAACTGTCATAGAGTAATTCTACTAGGATCCATAATGTGGTCTTAAAAACAAATACCCACCAGATAGAACCTACTTAGGCTACTTGGTCTTCCCCATAGCATGGTGTTCCAAGGTCAGGGGCTCTAAATGAGAAGAAGTGGGAGGAGCCAAACTCCTAAGATCCTGGGAATTAGTGCAGTTTCATTGTTGGTAAACTCTCTGTGCCTGGCAAGCCCAGAACATGGCAACATTCAGTAGAAGGAGACATAGACTGTACCTTTCAGGGAAAGAAATCCCAAGGAGTTTATCGTCACCTTTAACTTATCATGCAAAGAGAGGGCTATTTTTTTTTCTTCATTTACTCCCTTAACTGTGTGCACTTATTCAGTGAACAACCTGAACAGCTGTGCATAGCAGCCTTGACCAGGAGAGTTTCCCAAATATGCATTCTTTGCAAATTATTTCTCCCAGACCGATTAAGAATAGGAACTTCTTTCAAAACAGAGTTTACTGATTCCCCAGCTGACCCATTTTAGAGGTATTTAGTATTATCAAAATTGTTGCCTGAATGTGCGACTGTACATTTCATACATAGCAGACGCCCAGGGCCATCCAGTGAATTGTTTCAGGTAATGTCATCTGACGGCATAATGAAGTACTAGCCATTCGCCCTACCTAACCTTGTGAGGGGTGACAATTCAAACTTTAGGGAAACAGTGATGGAATGTCTTTGATGATATTGTACAACAGGGACTTTTCAGGACTTGGTGAGACAGTTCAGCTATACACATCCAGCAGCAGGAGTCAGGCACAGTGCAGACGGAAGCCTTCCTCCTGACCAGAAAGGAAAGGCCCTGGGTCCCAGCTCCTTCGTTCCAAACCCCTAGAGAAGGCCGTTCATCAGATCATTCTATACAACTTGATTTTTCCTCTTCACCTAAAATGAGAACAAATGGCTTTGCTGCAGGTTGTATTGGACGAAATTAGTCTGAACCACTGAGCTGAGAGCATTCTAAAGTTACAGTGAATTAGGACCTTTGTATGGAAGGCCTAGGGTGACAAGGAGGGTAGAATTCATTGACTTGATTTCATGTGCACTTTGTTCATCTAATCTCCGGATGCAGGATGAAATCTAGCGACAGGTTATTGCCAAATTGTATAAGAAGTTCTAGAGAGAAGTTGATCCAAACTACCTAGGAAGAATGGTCCCTTCAGAGTTCCCTGCGGCCTGAGCCTCCCCCGACCCTCACCCCCTGCCCCGAGGCATCCTCCTCCTGCCTCACACCCAGCGTCACCCTCCCAGGAAGGATGGGGGGGTGGTAGCACGGTTTAGCAGGGCTGACCGTGAGCTTATGATCAGCTGTGGCTGGTACTGCCCTTGCCCGCAGGATAAGTTAGTGTTCACAGTGCAGAGTGTGGAGTGTGGAGGCTGGGGTTGTGGCAGGATGTCGCCCTGGAGGACGAGGACCTTGAGGTGGGACAGGGCTGCGGAAGGGTCAGGGGAGCATCACGCAGGAATTGAACCTGTCCTGCCCCAGGGCCTTTTTGGTGCGGATTTCTGCACTCACGAGAACTATTAAATCCTTCTCTTAAAACAGACTGAGAAGGGAATCAAGTCTATGCTGGTAAGAGTTGTTGACCCTCTTCCGTGGTCGGGGCCTTCCTCACTCACTGATGATCGACAGTCTGTCCCCAGAGAATGCTGAGCTCCAGGTAGCAGAGAAACCCAAAGGAAAGAGACATTAGAACTGGGGAAGAGCTTTGCTGGAAGAAAAGACTATATGCACGTGTTTGGGGTAGGGTTTCGTGGGGCTGGCCCTCGGGGGGAGACTGTTTCGTGGAAAGATCCCCCCAGGGAGGGGCTGCTGGCAGGACGGACATTCACAGAAAGGCAAGAGCATCTGGAAGAAATGGGCGACGTGCTTCAAGATGGCATCATGAACATGGGCCATGGCCAACCCAACGGGGCTCTGACACAGGCCACCCAGGAGGACAAGTAGACTTGCTGGGGTGGCTCTCTCCAGCCAGGTGCCATGTCTAGAGCGGGCAGCTAGTTGGGGGCTGTCATGGAGAAGCATGCAGGGAATAATTTCTTCCATCCTTAAAGAGGTCTGGGTGGTGCCTCTCTGCAGCCCTTCAAGAACCGAGGCACCACTCCCCACTCCCACCTCCCCCTATGGCCAGCGTCCCCATGTATCCCCCTGCCAAGTCTGTTGCTTCATTTCTGCCCAGAGATGCCCTTCCCAGGCTCCCCCGCTGTCCGAGTTCTCTTTGCTGGGGGTGTGAGGGTGTGTTGAAGCCGGGATGGGGACGATCGCGTAGCAGATGGGGAGGGAACAGCTCTCCACTCCCTCCGGGATCCTGCGGGACACCTCGGGCTGCTCTGTTTTTACATCTTAAAATCCGAGGATCTAAAACTTTTCTTATAATTCTTGGATTCACTCATTATCTCAAATACCTTCTGTTTCCTATGTTTAACGTTTAAAATGGATTCACCGTCTGCCGTGAAACCATCCTTGCCTTCCGCCAGAAGTGAACGTTGTGCTGTTAGGCACGGAACAGGAGGCGGATTTTAGGGTGCTTCCCACATGTCATCGCCATCCAGCACATGACGTTGCAAAGGCAATCGATATGAGCAAACACCAGAGATCGTCCGTGTATCCTTCCTACCAGACTCTCAATCCTAGAACAAGCTCATTCTCGTCAGAGGGAAATAGAACCATTCTGTGTGTGTGTGTGTGAGTGCGCGTGCACGCACGCACACGTGTGCACGGGTACACTTTTTGGGATTTTCCCTCTGGAACCCGCTCCATGATTGGAGGAGGGCTCTGTGGTCTTGGAGGGTCAACCCAGGCCTTCCTGGGCTCATTTGGTGCAACTGTAGCCTTTTTGCAGGGCGAGGGGTGCGCAAGGAGTGATGGGGTGAAGGTGAAATCGATGGCGTCTGGAGGGGCCGTGCACGGCGGAGGAGAAGAGTGCATGGTCGCCTTTGCTCCATGATTCCACCCCCCGCCCCTGGAGAGACCCCTCCTCCATCCCCTACTCTGGGGTAAGACCCAGGGAAGGAAGGCGCACTCGGAGAAAGGCAGAACTGGAAATGTGGTGAACCAAAAGGGATAATCAGCTGCTAATGAGGACGCCGGTTCCATCCCTAACCCCAGGCCAGCGCGCCTGGCGGAGAGCAGCACAGACAGACTCGTTCTCTGCAGGATCAAAAACAAGGAAAGCGTATACACACGGCGATCATCAGAGGTTCTGCAGGGCCCTGTGTGTGGGAAAGGGCCCAGATGAAGGTCTGGTATGATCCCAGATAATATACTGATGACAGGTTATGCCCGAGTCACACGCTAGGATGAGGTTGGGACATATAAACTTTAATCACTTACATTAGATTGCAGTGTCATTTTAATCTGTTTTATATTTTTAGAATTTTTATATTGAAACCCCTTCGATCAAAATTGTGATCAATCAAAATTCAATCAAGATTTTTGACTTCCAACTTCTGCGCACCTGTGTGGGTTACATATATGACAAAAATTCATTTAAATAGATTTTAAAATGAAAACGATACTCTTCTCCACCCGGGAACGGTGAACTGATCTTACAGCCTTCACCCGACAGACTGTACGGGCAGCAAATCCCCCATCGCCCAAAACCCCATCCCCCATTATCATTGATTGTTAAGGACGGCAGGATGGAAACTGGTCCCAAGCCCAAATGGTAGAGGGACACGTTTCCTCCGCAACGATTGCTGGTCATGTATCGGCTGTGAGATGCTGGTCATCCACGGACACGTGGTGGGAGATTCCCAGCCTCACCAACAGACAGAAGATCATCCTTACCCCCAGCACCGTCATCCTGGATTTCCAGAGGTCACGGCTCATTGAGGTTCCTCTGGGAAGCTCCGGTTGCCGTCCCTGGGTCAAGGTGCCTGATAAGCCTTCCCTGTCCCCATCACCCATCCCCACGAGTGCCCATCTGCTGTGTCACACACTCTCTGAGATAATGCAGCGTGCACAGTGTCTGGGAGATAGAGAGCAGATGTGTGTGTACACATATGTGCATATATACACATTCCTGTATATTTTCTCTACACATGTTCCTGGATGTGTGTCTACATACAGATGTATAGTTCCAGCAACAACAACAAAAAAATGTTTGCTCCTCTGACAGCAACAAGGACAGCTTTCTTCCCCAATGGTACCAGTGTCTCCATTTTGTGCTCATGAGCATTTTCATTGATAATCAGCAAAAATCACGAGGACAGACCCCTTCCCACGACAGGGCTGCCAGGCTGGGTGTCTGCCTCCTTATGATCCCCAAGGATATCACCCTATAGCTCAGCCCACCAGACACACCTGAGTTCATGGTGTTACGGTGAAATGTGCAGAATCCCGGGACCCAGTTCATGGCTGGGTCAGAATCATGGCACTGTGGGTTCAGTGTCCTAGAGTCCTCACTCTGCCACGGTCCCTGGAATCTCAGGGTATGATGCAGGGCAGTGACATAAGCAGGGTTTCCCTAATGCGCTGTCCAGGGGGACCCTTAATTTCTGTGCGTGGCCACCTGCTCTGCTCTGTGCTGAGTTCTCTCTTCCAGAAACGAGCTGCAAATTTTGCTCGCCCTGCGGGCTTGACAGCTGTGGCTTCAGAGGCTGAAAGGGCGAGAGCAGATGGCAGAGGATGAGGAGGGTGGGAAGAAGATCGGGAGAGTGTCAGGCGTGGTGGGCAGCCCAGGAGTCAGGGGTCCGGTCCTGAGTCCCAGCTGGGTGGGCAGCCTGCAGGACAGAGCAGAGGCTGGCATCGCCAGGCAAGGGAGTCCTAGCCTTGGCCTCGGCACTGGGGAAAGGAAATGTCTGTGGCTGATTCTACAGAGCGGACTGTCCCTTCCCCTGGCGTCCTGAGGCTGAACGGAGACACGCATGTCATCTGGCAGCACATGGGGCTTGGGACACGGTGTTCGGTGGGTCCGCGCGGATCGACGGTCTCCACAGCCCCTGGGACCCGATCCTCCCTGGATCCCGAATGGATCGTTGCTTCTCCTGATGCTTGTCGGTCTCGGAGCTCAGAGGAAAAGGCACGAGACAAGAAGCCAGCGGCCAGGCAGAGGGCGGGCTAGGTTCCCACGGGGACCGGGGCCACAGCCGGAGCTTGTCCCCGACTCCCGCCGCGCTCCTCTCTGCTTCTACGTCCACATTAACACTTAATTTACGGAGACAATTAATAGAGACCGATCAAGCGAGGCTGTGCACACAGTGCCATGTCCGACGGCAGATGTTTCCAAGAGCGATTATGTTAGAATAATAACAACACGGGGAGAAACGTCTGGTCATTGGGACTGGGCTGTGCCGGCGGACGCGACGGCTGGTCTCGCCGGAGCACCGCGGGCGAAGGCGCTCGGCGGCCGGGATGCGGCGGCCCACCAGCGCATCTGGCACGGGGTACGACCTTGACTCTCGTCCGTCTACGTTATTCGCGCTACCATCTCCGCCGATCACGGCTGCCCTGTGATTCCCGTCACTCTCTCGCTGCGTTTGGACCCTGCGCTGGAGTTTGGCTGGTCTGTGCTTGGCCGGAGAGAAGAGCTTCCTCATGTCTTAGAAAGTCGGGAATCCGCACGGATGCCAGATCCGAAGGAAGGTGAACATACTCCAAGCACCGGATGCGGGTTCACAAAGCCCCGGCTGTGGCTCTTGCTTCAGCCCTTCATTCCCCGCTGCGTGACCTTGGGCAAGTCCTTCCTGACTCCCCCGCCTCCGAGGGCCCGGTGTGTCCTGGCATGAGAGTAGGACACCGGGACTCCCCTGGTCGCTGGAGTCCCAGCCTGAAGCCCTGTGGGAGACGGAGGGGGCCAGAGGCCTCTGCCAGCTGAAACTCAAGGTCAGGGCCTTCCCTGCTCACCAGGGGCCGTGCCTCGATGGGAAACCCCCAGCACTGGGGGGCTCTCGGGTTCCCATCAGCAGGAAAGCAGCCCTTCCCTCGCGGAGCCTCCTGGAAGAGCTCTGGAAAACCGAAGGCGAAGCTCACGTCTCAGCTCCTCCACTCCCGAGTTCCACGGGAACATGAGGATGTGGCTGGTCCGGATGGAGGCCAGCACAGCCCGCCCGGCGCGGTCACCGCACCGTTCAGTGTGCAAGGGCGGAACCCTCTGTCCTCACTGGCCTCGTGTTCTGTGTCATCAAGAGAGATAATACACGCCGCCCCCTCCCAGCTGCCTGTGTGAGTCGAAGCTGTGAACCAAGCACCACAACATCAACGAGGGTCCCTTTCCCCCCTACTGAACACAAAATAAAGATGTCCCCAGGAGGCCCAGGCCCTGCCTGATATCCGAGACTCGTTCACAGGCCCAAGACTCTAGCACACCCCCCCGCCCCCCCCCCGACCTTGGACCTGAGCAGGGCAGGGTGGAGAAGAGCGCACAGGAGGCACCGGGAGGGGAGGGCGGGAGCGCACGGCTGTGCTGACCAAGGGAGCCAGGCAGGAGGCTCCAGACCCCCTCTGGCTCATTCCAAGATCTCTCTGCATTACGCAGAAACAATTCCACAACGGCAGCTCTTAATTGGAGATGCCAGAGACAGAAAAGAACAAAAGAGCTGATTCATATGGAAATCGCAGTGGTGCTGACGGGAAGAAAGTGCTGGGAAGGCCGCCCTACCCTTCCCCCGGCCAACAGGAAACGCATGCCCCGTCCCCAATTAGGAAGGAACAATAAAAGTCCTAATCTCGGGCATAGAGGACGACAAAATGGGGCAATAACAGCCAAGCTGCCTGACAACTTATTCTTAGCTGCCTGGCTCCTGGTGGTGGGCAAAGGGAAGGAAATTCATGCCCAGAAATAGAAGAGCCGTGTTCTCTGTAGGAATTTTTGCCAGGCATTGCTGAGAGAGAAAGAAATCGCCTTAAGCCTCCTTTGGATTTCTCTCTGTCTCCTTCTACATAAAATTAGGATCCGTCTGAGAGCTTCTTGGAAGCCTGTCATAGCCCAGCCCCGACAAGGACCTTTCGCGAGAAGTCAGTGCAGAGAGCCTCGTGAACGCCTCTTCATCGACACCTGTGGGGTCCTGACCACGCCCCCCGTCCCACCCCATCTGCGACGCAAAAGAGTCTTCCCTTTCCTGTCCTGCTTCCCAGGGCGGGAAGGTCAGACCGGCAGCCCCCGGCCAGATGTGCTCTGCAGAGATCTTCCAAATGAAGGACTTGCCACCATGTAAAAGTCAACACTCTTACACAAACATCCGGGTCTCCAGAAACATCTGTCTTTATAACGTCTGTCTACAAAAGGAGCGAAGAAATAGAAGAACGGCTTGTCCACTTTTTGGTGTGATGAACTTGGACAGGCAGTGGACCAATGCTTACTCAAAACACACCGAGCACAATGACTCGGGTTCCTGCGCCGTATGACGCGGTGACACTCGCGCCCACCATGTGGGGCCGTGCGGGTGGATCGCAGTGCTGTGTCTGAAACAAGCAGAACGGAGTCTGGCACGGTGTCGCTGGGTGTGTTAGCCTGTGTGGCTGTGACTGTCCACTCAGATAGACCCTGGGGACAGGACCCCCATGGGACATAGACCCTGCTCTCAAGCGACAGACACAAGGATGGGCTATGAGACAAGTCCCTAATAGGTGTATCTACCTGGGGACCCACAGAGTGGAGGACCCGTGGGGTGCATAAAGGCAGGAATGAGATGAGGCATGGAGTAAAGACCTGAACAAAAACCAGAGGACAGCGGGACGTCCACAGGTACAGGGGACAGGGAGAGGAGCTGGGCACAGGAAACAGCATGAGCACAGGAAGAAGATGTGCAGAAGCTCCATCCTTCCAGGAACCCACGTGGGGTCCAACGTTCTTGGCCTACCGAGACATGGAAATTTCCCTGCAGATCAGCCCTCCCTTTCTCCCCAACTCCTACACCACGTGTTCCAGGTCTCACTCGTCCCGCCTCCAGCCCCAGCGGTAGTCACACGACCCAGGTGGGACCGACGCTCACATTCCATTCTTTGGTCCCACAACCGCCGGATCCCGAACAGACACTAGACCCGATTCCATTCCAACCCAGGATTCTTCTTGACAATGTTCAGGAAGAGAAGTTTCATTCTCCTGGCTTGAATAGGAAGTGGCGGAAACCTCTGAGCAGTTGGGGAAGCCATATAGAAGGAAACTACATATTCTTGTATAGAATAAACACAAGACAGAGAGGATCACAACGAGGGGAGGAGAGAACTGCTGAGCTTCTCGTCCAGTCTGGCTTGAAGTCATCTTGGACGCTTGCCGTTGCTTGACCCAATCAATACATTTTCTTCACAGACTTAAGGCGGGAAATCTGGGTTTCCATGACTTGCAAACAAACAAACAAAGCACCCCAAAAATAACTCATGAGGGATTTCAAGTCATCATATCTGCCAGATCCCACTAGCTGCCCAACCCCACCCACCCAAATGATGGTACCCTTAGTTCAATGACAGCAGTTTGATCCTACCTCCCTAAAGCATTGATTCCAAGAAATAGGTTCCCTTCTTGAATTCCCTGGGAGGTTCAAATTTGAGGAGAGTGTAGCCACAGAGCCCTTTTGTAGCTGCCGACCATCAACCCTGGAAACGCAACCGATCTCTCAAAGCCGATGACTTTCTCCAGGGGTGACACGGGACTCTATATGTTGGTCTCACCCATCGCTCAGAAGACTCTCTGCTTTCAACACTGGCAGACCAGATTGGAAAGCATGATGCTTCTCTTGGGGATGGGAAGGCTTTAGCATGCCCTTTCATTAGCCCTTTGGTTTCCTGTTATTGCAAGTTCGGCGGATTCTGGAGGCTGAGAAACTGAATTACTGCAGGGGTGAGTGAGCGCGCACCAGCCCTGGGGTCAGCGTGGTTCTATCTTTATGCCTCTCCAAGGGCACAGCGGTCCTCCCCTGTTGGAGACTCATGTGGGGCTTCTGGGGTTCTGGGGACCTCAATTAATTGACCAACAACACAAGAATTAATCAAGTTAAGACCATGAGTTCACAGCAGGAGCTGACTGGCGAGACAGACGCTGAAAGAGGGCAACGTATAGTCAGTCCTATTTCCCAGTCCTGTGAACCCTTTCAGAGACTCTGGACAAAAACTGCAGAAGGTGTCTTCCTGGAGGGGTGGTATTTTTAAAAATTTGGAAAGGGGCACAGCTAGCTGGTTTCTCCGATGCATCAAGTGTGGGAATGACCTTTTGCTGCTAATGTGTAAGAATCCCCCCTCACTGGGGCCCCTGGGTGGCTCAGTCCGTTCAGCTTCCGCCTCTTGGTTTTGGCTCAGGTCATGATCTCGGAGTCATGGGATCGAGCCCCACGTTGGGCTCCATGATGAGCAGGAAGCCTGTTGAAGATTCTCTCCCTCTCTTTGTTCCCCTGTGTTCTCTCAAATAAATACTTTTTTTTTTTTTTTAAAGGAATCTCCCTAACTACATCCTGGGTTGCTACACAGGATAGAGGTTCAGTAATGCCCAGTGGTTAAACTCAGGGGCTCTAAATCCAGCCGGCCACACGGCAGGTCCTGTCCCTGCACTCACCAGCCAGGTGAACTCAAGTCGATAATTAACCCCCCTGTGCATCCGTTCTCTTGTCTGGAGAGGGTGACTGGTATTATCTAACTTGAGGGCTGGTGAGGGTCACACAGGTCAACTCAGGATACACTTATTGTAAGAGGACGTGTCACATAATTAACACCCCATACGTGGTATGAATATGCATGAACGCCCGCGGGAGCTCCTCCTCAGGGAAGTGACTTCTACCATCTTGACACGTGCCACAGCTCTGCACGTTTGCCTCCATGCTGTGTGCGCACAGTGGGTGCTTCTAGAATAACAGCCTTCCCCGTGAATGAGGGGAGACTTCCATCAGGGGATCCAAGGACTCGGGTCCATGACTCCACCCCATGTCTGTCCCTTTGACCCAGGTCCTTCACCACTCTTTGAGGATTGTCCCAAGAGCAAGTCCATTCTTTGGTCCCACAACCGCCGGATCCAGAATAGACACTAGACCCGATTCTATCCCGACCCAGGACTCTGGCGGGTGCCCTAAACGTCTTATTCCATCTCAGAAACACTGAATCACTCACTCACTCATTCATTCATTCACATGTTCAACAAACACTCCTTGAGGACCATACATGTATTGGGCGCAATGCTGGCTCATAGGACACCTCATGGGTAAGGGACAGAACCTGGACTCCGTGGGTCTGTCTGTCCACTAGAGGTTCAACCATGCGACTATGAAGATAGAAATGTGCGTTCGGTATAGCTAGAAACGTAACACTCGCTAACGTAATGGTGGTCAAGCACGGTGTGACCCCTTTGGAGACATTACCTTCCATGAACTTCCCCTCCCAGATTCCTCACTGGGCTTGTTCCCCACACCATTCTAAGTGTATAATGATGATGCAAGTACTCACGCTCAGATTAAGTGCAGATTTCCACCCGACAGCCGATCGTCAGAAGGTACAACGTGGGCAAGACTAAAATATACGGGGGGGGGGGGAATTTAACTTATTTCCAGCTTCTCCCTGATCTTATGGATCTGTGATTCTGCTCAACACCTCCTGTAAATCCATACCTGGATATATATTGCCATGGGAAATTTGCCCATGGCCCGAATGCAAGAAATTAAGGAGAAAACAAAAATAAAGCAAACAAACCAACTGGGTTCTTTGAGACTTCTAGAAGGTGTTCTTTAAAGGATTTTTCCAGGATTACTGGAATTATTGGTAGTTCTGCCTTCTAGTCTGGTGCTAGAACAAATTTCTGCATAGAACCTTTCCGCTGCACCAGTATCATCCCGTTTAATGGATAAGGACCTGAGCTCAGAGAGGGGAAGCGATTTGTCCAAGGTCCAACAGAGAGGGAGGCGGAGTCAGGGTTTGAGTCCGTGTTGACCTTCGGAAATCTGAACCAAAGGGATTCTCTAAACTTATACATTCTCTTTCTTTATAGTGAGCTAGAGCAGCTCCCTTTTAATTTCCACTCTGGGGATTTAAGTAGCTGAATCTACTATCTCCCGAACGATGGCCCCTGGAGGGCTTACAGAGAGCCGTCCTGTCTCCCCGTCTTCATCTCGCCCCTGGGACTTTTCTTCTCATCACCAGGCTGCACCCTCACACGTCCTGAACCTCACACGTCTCTGTGACCGATGTCTAGGACCTTCTGCCCCCCGGACGCCCGTGAGCAGAAAACACTCCAATTTCCAGGGTTGCTCCCGTGCCTAGAAAGACACAGAATTCTCCGTCGGGGTGACTGAGAGCTGTCATTTGTTGCTGATTTTTAACAGAAGCCAAGGTACAAGACATGCCTCTCTTTATTCTGAAATCTCCTATCAGAAAACCATCAGCAGCAGTGCAACGAGAAGGGACAGATGCCCCACGAGCCTCCAAGGGGGAGCGAGAGGGAATGGTGGGGAGTACAGAGCTGGCCTCTATCCTCGGCTTTGACCCACCAGTCCCAGAGGATTCAGACAGGCAGAAGGATGACCCAGGGTGGCCTAAACCCGTAGTTTTTCAAGAACAGCTAGAAATCCAGGTTATAAGGTGAAACTGATGATTTTTTACTTGGTGGTCGCTGATTCAATTTTTTAAATGCAGAATACACACACATCCCCCTCTGGGTTAGACCTGGCCTGTGGTCTGCCTGCATGTGACCTCTGTTCTGGGAGCCCGCACCGACTAACGCCGGCAGAGATCACGTCAACCTCACGGCAGCCTCTCCGACAGCTGACCCGTTGGATCTCACCGCTCTCAAAAACGACAAAGCTTTTTCACATAGATGTTGTTATTCAGCTGCGTCTCCCAAAATCTGTGCTATGGAAGACTTTTTTTTTCTTCTTTTAACACAAAAGTAGGACTGTCCTGACCTTGTTGCGTTAGGTTCAGTGTCCAGTCTTTGAAAATCCTTGAATTCTTTCAGATTCTGGATTCTTAGCGATTCCCCACAATGACCCTCCGCCCGCAATGTGTTCCCCATCCCGAGATCAAAAGCCAATTTTGTTTTCCTGGTTTCACAACTTGCCTTTTCCCAAATGAACGCTTTCTCCCTTGGCTAAACCTCCACGCACGAAGTTTCCCCCGTATGCGCTCTCCCTCGGCAGAACTTCCAGGAGATCCTAGCGATCCTCACCAGACTCTCCCTGGGAACTGGCCAGCCTTCTCTGCACTTGCGTGAGACGAAGAATCCCACAGACCAGGGGTTCTCTGCCTGGTGCCGATGCGCATCTACTGTTGGATGGTCCCCGGAATCTCCCGCCTTGACAGAAGCAGCTCCCGACTCTGCAGACGGGGCCCGTCCTCTAGGAGCCGTGGTGAAATGCTCCATGGCGAGGACAGGCCTGATAGCAACAAGAACCACACTACAGCTAATTCATTAAACCCTCTGCATCTACACAGGCCCAGAGGTTTGGAGCAGAACCTGGCACGGCCCAGATCAGTGGTCGAGCAGCTAGGTTTGGTGTCCGGCAGACTCAGCATATTCCTATGAAGATCTGGACTTTTCTGGAAAGAGAGCCCACCTTCACACAAGGACAGGGATAACCAGGAAGCACGTAGCTACTGTTTTCCAAAGTGGTTTGTCAGGGGCACCTGGGTGGCTCAGTTGGTTACGTGTCTGCCTTCGGCTCAGGTCAGGATCCCTGCGTCCTGGGATGGAGCTGCAGGTCAGGCTCCCTGCTCAGCGGGGAGTCTGCTTCTCCCTCTGCCTGCTGCTCCCCCTGCTTGTACTCACTCCCCTTTATCCTCTAATGAATAAATAAATAATTTTTTTAAAGTGATTTGTCTATCAAGCTGGCACAGAGCTACGTTCAGTCCACGTCTCTGAGTACAGGACAGGACTGGAATCCAGCCCTTCAAGGGCCTGACCCAGAGTGCAGTCGTCCGGGGCAGGAGAGCGGGGACCCCACCCCTGGGGGCTCTCGGGAGGGAGTACAGGTTTGGGAACCTGCACCAGTGGGCCACCGGTTCAGACCCCAGCGGCCTGAGTGCACAGACCCAGCCTCTCTCGAAACACGGCTATTCTTGTCGCCCTTCAATGACAGTGACACGGGAGACATCAGTCACGTGCGCTGTCCAAGGCAACGGGGGAATGAATCATCAGCCCTTTGCTGTTGTTCTCGACGGTCAGCAATGACGTGGTGCAGATTTCTCTAACTCACGGCCTCGGGTTGGTTCCCTCCCACACCTGCCCAGAGGACCAGGCCTGCCGCAGCCCCCAGCTTTCAAGCATCATCAACTTCCGTCTCAAGGGAGAATTCACCGTCCGAGACCAGGCATGGGCTGTGCCTGATTTGGGTTTCCTAAGGATTCTTCTTGTTTTTTAAATATGCCTCCTAGAAATCTCGTGGCGTCTTTACCAAACGTATCTCCAGCTCAAGGCTGGAGGCAGGGGAATGTCAGGACAGACAGCGCCCGCTCACTGTTCTGGGTTTTTGTTTTTGTTTTTGTTTTTGTTTTTGTTTTCCCCCTAAAACGAATGAATGGATGGGCCCCGGGGACTCCCTTTAACAACCGGAGGGAGAAAGGAAGCTTTAAGTCCGTTCTCCATGAGGGCCTGTTACAAAAGGAAGTGGCCAACCAGTGCGCCAAGAAAACACTACATGTTTATGCAACGAACATGAAGTAAGCCATGGGCCGTGGGCTCATTCCTGGTCAAAGGTGACGTCATGAATGCAGCTCATCAGAACAAAGAAACCGGCAGAAACGCCCCAGGCCCAGACTTCCCAAACTGTGAGCTGGATCCCACTGTAAGATCCCCCCACCCCAAGGTGGCCCTTCCATAAACATGTTGTCAACAGTCATTGAAGGCAAAGAAGCAGATTTTTTAAAAAATGAAAAAAAACAAAAGGACATCAAGTTCATGATTTTCTCCTCACGGAGTTTAAAAAGTTTAAAGTTAAAGTTTAAAAAGCGCATCCTTTAAGGAAAGTATGGTAAGAAATACTGTGTGACCGGGGGCGCGGGCCAAAGTAGCGAAGATGGTTATTTGGAGAGAGAGACAGAGAACTATTTCTGCTTAAATCGTGAGAAGTCCCCACCCTGGGGAAGGAAACAGGCGCCCTCCAGAGGGGTCGGTCCCCCTCTTCTCAGTGTGGTCACCCTGGCTCCAGCCCCAGGAGACCCTGGGACAGAGGGATGGGCCCCCAGAGGACCGAACCCCTGGCAGGCCCGTGGCAAGGCCCCTTGTACCTTCACGACGTCTTCATCCGCAGACCTGCACTCCACAGCCTCCAGCACATCCACCACGGAGCCGTCCTCCTGAATGCCCACGACCTTGACGGGAACCGAGACAGCCTTCCCGGTGAGGACGGCCGTGTTCAGCACCTCCGTGTCCTGCACAGGAGAGCAGAGGATGCAGGTCACTCACAGGGAAGCTCACGAGCAGGCAGGGGCCCGCCAGCCAGAGGAATTCCACTTTAGCTCACGCCCTGCCACTAAAACCCCGTCTGTGAAGACCAACTCCCCAAGCCCCGAAACGCGGAAATTCCGGAGTCAGGAGCATTCCATCCCAGACCGACCCTGGGAAGCCTGACCGCTAGACCTTCTTCTCCACCCCCGGGGCAGGGGCCTTGTCATGTCCCTCTAGGACCCTTCCCACCACCCCGCACCCCACAGCCTGCAGCAGGGCTCACACTCCGGCCAGAGTGCCTTCCAACATTCGCCAAATCTCGACTCAAGGCTCACTTGGTAAGTGACTGCCTATGCTCAGAGCTTATTAACACAGTGAACATGACCTCCGTGTCGCTTCAGATGAGAAAGACACATAACGGGGCACCTGGGTGGCTCGGTCGGATAAGCTTCCAATTTCGGATTTCAGCTCAGGTCATGATCTCAAGGTCATGGATTGAGCCCTGCATGGGCTCCACACTCAGCACAGAGTCGGCTTGTCCCCTTGCTCGGCTCCCCACACCCAACCCCCACCCCCGCTCACTTGCTCTCTCAAATAAATGAATAAATTAATAAATAGTTTTTAAAATCATGCTTTGTTAGCAAAGGTAACAACAGCACAGGTAACAGAAGAGAACTAGTCCTACAACGTCCCCCTCTGCCCTCCGGAGCCCAGGGCCGCCAGCCTTCCTCTCCCCCAGGCCCAGGCGTCTGTTCTTTTCTCACTTCCTCTGCTGATCCCCGGGGCCCCGTCGGGTCGACTTTTGCGACTTGTGTCCTGCCTCTCACCTTCTTGCCATGTCCATGACCACCCCCCACAGCCACAACGGCCCCCAAACCATCTCCCGTGTCCACGCTCCCCACGACAGTTGAAGAGGATCTTTTTTATCTCGACAGGATTCAGATCATTTCTCCCCTAGATTGAAACTCTTTGGAAGTGTGCTGTCTTTGCTCTTAAGGTCGAGTCCACGCTCCCTGCGGCGGTGATCTATCGGACCCACCCTCGGCTCTCGCGCCCTTCCCACTGTCCCTCCCCACGGGGAGCCTCACGGACTTCTCTTCTCTCCCGCCGCAGGGCACTCTAAGCGCGCCTCCTCCTCTTCCCCACACAGAGCCCTCCACCACGCCAGCCTCTGCTCCCGCCGCCCTATCTCAGCCTCCGCGCCCACTTCCTTCAGAGGAATGGGGTTTTTCTGCCCTCCACAGTGTGAATGAGCACTGTCTAGTCTGCCCTGCATGGGAAGAACCACCGTCTAGTCTGCCCTGCATGGGAAGAACCACCGTCTAGTCTGCCCTGCATGGGAAGAACCACCGTCTAGTCTGCCCCGCATGGGAAGAACCACTAATGCTCCCCTTATGTTTCTCTCGTGTTCATGTTTCCATCTATAAGGACTCATTAGACTGTAAACTCCCCAAGGGTCTCAGCCACCTTTGCTCTGACCTGCCTTGCCTCTGCAGAAGCAGGGACGGGCTCTGGTGTGTGAAAAGCCGTGCAGAAGAGAGGTCACAGGCACGGGCTCTGGAACTGGACTGCCTGGTTTTGAAACTGGCTCAGCCTCTGTTTCAGTGACGCCATGAGGTCAGGGCTGCTTTTCTGACATTCTCTTGGCCAGTTCCTCAAGGGAGCAAGATGGCGCCCATCACAGCAGCCATCTGTCCGCTGTCTGAGCAGGGAAAAGTTGGGAGGGGGAGAGAGTGCACCTGCTGCATCTGCCCCTTTTCATCAGGAAGTCCAAAGCTTGTCATATGGCCAGGCACCTGCAGAAAAGCCTGGGAGAGCAGGTGTCTGTCGTGGACCAGGCAGGACAGAGGGGTGGGTAAATGTCTTTTTATCGTCCATCACCAGGTCCGCCACTAGTTACTTCCTTCTCCCTGTGCCTGAGTTCCCTGATCTGGAATATGGGGGTAATAAAGCTACGTGCTGTGTGGTGACCTCATGAAGATTTAATGAAACTATCTGTGTACAAAGCTTAGAACAGAATTCCCATATAATGAGCAAGAAGAGCTCAGTAAATATGGGTATTGCCATAGACACTACGAGAGATTGGCTCCATGAGTGAGTTAAAGAACTACTGGGTAGGTTCACAAAGGGAATCTGGTGAAGTTGCTCCTTCTGTTCTTGTCCAAGGAGAAAGTCAGTTGGAGAAGCTGGTGGGAAACTGGGCGATGGGGCTCAGCAGTGAGATCCCCCAAATGTTCAACAGTCGGCTCCACCAGAATCAATCCAACGCATGATTGCTTTGTTGATCCCCTGCCCGCCCGGGGTCTGTTCTCGGCACAGGCACAGAGTGGGTCCCCCGTCGGCTTTCTCCATCTGTCCTGACCACCTCCAGACACAGAAGGGGGAAGAGAACGTCCCACAGCAGGCGCGGACAGAGGGTGGACGCCCACCAGCCAGCCGCTGGCCAAGCACCTTCTGGGCTGCCCTTCTCAGTAAGACTACAGATGACTTTACCATTACTAGACCCACTTCACAAGTGATCTATTTTTCGCTGACGATAAACTGACAAACAAAAGCGACCGGTCCACGAAATACAGTCTGGGAGTCAATATTGGGAAGACATTCTCCGTTAAAGCTGGAGAAGATAAGTAACGAACGTTTTCGAAACGAAGCGTTCTCTCCTTCAGGTGCGCTCCTGATTGGCTCACGTGTTCATTCACTCATTCGTTCCTGCATCATGACCTTGAGAAAGGACATTTTCAGTCTTCCCTGCGTGGGGGCCCTGCTCATAGGCTCCCAGGAAAGCCGTATGTTAACCCTCACCAAGGCCCAGAGGGCTCCTTGGAGCCTCAAAGCCGGGGCTGTATTTCTACCCTGAGCTCATATTGTGAATCTGCTACAGTTAAAAAAGAAGAAGAAAAAGAGGAAGAAGAGGAAGAAGCAGCATTCCAAATGTAAAGATGAGGTACTAGTCCTATAGCCAGGCACATACTCAAAACACAGCACAAGATGAGGGCTGTAACTTTCTGCGATGTCCCTGGGCATGATGATTGGTAACTCTCTATGTAAGAACCACCTGTCACTCTGCCGGATGTTCCTTGACCGCTCTCTTTTGGGGAAGACGGTATATCCCGGGCAGCTGTCCTAACTCGAGCTTGACTAAAACTCCTTTCCTTCTCTTTAAAACTAAAGAAAAAAAAGAAATGTTTATTCCTTTCGCATCGACCCCCTGAATGGACTTTTGGAGAAAGACTCAGTGGTATATACGACGTAGCCATGTACCCAAGAATTCTGTTCTTCCCAGGGACAAGAAGACCTCTCTTCCCAGCACGTAGAAAAATCACTGTGGGAACCGACATCTGAACTTACCAAAGGCAGGCTATCCGTGTGGACGTAGAATATTCCCACCATCTACAGAGAACAAGAGGCCGCCTTGCTTCTATAATAAAGGGCCAAATTCAACTTGTTTGCTGACTCAGGAGCTCCGGGGGGGACATCTGAAGCCAGCTGCTCCCAGAGGGCACAGAGAGACGGAGGAAGGAGGCAGAACCCTCCGGACGGGCCGGCAGCAGGTCTCGCAAACAGGGGAATGCCATTCCAGGCTGGAATCTCGGGGCTCACAGAGAGGCCTCGGCGGGGTCCATGCACCGTCCACACGGTCTCAGAGGCTGCAGCCTGGAGACCGGTTCCCAGTGTGGGGACGGTGGGCAGAGTCCGATCCCAAGGGCGGGAGGATGGTGGCTTCTCAAGGGCCAGCTGCAGGTCAGCCAAGGTCATGTTCTCTCCGTGACCTCCTCCGCGGCTACCCCAGCATTCAATGGTGAGCACTGCTTGCTTGTTTCCTGTGCGCCCGGGATAATGGTTAGACCCCCCTGCTCAGCGTTATCTCCCTGCAGGACTAGGCACACCCTGCCTCTCTCCTCCTCCTCCTTCTAGAAGCAACCTGATAGTTTCCATCCGGGGCCGCCCACTCCCACTGCAGCTGTCAAGCACCCGGGGTGAGGGGTGTTGACCCTTTCTGCCCATGTAGGCCCATGACCCAAACCTGGCTTGTTCCCTCCCTGGAGTGACTGTTTTAGTTGGAACTGAAGAACAACGGGGCCAGACTCCTGGTTCCAGCCGTACCTGAAGCCTGTCATCCCTGGACATTCCAGCTACTCAGTGTGAGTTTGCTCTTGATTTCTGCATGTTTCGTTTTGCTCTGTTTTGACATTTGGAGCGGAAAGCACTGTTACTAATAAAGAATGCGCCCAGGCCCCCTCCGGCACCAGAGGAACAGAGAAGTCTAACCCCGGTCTCCGCTCACCAGACAAGATGCTCGCTGTCTTCTGAGATCACCTGCAGTGACTTTCCCGGACACTGTTTCAAAGAGAAGTGATACTTTACAAGCAAAAACAAAAAAACAAAAAAACAAAACCCACAATGCTTTTCTTACAAATGCCTTTGCAATTGTGTTCACCGCTTTCCACTTTCTCACGGGGGACTCAGATGTTTACACCTATTTTTCCAAATGTGCACAAACAGCCTGTCCGGGACCCCCCAGGGAACCCCTGCCTACCTGTGGCGCGGTACTACAGTGCTTCCCTGTGGAAGTAGTTCACTTAAGTCGTCCCGTAGTGCCAGAAACTTCCAGCAATGCACCATCCACCCAAAGACAAGTCTTTGACTCTGTTCTTATTTGTGGGAACTCTGAGGTTTATGCCTTGGAAGCAAATGTAGGTTCCTTCATGGGGATCAGTTTCCATGCAGATCACATGACATTCTGAACGGAAGGACAGTAGACCTCTTGCCACTTCGTACGTGGAGGCGCGTGTGCGGGAGCGGTGGGAAGGCCTGTCAGTACCTCCGTGTCAGTACCGAGTCTGCCTGTGCAGGCCGTTGTGAGCCCTGTGCCAAGGAGAAGGCACTGCCCGTGGCAGAAACCCCAGGGAGCAGCTCTGGCATGGGACACCTTCAACAACGTCTCTCATCACCTGACATTCTTCCAGAGGGGAAGGATATCGGCCCCGGGTCCCAGGAAGATTGTAAGCTCAGCTCTCAGGGCGAAGACAACCCCTCCTTCTCTCTTTGTGGGGTTCAGATGGTCCCATTCTCCTAAACGACACTATTGTCTCATCCAAGGAGACAACTGAATCCGAGAGGGAGCTCAGAGCTGGGCAGGACCGCCAGAACGTGCTGGCTCGCGACACCTGCTTCAGGAGGGGAAGGGAGTCATGGCTCCTTCTTGTGTGTGTGGAAACCGACACTCCCGTGGGTTCCCTGAACGACCCAGAGCCGACACAGAAGTCAAGGACAAGCACAAGCACAAGCTGTGTCTCCGAGCCACATACCAGCAGCGCACACTCGAGAGGGGAGAACAAAGTAAAACCCCACGGCTCTGACGTGATGAGCATCTGGTGTTTACCAGGTCGTTATAGTGACGTTCCGTCCCGAATAACCGCCAATAACACATGCTCGGTGTGGCTTCTGTTCCCATCTTCATTTTACACGCAACTCGGGATGGGCTGGAAGCTCAGAATGGTAAAGAAAACGGATGGACTGCCCGGGACCTCAGCTCCGGGGAATTCACCTGGAGAAAAACTGTCGGACCCAAAGCCCGTTAAGGATGTTCTCTGGGGCGCTGGTTCTAACAGGGAAAAGTTAGAATGTCCCTGAGTGAGGGAACTGCTCGGTGACCTGGGGTGGTGACGGCGGCTGCCGGAGCTGCCTGGGCCCCAGGGGGTGGCCGGTGCGAAGCACAGCCCCAGCTGGTCCGTGTGGGACCGGACTAGAGAGCAAGAATGAGCTTCTGACGCTCCAGCTGGTAAACGCTGGGGATCCCAGGTAACATGTGTACACACGACTCTGACTCTGTAATAGCAGGCGAAAGGCAAAAACGAAAGTAAAATCTGGAACAAATATTAAAGATCATTAGTAGGGTTTTTTCACGGATAAGAACAAGCAATTCCAAAGTTTTTTTTTTTTTTTTTTTTTTTAATGTGTTCCAGAGTCGAAGGAGTCGGTGGACACAGAGCCCCGGATGAGAATGGAGTTTCTCACCGCTGGAGAAGCAGGCGCAAGGCGGACCAGACCAGACAGCCGGGAGCCCAGGCCCCCCAGTGCTGGGGTCGGAGCTGCATGGAGAGGGACAGACGGACATCAAGACGCAGACAGACAGAAGGTAAAGAAAACACACTCTCTCTTTGTTTGCATTGTTCAATTTAATTTTTTAACGGCTTTATTGGGGTGTAAGTGTTACACGTGTGTTTGGACCAGGTCAGACAGACGGACAAAGCCACTCACGGAGGAGGCCAGAAAGACAGAATAGTGGAGCCTGGGGGGTGTGCAGACAGATGGAGGGGAACACAGTCGGGGAGACAAGGGGAAGGGTGTCAGAGAGTATGTACGGCGGCAAGATTTGGGCTGCGACCCCTGCATTCTGGTGTCCTTTGTGCCCCCGCCGAGGTGGCGGGGTCCATGTGTTCCCACCCCAGCTCTGACCGCAGGGATCCCCTCCGATCCGTCTCTCACGCCTCTCAGTTACACGCCGGCAAGGCTCTGCCTAATTACAACCGTTACTCGTGTGCGTGAAAAAAATCTCCTTGTACATCTTGGGCTAAATTAAGATTTAATCAAACTTCAGATGGCCGCAGAACCGGGGAGCCTGTGACAGCTGCTGGGTGAAAACCCAAACCCGATGAGATGTACCATTGAGGGACAATCTCCCGAGGAAAGACGTGGGGCTATTGAGACTCTAGTCCAGGGTGACGACTGTATTTAAATATGAATACAGCCTTCTGGGCAGTTTTCTCAGGGACTGGCTGGAGCCTCGGTGGGTGTGACTGCCCCGGGCAGGGGGGCCTGGGCTGCGGGCTCGGGCTGGTCCCCGGTACCGGCACCCACGGAGGGATGGAAAGTGGAAGACAAGGACAGAAAACCACAGGGAGGGAGAGAGACCGGGAGTGCAGGGGAGGGGGCGGAGGAAAGGATGTCCCTGCAGAGAGATAGAAGCCACACAGGCTTACAGAAGGCAGAAAGGGACAGAGACGGGCAGAGAGGAAGCCTCGGTGGCACACCCAGGGAAGACCTCCAGGGCATCCGGGTGGACGCACCAAGTGAGAAGCAAACTGAGCCAGGCCAGCAGCTCACGGGTCCGCGGCCGGAAGCAGGCAGACCCAGAGCGGCGGACAGAGAGATCTACAGAGGCAGCCAGCAAGACAGAACAAAGGAACCTCCCGAGTCAAGGGCTCTCTGCTCTGAACAGAGTGGACGCCTTGTCGGTGGCTCCATGGCGAGAATGTGGTGTCGTCAGGGTCAAGGACCCCCGGGCTCCTGGACCGTCAGTCGAGGCTGTGTGAGCTCCGGCCAGTGGCTTCTATGGAAGGCCAAAGCCAGGAGGCCGGGGAGAGCGTCCCTCAGAGGGTCAGGGACCGTCCACGCGGTCTTCTCCACCTGGGCTCCGTGGTGGCCACAGACACCGGGGGGAACAGCTGCTGGAGGCCCCTGGAAGGGCAACAGCGAGGACTAGAGGGCGCGGCGGGTGCTTGGGACAGGCAGGCTCTGTTCCCACTTGGCATAGCTTATGGGCTGCCCGCAGCACATTAGTCCCCGACATTATGAACGGAGAGAGGCAGAGGGACAGCCTGCCCGAGGTCACGTCAGGAGACGCTGGACCTGCTTCTCAAACCCAGGAGATCACGCTCCTAAACTCTACACTGTTTAGCTTATCAATAAAATAGGGGTGCCTGGGTGGCTCAGTGGGTTAAGCCTCTGCCTTCGCTCGGGTTATGATCTCAGGGTCCTGGGATCGAGCCCCGCATCGGGCTCTCTGCTCAGCAGGGAGCCTGCTTCCTCCTCTCTCTCTGCCTGCCTCTCTGCCTACTTGTGATCTCTGTCAAATAAATTAAAATAAAATAAAATAATTTGCTAGCAATGCCTAAAACCCATTTAATACTTGTTCTGTGGGGCCACTGAGCCAAGCGCTTTCCACGGACTATCTCACGAGTCTGCAGAGAAAGAGCCCTTCTTGTGCCATATTTTGTACACTCACAGCCATTTCAAAATTATTTATTCAGTTACTTGTTCACGATCTGTCTCACCCGGTTAAATGAATCCTCTGCTTTCTGCTTTCCCAGGAAGCTGATCCCAAGAGGGGCTCCCTGCACCCAGATTTTCCCTGTCCCCCGTCGATAGAAAACAGACGAAATATACGACTTACCTGTACTCACACAGAGCAGCCGGGGTAGGCACAAGACCCGGGTCATGGAGAGAAAGGGACAGCACAAAGGGAGCCCTACAGTCACCGCAGCTGAGCGTCTGAAGGCAGTTGGCGAGTGGCAGCTCGGGGAAGAAGAAACCGCACAGGACCCCGGAGTCAGGCTGAGCCGAGAGACAGAGAGGAAAGGTGGAAGCAGTTAAGGTAACGGGACTGGAAGAAAGAGGCCTGGGGAGAGGTCCAAACACCTGCAGAGAGGTCCCCTTTCTTCTCTGGCTCCGTGCTGTCTGTGCGTGCATGGGCTGCCGCTCCCAAGACCAAGAAAAGCATCACCAAACGCCGGAAGCTGGACTGCTTCCCTGACTCACAGGAGGCTGGGCACAGTCCCCATGGAGGGACCGTATCACACTGCGTGCACTGGGTAGAGTCGTCCTTCACAATAGGACCAAATCAGCCCTACGACAGAGGCCGCTCTGCGCCTGCCTTCGTGAAACTGAAAAACAAGTTTCCAAAGAAGAAATGATCTGAAGTCATTCAACATCAAGCTGGGAAAAAAAAGGCCAACACCGATAAATAAAAAAATTAAAAAAAAAATGCAGTGGGATCTGTGTCTCAACAGTGTAGAATTCACAAGGTCCAGGAGCCCATAAAAAAATCATCAAGCCTGAAAAAGAAAAAAAGCATAAAAATATGAACCATGGCCAGAAGAGAAAATCAATCAATAGAAACAGATCCAAAGATGAGCGAGATAATCAAATTAGCAAACAAGGACCTTATAATAGTTAAAATAGTTACTGTTAATGTCAACTGTATGTTGAGGAATGTAAAAGAAAATAAAGAAATGCATGGATATGATGAGGTGAGAAATTAAAGGTATAATAAAAGACTCCAACAGAAATTCAAGAGATGGAAAACACAGTATTTGCATTGAAAAATGCACCAGATGGGATTAACAGCAGATTACACACTTCAAGGGAAAATAATTTGACGACACAGCAGTAGAAAAATATTCAGAGTAAATATTCCAATCTGCTGTGGAAGCTCAGAAACAGGCTTTGTGTTAATACACAAACAAACAGGCATGGGTAGGTTCCAATAAAACTTTATTTACAAAACCGAGCCGTGGGCCAGATTTAGCCCAACGTCTCCTTTCACGCTCCTCAAAACCGCTTCTCCGCAAAGCTTCCCAGCCTCAATCAGTTGCAACCCCAGCCTTTCTGTTTTCTAAGACAAAAATCTTAGTATCATCCTTCTCTTGTACCCAACATGAAAGTCACAACACATCTTCCAGACTACGACCACTCTGTACCAACTCCACCACTGGGGCTAGCCCCTTGGATGAAGCCATCACCAGGTCTTGGCTCTCTGACCACAACCCACCCCTAAGGAGCCCTGGCTTCTGCTCTAATGCAGGCATCGCTCCACAGAGCGGTCACGGCGAGCCCACCGAAATGCCTGTCAGATCTGGCTCTTCTCAAAGCCCATCTCACTTACCCACAATATATGATTCTGGAAGGACTTATCAAAAGGCAAGAGCCTCTAGTTTGACTCACGATGCCCGACGTAATCTTTCCCCACTATCTTACTCATTCCCGGCATCTCCCCATTTCCCCTTATCCTCACTGGCCTTCACGTGTGGTTAGGTCATTGATGTTTTCCATTTACCCCTTCAACACTTGTCTCCTGGGCGCTGACTCAGGGTACCGTCCTATGCTCACTCAGAGAATTCTACAGTGAAAGCTCCTTCCCACACACTCTGTGTCCAAGACCCCGATATGTCTTGCCAGGGGAGGTTAACCTTGCGCCTTGACACCCACTGACCAACCCGAAATGCAGCTGTCACAGGAAAGGTGGGAGGGCACTAAACATAAAGAAGAGAGGAAAAGTGGGGGGGGGGGCAGAGGGGAAAAGGGGTGTATGAGGCAGAAGGGACGTTCCTCAGAAGCCTGTATGCCTTTGGAAAGCCAAACGCCGGGACTTGGTTTTCCCTGTCCCTCTTTCTGCTTTACTTCTTCAACAACCATTGCCTGATCATCCGCCAGACGCCGAGCGGGCTCCTAGGTGGTGAGGGAGCATCGGAAGCATCGTGACAAACGTGAACGTCTACCCTGGACCTAACACACATTCCTGCGAGGAGGGAGAAGGTTCGCCGACGGAGAAGTGTAAGGAGACAGCTGTCGCGCGTGCGAAGGACAGGTGTGACCAGGCAGGTGGGGAGACCCCCGCAGCGAGCGCCACCGCACCCCCGCAAGAGATGACGCGGTTGGCTCAGGTGTTGGCGATGTCTCGAGGGAAGGCAGTGGTTGGATTCTGGACACACTCTGGAGGTCAGAGGCGCTACGGCTTTCCAGACGGATGTGGTTAGAACGGTAGAAGCAGCGGGAAGGACTCCTAGATTCGTTTTCCGAGCGGCGGGGAGGAGGGCAGCGCTGTCTCCTGAGGCAGGGAAGGGTCTGTCTGCCGACACGAAGAATGGAGCTGGAGGAACCTTCTGAACCCTGGAGTTACCAGAAGCTTAGCTCAGCGGACCCTTGACAGATTAGATTTCCAAAACCCCATGTTGCTGGAAGCGGTGATTAACAGGAATCCCACTGTATTGGAGGCTTGTTCTCGGAGTTACAAATGACGCCCTTTGAACTGGAGCTCGCGCTGGAATCACCGCGTAACCACTGCGGACTGGGAATGCAACACTTTGTTAATTGGCCAAGGAGGAAAGGGCATCTGGAGCAGCGCAGACAGCCTCTTTCCGAATGACTGTTGGGTGGATCATGACTCGAGAGGCACTTGCTGGTCTGATGCTACTGAAGGTCTGTGTGGCCCCCTGGGGGGTGGTGACATCCAAGAGCCACGTCCCTAAAAGCAGTGGTGGACACCGAATGGAGGCCACGGCCGTCCTCCTAGTGGGGTCAACTTGTTCCTCATCCCAGGAGAGAGCTGGGACTCAGGCGAGGTGGGGGTCTGACCAGCGCAGCCCCTACCTGGCCAGGTGTCCTTGACGCATTCTCTCTGAATCTGGAGAGCCAAAACATGACCTGGAAAACGTGTCACCCCCCACCTCCATGCCTCAGTTTCCCTCGGGGGTGGAGTTTGACTGGTTGATCTCCCGTGTTGCCGTCCAAATCAAGTATCGTCTGCGAGCTCTGTGCTAGCGATATGCACTGCACTGAGACAGGGACACACAGCCCAGCGTCGCCAAGAGGCAAGAGGGTAGGTGAGTGACGCGGGTGGAGGGGCAGGTGCAGATAGAGCGGGAACCAGACAACTGGGGTAGCGGTTGCGGAGTCTGGGGCCAGCTGCCTCTGGGGAGCATCGCCATCCCCATTTGGCAGATGGGGACCATTTCAGGGGTGTCCAGAGTCTTGTCCCCGCTCACATTCCTGGAGCCAACACAGAAGCTGTTGTCGCCCCAGAGGGCTTGGAGGACCCTAGGGCAACACTAAGTCCCTCGAGGTCCTCGGGAAGGCCGTCCGGAGCAGTAGAAATGGCGCCTGGCAGGTCTGAGTCAGGTCATCCTTCTGCCTCCCGAGTCTTAGGAAGACTTAGGAAAGTCTGGTGCGTGGTGTGTTGGTTTGTTTCGCTTTTACGGAATAATTTTAATATGTGTCTTTATGGCTTTTTAAAAAAATGTAAACACTTCTTTTGAAAATGACATAAAAGAAGGAAAAATGAAAGAAACAATGCTCAAAGAACACCAAAAAATGTCATGATTGTGGGCTTTTCTTAAGCTTCCTAAAGACAGACAACGTGTCCCTTATGATTACATATCGATGGACGCGAGCCCTGACATCGGTATCCGCAGGTTCCTTATTTCCACGTGCGAGTGTTACGTTCATGTTGGTACCGTCTGCCCAACAATGTGGAGGCAGACGAGGCAGCTTTCCTTCCTCAGCCTTCCTTCACGGCACTCAGGGCAGCCCCTTTTGGGATCTAGAGAGCTGGGCTAAGGAGTTAAAAACATGAACTGTTTAATTTAGGGCCGAATGGTTCTCCGATAGCATTGGTTCTGAAAATCATGTGTTCTGTCCATGCTTTCCCCTGGAGGATGGTGGGCCGGGTTGTAGGAGGAGAAGGAGACGTAGCAGGCATCGTAGAAACTCTGGCCATTGGTCACGACCTTCCTCGGGAGATTCCGGCAGAACGTAGCTGGCCTGCCCCGTGCTAAACCGCAGGGACAGGCAAAAGTCCGTCTCCATTCAGGAGGCTGCACTGGAAGCGCTCGATGGCCTGCCCAGTGTTCCCTGGCCCCGTGCACTGTCTGCTGCTCTACACAGGCTTAGAGAGCACAGCTGAGCTCCAGCTGTCCATGCCAAGTACTCATCTCCAGGCAGGACGCCATCGAGCTGTGTTCCCCAGGTGCAAAGGGGGCCAAGGGAACCAAGCAGGCTGGCCCGCGGGTGCTGGCTGGGGGCGGTGGGACGGGCGTGTTCTTGCCGTCCCTCTGATCACAAGCCGCCTGGGAACAGGACCCCACACCCTGTTTATAAAACTCCCCTGGTGCCCGCAGTGGCACTGTGGACACCACGGAATGAGGGTCAGATTTCTCCAGCAACCAGCCTTGGACCGGGATCAGCAAAGGATGGGGTAGGAGAAAAGTGAGTGATGGAGGCCTGTGCCCTGGGCTCATTCCCACCTGAAGGGGGCACCACTCGGCTCTGCCCCATGAGAGCGTCCCAGCCCAGGATTGCTCAACGTCCCATGGGTTCATGACACGCCCTACATTTTAAGATAAAATATTCCCCCTGGTTTTCAATTGTCATCTCAAATCTTTAAAAGGAAGCAACAGCAAGGCCAACCGGCACCATCTCCCACCCTGTTTCTTGCTGCCGGCGACTCCTAGTGCTACTTCCCCACCTCCGGGCTCCCCTGCAGGGAGGGTGGGAATGCATGACTGTCACCAGCCAAGGTGACATTTTCCAGGGTCAAAGGTGGTCCTGGGAAAAAGACCGAGGTGGCAGACCCCACCCCACCCCCAGACCCACGGCGCCCCCTCCCTGGGTCTTTTCTAAAGGCCCAACCTCTTCTCTCAGGAAAGAACCAGCAGCTTCTTCAGCTGGGTCTCGATAAAGAAATGAAGGCACGACTACTCCACTCAAGGATGTGAGTGGTTTCGTCTGGTCTCTAATGGTGGGACAGAATACTTCCTCCGCCACCAAAGAAATCTACCCCCAAAAGGCAGGAGACTCTGTCTCTGGGTGGAATGCCCCTGCTGCCCTCACCAAGGCCAAGAAATGAGGTTCCCTCATGCGTCCCGGCTCCCACCCTGGAGCCTGGCCCACGGGCCCTCGGTCAGGTGTGTGGAAAGAATGACAGGCCGCCTGTCCCCGAGATCTGAACAGCCTTCCACAGTTCACCAAGCATTTCGGGACTTCGGTCCAACGCAGCGGCTGACCACTTGGTTTATCTCACTGGTCCCCCGGGGACCTCATTAAAATGACACTAAAGGAATGAAAAAGTAGACTTTCGCAACAGAAAGGGGCCTTTGGTGATCAAAGATCAGACTCGTCCTTTCTGGAACCGTGGTGGGGACGGATGAAGTGAGCGGGCGCGTAACGGAGGGACGGATGAGCATCAAAGTGGGACGTCGGGTTCTGTAACGGAACACAACGGGGTACAATTCAGAAGTGCGCAAATATATGCAGAACTAATCACTGTCTAAGCGGAGGAAAGTGGGAAGAAGTCCAAGGGTGCCGCTCACGCACCTGTCGAAGAAGAGGGTCGGTATCAGCACCGTCCTCAGGCATAGAACATCCCGTATCTGCGCTAATGCAGTCACACTGGCCACACACGGCTACTGGGCACCCGAAACGTGGCCAGTGCAACTGGAGAACTGAATTTTAACGGGACTTAACGTTAGATCAGTTTTCGTATAAATGACCACATGCCACCAACGGCCGCCCTATTGGGTAGCTCGGACGCTGTGGTCTCTCGGGCGGCGCCTGCACCCGCGTGTTCACGGCAGCGTCACTCACAGGTGAGGAGACAACCTACAGGCGGACGGATGAGGGGATAAAAGATGGGACACATGGGGACACATGTGCACGGAAGATGTTCGTCCCTAAGGAAAGGAAACCCCAACCCTGTGACGGCGCGGAAGGACCTGGAGGGCGTCCGCTCAGTGAAACGAGCCAGACACAGAAGGACAACGCCGCGTGCTCTCATGCACATGCGGAACCGAAATCGGTCGAACGCACAGACGCAGAGAGGACCCGGCGGTCGCTGGGGGCTGGAGGCTGGAGGCAGTGGGAGAGGCTGGTCCAGGGCACGAGGCTGCAGGTACGAATAAGACGGATCCGTCCCGGGGCGCTAACGGACCGCGTGGCCAGGACGGTCAGCAACGCTGTGCCGCACCCCGGACAGCGGCTTAGAGAACAGACCTGAAGTGTTCCCACCACACGCACCTGTGTAACGGGACCTACGTGAGGTGATGTTAACTAGTTTACCCACGGCTCTGCGTGTCCCACAGCCCGATAAATCTGAACACAGTGTTTTTGCACAAATCCATACATAAAGATCTAAAATGAGAAGAAAACCTGCTGCGCGGGAACCGAAAGCTGGCCTCTCCAAGCGCGGGAACAAGGCTGGGGGAGCCTGCGGTGAGAGTAAGACGAGAAAGAAGAGGCCCCGGCCCTGACTTGTTTCCCCGAAACTCCCCCGTCCCGGCGTTTCGTGATCAGCATCTCTTGCGGTGACTGGTTTCCCAAGCTCAGAAATTCCACGTCAGATTCTTTGTCTTCGGTTAAATACAAGTAAAAGGGGGAACGTGGCGCTTCACAAGCTGGCAGCACAGTTCGACCTCGTTGCTGTAAAGTGGGGCGTCCCCTGCTGTCCACTTGTCCGGGCACGACCCGCGTCGGAGCATGACCGCGGACGTGGCTGTGTCCAGTACCGGACCTATAATCTCACCCACGGCCCTGCGGGGGGTGCCGCGTTCTGACTTTCCTTAGGTAGTTCAGAAGTTTAGCAAGAGCGCGTCCTTTCCCATAAAAACAATGAGGCTTTTTCCCAGAAAAAAGCCGCCCATGGGTGTCCTTCCGGCAGCAGCGGAGGGAGGCGACCCCTTTCCGGGCTGGGACAGGTGGGGCTAGGGGTCCCGCAGCAGGGGCAGCGCGGGGTGGGGCTGCCCCCGCAGGGCACCTTCGTTCCTCACACCTGGGGAAACCGGGGCTCGCCGGGGAGCGAAGGGCTGGAGAAGGCAGGTAAGCAGGTGCACAGGCAGGGGCAGGTGCACAGGGACCTTCCGGGGGAGGGGAGCGCGGGGCAGGGGTGGCCGCAAGCTGGTGTGCGCGCGCCATCTAGTGGGCGCCCCGGGGACCGCCGCCCTGGGGCCCTCCGCATCGAAGTGCGGTTGGTTGGTCAAGTGAAGCTGCTTAGGAAAAGGCGTCCTGGACTCTGCACTAACCTATGCAAAAAAAAGGTGCCTTATCATATGTCCTGCCGCGTCCCCCCGGGGGGCAGAGGGCACGATCCTTTACCAGCTGCATCTAATCCTACTGGTCGGTGACCTCACCCTGGGTTATGAAGTATTTCCGCTCTCACCACAGCTCTCAAGTGTGTCCCCTTGGAGCACGCTGGCACGCAGGGGAGGAGGAGCTGTTAACCTTTACCCGGCGCACGTGGTGGGACAAGCACTGGGCAATGTCGTTGTCTCACTGTTGATCCTCCAAGGAACCCAGATCACTGTAGGGAATGCAGCTTTCCCTCTACAGAGAAAGAAACTGAGGCTCCTCTGGTCCAAGAATGCCTCCTAGACCATGGGGCTCCAGGAGCAGGGCGGAAAGGGAGGATCTTAGCCCGTGTCCCCCGGTGCTGGGAAGGGCTTTCTCCTCCAGCACACTAGCACCCGGAAAGCCCGGCGCAGACTTTAAGCAGAAGCCCAGAATTAAAGGATACGGAGGTGGGATTTCAGAGCAGGTCGGGGTCCGTCTGTGCTCACGAACACCTGCACGGTTAGGACTCCGCTTTGAGATAAATAATCTAGTCCACCTGGTACAAATAAAGGTGACTTTTCCTTTTCAAAAAGAAAATTACGTTCTCGGAGTGCAGCCTCTCTATGATTTTACCACCTTTAAGGGTGTGTGTAAAACAGAAGCAAATAAAAGCCTTCATGTAATGACTCTCCGTTTTGCCATTCAGGGCTCATCAGCCAGCGAAAACAATTCCCGAGCAGCAGTCATTGATGGATGTGTCCGTGAGATAGGTCATGAATATTAATGGTATTGACAGAGCCCTAAAAATGTGTCCCGTCACATTCCGGCGGCAACAGAAACACTCAAAATATTGCACTGTTTTGTTTCCATGACTGACAGTCAACAGTTTCTTTCATTGACTTGCGTAGTGGTGTCTATGCTTTCCTTTCGTCTTCAGAAATGATCCATCGGTAAAGGTTTTCCCGAGTAGACTCGGGTCAACTGAACTGAACGGAACGTCTCCGTGGGTTTTCCTTTCCTTCTCTACCCACTTGCCCTCCGCATTTTCCCTGTGCGCCAGGAAATGGCGTCACCTCAAAACGCCAAGAGAACCTTTATGGTACCGAGTTGGCCCAACGTCTTCACGGGTGTTCCTGTGCTGGGTTACTGGCTTTGAGTGGCTGGTTGGCCACAAAGATGGTTATCGCTGGTCGCTTGCACTGCACGTTGACTGGGTGGCCTGGGGCCGAGGAGGGAACTGAAGGAGCAGGCGTCAGTATGGCCGCGGAAGACCTACCACGAGTTTGTAGATGAAAGAAACCACACAGTGGTGCTTTGCAAAACTACACGGCCCCGCCTACAGGCTGTCCTCCATGCTTTACTCAGGACTTCTCCTTGAGTGCTGTCTGGGTTTTCTCGATTCTTCGGGGGGAGGGAGCATGTGACACTGCATTTTTGTCCTGTGAAGGGGCACGCTTGCAGAGGGGCGATAGGAATTGTATATGCTTTTAACTGCCCGCCGCTAGAGCCGGCGAGGCTGCTGGTCCAGTGGCGTTGTGTGCTGCAGTGCCTCTCTTGCTCACGGAAAAATGTGCTCGGAAATGACGACCATCAGTGGGAGCCCCGTGATGGAGTGAGACCAACGTGGACAGTCTCTCTTTTGAATGCGTTCAGTTTTTAGGTGGCCATGTGGCAGTCTCTAAACCCCCTCCCCTGCCGAAAGGTGGTCTTTCTGGAACACTCTGCCTCCTGCTCTTAGAGTTCAGTAGCTCTCTACACTTACTTTATTTTTTGCACATATGCTTTTTATTTTGGACTAATTTAGGCTTGTGGGACGTTGCAAAAACAGGACAAAGAATCTCACGTATGCGCCCCCAGTGGTGGCATCTTCTGTGGCTGAAATACATTAAAACCAAGGAATTAATAGTGGTACATGACAACTCCACTACAGCCCTCACTCGGTCGGTTTTTGACATTTTTTTTTTTGCCCCAAATTCATGTGTGTGGGGTTCTATACAGTTTAATCCCGTACATAGATTCGTGTAAGCACTAGGAAACCAGATGCAGAAATCCCCCGCAGGTAGGAAAGATCATCCTGGTAGCCACACCCACCAGACACGCCCCCTTCTGCCCCTTCCTCTCCCCCCACTGATCTGAGCTCCGTCTCTGTGGTTCTCTCATTGCAAAAATGGAATCTGAATGGACTCTTAGAGGATGCAACCTTTTCAGGTCAGTATGGATTTTTCAGTAAGCACACTGCCCTTCCTGCCCAGCCAGGCAGTTCCCTGCATCCGACCATTCCTTTGTATCGCTGAGTGGTACTCCGCGGCATGGAGGTACCGGCGTCCGCTCACCCATCCACCTGCTGAAGGACACGTGGAAGGTTTCCAATATTTTGCCAGTACCAATAAAGCTCCTCTAAGCATTGATATTCCGGCTTTTGTGGGAAGATGTCTTTCCCTTCCTCTGGGGTACACGTCAAAGAGTGCGATGATTACCGGGTTGTAGAGTGAAGGAAGGTGGACTTTCAGAAGAAACTTTGCAAAGTGTTACGGAGAAGAGTGATACCATTTACTTGCCCTTTAGCCGCGTAAGGGAGATCCAGTTTCTCTCCGTCCTGACCAGCCTTGGGCGATGTCCCAATTTTAAATTTCACGCATTCTAACAGGTGTACAGTTGTATCTCATTGTGGTTTGGGTTGACATTTCCTTGATGGCTAAGGATGCTGGACATCTTTTCATGTGCTTGTCATCCATGTGTCCACCTTGACGAAATATCTGTGTTCACCCGCGTTTTCTTGTAGGATTGACTGTTGTTGCACAGGTGTACAGTTGTATCTCATTGTGGTTTGGGTTGACATTTCCTTGATGGCTAAGGATGCTGGACATCTTTTCACGTGCTTGTCATCCATGTATCCTCCTTGACGAAATATCTGTGTTCACCCGCATTTGTTGTTGCTGTTGTTTTCTGTTGAGTTTTGTGAGTTCCTTATCTATAAGGTCTCTTGCCCCAGAATGCTCCTTTTGGCTGATTTTTTTGGGGGGAGGTGTCTTTTTGCCATAAAGAATGACTTTCAGAGAGGCCTGATCTGCTTACCCTGCCTCAGTTGGTTCCCTCCTTTCTGGTCTCACTCACTTCTTTTGGTATGGTTTTGGTTTGGTTTTGTGTCTAGTTTCTTCCGTCCAACACCACTACAGTACTCACTGGAAATACTGTTGGGTTCATTTGCTCATGTTACGCTTAGACTTGTGATTATTAGTCCTTTCTCAGTGTATTGATATTTTTCCGGCATCCACAAGTGAAGACAATTCGAGAAGATGCAGAATTGTCACTCCTCATCCCACGTGCCACGCCCTCAGCCCCACCCACTACAGGGAAATAGCGTCCATGTCAGCTGCCTTATTGGTCCTTGTTGTTCTTCATGGCACGAAATCCAGCATTCATTTCATAGTGGAATAATCTCAGGGCAAACTAGAAGAAATAAGACCACGTCAATATTACCATGTAAGCAGGGGCTTGTATGAGGATGCTCTGGTCTTCAAGAAGAGAATATAAAATGTGGCATTCAAACAATAAAGAATGTTACTATGTTTCGTGGCAAGAAGACTGGAGATCAGAGGACTCAAATAGGGCATATGTGCATGAAACAAAGACACAGAACAGGAGAAGAACAGAATAGTAATAGTAGTTCTTTGTAGTTTATGCTTTCCAAGTTGTCAACAAGGACCTTGTATTTCTTTTCTAAGTTTTTTTTTTTTTTTTTTAGTTTTGCAGTTATCATGGATTGACCTGCAGGTGTAGGAAATACGGCAGAGCGACCTCAAATACCATTCACCAAGCTCCCGCCAATGGTACCATCTTGTATAAATATTGCACAATATCACAACCAGGATGTGGTCATTATTAATATTATTATTAATTATTAATTAATATTAATAATTATTATTACCTGCTGACATTATTCAAATTTGGGTAGTTTCACCTACATTCACATGTGTGTCTTTGTGTATTTCATTCTACATAATTTTTTCACCTGCGCACATGTGTCTCATCGCCGCCCTATGAAAGAACAACCCATCCTTCCAACGCTCCCCCTGCCCTCCAGGTCCCTAACTCATGGCCACCACCAACGTCTTCTCTTTCTCTGTGATTTTGTCCCTTCTAAATGTTATATAAAGGGAATTATATAGAATGAGATATTTTGGGATCCCCTTTGGGATTTGGGATGTGCCACTGATTACTCAACTCTTTCCCACTGAAGACATTTGAGTCATTTCCAGTCTTCGCGTTACAAATAAAGTCACTGTGAGTATTCATAGGCAGGTTTTTGTGTGCATGTTTGCATTTCCCTGGAACAAATGACCAAAAAGGTGCCATGTTGGATCCCATGGTGACTTGCATTACTTTTTGAACTGCACAACTAAAGTTAAAGAAAAATTAAAAAATTCCTAATGCAAAGCAGGCATAAAAGTGAGGCATTATGCCGAGGACTGGGATCTGTGGATCTAGTTGACCCAGATCCCAAGATTTTAGATGCAAATGAGGCTAATAACCGAACTTCATCTGTAAGGGAAATTGTCAGGAGGATTCGTACAGAAGGAATGATATTTCCCCCAAACCAGCAAACACCATAAATAGAGGAAACTTTTCTCAACTCGTGAAAAGATAATTCAGCACATTTCCACAGGGGAAGAACGCTTTTCATGAACACTTCACTTCCTCATTCAGCTCAATTTCACGGCATTCGGCTGTCTTCTCCGTTGCCTGAAGACTCCCAGGAAAACAAACAGAGTCACCACGGCCGTTATTACCAGGTTATAGATATTGCTCTGGCAGTTTCTGTGGTATATTTAGCCTCAGTGGTATCTGTTCAAAACGAAGACGTGACCACCTTAGCAGTAAATGTGCTTCAACGGCACGTGTTTAATTATAAGTTGTCTCCATTTCCATTTAAAATAACTTCACTTCTTATCTTAAGAAAGAACTGTTACCCAGAAAACAGAGAAAAATATCCCCAGTGATGGTCGTTACTCAGCTCGCTGAAAGGCTCTAAAAGCAGAGGATCCAGGCGGGTCTTCCCAGCAGGGGCCCCACCACTGCCACTCAGCCATCTTTCAGGGAAGACAAGAGTCACAGCCGAGGTCCCTTCAGTGCCCCCGCCCCGTCCTCATGAAGCTGTCTGGCTCCGTGGCGTCCGCAGAGGGAGAGGACACCTCCAGCCCCTGCCAGCTCCAAATCAAGGACGTTTACAACCACAGCGCCTCGGGAATGTTTCTGTCACAGACTCAGACCTCACAACCAGCCCCTTCTCCCCACCGGTGGGACGGCGGTGGGCTCTTCTCGAAGCTCGGGCTCCAGCCTCCACTGCGCACCTGGGTCTCCTGCTGTGGACGGGGAAATGGAAAAGCAGCAGAGGCCCACCCTCTACCCTGATGAAGGAACGTAATAGAAGGAAGTCGGGAGGCTTCAGCCGAGGCAGACACAGCCCCCTGGAATGCCGTTCAGACTCTAGTTCCCTACATGACTTCTCGCTCAAGCAAGAAAGGCCCCCTGAGATGTGAGGTGCAGATCTGTGTGAAAGAGACTCACCATCCTAAGTGAAAATCTGCTTGTACCCCAGGACACGGGAAGCCAGAGTGTGACACCCTCCATGTGGCCTTTAGGGTGAGGCAAACTGCAAAATGTAAACTGAACAATCAAGGTTAGGGGGCCCATAACCCTTTACAGGACCACCCTCACTTCTGACACCAATGGGGCATTCAGAGGGTTGTCCTAGTCACCCTCCAACTCAACAGTTTGCTCAAAGGATTTGCAGAATTCACGGATGCTCTTGCACTCACAGGGATGGCTCTATGACAGAGAAAGTGTACAGATCAAAATTAAGCCAAGGAGAGATACACAGGACAGAGCCTGGGCAGGTTCCAAAAAAACTCCATTGTCCTTTACACGGAAGTCTTGTTGACATGGAATTTTGGAATTCCGTGTAAATTCCATATTGGAATATTGAAATATATCCCAATATTAGAATATTCTTCTTTGTGACAAAGAAATGTGCTTTCACACTTACCTTAAAACTCTTCCCCTTTGCTTTTGATACACATGTGGATGATGAAAATACTTAGCCAATACTTACCGGTCACTTTCTCAGACACCATTGCAAGCGCTTCAGAGGAATAAACCAACTTCAGCCCCACAACGCCCCCACCGGGTGATGTGAAGATGGCTAGCAATGGCCCCCAGAGCCATGTCCATAGCTAACTCTAATAAGTCGCAAATGTGACCTTCTTTGGAATTAGAGTCCTTGCAAGGGTAATCAGGCTGAAGATCTCAAGATGAGCTCACCCTCGACTCTCTGGATGGGTCCTGTAGTGGGCTGAGTGGCGGTTTTTCCAAAAGATACGTCCATTTGGACCCTATCCATGTGATTTTGGAAAGACTCTTTGCAGGAGTGACAAAGTGAGTGATCTTGAGAGGTACTCATCCTGGATTAGCCAGGAGGGCCCTAAATCCCTCAACAAGTGCCCTTGTCAGAAGAAGTGAAAACATAGAGAAGAGGCCAAGACCATATGGAGACGTGGGCAGAGACAGAACGGAGTCTTCTACAGCCAAGGAACGCCAGGAGCCACCTTCTTCAAAGGCATGTGTCTTCCCATGGTCTTCCCTCTTCTTCTAAAATCATCAGTCATATGGGATTAGGGCCAAGCCCCATGCCTTCATTTTACCTTAATTACTCCTTTGAAGCCCCTATGTCCAAACACAGACACACTCTCTGGTCCTGGAGGTTAGGACCTCAACATGGGAATTTAAAAGGATGGACGTCATCCCATAACTGTCAACTTTGCAATTGCTTAAACCCTCTGGGAGACCCTGCGTGCTCTTGAAAACAATGACTTTTCTCTAAGCTTTGTACTTTTTAGTCCTCCTGTGAACTAGGAAATAACAGTGTGCTGTCAGGAGTCACTCAGAGTCAAAGTACACCAAATCCCTCAACACTGTTTTTGTTTTTTTCCCCAGATGATTAAATATTACTTTCTTTCAGTTTATAGCATAATCTAAGTGACAGCCTATCCATCAGCTTATCTGCTGATGTTTAACTACAGCATTTTGCATTCATTATTCCCTACTTATATCATTCTTTTAAGAAGAGGAATAACTTAATTCTGCCTCTTGACAGCAGGGAAATTAAATGGTGAGCCATAAAGATGAGTGTTTCTCTGGAAAACAAAACACCAACTGCAGATCTATAAAACCACGCCAGAAGTATGTCACCCCAAAATGAGATAAACAAAGACAAGCTTCTGGAAAATCCTCTCATACCAGAAAGTAAAGAAACTGTCAGACCTCAAACACAACCTGCCAACGGGTACAACCATTTTGGGGAGGAATCTGGTAACTTGGAAAGTAAGATACGTATCCCCAGGAACAGAGGGATTCTACTACTATGTATAGACTTTAAATGTTTGGCATCATATTTTTGACCACAGCCCACACTATTAATTAGATTTTGCGGGGCAACTCAGAACACACACATGTGTACATATCCACACTCACACGCAAATCTTCACAAGCTTGCAGATGGACAGTGTTGGGGAGGAAGAATTTTCTCTGCCCTTCAAGGTCCTTCCAGATGGGTTAAGAATCACATGGACATGAGACAGACGAACAAGAGAAAATAAAATTTAGTTTTATTCCTATGGGAAGCCAGAGACTTGAAACTCCAAAGAAGCAACAGGAGTCTAACGTGAGCCAAAGAAGAGGGGTAGGGGCCGGAGGATACAAAGAAAGACCAACTATTTTCAGGAAGACAGAGGAGATATTTGGAAAACAAAGTTTGCCTTACCATGCAGATAAGTTTCTTGTAAAGAGGAATCTCTATTAACAGCTCTTTTCCTGGTGCAGGTGGGCATTTGAGGGGGAGATAAATGAGCTTTCACTTTGATCTGCTTAGGTTTCATTGCTTTCAACTCAAAACAGGCTTTCTGTCAAAGTGGCCCATCTTGGGGCTGCTTGTTCTTATCCCCTACAACAATATTAACTTACTGTGTGGTCTCAGAACTGGACCAACTCCTCCTCATAGTGGAAGTGTAATTCACTGACATCTGGCCTACAGGGACATAGTGCCTGAGATCACCCTGATGTACTACATCAGTAACATGGTGCTGGTTGGACAGAACAAGTAAAAGATGCCTAGTCATTGGAGGTCTTGGAAAGACACATGTGATCCTGAGGACAGGAAGCTTTGGGCACCTGCACTCTAGTGGGCACAGGTGGACAGGACAGCCTCTGGAAAGTGAAAGGCGGACCATGGAAGGGTTCATTTCCATCTCGGTCACTGTGATGAAGTTCTAGAACATAGGTGAGGTTCGGTGGGGTGAGGTCCGGAACCAATGATCAAGAAAGAATTCTTGAGTCATCTTTGGTACAAAATGGTGGTTTATGAAAGCACAGGGACAGGACCCCTGGTCAGGAAGAGCTGCTGCCCCGGGGATGTGAGGAGTGGTCTATTAAATACTTGTAAGTTGGGGAGGGGGTTAGGGATGGTGTAGGTCTCTAAGGAATTTTGGAAGCAAGGTTTCTAGGACCTTGAGGGGCTAGCTATTGTCTGGGGAAAACGTTATTCATTACCAGTAATAAAACCTTTTCGTGAGACCCTTTAGATGTATATCAGTGGGTCATAGGCTTGGGAATGATTGTTGACACTATCCTGGAGGCTTAGAGATAAAGTTTCCAAAGGAATTATTAAAGTAGACTGACAGGATCCTGGCTGGGGGTAGGGGGTCGGTCAGGGTAGGATTGTTCTTTGCCCTTAGCAAAGCCTTAAGGTGGGGGTAGTTGAATCCCTAGAGAGTCACTCTGCCTGTTTGTAGGTAAGGAAAGTCACTCTGCTTGTCAGTAGGTAAGGAAAGTTAATAATTTTTCCTCTGCCTCTGTTTCCCACATCAACTGGGCATCTGGGCCGAATTTTCTAGGGCTGCGAGGCAGTGTGGGAGGAAAGGAGTTGGCCCCGAGAATCCCACACGGGATCCCTCAGGAGGTGCTGCGCCCTCCCCTCCTGGTCTTCCTCCTGCACCGCCAGCGATGCTAGAAGGGCGCTCCCCCCTGCCAGTTCTCCCCGCTCCCAGAGCTCCCCACCCAACTGGGTGGCGGAGTGGGTCCTGGGCGCCAGGTCCAGGACGTTGGTAAAGGAAGAGGGCCCATTGGGGAGGGGCGGTTCTGGATAGGAAAGGGCACCTAAGGAGTGGGGTGTTGTCCTGAGATGGGGGCGGGGCGAGGAGCAGCTGGTGGGGTGGGCCTGGGCCGAGGGCGGGGCCGGGCGCCTAACTCAGGTGGGCTGGGTGGGACTGGGGCCGGGCCTGGGAGATGCTTGCGGTGACCGTGGGCCTGGAGCCAGCTGGGGGCGAAGTTCAGGTGGGCCAAGTTAGCCAGGGTTGGGGCAGAGCCAGGGGCAGAATGAGGGTGAGATAGGGCTGTGGGCGGAGCTTACGTGGGCAGGGCGGGGCTGCGTGGGGCGGCGGGGGAGGGGGGGGGGAGGTTAGGGTATACCTGGGGTAGGGCAGGGCCTGGTGGGAACTGGCGAGGGACTGGGCTGGATCAGCCTGGAATCCCGCTGGAGGCGGGGCGGCCCATTGCGAGGCCCTGGGGACTGAAGCTGCGGTGTTCATCCTAGAGGAGCGCAAGCCAAGGTTGCTCCTGAGCCACGTCTGTGAGGACCACCAGCGACTGGGCGTGGACACTGGGGACGTAGTGTGCTCTCCTAGCGCGTCGCCGGGTCGAGGTGAGCCAGGCGCGGGTGGCTTGCGCTCAGGCTCTTGGGCTTGGGAAATTGTCCCGGATCTCAGGGTGTTTCCAGGAGTAGGGAGCCGATGGGCGAGAGGGCTGGTGGCCCTGGGAGTGCTGGGGCTCTCGGAGCAAGCTTGGCTGGGCGGGAGTCTCCCCGGGCTGCCCCAGAGTTGGGAAGGGGGCGGGACCAAGGGGAAAGTTCCGTTGATTGTCCCCCAGCTTTCTACCCCAGCTCCTGCTTAGGTACTGCTGACGGGAGCTCCAGCCCTAAACGTGAGGTCCCTGCCCTGTCCCCAGCTCCGTCCCTCCGTGAGGACAGAGGATGGAGAGAAGCCTCCACAACTGGGGGCTGGCGATGCAGGACCAGGAAACCCCGGTTTTTGCGCTCTCTTCTCCCCAACCAAGGGGTCCCAAGAGCTGATCTTGGCCCACGGAGCAAGTCACCCCCACAGCGCTTGTTTCTTGCCGGAAATCTAGGCTCTCCGCTGCCGGCAGCTTCGGTGGTGCTGGTGGAGATTGTGGGGTTCAGAGGAGATGGCGTCTGGGGGAGGTGGGTGCGAATCTGCTGAGCAGACCTGGGCTTCCCCCTCCACAGCAGAAATGCGCAGACTCTCTGAGTGGAGGGACTTTAATGGGCCCATAACACAGCTCCTAGAACATTCCAGAGGAGATCGGCTGGTATTGCCGGGCTGTTTTCTTCTGCGCACATTTTATGGGGTGGCCACAGGGATTTGGCGAAGGCAGGGCTGGCGGTGGGGAGGTTGGAGGGTAGGTCCAGCCTCTGGGTCCTGGGAGCTGTCAGCATAGAGACCCCTTCCTGAAGGACACAGGCCCTGAGGAATGTCAGGGTCGGGTCAAGGGTAAGGGAAAATGCTGCCCACACTGAGCTGAAGGATCCGCAGGTTGCAGGTCTGAGCCCTGGGACCCTGGTGGCTATAATCCGCAGGTGTGCACTGTCTGCTCCTCCTGCCCTGTCCCTGGGGGCTGCAGGTTTCTCTGTCCCTGGATGGGCTGACTTCTGAAAGTCAAGAGCACATCGTGAAAATTAATTCTTGGGGCATCTGGATGACTCAGCGCGTAAGCCACGGAGTCTTGATTTCGGCTTCAGGTCAAGATCTCAGGGTTGTGAGATCGAATCCCAGTCTGGCTCCCTGCTCCTTGGCAGTCTGCTTCTCTCCCTCTCCCCCTACAAGTATGTCCTCTCCCACTGTCCCTCTCTCTCAAATAAATAAATAGATCTTTAAACAATGTAAGAGTCACTTCTCTCTGCCAGAAACCTTTCTCCCTAAAGCTGGCCTATACACAGTGGAAGGGACATTGCTAAGTGACATTTCAATGTGGGCTTGGCTTACCCGAAGTCACTAAGCATAGCTGGAAATTCCCTGGGAATCCCCCTTCTTTGAAGCTGAAGGTTCTCAGACAGACCAACGACCCCCTGTTTTCCCTGAAAATACTCCTCTACTCTTTAAAAATAGATCTCCTTCCTTCCTGGAACTCCAGGTACACGGGAGTGGGATGGTGGTGTGGGTGAAGGCATTTTTCTTTTCTGTTGGCTTGAAAAGGAAATAGATCTCCAGGGTCCATGCAGAAGGAAGCTGGATGCATGAATAAGGAAGGGCCTTGGGCTATTATGGGTGAAGTTGTCCTGAAGGTCCTTGAGGAGGCCGACCTTAGAATAGGGATAGGAATGAGGAAAAAGAATGGGTACTGGAGGACCCTCCCAGCCAGAAATCAAAATTTCTTTGATGTGTTTTTAATGGAAGGTGGTGTGCCTTCCTGTTGTCTGGTGGCTGGGACATGGGTCTAATGGCTGGAGCCCCAGCCTCTATCTTGGACCATGATGTGGTCTCAGGAATGGAGGCTTCACACAGTGGAACACAGAGAGAGCATTATCTGGGTCTCTGATGCTAGCCCTGGGTGATAGCCTCTAGATTTCACTGTCGTGAGGGAGAAATAAATGTATTTCTGATTAAGGCTCTGCACTGTGGGGTCCTTCTGTGATTCACCACTGAACCTAATCTTGTTGGGTAAACCCGGGAAAAAACCTTCAAATTTTATTCTAACCTAGAGGAAGTGTTTAGAGGGTTTGAAGACAAGGAATGACCTGACTTACTTCATTCTTTCTAAGGCTCGCTCTGGCTGCTAGCAGACATTAGGCACTAAGGTTCTAAGATGAGAAGTAGGGCAGGTGGTGGAGGGCTCTATGGCTGTCCAGCAGAAGACAGTGGTTGCATTAATTGATGCAAAAGTGCCATAGGTAATGATGGATGGTCATGCTTGGGATGGATTTATGTGCTGTGTACTTTGGCTTATCAAATGTTTGGATTTTTAAAAATTTGCTTTTTGGAGGAATAATTTAGATGCAGTAAAGCATACCCATATCCAATGTATAGTTTGAGTCATTTAGACAAATACACATACTTATGGAACTAGCATCAGAATCAAGATCTAGAACATTCCAAAAAAAGATCTAGAATACTCCATCACCCCCAGAAGTTCCCTCTTATTCCTTCATAGTCAGTACATGCAGGAACTCTGTCCCCAGGCAAACTCTAGTTTTCTTTTGTCACTACAAACTCCTTTCTTGAACCTCACATCAGCATTTTCATGCAGTGTGATGTGTCCGGCTTCTTTGAGTCTGTAAATGCATATAAGATTCATGCACGTTGCTATGTGACCCTAGTTTACTGCTTTTTATGGCTGAATAGTATTTTATTGTTGGTGATAGATACACCTCCACTTGTTGAACCTCTCGCATGTTGATGGACACTGGGATTGCTTGCAGGCTTTGACTATTTAAACCAAGCCACTACCAACATTCACGTGCAAATCTCTTTGCTAGGAGCAGAATTGCTGGGTCTTGAATTAGTGTGGCTTAAGCTTTAAAGGAGCTACCAAGCTTTTTCCCAAGGGGTCGTACTGCTTTTTACATTGCTGCTAATGAATATTGAGAGGTAAGATTGACCCTCATCTTCACCCAACCCTTTGTATTATCTGTCTTTTCAATTTTATTCCTTGCTTATGGACCCCTGATTGTTTTCCCCCTGCTGATGTGCCTAGCTGAAAAGCCACATTTGCCAGGAGAGAGGGTGGCCCTGTGGCAAGGTCTGAGATGTGAGGAGGGGTTCTTGGGCAGGACTTCTGGGGAAACCTTTATGCTGGGATGGTCTTCTCACTCCAAGATGGCAGCACAGAAGAGTTTCCCCTGGGAGAGTCATCCTCTCCACTACACACCCTGTGAGCAGCCCCCAGATCTGGGATGGGCTTCCCAACATCCTGTAGTTTGAGGCCCTCTGTAGACATCTCAGGTGGGTCCTGAGTTCTTAGTCCTCTTGGCTTTGTGGTTCATTTTCAGAGCATGTTCTCAGTTTTTGAAGCTCTGCATGAGAGTCTAGGAATGAATTCCTCTGCGGAAGGTAGCCAATCTTTTTGAAAGCTTCTTTGCAGTTGGGTGCTGGTAGATCGGCATCCAGAGCCTAGAGCCGAGAGGCCCATGTCAGGCTGAGATTCAGATTCCTTGGCCTGATTTCTCCAACCATGGGGACAAAGACATGAGAACATAAACGTACCATGTGAGCCCTGAGTCATAGCTACTCAGAAAACACAAAGTCTGAGTGGGAGAGGAGGAAAGAAAAGTCCATGTAAATACACCACAAATTATCATCAAGCAAATAACACCTTAAACTCATTTGTGACTTGCCAACTTTCCACAGAGATAATTACATATGGATCTTATACAGTAATTTGTTGGCAGTTCCCAGAAGGAATGTGACATTTCAAACGAAATGAAGTTCAGAATTTAAACATCTCATTTGTAAACTGCTTGTTGACCTAACTCGGTTTCTAAGCCTTCCATGAAAGATTTTGTCTTTGTCTTTTTCTTCCTTTCCTCTTTTTTTTTTTTTTTTTAAGTAGGCTCTACACCCAATGTGGGGCTCAAACTCATGGCCCTGAATTCAAGAGTCACATGGTCCACCAACTGAGCCCCTCTTCCTCCTCTGCTTTAGTGATAGAGAACCAACGTGTCACCATCGATAGAGACTTTCCTCACCACAACCGTATCTTCCTGAGAACCTTTGTGTAAAACATGCAGAAACCCCCTTTTCCTTAGATCAGGTGTCATGAAACTACAGGCATTGCCCAAATCTGGCCCATCTTCTGTTTTGCAAATGACATTTTATTGAAACACAGTCCCCCCATTTTCATTTCGCATCTTCTATGGCTGCTTTCCTGCTGCGTTGTTGTGACAGCGTTGTCAAGTTCTCTACTTCTTCTTCAAACCTTAAAGGATTTGGATTCTATAGTGGGAAGCACAGAGTAGGTGCTGGAAAGTACTTGTTTAATGGGAGAGTTAGCAAGTGTGAGTGCAGGAGACATCGGTGGGGTACGTCCGTGGAATTGTGCCGCGAAGGCTCTGCTCTGTTCTTGCCGACACCAGCAAATCTCATCTGGGACTGTCTTCTGTCTGCTTTAGAAGATCTCTTCCCGGAGTAAGTGACCGAGGTCGAGTGGACAAAACTAAGTAGATAGATATTGGTCAAGATATTCAAGAATCTGGGTGACTGCAAACTCAACATTCTCGTTCTCAGACCCAACACTCCATCACACGCTCTGAGACAGGCTTTCCTTATGCAGCCTTGTTGGACCATGGGTTTTGGGAACCCTGGGCATACCTGAGGAACATGCCCTAAGCCCCAGTTGCAAAAACATGGAGAAGGCATGAGATTTGTGTGTTATTTAAGATGCTGTCCATCAGCCGCAGTTAGTAAAATGTCACCGGAAAGTGACAGAAATGAGAGGACTTAATTCTAGGATTATTTCATAAAAGAATTGCAGAGGTGATCGGTACCTTGGTTTGCTCATCCAGTGGTCCGGCAGTGGCATCCAGATGTTTGTGGTTTTCCACTCCACGATACCCAAGACACTGGCTGTCACTCACTCACACGTGTCCTCATGATCACAAGACAGCTGCAGCTCTTCTGGATATGACAGTCTCATACTGCTCATCCAAAGGCAGGAAGAATGAAGTTTCCTCCCAAGTCTGTCTCTTTACCAGGGGAAAACACCTTTCCCCAAACCCTGCATTGGTCTTCCCCTCAGATCCCACTGATTCACAGTGAGTCCTGGATTCAGAGGAGTTTGGCATATTTGACATTTTTAGGATTCATAGTTGGGAGCAGGCCCTGTTGCCAAGGATGTAGTCAATAGGTTTCCTCGTTCTCCAAAGGCCATATTTGTTCGGTTCTCTGTTTCATGCTGTGGCCCAGACCCCTTCTGGTTTGCTGGGGGTGTTGGTCCGGTGAGCTTGGTCTGGTGGTTGCAGTTGGGTCCCGCACCAGTGAAGCCCAGGAAGAAAAAATTCTTGGGCTCCTTGTGCCAATGGAGACACACAGGGAGCTGCTACCAGGGACATCTGGATCCATCTGTCCAGTGGCATCTTTAGTGACCCGTCTGTCCCCTGTCTTTCCTCTGGTTGGTGGCACCTTCAGCAGGATCTTCCCTTCTGGTGGCAGGTCGGCCACCAGCAGCTCCCAGTGTCCATCCTGCTGGTGTGTTCTCTTTAGGGTTTAGGGAGGACGGTGCTCTTCCCTCTCAGGTCTTCTGGCTCTGTTTGGCCCAGCATGGATCATGGACCCACCAGAACCAGTCACTCTGGCCATCCCACCTGAACGGCATGGGCTTAGAGGATGAGTGAAGTTCTCGGGGATGGCTGCTAGGGATGGGGCAGACAGAAACAAGAGGGGCCAAGCTGTCACCATAGTCTTTCCTACCCAGATATTGTGCCTGAGAAGTCCGCATGGGATTTTCCACTCTACGCCATCTGGAAAGACTGTCTGGGTACAAAATTGTAATATCTGTGGATTTTGTACAGGGCATATCTTTTCTTAAACTATTTGATCAGTAGTGATGTTTTCAAACCCAAAGAATAACACAGATGGTGTTTACCACATTTGTGGGACTAAATTTTGCATTCTTTTTTAGAAGAGATTGGAAAGATTGCATTAGAAAAAGGCATTATGCAACCAAAGTTACATCATTAGGAGAAGTTCTCAGGTGTCCCATTTCCTTCTCCTTTTCTCCCTTCCTATACCCTTTTCCTCTTGGTCTTGCTGGCGGTGCTAGAAATGCAGAAATGTTTGCTCTGGGATGACAGTGTATGCCTATCTAATACCCCTGTAAAATCCATTCCACAATATTAATAAATACTGCTTCTTTTATCCCTTTTGTCGAATTATGCTATCAAATGAGATGTTAAATGCAGGCTCATGGGATGTGTTCAATGGCTGACAAAGTGAATATATGAATATATTCCTAAAAAAAAACATCCTGCAGAAGCTGTAATCTCTGAATTGTGACAACCTTGGGTAGAATCGTTTTAATAGAAGGAAACACACAAACTGCCTGAAAAACTGTGATAAGAATTTTAGGAGCTGGTAAATGCAAAGATCCAATGCACTAGGTTAGAAAGGCAGAAAAAGTCTTAACTTAAAATATTTTAATGAACACTCACGGTGAGGAAATGTGAGTCAATGAAGATGAAAACTGTGTGATTATAAAGGACAGAAGACTTTAGAAAAATAAGCAAATCTGAGAACTGTTCTTTTTTTTAAGAGTTTATTTATTAGTTGGAGACAGTGCACAAGAGAAAGAGAGAACTTGAGGAGGGAAGAGGGGTAGAGAGAGAGGGAGAAGCAGACTCCCCACTGAGCAGGGACCCCCCCCCCCATGGCGGAATTGATTCCAGGACCCTTGGGATATGAAAGTGTTCTAACAGCTAATGCCAAGAGAAATGGAAGTCAGCCAACAGATTCCTTGCATGGGAGCTACATACATCCAGATAGCTTGGCAATGGAGTTTTTCCTTAAGTGAACATTGTTGTACCTGTTTCCTGTGTGTTTGGGTAGACCTAGGGGTACATGTCTGGATCTAAGTGTGTGTGCATTTCCAGGTGACCCATGGGTACCTAGACCTACAGGCTCAAGAGCTGCTCTAACAGATGCACAGATCCACAAGTGTTACAAGAGGAGCTCCTTATTTATGCCACCTGCTGGGGCAATTTGTTATTCAGCAAGAGCTAACTGACACACCTGCCAAGATCCCTACCTTCGCAGTTGTTTGACCTTATCACTATAAATGCAAGACGTTCTAGAAACTGTTCACATGTTACCTCATTGCATTCTCTAGCTTCATTGGTCTATGATTTAAAGTCCTCATCCCTAATGACTTGGAAGATACAAAGTCTCAAACTTCTAAGAATGAAAGCTATAATGATCTGGATGAAAAATACACCGGATGGCTTTAGTGGCAAATAGATACTAGTAAATTTGAAAACATGGAGATAGCAAGTATCAATATTAAAACAGAAAGGATGTATATGCATAAAATGTTTATATATATATATATATATATAAAGATATATATATATATATATATATCTTTTATATACATATTTTATCCACACACACTTTTTCTGTTTTATTTTGAAGATCTGTGTATATATATTTAAATGTCCTATATATAAATGAAATCATACAACTCTGGAGAACTTCCTGAATATGATTACCGCCAGGACGGTCCTGCTTTCTTTTTTTGCGTGAAAGGCGTGAATAATGACTTCACCGTCCACAGCTTGTGTCACTCAAACTGGGTGTCCCGTGGTGGTTGTGATGCTTCATGGAGCTGTCTGTGTGTTCTTGTCCAAGACCCAGTGCTTCTTGTTCTTTTTAACTAACCAGTCAAGGTTAGGAGTAGAATTTATGTTTTAGAATTGGGACTTCCCTCTCTAATGCTAATTCCCCTCCCCCCACACCGTGTTGATTGAAATTTTAAACCTGGATCTCAGGAGTGTTGTGCTCCTCCTGCCTTAAAGATAATAGGAATTTAGCCTTTCCGTATTGAGCGTGGCAAAAAGTAACTGGATTAAAGAAAGCGTTCATTTGATTGTTCTTCCAAACCTACGCTGACCCAGAATGTTCAACTCAACATCTCACTTGGGTAACAGGTAGGTTTCCATCAGTGGAAGAAATACTTTGAAATATTCATAATCTGCCAATATTCGTGACATTTGTAGTCCGAGTTGTCATGTTCGCTCATCGATATTACCATCGTAAGAATAGATAGGAGGAAGATGTATTTCTAACATGATGAGCATCTCAGAACTCTGTTTCCCCCCACTTTTTAAAAGGCTAGCACTCGCCTCGCTGTTTGTTTATCCATGGCCCTTTCTTCCATGTGAGTATGTTTCACATTTCTGATCATCAATCTTCTCTTTGTGGAGTTGGGATTATCTAGTCTGGGAGGAACCCATCACTGTGCTTTCGTAGGGTCACTAATAGGATAAACAACCCGTTGAGATCTCAATTATTCCTCATTGGAAAGAAAAATTCTAGTCACAGCCTACCTAAAACTTCTGGAGGGATGTAATTAGCAGGGATAGTGAACGCAGAGCTGTTTGTCTCTTGCCCCTTGGGTCACAGATAAACACTTGTAATACCCGTTCATTGAAATGTCTCAATGTTAATGGTAGCTCATATTAACCAGAAAGACCGTGAACTCCTTCTGCCCCCAGAGATCATCTCTACTGGGACGTGAGACATCAGAAAATCTTGGACAGAAGAGAGGCCAGAGCTGGTAGTATTAGCTTTGCTTCTAAAATTTTCTTTGACTGGTCCAGCAGGCCAACCGTCTTCTAGATCCTCGGTCAGGTCACCTGCATCTATTTTTTAAAAATGTATGTATTTATTTTTAAAGATTCTATGTATTTATTTGACAGAGAGAGACACAGCAAGAAAGGGAGCACAAGCAGGGGGAGTGGGAGAGGGAGAAGCAGGCTTACTGCTGAGCAGGGAGCCTGACTTGGGACTCGATCCCAGGACCCTGGGTTCATGACCTGAGCCAGAGGCAGACACTTAATGACTGAGGTGCCCCACATCTTTTTTTTTTTAAATAAAAAAATGTATATATTTAAGTTGTACAACACAATTATATATATACACATATATATGTATATACATATATATTATGTATATATACATATATATACACACACACACATATACACACACACACACACACACACACACACATATTTTATATGTAGTGAAATATTACAGTCAAGCTAACGGACACATGCCCAGATCTGATGATCAGTTCAGGGTGTACGCTGAGACCGTCTGTGACCTACCCTCTTAGAAAACATCCCGTATTCAATGCCATATTACCACTTGAATTCATCCTGCTACACGTTAGATCTCTAGGCTTACTCCTCTTTGAGGTACTGGTTGGGTAAGCAGCTAGATTTGACTTCCCTTGTGTGTGCTGTGTGTGCTTTAAATATTGGAGTCCAGGGGCACCTAGGTGGCTCAGTAGGTTAAAGCCTCTGCCTTCGGCTCAGGTCATGATCCCAGGATCCTGGGATTGAGCCCTTCATCGGGCTCTCTGCTCGGCGGGGAGCCTGCTTCCCCCCGCCTCTCTGCCTGCCTCTCTGTCTACTTGTGATCTTTCTCCGTCAAACAAATGAATAAAATCTTTAAAAAAATAAATATTGGAGTCCAATGATCTTTGAGGCTCAGTACCATATTTTGTGACAGTAATGCATCTTTGAGATGTGGGCTCTTCGTAATACCCTCATGCAGTGAGGTCTGGTCTGTTGGATCCATGCCACCTGGATGGCTGATGTTCCTCTCGGGCTGGGATGTCTGTGTTCATTCGGTCCCTGTGGAGTTAAAAAGCACTGTGCCTTTCCTAATCTGGAAAGCTGGAGAATACGTCAGATGTCAGTTTGCTGTGTGTTGCTGGGGCACTGCCCTTTTCTTGCAGGAGGCAGTCAGTTGCCCTGAGCACGGTCCTGGACATGAGACGATCAAATTCAGTTGCAGGCAAGACCGCGAGAGTGTTCGCTCACTGCGCCCAATTAGCGAGACGTCTCAAGGGCATAGCGTAATTACTTATTTTCCTAAATAACCCAGACACGCTCGGACTTAATTACAATAGTTTCACTGGGAAATAGAATCATGGTAATTTCCAAGTTCTTATATCTCATTAATGAGATTTGCTAACTCTTATTGGCATTTCTGTGAGATGCCTTTATGTTTCAAATCATTTCCTAAATTGGTCATGTCATCTATGGAAGCAAAACATGTCCAGATTTTCTTCTGGAGGGGAAGTCTGTGTGTGGCGGGGACATTTCAGGGCTGAGCCGTCCAGGTGACGTAGCTTGTGTGAGCGAACAAAAGAAACCAGGAAATAAATATGGCCTTTTCCATGAGTGTGTCTAGACAACAACAGCATTCAGCTTGTTAGCCACCCTTTAAACATCCGTATAGTAGGACTTTTTTCACCAGGAGTCTGAAAAGCAGAATCAACCAGCAGCCAAGGGTCTTACATTTGAGACCAGGCTTTGCCCCTGGGAATCTCCATGACCTCGCCTTAGAGGAGTTATTTCATTTTGCATTTCTCCGTCTTGTTCACCTGTAAAAGTAAGTGGGCCATTCATTTATTGAGTAGCGACCAGGGGCTGAGCACGGTGCTCACTATTAGGAAAACAGTGGCTCGTGTGGGTAAATGAGGTTTCTAAGTTCCTTTATATTTGAGCAGAAAAGGCAACACACACATAGATGAATAAATGAACGAGTAACGAATCTCATTTGGTTTTTTTGGGGGTTTTTTTTGCGTAATTTTATGATGCCAAACGATCAGGCAATGTAATCGAAGTTGACTCTAGGAAGGTGAGGGTGTGGCTTTGGGAAAAAGGTGAGGGAAAGCGTCTCTGAGAAAGGTAGCATTTCAGTAGCAGTTTGAAGAACAAGCAGTCAGCTATAGAAATTTTGGAGTAAGAACATGGCAGGGAGACAGAAGGGCAGAATTCCTTGAGGTGGAAACTTACTGATTTCTTAAAATATCTCCAGCCATAAATTTCAATGTTCTCTGCTCTTTCCACTTCCACACAGTGACCCACATGTGGCCCCGAGGTTCTTTATTGTCACGGGCTGGATTTCATTTAATTCAGCTTTACCTTTCCTTCAAGGTGTCTTGTCCTTCGCTGAATGTGTCTAACTAATTCACCGTGTCTCCGATCCCTCCCCGGATTCTTGGAATTTATTTCCACCATCCTCCATCTGGCATATCCCTTCTCCTTCCTCGCTAGCTTCCTGGTGTGACCAGCCAGTTGATGGGAAAGCACAGAGGGACAGACCTCATGGACGCCTGCCGGTAGATACACTCCAGGTCACCAGCACGTGTCTAGAAAACATCCAGTTGAAATGTTGCCATTCATCTAGTATTTGCAGCAAGCTATGACCGTGAGTTGCCCCTGCATTTCTAGAGAGTGTTGATAAGATTGACCTTGATGAAGATGAGAACCAGGCAGATGATGCCTGTCTCACAGGCTGATCCGGGGAAGCATTGCCCCCAGTGGAATGCAGGAAGTGATAGTGGGTCTACCTGGGATCTAGAAATACATCCATTGGTGATTATGCCCTTTTCAACTCCATGCACCATCAACGAGAAAGCCGTAGTGTCCGGTTGTCATCACGCCATACCTGCTGGCGAAAGATGAGTTCCTTCCTTCTCTTTGGTTCACGATTCCAAATCCTTCAGTGGCAGCACAGCAGCCAGGTACCAGGTACCTTGAAAAAAGTAATTCAACTTTGTATTCCCTTTAACGTAGGAGTTGGTAGCAGAATCTGCTCTCAGGGTTGTAAGAGGCGAGGCATGCCGAGTGCTGACCACAGCCCCAACCGAGGACACCCGTGGTCATCACCCTGTCATTGTCTTTGTCTTGTCACCGTCATTCCCAGTCGTCCCCTCAACTGGAGCCTTTTCAGTAAAGCATTCTGTGACACCCCCCCCCCATTTAAAGTAACAACCCTTGTCTTTCCTCTTTATGTGACTTCTTCCCATTTGTTACCAATGACATGTTATGTATTTATTTGATCAGCTGTCTGTTTCTTTCTTTAAAAAAAAAAAAAAGATCATAAGCTCCATGATCTTGGGGACCCCATTTTCCTCTCTGTGGGGTCGTCAGTGTTCAGATAAGCGCCTGGCATATTGTTGGTGCTCAGGAAATGCTTGCTGATTAAGCAAAGCAGTATTATCCCAGGGTACTATGCCCTCTTGTGGTGTGCCTATGGTTGAGCTGGGGACTGGCCATGGGTTGGGTCAATAATGCAGAGAATTTTTAGCTCTTCTCAGCATGTCCCCCGTTGCAGAATGAGCTGAAAAGGAATTAGGATCGCTATTGTAGGCTGCCATCTCATGGACACGCCAGCTTCAGCTCTCTAAAGACGTCTTTCTGATATGCTAAGCACTCTGTAGAGAGATGGGATTATGCTACTATAGGACGAGATGTGGAGGGCTATTTATTCTGTGAGGTCAGGACCCTCCCACCTCCTGGTTCTCTGCTGAGCTCAGATGAAAGAAAACCCCAGTCCACACAGGCAGGAGAGACGCAGCCTTGGGGAGACGATGAACCTGGTCTTCTCCACGAGGAGGGAGATGTTAGGAAACATGCAGGATCTTTTATTCTGCTCAAGGGCTGATAAATCAACATTGAAAGTGGGAAAAAGAACAGGCAAATGATGAATTGAGGCAGCATTCAGGTGTTTTGGAAGTGTGGGTGTGTGGATCACTAATCTGTGTCCTAAAGAGGGTGATTAATCAAAATCCAAAACAATTAAAAATAATAATACATTTCTGGATTTAATTTAATAATGATTTGCTGGATTTTGCCTGACCATAGATTCTAATTTGGAAGCCTTTTGTTTTTCTTATTTCAATCTGTGAAATCTCCTTTCTTCTTCAGACTGAGTTTATTTTCTTAATAAATGAATTTATTAAGATGCAACAAAAATTAAATAAACCTAATTAATTTAACTTTTAAAAAAGTAATATTTTTAGGGAACAACTGAATGATAACTGAATTATCACACACATTCACACTAATTTATTTCTGTTTTGTGCATTGGGAAGTATTAAGTGACTAGGTTCACGTCCCTTCAGTGGATTAATACTTGTGTTCTAATGGAAAACGGAGTTAATCAGAAAACCCCCTCTAGAAGCACGGGATGAGTAGGTCCCAGGAGATTGTCTTTGTAGATTATTAAAGTTTGGGTTTAGATTTTTTTCCCACAAATATCTGATTGGAATATTTTTAGTTTCCAGTAAATAATCAGAGTATTTGGCAAGTGGATTCCCCCCCTTTTTTCCCCCATTCCCTTTGCATGGGGGGTTCAGGGGCTTGTGGTTTTCTTAGGCTACCTGAGGAACGCTAGCAAGAATGATACTAGTAACTATATAGAAGCCTTATGGTGTTCCCTACGTGTCTGGAAATTCACACTGATACATTGCTAATGCTTATGTATTTTGATACATTGTTAATATTTAAAAATCAGACCTCATTCCACTTTTTCCTAATGCCCCAATCATGTGAACATTTGTGAACATGTCACATCATGGAACATTTATGGTAGATTGGACACTGTGTGATTGTGCCGGCCTTTCAGAACCCATTCAATGGATGAGTAAACTGAGGCACTGAAAGATGGAGTTACGTAGGCTGAGAGCAAGGAAGTGACTGAGCTAAGGTTCATATTCCAAATGACAAACCATAGTAAACATTTCCTGCTAAGTATGTGGGTAGGGACCCTAGGGCCAGAGAGAGAATGGCTCTTTGATAAAGCCGCAAGCAGAAAATTCAGACTCCCCGACTGAAAGCAAAGAACACCTTTCTTTCCAAGTGACTGCTCTGGGGTTCCAGGGAAAAGCTGCAGTTAGTGTCTTGTGGCCTTTGGAGCTGCTCGGAGAGATGCATGTGAAAGATGGCATCTCCAGCAGGAGCTCGGCCGCCTCACAGATGTTGGAGGGAAAATAAATGAGTGATTTCTTTACAGCTCTACTCTCTGTGGTGCCATGCATGGGGCGTTTCCCCGTGTGCTAGCAGACACGGCCATCAGCATGTGACGTTTACCTTCTACAGCACAGTAATCCCAGGAGAAAGAGAAGGTTCAGGGGCGCCTGGGGAGCTCAGCTGGTTAAGCGTCGGCCTTCGGCTCAGGTCTTGATCTCAGGGTCCTGGGATCGAGCCCCGCATCGGGCTCTCTGCTGAGCAGGAAACCTCCCTCTCCCTCTCCCTCTCCCTCTGCTCCTCCCCCTGCTCATGCTCTTTCTTGCAGGCTCTCTCTTTCTCTCTCCAATAAATAAATAAAATGTTAAAAAAAAAAAAAAAAGAACAACAAAGAAAGAGAAGGTTCAGATGGTTCCTGTTAACAGCCCATAATGCAGGGTTTGATCCTTCGCTGTAAGCGCATGATTGGGAGATTTGGGAAAAGTGGAATGAGGTTTGTTTTTTAAATATTAACAATGTATCAAAATGCATAAATGTTAGCAATGTATGAGTGTGAATTTCCTGATTATGATGGTTGTGTGGAGGGTTTGGTAGTATGGTTCTTGCTATAGGAGATACACAAGTAACTCAAAGGGGTCAGCCATTGATTTAAATGGATTGGCTATTTGTTTTTTAATAGTTTTTTTTTTAAGATTTTATTTATTTATTTGACAGGGAGAGATCACAAGTAGACAGAGAGGCAGGCAGGGGGAGAGGAGGAAGCAGGCTCCCTGCTGAGCAGAGAGCCCAAGGTGGGGCTCGATCCCAGGACCCTGAGATCATGACCTGAGCCAAAGGCAGAGGCTTAACCCTCTGAGCCACCCAGGCGCCCCTGGCCATTTATTTTCATTTAGTTCAGGGGAAACATAATTCCTTATATTATACTTACAACTGTTGTATAGTTTTGTGATTATTTCAAATGAAAGAAATATGTTAAAATTACTCACTTATTTTCCCTCCAACATCCATGAGGAGGTTGAGGTCCTGCTGGAGATGCTGTCCTTCACTTGTGCCCTTACTGGTCATCCTGATGCCAGCAGGCTGGCCCGGCCAGGTTCTTCCTGAGGCAATGGCAAACCCCCCAGAAGGGCAGTAAGAACGCCCACGGCCTTTTTTTTTTTTTTTTTTTTTTTTTTTCCCAAACGAGGCAATACAGAGTAGAAACCAGCATGGATGTCCTGAAGACTCAGGCTCAGATGTGGTTCGCCAACAGCCTGTCTCTTTGCTTTGGCCAAAGCAAGTCTCCTTGTTGAATCCCAAAACAACGGGGCCTTTTAATGGGATAAATTGGCACCGTCCCATGATGGCAGGTGTAAAAGTTGACACTAATGATGCAATCCATCATCGTGCTATAAATAGAAAAGGATGGGGTGCATGGGAATGCTGGGGACATGACCATCATGTGCGTCCAATATATCCAGAGGAAAAGCTCAGGAAATGAGCAAAGTGTGCAGAATGTCCAGCACAATATTCGACCCATACTTGGCAACTAGTATGTTACCTTTGTGATGATGAGAAGAAATTAATTTGTGTGTGTGTGTGTGTGCATCTGTACCAAGCAGATGGTGGGAGTTAAAAGTCTCCAGAGCATTATGGTGTTGTTTGCATCATTAATTAAACTTTACACAATATTGCTTTCATAAATCTTGAGTAGCGAGTACCTGCAAATTGACTTAGGCCTGATTTTGAGATGCGGTTATGTATAAATGGCACGTATCTGCATACCTCCTAATCCTACCACCATGCATTTGGGTTTAGATTTGGACAGAATGGGTAATAGAAATGGATAAAGGAATATGAGAGGGGTACCTGGGTGGCTCAGTTGTTAAGCGTCTGCCTTTGGCTCAGGTGATCCCAGGGTTCTGGTATTGAGCCCCGCATCAGGCTCTCTGCTCCTCGGGAAGCCTGCTTCTCCTTCTCCCTCTGCCCCTGCTTTTGTTCCCTCTCTCGCTGTGTCTCCCTCTATCAAGACTATTTCTTTTTAAAGAAATGATTAGTATTTGAAAATAGTTACCAAAATGGAGAGCTTAGTAATGGAGGCCAAAATGCCAGTTAACACACCTCCCTTCCCAGATCATCGGCTGTTTACAGCTGTTTCCTCACAGGGTCCCAGCTGGTAGAGAGGAATCTGAGAATTCATTCGGTCTAATTGCATGCATCGTTTTAGGACTCAGAAATGATTTGTACGGAACATAATAAAACTTAATCTTCTTCTTCACCCAAATTTATAGTTGTTGGTGGATGAGAACTTACCACATGTGGAAGGCTCAGTATATTTCAGAACACAAGAACTGCCCACTTACAATCGTGCTCAAGAAGCCGTGACTCTTCACTCCAATTTTCTGCCTGCTACCTTAATCACGTGTCTTCAGCCCCACGAACGTGCTAATTTATGGCCTGAAGCCCTCATCTCCTTATTGCCCATTGAGTTTTGAGTCAACCCTGAATTCATAGCCTGCTTTTAAAAATTATATATATGTATGTGTATATTTACATGTAAATATTAATTGTACATTATTTATATATTTCTTTTATATAACTATGTAATTTATATAAAACATATAACACAAATATTCTGATTTATGAGGTATATAATATATTATTCATAATATATAATAAATATAAATTATTTATTTAAACATATTTAAATAAATGAGTTTTATTTAGTAATAAAATTATTTATTTAAATATATTTTAAATAAATACATTTTATTTATTAATCAAATAAATCTATAATTTATAAAATTTTCAAATTTAAGAATATAAGTTTTAAACTTAAAAATAAATTTATAAATTTTATAGTCAAATAAAAATTATATATAATAATAATATCTATTATTATATACGACATATATTAATATATACCATATATTTATATTTTCACATAAGTATACATTGATATTATTTGTATATATTTCTTTTACCTAAATATATATAATTTGTATAGGCTTAGGTAGAATATATATATATAAGTATATAGATAGATATAAACATTGCTTACAGGTGGCTAACTATTGTAAAACATTTCAAATGTAAAAAAATGATCTCTCCGAATTTAAACATTTTGTCAGGAGGAAATGGAGCCTCCAAGGTAGTGAAATAACACAAATATTCTGATTTACGGGGTATATTGACTCTGCAACACCCAATCCAATCTCTTGCCTTCTGAGAGAGATTTCTGAAAAATTATTTAGCTAAAATAAGTTAATTCCTTGACTTCACCTGATTTATGTTTCCTAGTAAAATCCCTGTATTTTCAACTAGGACCTGACTTTATTATTTCTTTTTCTAACATTTCTATTTCTATTTCTCTGAATTTATTATTTCTATTTCTTTATTATTTATTTCTTTTTATTATTTCTTTTTATTTGGGGGTCTTATATTTTCTCGGCATAAATTAATATTGATCAGCTACTAAGCATTGGGCAAAAATTCAAGCCTGATCGTCCGGGCATCCTGGATTTTTAATTTGCTTCCGTGCAGAGTGAATGTGACAGTAACTTGCTCAGGGGGATTTATGTCGAATGGGGAGTCCGGACGGCACTTCTACGCTGCTGGAGATGGGGAATCGTCTGGGAAGAGTCACGAACCCTCCATCCTTGCGGGGAGCGGAGGGACAGCTTTTTCTGAGCCCACACTGGGAGGAACCACCTCGTACTGGAAGCGGACCACACAAAGGGGTACAAATGGGAAGAGAAGTCTCTTTCTGGGAAACAGAGTCTGAAGGAAGAGAGAACTCTGTCCAGGTGGCAATCCATCCAAGTCTAAAAAACGAATGAGAGTGGCACCAAGTTACAAGAGAGGGGGCGGAATCATCCTGAGGTTCAGAGGCCACGGTTGCCTACCGGGAGTTTGGTGCTCATGGTGAGGTTTACTGCAGCACCCCTCCCCTCCCCCGCCACTGGAGAATGGGCGCCGGGTGCTCTCCTCGGGCACATCTGGCAGAACTGTGATCTGCCAGTTCAGATGGAGAGATGGCGGCTTGGTCTTCTGTCTCCTGTCATCCCCTCCAAAGGCTCCTGTTTAAACTCATATGAGCCTGTTCTTTGCTGTGTCCTCCAAGTCTTGCTTCCTGGTTCTTGGGGGCACACGAGACACCTCTGATGTTGGCAGCCTATGTGGGACTTTCTCTTTCCAAACCCACCTCCACCCTTGTGATCTGGTCCAGAGCTGCAGCTGGAGACAGAGGGGACAGGCGTCTACCTCTCTGGCTTTAGATTTGGCTGAAGCTCCCTGAGGTCTGTTCACTGTTTCCAAAGGGTGTGTGAAGTGCATTCCGTTCAGCAGCCTGGGATGAGACCGAAGAGACCAGGGACTTGCTGGATGCAGGTTAGGACTGGAGGGCACATCATTTGCTCAGCTGTTGTGGGGGCATTTACTGCAACAGGGCACAGAGCAGTTCCTGATGGGAGGAAGGGCCTCCTTGTCCCAGTATGCTGACTTGGTTCCTGAGGTGAGAGAGGATGAACATGACGTAGCCTGTGATTATGCTCGTTTGTGTGGAATTCGCGGTCGCTATGGACTGAATTGTGTTCCCCTGTCCCCAAATACGTGTGTTGAAATCCTACCCCAGTGTGACAGTATTTGTAGATGGGGTCTATAGGGAGGTGATAGAGATGCAGTCATTGGGGGAGGGCCTTAACCTGATAGAATTGGTGCCCTTATGAGAAGAGACACCAGAGCTGGCTCACTGTTGCTCTCTGTCTGTCTGTCTTTCTCTCCTCCATTACAGAACATGGGAAGAAGGCAGCCCTCTGTAAGCCAGGGAGCGGGTCTCACCAGGACCGAAATCTGTCAGCACCTTGATAGTGGACTTCCACTGCCCGCCGTGAGAAATACATTAATGTTGTTTGGGCCGCCCAGTCTGTGCTATTTTGTTATAACACCCAGAACAGACTGAGACATTCAGAGAAGAAATGTCTGAATGGATAGGAGGAAGCTACCTTGGTGAGAAAAGAGGTAGGGCTTTTTGCAAGTCAGATTCCGTTTTCCAGGCCTTTCACACGAAAGCCACATTTCACATGGGAGGATCAGACCATTGGTTTGATCAGACCACGGGTTCATCCATCCGTCCACCCACCCACACATCCCCCCACATAGCCATCCATCCATCCATCCATCCATCCATCCATCCATCCATCCGTCCATTTATTCTCCAGATCACCCTTAGTCCCCAGTACCTGCTGGTCACAGAGTTACGGAGTCTACTGATGATTGCATACTACATATAGGAAAGATTCTGACTCTAATTAGTTTTAATAGATCTTCATGGTGGTCAAGAACAATAATGTGTGTGTAGTGTGGTTAGGTAGTAGGTAGTGTGGTTAGTTCCTGTCTATTAGAATAAGAAATAGGTTCCTCTATCCTCAAAAGTTATCTTTGATTAGCGCTTACCTGATAAGCTTTTACAGGTCTGAATTCCAAGTAGGTATTTATTTGAGCCTTTCACTGCAGTATGGCTGGGGCAAATCTACCTTCATGCTTCTGCATAAACTAGAGTGAGCAGCACCCTTTGTAAGCACTGTGGCATAGGGTTCCTGCAGAGTGGGGGCCACACTGGGAGCGTGGGCCGTGCAAGCCACCTGTCCACGTCTGCTCCTTCTGATAACACGGGAACGCCAGCACATAGCTTGTGAACATACCGCAATGGTGGCCTACAACGGGGCTCATATGGGACATCATTTCTCAGCACCATTCAGGAGTAAATAAATACACAGGGATTGATCCCAGGGAGCAGACTGAAGTCAGCTAAATGCACAAGAAGAAAGAGGATAAGTAGAAAGGTTTTCGGTTCAATCGACCTGCATCTTTTCGGGAAAACCTTCACAGATGTGCTGTTTCACAGACGCCAATAAACAAGTCAATGAGAAAAACTGCTGCTGGTCTTTAGCCAGGAATACAATTCTGGGCGTTTCTGTGCAAGAATGGGACATGACAAATATGTAGAGATTCTGCCTCAATCTCTGGTATTTATGATCCGCTTCAAAAGCAGCCACTGTGACCACACGCACTGCAGGCTGGGTAGCTGGCCTCGGTCTGCATTGTTGGTGGTGAGTGACAAGGGGACACAGAGCACGAAGTGCTGAGTTCCTGTCTGGATGCTGTGTTCTCAGACAATGATGTTCTCCTTGAAGAAATAAGCACCTTCAGTGACAGGAAGAGACGGGTTATTCATCAGGACACGGCGTCATGACTATGACGTCCACTAAGAGAGATGTGACTCTTCCCAGAAGGTCCCACCTTCCCCTCATCCAAGTCAGAGAAAGCGCCCAAGCTCCTCGGGCCTCCCTGCTGGTGGACACAGATGACGCACGCAGCTCGGTCATCCTCTGGGGAACCACGTCTTTAGAGGCATAATGCTAATGTGATACGTTCACACTGCATGCGTTCAAATCCCAGCTCTCCGTTGATTACCAGTGTGACCTGGAAACACGTCTTTGGATCATATGACCTCAGTGTCTTTATCTATAAAAGGGGAAAATAAGTTCGACCAGAAGCATCTCATCAGAGCACGCCGAAGATGACAAGATACAATTAATAAAATGCTTAGCCTGTAGTGAGCACATGAAAATGAATAAAGCCTGTCATTTTAGGCTTATATGTTTGAAAAACAAACAGAAAGAGAGAACGGAAGAGGGGGAGGGAGAGGTTTAAGAAATAATATTCAGAAGTTTAACAGGAAAAACCCACGAGCACTAAACAATCAGAGCAGACACCAGTTCTAAGCCTGTGGCTACCTGGGAGGGGGAGGGGAACTGTTTGGTACACCTGTTCCCACATAGCATGCTCCTGATTTTAGCATTAAAAAAAAAAAAAAAAGATATACTTATTTATTTGAGAGAGAGAGAAAGCATGAGTTGGGGAAGGGGTGGGGGGGAGGGAGAGAGAGAATCTCTAGCAGACTCCCTGCGGAGCGCAGAGCCTGATGTGGGGCTTGATCTCATGACCCTGAGATCATGACCTGAGCCAGAATCAAGAGTTGGATGCTTGACCAACTGCGCCACCCGGGCATCCCTGATTTTAGCAATTTTAATGGTTTTTATTTTACCTCCTCTCACGATGACACTTTAGATCATTTATTTATTTATTAAAGAGTTTATTTACTTGAAAGAGAAAGAACAGCAAGAGAGAGCACCAAAGGAGAGGGAGAAGCAGACACCCTGCTGCGCAGGGAGCCCAACGTGGAGCTCAATCCCAGGACCCTAAGATCATGACCTGAGCTGAAGGCAGCCACTTCACCAAGACACCCCTCGAGAGGACATTTTAAATTGCATTGATTTTTCCTACTTTAAGTCTCTGGCAGGTAAAGGGGGTCATCTGTGTGCATATTTATATATCTACAATGCACACGTAGCTTCATTATGATGTAATCTGCATGCTGTACAATTCACCCGTGCAACATGTACAAGTCCATTGCTTCTCATATACTCACAGTGATGGACCCATCACCACAGGCAGTTTTACAACACTGTCCTCGTCCCCAGAGAAGCCTCCAGCTAACACCTGCTCCCCGTTTCCCCAGCCTGGCCCCCCACCCAGCCATGGGGGTAGCTACAAAGCCATTTTCTATCTCTCGTGACTTGTCTGTTCTGGACATTTCATGGGAAGGGAAACAGACACTATATGCGGCCTTTTGTGGCTTCTCTCCCTTGGCATGATGTGTTCAGCAGGGTCCGCGTTGTGTGTGGTATGGAGCAGGAGTTCATTCCTGCCATTCCTTTCCACGGATGAGCAGGTCTCAGTTGTGTGGACAGAGCACACTGGTCCATCCAGTTGTTGGTCCTTGGACACTTGATGTCGTCAAGTCTGCTGGTGTTTCTTCTCTTCTACCATGTTCCTCCGTGGTTCCCATGCCCCACCCTTCTGGGGTCGCCTACTTTCCTCTTTCCTGCTCTTTCCGTGCCTTTTCCGGAGGAGGGACCCGTCCCTTGGCCCACCTCCCGAGTGAGCTCCAGGACAGCTCCTTCCCTGAGGTCCCCGGAGACTGTGGCAAGGATGTGTGTGTGGCAGCTCGCCGGCAAAGTGTGTGTCGGCCTCCGTTCGCGGACACCCCTTTGTGTTGTGGTGGCGACTTCAGTACTTATTTTAAGAGATGCTAATGGTAGAAAGGTCAAGCAGCTTAGACACTTGAAAAGAGGAAAATTCACCTCAAACCATAAGATCCTAAATTTTGCCTTTCCCCTCTCAGAAGGCTGTTTCAGCCCTCGCCCTGTGGGGTGGCTATAAATGGATCTCCAGATGAATGGGGGTAATGTGCTATAAAAATGCACCAGCATTCTGCTTGCCGTTTCTGTACAAATGTGCCAAATTTATTCTTACATATTTAACAGGAGACAAAGGCTCCAAAGTAACATTGAAGAACTTCAAACCTCCCCTCCTTTGACAGATCAAAGAGGCCTTTTTTGATGAGGCCCCAAAGGTCACAGAATGTCCCTTCTACCAAGGCCACCTGTCTGCCCAGGGAAGGTGATGGACACCTCAAGGCAGGATGGCAGAGGCATCCATGTCCCAGTGAGATAATGTGGGTAGCATCGTCACAGACATTTTGGTAAATGTGATCTACCATAGGTTTTACCCCACAATTAGCGAGCATTCTTAAAACACTAGTGCCCTTGAGGGGGGTCACCTATTTAAGATGAATCAAAGGAAGCTGTAGGGTTTTTAACTGAGAGCAGACAGGGAGCAGGAAAACCTGGAAGGACCTCAGCCGACTTGGCTCCTTTTGTGGTCTCCCCAGTACCATCTCTGCTTCTGGAAGATATTTGCCTCTGGCCAGTGAAGCAACTCGCCCATGGCTGGGGAAGGCAAGGTTCCAATCCCTCTCCAGGAGAGGACAGCTTGCGGATGGAAGCAGTTACTCCACTCAGCAATGAGCTGCCCGGGCCGTAGGAAACCTAATGGGACAGAACACAGTCTAATTTTCTGGGAGAGCCGTGCAGCCTCCCTGCGATTTTATAGCCAATCAGGGCTGCCATCTGGGGATCCCTGCGGGCTGCTCGAAATTCCTGTTTAAGAGGCAGCTCTGAAAAAGCAGGCTCACCTCAGCAGGGGGCAGGAAGGCCTACTGCACCCCCATAGGTAAGGCTGCCCTTGCAATCTGCTCTGCTCCGAGATCCCCGCTTTGCCCCGACTTTGCTGCCCGGCTGACTTGCCAAGGAGCAAAGGTGCAGGGGGCCCAGAACAGGGTCCCGCAAATCTGTGCACATCTCTGCTACAAGGTGATGCCTGGTTGCTGCAGACAGAGAGAGACAGAGACATTAACTACATCCAGGCTCACAGACGGACCTGCCTTGTGAGAGAACAACAATAAAAGGAGCATCTGTGTCACCAACACCCAGCTTAGGGAATGAAGCTTGGCCACTGCAGGTTGGATTTGCCTCTGGACCTGCACACTCTTTCGTTTTCATTGGTTATTGCCTTTATGGTCTGCATATATTGCCTATCAGATGGTTTGAACGTTAAAAGAAATTCCCAAGAAGGGACAATAGTGTAACAGGATAAATTCTTCAAAGCAAAAACAGCTCAACAAACTCAATCACAAAACGTTACTTTCCCAAACTGCACCATGGCTAGAATGTGGTTCGAATCCAGAACCAAAGTCAGCTTTGCCTCCACTCCTTCTGTTGCATCAGTGATGAGCCCAAACGTTGGCCAGCGGCCTTCCAAGTGTCCTAGGACAGATAGCCTGCCAGTGAGATGGCCCCAGGGATTGGGCATGGTCGCCGATGGGCAGAATCCTCTCTGTGGTTGGACACGGCATGTGTACATCTAGCTCAGTCCACCACCCTGAGTCTGCTCGTGAGAGAGACTGAGCCCCGGGGAACATTTTAAGCCAGACTGCAGCATTTAAAGTGAATGGGGTTTCTAAACATAGCACATAGATATACCCCAACCACAGCAATCCCATCTGTAGGAGAAGCAGCAGCTTCTCCTTAACGATGCTCAAGCAGGAGCATGGCCAGGATGAGCGGCCTCGGGCTCAGACCCATTTCATCACTGGCCATTTCCAAACACTCCAGGCAGAGGGAGGCTGAGGGCAGAAGCAGCTCCTCCAGCCTGGGGGGGTGTCCACAAACCTGCACCAGGCTGTCCTGTCCTGAACGGAGACATCTGGTCCGCTTTTTGTTTGGTCATTATCCGTCCCTGGGGCAGGGGAGTCGGAGGAGGGGGATTTGTTAGAGAAAGCGCAGGAGGAGAGGCGCTGGAACAGAGGGCGTGCAGACCGTGCTCCTGGTATGGGCAGACCCAGGTTCAAATCTCTCCTCTACCACTTCCTGGCTGGGCGACCTTGGCCACATCTCGGAACCTCTCGGAGCCTGCGTTTCCCCAGTTGCCAAGTGGAGGTTGGGAAAACGAAGGGAAAGTGGCGAGCAGCCCGGTCTCCGCTACAGCGAGTTAGGGCACGACAGGGACTGTCACTGCGGTCACTCGTGCATTTGCCTTGTTCCTCGGAACGTGTCACGGCAACCTGTAGATTGGACCAATGTGGTATTTTTGCCGCGTGAAATATCTTCTTTCTTTTTTTTTTTTTTTTTCATTCTTTTGCTTAATTTTAAAGCTGTGAATTTAGGGATGTTACTTAAAGTCGAGCTTGTTGGTTTATCTTGCGGGGGGACATGAGGGCAAAGCCACATCGTCATCTGGGAAAAACCTACCAATCCCAGCAGGTGCGGCACCATGCTGAGTGGGCAGCGCCCTCCAGGGGTCATCGTGATAGTCGTGTCCGCAGGGACAGGTTCTCCTGGAGCCCCATCTCCTCCAGGCGGACACCGAGGCACAGAGTTTAAATAACTCGCCAAGGTCAGACAGCAAGTAAGCAGATGCCTGATTCCAGCCACTTCTCTGGGCCACCACACCCCAACCAGGCCCTCCTGCCGCTCCTTGTCGTCCAAATATTTTGCCCCCTGCCTCTCGCAGTTGCAGTTCAGAGGCTGAGAGTTCACAGACTGTCTCTGATTGGGATGGTGACCATCTAACCCGTTTTAACCTCCGGGTCCTGGTCATTATCTCGCTCTTTCCAGAGGTCGGAGGGGGTTTGCTGACCGTCCCTCGGCCAGCCTGGAGCTAAACGGCCAGATTGACTCCTATCGCCAGAGTCCTGGCTCTTTTCCTGCAGAACATTTACCTCCCAGCGGGGAGGACGGCGACCTCTATTTGGAGGACTTCACTGTGTCTAGTGCCACAGGCCATCAGTTGTCATCACGGACATGGCACGTACCCCATAGTCCGTGGCTGAGCTCGTGCTTCTCACACGAGGAATAATTAGGCGTTGTTTGGATGGAAGCCACTTGGATTTTTCTCCAGAAGGCTTATTCTCATTTTACTGCCAATTTATCCAGCTTTCTCTTCACAGGCGAGGGCTGATGGCTCTGTCACTTCCACATGAGTTCCAGATCAAAGGGCGTCGTTTGTAGCTCTGATGACTAATGTCTCACACAGCAAATGCGTGGCTGGCCAGTGGCCGCGTGGACATAAACAGATCATCAGACATCTTTAGTCGTGAGAACAATGCGTTTTTAAAACTGCAAGGCGGTACCAATACGCACCATCAGAATGAATAAAGTTTGAGAAACAAAAATGTTATTTCCAGTGCTGGTGAGGATATGGAGAGACAGGAACTTTCTTCTGGTGGGGAGTGAAATAGCTACTTTGTAAAACAGGTTTAAGAAAACGTCGAACATGTATCCTTCCTCTCATCCAGCCATTCCTCTTCTAGGCATTTGCTTAAGAGAAATGAACGTGTATGGCGTGCAAAGCCCAGTTCGTGAACGTTGACAGCAGGCTTGTCTGTACTCGCCCACACCGGGGAACCGCACGATCGCCCACCGGCAGGTGAATGGATAGTCAAGCGTCCGTACAAAGAAATACCGCTAGGCAATCAAAGGAAATTTACTACTGACACACATTACAACATGAAAGGATCTGGAAATAATTGCGCTAGATGAGAGAAACCATACAGAAAAATGGGTGATACCATTTTTATGAAATTACAGTCATATCCGAACAAACCCACGATGGCAGACATCAGGGCAGGGTTGTGTGTGGATGGGGGAGGGGCACACACGAGGGTGGGGGGCACGGATGACAGAGTGACACAAGTCGACTTTTTTTTTTTTTTTAAGATTTTAGTTATTTATTTGACAGACGGAGATCACAAGACAGGCAGAGAGAGGAGGAAGCAGGCTCCCCGCTGAGCAGAGAGCCCGATGCGGGGCTCGATCCCAGGACCCTGAGATCATGACCTGAGCCAAAAGCAGAGGCTTAGCCACTGAGCCACCCCGGCGCCCCATGAGTCGACCTTTTTGATCAAGATTTTGATTTCGGTCGTGGTTTCCCAGTCCTATACATAGGTCGAAACTTAACAAAATCTTACATATTTTAAGCATACGCATTCTATTTTATATCACATATGCTTCAAGAAACTTCTTTAAAAGTGTTTGACTCGTGGTAAATATCTGGTACCTACACTGGGTGAGGAAATCGCCCTAGGATTGCTTCTGTTCCGTTTCTGTTCCTCTTTTCTCCTCCTTTTGCTCTCAGAGAACGGGACACTTGTCAGTGGGGACCGTAAGGCTGCAGATGCCCTGCTCCGGAGAGGGGAGTAAAGGATCTGGGGCCGTTCACTCCACTTCTGCTCTGCGGATCTCCTACTTCTTGAGATAAAAAGGAAGTGCTTGTCCTGCATGGGCGGCAAGCCACAGGTTAAAAGAATCTGCTTTATGGAATTACAGCTCCGAAGATATGTCCTACAAGACAAGCAGAAGGGTCCTGTATGCAAAACACTCACGGTTGGGGGGCTCTGTGCCCCGTGAAGGTCTGGAGAGGAGGAGGGAGCCTGTGATCCCAGGAATTAGAAGAGGGCAGCGGGGCTTGTATGCGGCGAACACTGGGAGAAGTTGCGCAGAAGGAGATGAGGCTGCGTGATCAGGCAGGGAGGGCCTCCCAGGACCATGGCATGAGCTTGGGTCCTTCCCGAACAGCTGGAAGTGACTGAAGGGTCTTAAGCACGAGACTGACATTATCTTACTTATTTATACTTAAAACAATTGAATCTGGAAATCTGGCTACTTCACGGCACTGGGTTGGGGACCGCAAGCTTGGAAGGGGGGAGGGAGCTTTGGAGGCTGCTGCCCTCCTCCAGGAGAGGGAAGACGGTGTGGCTTGGGCCAGCGTGGTGCAGAGGGACAGGCGAACTTCCTTCTTGAAGATGCAGGTGCAGGATAGTTCCTCTGTGACCTGAGCTGATCCGAGTATAGCATTGGGGGATTCTGGGGCACACCAAAGGCTTGGTTGCTGCCAGTGATCCCATTTAAAGTCCCTCTTGGCCAACAGGAAAGCTAGTCCCTAGAAAGCTTCCAAGAATAAATCATCTTCTCTAAACTATAAATAGGAAGATGGACTTGACAGCCCTCTGTGACCCGTTGCTATCGATGTGGAGATAAATAACGCTGGTTATGACAGCACGCAGCCATTGGCCGGCTCCCACGTGGCGTCCAGGTTGACCTCCTTTATTATCAGGCACCTGTCTGACTCGCTCTGTGGCCTTCCAGTGGAGGGACCCCAGAGTGTTACACACACACACACACACACACACACACCCCGCACACCCTCTGGTGCTCCTCTCATACCCTGCAGAGCCGGGAATGGGTGTCACTGTGAACCTTTCGTCCGCCCCCTCACCAGCAGAAGGAGTGTGTGTGTGTGTGAGAACACACAAGCCGTCCACTCGTGGGAGACGGGCTTCCGCTCTCTCTCCTCTAGGGGTATAACACACAGCCCTGTAGAATCTGAATTTCAGAGACCCTGGGTCTTCCAGCGGTCTTCACCTAAAAGACCCAGAGGATCTTGGGGGATGTGTGATGTGATGGGAGGTCCTATGCCCCGATGCGGGAGATGCATCTTGTGTCTTGTTCAGTTGCTGACTTGCCGTGTGAAGCTGGTACCCTACTAAGTCTCTCTGTTTGGGGTACGTGTATGGGAAATTCAGATCCAACTGAGCGATGACTTGGTTCTTTCAAGTCAGAGCCCCTGCTCGTTGGCTGTAGACTTATTTATGGTTTTAGAGATTTTTATTTATTTATTTGAGAGATAGAGAGCAAGCAAGACAGAGAGAGCATGGGCAGGAGCGGAGGGGCAGAGGAAGGGCAAGATGGCTTCCCCGCTGAGCAGGGAGCCCGATGCGGAACTCGATTCCAGGACCCCAGGCTCATGACCTGATCCGAAGGCAGATGCTCAACTGTCTGAGCCACCCAGGCACCCCTTGGCTGTAGATTTATAGCATCTGCTGTCTACAGAGGACTATGAGAGTGTGGTCTATCCTGGAGACCAGTGTAGACATATGGAAGGGGCAGGATTCGCAGCCAACTATTTAATCAACTATTTAATCTACTGTTGGAACATACTGCTAGCTTCTCTGACATCTGACATCATCTCTAACCTTCTAGTCAGATTTCCTTGGCCAGAGCTCCTCACTAAATGACTGAAATATAATGTATTTAACCAATTTCTTTCTTACTGGAGGGTAACCTTTTTATATCATAAACAATGTTACAGTAAGTGTTTTCTTATGTGTCTTTCTCTAGTCTTCCTATTATTTCTTTAGAGTGTTTCTTAAAATAAAATTAATATGCACAAATATTTTGAAGGCTGTTGCTGTATGTTGTCAATATGTTTTGTAGAAAAGCTGTACAAGATTGCTTTCTCATGGGTAGTGTAAAAAATGCTTATCCATCCTGATGCTGGATACTGTTGTTCCTTTTTTAATTTTTATTTATATTCTAGTTAGTTAACATACAGTGCAATATGTGTTTTAGGAGTAGAATTCTGTGAATCGTCAATTATATACACCCAGGGCTCATCATAACAGATGCCCTCCTTAACGTCTCCAAAATACTTGCTAATTTGAGAGTTGAAACCTGTTGTTTTTATTTGCTTTTCTTTGATAAATTGTGAGGGAGAACATTTTGTGATTATGGGTTTCTGATTTTTTTTTCTATTGCTAAGTGGTAAAGTGGTAAAATTGGTAAGTATTAAAAATAATCATTTTGTGCATTTTAGAAGTGGTACACATAGCAAGGCCATGTGGTTAGCAATTTTCCTATGTATGTCTCATCAATTCATTCAACAAATAGGTAGGGAGAGCCTGCCATTTATATGGCTTGCATGATTCTAGACACTGGTGACTTCAATGACTAAAACATAAAAATCTCTGCTCTCACGGGACTTAGAATCTTCTGGGGGCAGACAGATATATGTGAGTAATACATGTGGTATGTTAGATCATGAAAAGTGCTCAGAAAAAAGATATACCAGGGGTAGCATCTGTAGGGTTAAAAGGAAAGATTGCAATTTTAGAGAGAGTTCAGGAAAATTCCCTCCAAAAAATGAAAATTCTTTCTATCTGAGTAAAGATGAAAAGCAATGTGTCAGTGGGTCATAGGGGTACCTAGGGAATTCTAGGTAGAAGGATCAGCAAGTGCTAAGGTCCTGAGGCAGGAATATGCCTGGGGTGAAGTGAGGAAGTCATGGTGGATGTTCATGGCCATTAAAGGACGATGGCTTTTTCTTTGCAGAAATTAGGGAGCTGTTGGAGAATTTGAGCAGAGAAGGGATATGTTTTGTTACACAATTTGATAGGCTCACACTGATTGCTCTTTTGAGGACATACCAAAGAGGAGCAAAGGCAAAACTGAAAGGGTCAGTTAGGAGGCTGTTGGAGCAATTCGGCCAGTGGATGGTAGGAGTGGTTTGGGGCAGTGTGTTGGCAGTGAGAGTGACGGGCAGGACTCCGGTGTTTGGTATCAGAAGGTAGAGCTCACAGACTGGCTGATAGATTTATACATGTGAAGGTATGTTTGGTTTGCTTTCTCTTTTTGGTCTGAGTTTCTGGAGAGATTAAAGCTCCACCAAGTGAGAGGAGCAGGGCAGAGGGGAGGTGCTCATTGCCCCAAATGATGAGGATTTACGAACTCAGTGATTTTGTTTGATTTTTCTTTAAGAATATTTATTTATTTATTTTAGATGGGGAGGTGTGGAGAGCCATGCAGCAGGAGCAAGGAGTCATGTACTAAGCAAGGCATGAGAGGCCAAGGCTGTAGATAGTTTGCCTAAGGAATGCGAGCAGATGCAGGGAGTCACGCACTAAGCGAGGCCAGAAGAGTGGGAGGAGTGAGAGATTAACCCAAGGACTGTGAGTGCATTCGCGGGTGACGTTTGATAGATACCAGGAGTCAAGGGAAAGGCGCATGATCTGTAGAACAAAGAAAACCTATGGAGTCACGTACGTGCTCACGAGCATGATGCGTGCACATAGATAGTCCTTCTGATTGGTAGTTTTGTTAGTCGTGGTATACTCTGATTGGATATAGTTCGCACTTGGTGGAGATATACTTGGGGGTCTTAGACTGGGGGGGGTCCCCGGCAGAAGATTGTGAATAAAGAAGTTTGCCACTCACCTCGCCTACGGGTCGTTCTTGCGGGTCGAGAGCGACAGGGAGGGGCAGAGGGAGCAAGAGAAAGAGAATCTCAAGCAGGCTCCCTGCTCAGCGGGGAGCCCGACGCAGGGCTCGATCCCAGGACCCTGAGATCAGGAACGGAGCCAAAATCAGAGAGTCAGACCCTTAACCGACTGAGCCATCCAGGCGCCCCTGAACTAAGTGATTTTAAATAAAAACCAGGGTCAATTTAAAAAGCCCAAAGCCCACTGGCTGTGTGTGAACATGGAAAGCCGAGGGGTCCTGAGCAAGCATGTGTGAGCCAGGACGTCCCTCTGGACGCTCACTCCCTGCCCCCTGGCCAGTGGGTTGGTATGCGTCCAGCCTGCGCACACATGGCCTCGTGCCTGGGCCGTCCTGGCTTGATGCATGGTGGGGGGGGTCTGTATGTATCTCAGGGGGTCAAAATATCCCTTTCTGAGTGTTTCCCCCCGTGTCCTGCATTCTTGAAGAACACATAACCTTGCTTCTCTCCTGGTTTCCATCAGTCATGGTCCTTGTGACATTTCGTCACACGCCAACCCCCAAACCCCTTCAAAACACCATCAGATAGAATGACCTTGGCGATTTTCAACTCAGATAGAGACAAGGAGAATGAATGACACTCGGAGTAGGGAGAACCGAGGGCCTGTGGCAGGCTGAGCCCGGCGGGGGGCAGGACCACGGGCTTCCCGGCATCAGAGGGAAGCGGGGGAGGCATGGCCGGACCTCCCCTTTGGCTCCTGGAAGAGGGATGCGCCTCTTCCTCTGCTGATTCAGAGTTTCAGCCTTGACCTCAGAACTCTGGCCTCCGCAAGGCTGGCATTCCGTGCTGCGTGATTCCCAGCTGCGAGAAGCTGGTCTGTGCATCGTGGGACATTTAGCAGATCCCCTGGATTCCACCTGCCCAACGCCCCACTACCAGGTCGTGACCGGCCAGGGGTCTGCAGACCTGGCCAATGTGCCCTGGATCACACAATCACAGCTCTCGTTGAAAGCTCTGATCTGGAATAAACGGTATCCCCGGGTCCCACAGAATTCTGATCTGTGGCAGCCCAGCTGGAGAGGAAGCAAAGTCAAACTCCAGAGGGCAGTAACCAGCCATCATCTTCTCTTCCCCCCCCCCGCCCCCCCACCTCCCAGCACCCCACCTCCCCGCTGGGCCCCATCCCTCATGGAAAGGGCTTGTCCTGCTTCCTGCTCCCTCCCCACAGTCACCGTCCCTCCTTTGCAAGGTCTGCCTTGTGCCTACAGTTAGACAAGAACATATTTTCAGGCTGGGAGTTAACTTGGTAGCTTTGCTGTTGTTTTTCTCTGGTCCTTTTTAAAAAGGCCTAGGATCAGGCATTTATCTGGGTAGTGCCAAGGTCATGGGGGATGGTCTCCACTGCAGAAAGGGTCGGGGAACTGAGGTCAGGCTGGTTGGAGCAACAACTCTTAGGTCGGCAGTGCCTACGTAGGAGGGAAACTTAGGGCCGTGGGTTTCAAGCCATCCGCTGCAAGTGCAGCAGGTCCCCTCCCCCTAGATGGCCGCCGGGCCAGGGCATCTGTGGACCTACCCCCAGGTGTGCCCATCTGGGACTGTCCGTCGTGCTCTGCACAGTGCCACACCCACGGGGGGGTCCCACTCACCTTAGATGGTGCGGCTCGGGATCAAGTCAGGCAATTCTGATCTGACAAGAGGTCCTGGGTTCTAGTTCTGACTCTTAGTATTTCAGCTAAATGACACTGGGGCGCCCGGATGGCTCTGTCGGGTAAGCCTCCGACTCTTGAATTGGGATCAGGACGTGATCTCAGGGTAGTGAGATCGACCCCTGTGTCAGGCTCAGTGCTCAGTGCGGAGTCTGCTTCAGATTCTCTCTCCGTTTCTCTCTCTCCCTCTGCTCCTCCCCGGGCTCATGCTCTCAGTCTTAAACAAACAAACAAACAAATAAATAAGTAAATAAAGAGTCTTCAGCTAAAGGGTGCTGGATAAGCCCTTTCTCTTCCCTGGGCTGCTTTTCCTGCCTAGAATGCATCCTTTCAGTACGATTCATGGTTATTAAACACAACGGCATTATGACTGATGGTTTTCAGTGATGTGGGTGGTGCCCGGGGCATGGTGTGCACGCGCGTGCGCGCGCGCGCGCCTGTGTGTGTGTGTGTGTGTGTGTGTGAGCACACCACGTATATGTGTGTTTCTCTAATGAGAGTCCATCCGAAGGAAGCCGTGGGAAGCTGGCCTGTCAGACGTACAGTGACGCTCGTGAGCTTGGGTCTGGGCTGGTGTTTAGAACCGGCAGAGACAGTGATGGAGTACAGTGTGGGCGGGTGGGTGACGGCCCCTGGGACGTGCCTCCTTCCAGTCCGAGGCCGAGCTCACCCGTTACCACTGTTCCCCTGCGGGGTGAGCATGAGCAGGTGGGCAGAGCCTTCCTCGGGGTCTCAGGGCGAACCCCAAATCCCAGGGGTGGGGCTCCTCCAAGGGCAGCGTCTCCGGCTGCGGAAGTCCCCTCCTGTCGCCGCTCCAAATGTGCATCTCTTCTTTGTCCGCAAAGGCATTCATCTTAAACCACCGCACACATCGGACTTCATGACTTAACCAAAGCAAACACAGCCGCGTTCGGGGCGGAGGGCGACAAAAGCCGTTGGAAGTGTCGCCCAGGTCCGTCACACCTGCAGGTTCTTCAGCTCCTCGCTGTGACAGAGGCGGACGGAGGAAGTACGCCCTTCTGGTGGAAACTGTTTCTTTTGGCTTTGACAGAAAAGGAGGGGAGAGAAGCAATTAGCACCGTCCTTTGGAGAATTAAGCCGCAGAAACGTTAGGGGCTAAGAGAGCGTTGAGCAAGGGATGGGTTTGTGAATGACCGTTCAAGCCCAGAAGCCCATCCAGGCTGTGTAGGGAGATAGGTCACTGGTGGGACAGAAGGGCCATTCTCTTCCCACGCCTGCTCTGTAAAGAGGGGAAGCCACGGGAAGCTGGGTGTGGGAGGCACGAGACGTGAGGTAGGAGGTCGTGCGGTTCCGAAGAGGAGGAGGATTCAGAGCAATCCCTAAAACACACGCAACCTGCTCTGAGGCTTTCTGCTCTCCAACGTGCATTTAGATCTGGGGAAGACAGAGAAGCTTACGGAAATGCAGGAAGGTGCACCATAACTCCCTCCCGATTCCCTATCTTTCCCCCCCGCCTTCCCCTCCCCCACACCCAGAGGGAGAGCTAAGGTCCCCCAGGCTTTTTATTTCTCCTTTGTTTGTTTTTCCTGCCCTGGGATTAGAAATGTTTTTTTTCTGTGAGCCACAGGACAGCTGGGTCCTGCTAACTAAAAATAGAACCCAGGGGTTTGCCTGTGTCGAGGGCAGAAAGTTCTGGAAGCTTCTGTTTCGGCTCCGCGGTTCTGTGGTAGAAGGAGCAAAGTCTTTGAGATTCTTCATGATGCGGAAATGTCGGGGCCCAGAGCCGATGAGCAAGAAACAATTCCTGAGACGTCTTCGGTGCAAAAAGTGTTTTTATGAAAGCCCGGGGATAGACCCGTGGGCAGAAGGAGCTGCCCTGGGCTTGTGAGGAGTGACTCATTATATACTCTGGAGCTGGGGAAGGTAACGACCAAGAGAAGTTTCCAGAGGACTGTCGTATGTTAGAGAAGACTCCCGGGATCCCGGAGGCCCAGCTGTTGTCAAGCTAAGGTTGTTTTTCCCTCCAGCAAGGCACTGACGTTGAGATGGCTGTGGACTCCTGGAGAGTGTCCTACTCTGCCCTCCTCAAGTATTCGTCAGTGGGATGCGGGTTGTAAGGACATTTAATTTTATCTACTTCCTCTTCTGCTTTGTTCTCCTTATCCTTTGCAGCTTTTCCTCACACCTGTTGCCTCATGGTGCTAAGATGGCTGCGGTACCTCTCCTATGGATGGGGCGTCACCCCCCTCCCACAGAGGGAGCAGCTTTTAGGCTGCGCCCTTGAGGACCATGTGGCGCTGAGACTGTGTGGACGGTGCAGGGACCCCGCTGAGGCCTCCCTGGGAGCCCCAAGGTGCTGGTGGGCGGGCCTAAAGCCTGTCGTCTGTCACCCCAGACAAGCCCCGACGGGAGCTCCCCTGTGGCCCCACCTGCCGCCCTCCCCATCTGGGGCCTTCTGCCTGCTTCTCGGCCTCTCCCTGCCCTGGGGGGGGTGGTGTTCCTCAGACATCACCCCGGGAGCTCGCGAGGGCTCAGATCCACGGATGATGACAGGTGTCTTCCCAATACGGGACACCACACCTCACATTAGTCTCTTCAGTGGAGGCGTGGAGGTTTTTTTCTTTTTTCTTTTTCATTCAAACCAAATATGCAAAACCATGAACGAGCCCAGGGTCCAAACGGAAGTTAGAGGGGTTAAGGTCTGGGAGCAGTAAAGGGAAGGTCTCGGCAAGGCTGGTTTGGTCTTCCGGCTCCTACCCAGACACAGATATTCCTGTTTCCGTGTCTGCGGGAGGCGGGTGGCCCCGTGCACCGATTCTCGTCACTGCTCCGTCATCTCCTGTGCGAGGCCCGGCAGGGCGACCCAGAGCCCCGTGCCAGGCCCCGCGTCCCAGCCGGTGATTGGTTTTGGAGAATAGTGTGCTGTTGGCCACATTGGAGAAGAAAAGGTCAGGTCAGTTCACGGGCTCTGAGACGTGGGCAAAGACCGGATGGAGTTGACTTGGCTACAAGACTGGGTGGGAATCAAACCCGCCTTGCGGCCGTGGCCGATGAATGGAGACCCGTGTGGTCAGAAGCCCCCGGGGGAGGGGCCGTCAGAATTGCCCCGGGTCATCGTAATTTAGCAAAGCATCTAATGGAGATATTAGACAGGCTCGGAAGTATACCTCCTTGTTATTTCATCTGAAGAAAAAAGCAGCAGCGAATAATTACCGCAAAGGGAAAAAGTGGCCCAGGCCCCTGTTTCCGCGGCGCACAGCCAGGATGCCTCCAGCAGACCCTTTCTGAGGGCGCCTGCTTCCCACAGAGCCAGTCAGCGTGGAGGCAATTGATGGAACAGGAAATAAGGTTTTCAGAGAATTTGGCCTTTTTGCTACCTTCTTGTAACCTTTTCTGAAAGACATCAAGTTCAAAGGCTTTACGGAAAAAGACACAGTTTTCTATCAGATTGTCCGGTGATGACACACAGACTTGTTTTTCTTTATACCTGAGTATTGACCCCAAAAATGTCTTCACCAAAGGCTCCTGAGATCTGAGAGGAGTTTTGCTGGTTGGTGGGATATGCCCTGGGGAAGGGGGGGAGACTAGCGCAGGATTGGGGGGTGGGCATTTAGGACCTCCCCCGTCCCATATCTCTAATTCCCCAGCTCCGCTGCATTCTGCTAACCCCTCGCACACCTTGCCCTCCCCTAGTTCTCTGATACTGTTGTATCTACCAGTGTTCTCAAGGGCTCTCTGTTTCAGACCCTTACTTGGTTCTAGGCTGATATAATCGAATTATACCCATCCCTTCCCTTTAGGCTTTGTACCGTAAAGTTGAGGGACAGCTAGAGAAGAGGTGTTCCTGTATGCGAAGAGCTGGTCTGGTTTTCTATTTAAAGACACAGCTCATTCTTCCAAAAGGGAAATTGCTCATCTGGGAAGGCATGAAAATAAAGACAGTATTGGAATGGGGTTTTGAAGGATGCGTAGAAGTTTGCCAGAAAGAATGAAGAGCTCTGAGTAATAAAATGAATAGTGGCTCTTAACTGAGCACTAACTGTGCTTTTCATCTGTTTTTTTTTTTTTTTTCTTTTCATCTGTTTTAAATGGCTTATCCTTCTTAGCCATTCCACAATAAGAGTTAGGAAAAACTCTCATTATGCCCATTTTATAGCTGAGACGACTAAGGACATCAACTCTCCCAAGTACAAGGTAGCTCTCGGGGCAGGCAGTCTGTCCCGAGAACCTGGGTTCTCGGCCATCACACCACACCGCTGGGTGTTCAGGAAGAAAGAGAGTCGGGAAAGAAAGAGAAGCTTGCCGAAGCACGGATGGCTGAAGGAGCCTGTGTCTCATCGGCTCAAGGACTGGAAGGTGTCTGCCGGCAGCTGCCTCTGAGACCAGCTGTGTGACTTGGGGACAGATCATCGGGCCCTTCTGGACCTTCAGGATACAGGGTGGGCAAGTGGCCTCACAAGGGTTTGTGAAAATCCCCCTTTTGGGGAGGTCCCCTCTCTTAGGCTTTTGTCTCCTGTGTCCTTCCCAACATGGGTGTGCTGAGCTGTGCTGTAGGTCTGCTACCTGCAGAAGCCCTGGGAAGGTAGCTGAAATGGGGCCCGGGGGCACCTTATTTCCAGGTGTGGACGGACACACAGAACGCCTTAGTTCCAGGTGTGGGATGAGACACTGGAGCTGAGCCGGAGGTGACCGGCCTCTCCTTCCGATCTCTCTCGGACCTTCTCTCTGTGTCTCTGTGCTTTACCATCTCTCGGCACTGCTGTTTTTTTCTCTTTGGGTCCTTGGCTCTCTGCCTCTGTTTTGGACTTGACAGCCTTTTTAAGCAGCCCGGCTTTCTCCTTTCTTCTCTCTCTCTCTCTCTCCTCAGTCTGCATAAATGCTCCTATACTCTGCCTTTTTCCTCCACACCAAGCACCTGCCTCTCCTCCCGCCTCTCTGTCTCTGACCGTACGGAGACGTGGACGGTCCTGTCTTTCTCCACCTCCCCGCTGGCGTCTGTTGGCCTTCCTCTCCTTTTCCAGCTCCTGTCGGACGGACTGAGAGTCTGAGAGTCAGCCAGGCTCCAGCCACGTCCCCCACCTCGCTGGCTGGACCCACCGGGGTCAGGTTGGCAGGAGCCATGCAGCTGGGTCCCTGGTTCTTTGGGAAGCCCCCCGCTGTGGGCTGGGCTTCTCCGCCTCCTCCTGGAACGTTCCTCCGCACGCTGCTGCCTTGTCAGGCTCGGCTGTTAATTCAGTGCCCGATATTTGCATGCTAGTTCTGAGGCAACGTGGTGTCCTATTAAATTTTCACGGGTCCTGCGGTGGGTAAGAGATCCCGTCAGCCCACAGAGATGGCTGTATTAGCAGGTTGAGGGTGTAATCAGGCAGAGCTTGACGGAGCAGCTGATAGACTCAGGCACCAGGAAAGAACCTCAGACAAACCCGGGTTTTTCAGGGCTGGCCCGGGGTGTGCGAACAAACAGGACCCACCTGCCCCGCAGAGTCCTGGGCACGAAAGTCCCCGGGTGTCACGGGCCTTCTAGTCCCCCAGGCTCTGCCGTGTCCCCCACCTGCCCCTCCTTCCCTGTCCTGTTCCGTCTCTCTGCCTCATGACGGGGTAATGTCCTGTGGCTGCTGTTAACAGGTCCACGAGAGGGATGACTTAGCAGAAATGTGACCTCCCATAGTGCTGGAGGTCGGAAGTCCTAGATCAGTCGGAACACACCAAAACCAGAGTGTCTGCCGGCAGCTGCCCTCTGAAGGCCCTGGGGCCGCCCCTTCTTCCCCCCTGGTCTGGTGCCCCCCAGGTGGCCTCTGGCTTGCAGCTGACACCTCGCTGCCGTCCCTGTCCCCCGTGCATGCCTGCCTTTTCCTCTCTTACCTGCACCCAGCCTTCCTCTCCCCCCTCTTCGGGGACACAGGGAAGGACATTCAGGAGTCACCCAGATCCTTGGGGACCATCGTGTCCTCTCGAGACCCTGACTTTCATCTCTGTAAATCCCTTGTCTGCCATTAGGAAGATGCCGGCGCATTCTTGGGACTAGAGTGTGATGCCAGTCCCGAAGCAGAAACGAACTTATTTTTCTAACCCACGAGATGGACAGGACCCTACACCCCGAGCTGCGTCTCCTCCTGGTGACCCCGAAGACAGAGACCAGAGCTTCGGGCTGCCCTGCCCCTCCTCCTCCTCCAGCAGCCCCGAGGGAGCCGCCGGTGACCCTCACTTCTTCCCAGCACCAGCAAAGCGATCCAGCCCCACCTGTGCCCTCTGGGACCGTAGCAAGCCCTTCTCGCCACAAAGAGCAGCTCCGGGCATCCGTCCCGACCTTGCCCTTGAAGCTCCCAGTCCTGCTGCCTGCATGCACCTGTCCCAGCTTGGGGGCGGCCGCTAGTCATCATTCATCAGCGGGGTGTGGGGATAGACAGGTGCACGGGCAGAAGCTCCGTGCCCAGGAAGACAGAGAGTGCACCAAGCCTTGAGCCCGCGTCTGTTCCGTCTTTCTCTTTCTCTTCTTGGCCTCGTTTCTGTGACTCGGTGTGTCTAAAGCCCCTGTGGTCTCCATAATCCTCTGTCCGTGCGGCTGACTCGCGCTGTCTTCGTGGCTCTGTTTGCCCCTGTGTGTGCTCTCCGGCCTCTCTCCATGTTCTCCGAGTGCAGGAATTCTCTGACGTTTTGTCTCCCTCCTCAGTCTCCTACCTGACCGTCTACTGTTCCCGTTCCTACCCCTCCCGCTCACGTGGATGATGGCTCGGTTCCCAGGGGCCTCAGCTTTTTCTCCGCGGCCCAGAATGGGGAGAAGGTGCATCTCCTCCCCGCCCGGGGATGCCTGCGGAATACCTATCTCTCACCCGATACCCTGCAGACGGAGACGGGCTCCAAGTCATAAGAGAGCATCAAAGCTTTGCTTTGTTCCTCACTATCTGTCCGAGGCGGAGAGAGCCTCAGCCATAGACTGAATCCATGCGGTTTCTCGTAGGCGTGATTCTACTCGGCGACCAAACGGTGCAAACAACACGCTTCACCTCCCCCCTCGGTCCCGGGACAAAGACAGCCTTTCCCCACGCGATGTCCACAGAGCTCTGAGGCAGGGCTGCGGCACACAGGCTGCGGGTCTGGCCCTTTCCGCCCCGCTCCCGGGCAGCTGCGTGACCTCAGGTCAGTGACTTCTCTCTGAGCCTCCTCTTCTGTAACGTGCATGTCCTAACAGCTCCCCAGCGGAGAGGTGCTGCGTGTCCACCCGGGCCAACCTGTCCTCTCCATCGCCGTGCTGGACTTCGGAGGCGTTTGTCTGGGAGCCCCCCCCCTTCCTTTCAGGGTCTCAGCCAAGTCTTCCTCCACTTGTCAATATCACAACTCTCTCTCCTGACCTCCCTCCTTTACTGGTCATTGTCCAATCGCCGTCCAGCCTGGGGGACTCCGATCGCATGGACGGTGACTCCCAGTTTGATAGACGAGGAAGTGGGCCGAGGCTCTTGCTGGCTGGGATCACCGGGGAAGCCGGCCACACAGCAGAGCCGAACCCACACCTGTGACTCTGAGTTTAGAGCCTCTCGTACTGACTCACCTCAACGCCCTCGCAGCGAGGCCAGGGGTGTTCCGCTGGGAGCGTAGGAGCTGGCGTTGGTCTCTGAACAGTAAATGAAAATTGTGTGCAAGTGGGAAGGCCTGACATGCTTTAGTGTTAAGTGGAAAATGCAGAGACTTTAGGCCAGTGACCACCACCCACCCCAGGGCACTCAAGGTGAAAAGGGTTGTTTGCTATCGTGACAGCGGACTGCTTCATGGACACCAAGCCCCTCGAGGGAGGGGCACCCACCATCCCTTGCTTAAGGCTGACCCGGAACCAGCCCCGATCTCGGCTTCTCTCTACAAAGCTGCCCCCTTTATTGTTCTTCCTACAGAACAACTCTCTCTGCTTTTCAGTCCGTGTGACACGAAATGGCCACCACCTGCTCCTGAGTTTAGGTCCCTCCATTTAGAGGAAAGAGCCAAGACAATCCCATATCTGTTGCCTCGAGGCCCAGGCCGGGTCAGGTTCCCCGACGGACCCACCAGCGGTGGCCAGGGTACGTGGGTCACGCTTCCCAGAATGGCTTCTTGGGCCCCCACCCAGCCGCATGGATATGAGGAAGAGAGAAATTCCTAATCAGTGTTTAGAATAGCTCTGCTTCGTGTGTATTTAGCAAACATGGGCTGACCCCACACTCTTCAGATGTCAGGCATGAAAGCTGGTCCTGACCCTCATTGCCTTTCCGGAAGCTTCCATTTTTCCTGCTCCCGATGCCCCCACTTTCCAAGGAGGAACATTGATCTTTATTGTTGATTTCACAGCTTCAAAGTTACCTGTTTTATTATATTCTGTTGTGCAAGGTGCATGGATGGACTTCAGCAAGAGAAGTTGGTAAATGATACGAAAAGCCCACTGGCCGGCCAGCCCCCTCGCCGTGACCCCTGGGGGGCAGGTGGGTGGTTGGTATTATCTAGTTAGTCTTGGCGACTGATGGACAGTCTCCGCCCACAGGAACCGTGATAATGGGACTTTGCTCCACGTCTCTCCTCCCCCCCATATTAGCTATTGTGCCCTGGACACCGTAAGCATGCTTCAAGCCGCACTGAATTTTTATTGCATTTTTCTCTAAGTACTATCTTATTTGCGATGTCTTTCCTCATTTTCTTCAGGGACCAACAGGTAGCTGGATTTTGAAAGAGTATACCGCCAGGATAGCGTGTTATCAGAGGCCACAAAAATAGTTTAAATGGTGAGCCAAGGCAGACTTCTGAGTTATCTTATGTGGGCTTGGGAATTGAAAATCACGGTTTAAGGTGTTGCGAAAAAAAAAAAAAAAAAAAAAAAAAAAAAAGCAACAACAACAAAAAAACCACCCTATTTTTTCTCTGCCTGAAGTTTACAGCTGCCTTGAAGTTTTATAAATCATAACTCAAGGCGTCTGAAAACAAAAAGCAGTGGGGTGTGTGTGTGTGTGTGTGTGTGTGTGTGTAATGCACTGACCGTGGGAGTCAGCTTCCGAGGCCAACGCTGGACCTCGGGGTTGGCTGTGACTCCCGAGGCTTCGTGGACGGGGGGCCCTTGGAGGGTAAAATAAACCACAAGCTCAGCATTCACGAGCTCTGGGGTTCTTTGCGTATTTCTCTGCTGATAGAACTTCACAAAATGTAAAACATATTTGGTCAGCTTTCGTGGTTTTTTGCTGCTTTGTTTTAAGCAAGATTTTAGGAATCCCATGTTTACGCTCAAAGGTTCCTTTTTCAGTTAGATACGGTGACACTGTATCTGCATTTATCAGAGATGGTGATTAGCAGAAGACACACCATGGTGGCTACGACTGTGGGTGTTGGCCTTCAGGAGTTTGTGTTCCTGTCCTGGCTGAGTGCTCTGTTCGCCCAACAAGCCGAGGTGTGGTGGGAAACAGAGCAAGGGCCCCGACATCTGCTCTGGGAAGCACTAAGACAGAACTGGCCTGCATCACGGTGGGGGCTGGCGGGCATGAGGGGAACGCCCAGGGCAGGAATCAGGACTCGAAGCTGGAACCTTGGACAGCAGCTGAGGCTGTTGACACAGGTGGGATGGGGCTTTCCCCGGGAAAACCTCAGCTGTGCTTCAGAAAACGTCTCTCCACATCTGTACTTTTGCCCCAAAGAGAATGACATCTTTTATCCCCAGTTCCTCAGAGTTTTCCTAGTGGGCGTCGTAAATACTTCTTTATGTTTGAGCTTCCTGGCAAGGGTGGATTCTTCCGAGTGGGGAGTATGTACCATGTGATTGTTGGTTTACTTAACATCTTACTGCACAGAATAGAAATATGACAGTATATGTTCAGGTATCACTTGGTGCATAGATGGATGGATGGATGGATGGATGGATGGATGGATGGATGGATGGTTGGATGATGGATGGATGGACGGATGGACAGATGGATGGATGGATGAATGGATGGATGGTTGGATGGATGGATGGATGGATGGATAGTTGGATGGATGAATACAATTCTCTCTAGAGGGAAAAAGATCTACACATGTATAACATATAAGATGCTTCACCCTCTTTAGCTCAATTACCCTGTTTTCAAATTATCGCTCCAAATGATCTGTTTTTTGACCAGTAGCCACTCATTCCAAGTTTAATAGCAATGAAAGACAAATCATCTGTGTGTAAAAGAGAAGGAAAATAGGCCTTACCACATTGGTTGTTGAAAAGGTCAAGTTAGCAGTATGAGTTCATGTGCCACATCCTTTCACACCTGTTCCTTCTAAACCCTGTATCCTGGTATCTGTCAGGAGTGGACCAGGAAAAGATGGGGTAAGCAGGACCAGAATTTCAAGAAAGCTTGAAGATGGCTGCATCATCCTCGCTGTGTCTTCACATGGGCTTTTCTCTGTGCACACATACACAGGAGAGGTTCCTCTTCTTAGAAGGATCTTATAATGATCTGGTTATCTCAGATTGAGGTCCTTCTAAATTCAATGGATCTTAATCACCTCCCTAAAGGCCCGTCTCTCCAAACACAGTCACAGTGGAGGGTCAGGACCTCCATATATGAATTTGGGGAGACACAATTCAGTCCATAGCTCCATCCAAATCCGCAGCAAGCTCCTCTACCCACAGTCACATAGTCTTCCTTAGAACATCCCCAGAGACAGCCATGCTATGGGAAAACTTAAAAGAGGAGTGGACTGGTGTTAGGAACATCTCTGTTGGAGAGATCTGACATGGGCTTCAGATGTGGCTAGGATCCAGTGTGCTTTAGCTTCATGGAAAGATTCTGTTCCGGGCACAGTGATGTGCACAGGAACTTATGAGTTACTACATGGGTTATGTATGTGTCCTGCCCATGGAAGCTTATAGCCAGCCTAATGGTGAGAGCAGCTAATACTTTTTGGAGCCCTCAGTGTGTGCCAGGCACTACTATACGCATGTTGGACCTGTTGACTCATTGAACCCTGACAAGGTTTTGACGTAGGTAATACCAGTCATCACGTGATGCTACAGGTATGGAGTCAGAGGTCCAGAGACAGGAAATCACTTACTCCAGGTCGCCCGGCTGGCAGATGCCCACAGGTGCTTGAAGGTTCTGGAGCTGCCCCTTACCACACTGTGCATTCCTGTATTTTCACTCTGTAAGCAGAGGTTATTCCCAGAACCTAGTAGCAGAATACTGTTCTTGTTGCTTCTCCTTCAGCAGGATCTGTTAGTTGGAATGGGCTATTTGGGGTTTTCAAACCACGTCTGTGTTTAATCGCATCTCCTCTAAGCCTTGTTTCGTGTTCTGTTTGTTTTTCTTTTTCCTCAGTTTCTTTGAAGATCTTTCCAGGAAGGAAGAAAAATGTGATTTCCAGGGCATGATTCTGTTGTAACCTTTGAAAATATATCTTTCCGACAGAAGGCTGGCCTCCTGTTTTTATGTTATTGGTAACTGTATTGTTTGCCAATGATCCTTGGCATCCAGAATACTAGAAGCTGGTCACCTATCATCAGTTGGGCTGTGGATTGTTTTCCTCATTCTTGGAGAGAGAGAGCTAAGACCCTCTTGCTGTGCCACAAGGCAGTGCCTGCTGACTTGCTTCACAATTATAAAGTGTCCAGGTTCCCAAAATCCACTGGACAGAACACTAATGAGGTGCTGAAAGACTCCCCAAAAGTTGCATTAACATTTTAAAGCCTTTCCCACTGCAGGGAAGCATCAGTGTTGTAACTACACTTACCGCCGGGCAAGGTAAGGCTAATGTTTCCTGATGGATGCCCTGTCCGTGGAAATCTGCAGTTAGCTGCTGTGTGCTCAGAAATGTACAGGAAATTGGTCACTAAGTAGAATCTGATACCACCTCTCTGGAAAACATCAGCAGCCCCATTACAACAGCTGCCTTTCCTGGGTTAATGTGAACTAAATCCAAATCCAGATGAGCTCTCCTACCGAGAGCTCCTGAAATGGGTGACTTTATAGGACGGATGACCTTGAATGTAGACCTATCTATGGGCACGCTGGAGCCTTAGGAACTGAGGTGAGGACCTTAGGGAAGACTCTGCCTGCCGGTGCCCATACCCCGGTGGGAGGCAGTGGGCACTGGTAGGTCTACCTAAGGTCTTAGATTAATTACAGTATTTGGGTTACCTACTGTGGAAACACAGCCCAGCAGACTCAGGCGTACTCACAACGGAAGTGTCCTGGCTTAGGGAACTGAAAACATCATGATTCCTTCATGCAGATTTGGGTCAAGGGTCTCTCTGGTTTAACCAGACTTCGTCTAGAATTTTTCATTCCTGAGACAAGACCTCTGTCCGTGGAAACACCGGACCATGCTTCAGTCTCACGCCGGCTCCAGACCCTTGCTCTGCGAGGGAGCTTTTTCCTCCTGGCCTCTTCCACTCCATGGCTGCCCTGCCCCGGGCTGGGATCAGCCGTGCGGACCCTTCTCTGGGCTTCCTGGGCCTGTTTTACGAGGATGAGTGTGGAAGAGGTTAGCCCTTCCCGGAGATCCCACCATCCCAAAGGCAGGGATCATGTCTTACTTAACTCTGCATTGTCTGGCTCTGTGTGACTACCACTATTACCATTATGGCTATTTTTATTACCACTAGGAGCTCCCACAAAGTTGTGCTAACACTCGATGGTGCAATTTCAATATGCACGCTGGCAAACTCACCCATGCACTAGAGTACACACGTGCCTGGAAATCCCTTTCATATTAGCAAGCACGAGGCATCAGCGCCGGTTTTAACCTTGGCTGTGACTCTCAGCGCATGAGGCCCTCTTGGCCATACTTGCCTGCACCCCCTGCGAATTTCCTTCCCACGGCCCGTCCCCAGGAGCCGAGCATCTAAATATAAAATGTCAGGCAGTTGGGAGGTTGCTGCCGAGGTTTGTTTTTCTTTAAATCTGTAATTTACCACTCGTCACTCCTTCCGGGCTGGAATTAACGGCATCTATTTCCTGTTGTCCGGACTGGAAAGAACGCTTCCTTCTTAACCTTCTGCTCCTGCTGTGTAGCTGGTGATTTTGGTATTAATTAGACAGATTTGTGGGTTGTTTTTTATTTTTCATTACTGTTTTGACGACTTCTGATAAGAACTGACATTCCTAATTGAAATCCTTTCATGTGGCTGTAAACTCCCCAGCTTCTCTCTGGGCACAAGGCTTCTCCCTCTTCCTGGGAGGCAGGGACTGGGGCTCTCCGGGCTGCCTCCAGCCCCTGCACCTGTCTCCTCGGGAGAGCCGTGCTCTCCGACGCCGCGCACCCCTGGCCCTTACTGCCTTGTTCTGTTTACAGATACATTCACTTTGTGCTCCGTCAGAGCAAAGAAGACATTCCTTTCTCTTCTGGTGCTTTTCTCTGAGGTTAAATGCCTGCCCAGTGCGGTCAATCAGCTCTCCATCCCTTCCTCCTGGTTCCTGCAGAAGATACTGTATTAACTCGGATGCCTTCAGTTCTCAAGGGACAGAGCAGTGTGCTGGCATCGGACGGTTCCCCACCCGAAAATCGCCACCTCCCTGCCCAGTTGGCCCTTTGCTCAGTGTGGCTGAGGGACGTAGAGACTCGTAAGCTGTCTGAGCTCCTTGGCAGGTGGCCTGAGAGCCAGGGGGGCCATTTCCACTCTCGGCGAGTTCCAGGAGCAAATCCATCTCTCCGCTGCTCTCCTTGCCTGCCTGGGGCCCAGGGGACTGTGTATTTACTCTCCTGCCTTTGAACCCATCTTTTCCCTCTGAAATCAGGTTGTGTAGACCCCCCACTATCTAGCTACTGCCACGCCCCCTGGCATCTCCACTTCTTCCCTAGTTCTATGCCCCTATTTTAACCTCAACATAGAAATAAAATGCTCTATGCCTTTTCTATTTCATCTTGCTGCTGATGCATTTCAAGCAGTCTTTAGAATCGTGATTATATGTGGGTCAGATACCCCGTGTAGACGTCTATACCGCACAGCTCAGAGCCTGGTCCACAGGCCGTGGGTTCGAGTCCTAGTGCTGCTGATGGAGTTTTTGAATGTTGGTGAGTGAGGCCCAGAGCCAAGAGCCAAGAAAGAATTCCTGAGACATCTTTGGTGCCAAAAAGGTGGTTTTATTAAAGCACGGGGACAGGACCCGTGGGCAGAAAGAGCTGCTAACTGGTTGTGAGGAGTGGCTGATTCTATGCCTGGGAGATGGGGGAGGTAGGGGCAAAGGGAGGTGTCCAAAGGCACTTTCATAAGCTCAAAAAGACTGTCGGAGGCCGGGAGTCTGGCTGTTGCCAAGCGAAGGTCGTCTCTCTTCTAGTATAAGGCACTCACCTGAGGACAGCTGGGAGCTTTCTGGAGGAACCTTGTACTCTTCCTATTTCAAGTCCTTGTCAACAGGCTGCAGGTTATAAGGAAACCTAACTTGCTTACACACCCTTCTGCTTCTGTTTCCCACATCACTCACGGAGGGGAGGGTCATGTGAGGGCTCCAGGAGATCGAGTCTGTGGGCCTCCGGAAGTCAGGTTATTGGTAAGAATGGTTTTTCCTGCAGGACAGTGAACTCTGTTAGTCCACCATTTGTCTTTCCTTCCCTTAGCATTAGGGCGGCCGGCAGTGCCTGAGGAATGTCACACATGTCCCACCTGGGAGCGGGGGGTGTGGCGGTCGTGGGCTATTGGCCTGTGCTTTGCCCGCAGCTTTGCCTTCTGTGCCCTCGTCCGACTACACGTGACGGTGACCTCAGGCAAATTGTCCCATCCGTCCAAGCCTCTCCTTCTTCATCTTCGCGATGTCCTCGTTCTGTTCAGTTGACACATCCTATTTGCTTTTGAGTTTTTATTTACCGATTAGTTTGAGGAATGACTCTCAGGTGCCTGGTTCTTTCCCTGAGTCCTTTTCATCGGTTACGTAAAGGGAGGGCTGCCACAGACCTTCGGGATCCAAGGGATAGTGTCCTTCTTTCACAGTGACGAAGGCTCCGGGGGTAGACCTGCCCACGTCATCGGGGTACCGGACACCTAAACTGAGGTTGGCCTCCCGATTCGCCCTGCCCCAGAGTCTGAGTTTGGTCAACTGTAAGCCACCACCCAAGCTGACGGGAATCAAGAAACCCTTGGTGAACCTCAAGGACTGTTTCGTCAGGGCGTGTATCTGTGGAGGGCCCTATGAGTCAGGATGGTACCCCAGCATCACAGGAGGTGCCGGAGGACCCCAGGGAGCGTGCTGAGACCCATCAGGGTCTTTGAGCCTCTGGGGACGTGTTTGGAAACCCAGCGGATGCATCCAGAGTGGGGGCATTCACACGGGGCGGGCTTCTCACTTCAGTGTGTTGCTGAAGAGGTAATGCAGAATGAGACAGAAACCAAACCAAACCAAACCAAAATCACATGGGAAGCAGTTAGTGGGACTTTCTCTGGAAAGACGATATCCCGTGAGACTGAATCAATACAAAGCTATCATATTGTGCATTATACACAGTTTCATTAAAAATTCAGTGGCCACACCAATCAATGAAGCTTTGGGGACCCAGGCCTGTCAACACAGAGTTCGCAAATTATGGAGAAGGAGACACCTACTCTCTGGGAAGAAGGAGTTCTTTCAAGCCCAATCAATAGCCCCACATTCACAGCCTGCTAACCCCTAGAATGTTGATAGGGCTGTTTGCAAAAGCCAGGGCTAATAAGCTTTGCGGTTCCTTGGTTTAACTTCAAAGATCGGCCTGTAACATGGACTGAAAGGGAGCAAAACCAGGAAGGAGAGGAAAGTGGTTTTCATATGCATTCCAGGGAAGACAGCGTACGGATGAAATTGGACTATTTGAACATGGAAGCTCTCCCTTTGTAGGGCAGGTGTTTTGTGGGCTGACTTGCAGGGATAAGCGGGTAGGTCTGCCTCACTGGGTGGAGTGTGGGTGTCAGCCTCGGGGCACGGCCTTCGCAAGGACTATCGGGAACCTTGTTGTAAGTGATGAGTTTGAGCTAATTCAAGGTTTCTCCATCCTGACAGGTGAGGTCTGAGAACAGTTGTGAGGGTCTGTCCCGTGCATGGTAGGGTGTAGATCAGCTTCCCCAGCGTCCACTCACTTGGTAACAGTGCCAACCCCTTGCCTGAGTTGTGACAACCCAAAACATCTCCAGACCTTGCCCAACATTCCTCTTTACACTAGAGGTAAAATTATCCCTGGGCGAGAACCACTGAAATCTACTTCCAAGGTAACAAAGAGGGGACTAGATCAGACCTCGTAAGCCCATATTTAGAAGTTTGGTGCATTAGGGATGATAGAAACCAGAGATAAAACTGTGGCCAGACATTTTCTGTGGGTTTTCTTGTTTCTATGCATTAACTTTACCTCTCCCAACAAACTGCTGAATAAAATAAAGACCGTGAACACAGTAGATTCAGGCTCTTACCAGTGCAACTCTATGATAAGGAAAGAAAAGAATCTTTTCCAACCAAGTTCCATCCAAAAGCTCCCATGGAGGGCTCTGGTCTAGCTTGGCTAACACATCTTACAGCAAGTGACTTCTGAACTGTCTGTGTTGGAGGGAGCTGAGGCACTCTGTTGGCTCACATGATCTCCTGTTGGGCAGGGCTTTCTTGCCAAGGAGAAAGGAGGAAACTTTCCTCATCCACCCACCCACCCATCCACCCATCCATCCATTCAACCATCCATCCATCCGTCCACCTATCCACTCATCCATCCATCCAACCATCTATCCAACCATCCATCCATCCATCCACCCATCCAACCACCCATCCATCCACCCACCCACCCACCCATCCACCCATCCATCCATCCATCCATCCGTCCATCCATCCATCCACCCACCCACCCACCCGTCCATCCAACCATCCATCCATCCATCCATCCATCCATCCATCCACCCATCCATCCATCCAACCATCCATCCAACCATCCATCCATCCATCCAATCATCCATCCATCCATCCATCCATCCGTCCATCCGTCCACCCACCCACCCACCCACCCATTCATCCGTCCATCCACCCATCCATCCATCCATCCATCTACCCGTCCATCCATTCACCCATCCATCCATCCATCCGTCCATCCATCCGTCCATCCATCCGTCCATCCATTCACCCATCCATCCATCCATCCGTCCATCCATCCGTCCATCCATTCATCCATCCATCCATCCATCCATCCATCCATCCATCCATCCTTCTATCCTTCCATCCTTCCAGCCAGCCAGTCAGCCAGCCAGCCAGCCGTCCAGCCAGCCTTCTATCCGTCTATCCCTCCATCCATCCCTTATATACTTTGTGCCATTCCTTGTCCTGGGTGTGGAGGATGTAAAAATGAACAGCTCATTTGGGTCCCGCCTCCAATAGCTTTTCGGTGTGTTTTATTAGATGTTCAGCTAAAACTGGGACAGAGAGCTACATCATCTCGGCAGGTTCGGGAAATGGCTGAGAAGAGTCTGAAAGTAGATATAGGAGTTAGGAAGGAACAGAGGAAATTTGATGAGGAAGGCATTGAGAAATAAGGCATTCTCAGCATTGAAAAAGCATCAGCTAGTTGTCATTTTTGTTGTTTTAATGTCTGATCTGCTTGGGGGAAATTGGGAGATGCCAGTTTTCTTGAAGCACAGTTAGCAGGAGAGGTGCTAGGATGTAATGCAGAAAGACAAATGTGAAGCTGAGCACAGGACTTTGGAGTTTACCACCTGGTCAGAGAGGAGTCACTGAGCATTGGTCATCGGGAGAGAGTTTTTGAAAATAAGCTCTGGAAATAATGAAATTCAGGCAGTAATGTAGATATAGATAAGAGAGAGGAAAGGTATTTCTGAGTTTCTCTTGCAAGGATCAAAATAATCCACTAGAATCCTTAAAAGGAGACCAGTGAGAAACACTGGTGACAATTTTGTTGAAGAGTTAAGGACTCAGACTAGAAAGAGCCTTAATATCCTCAAAACCTCTCTTCCCTGTATGCCGTGACCATGACTGCAAAGGCCATGAGATCTGGATCCTGTCCACATTTCCGATCTCCCTGCCCAGACACTACACTCCTTTACCTCCCGAAGCTTCCTTTGTAACATTTGCCACCAACAGACATTCCCCTTCAACTAGTGTATCTGCTTGGCTCTGACCATCTCCCACAACAGAACGTGATCCCTGTGAGCTCGCACGTGTCTCTTGTTTGCTCTGTCTCCACGTCTAGCACAGCATCTGGTTCCTACAGAGTGTTCAATAAATATTCACTGAGCTTGTTCATTCATCCATCCATCATGCATTTATTCAATCATGAGTCAGTCATGCATATTCCCAGTCATATGTTCAGTGCACCATTTAATGACTGCCTTCTCCAGTTGGCTCATTAAAAAGAGCATTCTTAGTTGATATGTGGGTATTGGAAAGAAATAGTGTCTAAATTGATGAACAGAACCTGATAGATATTTCAGTCAGTGGTTCTGTGCCACAGTTTAGATTCTGCAAGAGGTCCCTTATGGGTAGTGAATTCCTCCCCGGTGGAGAATTCCTCCTTTTGACAGACAACCCAAAGAAAGAAGATACTGAAATGTTTTCTTCTGGGTGGGTAGAGACGTCTGGATTGGAACTGCTCGTAATTGTGTGGAGGGTTTGTTCTCAGAATCATGGCTGTTGAAGATGTAGGAATTGGGATACCCAGACATTGCTGGTGGGAATGTTAATTGGTGCTGCTCCTTTGGAAAATGGTTTAAAAGATCCTCAAACTACTAAAGGTAGAGTTCTCAAATGATCCAGAAATTTCACTCCTAGGTATATATCCAAGAAAAATGAAAATAGAAGTCTGCACAGAAACCCGTGCATGAATGTTCATGGCAACATTACAGTATCAAAAAAAGTAGAAAGAACCCAAAAGCCCATTTTCTGATAGTTGGATAGGCCCATTTGGTCTATCCACATAAGAGACCACTCAGCTGTAGAAAGGAATGAAGCCCTGATCTATGTTACAACATGAATGAGCCTTGAAAACATTATGCCACATGAAAGAAGCCAGGCACAAAAGGGCATATATCGTATAATTCTGTTTATGTGAAATGTCCGGTATAGAAAAGTCTGTCAAAGAAGAGAGTTGATGAGTGGTCTCCAGGGGTTGATGGGGGAGGGGAGTGAGGATGGAAGAGTGCAGTCCAGTGAGTACATGGTTTCTTCTGAGGGTGGTGAAGATGTCCTGAAAGTGGATAGTGATTACTGTAAAACTGTGGATCTGCTAAAAACCCACTGACTTGTATACTTTACAAGGTAAGTTTTAGGATATGTGGATATATCTTAATTTTAAAATGTTTTAAAAATCTAATTTTTTTTTAAATTTAAAAATTTTTAAAAATTTAAAAATTCCTAAATTTTTTAAATTTTAAATTTAAATCCTAATTTTAAAAAAATCATAGCTGAGGGGCACCTGGGTGGCTCAATGGGTTAAAGCCTCTGCCTTCAGCTCAGGTCATGATCCCAAGGTCCTAGAATCGAGTCCCACATCGGGCTCTCTGCTCAGCAGGGAGCCTGCTTCTCTCTCTCTCACTGCCTGCCTCTCTGCCTACTTGTGATCTGTCTCTTTGTCAAATAAATAAATAAAAATCTTTTTAAAAAATCACAGCTGACTTCTCATGCACATTAAGTAGTTCCCATGAGAGGACTATGGAGGATCTTAAGACATGGTCCCCTTTTGTCCATAAGGGGAAACAGTGTGCACAGGTAACTATGTGGGGCAGGAGTACTAAGAATCATTACCACAAAAGAAAGAGAGTTGATTATAGGGAGAAGTATGGATACTGAATTTGTTTTTTGAAATGCTGATTATGTGATTTTTGGCTCTCGTGCAGAAGACATGGAGTCATCTATCGTTGCTGTCAAGAAGCATCCTGGGAACTTTGTCTTATTAGGATTTAAGAACCTTCAGAGCTTTCTAAAGAATTTGGACTTGAATTTGTGACAAAAGTGATAGAGGTAAGACACACATGGTATAGCTCCCTAGCACCCGCCCAAGGAAGGCATCACTAACTGATCCTTGCACACCTCTCCCCCAGAATCCAGATCCCTTCTCAGGACAAGTCCCCTTCCCTTCCCTCGCAGGGCCTGTTGAGGATCCATCAACACTCACCAACGTGATGAAAACTTTCCCATTTCTGTTATAGTCTGTGGGAGTCAGGGAAAGTGTCTAATAGAGACTGGAACATCATATCGGTGAGGGGCACATTTGTTCTAGATGGTTTCATACCTATCTCCATTTTCTTCTCTGGGTATTGTAGTCACACTGTCAAAGAGAGCATATGCTCACGTCTGTAGAACAGCCATTCTTAAGGCAAATACAGTCCCAAGACTTGCTTTGTTTGGCCAGTGTCATGTCTTACTGTTTTCCTATTAGAGAACAGTATTGAAATCTGATAGATTTCACTCTCAACCTGGATGTCCTGCCTCTTTTGGGAAAAAAAAAAAAAAAGAGTATGCCTAAAAAGGCAGAGCCAACATTCCTCCATGGAAACAATTCATTGTAGGTGCATTGGTCACATCCCTTGGGTGAAACATGCTCATTCTGGTTTGGCTGGTCTCAATATCCCTAGATACATTACAGCCAACCTGGCGCTATGCTGTTGCTCTGGACCATGCAGGGCTGTGTTGTGTTGTGTTGTGTTGTGTTGTGTTGGGCTGGGTTGTGTTGTGTTGTGTTGGGTTGGGATAAGTTGTGTTGTGTTGTGTTGTGTTGTGTTGTGTTGGGCTGGGTTGTGTGGGTTGAGTTGGGCTGGGTTGGGCTGGGTTGGGTTGTGTTGGGTTGGGTTGGGATAGGTTGTGTTGTGTTGGGTTGGGTTGGGATAAGTTGTGTTGTGTTGGGTTGGGTTGGGATGGGTTGGGTTGGGTTGGGTTGCATTGGCTTGTTCTTACTTCACTAGTCAAAACAGTACTTCATGCCACTCTATTATTCAAGAGAATTTATGGGTAAATTATCTTCTTATAAATTAAATTATACTATGGTTGTACAGATAATATGATGGTGAGTTGGTTTTTTATCACTAACGTCAATCTAGGTGTTCCATAAAGGAATAAACCACTATAATTTCACCCTGGCCATATGGGGAGGTGGCAGGGCTCTGGGAACAGTGGCTGTGCCACACCACCTAATCAAGGGTCATGGCAACTGAGGAGCTCAGTGCTTTAGATAGAATTTTCTCAGGCAGCTCAAAAAAATGTCTCCTGTAGGCAAGGATGTCATTAGCCTCTATTCATGGCGGAGAGAACACAAGCTCCATCAGTGGTACAGCATTTTGTAATGCTTAGCTCATTGCTTCTACATCAAGAATTTCTGCAACCCATGGAATGGGAGAAGATATTTTCAAATGACAGTACAGACAAAAGGTTGATATCCAGGATCTATAAAGAACTCCTGAAACTCAACATACATAAAACAGAAAATCATATCAAAAAATGGGCAGAAGATATGAATAGACACTTCTCCAATGAAGACATACAAATGGCTATCAGACACATGAAAAAATGTTCATCATCACTAGCCATCAGGGAGATTCAAATTAAAACCCACATTGAGATACCACCTTACACCAGTTAGAACGGCCAAAATTAGCAAGACAGGAAACAACATGTGTTGGAGAGGATATGGAGAAAGGGGAATCCTCTTACACTGTTGGTGGGAACGCAAGTTGGTGCAGCCACTTTGGAGAACAGTGTGGAGATTCCTCAAGAAATTAAAAATAGAGCTTCCCTATGACCCTGCAATTGCACTACTGGGTATTTACCCTAAAGATACAGATGTAGTGAAAAGAAGGGCCATCTGTACCCCAATGTTTATAGCAGCAATGGCCATGGTCGCCAAACTGTGGAAAGAACCAAGATGCCCTTCAACGGACAATGGATAAGGAAGATGTGGTCCATATACACTATGGAGTATTATGCCTCCATCAGAAAGGATGAATACCCAACTTTTGTAGCAACATGGACGGGACTGGAAGGGATTCTGCTGAGTGAAACAAGTCAAGCAGAGAGAGTCAATTATCATATGGTTTCACTTATTTGTGGAGCATAACAAATAGCATGGAGGACAAGGGGAGATGGAGAGGAGAAGGGAGTTGAGGGAAATTGGAAGGGGAGGTGAACCATGAGAGACTATGGACTCTGGAAAACAATCTGAGGGTTTTGAAGGGGCATGGGGTGGGAGGTTGGGGGAACCAGGTGGTGGGTATTGGAGAAAGCACGGATTGCATGGAGCACTGGGTGTGGTGCAAAAACAATGAATACTGTTACTCTGAAAAAATAAAAAAAAAATTTAAAAAAGAGATGAAAATGAAAAATTAAAAAAAATTAAAGAAAGTCTAAAAAAAAAGAATTTCCCCCTGAAACATAAGGATTTGGCTAGATTCTGAATTCCTGGTCTTCTTGAGGAAATAGTCAGTGAGAGTAAGAGTTTGGAGGGCCAGCCTTCTGCAATGAGGGGCATGTCTTGTGTCTGTTGGGTCCTGTCTGCTGGGGTCTTTCAAAGTTCCTCTCCCGGTTCTCTTTGTGGACTAGGTGGTCATGAGACCACTGTTTGCACTGACTTAGGTCCTGGGACTCACAGGAATAAACTGTTTTTATGAGACCACCGATGCCTTATGCTGTTCTTAAACACCGTGTGACTCTCTGATTTCCCAAGTGCTTTTTTTGTTCTAAAAGAAATTTCCTAAGTAGCTTTAATAGAAGTTGCAAAAATCCTGCAGAACTTTCTCTGATTTTCCCCCTTGAAAACCTGTTTATCCTGCCAAAATACCTTATGTGCTTTTGTGTGCATATGTGCCACTAATTTATAAGCAAACATCGAACATCTAAGCTTTGGCTTCAACATCTGTGCCAATGGTGGCTAATTACCGGTGTCTCTCTCCAGCAGGCACCAGGAGTGCGGTTGGAGCGGGCGCAGGAGGCTGGGCAGGGCCATATGCTGGGCTTTCACCAGATCAACAGCTCCTAATCCCTTCTGGGGCACCGTTTGATGAAAACGAAGGGCTTGGATCTTTTCCTAAGCTAACAAGCGTCGGTGGTGCTTTTAAAATCCCCTAAGTCAAGAGATGAGGTGCGAACATGAAAACATTCTGCAGATAAGCGTATGCTAAGGCTTTGTACTGAGCTGTAGTCTTGGCCCGGGATGCTCTGAAGTTTCTATAAGGAGTAAGTTTTGGAAGATACTTATCTAGAAATAGCAAAGCATTATCGGAAGTATTTGGGGGCAGAGATTTTTCCCCTAGAGGAAAAAGACTAACGTGTTGGGTTTCTCAGGGTGAGAGCCCATTCAATAGAATGCAGAGATGTTCTATGCCATCTAATGGAGGCAGACTGAGAGAGGTCTCAGGAGTCTTTCATGAAGATGTGTGTGTCCAAAATTAAGGTGAACAGTAGACGCTTCTTGCCAGTCTGAGGTGAAAACAGCCAGTAAATATGTTCATCTTCCAAGCCCCTATGGGAGCTTTAGGGAAATATAATTAAAAACAGTCTCCACACCCACTTAGAAAACCTCGCCAAAAAGAGTAGGGGAGAAAGAAAATAATTGTATTATGGAATCAGTATTAAACCAGAATGTGATGTACATCAGAGCAATTTGCTAAGAAATTGCATAGACAGAACAAAATTCTGCCATTTTCTAGAGCCAAGCCGATCTAATCCATTTCATAGGTGTTCTTCCAATAAATCAATTTCTTCTTATTTTGAAATTTTATTTGCCCATACAGAACCCTGATTAGTTCACTAATTATTGCAGACTCTGTACATTAAGTGCTTTGGAGAGAGACTGTCCAACCTGGTGACCTGGGGACACAAGAAGGCAAGGGAGAGCCTAGTAGGGGCAGGTTCCCTTGATTCAAGTCACTGCACTGAGCTGGTTATCCCCAGGCCGTCCCCTGGGGAGTTTAGCTGCAAGACCACGGAGATGGGTCATGAATTTCTCCCTGGTTGCTCACTCTTCCAGGTCTCAGCTATACAGGCTGCCTGAGAGAGAAGGGTGTATCTTCTGTCCTGTGTATTTGTGCTGAGGAAGTCACCCCAAATCCTTAAGAACCAGGTTTTGCCTCCAGGCGGCATGAGTTCACATCCTGACTCTGTGTCTTGGTAGCTCTGTACCCCTGATGAAATGGCCTCTCGGAGCTTCTCTTGGTGCATTACAAAAGAAGAATAATACCAATTTACCTTATACAAGCACCATGAGGATTAAACGGATACAGTACGTGTTAAGTTCTGAGAACCTTACCCCGTTCCCTGTAGAGTGACGATTCTTAGCCCTGCTGCGATTTCAGCGGTCATTTGAATACAAGGCAAAACCAAAAATCGATCTAAGGGCGCCTTAAGCAGCAGAGACTAAACAGCATTTTTGCAAAACTATGTAAAGAATATTAAATATCCTTTAGGTTTGCATGAAAAAGGACCGTTATCTTTTTTTTATAGCACTTGCCTATCTTCATATAGGTGTGTGCATTTTTCGTGCACGTGTGAGAAACAGACCATCTGATTCTGTCACTTTTCTTCCTCGATATGGAGCTTCACATCTGTCAGGTTGAAAGCAGTGCGTGGCAGGGTCCCTGCGATTGAAACAGACAGATGGATACAGTGGCAAACTCGAGGCGGGGTGGGAGTGGTGCATTCAGATGAAACTCCTGCTTTTCTTCTAAGTAACCTTGCGATGTTGCAAGGTGCAGATGCCAGAGGGGGCGTGCAGGGGTGAGTCCCGGCTCTGCCACTTATGGCTCTGTGACCCTGGCCTCGTAAATCGTACTGCCCGGTCCTGGCTTCTTCTTAGGCACTTGGGAATGATGATAACCCTTCGTATTCCTGTTCTATAACCCAAGGACTCTCTGTAACATAAATATGGATAATGCATGTGCAGTAAAACATTTATGTTCTATAAAATAAAATATACATGAAATACACAATAACCCATAAAGCATGCCTAGAATTATACCTATGCTATAGAACATAAATATACATAATGAATATAACATGCGTGTAATGCATATGAATATAACTTACATGTTATATAAATATAAAACATGCATGAAGTCCACAATAATTCATTAAAACCTACAAAGTATATGTCATACTATACATACATACTATATATAGTACATTACCAAATATCATTATAGGTTACATTTTATATTTATGAATATAATTACTATATATATACTATGCGGACATACTATACATACATACTATATATATAGTATGTTACTGTATATAATATTTATCATTATAGGTTACATTTTATATTTATGAATATAATTACTACACATATATGCTACACGGACACAGAGTGCATAACCAGTACAACCCGTCTTCATGTGACAATGTGCGGTGGTAGATATCACGTGAGACGATGAATGGCACAGACCTAGCAGTTAGGCTACTACTGACCTTACGAGGACAAGTCAGAAGAAGGATCCCTGCTGAAACTGAGGGTAAGGGGGGCAGATGAACCGCCTGCCGCAGTCCTAGAATCATCCTTGCCTCCAAGAAGCCAGCTCCTTGTAACGAAGAATGATACTGGAAACTCAAAGAGCCTGGAGACATCAAAGGAAAGCCGTGAATGGGATTAGAAAGATGTGCAGGGAAAGGCAGGGAACCAGGGGGATCACACGCTACATGTATGAACACACATGGAAACATCTGTCGCTGCGGGGGGCCAGGGAGGGGCAGGTGGAGAAACACGGCTGGGAAGCCATGGAGAGCAGCCCAGGATCCTGGCCCGTGGGGGATGCATCTGCCCTCGCACCTACAGGGCTCCTGGGATTCCGCAGGCCCCTGCACCTGAGGCTGTGGGGGCGGGGGTCTCATGCTGGTGCAGGAGGCTCAGGCTGGGAAGTGGGGGGTGCCCTTGACCGTGGGAAGAAAATCCGCTTCTTGGAGGCTGAGCGTCTTCTGAGATACCAGCTTCCTGAAGACCAACTGGTCACTCCTACTGAAACTGGGAGGGGCAGGACTTCAGAGAAACGATGACCCACTACTTGCTATTTTTCAGAATAAGGAAGTTTTTTGTTTGTTTGTTTTCTGTTTGGTTTGCTTCTGCCTTTCAGACTATCACCACTGGAATACTTAGAAATCAACTTGGAATCCCTTCTTGGATCCTGGACTGAACTCCGGTGGCCCCATTCTCTCTCCCTACCTGTCCTGCGCATGCCCTGGGGCTGGGGAGGAGATTGGGACCTGCTCAGCCCTCCCTGTCCGCTGCACTGATTTTAGCAGGTGATCTGAGGGTCTGCCTGAGGAAACCAGAGGCAGATGGGTGGGGGGGAGTTGGTTACAGTCACGTCACATCCTGGAGACAGTCAGGACCTGCCTAGTCTGCCAGAACATCCAGTGGGGGTGACCTTGAAGCCAAAATTCCCCCACACCTTGCTCCTACAACCGAATCTTTTCCTTAAATATGTTTCCTCTGGTTTGGAAAATATATATATATTATATATTACACTGAAAAATTTAGAGCAGTAGATCTCATGCTAAGTGTTCTTACCACCAAAGTTATTATTATTATTATTACTATTTTTTTTTTTTTAAAGACAGGTTTCTGACGTCTGCTGACAGATTGGGAGCTCTGGCTTCTCTGGGGCTGAAGGGCCAGGGGACTCAGGTTGGGAGTGAGTGAGCCAGATTCCCAGCCCCCTGTCCCCGCTGCTCCCCTTACCAGCTGTTGGCCCGTGTTCCCTTTATCCAAACATTTGATCGGGAAACGCGGTGGCCCACGTTCGAGCAGCATGCTTGCCGCTCCTTGGTTGCTAACATTGTCACAAAGCACAAAAACAGCAACATCAATTTGCTTTTATAATAGCTCTTCCGTAACAGGTGTGGTGAAGTCTATAAAGAGACGCCCGCTATAAACACCCCTGGAGAGAGAAAGAAGAAGAGGAAACGTCCCCAAATATCATCATCAATAAGTGATTTTTGTGGTTGTTTTTGCCTTGACTTTAGAAACAGCTATCAGCTCAAGGAACCAAGCATTTCGGAGGCAATGAATTCCCCAGCATGGGGGCTTAATGAGAGAGCCCATAAGTGCCTGGGGCTACAGATCTGATTTTTTTTTTTTTTTTTTGAGGCAGAAGAAAAGCTGGAATGAGAGGATGAAGTGCCTACCCTGTGTGTAAACAGAAAGTGGATCAGAGAGGAAAGCGTTTATGTCCTGCGAAGTCTAACAGCCACTTAAGCGGCTGCGATTATTTGACAAGACAGTGTGGGCTGCTAACGGCTGCTCTGTTCTTGTCCCTCAGCGCAGCTGGGCGGATTTCAATAGTCGGCGAGAAGGGCGTCCTGCTCCGGGACGGAAGGTTGCTGCGCGCTCTGGGGGACCCGTGGCTGGAAAGCCGGTAAATGTGCAAAGTGACAGGAGCGATGGTGGCCGCTGATGTTCCCCCAAGAGCCGATGCCACTCTGGACACTGCCTGTGACACAGTGCACTAGTAAGAAATATGCATGTGGGTCTTTGTCTGTGGTTCCTGGCTCACGGGCTCCCCAAACCCTCGGGGTTTTCTAAGCGGGAGGAGCAATTTCGAGCATCTTTTGTTGTGATAGTTGTCCTCAGTGGGGAGTCATAAAGGTGGGATGGGTGTCGTGTATTCCTAAGGAGCCCCTTCCAACCACACAGGTGCAGGAACCATCCCAGCTCCCTGCCTCCCGGAGCTGAACTCCGCTGGGATCTGCCCTAGCATCTGTCCTCGCCATGTTGATAACACAGTCGCTCGCAAATTCTACCCCTCCTGAGCGTCAGGTGCCGACTTCAGGTCAACGGGGGCCGTGCCCTCCCTCATCCTGCGACAACCTCAGCAGAGGTGGGCAGCCCCGATTTCCCAGGGGAGGGGAATAAGGATCAGAGCACTCACGTCCCTTGTCTGAGTGGGGGGGTGGGGCGTGAGGCTAGTTTGCATGTATTTTTGAGCTCAGACTACTGGTTCCCAAACTGCTGCCCCTGGGAATCACTGGGGTTCTTTGAAATATGTGGATTCCTGGCTCCAACCCTTAGACACTCTGACTACATTGCTGTGAACCAAGAGGGGACCACGGGATCACCCCAGGGCGATTCCACCATGCAGCAAACCTCCCTCCTCGTCCTCCGGCTGCCTACATCTGCCACTTGAGGGAAAATACGTTGAAGGCAAGAGACAACGTCTTTGATTCCTGAATTCTGGGCGGGAAGCCACAGATCTGGCACCGGGGAAACACCCCACACGCCCGATGGCTGCAGGTGTCGTCAGTGCACCTGCGGGCGCACACGTTTGACCAGGTGAGGAGCCGGGTTCTGTCATTTCATGACCACAGCCCCATGGTTGCTGGAAAATTGAGGATAAAACACCCTGATGAAAAGTAGGCTCATTTTGATTTGTGGTCACGGCCCACCAAGGGGTGGACAAGGAGAAGAGGGGCTAGGGGTGCTCCCTGCAGTACCAGCGCGCCATGGTGTGCGTCCTCACCCAGGTTGTAGCCGTGGCACCCGCGGTGAGTCAGCTGAGCTCCATGCTGGGCCCCGACTGGCAGCTGGACACCAACGACCTCATGGCCGAGTTCATGAAGGTGGAGGAGCCCAGATTCATGCAGCTCCAGGGAGGCAGGATCCTGGATAGGAGCCAGGGATGACCACCAATGGTGCCGCCGGTTTCATGCACCGCTTGATGCTTTCCCCAAATTCTCAGCCCACTCTTTGCTTGTGTCCAGATACGTTAGTGTGAGTCGGTTCTGTGCAAGTGGGTTGTCTGTACGTGGGAGGGAGTCATGAACTCAATACACAGAATTCATCAGCCTGTAGACCGCACATTCAGAAATTCATGTCTAACCACAGAGAAGCTTCTGCAAATTAGAGATGCTCTTGAGACCGGATTCGCACCCTTTCCCCAGAGGATGCTACATCAAGACACACAACAAAAGCAACCTTACATCCTTGGTATTAGTAGCTCTCAACCCCAGGGCACTCGGCAACGTCTGGCCAACATCTGGCCACGTTTTGTTTCTCGTAGCTATTTACATGCACAGAGTTCCCCAATGTCATGCTTTCTCTTTTCTTAGAGGATGATTGAAAATATTTCTTAGTTAATTTTAACAAGAGAGCTGTGAAGAGATTATAGAACAGATTATCTTTACAAAGTGTTTAAATATTCCTTGTCACGTCCCAATTTAGGACTCACCCAAATGTGATTTTTGCACAAGCTGCTCTATTGGTACGACATTAGTCCAGGTCTGAATCCCTCTGGTTGCAAATTGATGTTTTATGAGCCGAAATGACTTTTAAAAGCCATTAAGATTCCTTTTCGTGCTGGATTTTCCCCAGCAAACTCAATGATGCTACAAGGATCTACAATTATTACGTTATAAACATCTACTCAAAGAGCAAAAATTAAGCAGGGGAAGAAGGCAAGACACCATTTCTCTAAATATTTTTAGTAAAAAAAGGTTGTCAAAATATAACTACCAGTTTTGAGGAAACTGTTACATTTTCTATGCTCTAATGGGCCAGCACCAACAGGGAGATAATGTTCTTTAATTTGGGGGGAATTACCACTAAATTAAATCAAGCTCTTTGAAGAAAACAAATGACTAATATTGTATAAATCAAAGGAAGCAAAATATATTAGGTGGGTCTATTCATAGTTCCTTTTTTAAAAGATTTTATTTATTTGACAGAGAGAGAGAGATCATAAGTAGGCAGAGGCGGGGCAGTCTCCCTGCTGAACAGAGAGCCCCATGTGGGGCTCGATTCCAGGACCCAGAGATCATGACCTGAGCCAAAGGCAGATGCTTTAACCCACTGAGGGACCCAGCTGCCCCTATAGTCCCTTGTTTTTTAATGGAGGGTGTGTGATTAGACATTTAAAAATGCTGTTCTAAACCATCTGTTTTTCAGCCAGTTGTCCTAGTCCTAGATCATCTGTCCTAAGACCATCAGGTGCAAATCTATTGTCTGACGAAAGTCAGGTTTGTCGACTTATTGCTCCTAGAGAGACCCCATGCGGAGGCAATATGGGAAATTGTATTGTACAAAAGAGATAGGTCTGATGGGAAGCCAGCAAAGGCTGAGGACAGGTAAGACTAGTATGAAGCACACTGTGGGCAGCTGAGCTGCCGGCATCCGTCTGGACCGTGCTGTGGACCCAAGGTCCTGCTTGCTCGTGAGACACATAACTCACGCACATGGGGGATGTTGCGTTATCTGAAATCCTGCATCGGAGTTAGAAATCAGATTTGCTTCTCTGTGTCAAAGTGACTTAGGTCCTCAAGGCAAGAGAGGGAAGTTCATTCTGCCTGACGGCGGGATTTCAAAGAGCAAGGTTTCTGATAATCTTGGATTTAAGACAACAGTGTTTCTCAGGGGGTAAAAGGGTAGCAGTCCCCCAAATAAAAGGGTTATTATGACACTTTAGCAATAGCTTGTCCCTGGGAGGAATGTTTCCTGCTAATGTGGCAGCTGACTTCCCCTGTATCTGTCACTGCAGCTAGATAAAGGGAAAGGTAGGTTCCTGCTTTTTTTTTTTTTTTGGATCTGAGCTAGTTCCTACTTTCTGAAGCTTTCATTTAGCACTGAGAGCACACTTTGGGGTTTCAAGGAGGTTGGCAAACAAATGACCTGCTTACAGAGCCCCATTCCTTTTGGTAGGCATTTAACCTTTTTCTTTCCTTTGTTTCTCATTACTGATGTGTGCGACTGACCCTGGAGCTTTCTCGCTTCCTTTGAAGGTGCTCTTGCTGCTGTCCGACTCCATCCTGACCGAGAAGACGGTGATCGTGCTGGATGATGGCGTCACCATCACAGACCTGGGCGTGCAGCTGGTGGCCGGCTTGTCCCTTGCCCTGCAGCCTCACAGAGAGGACAAGAGAGCCATTGTCTCGGCGGTGTTGGCCCAGGACATTCTCCAGACTCCGCAGCAGGTGGGATTCCAGAATCCTTGAGTCCCTGGTCATTCGAGATCACCTCCCTCCTTCTCACATCTGCGGAGAAGATGAATAGAGCACTCGCAGCTAGGACAGGAGACCCTTGACACTCTGTTTTCTCTCCAGTCTGTCTGTGTCTGAGAAAAGTGCTCAGTACTATGAGGAGATTGTCCTCTTAGATATTTCATATACTAACCATATGTCCCAATATCACTCTGCAGTGGGTTATGTGTGATGGGGGGGCTCTTCGTAGACCATGACCGAAGGATCATGTCTTCTCCTTTCCAAAACAGGTAATAATCGGTACTTGCAAATTCTATTTCTATTATTTAAAGAAGTATGGCTAATAGGTACCAGACATCTGTTGTTTTATATTAATTATTAATATATTAATTATGGCCAACTTTAAACCTCTGCTCCATCTATAAACTTGTAGCAAATCCATTGAATTATACCAAGGTCATTGTGTCCTTCAAGCATGCCAGTCCCCATAATACATCTTTTCTCAGATACTTCAAATGAGCATGTCTTTCTAATAAAAGATGCCCGGAGTGATATTTATCTTGAACAGTAGCATGATTAGCTGCACCTGAAATCGATTCAGAAGCATCCTGTGATCTTTCAGACTCTTCGGAAAATTCAAAGTTGAATTCCGTTCTATGACATTCACTAAGTTAATATACACAGGACTACGGTAAACAAATTTGCTCCTCACACCAGTGCAGTTACAACCTATTATTTATGCCAGTTAAATGTATGATAGCAACTAATCCCGATTTTAAAACACATTTATTGTTCTCCGCCTGGGTATTGGAGACATATCTCATAATAAACCACATATGCGGTTTATAAATTTGTGTATGTGCTTATAAATTTGAAGGAAATAAATTGTAACATAAAGTTTTAATTTCATTTTTCTTAGTTGTTGGATTTTGTTCAGTGATGGTTCGGTGACACCCTTAGACATTTATGACCCCAAGGATTTTTCAGTTACTGTGTCATCAATGGATGAAATGGTGGTGTCTGTCCAGGCAAACCTTCAGTCCGGATGGCCGGTGGTGGTTGCACAGGGTGAAGGGCAAGAGCCCTTGATTAAACTAGAAATGATGATTAGTGAGCCCTGTCAGAAGACCAAGAGGAAGAGCGTTCTTGCCGTGGGTAAAGGAGATGTCAACGTTAGATTTGAACCAAATATTGATGAGCACCAAGGAGGTACCAACGACATTGAGGGCATCAGTCGGGAATACAAAGACCACCTCAGTAATTCCATAGAGCGTGAAGGGAACCAGGAGGGAACAGATCAGGAGTGGTTCCAACATGGCACCTGTGTTGGCCATGAAGAACATAGCGACAAAAGCACAAACCCATGGTCTCCCCAGGAAGGAAAGGAAAAGAAGTCACTCAAGACTGGCGGCTCAGACGCCTTCCCAAGCTTCCCCACTCAAGGGAAATTACCAGAACCCAATAATCCCAGTGACCTGACAGTGACCTCAAGGGGGTTGACTGACTTGGAGATCGACATGTACGCTCTGCTCTGTGTCTTCTGCCTGGCCATTTTGGTCTTCTTGATCAACTGTGTGACATTTGCTTGGAAATACAGACACAAAAGATTCGCTGTGAGTGAGCAAGGCAACATCCCCCATTCCCATGACTGGGTCTGGCTTGGGAACGAAGTGGAACTTCTGGAGAACCCCGTGGACATCACCCTCCCATCGGAGGAGTGCACGACCATGACAGACAGGGGGCTACAGTTCGAGGAGAGGAACTTCCTTCTCAACGGCGGTTCCCAGAAGACCTTCCACAGCCAACTGCTCAGGCCCTCTGACTATGTCTGTAAGAAGGACTTGAAAAGTGAGCCTCTGAATCCATCGGGCCCAAAGCGGAAGCGAGTCAAGAGAGTCAAGTTTACGTCCTACACCACCATCCTCCCGGAGGACGGCGGCCTGTACACTAACTCCATCCTGTTTGACAATGAGGACAACATCAAGTGGGTGTGTCAGGACACGGGGCTGGGGGGCCCCCGGGACCTCAGAGACTACATGGAAAGGCTGCAGGACCCCATGTGAGCTCCTTTCTTGCGTTTGTATTCACCTCTATGCCTTCTGTTTTTGGAACGGTGGAGCAGCAATAGGGGGTGATTTAACAAAGCTTCATTTCTGAGTAGGTGTCAGAGTCCTGGAGAACAATAGCAGCCGGGTTGTAAGCCAGGATGTGATTTGCCTCTAGGTCAATTACAAGGAGATATTGGGAACCTCCTGGGACAACAATTTTACCAGATTTCTGGGACCAGCTCCGTGATATGTAAGGAGCCTAGAACTCATGGATGTTACCCGTTGTCTCAGGACAAATGGCCACTGGGAGTTGGAAAGAATTTGGGAGTTGATATTTCTATTCTTGGGTCTTCATAAAGCACAGCGGACATCATTTGTGCACAGCCTGAGAGTAAACATATGCAAAAGATAACTGAATGTAACCCTTATTTGCAGTGAGTACTGCTCTTGGTGTATGTATGCAAAGGTGCAGCTGGGTGCCAGGGGCGTGCACTGCACAATAGTAACAGGGAATGTCTCATTAAGTTCTGTGCCCTCAGCTCCTCATTTCCCTCACCCTACTCCCTGCCCTGCGTGTGTATGGAAACTAATATCTCTGGCTTCTGGAGTCCTTTTGCAAACATTATCAAGGAAAAAAAAACAAAACAAAACTAGTTCTGTCCTCAAGATCTGTTGATTGTTGTACAAGTTTTATAGCCCAGGCTCTGTCATGTCTTGCCGTTTACTGAGTGTCCATGCTGGATGTCAGTTTTCTCCACCTGTCGTCACTTCACTGTTCAGGGCAGTACGTAAATTCATACTCGTACTTTATCTGTCCTGGTTTTCCTTGTTGAAATGTCTTGTATCTGAATTGGACAAGAGGTTTTACTGAATATAAGAATGTCAATAAAGGAGTGCTATTTAACAAATAAGTTGTACATGAAGTTTTCTTTTTCACATGAATTCTGGAGAAATGTTGACATCACCAACACATTTATTTTGTTTCCTCTGACCGTGGTAACTTCATGGGGGACTGATGGGGCTCACTTCTTGGGGGTTCCAATCTCTCAAACTACTTTGGGCTGTATTTATGAAAGCGCTGTATGAGCAACAATTTTTTGCACCCAATCTGAACTCTAAAAATAGTATTTATGTGTACAGAAAACGAGTTGCCAAGGAAACAGTTGCAGATGAAGCTTGCCATTTGTGTGATTAAGGGTAAAAAGAGATAAACAGACTGATAGTCCAATCTAACAGTCTGTAGACGTCCATCCACCCGATGACCAGGAAGATATTCAAAATTGCTTTTGTGGTAGAGACAAAACACTCACAGGATGTCCAGAGGAGGGACGTGAATAAGTGGGGGGGCACACGTGCACGTGCGTGCACACACACTCACACACACACACACACCACGGGCGCACACACACACACACACACACACCACGGGCGCACACACACACACACACACACACACCACGGGCGCACACACACACACACACACACACACCCCACGGGTGCACACACTCACACACACACACACCACGGGTGCACACACACACACACACACCACGGGTGCACACACTAACACACACACACCACGGGTGCACACACACACACACACACACACACCACGGGTGCACACACTAACACACACACACCACGGGTGCACACACACACACACACACACACACACCATGGGTGCACACACTAACACACACATACCACGGGTGCACACACACACACACACACACACACACACACCACGGGCACACACACACACACACACATCACAAAAGCAAACAGCTATTCCAAGATCAAGCTATTGTTAGGAAAAACATGGCGGCTCTGGGTCAGGAACGAGGAAAGAAATCTCGTATTGCACGATTCTTGTAGAACTTATAAAATGGTATCGGAGGAACCAGAGGAAATGGTCTGAAGTAAAAGAACTTAAGGGTAGGAAGATTAAGTACAATTTTTATTTATTAAGATGAAATAGCTTCTTATTTGGATTTGGGGCTAGACTAGCCCTTCTTAGTCGGCTAAGCCATTTATCTTCAAGAAACAAACTCCTTGGAAGGTATAATAAAAATTCTAATTTGTCTTATTCTTCATTGATGTAACAGATAACAATCTGTTCAAAATAATAGCAATAACAACGTTGCTGCTTCCATACAAGAGAAGTGAATGGTAGCAGTGGTACAAGGCTGGAAGACAGGAATACAGATTTTTAATTTTTTTTTTTACTTTTCAGCTGAATCTGTAGTGTTTTATTTCTTTAAAAGAGGCAGATCTAAGCGAAAATGACAAAGCTAGCATCTTAAATTCCTGTGGCCCTTCCGGTTTGGCACCTCATTATTATTCTATGGTTTCAAATTATTTTGTCATACAAATTTCAATATGAAAGAAGGAGTTTAGGCCAGCACCCAGCAGAGAATGGCTGCTTCAGAAATGCTGCTATTATTCTGACACTGCCTTTCAGATGCAACCCTCTTATCTTAACCCAGTTCTCTCCCCCGCCTTTGCTCTCTTATCCATGGGGAGGACAGTGTCTTGTCCCATTTCCTTCCCTTGGTCGAGTCTTGCATCCAGGTTGTGCTCATAGCAAGCTCACAGGCCAGCCAGGGTAGACTTGCATATCTAAAGACCAATTCTAAGAAACGGGGTCCACAGGAGCAGGAGTGGAAAGTTGCTGCAGAGTGATCTCAGGTGGCTCTGTGACCCCAAATGGCAATGACTCAGGTATTCCCAGTAGAGCACAATGTCCTGTCTGTACCTTCCTCCCTCGGAGGGGCCGTCTACACCAGCTCCCACTGTGATCTCCCTGTATGCCTTGTCCGTAGCATGCCTGGGTGTTTATAAACAGGGACACATCACTGAGCCTGTCCCCAGGAGCTGGAGTTCTGAGTCTTCTACACGTTATTACTGGGGTTGAGAACTGAGGCTGGCAAAGCTTGGAGAATGAAGCCAGGAGCCAGCCCAGAGTCATTTGATGTAAAATTTAAAGACGCTGCACTGTGGGCATTGTGCCTCTAAGGCATTGTCTCCAGGATTGTCCAGGACATAGGTGTCTGTTGTAAACTATGTAGAAAGCATACGTATGTATAAAGAAAAAAAATAAAATGGTCAGAAGTAACCAGTCACAAAAACAACAAAGATGATTTTAAAAGACTTATACTTGTTGGAAGAGCTTCTTTGTTAGCCTTGGGGTAATTGTGTGTCTTTTGCTGGGTTTTCTGCAAAGGAGGTGGCCCCATGGTGCGTGTGGAGAGAAGTATATGCTAATCCTAACATCATTATTCTAATGAAGTCTGCGCCTTCTCCAAGTTATCTTATCTCCATTTGGATCCTTGACATTTGGCTCCAGCATAACGGGAATTCGCTTCTGAAATAGGAGCGTCTACACTCAAGTTACTGGATGAGTCATGCACAGTCGGCCAGGCATGTCCCCTGGAAAGGGGACTTTGTTGGGTTGGGGAGCAGGGGTTTGCACGGTGGGTGGAGAGCCAGCGGATGTTAGCTCACAGGGGAGGATCCTGCTGCAAGCAGCCTGAACAGCGGGCTTGGCTTGGTGCAGGGCAGACTCAGAATGTGGACATGTGACAGCGCTGGCCATCGGAACTGGGAACGGAGCCACCCCTGAAAAGGACTTTGTGGAGAGAGATGATGTGCCGACGCTCAGTGAGACACAGTCGCTCCTGGGCAGTCATATCTGCTGCTTCTGCTAAAACCCAGTCACCATAAAGCCAAAAATTGAACGGGGGCTGGGATCCCCCTATCCGAACTGCCCCTCTCTCTCCTATGTCTGTGGGGGCTGTCATATTTGCTAAGAAGCAAAAGCATAAACATTTTGGTTTGAAACCACAGGGACTCTAAATGTCCCTGAACTTTGGCATCAACACTCATCAAGTTAATACAATTTCCCTGGCATTGTATCGGCTCCGAAAGTTTCTTGCTAATTAGAAGCCATGGGCTATCTTCACTCTTGTTTTCCATCCGCATAACAGACATTGCATAACCCAGCGTGGAAAATGGACATGAATGATGACTTCTGGGATGCGCCTCTCTGGGGTCCTATGTTGTTTGCCTAAATTGAGCAGGATTTTAGTGGTAGAGATACTCGAATTGTGGATCTGAAGAAACAATTCCATCCAAAGCGTGGTCTAGATTATATGCCTTCTGGTACTCCAGGGTGGTGTGGTTTGGGTTAATTCTGGTTAATTCATCTTGAGAGCAGCCCAGTGTTGGGCATTCTTGAAGGTGTAGAAGGTGCAGAGAGAGGACCACCTAGAACACTGTGCATGCAAGAGGTCTGTCCCCTTGGTCTAGATAGGGACGCTGTTTTGGAGACCAGACTATGGGGAGGGGGCTATGGAGAAGAGACAGTGGAGTTGGCAATCCACAGACTAAGTTCGGGAGAGATTAAGAACAGAACACACTTGACGTTTTCCCTGGGGGTAAACAGCACCCAGCAGCCCCCAGAAACACCATGCGTACGGAGAGAAATCGGCTGCCTCACTTTCATTTTGCAAACGGACCAGGTCAATCCAGACTGAAACCATCCTTACGTCTCTCCAGAACACCTGGGAACCAGCATCGAGGCGAGCGGAATGATGCGTTATTGGCTTCAATGCCACTTCAGCGGCTGAGTTTTACTGTGACGTTAGGTAACGTAGAAGTCTGCTCTCTGTGTGTTTTGGGCGGAATGCTGGTTTCACCCCGTTTCACCAGCAGGTTGTGGGGGTGGGAGCACAGGTGGGGCCGTCAGGGGCCGACCCCATCCACCAACGGGGACAGAGGGACACTGCACTGCATCTCAAGATGGTAGTGAAACTGTTTTTTTTCTCCGCTCAAAAGCCTCGACCCACTTCTCTGTCCCTGTAAGCGCGGCACGAGTGCATTCTGAGCTAAACGGCCATCCCCCAGTCCAAGCACTCCCTGACGAATAGCAGGCATCTGTCCATCGTCTACAAAGAATGCCAGTTGAAAAGGATGGGGAAGGGGAGTGACTCTACCCTATTGACTTTGGAGTCGTGCTCTGGGATGAAGTCAGGGCTCAGTAGAAGACGTTGCTGGTCAGGCTCAGACGTGCGTGGAGGGAAGTAGCTGGGTTTGCTGCCTCTGCCGATGTCCAGACCAGGTTCCTGGGAGCCCTCACGTTCCCCGCAGGGCTGTCCGCCTACCCAGGTCCCCCCACTTCAGGGCTTCGGCAAACAGGACGGACCACATCGGATGGATGCAGGTTGTCTGAGGTCAGTAAACTGGTCCTACACGTCTGGTCATCCAGTAGTTGGCATCAAGGCAAAAATAAACATCCCTAGGATGTGACAGTGTTCCCATCTAAACAATTGGTGATTTTCTTTGCAAATCAGAAATAGTAAGCATGAACTAAAAGTCTTAAAAACACTAGGAAATTTCATCTTTAGGAAGTATTTTATTTGGGGCTCTTGGGTGGCTAAGTCCATGAAATGTCTGCTTTTGGCTCAGGTCATGATTCCGGGGTCCTGGGATTGAGCCCCACGTCAGGCTTCCTGCCCCGTGGGGAGTCTGCTTCTCCCTCCCTCTCTGCTGCTCCCCTGCTTGTGCCCGGGCTTTCTTTCACTCTCAAATAAATAAAATCTTTTAAAAAAAAAAAAAAAGCACAACATTTTATTCACTCCTGCAGCCACCCAGAGAGGTTTTCGGTAGCTAGATGACCCAGGGTGCTAAGGGCAGGAAGAGGGGCGGCGGCTTTCCACATCTGTCTTAGACCAAACCAAGTTAAACCCCAGATGCAGGGGCCGTTTGGGGTCAGTGAGATGGTTCTCTCTCTTCCCCTTTTGAACTGTATTTGTGATCATCTCGGATGCATGCGTGTACATGTATGTTCATGTATGCGTACACATGTGTGCATAGTTTGTGTACTGTGTGGTCTGCATGTGTTTGGGGGTGTTTGTGTACATGTTTGCGTGTGTGCTTGTCGTTGTTCACGTGTGTGACTATGTGCATGTGGTTGCTCGTGTGTGCTGTGTGTGTGCCTGTGTTTGTATGCATCTCTGCGTGTGCGTGCACATGCCTCGGCGTGTGTCTGTGTTTGTGACGGGGCAGGGCCTGGGTCCAAGATCCCAGGAAGCCGATGCTGCCAGGCAGACAGAGCACTTAGAGGCATAAGAACGTGAGAGAGCTGGGGATTCTGGTCAGATCTTTGAAGACGGGCCCAGCCATCCAGCTGAAAAGACAGTGGGTGCCCTTGCCAAGGTCTCTCCGCCATATGTGCCCTTTTTGAAACTGACCGTGTCACCCTGGCCACGGTCAGGATGAAAAGAGAGAGCTCCCGGGGAACCCAGGGCTTGTGTCGCTGGATGGGTCTTAATAAGTCCCCTCAGCCAAGCCTGCTCTTCCTCTGCGCCCCACAGGAGCCCACGGGTAAATGGGCACGGGCAGGGGAGGGTCTTTGAGGAAGAGTCTGTGAAGCCTCGTGCCTGCCCCCCTCAACAGAGCTGGCAGAATATGAATCAGAACACTCCCAAATTCCCGACTCCATTCTTCCCCAGCATTACTTCAGAACCATCAAAAATTATCTTTCACTAATAGCTTCATCCGCTTTCCATTTTTCTAATGGAAAGCAGGAGAGCCGAGCCACCGGCCGCGGAGAGTTTCTCCCAGACCTCAGTGTGCAAGGATGATGGTTAGCATAACTGCATTCCAGAATGGAAGGACACTGGCAATGAGACTCAAAAAGGAACAAGCACTTTGTTTAGAAGTTTCTGGGCAAACTCCAAATACTGCATTTGAGATTTATTTTTTTCTGGTATGGATGTTCTTAGTACCTACGGAAGATTTCTTGCTGAACCTGTATAATTAACGTGCACTATGGTGGTAGGAGTGTTGTTTGTTTTCAGAAATCTTAAAACACAGAGGAAAGCACAGGGAAGAGTTTAATATAAACCCTTCCTTCGCTGGAGACCAGGAGGTAGGAAATAATCATCCATGGGCTTTAAACTCCACTGAGAAAATAAACGTTCTCAATTTAGGGAGGCTGGAATGTTATCAGTGGATAAAGCCAGTCAATGTCTGTGTTTTAGGAGAAGCACAGAAATGACTCTGGTTTTAATGGTCAGTCTGGGCCATTTGTTGAGATGAAATCTGTGTATTTTATTTTAGCTGCAGATGTCTCTGTAGAGACAGCAGAGCCTAAGAGTGGAAACCGCCTTTTTGTTCCTTGGGATAAGCTGCGTCTTATAATGAGGTGGGTGTGACTTTGAAATCCAGGCTCTGTGTGAGGCTCTCGCTGCTCTACCCATTTAAACGTGTTTTATTTGTTCAGGATGGCTTAGGTCACTCCTGACTTGCCACCGCTCCCATTATTTCTTTGGCCCAAAGTCACATAAAAATGGGGGTCTCTCGCAATCCTGGTATTGTGTGGCAAGACTGGAATGGAACAACCCATTCCTTTTATGAGGAAGTCTGACCAATGAGTGAATGTACCAAAAGGGCAGGTGTGGGAGCTGCTTATAAAATGACATTACCCATGCCTCTCCTGCCTCCGGAGAGGGGGCTTTTCTTTCCCGTTTCAGTCCTGTTTTTTTTTTTTTTTTAAATATTTTATTTATTTATTTATTTGACAGACAGAGATCACAAGCAGGCAGAGAGGCAGACAGAGAGAGGAGGAAGCAGGCCCCCCGCTGAGCAGAGAGCCCAACGCGGGGCTCGATCCCAGAACCCTGAGATCATGACCTGAGCCGAAGGCAGAGGCCTTAACCCACTGAGCCACCCAGGCGCCCCAGTTTCAGTCCTGTTTTAGATGTCTTGTGACTCTGGGTTCCAGGGCTTCTTGACACTGGGGTGGGCGTGTCCCATCTGAGAACAGTGTGGGTGGGTCCGGGCGGACCAGAGCTGGTGGCTGTGTCCACACCCCCCCCCCAACTATCTGGCCTTTTAGTTCTTTCTTCCGTTTTGAAGATCTTTACCTGCACATCTGTGCAATGGAGCTGGTCCTGCCCCCCACAGCAGCCCCCCAGACGCTGGGCTGGGCAAAACCGCAGCAGCCAAACATGTGCTGAGAAAAGCCAGGGTTTGCTTGTGGATGGACTCAGGTGCTCCTTCGTGACACAGGACACGGGACCACCACTCTATGGCCTGTGCTGGTTTCTCTCTGGTTCTCCACGCCCTTTAAAAGACTCATCCTCCACGGAGAGCCTTGTCCAGTTCTCCTAGAGGTATACTGCAGACCACTTCTGGAATTCCAAAAGCAAATTAAAGGTCCGCCACTCCCAGTGGGTAAAGTGGCAATGGGGGGGGGCGGCTGGAGCGGGGGGGGGGGGGGGGGGCGTGCCCCCTGCGAGGTAGGCGCACCCGCAAGACGCAGCAGGGACCGCGATGGGAGTGGAGGACCAATTAACGCAGAACGATCAAACCCAGGGAAAGACACTTAATATTTCATAGATGATCCATGCTGTTGGCAGAAAAGGGACAAGTGGCACGTTCATGGAGACAGCATTGCTTCTGTCTGTGATCGCTGTTTAAACCCCACACACTGATGCACACGCCAGCTCCGTGCTCAGCCACAGTCTCAGCGCAGTGGGTTGGTTCTGGGCGCCTAGGGCGCGTGGGGAGGGGTCCTGACGTGGAGCTCCTGCCGACCTCTCGCTGCGGAGTCCGGGACAGCACACGCCTCCCCGCTGCGACGTGGGACGACACACGCGGAGCATCGCCAACAAGGAGGTTCACCTGCGCTTTGCATCAGAGCCTGTGTGGGGGCGTCAATGCACAGGTAGGAACCACCGAACCAGGACTGTGCGCTTGACCTCGACTTCAGCCTGGCCCTCGCTGGAGGCGGGGCTGACGTCACCGGGCTCACATCCCCCAACCTCTCAGCAGCTGGTTGGTCCTTCTGGCCTGGCCCCGCCCCGCCCTTTCATCTGATTTGCATAAACTAACAGGTGTGATCTAAGGGGCCCAGATGCACTACAAAGACAGGGTCGTCCCAGAGGAAATGGGAAGGATTTAGGGGGTCCCCCGCGCCCCGCGCCAGGAGCCGAGGTAAAGGACAGACCTCACTGTGGACAAAGTTAATTCTTCAGTACACAGTGGTTTATTATGTCAACTGAAGGGAAGAGCGAATTCACGGAGGGTCAGGGGGGCGTTGTCTTCTCTGCAGCAATTTGAACGAGCCTGTGGAGATACATACTTGGGTGGCGGTCCCCTGTCACAAGCAGTGTGCATGCTTGTCCGTCACACGTGGCATCAGGGGATGGCTGGGCTCCGAATAGATACCGTGCTGCGGACAGCGTCCCAGTTAGGACATCATTATGACCCCAGGGTGTCCCAGTGCCGTGCAAGGTTTGGCCTCTGTCTCCCCGGTCCCGAGGCCACCGAAGCCACAAGGAAGAGGACCTGGCCACAGGCAGACGTTGACTTCAACCTGCAGGTTATCTTGTGAGACGCTTTCCCACAGTCCCTTTGATTCTTCAAAAGCTGTGGAAACAGTTAGGTCAGCGTATCAGTATTTTGTTCTCCGGATGGGAACCCGGGCAGTTAGAAATGGCCCACCAGCCAAGGGCTCTGGCAGAAGAACCAGAACTGAGATTCCACACTCCCTCACTTCTCATGGCTCATTCCCCAAACCCCAAGTCATGAACTTATCCCTGCCCCTGGGACTGTGACACAGTCTGTGGTACACGCTCCCCTCTGACACAGAGTGCAGGGGACCACTGGCCATGTTTCCCTGCATCCTTCCAGAGCTCTGGCCGGAGTAAGGCTGTGGTCATCGCCACGCGTGGAAAACAAACTGTAAGTTAGTCCCTTGGGCACTAGAAACGAGAACCCTCATCATGCTTCTCACCCCACAGAGATGGAGGGTCCAGGAGAGGCGCTGGGTTTTCAGGTGAGTCGGGAGCTGGGCTGGGCTCGCAGACCCCAAGACGTGGAATGCAGCAAAGACCCAGCTCTAGTAAATATTCAACCAGCAGCCCTTGCAGTGGCTGTCCATTTAGCATGATGTCGTGAGCTGAAAGACTGAACACCCAGGAGCCCGCCTGGAAAAGTTCGGAGCAAGTAATTAAGACTGCATTTGAATAATGTGATGAACATGCTTATTTATTTATTGTCGAGCTGCTTCAAGACACCCGACAATGTTCCCCCTTGCGGAGTGCTTGGCAGCATGGGACAGCTGATCATCATTTGGGGGAGGAATTAGAAATGTTATTTTTAACTCCCCATTATTAGAGGAAACACGCACATCTGGAGCCTTGTGAGGAGTGATTATTAGCCGTTCAGCTGAGAAATAGCCTGGTGTCCACAATGCATCGTTTTCTAATTATTTTGTTATTTTTCAATGCCTTAAATGCTACAGGCATATAAAATTCAGCTCATTTAATCTCTCTAAATTATAGTTTCTCCATCTGCCATGGTCTTACAGTTTAATAAAATCATTACTTTTTATAGGCCCAGTAAAATCATAGAAACTATTTAGGGGAGATAGGATTTTTTTTTAAAGGAAGAATAAACATATCTGAACTGGAAAATAATTTTCATATTTGTCTGCGAAGGGAGTTAGGGGATTTTTACATGGTCACTTATCAAGCTGACAAAAAGAAATGTACTTTTTATATTTTTCTTACAAGAAGTTCGGGAAGTGCTATTGGGCAGTGTTTTCCACTGGAAATAGAAAATAAGGCAGATTCTTTGACCCCATAATTCAGTTCTACATCCCTATGGCTTTGACTGCACTTAGCGATCTCTCTTTATTAAAACTGTCTGCCTCACACAGTCACCTCAGGACTCTGAAGTGCTGAATAGAGGCATGGAAGGGGTCTGTATACTTTGCTGAGTTTACATCATGAAGTAAGTCAAATCTTAACATGTGCATGGACGAAGTGTTTGACATTGGTGCCAGTAAGGAGAGGGCAGTGGTGCTAAGGTCAATTTCATGATAAAGCAATAAGAAATGCACTGTCCTGTTCATGTCGTCATCATCATCGTCTTCTTCTTCTTCTTCTTCTTAATGACTTCTGGAAAAGCTACATGGGAGCTCAGAATATGCTCTTTATCTATGTAAAATAGATTCACCTACATATTTCTAGAATTTCACCATCAGAATCTCAAGTTCATTGGGAATTATCCAATGCAACTTTGATTCTTTGCCCAACAACTAACACCCAAGTAGAAGGATTTACAAAACAGGGTTTTATTATTTCACAGAACAGGAGGTCTAAAGCTGGTTGGTTCAGAAGCTCTCAGATGTCTTCAGATGCCCAGGACTTCTCCATCCTTCCACTCCAGTTTCTTTAGTCTATTGGCTCCTTTGTCACCTCATGCCCCAAAATGGCTGCCAGAGCTCCTAACATCACATCCTATTACGACCATGTTTAAAAGCAGGACAAACTCAGGTGTCTCTGTAATTAATGAAAAATATCAGTATAGAAGTTATTTCAGGTTCCCCCCACCAGACTCCCTCTCCCCCACCAGACTCCCTCTCTGAATCCTTTGGCAAGGATTCAGTCACATGCCATTGACAAAGGAGGTCAAAAAGACTCTTCAGATAGGGAATTCTGTCACCAAAATTGGGAAGTAGAGTAGCTGGGGACAGGCAGTTGAGAGACTTCTATATGTTTTTAGATTTGATGAAAGCACCCCTGCTCTAAATCCTTTGACCCACAGACCTCACTAATTCAAATACCCTTAATTTGAAATTCTTAGTAATTTAGACAAGTAAGAGTTATAAATTAAGAAAATATCTGGTAACCAATGAAAAGGTGCCTAAAATAGTATAAAATGACAAAAATACAGAAATATCACAACTTCTTCCAAAGGGTGAATAAACAGGCCCATATTTATTTTCTGATAAGATTGTGTTACCATGGTCTTTTCTAGTCATTAAAAAGGTCTGAGAAAAAATAAAATTTGAGTTTAATGCTTTTCAACCTTCTTTGAAATACCGTGGGTACCCTATCAACAATAATTACATTTCATCTCAAATCTAATAATTCAAATTGAAACTAATGGGAATTCATGTTTCTTCAGTTAGAGTGGTGTGAAATTGCACTGTACTTGTGATTTGAATTATTTTTGTATTATTGTTTTAAAGCTTTATTTATTTATTTGACAGAGAGAGACACAGTGAAAGAGGGAACACAAGCAGGGGGAGTGGGAGAGGGAGAAGCAGGCTTCCTGCCAAGCAGGGAGCCCGATGTGGGACTGGATCCCAGGACCCTGGGATCATGACCTGAGCCGAAGGCAGATGCTTAACAAGTGAGCTACCCAGGCATCCCACGATTTAAATCCTTAACAGAGTTTTCCTCGAAAAGGAGGGACATAAAAATCCATAAAATGGGATATTTGACTTTGTTTTCACTAATTGGCACTTGGTCCCAGTGTGCCTGACCCAAGACTTGTCAGCTCTTCTAGAAGGACAGGTTTACAGTTTTTGGCATACACCCTGAAATCCAGGAAGAGGAAAATAAATGGGAAGGTGGAGAGGGAACGTGCGGGCCAGCCCCTCCCACCTGGAATGATACGCACCTGTGGGATGTTCGTCCCCAGGGGACAGCCTCACTGCTGCTGTCCGCATCCTGATTACCACTTCAGATACGCCGGGTGATGCCGAGGATGAAGGCGTTCTTCTCCACATGGGATGGATGGAGCATCTTTCTGGCAAAAACAGGATATAAACGCAGAAAAGTCCTAAGTCTTATCTTACCGACCCTCTTAGGTCTTGGGATCACTCTAATTCTCTAACCTTGCATTAATTACCTGTAAAATATAATTATATACACGCACACATCTCCCAAGCGTCAGTCATTCAAGAGTCACATCGAGACCTTTGTCATGCCCCCCCTTCCCACACCCCCTTACACCTCCTTTCCTTTCTACACTGTAGGGCTTCAGCTCACCCCCAGGGTTTCTGCTTTTTGTGGCTGTTGTAAGTGGGGGTTAAACAGAAAAAGGTAGAACAGATAATCAATGCGGCCCATTCTATCCATTGCCAACCAAAAGTGTTTTTTTTTCTCTCTTTCTCTGCCAACCAATCCCAGTTTGGAACCGAGGGCCAGAAGTCCGACCCCCAGTCCTGAGGAAGGAAGCCGTGCACCTGGGCCAGACAGGTACCATCTCCTGCCTTACCTGTGATTGGTCTGCGCATGTGGGACCCTCCAGAGGCCAGAGAGGCACAAAGGGAAGTCAGGGGTGCAACTTCTTGGGAAGCAAATAAACGAAAGTGAAACAAAATAGACAAAACGAAAAAGGGAAGGAAAAAAAAAAAAAAAAAACTTTCCGGAAAGAAAACCAGAGCTTTTCAAAAAGAAAAGAATCTTCTTTTTTTCTTTTCTTTTTTTCTTGACAGGTAAGCATTTCATGTGTGAAGCCCAGAAAGAAAATCAGAGCTTTTCAAAAAGAAAAGACTCTTTTTTTTTCTTTTTTTCTTTTCTTTTTTTCTTGACATGTAAGCATTTCATGTGTGAAGCCCAGAAAGAAAACCAGAGCTTTTCAAAAAGAAAAGAGTCTTTTCCTTTTTTTTCTTTTCTTTTTTTCTTGACATGTAAGCATTTCATGTGTGAAGCCCAGACACCAGGTGTCCAAGGAAGGAAAACCAGAAGGTGGGCGCAGGCTCAGACTTAGGACCCCGGAACCCGTGCTCCCCCAGACCACCTGCCGTGTGAGCTAATTGTCATCTGTTCATTCAGCTGCTCCTTGTGGCTACCCATTCCAACCGGTACAAAGAGTGTCCATTTCTACTTAGATTCTGAGGCTCCCCCGGGGTGCTGGGTGTGATACTCAGTCTGCCTGAGTATTGACTAATAGGAAAACCAGAGGTGCCAGAGACAGCAAGGACATTCCATCCTCGTGATGAGACGTTCTCAATGTAATGACAAAGACTGTTGGAAGGGAACTGAAATGAAAAACCCGATAGGAAAGAGACTTACTGCTTTCAGGCATCACCTAAATTTGCATCGCCCATCCCTTGTGGGGGCAATCCACACTTTGGAAAACACCGATCAAATGGGTATTTACCAGAATCAATACTTTTGCACGTCTAAGCCTAGTTTAAAAATAGAGTATGAAGCAGATTTTTGTGGGTGGGAAGTATTGAGGTTACTCACCTTGATTTTTTTTAATATTTTTTGTTTGTATGCACCCGAGATGAAGAAACACTATTAAAACACTGTGTGTAGGTAAGCATGGGTGTGTTATGAACACATAGGCACCCGCTCATGAGTTCTGCCATTTCAGTTACAAATTTAATAAGAAATCAATAGAGTTAATGATGGCTTGGACTACTTCAGGTGGTCTTCAGAAAGAACGGTAATTATGGCTGCAGTTAACAAATGAATTTTGAAACAAAACATTGTTTTGATGTTTAAATCTGCAACAATGTGTGTGCTTGGAGATTTATTGTGGAGTGGTGAGGTGTTGTAGGAAGGACAAAAGAGCTGGCACAGAGCTTATATTTTTTGCATATTTTGCTTGTTTTAGAAATTAATCTAGAGGCAGGCTTCAGGTTTTCCTGATGGGTCTAATTGCACTGTAGACCTACTTCTCTCTCGAACCTACATTTTTTTGCTGATCTTTAAACAATACCTTCCTCTTTTTAATCTGTTAGCATTCCTACAATTTTCCCTATAATTGCAATCATATTTGTACCATTACCTATGTAATATTTACCTTAAAAGTCTTATTTTACTTAAATAAATATAATTGAAAAGGAATTTTCCTTATGAATGGAAAACCGACCCCTTGTCAAAAATAGCAGGTAACTATGGAAATAAATAAAATAAATATAAAACACGATGACCTAGATGCTGCTACCCGTACAAGGCTTTGAGCCTGAATTCTGCTTCCTTGATGTCTAAAAAGGAGATTCTGGAGAATGAGGAAGGATTTTAGATATACACACACCAAACAGACACCTTTTCCTTGATGTGACTAGAAAGACACAGAACTGTGTAAAGTGAGTCTCTGAGTCACCGTGACACCTACTGTCTCATCCAGAATGATGTCTGAGCATCTGGAGTAGAGAAAGTTCTCCCCCTTTGCGGTGGGCCAAGTTGGGGGCCCACAGCATCATCCCCTTGCCCACCCCCGAGGATGGATGCGTGACCGGCCTTATCCTGGGGAGGTAGAGGATGTGTGATCCAATTTGGGCCAACCAGATATTAGGAGCTTAGTCTTCCGACATTATGTCTTCAAGACATAATGTCTTCAAGACATTAGTCTTCCGAGGACTTCTGGGGACTACTTTTGATATTGATTGATATTATTGGTTATTGATAATCATTGTCCTGCAAGAAAGCTCTACTGACCTCTGCCTTCCCATCCTGTGGTAGAGTTCTGGGACAAGGATGGGAAAGGTGGCCGGGGTCCAGGATCTTGAGGACAACACCAATTCTGAACTCAGCTCCAGACTTCTAAAGTAAGAAAATACAAATGCTTCTGGTTTAGGGAGCTGGGGGCTAAGTGTTTTGTGCCTTGCGCCTGGACACATTTACAGTCAATATGCGTGTCTCTTGCTCATTCCCTGTGTCTGACTTCCTTCATCCTGTGATCCCACACTCTCCAGTAGCACAGTCTTCCTGTCGCTGTCCTATACAAATCCGGCCTTTTAGCTTCAAAAGAAAAGGGTGTAAGGAAAACTGACACGAGTTTAAAATCTCTTGGGATGAAACTCTGATAAAACACAAATATTACAGAAAGAAGGGGAAAGGCCTCCTTGAGGATGTTGTCTCAGTGTGGCTCTTGTAGCTGCATCAGCAAAGCAGCTCCTGCAATTGTTACAAAGTAACAGGATTTAAGACTGGAAATGGACTGTGGGCGGAGCAGGAGGAGGGAAGGTCCGGAAGCGGCTGCGGGAGGACGGGAGGCGACGTCACCCATGACGTCATGCATGACGTCATCCCGAGGCAATAGATAAAGACCCAGCTGGAGAAGTCTGACCAGATGTTTGTGCTTGTCCGGAGCACTGGGAGGCCCCACACTTATCTGCTTCCCGGTCATAATGGTTTTGCCTCATTTTTTGTCTTGTTTGATGTGCTGTCATTGGAAGAGATCCCGAAAAGTCGTCCTTAGGATTAGAAGGGGATGGAGGTGGGGTTAAGCTGGCAAAAAATCATGTAGCAGAGATTTGCAGGTCCTGAGGGAGGGGGAAAAAAACAAGTCTGGAGCCTTCTTCCTTCCTTCCTTTATTTTACTTTTTTTTCCATAACATATTGGGTCATGTCTTATAGTTGGGATGGTAGTTGCTATGGGCTGAGTCGTCTTCTGCCCACATTCATGCTGAAGCCCTAACCCCCAATGCGATGGTTTTTGGGAGGTCATTAGTTAGATGAGGTCATGGGGTTAGTGCCTTTAGATGAAAGGAACCCAGAGAGTTTGCTCCTGCTCTTTCTCCTGCCATGAAAAGACCCAGCAAGAAGTCAGCTGTCTGCAAGTCCGGAAGAGAGCCTCACCGGAAACTGAATGAACTAGAACCTCCCATTACCCTTGGTAAAGACTTGCAGGGATCTTAGGTTTTCCTGGGGCACCAATTACCTAACCATTTTAGAGGTCCACTGTTCAAAAGCCCATTTGGGACCATTCACATGCAAAATGCTATGTGATCCCAGGCTAGGTGAGGGCTTGGAAGGGGTGAGTTGTTTTTTGTTTTTTTAAAGAAAAAAATAAAAGAAAAGAAACAAAACATTGTACATCCTTGTTTCTTTTTTTTCCCACTTCCTTGCTTTTTTTTTTTTCCACTTCCTTGTTTTTTTTCCCTTTGAAGTTAGATTTTTGTGGCATCGATTTCTATCTAGATTCTGCAAAACCCCACCAAGACATGACAGGTCTGTGGTGGTCAGCAGCAACTTTGATGTCAATGTGTGAGGGAATGTTAAGTGTGAGGGAATTTGGAGCTGTCACCTAATTCTGGATTTTTCTCTATTTTTACAGTGTCTGTTTCCCCTCGCAGTGAGCTAGCTGCACTGAGATAGCCCAGGATAGGCTTAACTGTGCATTAGCCAAGGGAAAATGCACACTCCTTTCAAGTAGGAGGATGGTAATCAGACTTAGCCGCTCCTCCCGGTGCACAGGAGAAGGAAATTGAACACAATTCTCAAGCAGGATTTCTGAGTTTGCTTCAACAATTTTACATTTTCACATGAGAGTCTCTTGCAGCAAATACCTGGCTTTAGGTTCAGAGGAAACAGAGCAGAGACACCATCAGTCCACAAATCCTGTTCTGCTGTGGAGGACACAGCCTGCTGAATCCTGGGTGCTTTGAGGTTTCTGTCTTAGCAGGTTCCTGACACCAAAGAGCTGGAGAATTGCGCATATTAGAGGAGAAATACCTCCTGAATGGGATAGCTGAGAGTAGGAGGCTCCTGTCACTTCCTGGATTCTTTCTGGAACGTTCACAGGAGCCTGTGATATTTGTCTTGCTGTTGCGTTGCGTCTGATGCAAGGAATAGGTATGTCGCAGGAGCGCTCAGCAGACATTTTTCTGATTTCTTCCATCTTTTGATACTGCTGGTGCAGGGTGTGGGGGGTTGCAGATTCTGCCAGTCAGAGCTGGAAATGAACGCCACACTCCTTTGAGAAACAAAGAGAAGGATAGGAAATGGAGATCTTTGGGCCTCAGAGCAGTAACTCTGTTGTTGGAGTTCAATGTGTCTGACTTGGGCAGAGACCTCCAGCTGCAGACCTCCACCTGAAATCGTCATGGCTCCCAGCAGCAAAGGGAAGCATGTTTAGCAGCTAGCCTAGTGGAAGAGAGAGAGAGAGAGAGAGAGAGAGAGACTGACTGGTAAACCAGATGTCCCAAGCTCCAGGGTCTGTGTATTTTTAGTGCCCTGGAACTATTTGTGGGTATTGACAGATTGAAATTCATAGATCTCTCCAGCTCACAGATATTGTGAAATATTTCCAAAGTCCCCAAGTTAATTTATAACCAAAGACAGAATTTCAGTCACTTATTCTATACAGTTGGAAAGGCAGCTAGTGAATCCATCTGGGCTCCTGAGGGGCATTTTGAGGACATTTGGGGAGAATTACAAATACCTCTGATACTGTTTCTCTCCACATCTATAACCATGTTAAGAGGAGGCATCTGGGATTCGGGCATCTCACATCTGTCTAACAACATTCCCTCAATGTCATGGGCCCATGGCCTTCAGACATGGTCGTGTGACTCTGAGTAGAATTTAAGGCAGTATTACACCGGAGAGAGAGATAAAGGAGAAATGCATGCAGGTCATTGACCCAAGTGACTTAGTCTGCATCACCAAGAGTAGAAATTGGAGCTGTACTTGGCAGAAAAGCAGGAAACAGCCCCTCGGAACTGCATTCCTGCTGGAGAGAGCCACGTCTTCCTCTTCTTCCCCCTCCCCAGGGCAGCCCACGCCCCGGCCACCCCCGCCATTCCCTCCACTGTGCTCACAGGGGCTTGTCCTTCGCGGATGTGTCCAGTAGTTGCCGCTAAGAAAAGAACATCGTCCCCATCCATGGAAAAGTGAAATAAGAGTATTTCCCCGGGGACCAGAGGAAATGTCGCCGCGGTCTTTCAGTGATAAATAGAAAGCTGATGGGTTCCGCGCATTCTCTCTCATTTTAGGCTGACGGCGTCTTTCTCATGTGTCAACCCATTCCATGTGGGAGCTGGAGAGAGTGAAGGTTCTGGTAAACTTAAGAAGCAGCCAACGTATGGGCATTCGCGGAAGATAAATGACTCGGAGGAGCTTGTCTTTCCTACTAAGGATACGGTTTTCATTTGATTTTTCCATTATGAAGACTCATACTCCAAATGGGAGAAAGCAGGTACCACGTGTGAGCCGACAGGGTTACGGTCGTGAGGAATGAGGTCAATACTCGTGTTGTCCCAGGGCCTTGGGGGTGATGGTGATGGGTTCGGTTCGGTTCTGTCCCGTGAGGTCCTCCTCTGTGCCCTGGATCCCAGCCCTGCTTCCCCACCAGAAGGCGGGGGGTCTGTGGTAAGACCACCAGTCTCCTCTCTGCCCTAACCCGTTCTGTACTGGACCCGACTGCTTCTGACGGACCCCGCAGCTTAGGAAAGAAGGGATGGACGGATGGGGCAGGGATCTCAGATCTCAGGATTCATTAAAATCGATCAGCTCCTGAAATGCCAACTGAGTATTACCCCCACCTTAAAGGACCACCAGAGACGTGAGTCAAAGCCAAGCAGCAAGGGTCGTTTATTGCAGGTTCGAACCTGGACCTCTGCGCCGCTCGTTGCCGATAATGCCGAGAGGTCCAGAGCTGGGTCGGTGCAGGGTTTTTATAGACAGGTACAAACAAGTTTCGGGTGGGGCTGAGCTGGCTGATTGACAGTTTGAACAGGCATACTTGGCGTCAGTGGATTGGGTCAGGGGACCCGCGTGCGAAAGCAGACAAAGCAATCTTACAGAAGCAGAACTGGCCGGTTAGCCCACGCATGCGAAAAAAAGCACTATCAGGATATTGAAGGCCTGGTTACTATCAAGCCAAGGCCTCTTTCCCTCTAATGAGGCACTAACATAAAGACAATTGGGAGTCTCCTGGTGGAATGTCACATTCCTGCCATCAAACGTCCTTGTTAGTGAGATTCAGGTTCAGAAGAAACTTAACTTCATTTACTTTTCTTTCTACCTCCGCCTCCTTCGGTTTTTCATGGAGGGGAGGGTGACATTAGGGCTATTGATAAGGTAACTTCTTTGTTGTAAATCTCAAGGACATTTGCAAACCAAGGGAGACTCCTACCTTGCAGGACTGTGGTTTCTGCAAGTTAACTATTTATCGTTTTATGGCAGTCAGGGGTGCCTGAGGAATGCTACACATATGGAGGGGAGCGGGTGAAGGGGGGGGTGCAAGGTGCCAGCTTTTGCTTTGTCCTCAGCCAGCCTCCTGCTCCTTCACTCCAAGTGAAATAAGTCCATCAGAGAAAGACAATTATCATATGATCTCACTCCTTGTGGAATTTAAGACACAACACTGAGGATCATAGGGGAAGAGGGGGAAAAATAAAAGAAGATGAAATCAGAGAGGGAGACAAACCCTAAGAGACTCTCAATCATAGGAAATAAATGGAGGGTTGCTGGAGGGGAGGGGGATGGGGGCTGGGGTAACTGGGTGACGGGCATTAAGCTCTTCTGTTCTGGTCTGCGTGGCAGGGGCTGATCCTGGCAGACGCTGGGTTCCAGGCTTCTGTGGGTTTAACTCACAGTCTGCGTGGGTTTAACCCGCAGAGTCAATGATGAAGGTGAGAAGCTTAGGGCAGGGAAGCAGCCAAGGCATTTTTCTTGGCACCCACTCTCCAATTTGGGGTCTTTGCAGTGTTGGATCTGTCCTCTCATGTCCATTTCCCCCCACCTCTCCGAAGTCCCGACACCAGCTGGGAGATTCGCCACACTGGCTCTGGCTCTGGGTGTGACCTGTCTTTCAAGGTCCCAGACCCTCGGCTTGGTCCCACCAGCCCTGACGGTTTTCTGACACTGTTGATCTCCAGTTTGCCTCACTTTCCTGTTTACTGAGCTCTTAGGGCACCTCTGTGATTAGCTCCCATATAAAATGATCTCTGTTGAACGATGTGGACAGGTTCTCTTCTCCTGATGGGACCCCACGAACACATCCCTGGCTGGGACGAGACGTTCTTTGTGAACAGTGGCAGCAATTATATAAAAAAACAAAAAAACAAATATGGAATGGCTCATTTGATTTTTCATCCAATGTTCATGCCTTGGTCATGCACTTGGGGTCAGCCATGGGAGACAGAGGTGAGTGAGACTCTGGTCCAGGCTGGAGACACTCTTAGTCACATGAGAAATGCAGTCGGGAACCTAAGCAAGTCATAAAACATGTTGATGGTCAATGACCAGTGCTAGAAACCAAACCCAGCCTGTTCTCACTGGCCCAGGGTCTGAAGGTGTTTATGAACAAAAGGTGTTTATGTTTATCTATCACGTTAGATACACGCCTCACTTATTAGTGACCCCCAGGACATCCATTCATGACCATTCATTCCAAAGCCAGGAAGGAGGAGACCCTGGACACATGGGATTGTGCCCCATCTCTCCTGCCCATCCTGGGTGGCAAGGACACGTGGACACAACTCTTCCGACAGTGAACCCTTGAGGTCAGGATCTCATCTAGGCTCTGACGCCTGCCAACCGCCCCAGCCAGCCCTCCTACCCTCATCCCTCGTGGGCAATCTACCAGGGTTTGGACACCTCTGCAAACATCTTCTTACACAGTTGTCTTAAAATGGTGCAATTATATTTTTTTCTCTGAAACTTTTTGTAAGAGGTTACAGAAAATCCGCACCCCTTGACTTTTATAAGTCCCGCACACCCTGAAAAAATCCAGAATGTTGCCAGGGCTCCAGAAGACCCCTCAGATCCCCTTCTTGTCACTAATTTCCTCGAAAGTCACCCAACTACCCTCCCTTCTAACACTCCTTGACCTGACAGAAGAGTGAGCCTATGGCTTGAGCAGGAGCCTCATTAAGGAAGCTAAGTGGTCAGGAGACCACAAAAGGTTCTTCACTTTCCCCAAGGAACTCTGTGCAATGTCACCACACCTGCCAAGATCGCCAAAGTCCATGGGAGGAAGACACAAAGTATTGGCAAGAGTGTGCAGTAAGGGTACTCCCTCCTCTGCTGATGGGATTCAGCTTGTAAGGCCCCTTGACAAATTCTTTGGAAACATCTGTCAAAGCTGCATATGGGCATACCCATGACTCCAGGGTATATATACACCCTAGAAATACATACACAACCCCCCAAGACTCATACCCTAGGCCCAAATAGGGAAGCATCCAAATGTGCCCAGACTGCAGAACAGGTGGATACATTGTGGTCTATTCCCTAAGTGCAAAACCGGGCAACACTTACAAGGACCCAAACTGTTGTGTGCAGTCAAGGCAAGTGCGAGGGCCTCTGAACCAAGGAAGCGGGGCCAAAGAAATCGTGATGTAGAATTGTATTTAAATGAATGCATGCTTAAAGGAAATTTTATACCTCTACCAGAAACGGAAATAGGTATCACTAATCATACACACACACATACACACATCTTCTCCAAATAGGTAATAAATGCAAAACAATGTCACTAGATTCCGGTTTGATTGCCTGACAAAGTCTCTGGCCTGAGACCACTTTTTCCTCATTGAAAAAGTTTGTTGGTATTAGAGAGGTGTTCAGAATGTATTAGCATTGCACTGAGCATTTATTTGAATGTAATGACAGAGATGGTTCTTTTTTAAGCCCTGCGTGGTGATGGCAGCTGCATGTGAGCCCCACTGCTGTGACGTGCAGCCCTCTGGGAATGCAGCTGGTCACCCCAACTTCCTGGGGGCAGTGAGGGTCCCCAGGTCCAAGGCCCTCTGTCTCAGATAAGAATGCATGTTCCTGACAAAAGACAAATGAGGCCATTGAAATGAGCACAAATGATTTCTAACCACCACGTAACCCTACTGTAAACCATTATTTCTGGAAGCACAAAGTAACAGGGTCTTTTCAAGGCAGTTTTAACAAAGTCCAACTATACGTTGGGTAAAGGAAATGGATGAGCTCATATTTGGTGCTGTGTGAGGCTTCTTCTTGACATTTCATTTCCCCATAAGCTTTGTCCTAAAATGATGAGAAGTCTCTACTTGCCGGAAGCCCATGTCCAAGAGCCACCAAGGAGCGGGCTCCAGGCAGGAGCATGGTCAGGATCATACCTGTCACCCTAACTTTTGGCTACTCTGCCTGTTGGATTCCTGCTCAGGTCTCTGCTGCTCCCATAAAATGAAAAGTCAGTAACATCCATCCGACCGTCATGTCTCTCTTCCAGTCTTCAATTTATCTTTTTCTTTTTTGTGCGTTGCTTTCCCCATGTTTGGACCCCCAGAATAAGCTTAGGGAAATCCTAAAAATTCAGTTTGAAAGCATTTCTAAAAACGAGGCATTTTAAAGTTTCCTCGGATAAAATAGCAGCGATTTCCATAACTGCTCCTTACTATTTATATACCAGTCTGGGGTGGGGTTGGGGCGGGGGAAATCTGCTCTTGGGAATGCCCTTTTCTATCTTATATGGAGATATGATAACGGGGTGAGGAATTTAAAGGTGTAATTTGCAGCTTCAGGAGCAGAGCACAGAGAAGAGTAACCTCCATCTGAATAAAACATGCTATGAATATATGATTTCATAAAGGAAACTATAACCTGCTCAAATATCACACATCAACCCATAGACAAGCAGACCTGGGTCCACTACTTAAAAAGTAGAAATAATTCTTACATGAAAGAAAGAGCAGTGAGGATAGAAAGAATGAAGGTAGGGCACCTGGGTGGCTCAGTCGGTTAAGTGACCAACCCTTGGTTTCGGCTCAGGTCCTGGTGTCAGGGTCGCGGGATCCAGCCCCACACGGAGCTCCGAGCTTAGCTCAGAGTCTGCTGGAGAGATTCTCTCTCTTCCCTTCTCCCTCTCCTCCTCTTCCAGCTCTCACTGTCTCTCAAATAATCAAATAAATCTTCAAAGAAAAAAAAGGAAAGAAAGAAAGAAAGAAAGAAAGAAAGAAAGAAAGAAAGAAAGAAAGAAAGAAAGAAAGAAGGTGGTCATAGCAAGCCCCCCCCAACAGGTGTGTCATTAACTAAGAATCAAAGAAGTAAACTGTGGGGTACCGTCAGTCCCCGGCGCACAGCCAGGGCTCCCTCCCCCTGCTCCTCACTTTGCTCTTACCCATGACCCTTCTGTTCCTGAGATGTCGTTGCTAATACACCTGTTTGTTGTCTGGAGGCCCCGCCCCAGAATATAAGTCCCCTGGCCGAGGTGGGGGGGGGGGGCATTTTCCTCTGCCTTTTTTCATGTTTTATTCCCAGGCTTGAGGCGGTGCTTGACACACAGCAGAGGCTCTGGGACGAGTGATTGTCTTCTTAATTAATATAGCTAACTGTCAACTCCAGGCCGAACCATCCACAACTCTTGAGAGAGGAGGACAGTTATGATGGGACCTTGTTCCTCCTAAGCAATCCATCCTTCCTCCTGGGGAAAGTTCTCCAGCCAACAGCTGGACCTCCCTTTATTGCATCCAGCAAAATGACCTCTTCACCACCCCCATTGATCACCTTGTCTGCATTTGGGGGCTAAACTTTCACCCGCCTTCCCATCCCCAGCTGGATGTCCCTGTGGGAGGTTCTCCAAGATCACCATCCGTGCACCCACGTCTGCCTGGGATGACGCATCGTGAATTTCTGGGCAGCCAATTGGTGATTCGAGTGTCCTGGAGAAGTAAAGTATGGCCATTAAAGACTCAGGTAGGGAGGCTTCCCAAACAGGATGAGAAGGAGATCCAAACTGTGCCTGGTGCCCAGCTGGGAAGTGGGTGGTCCATCCGCCAGCCAGCTGATGCGGTCACAAGACGGGGTGGCAGGGGGAGGGGGAAAGGGGTGAGCCTCTTCTTTGTAACACGCAGTTTCCGTGGGGTCCCCCTATGGGAGACCACATGTACCTTACCCTACACAAGCCTTTCTCTTGCTGGGCTCGGACCCCCTCGGATCCTGTCCCTGGAGCTGAATGCAATCTCGTCCAGCCTCTCCCTCTGCTTCTGCTTCATCCCTCCAGCTCAGTTTCCTCATTTATAAAATAGACACAATAATAGCATCTGTTATTATTAGCACCCGCTATTAAACGTCTTAGTGCCTCGTGCTTGGATCTGGCTTTGATTTGTAACTAACTATCTAAGTGTAGGCTTTTTTTCTTTACGATTTATTTCCAGCTTTCCTCTCGCTGGGTCCCTTCCCCCATCTGCCCCGGTTTCTCTCCCTGCCATGGCATTGGGTCTCACATATCATCTCTGACCTCAAGTCCCCTGGATTTTGGACTTCTGCTCCCTACAGCTTGCAGCTGTGGGGGTTCCAAAGGGGGAACAATCTGCTTTTCCAATCCTGGCTCCCACCTGAACTCAAAGTGAGAATCATCTTTGTGTTCAGTCTTGGGTTTGGGGTAAAATGTACACATGTGAGTTGTAACTATTCCAGAAATCCAAATTTCAGCCGCCTGGGAGATCAGATGGACGGATTGGCTCTGCATGTCCCTGGAAGGGTAGCGGGCCCCCAGAGGCTGGGTGCAGACCCCTCCGTTGCCCATGGCCATTGCACACCCCAGGGCCTGTGACCCCCATCCCACAGTGCGGAGGCCTCATCAGTGACCCGACTGCTACCAGTCTTGGAAGGGGTGACGCTCTCTCAGGCACAGGGCTGGATGAAAGGTATTGGTTACCCCGCAAATATCTGTTAAGTGAAGGAAGGAGTCAATGAGCGAATAGATGTGTGCACGACACCTACTCCAATGAAACAAGACTTGCTCAGGAGTGAACGTGGGTCAATTACAGGTGCCTCCTTTTGGCTGCCGTGGCGCTGGGCCACCTGGATCTCCATAGGTTGCCACTTAGCTGCAAGGGGTCTGGTGAGCTGACAGTCTCCACCTGTCGCCCTCTGGTTTTCCCTCTTCCCAGACAATGAGCCAAGGGCTCAGCAAATCACAGCAGGGGCACAGAACTGGCCAGCTCTGCCCCGTGCCCAGGACTCTGCCAACAGGCAGACTGCTCCTGGCCGTCCCGCTGTGTGGGCTGAAACTCTCACAGATCCGTTTCTGGAATCCTTTCTGCCCAAATCTGCTTCCTCCCACTGAGATCTCTTGAGGGCTTTGCCCTCCGTGAACTGTTCATACTCCTAACTGCCTCTCAACATCCACTTCCCAGAGAACCAAATGGACAAAATGTCCTTTCCCATTGGTACCTCTGAGATTCTAAACCAGCAAGGATGTTTTGAAAAACAGAAATATTGGATAACATGTCAAGTCTGGAAGCCCAGCAGCTACGGCTTCCTGGGAGCCACATGCCCATGTCCTGTGGGCTCTGGTCATCGCGGAAAAGGAGATTGGAGGCCTGCCAGGATTTTGTTTAGTTTCTGCTCTGGAGATCGGGAAAGTTCCCACACCCTGGACACGATGAATGTTGCAGCCACCAAATCCCACCCACGTGATGAATCCAAGCTCCCTGATCTTGACCTTTGTGCATCAACTTCTCTGAGGAGCTGGGAAACTGGATACATTTGCAAAAGACTCTTATGTATGATTAAAAATATGCCCTTAGTCCTTTGGGGAAAAAATTGGAAGACCACATGTTCAAGTAGACGTGTTCCATCTTCTCTTACAAACAAGGATGATCTGGCAACGCTGACTCACATTCCCGTCTGGCAGGAAGTGCTGGGGGTAGTGAGGCGAGGTTGTCTTCTCAAAGGGCACCTTCGGGGTGCCCACGCCCCCACTCCTCACTGTTTACCCTGACATCCAGGGCAATGGGAATTATATTCAACACAACATTCATACTGTGTTATTTCTAGTGGAAGCATTAAGAGGAAAGCCAGACTTATTTTGGGAGCTATGTCTTTACCCAAAGTGGGAAAATGAAAGGTAGATGAAGAGGACCAGTTATTTCTAGAGAAGTGAGAAAGCCCTTTAATGGTTTGGGGAAGAATTATATGCAGATCGGACGTGCTCCCAGCATGCTTCACTCCTCATCATCCGTCGTATGTCATGACTTCTGGTCATCCAAATTCTCTCCACGAGGTGGACACCGACACTGTCTTCAGGCCAGTGATGAAATAGGGTCATTCTAAATTCCCTGAGCGCGGTGGCCAGGCAGAGACATGGTTGGGGACACAGGTCAGGTCAAGGTTAATGCTTCCCCATGCTTGATCTGGTCACTTTTCCAACCCTGAATGGGTCAAATCAAGTCTCATTTAGGGAAATTATTTTATTTGAATGCAGTGTTAGAATATGATCCCAAGATGAGCTTAGGATGGCAGCCACCTCTTTGTCTAGAGTCTAGCCAAGATGGCGTGTCCTCTGTCTCAACTTTACAGAGTTCCTCGTGTCTCAAAACTTCCAAAATTGAGTATTTGGCTGAAGGCTTTATTTCATCACATCTATTGATGAGCATTAAGGAAGAAAATTAAAGTTGGGTAAAACTGAAAACCCTTCTTTTGCTAATGAGAGACATCTGTTTATTGCTTTTTTGGGTAAATGTACATTTGCTTAATAGGTACTTTTTTTTAAAAAAAAGTAACACCAAGCAAAGGGGTGCCATGACTTTGAAAAATTTATCAGAGTCACAGCCATTTGTTGTCATTAAACATACATTTAGTGAAGCGGCTGCTATTTACTGGGAGGAGGAAGACAGAGGGAGGCAGGAGCAGGTTTGGGAGAGATTCAGGGCTTAGTAAGGTGCGTCTCTGTGAGAGGCAGAACAGCACCCCTGACAGATGACCATGTCCCCGGGACCTTCGGTGCCAAGTGAGACTTCGCAGAGGTGATTAAAGTTGTGGAGATGGGAAAACTATCCAGGTTTGTCCACATGGGACCAAACAGAATCACAGAGCTCCTCATAAGGGGGAGGTGGAGAAGAGGGGATGTTCACAACAAAGGTCACAAAGAAGACAGAGCAGGAGCCCAGCAATGCAGACAGTCTCTACAACCTGCAAAAGACCCCAAGACCAATTGTCCCCCAATGTAGCCTTACCAACACCCGCATTTTAGAGCTCGGGATCTCCAAAGCTATCAGATAATACATTTGTTTCCTAAAACTGCTGAGTCTATGGGGGTTTGTGTTAGCAGCGGTTTATGCCTAAACACACGGCCTCCTGGATACAAGGAGAGCCCAGATTAACAGAAGAAGGACTGGGGTGCAGCCATTCCCAGCAGGCTTGAGGAACGGGATAATAGCAAGAAAGCTTGTCAATGTGTCATGTCCACCTTTGTCTTCAGTAAAAACTTGCTCGGGTTCAAGGAACAGAGGGTATCTCTTAGGCTCTGGGGTAGCCTGAGGACACGGGCAAACATGCTACCTTCACTCTTCATCTCTTACAAGTAACTGTGGATTTGCTGGACAACCTCCTTTGAGCTTTAAAAGGAAAGTAACATCCTATGAAACAGATCTTTGTTCTTGCATCAAAAGCTGATGAAGAGCCCTTTCTCTCTCTTGCTCCCCTAATTCTGGAGCAAGCGTGAGCTCTTTGGGAAATTTAAGTTTTTCTCACCATGTGTGCTATGGACCATGTGTCCTATACCAGCCCAGTTCCTCACCATCACTGTCCCATCTGGGCACTGGTCAGCTGGGAATTGGGGACAGTTTCTGTCTACCTCAGGATTTAGGGACACTGGCCGGCCACCTGCTGTTTTTCCCAGAATTTTATGATATTCTATTTTACTCAGTTCAATGCGAACAATTTCTTAAAAACATTGAAATGGCACCAGGCCTGTGCCTGGCTTTGTGTTTGGTGCTCGGGATGCAGCGATTCTCGTGGTTTAAGTGGAGAGAGGGAAGGCCCTCAGACTTTCAAAACCTATTCTGTTCGGTGGGGTCACTGGCTCTTCGCTGGGGGTGAACTTTTTGGAAGTTGTTCTATATTTCTAGCAATTTATCTTTGGAGTCTCCATTGAGAAAGACTGAACGTCTAGTACATTAGCCAGCCTCAATGTGACAAGACATCCTCAAATTTACAGAGGGCTGTCCACCACCAGATTGTCATCAGCTCTCCCTGGCCATCATCCAATGCTTATAATTAATTACAGATCTTAAAACCAAGGCACCCACTAGAGAGATAATAACTAACAGGAGGCTTTCCGTTGGACTCTCTGTTTATGTGTGTGAATTCCCTTCCTGTCCACCAGAGAGCTCCTAGACCGGGTCTTGGTATGCAAATTCGAGTTGTCATTCTTAGATCTCCTGGGCCTCTTTTCTTCCTGCACCAGGCAAAATTTTTTTATTTCTTGATTACTGTGTATTATTCAGACACAAAGAGAGACAATTAGATGATCAATGGCCTTGGCCTGGATAGAACATTAATTATCATTGGGGTAAATGCCAGAATGCCTTCAGACAGCATCAAAGAAACAGTTGTTTTACTGTCAAGTTTAAAGTTTTGCATAAGAGGAAAAAGAAGAAGAAGAGGAAGGGGAGGAGGAGGAGGAGGAAGGGGAGGGGGAGGGGGAGGGGGAGGTTGGGAAGAGGAGGGGGAGGGGAAGAGTAGGTCCCACTGTTCAACCCCTGAGCTGGACCAGGGCCAGCTCTAGCAAGTGGCTTTCTGAGACAGGGTGTTCTGCTAACGACTGAGGAAAGATGCTGGTGCGAACGTTCCTGCGATTTGTGCTTTTGATCTGAGGGCAAAGCTATGTGAAGGTGGTTGACCTTGAAAAGTCAGTTCTTGATGCACGAAGAAACTCACTAAGACGACTAAATAAGACACACTTGATTTATGCGAACACAGTAAAATCTCTGGTTCTTCCTTCCTTTAGGGTGAAGTCCGAGCATGTTACCCTCCTTCTCTGAACCTCACCAGCCCTCATCAGTAAGCTGAGGGCTGGAGAAGACCCAGGTCCCCCAAGGAAGGGGTGTCCTGGCCAAACCAAAGCTCTTGCACAATTATGGTGGAGAGATTTTGCACCTGTACCCCCTCTTGGGGTTTCATGAGGTGCAATAAAATAGCAATGATGCTGAAAAGCTTTGCCAAATCTTCACTGCTGTGTCCGCTTCTTTCTCAAATATCTGCTAGTCGTTTAAAAAAGTACATGTGAACACATGCCCACAACATGGTTATTTGTCTCCGTTAAACACCGGACTTCTCGTACTGATCTGAACACAACTGTCTTAGCTTTATGATGGTCTCAGTCACCAAGGCTAAGTCTCAAAGGGCAGTCTGGCCAGCAAACGGTGGTCACAAATGGAGTTGGATGGTGGGGATAGAGCCCCTAGTGACATTCTCTCGGCAGGAATTATTCAAAGGCTTTGAATTTACCAGAAGCTTAGCCACCTGAAATGAGACAGAATACCACCTTATGAGCAGGAGAGTACACGAGACATTTTTTCCCCTCATCACTCTCATTCATTTAAGAGAATGAAAATTTTGAAAAAAAAAAATGTTTATGTCCATAAAAAATTGTGGCCAAACCCGATACATCAGAACTCTTTTAAAAATTGTTTTTCAGGCCAAAGCTTTGGGCAAGGCTTTCAGTCGCTTTTTCCATAGTTAGGATCTGGGGGAAAAAAAAAAGTGTCGTCATCCTACTCTGGATTTTTAGTGACCCCATCCTTTTAAGGTGAAATCCTAATTTCAGGTAACTCCTGAATAATGGAGTTCTAAAGATGGTTTTGTTTTGTTTTGTTTTGTTTTGTTTTCCTTTTCTTTTTTCTTTAAAGGGGCATTCGGGTGATGTCAACATGGCATTCATTTGAATTAAATTCTCTTTTCCATTTCCTTGTGTCTTCTCTGTCACTTAGGCCTTGAGGACATACTTGTATACTACTCCTAAATCATTCCTGATTTAGGATTACAAGTATGTACTTGTACTCCTAAATAACTTGTACTCCTAAAGGTACAAGTATGTACTAAATACATAGTACATGCTATTTACAATGTACTCCTGATTTAGGAGTACTAAGTATGTACTAAATCATTCCTGATTTAGGAGTTTGGGGGATACAAACTATTTGGACCTTGGGTTCTGTAATATTTCTTTTCTCTGTGTTATAATACCTAGAAAAGTAATATCAAAACCATCCTTAGAACCCCAGGTTCTATGGGATTCTGATTGAGTGAGCAATGACCCAACACAGCTATCATCTGCTAGGAGAAGCTTCATACCCGGCTATTGATGCTGAATTTATGTTGCTGAACATAAAGTCATAAAAAGTCCCAGTTGCACTGTTTTATCAAAGAGGTGTTTCTTTATTGGTCTCTCATGAGTGATTAAACTTCAAATTGGTATCAATTCATGGGGTAAGTGGGAAGGGCCGCTCGGTAACTGGGACTTAATTATATCATCTGGTCCATTAAATGGCATTATCCGAAGTGATTTCCCGGATACATCTAAGGCATGTACCAAGTGGGAACTCTACTGTCAAGCATTTGGGAAACTACTTAAACTATTCAAAATGTCTCTAGATCTTGGCAATTGGGAAGTCAGTAAAGTGTGTTTAGCAGTGAAACAGCTGTTCTTCCAGCATTAAGAAATCGCTTGCAGAGGATGAATGTCCAATTAGAACCAGAGAGTTCCTTTTGTGGATCTCTCCTGGCAGGGCTGCCATTGACAGCAGTTCAGGTTGTTCACTGAGCAAGAATATCCGGGTGAAGGGGCAAGGAAGCACTGAGAGTTAGTCTTCATTATATACGATTGAATAAAAGTTGGTTTCAAATTCCTTCCCACTCCTATTGACAGGTGGGGTCTATGTCCCTGAATTTTAAATCTTGGCCGAGTCTAGACCTTTGATCATTGGTTACAGGGGAAGTGACTCTGTTTCAGATTTTTCAGCTTCAGCATGAAGGGGAACTTTAACTGTGCCTTGCTTGAAACATCTGCCCTTGCTGCTGAGGGCTGCTCCCAAGGATGTTAATGCCCCAGCACAACCTGCTTGATCTAGAGCACGAGTCAGCATCTATTTCCTCTAAAGGGTCACAAAGTACATGTTTTAGGCTTTAGTAGCCACTTATAATTTTTGTTGCTGTTGTTGCTTCTTGTCCTCCCAGCCCTCTTTTCCCTTTTCCGCTGTCATCACAGCTGTTCTCTGCTCCTCTCGCTCCCCTTCCTCCCACTTTCATCCTTCCCCTTTAAGCATTTAACAATGTAAAAAAAAGAAAAATAGACGCACGAGCAAATAAATCTGTGTGTGCATCTTCACATACATGGAGCTGCTCAAAGGCACAGAGATAGCTGATAGCCATTTATTGCCAGAACAATGACAAAAACAGCCATTTTTAACCACTGGACCCATTGCAATATGATTACTTCTGGGCCCCAGGCTTTGTGTTTCTGATCGCTGAGACCATCCACCGGTCCCGTGAAGTACTGTGACCATTACCATTTTGCATGTGGGAAAACTCAGGCTGAGAGAGAGGAGGTGAGCTCTCCAAGGTCTTGGAGCATACAAGTGATGGAGCCAGGACGGATACCCATCTCCTTCAGATCCAGAGCTGGTTAAACCCAGACATCAACTGACATAAGTCCAGAATGGCCCTGGTCTGCCTCCCACCATCAGACACACAGAACCAGGGGGTAGAAGCTTACGCCAGTCAGATCTAGTGGTTTCCTTGACTGTATTTGAGCCCATTTTGGAAAACATTATTATCGACTGGATGGGCAAAGTTTTTGCAGCTTTTCGAACTCCTGTGACAATTTCTGCGAGCACGAGAGGTAGTAAGTGATTCGTATGTGGAGAACATTAACGAAAACAATTGAACTAATAGTTTCAATTGGGGAGAAGGGTCAATTACGGAGAGCCAGAGATTGTCGGAGAGAAACATTTTGGTGTTCACACATTCTGTGCTAATGCGACAGATGATTTGCTCTTTATAGCTTAACAGAGAGTAAAGTAAATTACCCATAAAAGCAAAGAAAAGATTTTCTCTAACAAGGAATGTATTAAATATGCAAATATTTGAATACATCATAGAGCAGACAATAAAATGGGTTTGGTGCCTTTCCTTGATGGAGGGTTTGTAACACTGTTACAGAAATTTGGGCTGGTCGTTTCGTTTTAAGGTTTTACTCCATCAAATTCTGCAGCCTCTGCTTTTACTGATTCATACCATAATGGATGTCATGATGGATACTTAAACTTTGATGGCCAGAATTTGGGGGTTGCTGGAATTGTCTTTTTAAATAAAATATATCTGGACTTTCCTTCCTTTCTTCCTTCCCTCCCTCTATTTCTTCCTTTGTCTTTCTCTTTCTCTCTCTCTCTTTCTTTCATTAGAAGCAAGTGCGTTAATTTGCACTTGAGACCATCTTGCTCACTTTGGTAACGACTCTCTTTCACAGCTGCCTTCCATTAATGCTATAGCTGCAATAAAGCTAAGTCTTACAACATTAGCCGTTGAAATGAAACAGGCATATTTTTAGCCAAGGTACAGCCTGCTTGTCTGCACGGTGGCTTGACACTCTGCTCCACATAGTCACTCGGGGCCCCAAACTCCTCCCACTTTCTGGCTCCTGCCTCGTCTACGACATTGGTCCCCTGTGTTGGTCAGCAGGTGGGCAGATAGAGAGAGAGAGAGAGAGCGAGCGATTGTTTGGGCCAACCCGGGGAGCGGTATACCCAACTTCTTTCCATAGTCCCCTGGGTAGACCCCATGCCCGTGATCCTGCCCAGCAGCCATGAGGACTGGGAGTAGAGTCCGTGCTTATATCCATGCAGAAAGGAGTTTTGTTTATTAAGATCCGTGTATGTTTTGTAAACACCCTACACGGAGAATCCATGTTCTCCATCTAGAATGCAGCAGGAAGCATCACAACAAACCTCTTTACCAGAATCACTGCCATGAGGGGCCCTGGGGACCCAGCGACCGTGCACTTGTGTGTGAGACTAGCACGGCTGTCAGCCACCTGAGACTGCAGACAGGTGAGGTGCAAAGACTATTTTGCGTGTGTTCCCCATCAACCCCAGCATAAGATGCAGGCTGCTCCTTGATTTCCGCAAAAGCCTCCTTCATGAGGGGAATTTTGTGAGGCCGGAGACTCTCCTGAAGCCAGGAGGCAGTTAGTGAGGACGAGAAGAAAGGAAGGGTCTCTCTGTGCGAGGCCAACAGCTTCCAACTGAACATGAGGCGAGCGTGTGTGTCCACCTGCCCTTAGCGTGTTTTTGTTTCTCCTCAGTCACGGAGACACCCTGTCTGGCAGGGGAAAAGGAGAGGTACATTCCTGGCGGGATTTTTGCTGTCTGCTCTTGGGAGGATACACATTTCACGATCTTATTCATTCTTATTTTTTTCTCCTTTCATAACGTCTTCACAGTTGCCTTTTTCTTTCCTTTTTAAGATTTTATTTTTAAGTCATCTCTACATATACCCAACCTGGGGCTCGAACTCATGACCTTGAGCTCAACAGTCACACGCTGCACAGAGGGAAAGACCCAGGTGTCCCCAGAGTTGCCTTTTTTAACCCCCTCTTCCTTACTGGATTGGAAACTTTACCTGCCATTTCTGTTATTTTTGTTGTTGGAATCTCACCTTCCTAACCCTAAGCGTTCATCATTTTCCTAAATGTGGTTTGACCGATGATCAGTCCCAATGCCAAGGGCTTCCAAATTCCTGGGGGAACAGGAGGGACATCCAGGGGTTCCCCCCTAGATGCCAACAGCCCTGGAGAACGAGCTCTCGGCGGAGGCTCCCCTGGGCTGTCTTCCTCCTACATTTATTTTACTTTGTTCTTGATAATAGGTCAAGGTCAGTAGGTTCGACCAGGTCACCCAGAGAGTGGGAGGCCCCTCACATCCATGCAGCCCGGCTCACCTGGACGGCTCGTTGGGATGACGCTGGTGAGCCCCACACCCCATGTTTCCCACCCAGGGGGCCTAGGGTAAGGCCTGACGATGGGTCTTTCTAATACATTCTCTGGACATCCCTGTGGCTCAGAGGACCACACTCCGAGAACCACTGCATCAAAGAAGGCCCTTCAACACTTCGGCTCGAGATCATAAACCTTAAAGGTGCTTTCGCAAAAGCCTGCTTGGACACACTTCCTTTATACGAACACTGTTCTTTAGGCTTTGAAATAAACAGAGGAAAACAAAACAGACTGTGTGTCCAGGTGCCTCTTCCCCAGGAAGCAGGCATCTTAAATCATCCTCCCTGAATCCCCTGAATCCCCCACTTGCCGAGCCCCCTGGGACCACAGACGCAGGAGGGGGCGTGAGGGCACCGGGCTGTGGAGAAAGCGGAAGCGGGAGTCCTGCACCTGTCAGCGTCTGGCCAGCTGTCCCCACCCCCGCTCCCGTTTCTCCCTCCATCCTTTTTTTGGCCTGCCTGCTGATACCTTAAAAATAAAAATAGCTAACCACTTGTTTAGTGGCCCGGGAGGAACAGACGAAAATCACTATTTACGTTCAAATCGCCATCTTCCCCAAACACGGATCTCCTGATTTTTTTTTTTTTTTTTAAAGCCTGAATGAATTTAACTTCCATAGGCATCAGGATAATTTAGTGCAAAATTCAACATGTTGCTATCACTCAGTTCAGTTTAGAGTGATTTCCAGGCCCCCAGAATTTATCATCAGCCTCTCGATCAGTCCCAAGTCATTTCCCACGCTTTATAGTACCTTCTACTCAATGACACAAAGACATAAAAAGTCAGCACTGTGTATTCACGCTGATGAAGTCACTTTCCCTCCTAGGTTGGGTGCCACTAGAAAGAAAGCCAACATTTATGTAAAACACAATGAAAACTTTTTTTTTTTTTTTTAAAGAACAAGCAAGAAAATGATGATCTGTTACTTTCTTGGCCCAGGCTTGCTCTGGGAATGTTTCTCCCTCACGTCAATAAACTTCTAAGGCCTGAGTCCTGTTTGTAATGCTGTCTCCTGTGGTCTAAGAGGGCAGGACAAAGGCTGGAGGAGGCACAAACGTGTATGTCCCTTTTGAATTTACAGTATTGGATGGGCTTCTGGGCCACCCTAACAATGATTAATCCCTGGGTCTCAACATGCTACTTCTTAAAATGTTTGATGGTCCAGACCAGAAGATGGGTCTAATTTACACTTTGTGTACAGAGCCATCTCAGCAGGGAAATAATAGAGAACACTGGTTGTGTGGTTTGGCAAGCAAAAATCTCTTTTTACCTTGACATTTCAAATGATGACTGTATGCTATAATTTCTTTTATCTTTTTTTCTCACTATTTTTATTTCCATTTACTACTATATTCCTGTTAGCACTCCCTCAGTCTGTGTAAGATGATAGTGTCCTTGTAAGATGGTAGACTCTTGGTATAATTTAAAGGGTTAATGCCAAATGAATCTCATGGAAGTAATAATGCTTTTCACTCTCAAGAGATCAAGAACAGCATTTTAGGAAAAATTCCTCTATTGCATTTTTTAAATCTACTCTTTGCTTGTTGGCATGTTTTATAAAAAGAGTAAGAGGGAGAGATTTTTAAAATATACTCTTTGCTTGTTAGAATCTTTTATAAAAAGATTAAGAGGGAGAGACAAAGAAAATGAACCGAAGCGGGGAATAATTATTATCAGATTGAGATCATTCATCTCTGTGAATTACGTGGTTAGGCATCTTTAATTTTATATTCAGTGTTTGATTTTCCCAAAGTCACACATTGTTTCATTCTGTCAACTTTACCCTTTCTCTAATGTTCCAACCTTAACTTATTTTTTTTTTCTAAGAACTCCCTTTTGGGGGGTACCTGGATGGCTCAGTCAGTTGAACATCCAATTCCTGATCTCAGCAGCTCAGGTCTTGATCTTAGGGTTATGGGTTCATGCCCCATGTTGCACTCTACACTGTGCAGGCTACCTTAAAAAAAAAAAAAAAAAGTTACCTTTCTGTACTTTACTAGAAAGACAAAGCTTTATCTTAACTGTACTATGATTGCTCATTGGAAGTTAAATGAAATGCCGCATGCTAAGAGGAGTTAATAAAATCACACGGAAAGAAGACCCATGGCCCCCAATCTGGATGACATGAGCCAAGTATGAGACGAGCCACTCTCCGCTCCCAGGGGCCCGCGAATCGATCGCGTTCGTGATGTCAAACGTCCGGGTGTTTGCAAGCATCCTCACACTGGGCTGGGTAAATTAGACCCACCATCTGGCTGTTTGGGTGAAATTTACAGTATTCATATGTACACATTTTCAGAGTGTCATGAAGACATCTCCAGCCCTGCTCACTTGTCTGGTTTTTCGAAGCAGCAAGAAAGGATACAGGAAGTGGGAAGCTATTTTTAAAATGACCTCTCTCGGCACCATAGCCGCCTGTGATTTACAATCCCAGAGCTCTTCTCTGGATCTAAGTTCTGGCATTTAACCCACCTGGGCTGCAGGGTTCCCCCGCCTAAATTTCTCATGTAGTAAATTAATAGCTTTGTTCTTGTATCTGTAGATAGTGCCTTGAAGTTCTGCATAAGGTTTCTCTGTCTTGGACTTTTAACTGAGCTCTAATTTTTCCCCCCACTGGGAATCTGGTCCTGGAGACAATCCCTTCAGTTTCTGGACAAGGTCTTCCACTTGTAGGCATGCTCTGAAATGCCATCAGATACAGAATCCCACGTCTGTTAGGGAGAGGCCCCTTCCGAACTCGTCTTGCTCTGGGTTTCCATTAAAGGACATAGGGGAGGCAGGAACACCAAACCGTGGCTGATGGGCCTTGAGAGGAGATGGGGCTAATTGATTCCACAGCCAGAAAGGCTGGCCTTGGTTGTGCAGAATATTCTGTTTGTGTGTGGATCTGAGGTTGGAGCTTCAGGTCTTGAACCTGGACCTTAGGACTGAAACATTGTATCCTTGTTAGCTATTCTGTTGGCTCCCAGGTTGCACCTGTTTCTATTTTTTTCAGCCAGGCTTTCTGATGCCATGGTGAGTGTATCTCAACGTCTTTGCACACCACGGCTGGGGGCCAAGCTGGATGAGGAAGAGTATCACTTCTGGGTTAAAAGCAAAGCAAAAACCAAAAACCAGCAACCCCCCCCCCAAACCACACACAAAACAAAACAAAAAATGAACAACAACAACAAAACCCCCAAACAGCAACAGGCACCAAGCATTGCAGAGTACTGCGGCAGCTAAGCAAAGTAAGCAAAGGGTTGCCAGGTCCCGTTAGAGAAGTACACAACTTCTTCACTGTGGGTCATGGGCGGTTTTAGGCATCCAACATATCTAACATTGTATTAGGTTCTCTTGGAACATTGCAACTAATTTTAGCCCTCCCAAAATGAGTTCTGCATTTTTGGTATCTGAAACTGAGCTCAAGGGAAACATGCCGGTGTGTGTGTGTATGTGTGTGTGTGTGTGTGTGTGTGTGAGAAATGTCATGACACGGGAACACTGGTTATTTTATCACTTTTGTGTGTGCCCAGGGTTGGTCTATGGAACTACTTTCTACACCTACTCGTTCCCTTTTTACATGAATTCCTACTGACAAGCTTTAAAAACAGTTTTGTAGTTTTTTGGTTCTTTTTTTTTTTTTTTAAGTCTTTTTCCTGGTCATTCTTCCTGCTCTGTGCTGTCACTTTGTGCCCAGCACGCTCCCTTGGTAGATCCCAGCCTATGGCGCTGGCGTCTTGTGTAGCTCTGGCCTAGAAAACAGCTACGGTCTTATTTCAGGATGGAAGCAGACTCCCTCACTGCTATCATCCATGCCTAGCATACAGCTGTGCCATGGAAAATGCCCATTTGTATTCATTTTTTAAAAAATATTTTTATTTATTTATTTAAGAGAGAGAGAGAGAGAGCACAGCCTGGGGATGAGGGTGGGCAAAGGGAGAAGGAGAAGCAGGCTCCCCGCTGAGAGGGAACCCGATGCAGGGCTCTATCCCAGGACCCCGAGATCATGACCTCAAGTGAAGGCAGACATTTCAGCAACTGAGCCACCCAGGAATCCCTTGATATTCATTTTATATATGAATAACTAAAGTTCCTGTGATTGGTACAAAGTAGGAGGCAATCATTCCTAGAACCCAAAGGACTCCTGTTCCCCTAACGAGCACAAATACGAACGCACGGACTCCGTGGGCTGATTATACCTTCTAAGGGGCTTTAACCTTCCTGATGCTTGGCTGCGTCGCTTGTGAGCGCACCACCGCACACCAGAGACATCAGTTTTGTTTGCTCAGGAACTCTTACCCGTTTACTCTGGGGGATCCTCCAACTCTTCTTCTAGATGGGTCTTCTAGACAGATCTGTGTTGACCCCCCCACATTGGGCAATCTCCTATCCGGCACCACCTGGGGTTTTCTGCCCAGCACAATGCCATGAGAGCGGGCACACACTCGGTCCACACTTGGTTTCCCCCGCTTCCCATATACTCCCGGAGCCTGCGTCAGCCCAATTTGCAACTGCGTGACTCCATTTGCATCTCCAAAGGACCAGGGGCCGCCCCTTATTTCACTGGTCATTGCCCAACACGGGCGTGGACACTTGGGGGTAAAGGGCTGGCTTCCTTCTGTACCCTGCACGTCATTTCTTGGAGAAACAAAGGACTTACATTATGAGGAGGACGTTGACAGGTTGGTTTGCGGATTCCTTCCCATTTGTTGGAGAATGACTCTTTCATATGAATAATTGTATTATGGAGAATAGACCCAGGTAATCCACAGCCAGATAGCCGTGATAAGACACTTTAGGAGAGCAATTTGCATGGCCAAAAGGCAGACTCTTTTTCAAACATTTTTGCCTAATGAAATCCGGATGATTTATTTTCCTTAGTTTGATTTTTACAACCTTCAGAAATCTCCTTAAAGTTCCCAAATGACCCCATGCCCACCTCACAAAGTCTTCGCCTTCGGAAATGTATAATGAGCCTCTTAATATCTTTTATTTGAAAGGGAGTTCTATCTAGTAATAAATGTTTCTGATTGCTTCATTCCTGCCAAGTATGCCGACTTTATTTATACCCCATAAGATATTCTCTCGAAACATCTGAAAACATAAAATTCTTCATAGGCATATCAGGTTATTAATATTGCCTCCTTATAAATTCTAGTCTCCCAAACTGGCATTTATTAAATACTTAAAATACGATTTTACACTGGAACTGGGATTATGCATAAGGCTCATGTTTGATTTATTTTTCTTTGAGATTAAAGGTGACAGATGACAGTTATGAGCTGCTGTTATTTAAAATATCTTCTCTCTGTAGTTCATTCACTGTCAAATTGACAAGTCTAAGAACCAAGAAAAACATCAAGTCGGAAGGGGTGTTGTTGCAGATGCCAAGTGTACACACACACACACACACACACACACACACACACACACACGAGACGCTGCTTGGAGGTGGGGGAGGGCAGCAGGAGAACCGAGAAAGGAGGCCTCCCATGTGTCCCCTGAATGACTGGAAAGGGAAATCACTGCGTTATGTAGGGTAAGGGAAAAGAGAGAAATAAAGTTACTAGTTGTCGCCTATGTTTTTATTTCTGGGTTATTTCTGGAGCCCTGGTTTTTCTGGTTCATTTTCTGTCTGGTTCAAGACCATGCAGTCCCGGTCCTGTCCGGGCAGGCCGTGTCTACTTTGGGCTCCAGCAACAATGCTGCACAGCAGGGTCGTGATCTCTGGTGTTCAGACTCTTGACTGTGTGACCGTGGGCAAGGCACAGGGCTCAGCTTGCACGCTTGGGATGGGGTCAAGGACGCCAGCCTTCAAAACCCTACAGGAAAGCCGTGGGAAACCATGAGTCGTTGAAAAACACAGAAATAGTTAATACTCGTAATAGCTTTTTGTACAGATGGCTTAGATTATTCAAGGGTTCTCTGCATGAAAGCTGTGACCTTTCCCCAAAGCCCGTCTATCTCCCCACGCGCCTAGCAGACAGCCAATAAATATTAATAGATGTTCACACATTTTAGAAATTTGTAAAATTTACCTTTTATTATAATTTTAAATTAAATTAAGCTATTTAAAAATAAAAAATTATTTTTCTGAATTTATAACATTTATAAATATTTACTAAGTAAATATAAATATGTATATGTATGCACAGAGAGAGATCCACCAAATTCTTTAGTTTTATGAAATACAGAAATGTCCACTATGTGTGAATGTGTGTGTTGGGTGTGTGTGTGTGTGTGTGTGTGTGTATGTGTGTTAGGAAAGACAACATTCTCTACGCTGACAGACCCAGAACCACATTACGGCTCTAATATGATAAAAAATATTTCTTGCTCCTGTGAAACCCAAAGCAGTCATGCCTGACAATCAGGGGCCTCTCCTTTGGGTGGTGTGGGTTCTGCCATCTCTGATTCGTGGGGTCTCTGCTCGTTCTTGTCTCCCTAAGAGAGGATAAGCAGACCCCGTCCCTATGCATGTACAGGTCCGCGGCACATCTCCCTCACTCTTACACTGCACTGCTGAGAGCAAGACACATGGCAGCACTGTCCCTACTTGGTGGCTGCTTCCAGCCATGACACTGCTCTGGGGAGGGGAGCACGGTATTTGGCGGACAGCCCGCCATCTTGGCCACCCTGATGTGTGTTTCTTGAACCCTGGGTCAGGTCCAGTTCTCTGATTGAGGGCCGTCCTGTCTGTGTCCATCTGTGTATGTATGTGTGAGTGTGTGTCCAGTGCTAGGATCTCTATTTTTTCCAAAGTTAAAAATATATAGTTCACCTAGCAGTTTCCTTTCAGGATACAAATTACTTCTTTTCCTTCTCCACTGATCTATATCCAGCCTCTGAATATACAGAACATTCACACTGTGTTTCTGATTTGTTCCATTTTGAGTATTTATTTCTTTTAAAAATAAAAGCATACATATAAAAGTTTCGTGTCTCTTAAAAAAAATAAAAATAAAAGCATATAGCCATGGTGAATAATATTTGGGAAGAGATGTTCTTGAGGATTTCCATGAAAACTTTTCCTGTACTTCCCCACCCAGATCCCAGGCAACTCACTTGTACTCAAGAGTTAAACTTATTGAATTAAAATAAATACATTTTTCAGTGTGTAACATTGGTTGGGATTGTTGGTTATGTTGGGTGGACACAAGGGCTTTGCAGAGTCGGAAGGAAGCGGGTGGTCTGGATGAAACAGGTGCAGGTCATGGCTGCCTGGGAGGCTGAAACACTGCAGAGATGCTATTCTGGAAACTTCTAGAAAAGCAACAGACTGGTACCTGGAATGGACTGGAAGGATGTCCTGCTGCTTTGTCCCTGTCCTAAAGCGGCACCTCCCTGGTCGTGGGCACATGCACCAAACACCAGTGAGTGTTCACCCACCCAAGCTCTGCTTATGATTCCATTGCTGGGTGCAGGAGAAGTCAAGGGGCTGTTGAAAGAGAATGTGTCCGGAGAAGTCCCAAGGACGACAGAGTGGGACGTTGTCCAAATGTTCACCTTCCTCTGTTCTTCACTCAAAGCCGGACACTCTTCAAACAACACGACTTACCACCCTTCAGAGTCGAACATGCCGAAAGAGTCTGGCCTCTCTTTCCTGTTCTTCTGCTCAACATGGGTCCTGCTCCTCACGGGGTCAACAAATCCCCACATCACTGTTCCTTCAAAGGAGGAAAGCAGATAACCCGCCGATACTCTTGATCTGTGACCTGTTGCTATTCTTTCAGAATTAAAGCAGAAACCTCTCGGATCACAGCGATTATCCGTGAGAACCCACGGTATTGATCCCACTTATGAAAAATACGATAATTTTGAACTTGATAAAAACAAAACAAACCCCAAAACCCGAGTGAAGCTTCTATTGTTTACTCTTTAAGACATTCCAGGTTTAGCCCCAATATCTTCCACTACAAAGAAGACCCTCCAGACACGGGAGAGTTTCGGGCTTAAGCCCACCCGTGTTGCTTCGGCACATTTAGCTGAGGATAGAAGCTGAAACAATGTATGTTGATTATATTTTACACGTTCTTGCGAGATAGCAAAAGGCAAGGGCCTGGGAACTTCTTGCATCTCCCCACGCTGGGTTAGGATCAGTTTCCCTCTGTACCCAGTTTCCTACTCAGATCAGAAACCAAATTCCCAGTGGCTTCCTTGGGCTCACTAGGCTGTTCCTCATAGACTGGCTGTTTATTCCAAGCTCGTTATCATTCTCCAGGGTCTGCACCGCACTTTCCGCCCTCCTCCTCCTGCGATCTAGCGGCCCAGTCTCGCGGGCGCTGTCCCTTCCTTTCCATCCGCGCCAGGCACCCAGGCATCGCCCCTCCCTGGAGCTCCTCCTGGCAGTGGCCCCTGCCTCTCGTCCTGCGTTTCTGCTTCACCCACTCTCCTTCCGTCCTGCGCTCACTGCCCAGTTGATTTTCCTCCAGGTAGTAGACATATTTGGGGATTCCTACCTACCTGTTGTTTAATTGCATAAAATAATTAGACCGTTTATAAATAAGAAAAATGGAGGTGAAGAAGAAGAGATGTGGATTCTTTGAAAGCTGAGTTGAATGCACTGGAAAAACCAGATAAAAGACTAACTGCTAAAAATGTATTGTGTCAAATGAGGCATAAGAGATGGGAATGATTTCCAAAAAATCATAAAAATGTGGAAGGACTTTTTGCTCGATTGCTTCACGAAATTCTCTTACTACTTGCCACATTAGAAAACCAGAAGAGGGAATTAACTGTAGCAGGTGCGAGTGTTGACCCTTGAACAAAGCAGGGGCTACAGACCCTGACCGCACCTCCCCCGCACACCCCAAAATCCATGGATAACTTGTGACTCCCCAGAAATTTAACTACTAATAGCTTACTATTGACAAGAAGCTTTACTGATAACATATATAGTCAATTAACACAGATTTTCTATGTTCTATGCATCACACACTATATTTTTACAAGAAACTGGAGAAAAGAAAATGTCATTAAAGAAAATCATAAGGAAGAGAAGATGCATTACAGCACTGTACCATACTTACAAAATAGTTACCTGTAAGTCGATCCTCGCAATTCAAACCTGTGTTATTCCAGGGTCAACTGTATTCCATTCTGCTTTTGTGCAAAATCCATAGGTCACAGGATGTAAGCAAATGGTCACGACTCTGTTTAAATAAAACTTTATTTACAAAAACAGGCTGTGGGTAGAATTTGGCCCCTGGGCCGTAGGTTGCCAACCTGTTTATAGCAGCTCTTACCAAGCTGGGAAGACACACGATTTGGTCTTTGAGGTCAGCCACCACGAGGTGCATTCTGTTTAAAGTTCCTCTTGCATCCACACACTCTCGAGAGGGTCCCAAATATTCGCGAGTATTCCGGATATCCACAGATCCCAGCATATTCACAAATGAGTCCGTGACCCTCTGCAGAGTAGGAATGGCTGTGTGGATGACAGTCTGTCCTGAGAGAGCTCGTGGGAGAGGGACAGGGGCTGGGCCACACGGGGGGCTTTTTTCCTGCACCAAGACCGCACCAAGACGGCAGACGTAAGCCTGGGTGACCGGGATGGCCCAGAACCAGACCCTAGATGATGAGATACATCAAGGGTGATTCTGTTTGTGGGATCATGTGTGGTCTTCGAGTGTGACACGTGGACTTCCACACCAGGTCAGGGATGCGACATCAGTCTGCAAAGGCACTGGCTGGCCCAGGCAACAAACATTATATTATCCTTTAGAAAATTACATCACAAAAGTACTCTGGATGCTTTAACAAGACCCACATCTGACAGTCTGGCTTTTATAAATCTTTATTTTGCAGAATTGCCTTCAGATAAGAAAGAAAGAAAAAAGTGCATATAATATTAACATTGTTTTTTTTTTTTTAATTCAAAAGTAGACCCCACCTGATGATCTGTTTTAAATTGCAGGAATAACACGCATCACAGTTTGTATATATTTTCAGTACGGAATTATTACTATTGCTTTGGGCCAATGGACTTTTTGTAAAAATGTGACATAAAGTGTGTGTGATTTTTTTTTTTATTCAATAAACACAAATTACGAACATTCTTTAAACTGTGTCTCCATGAACAAGGCTGTGCTAGGACAGCTGCTGAGACACCCGTGCCGATATGCAAGCAATGTCACTTTGTTACAGTGTTCCGAACAGAAGGCTGATTGTATCAGCCATGTTCTCCCATTGGCTTCCCCCAGCAAGTCAGGGAAGAAGGTAGTCTGACCCATTCACATCTTCAAATAAGGAAAAATGAGTCTCTTAAAAATTAAATTTCATGTGTAAGCCTGAGGATTCACAGACCTGTACCCCTGGGGCAAATAATACATTGTATGTTAATAAAAAAAATTAAATTTCATACCTACTAAGTCAAATTGCTGGGACAGATGTCCCGGCCTGTCTGACCCACAGATATCCACTGAGCCACCCAGGCACCCCGATAGGACTTATTCTTATATAAATCGCAATGGTGGGATGGAAACCTTGTATCTCAAGGACAGGGCGTGTTAATGAGGCAAGAATGTCTCCACGGCAAGGAGTCAATGCTTCCCTTGTATCTGGAAGCCTGGACCAGGGCGCAGGGTGGTGCACAGAGCACAGGCAGCACAGAGAGAGACAGAGAGAGCGTTTGGGACAGGGGCACCCCTTCATCTGTGCTTGGGAGAGGACAGCCTGGACCCTACAGTCCAGATCCAGCCCCCTGGCGGGCAGGAGAACATGAAACTCCTGGGATCACCAGTCGGAAGCACTTGCTAGACCCCTGCCGGTGGGCACAGCTCACAGAGACCCAGGCCCTGGACAGACACCCCCGACCCATATCTTGTACTGTCATTCCCAAGAGCCCCACTTGTATGACAGGCATCTGTGGCCATTTCCAGATCAGCGACGGTCCACAGCTGCCTAGCCCGGTCCACAGAGAGACGCTTGAAAACTTCGCTACGCAGCCCTGGTGCGGCTTTTGTGTTCTTAAAAAAGGGTATTATTTCCCAGGGCTGAGCATTCTGGCAAAGCCTCCGATCGTTTTCCAAACAGGAAGAGCATTTTGAAAGTTTAGTGTTGTTTGAATCAAATATTGCCAAAATAAAACATTTCTCAGCCTCTCAATTACCGAAAAGTGGTGTTTCTGCAAACGACATATCCTAGCAGGCCGCATTCTGTTTTCTAAAGAATATTGGCTTTGGTTTCAAATGTTTTCCAAAGGAAATGCTGCAAACGTTCTCTGAGGATTAAGCGACTATTTCCCCCGCCCTGAGCTGAATCTCCAGCCAAACACCCGGGAGCGAGCGGTGCTGAACTTGGAAGGAGGGCAGCGCCCCCTGGTGGGGTAACTGGGACGGCTTCCGTCGGCGCCGTCCGGGTCCCTGAACCAACAGCATCTCTCCTGCGGGTGGCCTGAGGGAGCTCTCAGCTCATGACTTCCAAAGATGCACAGGAAAAACCCAGGATCACCATGTGCTCAGAGTGGATACAAAATCAAGCGTTCGCCACCCAAAATCAAACTAATGATTTTTTTTTTTCTGAATTAAGCCATGTACATTCTATTTGCCCTTTCTGCTACCCCAGCGTGCAGGCCAGTGATTGCTCTAACCTCTGCTCATTTCCTTGTAATTTTAATTTTTTGATCTTATTAAAAGTGTTGCTGGCAATGCTCTGCCACTGCAGAACGGTGAATGAAGTTAGGATGATCAAAACCAGTAATTAGAGGAAGATGCATTTTTATGTATTTGGCAAACCTTGCCATGTGATGGAATTAAACACCTTGTCACATCTGAAATCAATGATAATTAGAAATGATGGATTATTTGCAAGAAAGCCACGCAAAAGGAGGTAGAGTAGGCCCGCTTCCAAACTTTGGAAGAAATGCATGAACAATTTAATATCAACCAATTATATATGAAGTCCGCTCAACATGTCCGCACTGCTGGGGGCATGGGATTTATTAGACTAAGTAATGTAAGGTAGGATGGAGTCGAGTAAGTCTTTTTAATGAAATAATGGAACCCATTAGGTTGGATATTATAAGTCTAAATGTGAATTATCCTCTTTATGGACACTCTTGCTTTGAGTTGTGTGTGCCGTGTTTAAGCTCTTGTGCTGCAAATGTGGCCCTGAGCCCAGGATCAAAACACCCACCAAGAATGACAAATCAGATTTGGAAAAGTGGTCATCCGCTTCTGCAGAGAAAGGGTTTGCGGATGTGGGGAAGGGTACTCAGGTGTCTGCAGCTGCTTGGTAATATCCAATGCTGGGATGTTAATTGCCGTCTTCTGGGAGGAGAGGAGTGTTATCAGTAAGCTTCTTCCCTCTGCGAGAGAGAGTTCGTAAACACATACTAATGAAATGTCAGGGAACAGGATGCCCAGCCACTAATTCATGCGGTGACTGGCTATGTTTGGGTGACAGAGGGCCTCCATGGTAGCAGACAGAGTGGCCAGGTAAAGTCCTGACTCAGTCTGTGAAGCATCTGCCTTTGGTCCAGGTTATGATCCTGGAATCGAGTGCTGCATGGGGGGTGGGGAGTCCTTGCTCTGTGGGAAATTTGCTTCTCCCTCTCCCTCTGTCTCTCTCTCTACCTCAAAATAAATAAATTATATATATATATAACATAAATAAATTTTATATATATATATATATATATTCCCCCCCCCCCCAGAAACATCTAAGTGCTCAGTCAAGACAAGTGTTTGTGTAGAGAAGAGATCAGGACACTGTTGATGAGATGCTGGCATCTGAGCATGGGGTGGGAACATCTGGGGGATGCCAAGAATCTTCCCTAATCGGTCTCCTGCCTGTCTACCCAATCTTGGTTTTTGCTCTCAGAGTTGGACATCCTGTTCCCCAACAGTCATTTCACAGGCTGCGTTCATGAGAAGTAATGTTTATAAACAACCTGCACAAAACTCATGGGTAACGTTCATCAAATTTTGAGGGATGCACACATCCATGTGAACAAGCTCTTGTCTGGACATGTAAGCTAGTCCTCACCCCCAGGAAGCTCCCTCAGGAACTGGGGAGAAGGAGGCAGGGCATCAGGGTGAGCTGGAGACAGGGAGGTATTTGGTTTACTGGGAGTTCAGGGCACCTTGGCCACATGTGGGACCAGTGGTCTGCAGGGACAGGTGTGTCTCTGAAGAGCCTGAGGTGGCCTGGGCAGGTGAGTGTGTCAGGGCAAAGCCTCATAGGAAGGTGAAATTTGGGTTGCATCAAGGAGGCTGAAAGCTGGAGGGATCCCCGGATTCCAGATTGCAAGCCAGGAACTGGCCTCTATCCCAAGCAAGATCCAAGCCAGGTTGTCAGAGAGGACCTCTGCCAGCCAGATCGGGGTGCTGAGCTTGAAGGTGGGCAGGCTAATGAGGAAGAGATGGGAAGCAGCCCAGGCCAAGGGATAGGCAGAGGGTGGAAAAGCTGTGGACAGGAAGGGGATTCCGTGGTGCTTAGTGGATTTAATTGGATTTTTCTATGTAATTAGTTTAAGATCTGTGAATACTGACAGTTTTTCTTGTGTTTCCCAGTATTTATATTTTTATATTCTTTGCATGCTTGTTTTGCTTTATTTACTCAAGGCACTGGTTAGGAAAGCTTGCAAAATGTTGACTATTATTAGCAATACAGGAAATTTATATAATGCTTTTCTATGGTGCTGGTGGATATTTACCAGATTTAAGACATTTATATCATTTCTAGATATTTGAGGATATATGACTTCTATTTATGTTTGTTTGTTTGTTTGTTTGTTTTATTTTATTTTATTTGTTTGGGGGAAATGTTTTTGAATTTAAGCAAATGCACCAGTATACGATTTCTTACCTTTAATCTAGTTCACATCAATAGCTCTCACTACAGTTGAGATGCTCTTGAGTCCCCAAGAGAAGTCACCTTTTGTCACAGGGAATAACTTTTAATACAGTACATTTTCTGCAAGGATTTAACCCTTGTTACCTGTTTTATAGATAAGAAGGATCACACTCTGACATTCTTTTGAGAGCATTGATTTTCCACACCTTGTTGAGCACAGTTTGTAATCTCTGTTGACGCAGAAAACACTTCAGTCTCTCCTTCTCTGAAATATCCCCCTCTCCTCATCTGCCCAGAATTCCCTCAGAGGAATCCTTCTCCCCTGGGGACATGGGTTTCTCTGAAGGCTTTAAGTGCATGGCTGGTTTATCTCTTATACTTTTGTATTCATCAGTTTGTGGATAAGATGATGACCTGCTTGTTGCTTGGCGGTATTTCTTCTAGAACCTGGCTTTCCCCCTTTCTAAAATGCTCCAACTTTGAAGCTCTGGTCATACCACCTTGCCCCCTTCCTTGCTTCGATCCCTTGTAGACCTCCCAGTCATTCCTCCATATTTCTTGAAATTTTAGTTCTGGGCCAATTTCATGATCTTAATGTAAAGCATTCATCTCTTCAAGAAGTCTTTTGCATTGTAGTTTGTCTGTGGATTGAGGTAGGAATCTACGTGCAGGAACATTTATGTATAGAAGGCCAACCTTTTTATAAACTGCTATTATTTTCCAATTCAGTGCCATGGCCAATGCTATCAAATATCAAATTCACACTTGTGTCTAGGCAGTCAGATTACTGCATTGGTCTTTTGGGCTACCCTTGTTCCCACACCAAGATCCTAATGACAACAAAGAAATAAAGATCTTGATAATGGGCAAAAAGTTGCCATTTTATTTTTGTTTGTTTTAATGTTTGTGATTATCTCCGTTATTCTGGGTTTGACAGATTCCAGCCCCAGGCTCAGGCTTGACTCTAAGATAGCACTGCTTGGAGTCACTTTCTGTTGAGTGCTAGGACCTATGAAAAGCACACAATGGTCACCTGGTGAGTGCCCCAGGCTGTGGGACACTCTCTGCCTCTGCCCTCACCAGCAGAAAATGCCAAATCTGTGGAGTAGAGCGTAATAATAGCTTCTACTACATTTGCACCTTTTGAGGAAACGTGCGCGTGAAAGCACTTAGCCCGTTGCAGAGAAGGTAAGAGGCAATAGCTCATTTTACCATGATCTATGACATTCTGGTGACGTTAGTAATGCCACATTGGCATATGAACCTGGATTAATAAAACTAATCTATGTAAAGACCTAGCATAAAGTAATGCCTGCCAAATATTAATTTTAGGTAATCAATACAAGTGAATTTCCTTTACTTATTTGCTTCCATAGTCACCTAGTTTCTGTTTCTTTCTCTTTGCATGTCCATGTCAAGTGAATAAGCTGGAATTTTGCGGGGGGGTGGGGTGGGCAAGTATCAGAAATGAGTCTGTACTGCTTTTGGAACAACAACAATAATGTGGAAAGACTTCTTGATAGGGGGGATCTCCCTAAAACTTTACTTGGTCAAGTTCCTGAGGGTAATGTCTTTGTGAAACCTGTGGACAGGGAAAGATTGTTTTATATGGAAATTTGGGACAAGTCTGTGTGCTGTGTTATTCTAATAGAGAAGAAAACCACACAAAAACCCAGAGCTACTCTTTAGGGAAAAGTAAGTGAAGGTTGCCAATTCTCTCCAGTACTATTTTCTCATTTTTCTTTTTAGTAAACTTGAAAAGTTTCCTCTCCTTGAAATAGCATCTGCCAGCAAATATAACCGGTAACTCAAATCATCGTTGCTAAAATTTTTTTTTAATTAAAATGCCACAAATAAGGACAGATCCATACTTTATATTTCCTCATTTCTCTTTGTAACCGATACTTTGTTTTAAAGCTTCTAAAATCTCAGGAGCGTTGAATAAAACTTTAAGAGGAAAGATAGATCAATGGGAACCCCACCGTCGGCTTATTTTATAAAGAAGCTAGAGTAGCTACAAACGGGCAATGTGCGTGGCTTTGCATATGAGAACACCTTTGTCAATATCTCTGTCTTTCTAAAAACATAAAGCAGGAAGATGGAATGAGGAATGCTGGAAAGATCAATATTTTAGAGGCGCTACGCAAATGTTTGACATTCATGCACACATTCTGGTAACAGCTGCATACGACGTGCACGTGTATAATCCCGGACAGCAAGGTCACCTTGCTGAAAGAATGGACGCACCTGGTATGAAACTAATTTGGGGGAACTTAAATCTCAAGCTGAGTTCCAGATGCCAGCCCTAATAGAAGGGAATTTATTTCAGGGGCCCATATTAAGGACTGGCTCAATTGCCAGGAAAGTTAATCATGACTAAGTACGATAGTTTGCTACACAAACTGTGTATGTACTTTAAGTATTGAGCTTGGGATATTGCCAGCCATTGATAGCACGTGACCTGGTGGTTTCTAGACTTTGCTGTGACTTTGGATACTTTGTTGTAAGGATTTTTTTTTAATTGATGTAATTTTTATTAATAGTTGACTATTAATATTATTTTTTCCCTACATTTAAAGGAGTTTCTGTTTGGGGCCAAGAGGAAAGGACAAAGTTAGAATTTGCCTTTCTGGATGAGGCAACTTAAACAGGTGGAGAAGATCTGTGAAATCGTCCTGCCCTAGAGGATTTCCTGGCTGTAAGGCAAAAAGGCTCCAGCAGAGCCCACCCCTGTCTCAGTTGAAGAGACCCTAGAGACCCAGCTGTTAGGACCCCCAGGCATGGGGAACCGAGAAGGGGGACCTTTAAGAATCAGCGTTCGTACGCACATCCGCCATCGCACAGAGACGTGGACTCAGCATTAGTCACATACCTCAGCCACTCTGGAAATTCGGGAGAAAATTCTGTAACCTGACACGGAAGGCAAAGTGTCCTTTACTAGCACAACAAAGGATGAATAAAATCATGCATCTGATTTGAAAAGATGAAGACGTGCTGTTCAAAAGTTGCTGTTAAGACAATAGACAAGACAGAAATAGCCATAAATGCTCTGGATTATGCATGGCTCTGACAAAGGACTTGGGTCCACTCAACCCCCTCCCCCTCATAATAGGAAGTCAGGTAACCTAACAAAAAATGTTTAAAATGGATGTAAAATTCAGTTGGTGAAGATGCTAAGCATCGTTATCCACAAGAAAAATGCAAATGAGACACCACTCCACTCCTATTAATATTAGAATTACCCAAGTTAAAAACAGTAAGCATGTCAAATATTGGCGAACATGCAGGACCAATGAGACCTGCACGCCTTTCTTACGGGGATGTAAACATGCACTTTCTTTGAAATACTTGGAATCAGTTTGGCAGTTTCTTTCTAAAAAGTGATATATGCACCTACTTTAGGACTCAGCTATTAGGACTCACTCCAAGGTATTTACCCAAGAGAAATGAAAGCCTATGTGCATTCGACACATTTTATGTGAATGTTTATAGATGTATAAGTGGAAACATCTCAAAGGTCCCCAGACAGGTACATAGATACATTGTAGCATGTTCCTTAGGATGGATACCTCTCAGCAGTAAAAAAAGGATAAACAATTGCGCCCAGCCACCAACAACGGGAATGGATATCCAAACAAACGTGCGGAATGCAAGCAGGCAGAGGAAAGAGGCTGCCCGCTGTAGCATTTCATTTGCATAAAATTAAAAAAATGTCAACTATACTCTAGTAACAGAAAGCCATTCAGTGGTTGCCTGGAGCAGAGGGGAAGAATCCGGAAGGGACATGGAGAAACTTCAGAAACAATGGACACATGATCATGGTAACACTTTCATGGGATGAACACAGGTCAAGATGGATCTGGCCACACTTGGAAAGGTGGAATTTATTATAGATCATTTATCCATCAATAATGGTATAAAAAGGGGCAATTCTGAACAAGGTTAAGACATCATTTAGTTGTGAGAAAATAAATTACTTGATGTAGAAGCATCTCTAACTAGGTAAGCAAATTGCTTATCTGACATGCCCAATATGATAAAACGGGTAAGGTTGAGAGTATCGGTTTCCTGGAGCAATTCATTTAGTAACCTATCAGATTCAAATTTTGGATAGTCTGTATATTGCCTCAAGGAAAACAAAGTAAGGCTTAATCAATCATGTAATTTTTAGCTTAGGGTTGAGCTGATGAGTTTAATTCACCAATTTATTTTCTGGAAACACGATTTGCATCTCTGAATACATGTTCAGTGGCATTTTTAATATTGTCTTTAGTGTTCCTTATGCAGAGGTGATGAGAGATATGTCATTCCCTTCTAGCGTGCCCTTCTGTCTCTGGATGGTAGCAGCCCTGGTGTCTGGTGCTGCTGGTGTTGTAATTATCACGCATTAGACTCCGGGCAGTGAGTATTTTATGGTAGAAGCAGAGTCTCATTATTGGCTTTATGTGTATTCTGTTAATGTGGAGGTTCTTTTTCTTTTTTCTTTTTTCTGAAATGGAAATGATTTAGCTTTCCTCCTACAATGTTGGTAAAGATGCATAATCACTCTTGTCTTAGCATGGTGTGTAATTTTGGGGCGGTAACATGCATGGTAAGCGTACCATGCCTACCCCTCTTCTATCCACAGCAGACATCAATAATCAATCCCTACAATCCGACATGAAGCTCTGCTCTCTGACTTCCTCTCCCCACATTTTCTGAGAAAAAACCCACCTCTGGGGGGAGCATGCATGGAAGCTGAGTCCAATTTTTCAATTCAGCTCTAGAGAATTCTGTAGGCATCAATAGCTCTGTTCATGTGCAGTTATGTGACATGTGCAACATATGTCCAATAATCAGAAGACTTATTTAAAATAATAATAGCAATGCATTTCCATTCATATAAATTCCTTTTTTGGTGTATACATGAAATATACATTCGTTAGAGAAAGTTTGCAAGACACCAAGAATGACTAAGCAAAGCAATTATTGCACCTAATCCCACCATCCGGGTAAAAACCCTAACACTATCTTGAAGTGAAGTTTTGTAGATGTTTTAGAATTCACATATAGTGGGTGATAGTTATCTGAAGGAGAGTCTGCTACCTTTCTTCCAAACTCAGTGGTGACTGAGAAGGCTACTTGCACATGACTCAAGAAATCAAATTTACCTGCTGCTTCGTGGATTCCTGTCTGTGAAGGGAGAGACGGATCCAGGGAAAAGTACATGCTGAGCATGCAGGAACCACTGCTCACCTAGCCAGTGGACCCGTCATCACGTTCAGCAGAGGGCAAGATAAAATGCAACAGGAGAAGTATGGGAAGGTGAGAAGGTTCTATCCTGTTATGAATGAGAGGTAATTATGACAATGCAGTACATTGGGGGAAAAAAATACATGTTAAATAAAGATACATTTGAGTAGAATATTCATCTTCTGTGATGCCAGAGGTCAACACTCACCAGCTACTTCAAGTACACTGGGCTCTTAAACACTTCATAGTCATTCTTAGCAGACACCCAGTCCCTTGAGGTCAGAGACCGCCTTGTCCATCATCATGTGTCTGCATCTACAGTGTAGTGCTTGTGTCTAGCAAGATGGGTGAGGTTATGTTGAGAACAACCGTCTCCCCCGCTACACAAGGGTCTTGCAAACTAGGGTCTGGGGGCCAATTCGAATCCACCCACTGTTTTTATAAACAGAGTTTTGTGGGAATGCAGCCATCCCCACGTTCACTATTCTCCCAGACATCTTGCCCACTGGGAGAGTAGAGGTGATCGGTGGCCACAGAGACCATCTGGCCTAAAAGTCGAGAATATTTATCTGGCGCTATAAAGATAGATCTGTTTATCGGTCTACACTTCATTTCTAGAAGCTTAATTTGGGTCTTTCTTTCCATATCGCTGCTGACACTCACACGTCCCCTTATCTTCTTGGACATATGGAGCACATTTATAACAGCTATTTTAGTCCCCTTCGCCTGCTCTATTCTGTAACATCTCCGTGTCTATTTCTATTGACTGGTTTTTTCCTCCTTATGGATCATATTTTTCTTTGCATAATGAGAGACACGTGGGTATAGCCCGTTGTCAGCGGACATGAGTGTATGCGTGAAAACAGCCCATGCCATAGGAAGCACGGACAAGCTGTCCCAGATGAACCTGGACCAAACCACCAACCTATAGAATCATGAGTAAGGTAATGATTGTGGCTTTAAGCAGCTTAGGGTCTGGTTGGTTATCAAAAGCTAATTGGAATATCGGGTAGTTATGTACAAAAATAGTGAACTAATAGCTCATGTCTTGGAAAGGAAATTGTTTAAAAGACTTGTTTATTTATTTGAGAGAGGGATTGGGCAGAGGGTCAGCAGAGGGACGTAGAGAGAGAGCATCTCCAGCAGGCTCCCCATTGAGCATGGAGTGTCATGCAGGGCACCATCCCACGACCTGAGATCATGACCTGAGCTGAAATCAAGAGTCTGACCACAGCCCAGGTGCCCCAGAAAGAAAAATTTTGAATGGCACCCTTCTGTATTATTGTGTTGATCTCTACACACGTGAAGAGGTGTTGATTTTTACTGTATGTCTCCCTGTCTGTGTTCTTCTTACCAAGACTGCCATGTGGCCTTCCCGCATTCTCTAAATATTGCCTTTGCAAATTATGAATACAGATATTTCTAGCTGGAAGAAACCTAAGGTGTCATCAGCTCCAGGAACCATCATTGAGGGTTGGGATATCTGTGAGGGGTCAGAAGAGACAGGGTGACTTGCTGGAAACCACACGGTCACTTGGAGGCAAAGTCAGGGTTCCAACCAAGAGATGGAGAAACGAGGCTATTCTTGTGGGTGGACCGTTGGGGGAACCCAAGGATGGAGACGGGAGGGACTGTTGGTTGGGGGAAGGCTCCAGTGATGGGGTAGGTGGCAGCGATATCTGTGTTTGTTCCAGCACTGGTTTTGACAGCAAAGAATAGTGTAAAATGGGGACACCTGGGTGGTTCAGTCAGTTGAGCATCTGCCTTTGGCACAGGTCATCATCTCAGTGTCCCGGGATGGAACCCTGCATTGGACTCCCTGCTCAGTGGGGAGTCTGCTTCTCCCTCTGCCTGCTGCTCCCCCTGCTTGTACTCTGTCTCTCTCAAATAAATAAAATCTCAAGAAAAAAAAAAAAAAACAACACACACAAAACTATCAGGAGCAAGAGCAGGGGGATATCCCATGAAGTAGATATCTGTGCATTGCTCACGTCCACAGAAAAGCAGGGAAGGGTACCTGTGCCATTCCTTGGATGTCAAAACAAAATTTATATATCCCAACTCATTGCCAGGAGCTCTCCATGCATCTCTTCAAGTGAAAAAACAAGAGCAAGAAAAGAAGGAAACTTTGAGTTCCTAGAAAACAGCATCTCTCTTCAGTCTTTGGTAGATTTACTTACTTCTACATACATGTTCTGCTTTGCCTTCATCTCTGATATGACCTCTCCCTCTTTGTTTTACTTTCTTTAGGGTCTTAGATGTCATATTTCCTTAGGGGAGAGCATTTTTTTTTCCCTAGGGGAGAGCATTTTTGTTGTCCATAACATAAAGATGCACAGAAGAAAATCACACAGGCTTGTGGGACAAAATCAAATTTCCCCCTCCCCATAATACCCACAAATGCCGTGCGTGTGACACATAAGTTCATGTTTTTGCTCATCATGTTTCTTGTAAAAAGGGCAACAGTGGTTTCATTTCAACAGTGGTTTCATTTCTTATTCAATCTTTCCATATTGAAAGGCCGACAGAGAAAACCCAGGCAATATAAAGAATGATACATTCAGTGTTTTTGTTAAAAAGGCATTGATGAGGAAGACAACACAGGGAAGTCACAGCCATCAGAAGTGCCTGATGAGTGGCAAGTGCCTGCTTCCCTATTTCCAATTCCCCAAGTGAATTAATTCTGGGGGAAACAACTCAAGTCTTAGTGTCCAGGCTTTTACCAAAATCTGCTGCAACTCAACTGTGTACGCACTGTTATGTGAACCACAGGTGGTCATCTAGAACTCACCAGAAGCGAGGGACAACGGACATCTGGCTGAACCATCTGAAATGACTGGGCACTTCTCACACAGAAGAAGGACCAGAGAATTCAAGGGACAAGTGGAAAATGATTGACTTTAACAGAGGAGAGGTTTGTTATGGTTAAAAGATAACAACTTGACTGTGAGAGACTCAAAATGGCTGTGGACTTCTGTGTGTAAGACACAGGTACAGCATTGAAATTTGGTTCCAATACTGGTAAATAAGAAGTCCCAAAAACCCAGTATTTTCCTTCATTTTATTTTTTTCATGTAAGAATTGGTTTGGAATTGTACCTTTTGTGTGAGTGACATTATAGCAACAATGTTATTTGAAGCTGAAATTATGTATCAAATTAAAGTAACAGTGTCATAACTCTTCCATCCTACCCCACTCCTTATTGAGAAGTTTATGTACATTCTGGAGAGGTTTATGTGTGCTTGGGAATAGGACTCAAATATTCAAGCGTTCTGTTTTTGAGTAGCATAGAGACTGAGAAGTTTCACTTAGCCTTTGTTTTTTATCTGTTCCACTTGTTTTTCCTAAAACGATTGCCTACGGTGTGATTTGTACACGGTACATTATATTGTTCATATAAGATGATGTTACACAATGTTTTCACAATAAATACTTTGGAGAGGAGTGCATGGCCGCTGTGGAGTTGCGTTGCTCAGATCTCCCTTCAGGAAAGCCACTGCAAGGACCCCAGGGTGCTGACCACTGTCACCTACACTCCTGCACAGCACAGCCTGTGAGGCTGGGTGGGCCATGTCACCCAAGAGGAGACCTGTCCCCGGGTGGTCTGTGCCCAGGAACCCTGACTGGGCTGGCTGTGCTTGGGTCTGGGGTCAACCCACCTAACCCCATCCTGCTACAGATGTCAGACCTGCCCAGATGGAAGCCTCTCCCTTCCCACTTCAGCTCCCTTTCCCTCCCCAGCCCATCTCTTCTCTGCCCTGCAATCTGTTTCCGGGAGGAATGAAGCTGATGTGGAGAAGGATGGACCACATTCATGTCAAGGCGATCCTCCGAGGCTGGTTGTCTACGCTTGCTGGGCTGTCTTACCTGCCTTCCTCTCTACTGTAACTCAGCCTGATGGAAAAAAAAAAACCATGGACGTCATTACAGTGCTTAGCTCACGTCCACTGAGTTCACCTCCCAGCACTCACTCGGTCTCACACACTTGTTTCTTCCAAAGTTTGGAGAGCATGAATTGCTCTCAAGCGACTTGGGAATTCCAGATGCGTTTGTAGTATAAATGGACGGACGGGGTGGTCACTTCCTCTTGACCCACACCCTGGCAGCTGTGTCTTGCACACCCATGACGCTGTTAAGACAATAGACAAGACAGAAATAGCCATAAATGCTCTGGATTATGCATGGCTCTGACAAAGGACTTGGGTCCACTCAACCCCCTCCCCCTCATAACCCTGATCTGAGCCGCCCCCTGGGGACTTTGCCTTCTCTCCTCTGTGTGGGGTTCTTGTTTTGTTTTTATATTTTTGCTGTTGTTGTTAGGATTACCCATTGATCTGGAACCTAAAACGAGAAATGGCCTTACGCATCAGAGAGCTCCTGGATTTTACACCAAATGACCTCTTCCTCTAACTTCCCCCATATCTCACCACCACACGCAGTTACAAATCCTGAAGTTCCAGGGCACGCTAGGGCAAAGCCCACTAATCGACAGGAAAACAGAGCGGGTGCCTTAAACCACAGCATGGCTTCTTCAAAACAGTGGTGTGTCAACACCAACATGATTGGCCTCAGTGAAGCCTCCTGTTTGGGTATAATTCACTCACCTTCCTCTTTTCCAGATTGGAGTGATGCTGTCTTGGGAACTGGAAAATATCAAATTTTTGTTCTGATTCTTGCGCTGTGGCTTAGCAGTGCTTTGTGGAACGGTCTGGTACTTTTCACTCTGCACCTTGAATCTTTAATGGTCTAGTGTAGTGTTAATTGTCTGTACCTGGGATCATTTTAATGCAGGTTTAGATGTCTCTTACACTACCGATACAGTCTAATTAATTTTATAATAACTTGGTACAGAGATCACATTTTCTACTTTTGCTTCATGCTCAGTGATTTGTTATCTATAACAAAATCTCCCAGACAGCTCTGAGAAATTAGAATGCATTTCCAGCGCAATACACAATCCTAATGTATTTCCAGAACATCTAAAAAAGCTGATAGGATTTAATGAACAATTGCATTAAATAAGAATTCATTTTTGAACCATAAGTATTTCATATAAAATAACCATTGACTAGCATCATGACTGTGTGTTGAAATTATGAGAAAAAATACAGAACATAAACTGATGGTCACACTTGGAAAACATTTCAAATGATTTTTAAATTCTCTGTGAAGTCACGGCCTTTCTAGTTGGAGTACATCATTTCTTCATCGCGGAATGTAACAACTATGATGAAAATATGCACACACACATCTAAACATATAGTCACATATGAATATATCTGCATATGTTTGCATAATACATACTTGTTATGTACATTTCTGTTCACCCTTGTGTGTGTATTCATACACACGGTTCATTTATATGCATTTATATCACACATATACACATATATTTAGTATATGTGCTGCCGAAGCAAGTACAGTATACACATATATTTAAATGTGAATTTTTCCTCTTTAAACAAAATTTATTACTACTCCATCACTTATCAAACATCCCCCCAGAATACAATTGGAAAACTCTGATCTCTAATTTGCTTTTTATATGCATCTCTCAATTATACAAACATCGCTCTGCTAGACAATAAATCCTATGAGAGCAGAATTAAAAAAATTATTTATACAAATAGGAATGAATGAAACAAACTGTCTCATTTAGCAGAGTATATAGTCACTTACGTAGAAAATCCCAAGGAATCTTAAAAAAAAAAATGAAATGAGTTCAGCAAGTTTGCAGGATACAAGATCGATGCACAAACATTAATCAGATTTTTACGAATTCGCAATAAATGGCTGGGAACTGAGATTAGAAACACACTACCATTTGCAATCACTTTACAGAAATGGGATACAGGCTGATACTCGCCAAAATGCATGGAGTATTTGTACACTGAAAATAATATGATGCCAATGAGAGAAATCAAATAAGACCCAAATAATAGATCGAACTACCGCATTCACAGATTGGAAGATACAACATAAGGGAGAGGTTGATGTTCCCAAAATTAATTGTAGATTGAATGCTACCCTTATCAAGTTCACACCAAGGTCTTCTAACAATAGACAAACTTAATCGAAAATTTGTGTGGAATGAGACATGTCCTAAAATTTAGAAAAGAAAAAAGAAGAAGAGAAAAAAGAGGGAACCACCACTGTCTCCACTATTAAGGCTGTGGAGCTTCAGTATTGGAGAATGTGGAGTCGGCAGAAGGATAAATACACGGGTCGATAGAACTGAACAGGAAGGAACAAAACAAACCCTCCCCAAATTTGACTCACAAAAATACACTTAATTGGGTTTTGTCAAGGTGCGAAAGCAATCCGGTTATGGAAGAATACGGTTTTGAATAAACAGAGTTGGAGCATTTACCAAGAAACAAAAAATCTTGACCCAAACGCTTCACCTGCAAAAAATTGGTTTTAAACAGGTCATAGACTTGAATGTAGAGGGCAAAACTATTAAAAGGTTAGATAAAAATTATAAATGGAAGTATTCAGCCTCTAGGGTTAGAGAAGAAATTCCTGACTTGACATCAAAAGTTGGACAAAGGAAAGGAAAAAAAAAACACGTTAAATTTGATCTACTCAAAATCACAAACATTTGCTCCATAGTAATTCCTGTGAAGGGGATAAATGAAAAGCCACAGACTCGGAGAAAGTCTTTGCAAAATACATTTGTGATAGAAGCCCAGTATTCTGAATGTCTCTCAAAACCCTAAAGAAAAATTAAACAAATAATCCAATTTATAGAGATTTTATTTACTTATTTGACAGAGAGAGAGATTACAAATAGGCAGAGAGGCAGGCAGAGAGAGGGGGAAGCAGGCTCCCCATCAAGCAGAGAGCCCAATGTGGGGCTCAATCCCAGGACCCTGAGATGATGACCCGAGCCGAAGGCAGAGGCTTAGCCCACTGAGCCACCCAGGCGCCCCAATAATCCAATTTAAAAACAGGCCTAATGCATGAGCAGGCATGCCACCGAAGAAGACATGCAGATGGGAATTAAGCCCATAATAAGATGCCCAGCGTCCTTAGCCATTAAGAGAGCAGTGACTAAAACTGTAGTAAGACCTTATGAGACGCCCACCAGAAAGGCTAAAACAAAACAGTTCGAGTCTGAACACTGCACGCTGGCAAGGGTACAGATACCGGCCCTCCTACATTGCTGGGGGGCAAGGAAAAATGGTAGTCACTGTGAAAATAGATTCTTCTACAACAAACCGACAACAAACGCCCAAGCCAACAACTATTGGCAGATCATTCATCCTGAGAAACGAAAACTATGTTGACATGAACACCCGCACAGGAAGGTTCCTAGCAGCTTTTTTAGGGTAATAGTCCCCCAGCTGGAATCAGCTTAGATGTCATTGAGTGAGGGAAGGGTTAAACCAAGGGGTGAGGGGGTACATACATCCAGGCCATGGGGAGAATTCTCAGCAGCAAAACTCAACAAATTGCTGATACACTCAATGATTTGCGTTAGGCTGAGTGGAAGTAGCTAATCCCAAAGGGCGACACAGCGTATGATTTCATTTGCAGAGCATGTTGCGACGGCAGAATTGGAGCAATGAAGGACAGACCAACGCTTGTCAGGGGTATCGGGAGGAATCCTGATGTGGTGGAAACATCCTCACTGCGGTGGTGGGTACATGAATCTATACACGTGATAAAACCGCACACGCACACGCACACACACACAGACTTGGAAAAAGCAGGAAATCTGAATGAGATTGGTGGACTGTATGGATGTATGGAATTTTGATGTGATCATTGCTTTACTTTTGCCAAACGTGACCACTAAGACAAATTGGATCTGATGCATATGGTATTTTCCATATTATTTCTTACACCTTTATATAAATGATGATTAGACTTAACGGAATTCATGAAGTTTAGCAAGTTTGCAGGATACAAGATCAATGCACAAACATTAATCAGATTTTTATATGTTAGCAATCCATGAGTGGGAACTGAGATTAAAAACACACTACCATTTACAATTGCTCTAAAGAAATGGTATACAGGTTTATACTGTTTGCTACTTCGTCTAAGTAGCAAATGTATCCATTGATGAGGAAGAACTGAAGAAAGGGCACTAATCCACAAGATTTGAAACACAGTTCTGTAAGTTCCTTCACACTTTTTTAGGGTAATAGTCCCCCAGCTGGAATCAGCTTAGATGTCATTGAGTGAGGGAAGGGTTAAACCAAGGGGGTTTAAACCAAAGGGGGTCGTCCTTTTCCACAAAGATACAATCACCCCTGTCTCTGCAGGTGCCTTCCCTGATGCTCACGGGTCTCCCTGGGTCTCTCCCCCAGGGTTTCTGTTTCCTTAGCTTATGATTCTTCCGTCTCTGACTGACTCATGGGTGAAGATTGATGAGACCACACAGCCCTTCTCTCCCTTTGCAGCAGGGCTCCCGGGATGGAGCCCGGACCAGATGGCCTGGGGCTCGCGATTCTCTCCTGTGGCTATTGGTCTGTCCTCTTCCTGTGCCCTGCTGACCTCACTCCACTCTCATCGTTAATCGACCATAATATAGAACTGAAAAAATGTTATTTATCATAATTGAATAGTTTCCTATTTCTTTTTTTTTAAGATTTTATTTATTTGACAGGCAGAGATCACAAGTAGACAGAGAGGCAGGCAGAGAGAGAGAGAGGGAAGCAGGCTCCCCGCTGAGCAGAGAGCCCGATGCGGGGCTTGATCCCAGGACCCTGAGATCATGACCTGAGCCGAAGGCAGCGGCTTAACTCACTGAGCCACCCAGGCACCCTAGTTTCCTATTTCCTATCCTTAAATATGTACACAGAAAATTTTGTATGTCTCTAAGTCTATGCTAAATTATTATTGTTTTACTTACGAGACCTATCATTTTCTTTTCTCATAGGGAATGATCCTAGAAAAAGAGGAAAAACATAGATTTTGAATGCCATCACTAAGCATTTCATCCATCCAGACACTTCCTTGCAAAAAAAAAAAAATCACAATTACCATTATCGTTAACCATGTATATATAACAAGAGGTACCAAGTTAAACAAGATGGCTCTGGGAAGTACGTACTCAGTTCTGGAGACAGACTTCCTTGGCTCTCCCAAATCAGACACAGAGTGTGTTTTGTCAAATATTTACTTAATTTTAGATCAGCAAATGCAATTTGGCTTCCCTGAATGACTTACTTGAGGAAAATGTCACTGCTCCAAGCTGAACTTTTCCAGTGAAATTTGCAAGCGATTATGTAATGATGCAAATTATCATCAAGCAATTCTGTCAAAAGTGGTAATAAGACTCCAAAAATTAGCTGTGGTGAAAAACAAAACTGCTATTTTTAAAAAATAATTTCAGTAATTTGGAAAAACGAATACAGATTTCTTCTTTGGTTCTGGATATGGGAAAAGTTATAACACAAAATGAGTCTCAAGTACTTAAGCTTCCATTAAAAGCTGTCCTCCCTGTGATTACCCTAAACTTCTAGCCCAGCTTTCCTTGACACAGTCTTTAAAACACTAGAGATGTGAACTCGTGGGTCAGGAACGTGCGCATACCAACGGCAGCCTGTCGCCTGTTTGAAATGGGAAGGGGCCGGAGTCCTGCGGTCAGCAGGCTGTCCATGGACAGATAGCTCAGGTGGGGAGTGACACCAGGACGAGTGTCTGGATATCCGTGTGTCTGTGGGCAATCATTTAAGCCCCCAGTCTCCATTTCTGAATCTGTAAAATGGGACTATTTAATAGGTATGTCCTCTGGGGGAATGTCATAAAGATTAAGTGACACGACATGAGCTACGTCCGTAACATAATGTCTGGCTCAGAAGAAAGAAATGTTTTGTAATATAAATGCTGTCATTGTTATTTAAGCAGAGGATAGTAAATAAGCCAATGTTCATATGTAATAAAACTGTAATGTCCATGATAAAAATAAATTAAATAGTATGAAAGTGCATACAGGGTGAAATTAACATTTTTAAATTTTCTCACACCTTATCTTATAGCTTCTGGGGACACTATCTTGTCTCCCCAGGTAGTCCTTATTAAATTGTGTGTGCGTATGCACCCTTCTAGAATTTTCCAATGCATATCCAAGGATTTATTACCCTTAAAGAATACATACAGAGCACATCTTACCCTTAGTTCTGACCCTCACTTTTTCTTGCTCAACTAATAAATCTTAAAGACTGTCAGTACACGGAGACCTACTTTCACTTGTTTCCCCTACTTTTTCTGAATCTTGCTCGTCATTTTTTACTTCAGAGAAAGGGAAAACTACTTTTTAAAATCCTCATAATATCGTTCTGTGTGCACACCACCGGTGTCCCCATTCTACAAGGAGGGGGTCGAAGAAATACGTTTCTTAACTCATCCAAGGTCAACCGGCAGTAAGATTGAAATTCAGTTCCACCTCATTCCAGAACTGTCATGTTACCTATAAGTTAACAGTGTCTCCAGCGGGGGTGGATGGGGGCAAACTTCTTGGAAGTCCCTCTGTTGAACTGCTCTGAAAGCCCTTGCCCACCCATGGGGCTGGGCTGGGACAAGTACAGAGCTGCATTTGGGGGCAGAAAATTTCAATTTCTAAAAAAGAAGAGCACTGATGGTCTAATGCAAGGGCAAGACCCACTGTAATTTTTAAAGTGAATGAAGTAAAAATTCACATTTAGAATACGCGTCATTCCCAAGATCACTGGCAACAAATTGGCATAAAAGGAACTAGGGAGCAAAGGACTGTTTCCATTCCGACGGCACTGCCAGAACAAAGAGCTAGATTGGTCCCCAAGACCTAGTTTTATCTCTGCTTTGTGGTTAACACATGCAAACCCCCCAAATTCCAAGGACTTGGTTTGTTCCTTTATAAATGAATGTTCTTGTTGAATCCACTTCTTGATATTAGAAGGGAAGAAGGTCTTATAAGAGATATGAATGCACTCATTGGTTTGGAAAACAAACATAGCTGGGTAGTAAAATCCACGTCCACAATTTGCTATCCCCTCCTCTGCATTCAGACCACCCCCATATGCAGAGAAAGGGGATAGAAAGTGGAACAAATTTTGGAGTCAGCAAGGATTTAAGTCGGAGCTCTGGTGTGGCGCGCACCTGCTTGCCCAGGCGACCTGAGGACCTGGCGTCTTAGCGTCACGTCTCACTCCAATCCTAGACAGAGTAGAGCAGGGAGGGTGACCTTCGAGGGGCTGAGGGGGAGTTCCTGCCGTCCTCGGTGGGTGGAGCTTCTAAGAGAAACTGAATGAAGATGTAGAACACACAATAAATTCTCCTAAATCCCGAGTTTGTCCATGAGATCCGACCTGCCCTACGGGTGAGGTCTTGAAACAGCATCTGAGATCCTGGTAGGTTTTGAGGATCCTGGTTTTCTTCAGCAGCAGAAGGTCTTCCTCATTGCTCTACTGTTAGCACTGTGAGCTCTAGAACAAACGAGCAAGGTGATTATCTGCTATCGGGCAACAAATCAGGGCTGTTGACAATAGAAAGAATCCTTCCTTTCATGGCTCCTTTCTTTGCGTCTGCTGGGCCATTTGGTTGGAACCCTGCTGGTGGCCTCAGCCCTCCCCCACCAACCCCCGTCCCCAACACCTCTTTGTAGAGCGCCCTCCCAAGTAAGGGTCATAGGCAGCCAGTTGTACTGTGGTTTCATTATGACGATGGTTATTGCCTCCACTAAAGCCAGCCAGAGTGCCCTGTTTGTTATAATGATGGCATTGTAATAAAAGAGCATCTTCAGAGAACAAAGCTGTCACCCGTCTCTGCTCAGATGGGATTTTATGTCAGGAATTAGCAATGACCAGCATTTCTTTCTACTGAGGCGCTTGGAAAGCCAAGCATTTAAAGACCAGATCGAGGCATTCATCATTGTGGATTTCTTTGTTCTCTTTCTGAAGACGTATTTATCGCCGCCAGCCCGCCCCCCCCAAACCTTACGATAGGCTTCCTCTGGATCCTCACACTGTCATTAACATCGGGCTCTCAAAAGTGATGGCTGGCAAGACCCTAGTGGCCAGACTCAGTGGTTTCGTTGGTGTCTCTAGAGGGATCAGCGTTTTGGGGACATTTCCATTGTTTCTGGACACGTTCCCTTACACCTTCCCACACCAGCATCCTAAGGACGGGAGTTTGGAAAAATGGCTGCGTCTGTGAACTTAAGGAGCCCAGACTGAGGTATCGTTCCCTGACTCTAAACTACCCATATGGTCATGTTCATTTAGAAACACCTTTCCAGGAATAAGCCAACATGTTACCAGGAGAAAGGATAGTAACATTTATATAGCAGAACTTTAGTATACTTAGTATTCAGTATTCCCAATCAGTGATGTGTTTACTTCCCATTACTTTCTCTGCCTGAGAATCCTGGGAATGGTCTGATCCCGACATCCGTGCTGGACCAGACACAGGCGAGTGTGTCCATCACCCCAACAGCCCCTGGAGATGGCATTTTACCTGCATTTTATAGACACTCCTTAAGAGGAGAAGAGGTGTTGGCTTTTCCAGAACCAAATATCTAGACAACAGGGGCTCCCAGAGGGCCCCACAGGCTCCACTTTGGGGACAGGCTGATCTTATCCGACGCCTGCTTCCGTGTGTCCAGAGAGAGCCACGACGGCGACAGAGCCAGCCCGTCCTGCGGTTCTGCTACTCCTTCCTCGATCTGCCGTCCTTCTAGGATGGGATGCACTTCCGTGTTCCATCCACAAACCAGCCTCTTTTCTATCACTCACCATTTACCTAATTATGGGAAATGTATCAGTATTCCTAGAGGCCCTGAGAAAAGTAAACAAGCCATAAATAATGGATTTATTAGTTTAATTAGTTTATGCTCCCTCATGTTTAATGGGGGACTAGGAAGCCAAGTGAAGCGGACGTAAACAGGAGGCTCACAAGTAAAAGGCTTACTTAGACGGTCAGTTAATTAAAAGGCGACGAGGACACGCAGGGCTGAGCATTCCATTTGTCCTGGAGGAGGAGGGGGAGGCGGCCCGGGGTACGGCAGCCCCACGTGCAGCTGGACCCAGGTCCCTGCTGGGGAGCTCCGTTCTTAGGCAAACTCTCTTCCTCGTTTCTGTCTGCTCGTGGGAATCTCCGCCCCACTTCTGACCCTGTGGTCACCAAGCGCGTGGGGTTTTTCTCCGCATCAAGCAAATCTGTGACCCCCCTGAGCAGCTGGTTCACCGAACTTGGGAAACGAGTTCAGTTACTGGACGACTGGTTTCTGATGACAAGACGCAGCTCGGGAGGGGCATGGAAGAGATGCACAGGGCAGGATGGGGGGCAGGGGTCATGGAGCCTCCATGCTTCTGGGCACACCCCTCTGCCCGCATCTCCCTCTGCTCGCCAACCCAGAAGCTCTCGGAACCCCTCCTTTTGGGGTTTTAGGGAGGCTTCATGATGTATGAGTGATTGATTTAGTCACTGGTTATTGGTGTTGAATTCTCTCTCTCCTCAGAGGCAGAGGTGGGGCTGAAACTTCCAATTCTCTAATCACAGGGACAGTTCCTCTGACAACCAGCCCCCCACATCTTGGGACATCTAGGATCTTTCCGAAACTGAGGTCATTAACATAAACTCAGGTGTGGTTGAACCGGGTTTGCCATGATGATGGAAGGCTTTCCTTTCATCTTTTCTGCTCTGATGCTGTCTCAGGAACCAAGGACAAAACCCAAATATTCTAAACAGATTGCTCTCATCGAGTAGGGAATTGGATGCTGTTGGGGAGCTCTGTGCCAGCCACGAGGGTATGAAGATCAACTATTTCTTACTAGAAATCACAATATCACTATCCATCATGGGAACTTCTGTGAGTTTCTCCGAGGAACACACCATAAACTGTTAACTGACGAGCGCGGCAGGATCTCAAGTCTCATAAAGTCAGAAAACATCACATTTATTGGGCTTCTGCTATGTGTCAAGTACAAAGAGAAATGACACTGGACGCTTGTTAAAAGTGGTAAGACGGGTTGTGCTCAGACTATCCTGCAGCAGGGGAGCCAGGTTTCAGCGTCAGCTGAGCTCAACTCCCCCGAAGCAAAGGCAGGCAACCTTTTAATGCTTGGTGAGCTCCAGTACGAGGGGACGAGGGGACGGGGCCACCTGTGTTTGCTAAATAGCTCCGGCACGGGGGCTCCTCCCCCCCACAGGGGCTGGGCCACTGGAACCCTGTCCTTCTAGATGCCTACGTTTCCAAAGGTTCACTCTTAGATCCTTGAGAAAGACGTTAGGTCCAGGCTATAAAACTGGCAGGAGGTGGGAATTCTGCATCTCAAAGGGGCAGAGAAAGCATTCACAACCGCAGACTTTCTAAGGAAAAGCTCTGAGAAAGGGGAGATCCAGCCCTATGCCAGGATGGACAAAATCGTCTGAGCCCTGACCCTCTGTCCATCCCTGCGGGTCTGACTGAGCTCAGGCAACTGCAAGGATGGGGTAGTGTTCCCCATAATTTAGGATGCTGCGAGTCGAGGACAAAGAAGGAAGCTTACAGGCTGGATGGAAGGTGACTGTGTTGAGTCCTCTCTGTGTCCCGCACGTCTTCACGACTGTTGGTCAGCAATGTAGCGGACCGCTAACGGAACCTGTATTCTCCACTTGGGTGAATTCCATCTGCGTGAAGACGTCCCCCAGACGTGACTGGCCGTGGTGTCCCTGCCTGTCATTCCCCAGCTGGCGGGAGCTCGGTACAGCGCCAGGCATCAGTGTGCAATTTTTCCCACGTCGTCCTGGAGAAACTGTAAAATGCCTTCTTCTTTCTCTGTTTATGTTGAAGAGGCTGGATTAGTCAGAAGGGCTCTCCATTCACACAACCGATTTCTTTTTCCAAAGAGCCATCAGGATTCTGAGCCTTGGGGACCAGAATGAACCCCTGCACACGGCGTTCCAACATCCTCCCTCTGTTAATCAAAGCCCACCATCCAACCAGCGGGCATCTCCCCTTAGCAGTACATCATAAAAAGGCAGAAATAATATAACTTTGTTATAAGATGTTTCAATAATCCAGGTTGACTCTGCTCTGTTGCCCTCAATTCATCTCTTAATCACGAAACCTCTCTGACTCTCAGTGACTAATGGGCCCTTCCTCCTGGTGTTTCTAAGAGGATCGTGCACCGATTCGGAACGGGGGAAGCCAACAGAGCCCACTGGGGTGTTATTTGTCACCAGCTGGAATAAATCCCATGCCTGGAACTCACCCGTAAACAGGGTTGGGAGTATCCCCCGGGAGGAAAGCTTAACCCACACTGAGCATCCGTTGTTCCGTCGGTGCCCTCCACTGCCCCTCTCAAGCTAGTGACATCAGAAAAGACCGGGATTCCCTCTGAACGAATGCTTAGGTCTCTCCGCCCTTTGGTTTCACCCAGATCAAAGGAACGCCAGCCTCCCTGGGTGTTTAGCAACAGGATGGCTAACTCACACGAGATGCTCAGTCCTATCTAATCAGCTGTTCCAAAGTTGTTCTGCCTGGGGTTTTCAGCGGAGCCCCAGAGCCATGTCTTTGAGGACCCAGAAGGAGGAGAAGCATTACTTCAAAGTAGTGCTTTAGGAAGGCCAGGAATAAGACAGGGCAAACTCTTGATATCATCACTTGTTCCATGCGGGGGGTGGGGAAGATCAGTTGACGGAGACTGTCTGATTTCCCTGCGATTCCTTTTCTCTCTGATGCTCTGTTCCGCTCCTTCCCTCCCCCGTTTCTTTCTTCTCTTCTTCCTTTTTATTTCATTCTTTTTTCCCCACAGTTGCTTGCATCTATCCCTTGGTGAGCTCTCTGCTGGGTGCTGGGGTCGAGGCCATCGACCGGGCACACCCCTGTGCCCTAAGGATCTATGGCTTGGGTAATGCGTAGTGCACTCTTTCTGATATGAACGTAAATCGCCTTCTCTCTTAATACATAAACAATCCGTGTATATTTAAGATAAACCAGATAATTTGTATTTCAAAGATTCGTCCATGTCCCGTGTCACGTCTTGCATGGCCCCTCCCTGTGGGACCATCCCACACCCTCACCCTCTCGAACTCAGGGGTGTGTGTGCTCTCGCCGATGATGTGGCTAACGTGTGTTGCTTCAGTGGAGATGGAGTGTGTTCTGCTGTGTCCTCTTTTCTCTCTGCCACAGGGACGAGCAGTGTCCCAGGTCGGGGATGCTCTGTCATCCTGGGTTCTAGAAAGACAAGAATGGGAGCTGACGTTGTAAGCTGCCTCACAGTGGAAGTGTAGTAAGGGTTATCTTGGGTTGCGAACCATTAAAATTCAGAGAATGTCTGTGTGCAGCCAAACCGAGCTTATCCTGACTAATGGAATGGGTGGGTACACAGGAGAATGGCTAGTTACAATTCTGCCAGAGCCCCTACTCTCTCTGGTGTACTCCCTGAACTCCTCTATTCCTGTCCCACCTCCACAACCATACACACATATAACACATATATATGCACATAATATATGTATGCACGCACATGCAAACATGTATATGCATTACATATGTGTGTGCTGGTGTAGAAGTCCAAGACATATACATGTTGAAGGAGAGGTCACACTACGGGCATAAAGGTAGGTATTAGCTGGGCTACAAGGAGGTGCGTAGATTCACACAGAGGTCTACAGGTCGATCAGGATGCCTCGCTAGTCTCTACTCTCAGATCCCATCCACGCTCACGCCCATTCAGTGCATTCTTACTGAACAAACGCGGGAGCGCTTGACTCCTGGGTACCGAGAGCTGCTTATGCATTCATGCGCGTGTACTGGCTCCCGGCAAGGAAAATGCCCGCGTCTTCCTTTCCTGGCACCTGGCCTGCTGACCCTGGCAACTTATTTATGTTGGATGAATATTTATGAAAACTGCCACGTTAATTAAAATATTAAAGCCTCAAGTTAAATTAATTGGACTCGGGGCAAAAAAAAAAAAAAAAAAAGGAAAGCAAACCACAACCCACTTGCATTCTAGAAGATAACAAACGAGAACCAACGGGCTTTGAAAGCACATTTGGCATCTTGACTCTGGCCTGAATCACCAGGGGAAGGAACTGGGTTTAGACGAATGTCCTTGCAGGCGATGTTGCCAAACGCGGAAGGGCCACATCCCATGGGCCACACCCCATGGGCTCCGACGGTATCAGCTCTGCTTTTGTTACACCCCCTGGAACCCAGAGGATACATCTGCAGCCTGTGGGGTTGGGAGCCCTGACCCCAAAGAATTAAATCATTTTAATCTCAGTGTCAACTACGATATATACCACCACTTCCCTCTCTATTCATTCTTGGGAATATAGGATCTACGCATGTACACAGGATTTGGGGGGAGTTCTGTTTTTCTTCCACCCCTGTGGCTGTTATGTTGATTTTCCTAAATGCTATGTCCTTGCTGGGGTTTCTGACCTAATCTCCCTCTATAAAGAAGCACAAATTCCCCTATGTTCTAGGTGTTGAGATCGGGGCACCTGCCGCTTGGAGCCTCCTGGACTTTTTCTCTTATGGATCACAGCTCTGAGAAAGCCAATATGACCTTGGAGTCCCCTGTATTCCCAGTCCAAATTTACATTTTGAGAGGGTGGGTTGAGTAGTCTGCGCCTTGCTGATCTGCAGGAAGAACTCCAACCCCATTCCAACCACCCCCTCATCGGCTGTGCTGCACCTGTGCCCCCTTCCTGCGGTTCTCAGCACATGAGGGTGCTGGGGAGGGAGTGGGAGCACGCCCAGGGCACCCACAGCTTTTGTTCTCGGGGACGGCACCACAGCCCTGCTGGAGATGTCTCATCTCTCATTTCAGTGAAGACGAGCCTCATATTTCGTGGCTCAATTATTCATCTTTATTGAATTTGAGGCTTCGTGTACATGGAAAATTCACCCCTTTGTTGCAGCGTTTGAGGATAATTAGAAGGCACTAAACCAAATGAATGAATCATCACAATATTTTTAATTAAATATTACCATGTGGAGACACTTGAGAGGATTTTCATTATTTAGAGACACAAACGGGCAGAGATTTCAATTATGTCTAACAATATCTCCTACTTTCGACATTAAAAAGTGCCATTGAGATAAAAATGCAATTCACCCCATTGATGTGATTTTGAGAACAATTCGTTCGCTTTTCATTCACTTTATTGTAATCCGTCGAAATTCATTGTCGGCAGTCAATTAAAAGTATTAAAAGACTAAAATTTCAGGTAAGAAAAACCTAACCACGGTGGCCAAATACAACCATTCCAATCCTCAGAGGAGAAAAAGTTGCTTTAAATTTGAATGACAAGATCAACGAACATCTACAGCCGCCCGGAAACTGCCCACGGATGTTCACCGCATCCCTCCCAAGAGTCAAAAAGTGAAAACAACTCGAACGTCCATCGAGGGATGACTGGGTAAACAAAATGGCGCATGTCCACGCAACGGACAGAGCTTGGCACTAAAAAGGAACACGGACGGCTCTGACACCCTACACCCCGGGACCTACAGCTTGGAGGGATCACAGAAACCTCGTGCTCAGTGAAAGACGCCGGTCACAAAAGACCACATGGGCTGCGTGATCTGACTTATATGCACAATGTCCACATGAGGCCAGTCCCTGGGAGTCAGAAAGTAGACTAGAGGTGGCTGGGAAAATGGGGTCAGAAGGGATTCAGGAGTGATCACTCGTGGTTATGAGTGTGAGTCCAGTGGTTTTCTCCCAGGGTGATGGATAGAGTCTAACATTAGATTGTGGTCTCGGTGGCACAACTTGGTAGACTGACCTAAAAAAAAAAAAAAAGAAATAAAGAAAGAAACCATGGACTTGTGTTTTCATTGGGTGAATTGTATGGTACATGCCTGCCTTATACCTCAAGAAAGCCATTTAAAATTGTGTAGCAGACAGTGTCATTATGGTTACCCCAAATGCCCCATTTAACTTTAAAAAAACTCATTACCTTACTTATCTTTTTTAGTAAAGAAACAAATCCAGCCATACCTCTTTCTTCACATTCAAAATTAAATAAAGCCATCCTGGTGTATTTGGTATATATCTCTCTCTCTCTCTCTCTCTCAGTCTCTTTCTATGTCTCTCTGTCTCTGTCTCTCTCTAAATCCATTTCTATATGGATATAGATATTTTTCATTTCTCCTCTTGGCAAGGATTCCCTTGATGAAAACACTATCAGGAGTTACATTTCAGGGGGGTCTTTGGGGCTCAACAGACAGAAGGGTAATACTTCTTGCCTATTGTGTTTCTTCTACGGCTTTGATAGGAGCATCACAACAGGCATGACCTTCATGGACCGAAAATAAGGACTGTGGATCTCTACAGGGGCTAACTCCAGAGTGCTGGGGTTGAAGCCTCCCTGCACCGTTTCTAGGGTCTCCTGAAAATAAGCCAGCCATGAGAACTCTCCGAGGGTTAGGAGCAACTTGATTCTGAAGTTTACAAGAAAATTACAGTAACTTATTAATAATAGCCTATACTCGTAAAACAGTTATAAACCACAGGCTGTTGAATAAATACTCATTTAATTTCCAAAATAACTCTATTATCTTTATTCTATTATTAAGCCTCTTTAAGTGAAGATAATTTGGTTTAAATTAATTCTTGAAAATTAAAAGTATTCCGTGTGGTTGCCCTATTAACTTGATGGAAAGATTTTTACCAGACAAATCATTGCTTTTAACACTGCTTCTTGACTCGGCTAAATTTGGGATTATATTAGTGGGTTTCTTTACAGCAAATTTTCTTTTAGGGCAAGCTAAAAAATATAGGTTTTAGAGCATAGATGTTCTATTATTTAAAAAAAAATGGCTCTTTCTACTTCAATCCAATAAGAATTTGTGTTTGCAATTTTGAGTGGGGATTGTCCATTGACTACTCTTCTCTCTGAAGACGACTCATCTGCCCTGTATATATATTGCATATTGTGTATCCATATTGCATATTGAGTATACATATTGAGTATTGTGTATACATATTGTATATTGTGTATACATTCTGCGCATTGTGTATACATTCTGTGCATTGTGTATACATACTGCATATTGTGTATACATATTGCATATTGCATATACATATCATATATTGTGTATACATATTATGTGTACATATTGCACATTGTGTATACATACTGCAAATGTGTATACATATTGCATATTGTGTATACATATTGTATATTGTGTATGCATATTGCATGTTGTGTATACATATTGCATATTGTGTATACGTATTGTATATTGCACACATATACTGTATATAGGGGGTCTGACCTCAGAAGTCTTTAAAGTAGCAAACACGTATTTGTCCCATGACAGTACGTGCCTTCTGTACCCAAAGATCTTTGAAAAGAATCAGTCACATGTCCCCCTCTTAACCCCAAAGAATGGATGCAATCTTAATTCCTGCCAGAGCAGGTGGGGGTAGGAAATACTTAGTGGACACAATTGGCAAGGATCGCAAAGTAAGACACAGATGAGGAATGTGCAACCAGGAAACTGTCTTTATACAACCAGCAAGTCAGGTCTAAATGGCCAGTTGCAGAGTTGCTGTCAGGGAGGAAAAGAAACCATGATTAATGAAGCCATTCCCCCTTGGGGAACTCATGCTGGGGATCTGAGTGTGTCCGGATGACAAGGGCAGGGATCAGCTTCCACCTTCCCATTCTGCTGCCTGGGGCTTTATCTGTAAAATCTCTTCCCCCAAAAGAAAAGTCTTTGCTCCAGGTTGTCTGCATGCTCTAATTTCTGGTCCATGGTTCAAAATATTCACAGGTGTGAGGAGTGTTGGGTTCTCAGAGACTCACAGAAGTAAGGATGCTGCGGGAAAGCTCTAGGTCACAGCTCATTTTTGTTGTCAGGAGGAAATGGAAGATCCCAAACCCATCTGGCCAGTCAGGCTTCACGAGGTCAAATAATAGAATTGCACTTTTTCTCATAAATGCACATTTGCATTCCAACATTAAACTGTGAGTATGAGCAGAAAATGGGTGATGCACAAACATGACCGTTCTCGCCACATTTCCCCGGTGATACACTTCATGGCCACATTTCTTGGAGAGGGCTAAGATATTCCCAGAGAAGTGCAGAGATATTAATAAAATCAGACAAATCTTTTAGATAAATATTGCCAATTTTCAAAATACGTGGTGTGTATATGTGTATAGTTTGTGCCCAGGGCGCTGACCTGTTTGAGCTCCTGGGAAGGCTCCGCACTCACCTTCTGGTTTCCCGTCAGAGTCTATTTGTGGGAACATCTGCAGGATCCAGGTAAGAGGAGAGGACCTTGGAGCATCTCAGCTCCCATCCTGTGGCTGCAGTACTGTGATGCCTGAGAAATATATGTATGCTCAGCTAGATGACTACAATCTATCTTTCTGTCATGCTGGGTCTTCGCCCTTGTTCCCGGCTGCCAGCTCCCAGAGCCCTTGGACCACAAGAGCAACGGCGTCTTTGCTACAGGATTCAGTCCCCTGTCCTCAGTTCCTGACATCGTTGTAGAGCCGGGAGGTGAAGCAGGAGTCTTGTTCCTCAAATCCAGCCCCTGCTCCACAGCCGTGTTTGCATTAAGGGGGTGAGCCCTGGACTCCCCTGAAGATGGGTGCAGACTGGTTGCCGGGGGGCCTACCTCTGCCCTGCTTTCCAGGAGGGCAGAGAGGCTGGAGGTTGAGTCGGTCACTAATGACCAGATACTTCATTGATTGTGCCCATGTAATGGAGGCCCCATAAGAACCCCATAGGATGGGGACTGGACAGCTTCCAGGTTGGGGAACCAGAATGCTTCCATGGCCACCGTGGGCTGCCCTAAGCTCCATGGGGACAGAGGCTCTTTCTTCGGGGGACTTACCCTAGGTCTCTTCCCATTTGGCCATTGCTTCCTATCCTTTAACGTCCTTTGTGATGGATCGGTAACCTGGTAAGTAAACACACGGGGTTTCTGAGCTCTGTGAGCTGCTCTGGTGAATTAATCAATCCCAAGGTTTGTAGCAGGTGTCCGGCCATCTGGACCTGGGACAGGCACCTGCAGCAGGGGGTGGGGAGGCATCTTGTGGGATCCCACCTCCCTCACCGGTGGGATCTGATGCCACCTGCAGGGGCACAGGATCAGGTAGAGTTGAACTGTAGGCCACCAGCTGGTGTCAAAACGTTGCTTGGATATGTGGGGACCCTCTCCTTTGGAATTTGTGGTCAGATCCCCGTTAAGTCTGTCCACAGCCCTCCTGTCCCCTCCTGCACCCAGCCCCGTAGCCCCCAGTCCTGCAAGGCTCATGGTTTCTCTAAACTCTGTGGACACCTTATAAATCATCTCCATATTGTACTGTCTTCAAATTTTCCTCATGTATCCATGAGATTTCCTATTCTTGCTGGAAAAATCATCATCATCTTGGGTCTTCAGTGTTCTGCTCCCCAAACTTGACCGCAGGAGAGATGTACATGTCCTTTGCCGCTTACCAACCCCATGACATTCCGCTTTCCTGTTCACATGGTCTTGAAAAAGCCAAGCGCAAGTTCTGATTTTCAGCCTGTAATAAGGGTTCAAAGTCCTTCTTTGCGTATCAACCAAATCAGCGTTATAGAGACATGAAATGCCATCTGAATCCGTTCAAGAATTCTGCATCCAAACAATTTTATAACCATTTAAGATAACTTTAAAGTTGGAAAAAATGTTCTTTGTAAGAGACGAAATTACATTCAAACTATAAATGATTTCTCTGTATATTATCAAAACAAAGATTCCTACTGCCACCGAGTGAGATCGAAGTGCGTTCTATCTGCAGAACTGGAGGGTGTTTCTGGGATGGGGTGGCTGGTCCGGCCCGGGGCTCTCTGGAGACTGTATTGCAATCCCAACCTTTTCCAATGGGCCGTCCATCCGTCGTTAGGAATCTGGCGTTTCAGTTAGCTCAATCAGGCTGTGATTCAAATACGAATCCTTCCCCTAAATATTATGTGATCTGCAAATGAGTCATTTGTATTTTTTTTTAAGTTTTTGCCCCCAAATTCTTTTTTTATAAGACAAGTTTCAGAGGTAGGGTTTAGTGATTCATCGGGGGTAGATAACCCCCAGTGTTCATTGCATCAACACCCTCCTTAACGCCCATCGCCCATGGAAAGGATTGTGGACACTCTCTTGATCTTCTGTCTGCCACAGAAATCTGTCCTTGTCCTGCAGATTGGATTTTGGTCTTCTCCATCTTTTTCTCTGTGCCCTCTGCTGCCCTCACCCTTCCCCTAGTCGGTTTCGTCTTGCTTTGGTGTTATTTTCTTGCACTTTCTGGGAATCCTTCCGGATGTGCAGGAGCAGGAGGACGGAGGGACCATGGAGACAGTGAGGGAAGCCTGGACCACCGCCCTGTCCCCGGGATCAGTTGCTGATTTGCTGGGAGGCTTAGCTTCTGTGTGCGTGAAAGGGGGCACGAGGTACTCTACAGGGTTTTTACGAAGATTAAGTGACTCAGACTCCAGCTGAACATGAAAGGCTTAACATACACATGTATGTTCACTCCCTCACAAGGGAAAGGGAGAAGTTGACAGAGGGTGGACATACAGACACACAGCTGTCCGAGGAGGGGGGCCAACTAGAGCTGGGCTTTTGGTCCAAGAAGGAAAGCCTGTGCCTTGTAGACAGGGAGGCCTCGGGAGCTGTTCTGCCCCAGTGTTTTTGGAAAGTTCCAGAAGGAGAGATGCTGGGTAACTTTGTAGGTGGTGCAGAGACAGAGCTGACCAGGGTGATGGGTTTTAAAATCCAGATAAGGACAGGTGGAACCCATCTCCCTCTTCGCTGCTTGGGAATCTGCCGATCATCCCTGGCAGTGGTGGGAGGTAGCCTGGGAGCGTGACTTGGACGGATCTGTAGCCAGGTGGGCTCAGGGCACTGGGAAGAGACAAGAGTCAGATTGAGCTCAATGCAGAAAAGGGAGTGAATACGTGAAAGTCAACATTTTCACAGGTGGTGTAGCCCATTATTCACTCGGCTCAACACTGGAAACCAGATCGATGCCTTTCAAAGTGACCTTGCAGTGGAGACAAATCACCCAGCGCTGAGACAGAACTTACCTACAGTGACGTGTTGGGTTCCAGTTACCAACACCACCTCGCCCAATCTGCAGTCACCCTGCAGCCACCCGTGTGACCACAGTCCGGCGACAGGCACTTCAGGAAGCCCTGAACTGCGTTACTTTCGAATACGAATGGATCTTCAGAACGTAGCAGACACTTCTAACCCTGAAGCACGGACTAGACCAATAAACAGAACAAAATAAATCCAGAGAAGACAAGAGAACACACAAGGAAAAAAAAAAAAGACCCAATAATTCACTTACTATCAGACAGTGATCGATATCAAGAGACAAGTGTGGCTTCACGAAAGAGAAATAGGATGCTATCAAAATAAAAGGAACATTTAGAATACGACAGAGCTCGTAGCTGTTCCAATCGGAAGATGGAAAAATGAAGCCAGAAGCCTCATCCTCTTCCTATGGAAATCATCCAAACATGCAGAAAAAGAAAAATGCAGGCAAGAGCCAAACTTCATTGCCTTTCAGGTCAGAAAACAGGCAAAGCTCCAGACCCTAACAGGAAGGTGTCCTGAACCCTGACCATGAGGGTGGGGGAGGGGGAGGGGAGCAGAAAAGATGCCGTGAAGGTAGATTTGGGGCAAAGCCCGGAGGAAAGAGGCTTCTTAGAGGTCATGTCACTCCCTGATGTGCTCTTCCTCAATCCTTTGTTTGGATAATGGGGAACGGGGCACACTTACGGGTGGCAGCGGGTTCCCCCAAATCCACCCAGCCTCAAGGTGCCCCTGGGTCCTTCTCGCTAAGTAGGAAGCCACAGCCTAGGGTGGGCTTTGGTGCAAACCACACACCCCCTGGGCCACTTTCTGGAGAGAAGCCCGACTGGGTCTCAGCAAACACATGGAACAGTCTGGGTCTCTCTTTACTTTGAACTCCCCGGGCATGTTTTCCTGCCTTAATTAGGATATATTGAACAGGAAATAGCAGAAGAGCTACACAGAGTTATTCCAGGGAGAGAGGGAGGGAGACAATGAAGAATTCTCACCAAAAGGATTCAAAGAGCTCACCTTGCATTTAAAAAAGGTGGTCGGCTCAACAGGATCTAATTTGAGGTAATTGCACACAGGCCACCTTGCGACGCCTCCCGCAGAGCAGCGGACACAATGCAGAGATAAAAAGAAGTGCCTGGACCTAGGAAAGGGATACAAAAGGAAACAATAAATACCGATTTCGCCCAAAGCTTTGCACTCCTCACTGACATGACGTAAGCCTTTGTTCTGCTTTCCTTGAAAGCTTCCCAAATGTGGGCCTTCCGGCGCAGGAGCCGTGTTTCTGCCTCTCGAGGGTTGTGTCCTCTCCAGCTGCTCAGGAGGCCACGTCTCCATCCCAGGCTGTGAGGGGCTCCCCGTCCCCGTCCCGAGACAGATCTTGGGTCTAAGAGACACAGGGCATGGATTCTCCGGCAGATAGCTCAGACTGATCCATCTGGAGAGCAGGGTCCGGAAAGCCATGGCAGAGGACAGCTGCCTCTCTGTCACATCCCTGGGGCTCATGTGCCTGCAAAAGAACAGTCCAGAAGGGCCTGGGGGCTCCCGCTGTCATGCACACAGAGATGTACCCTTAGGAGAGCAGGTAGCTAGGGGAGAGTCCTAGCCCCACCACTCACCAGTGTTTCAGCCTTGGACAGGTGCCGCGGTTTGCTCCCCTGCAAGGTGGGGGTGATGGGCACAACACCATGTTTAGGGTTTGGGCAAGGTCCTGTGCTCCAGAACTAACGTGAGTGGCTCGAGTTGTGCATGGGGCATACACGGGGTGTGCGTTTCTCTCCTCCCTCGTGTGAGCAGTGTTGGTGTCGTGTGCAGTGGCTTATACCCATATACCACTGAACCTTTACACAGAGTTTCTGGACAGTTTGCACAAAAAGAAAGTGAAGCCCAGAGATGACAAGTAGCCAAGGTCACAGAGATGGAAAGAGCAGAGCGGAGTCCAGAGCCAGGATGATCTGGTCCCAGAAGTTCTCTGGAGAAGAAGGGATGGGACGTTCCTCCGTCACTGCACAGGGGTGAGGCGTGAGGGTGACAGGGACACCAGAAAACCCTGCCCGGGACCTCTTGCAAGCCTCATCCCTTTTCTGTGACCGCTGTGACAAGTGTCCATGAACATAGTGGCTTAACAATGCAATGTTGCCATGTTTCTGGGGGTCTGTGTCAGGCTGGGGGGAGTCTCTGCTCCGGGTGTCAGATGCCTGAGATCATGTTTTGGGCCACCTGGGTCCTGCTCTCTGCTTTTCAGGGTTGGGGCCCATCCAGATAGACCGGGACACTCTCCCCTTCCATCTCAAGGTCGTAAAACTAATCACACCGGCAGAGTTCCTTTGGCCTTGGGAAGATAACACGTGTGCGGGTGTTGGGATTCGAATGCACAGCTCATCCTTGTTATTCTACGCCTGCCGTGCGTAGTATGGGTTCAGTACACATGAGGCATGACGGTGGCTACTGGTATTACCCTTAATGCAACAGCTCATGTGATACTCAAGTCTCGTTGAAGACATTACTCTAAAGGGACTGCTTGTTATAACCTGGTCCCTTTCTCCAAGAGGGTATTTCCCCAGAGAGCTGATTCACGACCTGCATTGTCCTGTTATTTGATGGGGTAAGACAAGGCAGGTGTTCAGTCTTGTAGGTAGACACAATTGCTTATGTAATGGAAAGTTCCATCTTTTTATATAGGAAAGGTCAAGCTTTGGGGGTCCTCCTGCCCTTTCCCCACCCGCTTGCAACCCGCTGGCTATTTCAGAAACAGCACATGGCTCACCATGCTCCAGAGGGAAAGAAGGAAGCCCGAGGCATTGTGATCTTTTGGGTTTGATAAGTAATATTCTGGACATCATGGGGGTCTGGCACCTCCCACACTACCGAGTGAGAAAAGAGGGTTTCCTTTTATGGTTTTATTTATTTTTTGGAGGGTGAGGAAGGCTACTTTCCCTACGGGGTCTAAAGTTAGTTTCTGATCTGGACTCTGCCATTAATTTGGTCGTTGCTGGAAGGTTCGCAGATGTGTAGTGTAGGGGAGGTTCCACCTGTCTTGCCGTACCCACAGGCCAAGGGGGGCGCTGCAGGAGACAAGAGAGGAGCCACTGTCCCTTGGGTTGTGGAGAGTGAGGGAGGGTCCCTGCTCCAGGTCAAGGGACAGGCTGGGGTGCGGGTCTGGATTCTTTGTAGTCACGCAACCACTGGGGAGTCATTTAAAGGGCTCTGAGCCTCGTTTTCTTGTTTGCTGAAGGACGCAATGATGATGCCACATGCACAGGACTGTGCAGAGGGGGCCTGAGGGTTCGCGCTGCTGAACAGAGCTGGGGACAGAGTAAGGTTGCAGAATGTTGGTGAAAAAAAAAAATCAGTTTTTCTTTTAAACGTTTTCCAGGGGATACATACTCACACACACATCAGTATCTGTTGCTATCGATACATGATTGTTTACTTGATAACCAAGAAGAAGGAAGGAGGGAAGGAGGGAGAGAGGGAAACATTTATCGATTTCAATGGAAACAATACTACAATTACTAAATTGTAATTGTACTTAGTAATTACTTAGTACTTAGTACTAAGTACTTAGTACTTAATACTAAGTACTAAGTACTTAACTTAGTATTAAGTACTTAAGTACTTAATACTAAGTGCTAATTACTTTTAAGAAATTACTAATAATACAATTTAGTTTCATCTTCTCCCACCCTGTATTGTGAGAGCCTCCTTTGGCTTATTACCTTCCCTTGATATTTTCAATTCAGAACAGCTAAGCATCGTCTGCAGACTCACACATTCCAAAAAAAACCCTCTCCTCCTCCAGACCTTTTATTGTAAAATATTAAATAACACTAAACGAGAGACACGTCTGTTTGCAACCCATTATCCGCAAGTATCCCCTTTGCTTTCTGCTAAGAAGTGAATGATTTCCTGCTGACAAAATGTTGTTCCTGATCCCAAGATTCTTAATGAATTAGGTATGTTCGGGTGTCAATCATTGTCAGAGGGTTTTTGAGTAAAAGCTACATTAATTGGCTACGCTCCCTCTATATTTTCTACATGCTTTTTTTTTTCTGGAATGAATGAACAGTTTGCTTATGATATTTAATGAAAGCAAATGTCACTCTGTTCAGTGGTGCCATCTGTCCCATCAATCAACGGAACACGCAGGGGCAGCTGGATGGATGGTTCTGGGACTTTCCTGGCTTGGGGTGGTCGCTAACCTGGAGATTCAGCCACCACAAGATTCACTTGATGAAGGATGTCTCGCGAGTGATTGAATGTGTTTGGACGACACGTCTTTGCTTGGCTGTACTTTCCGCCTGCTTTCCCCGACGGCCGTGAGTCGTAAGTCATTCCGAGCTCATGTTCATCTGGTTGCAGGAACGGAGCACTGACTCTGCGAAAGGTATCCTGAGCGAAACTCTACATTCTCTCCTGGCGATGCAGGCGTTCGAAGCTTCGAGTCTTGGAGGAAGCTTGGCACTGGGGCTAGAACTCACGTCTGGCCGACGATGAAGTCCCTACCTTCTCTCCATGTCCCTGTCACCACCCACTTCCTGCAGAACTTCTGGGTCTCAGTGGTGCCACGAAACATCCTAAGACATTTTCCTTGGTTCATGCGCTTTGGGGCTCTTTCCACATCTTGGCCGTTGGCGTGTACAAACAATAGAATGTCCTCCAGCCTTCAGAAGGAAGTCCCACCATTCGTGACAACACGGGTGGACCTGGAAGACGTTATAGGACGTGACATGAGCTTTGTTTTGTTTTGTTTTTCTAAACGAATGCCTTTGACAAAATTAGATTTTAATTTGAAAGTCATTTGAAAGTCACTGAGCAAGGGAGCTGCCTGAAGGCTCAGGGGATGTTGATTCCAAACTCATAGTCTTGGTTGTGTCAGAAAGTTGCTTTCTTTGGCAATTCTTGTTTTTAGCTTCCTGGAGAAGGGATCTTTTCCTGTAAGTCATCTCCCTCCCTTTCTCCTCCCTCTGTCCCTTCTTTCCGTCTTTCCTTCTGTCTTTCCTTCCCTCCTTTCTTTCTCTCTCTCTTTTTTTTTGGTGGGGGAGCATTATTTCCAGGAAATAGTGTATTAGTTGGAAATGGATCTCTCTCCCTCTTTCTTTAACCTGTTAAGTTTCACATTTAAAAACATTTAATTTTTTTTAAGTAAACTCTACACCCAATGTGTGGGCTTGAACTCATGACCCCAAGATCAAGCATCACATGCTCTGCTCACTGAGCCAGCCATGCGCCCCAGAGATGCTTCTCTTAAAAAAAAAAAAAAATCAAAATAGATCGAATATGTTCAACAAAGTATGTGGGGGGATAGTCAGCCAGAGGTAAAGAGGAAAGTTCTCCCCTATTTGTCCATAGCTTGTGGCAACCAGCAATCCGCACGTGGAAATGGCTTCCAGGAACATGGTCTCCCGGAGACAGAGAGCCAGAGATGGAGACAGAGAGAGAAACGGAGAGATTCAGGAATGAGGTGGTTAGACATGGAGCAACCAGCACCTCTAACACACCACACAAAGCCTCCCCGGCAATATTTGGCCAAATGTGGGTTGATTATTCACTCAGGAAACACAGTTGCTTCCCTGCTGGAGAGGAACAAAGAAACTACAGCGGCCCCTAGAGGAAGGGGAGCTTTCTCTGGGAGAAAATCTACCATCCTGCGATCAGAGCCCCTTTGTTGCTGTTCTTTAAAACTGCGGAGTCAGCCTTGTGCTGGCTCTGCCCCGAGCACGCGGGAGAACATCAGCTCGGTCGGGCGCCTGCACACCTGCGGGCCCCAGCTCAGCTGCCACACTGGGACGGCCCCCTGAAGGGGAGGGTCTGGTGTTCGGAGCCCAGCAGCCCTTAGCTGACCTTTTCTGTAATTCTGGGAGGGGCACAAGCCATGGTGTAGGCTTGCTTTATGGAATTATCAGTGTTTTTGGCAATAATAGGGTCAGCGGCTCTGAAACGGGCGTCTTGCCTACAAACCGGATGTACCTAACTCTGACTTTGTGTGTGTGTGTGTGTGTGTGTGTGTGTGTGTGTTTGCTTTCTCTTGATTTGGTCTCTTCAGTGTTTCACCACCGTGGCTCAAGTTCAGGAGTTTTTTAGAAACCCTGAAACCCAGACGCCCCCCCTGCTCCCCCAGAAACCAGGACCCACAATGTCTGGAATGAGACCAAGCTGTATGGCTCATTCAAGCAACACTAGCTCACAAACTCTTCTTGGATGATTCCCGTGTGCAGCTCGGGACGAACATTACAGCCTGACTGTAGGAATATGTGCCACACAAAATCCTTTGTTTGGAGGAGACTCTGTCAGGGTAGCCTCGTGCCTCTGCAAGGTACTGAGACTTGCTCCCATGATAAAGAGCGCTGATGATGACAGAAATATTTGGGAGGAAAGTAAGCAAACAAGCCTCGAGGTGCATTGTGCTGGGGCCATTTGTCGCGGCAGCAGGCAATGTCCCACCTGTGTGTGCTCAGTGGCTTTCTTTTGGCCGGTTCTCATGGCCGTCACAGTCGGGAGCTCCAGGGTTACGCTGCTGCTGATTCTAAGACATCTAAGACACCTAAGACACCTAAGGCTGGTTCTAAGACACCTGCAGGCACAGGAGCATTAGTTATGGTTCTGGGCTAAGTTTAACTATGGAAACCACAAGGACCATGAGAAGCTTAGAAGGAAGGCCTGCCATCCCCAGTGTGCAGATAGATGTTGTTTGCCTTTTGTCCTCTGACCTTGCACGGGGGTGAGGTACAGAAACACAGGCTGTTGTCATGATCGGTGAGAAAAATCAATGAGTCGTAGATTTTTAAATATCAATTTAATGATGTCAATGAGTTGTCAAGTCTGTGGATGCCTGGAACTCATGAATTTGGCTTCACGGGAGTAGGATGCCAAAACTCAAGAATTCATCTTTCTTGCCCACGGTTGGTTTACCGTAAGTGGCCAACAGTCCACAAGCCCAGCCTTCCAGACTTAAAAAAGGGGTAGGTGGCGGACCAGAGAGTAGACTAATCCAGAGGAGATATAGGGTCGTGAAGACGGGAGACGGCAAGTGGGTGGAGTTCAAAAGTGTTTAGGTTCAGAGCATGTATTTTAGAAAAGATACAGTAGAATTTGCTCACAGATTACATTTGAAATGGGAGAGAAAGAGAAAGATCAAGGAAGAATCTATGTTTCTTTTTTTCCCTGAGTCACAAGATAAATGAAGTGAACCCATCGTGACATGGGGAACATCCGTGTTGGGGTGGTTTAGGGGGGAAACCTGGAACTCAGGTTTGGATATTAAGTGTGAGCTGTCTGCTTGCACCCAAGATGAGAGAGATGTCCAATCCACGGCTGGACGTAGAGTTTGGAATATGTCGTGAACACACTAGCTGGGAATGATTTTATCCACCACCAGCCAGAAAAGGTTATTGGAAGCGCTGAGACTGGAAGGGACCCACCAGGGCATGAACGTAGGTAAAGACGGGGCCCAAGGATGGAGATCGGGTGCTTTCCAATATAGAACACAACAGCAGATGTGGAAGAAGAACAGGGGCCTGAGACATGAGCAGTGGGTTAGGATAAGAACCAGAAGTGACTGATGTCTAGAAACTGATAATAGACATTTCTCAAGAAGGAGTTGAGTTCTTGCTGTTGAAAGGTCAAGTAAGACGCCATATTGATTCCTTCAGCCATGTGGCTACCTAAGCAGCCGCCATGCCCACGGGCACATGCAGCAAGAGTGACATCCGTGAAGCACTTGATGGGGGAGAGCACCCTGACTTTGCAAGAGTTGGCCGGGCCCTTGGTGTAGAACCAGCCTCCCAGAAGCTCGACGCCAGCAGCCATGTCTAACTAAAACAGTTATTTGCCTCCAGAAACAGGATTGTAAAAACAAGGAGCTGAGTAGAGCCTCCCAACCCGAGAGGCAAGACTGGCAACCCAAATTAGGAACGATCAATGTTTGTCTCTTGCTCCTGCTAACAGTCCCTGGCTTACCAAATCCATTCCGGTCGTGTTTGTGATGCTGATGTATTAGGTAATATCACCGGTTCCAGCAAAGTACCAACATACTGCTCTTGTTTCCGGAAATGAAGAAAAATGGCAGCACCTGGCAGGCAAATTGGGCGTCTGGCACCAGCTCAGCCTCAGAAAATACTCAGACTCCCAGAGGCTACCATTTGTAAGCAAAACTGTGACCAAACGGACTTTATAGTATGGACCATACAATTCTTTTTAACCATAGGAGATGAGTCCCAAACACAGGAGCGACTGAGTCAGTTCTGGGCTGCAGGGGCTGGGTCTCCCAGGGAGATGCCCACCACACGCGGCCTTCAGGGGGCTTTTCTCTTGCCATGGGGTTGCTTCTAAAGGTGCGTCCCAAAAGGCTGTAGGTATTCCACGCAAATACACAAGAATTATATGAAGTGTTGCTTAGTAAGCAAAACACACACATCATCCCTGTTTTCATCATCATCATCATCATCAAAAATGGCATCAACAGAGACACTGAGGATATCTCACAGACACTCGATCTGTCAAGTAGGAATATAGGACAATCCAACATCAGGACTCTCCGGGAGGCAGGCGACTGATGTAAATTTGACAATGAGTTAGTTAGTCAATTGTACAATTAGCCTGGTCTCCTAACCCTTCCTGGGTACTCCGAACTGCACAGGACACCTTGGGGGACACCGTGAAGTCAAGGAGCCCCAGCCTGTGTCCTAGGAGAGGGGTAAGTCATGGGTCCAGGTAGAGCTGGAGGAGCATGGCGGCCACCAGACAGCGGAGTAGGGGAGGAGCATCTTTCCAGGAAGGATCTCTCTGCCAGTCCTTGGAATGAGGCTGGGTGGGGGAAGATAAAAGGGAAGTTCAGAGATGCGGAGAGTTGAAAGAACTGGGTCATGCCAGAGGGGATGAGGAAACTCACCTACAGTATTTGCATGCCCTGGTGGAGAGCAGTGAGCCAGGGGACCCAACGGTAGTGAGAGCTTACGTTTCAAAGATACTGATATGTGCGTTCTTTCTTGTGGTCCTTTTCGGAATCGTCTAGGGTAGATAAGTGGCATCGCATATAGACACATTAAACTTACACAGGTGTTAGTATGTTTTCTTGGAGAGAGAAAGACAGATCCCCCATTTTTCCCCGTCCCCCCGACCCCTGCCAGCCCATATCCTCAGCTCCAAGGAGGAAAGGGAGAACACAGCTTTGTGTCCCGTGTTGAACTTGACTTTGTAAGTGCCATGATCTTGATGACAGCAGGACCACGAGGTGGTCTCCAAGAGTGATGATTACGATGCCTGATTGGTGCCTTGCCAGGGAATTCAGAATATAATCATCAGAATCCGGGGCAACACCACTGTCCTCTAGATAAGTTTAATTCATAGAATTAAAAAAAAAACAACAAAAAAACAAGGGAAGATTTCATTTCTTAGCGGGGAAATTCTAGCTAACGATGCAGAAAAAGATACGAGAAAGTAGAAATCAGCATTGTGAGCCTTATTGGAAATGTAGATCTAGGGCAGAACGTCAGCCTGTGCTGAGGCCGGCTGGGGGAGGGCAGTTTCAGTTGGCACCAGGCACGAGATGCCAACCTCACCCTGAAATACCTACGCATGTTTCAGAAATGCCTGAATCTGGAATGCCTCTACTCAGCCATGAGCGACTCAGCCATGTCGAGCCGCTCAGCCCCTCATGAACAGAGGCCCCAGGAATGAAAACAAAAATACACACATAACCAGACACACGCAAACCCCGAAACCCAACAGTAAAAGAAGGCAAAAACCTTAATAGCTGGGCCAGTCCAGTTTCTCCTAAAACAAAATTAATAAGTTCATAACATTCACCACTATTGCCTCTTTTTAAATGCATTTGAAGGTCAAGCCTGTCCAGCAAACTTTCATAAAAATCTACATTTTCACTGTGGGAGAAATGAAACAAAAGACATGAAGGAATGCCTCATGTTGAGGCATGAGGGGAACCACCCAAAGGAGCACCAGGGTCCATTGGCATGGGCACTGAGGCAGAGTGCCATTCTCCATCCCAAGGAGCTGGGTATGGGCAAATGGAGGGGTAGCCAGCGAGTCCTGGGGCCCATCTTCTCTCACCAGACGTCACAGGATGCCTTTCTGGAGAGCAGGCTTCCAGGTGAGAACAGCACAGTGAGCACTGTTGTCCCTGGTCACCTTCAAAGTCAGGGCCCTTCTCCCCTCCACTGCATGCAGGAGCTCATTCTCTCTTCCTGGGAAATGCACCTAATTGATATATTTTCCATTGTGTCACCTCAGTCCTGCAGGAACCCGTGGAGATCAATTAAAATCTATGTTTCACATTTTGGATGAGAAGGTAGTCGTATTTGTATTAAAATTAATGAGAGCCCAAGCCTCGGGTTTCCATCCCTGCCCAGTGACTCCAGGGTCCCGTCCAAGACGCCAAAGGAAGAAAGGGCTCTTGGAGTCCATGACAGTGTTTTAAACTTTAATAACATTTTGCTGGAAAATGAATAATACAGGTCTTCTACCACTTAGATCTTTAGATGACATTACTTTTCTTTCATTTTGAAGATTATTATCTTATAATAGGTACTCTGGCACATCACTCACTATTTGCCAAGCACTGTCCTAAGAGTTTTACAAATGCCTACGTTTTTCATTCTCTGAAATGCCCTAGGGGCAGGCGCTCCAGGGTCCCTCCTTATCCAGACGCAGAAACTGAGGCACCAGAGGTTAAGTAACTTGCTGAGTTGCATACGGTTGATAAGGGGCACATCCAGGATCCTCCCCAAAACAGGTGAGCTCCCGTATCTCTTCTAACTCTGCCACTGGCCCTCGGAGGGCTGGTAACACGTTAGAGCCACCTGGACACTCTTTAAAAGCACTCATGGCCAGGCTAAGCTCTGAACAATTTGTAGAGAAAATCTGCCCCGGGGGACAGATGGCGTAGTGGGAGGACTTGAGGTCATGCTGAATCACCCTGCAACTGGGGTGAGGCAGGAGCATCAGGTGAGTCATGTAATTTCTATAACCTCAGTCGGCCTCATCTGTGAAATGGGACACAACTGGTCCCACCCGGTGAGGTGGTTGTGAGCTTTAAATGCAGAGTGACATCTGTCCCGGTTAATTCAGACTGAGCGGGCTCCTGGGAAGGGAGGGAGATGTCAGTGCCCAGGCCAAACAGGAGGGGACAAACTAGGTCTTCTTGTTCCCTGTCTAAATGAGCAGATGCTACTGTGTCTACATGTGTTTTCCCAGGCACGGCTAAGCCTGAAGCAGGCAGTCCTCATTAAAGGGCTCTACACATCCATTCTGCCCCAGAGCCACTCTACATCCTAGGGATTGTCAAGGCAGGGATGAGCAGGCACATTTGAAGGTCAGAGGAAGGCTGGACGACATAAAGCAATAATTTGCTATAGTCAATCTCAGGGGTAAGAAAAGTAATAAAGAGCCAGAGCACAATGTACTTAGGATGAGGATTCAATCTGGTCCCATTAAGGGAACCTCAGAAGCTGAAGCTTTCAGATGGGAAGACGGCCAGAGGGGGTCAAAACCATCACCACCAAGTAGCCAAAGCAGACGTCCAGGGTCGGTCCCAGCAATGGCACTACTCTGCAGGAAATGGGTTCTGGGAATGGTGCTTGGCATATGTGGGATGCTCAGCAGACAGTCCTGATGAACTGGCTGATGGCAGCTCTGTCGAACTTGAATGATCATGGCCAGGCAAGAGTGTTGCAAAGCCAAGGTCACTACTGGAAGGCAGAGGTGGGAGTGCCTGGTGTTCAGCTTTTTCTCATCTGTAATACACGGTTAGCATATCTTCAGCTGGTATCGGTGGTGGGACCATGACATTTCTCGAGAATGGTGGGTCTGTTACCCATTTCTTCAATGTCCCGTGGGTTGAAATCCCTGTGGCTCAAGACCAAAGCTCAAGAAAATGCTTGCCTTTTGCTCATGACTTTTGCTTTGTTTCAGAACATTGAAATTCAGACAGAAAGCTAACTTCTCCTGAGTTGGAAAAGTACATGCGTTGGGGGGGGAGGAGGACTCTCTGAAGTGGCCACATGTCCCATCGCTCCCAGAGAGCATTGCCTTGTGCACACCAACCCTCTTGCACTGGTCCCTGCTACAGAGACCCGGCAGGGGATGCAAGCAAGCAGCAGTGTGGGTATGGACCCAGAAAAGCAAGAGTGCAGGTAGGACCACAAAAGGCCAGCGACACCCTGCTCATTGTAAAGCCATGGAAGGGAGAGACTGCTATTCCAGTGTGTGTAACTCAGATCCCAGGCTCTTCAGCCTGGCGTGGTGCTGTAGCCTCACATCTTCTCAGATTGAAAGCCAGTATTTTACGAAGGCCCCTAGAGGCACCACACCCTCATCAGTCCTCAGACCTTTCCTATCCACTTTATGTTCCTGCTGCTTCTCCCTATGCCTCTGAGCTGTGGTTTGTAGCTACCAGACACATCCAGCCTCAGGACCTTTGCACAAGATTCTTCTTCTGCCCTCTCCCTCCTGGATGGACACAGAGCTTAATCCCTTGCCTACCTGAGGTCTTTATTCCTGCATCAGCTTCTAAGTGAGTTTTTCTGTGTTCACATCCTCACTGCTTTTTTTTTAAATTTTTCTCTTTTTCTTCTTAGCACATGCCATCACCTGATATATTACATACTTAATTATGTATTATTTGCTGACTGTCTCTCCCATTCAAAAATATCAGCTGCCTAAGGGCAGGAATTTTTAATCTTTTCTAAAAAAAAAAATCTTTTTTTTTCTAAAAAAAAGATTTCCAAGTCTCTCTTTCCAGGAGACAAAATAAAACCAAGGAAAGCCCTCACTGGTTTTACAATCAGGGACCAAAGAGAGGCATCCAACAAAAATGTCAGTCATGTCATGAGCTGATTCTTTAACTTTGTGTTAAGTTCGGCGGAAAGCACTTTCAACAAACATCTACGTATTAAGGACGTGGAATCTGTTCTGGGAGGGGGGTGGGGTGGGGAAATGAGCAACAGAAAATGCATCTTTTCGTGGTCGAGAAATAGCCAGCATCATGCCATTTGATTCCTAGCTGTACACAAGAAAATGAAGAAAGCATATGCAAACTGGGTCATGTCTTATGCTTATAATTAAGTCACTTATGCACACAAGTATAACAACAGCTTTTGACACGATGACATATGTCTACACAGAAATCCCCGAACAGGCAGGAGGTCCCGGTCACATTCTTTCATGCCTTCCTTCACAGTTGCCCCCAATAGCCCAGTGGTGATGCCACCTCTCAGTATGAGTCATTTCAGCTACACAGAGGTCATGTCGCCCCTTGCAAACAGACCATAGTGTCAGACTAATCCTGGAGTGTCTTCATCTTCATCTGGAAAACAGAGTGCCCATTGCACGCAGCTCCTGCAAATGTCCCATTTAGGGTTGCTTCACTGATAAGTGAGAAGGAGCCTAGGTTCCCTCTTCTTTACAAGTCACAAGGGTGAATGGGAATACTTGTCTACATGGCTATCACTTTACCCTGCACATCGTTCTGTCATGCAACTTGGCGTATGCATTTCAGGAATGACCCTGGAATCAATTAACAGTGAATTATTTATATCAGCAACTGCTGCAGTGTGTTACCCAGATGCTGTTGCATGAAAGACATCTTGTGCTTTCCAAATTGTGCCCCAGGCATGTATGTAAGTGACCGAATTCTTCATCAGAATGAAAGGGATTTTCTTCTCCTTTTCCAAACCTAAAGACACACTTTACCCATGGGATCCCTCAGCCCACACTTGGAAAGCTGAGCTATCAATCACTGCTGTATAATTTTAGCTGTAGATTCACTTAGTGGAACTCCCCTCGCCCTTGATTGGACCCCGTTAAATGCAGAAGCACGCGAGGCAGGTTCTTTTCTATCACCAAATACAGACATTTTGAGAGTCCATCGGGATTAGAACTCACCACTTCCCTCATGAGAAGGGTCCTTTCCTTTCGTTCTAAAGTGCTGCTTAGAAACATAACCCACCTCTCCCATAACCAAAGCAAAAGGCCACCAGCAAGGCAAAATCCTGGGTAATCTTCCAAAGAAACCAGTGGAGAGTACCTGGAAATTCTTCTCTCCCGTTTTCCCCATCAAAACATCCCTTCACTGTCCCTTTCCCTTCCTGAAGGTCTTCCTCTCCCATGGAAGGCAATAGATACATTAATTTGAGAAAATGCATTCAGCAAATTCTAACATGCTGATGAAATCCAGAAGACAGATTTTTGGTTTTTTTGGGAGTCTTCTGGGAACTTAGGGAGGGATTGTGATAGGAGAATTTCCTCTTCTCTCTTCTCCGGGAAGACACCTGGAGTTGATATCTGCATGGCATTTAACTTGTTGACAATTTCAGAAGAGGCTGATTTGGGGATCTTTGGGGAGAATTATGCTGCCTCTGTTTCACGCAACAAGGCATTCCAACGTCACGTTCAAATGTTGGGCTCCAGGCAGCTTCTGGCCCCAGGGCAGAACTTGGCGGCCATTTTCCTTCCTTGACCATCAGCTTAATTTACTCATTCCTTAATTCTTGTCCTCAGCCAAACAAGACGGCTTAGAAATGCATGATCAGAAACCCAAAGAATGCTGATTTCACTTGTTTGATTTTTAGTCCTAGAACGGGAAAAGAAAATGGGCTGAGAATAAGAGGATCTGAATTCATCCCACACTTGGCATATATTTACCACGTGGGGTGTGTCAATGATAGTAACGTAGGAGTAATTGTAATAATAGTAATTGAAGGTCTTCCGTGTGTTGGACAAGACACTAAGACATTGGCAGTCAGTATCATTTCAACTGCCTTGAGGAATGCTCTATTGTCATCCCATGGTACAGATGGGGAAACCGAGGCTCAGACCTGAGCAACAGTGCGCCGAGAGTCATGCACCATGGAGCAGAGCTCAGAGCTCAAGTTCAGGTAGGCTCTCTGCTTCCCACCACTCGGCCGTCATCTGGCTGGCCCATGCTTGCAACGTCTCCTGTGTTGACCCCAGTTAAAGCCATTAGAAATATTCCACGTGCCACATTCCTTGTGGGGGTCCAACAGAACCCCTTATTAATTCTTCTTTAGCGTAGCACAGCCTTCACCCAAATTCTGGTTCTCTGTTCCAATTCTTTCAGCCTCAGAGAAATGACTACGAAGCTCAGACACCCCCAGCTTCGTTACCGTCTGGGCGTGAAGCCAAATAACGTCCTTGGGGCTGAGAGAGAAGGAAAGCCTTGTTTCTGTGTTTATTTCTAAAAGAAGGTTGTGCCCATTTTTTGAAGGAATATGTGCACCCCAGGGAAAGAAAGGGAAGGAGGGTATAAGAAAGAGAGAAAGATACAGGGGTGTGGGGAGGGGTTGGGAAGGAGGGGAGAACGGGGTCCGGGAGGCTCCAGGCAGGGATCAGCAGGTATGAAGGCTGGTGTGGCTGCCCCTGGTGGCGCGGAGCAGAGCAGTGGGCGAGGAGCTCGGAGAGGCAGAGGCGCCTGACTCCGAAGGTCCTAGGCGACCCAAAGGACAGCAGATTTGATTGCAAGTGCAGGGAGAAGCCCTTGCCGGATTCTGTGCCAAAAGGCAACGTCCCCTGAGTTGCTTTCTTTAAAATGGTCTTGCTCTCTGTTGAGAAGAAGGGATGGAAGGCAACGCTGAGCTGTAGGGGGTCACCGTGGGGGCTGGTGGCAGGAGTCCCGAGAGGGAGGTGCTGCCCACACCAGGGTCCTGCGGCCGAGACTGAGTCATTTCCAGAGTCTGGATGGGGTCTGAAGGTTGAGCTGACCACGGATGAACGGGGTTGTGATTTCCCAAGATGGGAGTACCTGGGAAATCCCTTGTAGGAGAAGAAAATCTTGATGACCTTGGGTTTGGTGATGACTTTCTGTCTTTTATTATTTTTATTTTTGAAAATATTTTATTTATTGGACTGAGAGAAAGAGAGAGAGAGAGAGAGAGAGAGCGAGCACAGCAGGGAGAGAAGACAGAGAGGGAGAAGCTGGTTCTCTGATGAGCAGGAAGCCCAACGCGGGACTTGATCCCAGGATCCCGGGACCGCAGCCTGAGCTGAAAGAAGATGCTTAACTGGCTGAGCCACCCAGGTGCCCCAGCGATGACTTTTTAGATAACAACCCAAAGGCACAAATCCAGGAAGAAAGAATTGATAAGTTGGTCTTCATCAAAATTAAAAAAAAAATGTTCTGCAAAAGATAGCATCAAGAGAATAAGAAGAGAATCCACAAAGGAGAAAATGTTGGCAAAAGACAGATCTGATAAAGCACTGTTATCCCAAATATCCAAAGAACTCTTAAAAATCAGCAATAAGAAAACAAACAACCCAGTGAAAAATTGGGACAAAGATACTGAGAGACATCTCACCAAGGAAGATACGCTGGTGGCCAATGAGCCCCCTGAAAGCAGGCTCCACGTCACATGTCCCCGGGGAAGTGCAAATTAAACCCAGGAGATGCCACTACACACCTGTGAAAATGTTCCAGATCTGGGACACCAAATGCTGGCGAGAGCATGATGATCGGAGCTCTCCTTCACCGCTGGGGGCTCGCAAGGTGGTAAAGCTGCGTTGGAAAGATGTTCTCTTATCACACGATCCAGCAAGCACCCTCCTCCGTATTTACCCAAAGAAGGTGAAAACTGACGTCCACAGAAAACCCTGTGCCGTTGTTCATGGCAGTTTTATTCTTAATTGCCAAAACGCGGAAGCAACCTAGACGTCCTCCAGTGGGCGGAGGGCTCAACTGTGGTCCGTCCAGGTTATACAATATTACTCTGCTCTGAACGCAAATGAGCGACCATGCCAGGAAAAGACAGGGAGCAGTCTTTAATAATGCATATTCCTTAGTGAGAGAAGCCAGTCTGGAAAGCCTGCGAATTGCATGATTCCAACTATAGAACATTCTGGAAAAGCCACTATACTGGAGACAGACAAGAGATCAGTCTTTGCCAGATGTTGTGAGGACAGAGGGGTGAACAGGCAGAGGACAGTGAACAGGCATCGTGGTCTCTGTCTGAGACCACGATGGTGGACCCACGGCATTGTGTCTGTGTCCACGCCCACAACCTACACCACACCAAGAGGGACCCTAATGTCAACTGTGGACACGTGATGATGACGTGTCAATGTAGGTTCGTGATTGTAACGAAGGTCCCCCCTGTTGTGGGATGTTGATAGTGGGGGGCAGGGCACCGTGCATGTGGGGCACGAAGGAACATGGGAAATCTCTGTACCTTCCTCCCAATTTTGTTGTGAACCTAAAATCTCTCTAAAAACTAGTCTTAAAAAGAATCCCAAGTGCGGTCCTGAGGCCCCGGCCCCCCTCCCACATGCAGGGGTGCCCCACGCCCCCCCTCACTGTGCACCGTCACCGGGGTTGTTTATGAGATGCAAAGCCACGTTTCATCTCTGAGAAGGGGGGTCTTGTTTCCAGACGCCCCCAGGGAATGAGGTCTGAGGTCCCATCAGAGCACACAGACGAGGTGGGCGCTGCTGGTGGACTTGGAGAAGAAAACCCAGTCGGGGGAGGAGGTGGTTTGGGGCCGACTCGGGAAGCCGCAGGGGAGTCACAGGTGGGAGGAGGCGGCAGCTGGGGGCGCCCGGGCACGGGGAGCCAGGGACCTGAGGTGTTCCTAAGCCGCTCGTCCGTGGTGGCCGCGAGCGAGGCCTGGATGCTGAGGAAGCAGGAAGCACCGGGAGATGGAGGAGAGTCTGGGCTCGGCCTGGCCTTGTCTGCCCTGCAGACCCCTGGGCGGGAGCACCTGCCCCCGTGGGCGGGAGCTGGCGGTCCTGCTTCCAAAAGCGGAAGGAGCTCGCTCTGTGCCCCTCTCCCCACCTCCCTCCAGCCGCGATACAGAACCCAGCACGCAGTGGAATAAAGGCCAGTCTCCATGGGCAGGAAGCAAGAAAGAAGCTTTCTGAATGACATCATCTGGGAAGGAAGCATGGCATCCTGGAGCTCCGTGATAAACCCTCAGCACGGGGGCCCAGGAGCTGAGGGGGCCCTTGCCAGGGGCTCCCACGACTGGCCAGTGCCCAGGAGCAGCACCCACGTTCTGCCCCTCCTGGGCGCTGGGGTTTGCAGCCAGGACAGGACCCGGATGAGGCAGCAATGCCTGGTCCATAGGGCTGCTTCCTCCTGCCTTCTGCCAAGGCCAACAGCACTCAGCTCGTCTGAGACCAAGTCCTCAGTCACACCCCAAGCACCTGCCTCGGGGCGTCGGGCTTGGCTGCTTTCCGCCCAGAAGCCTGGTTCACTCCTCTCCTTCCCTTAGATCTTGTTTTCAAAGATCAGCTTCTCAGAGTCTCCAGCAGGGACTTCTGTAGGACTAGAACACCCACCACCACCCGCAGCTCCGCTAATAGTCTTATTTTGCTATATGTGTTTTCTGGGCACTGAGGGTTTTTTTGTTGTTGTTGTTTTTGTTTTTGTTTTTTTAATAATATTAGCTTCCCCCTGGGACAGGGACACATTAGGTTAGCGGTTTCTAGCTCAGCTAGCTCCCACTTCGAAAGTGCCAGCCCTGGACCCCACTAGGGCTATACTCTTGAGGGGAATCACAGTCAAAGAAAAATCTGATGATTCAACTCCACGAGACAAGATTTCTTTCTTAATTTCGTATTTCTTTGTAAATTTATGTCTTCTTTCTCCCCTCTCCCCAGCCTGCCCTCCCCACTGCCGCTGAAATTCAGAGCAAGAAAAATGAACATGTCTGATCAGAAATTTAGACAACAGGTAGAAAAAGATAAGATAGCAAGAGCGAAATCCTCTATTTCTGCAATATTGAAACGAGCTCCATCGTGAGTTATTTTAAACCAGGTCTTATTCCGATGGCACTTGCAAACTTCCGTTTCCTCTTCTGGTTTGAAGGGTCACGTGGCTTCTAGAACAGAAGTTTGGGGCGGGGCGAGGCCATGGGCGGGAACTCCCTGGCTGGGTTTCAGGTCTGGACTGCAGGCTCTGCCAGACTGGGTCGCACGGTGGGTGTGCAAACTGGTGGACTGTGAGGACGAGTGTGCTGACTGCTGCCCGGACAGAGCTTCCAGCTGTGGTGGACCCACAGGCGGGACAAGCTGTGCGGATTTGTCCTCTCTTTTTTATTTTAATAATTTTGTATTATGGTATGTTAGTCACCACACAGTACATCATTAGTTTTTGATGTAGGGTCCCTGATTCATTGTTTGCATATGACACCCAGTGCTCATTGCAACACGTGCCTCCTTCATACCCACCACTGGGCCAACCCAACCGCCATCCCCTCCCCTCTAAAACCCTCAGTTTGTTTCTCAGAGTCCACAGTCTCTCATGGTTTGTCCGATTTCCCCCAGCTCCCTTCTCCTCTCCATCTCCCCATGTCCTCCATGTTATTCCTTATGCTCCACAAGTGAGTGAGACCGTATGATAATTGACTCTGATTGACCTATTTCACTCAGCAGAATCTCTTCCAGTCCCGTCCATGTTGCTACAGAAGTTGGGTATTCGTCCTTTCTGATGGAGGCATAATACTCCATCGTGTATATGGACCACATCTTCCTTATCCATTCGGCCGTTGAAGGGCATCTCGGCTCTTTCCACAGTTTGGCAACTGTGGCCATTGCGGCTATAAACATTGGGGTACAGATGGCCCTTCTTTTCACAACATCTGTATCTTTGGGGTAAATACCCAGTAGTGCAATTGCAGGGTCATAGGGAAGCTCTATTTGTAATTTCTTAAGGAATCTCCACACTATTTTCCAGAGTGGCTGCACCAACTTGCATTCCCACCAACCGTGTAAGAGGGTTCCCCTTTCTCCACATCCTCTCCAACACACGTTGTTTACTGTCTTCTTAATTTTGGCCATTCTAACTGGTGTATGGTGGTATCTCAGTGTGGTTTTGATTTGAATCTCCCTGATGGCTAATGAGAGGTACTTATTTGTTCTCGTAACAGAATTCCAGGACCCCCGGATCCTCTGAGACAGAGCAGAGACTTACTTGTCCTTCCTGAGGTCTGTTGTCTCACCACATGTGAAAAGTAGGCTTTCTCACACTGAAGACTGGGCATGGTTAGCTTTTGTTCAAGCAAAATTCTCCCTGTAACAGGAGTTCTCAACATTGGCACTATCAATATCTGGGGAGGGGAAGTTCTGTGCTGTGTGGGGCCATCCCCTGCTTGGTGGGGTTTTGGGCAGCATTCTTGAACTCAAACCTCGAGAGGCTAGTAACAGCCTTTACTTCTCTATGATAGCGAAGAGTCATCTTGGGACATTGGAGACATTGCCAAATGTCCCTTTGAGGACAAAATCGTTCCCCCTGGTCTGAAAATCATATCATTCTAAAACATCTTCTCGAGAGGAGAGAAACAAATTGGGATCCAGTTATGAGTTCAGCGATTCACATCCCATCCGTGTTTTAATGAGCTGTCCCTCCTAACGCATCCTCCGTTGTTATGGTAGTGATGGATTACTGTCCCGTATTAGTTTACCTCGAGTTTCTTTGGGATTTGCAAAAGTTAAAATGAGACGCACCACCTAGCATTTCTAACATTCCAAATAGAAATAAAAGCGAGCAAAGAAGAGATACTCATAGTGATGAGAAACAAAGCCTGGAATCCCTGGCAACTCCAGGCTATGATACACAACTCGTGTTTAAGAATGGGTGTTTACAAAGCTACAAAGTATCCTTGGCAGACACCTTAAATATTCATATCAATATCAAAATGATCAATAAACTTTGTAAAAATTTTTTTATTTATTTTTTAAACTTTCTTTTCAGTGTTCCAGAATTCATTGTTTATGCACCACCTTTTAAATATTAATATCCTTAGGTTACCTTGCAAAATAGCTCTTTGGAGTAAGGACGCATTCTCCACAAACGGGTCTATGTCCCTTCTCACCACTGCAAAACACCAAGGTTTTTGATAATAGCTTACAGGAGTGGGTGTTTATGTACAGAGTACCTCTCTTATATATTCGTCTATTTAATTCTCAACTTTTTAAAAAAGATTTTATTTATTTATTTGACAGACAGAGATCACAAGTAGGCAGAGAGGCAGGCAGAGGGGCGGGGGAAGCAGGCTCCCCGCTGAGCAGAGAGCCCGATGTGGGGCTCGATACCCGGACCCTGAGATCATGATCTGAGCCGAGGGCAGAGGCTTAACCCACTGAGCCCCTCAGGTGTCCCTAATTCTCAATGTTTTAAGACAGGGGTGCCCACTTCATGCTATATTAAAATCAGACAAGTAAGCAAACACAAAAAAACAACAGTGACTCGGCTTCCTTCGTGACTCCTTTGTGTCGATGCTTTTCCAAGAGTCACCTGGGAGACTTCTCGATTCCCATCTCTCTCATCCACATCCCCCCCCTCCGTAAAGATCGGAGTTACGTAATTCTTCTGAAGTCTTCCAACTAGTCAGTGCCAGAGCTGAAATCTGGGTCTGTCTTTTAAGTAGGCAAGCAATATGTGATTGAAATCTAGCTGTGAAAAATGAACACACACACACAAACACACACACACAAACCTTCTTTAACCTCCTGTTGCCCTATAATTATTCTCCGTCAATCATCACTGTTCTCCATTTGGCATGTAACCTTCCAAAATGTAGAGGCATGTAAATTTATATTCAAAGAGTAAACATGCCTATAGTATACATAAATAGATACACCAAGAGAGAGGATTATGGCTTGCGGTCTTTACCATCATAAGTTATGCTAATCTATGGGTTTGGGGGAAATGCATGCCTTTGTCACTTAACACAAGATGACCCTATAACAGACCTGCTTCATTGTCTGGAATTTCTGGGAGCGTTGTTATGGAACACCTATACCATAAGGTTATTCATTCATTGAATTGGTGGATATCTGATTGTTCCTAAAACTTCACTCTTATCCAATAATGAACAGCTTTTCTTTTTTTTTTTTTTTTAAGATTTTATTTATTTATTTGACAGAGAGAGTGAGAAAGAGAGGGCGGGTATGCGCAGGGGGAGCAGCAGAGAGAGGGGGAAGCAGGCTCCCCACTGAGCAGGGAGCTCGATGCAGGGCTCGATCCCAGGACCCCGAGACCATGACCTGAGCCGAAGGCAGATGCTCACCTTTAGGATGACTGAGCCACCCAGGCGCCCCAGTGGACAACTTTTCATGGAAGGGCTTTGTGCGTGTTTCCTTAGACACTGTTTCCTGAGCATGCATGATGTACCAGGGCAGGTATATTTCTGCATACACATATAATTTAGTTTTCAAACCACTGTATGACGGCGTGGAGAAGCTGGATTCACATCCTGGTCATGGTTTCAGAGAGGGGATGTCGCACGCCCTCACCCCACGTCGGGACGTCCCTATTTATAAGTGAGAGGCTCCGTGGGGTCACATTTCCTTTTATCATTGCTTATTTTTTTCCAAACATCATAACACGTTATTTTGTATCTATACAATCCCCCCCACACGCTTACATGTAGATGCCTGCGTGCATGCCTGTGTGTGTGTGTGTGTGTGTGTGTGTGTGTGTGTGTGCAAGATCCTCTGAATCCACCATGGCCCCCAGGAGTGGGGGAAACCACATTCAGAAGACACAAAGCAGTAGAGCCCGAGAGCCTTTCTCTAATTCCTAAAGCTCACGCCCTCCACAACGGCTTTACTCAACACGGAGGTGCTTGCAAAACCCACACTCGCTTATCCCCCAGGCAAGAACATCAGAAAAGACACCCTCCACGATTCTTGAGACTTTTCTTTGCTTGCTTGCCTCTTTCTCGGTTCCTACCGTCGCCCTCTGATTGGAGAGACGAATTTGAAGGCCCCATAACATGGTCTCTAGGCTCACTCTTCTGTGAAGCGTGCATCTAAAGGAGAGACGATCCTGACCCGTCATTTGTTAATAAATGTATTCATAATTCTAAATGCAGATTTTCTTGTTCCTCGGGGGAATATGTCAGCGGCTAAACTCTATGCCTTCCCCAGAGCAAATATGAACATTGCCTTTTTGACGCAACTGGGACACATACTTCGATTTATTTTCTTCCGAGATCCTGTTTACCAGCAGCACATCCCTCCGGAGAAACTCAGACTCCAGTTGGGTTCGTTTTTATCTCCAAATGGAGCAGGCAGTCCATCCCCGTGTCCCCGGATGCCTTCTCCTGGACCGCCCCACTCTCCCGTGTGTGAGGTTGAACAGAGCGTCTCCCCCCTGGCCGGGAATACAGGTGGGACTTCCCTCATCGGCAGCCCCTGCCTGTGTCTGGGCAGGGGAAGTGTCCGTCCCGTAGGTCTGTCTGTCTCTCATTCCGTTTACAGAGAATGTCAAGCCTGGTTGCTTGAGCTAAACTCGGTGACCCCTGTATTTGTGTACAACTCTAAGTACAACTCTAAGATTCGCCTTTCTAGAATGAGGGCACTTTGCCTCTTAGGTATATAGGTGAGTCTATCTATCAAGTGTCCTTTTTGCTTGTCCATTAGGTGGCACTTGGCAGGAGAGACTGTGATGTGTCTCAAAGGGCAAGAAAATGTGGCGACCTTTGGAATATCACCCTCGTCTCCATACTCAGTTACAGAAACGTCAAGGTCATCTGATGCTTCTTTCCCCAGCTGGACCCAGCAACCACTAATTTACACACCCCGGGACGCGCCATTCGAGGTGGGACGGGGGTTTTGTTTTCCGGACCCATTAATCAGCTTCTATCTCTCTAATTAGTTAAAGATTCTCCAAAGCGTCCGAATATCATCCCTCGAGGTGAGGAAGATGCATTTTCAATTTCCTCCTGCAAATTAGACTGGGGCATGGTTCTCTGGAAATATCAGATAAGGGAAAGGTGCGGAAGCCTGGCGCTGAATTTTTCCCCTTTGCCACCTGGGAGATGCGAAAGGAAGAGTAACTGAAAGACAAAACCTCCGTGAGTTTTGTGAAACTTGAAAAGGAGAAGTAAAGCCCTATCGTGGAGCCGCGATGAGTAGGAGGGTGTGGTCTTGTAGAATAAAGGTCAGATCACTCCACATGGAGACAGGTTTGGGGTTCAGTCAGGCTTCTCCCACTTGTAGCTCAATGAAGTCCATCAACAGGTCAGGACGGTGACCTGCCCTCGCCCAGCACACGCAGACATCACAGAGGCCACGAGTAACCTACACGGTGCTACATTGCCCTCCAGGAGCTCACAGTCAAATCGGGGAAATGAGAGTCTAGGGTACCTTGCATGTCATAGCCAGGCTGCCAAGGAGAGCCAACGAACAAGTAGAGACACGTTGGGGCTTTGAGGCTCTGGGTGTCTGGAGATGGCTGCCCTGTGCCCCATCACCCTTGTGTCTCCATCCATCAACCCTGCAGACCTTCACTCTGGACAGTGTTGTCCTTGACCGCCGCTGCCCTTCACAATCCTGGGAGAAACTCTAAAATACCGATGTCCAGGTTCACCCCAGCCTAATCAGATCAGGATACTTGGGGTGGGGAGAAGGAGTAAATATTTTTTAAATGTGTAGAGGTGATATGAGAGCTGTTTGGGACTTAAGGAAGAATTGAGGGAAAAGCACAGAGGGTTCCGGTGTATCTATGTCCCCCCTCCACAAGTCTCCCTGTTATTAACATCTTGCCTTAGTGCGATACATTTGTTGCAATCAATGAAATGATCCGGACACAATGTCACCAACTAGAACCCAGGGGTTTTGACAGATGCATGATATCCTGTATGTACCAGGACAGTACCATGTGCAAATCACCTGTGTTTACCTGTTCATCCTTCCCCCGACCACCTGAGGCCCCAGAAACCCCTGATCTCTTTGCAATTTCCATAGTTTCGATTTTCCCCAAATGTTGCAGAGCCAGAAATGCGCCGTATGCAGCAGCAGCTGGAGTCTGATCTTCAGAGGGTCACCAGGAAATCGCCACATAGCCTAACGCTGAAAGTCACCAGACTGTTGTGTGGGGTAACCCTGCCCTAACTTATCCAAAAGGATTTCCAAGATAATCCGATGGAATCCTTGCACTTCACAGGTGAGCAGTATGTCCCGAGAGGGGATAAGCTGACCAAGACCATGAGGCAAGGTGGAGACTCCCAGGTCAGGAACCTTCTAAGCCTGTCACATCCTCTTTCGGAGATAAACTGCCTGGTGTGACAAAGTGTTATCTGTAGCGAGGTCGCCGGCATTCTGAAGTTCATGACTGTGACAGATGTTTTCTGAGGATCAATTCTGGGCCAGCCGCATTCCTGGAGCTGCTGATCCCAGAGGCACCAGTTTGGGCAGGGGGCGTGGGGAGGAGAGAGCACAGTCACCGAACAAAATGCATAATGGGGGTGAGACCGGGGACCGCCAGTATCCTCACACTTACCACCACTTTGCAGTATAAGCCCATCTCATTCTCACACAAGCCCCTGGAGGGAGGTGGCATCATCAGCCCGTTGCTCATATGAGCTGAGTGCAGATTGCTAAAGAGGTTTCCAGAAGGTGGCTTAGAAAATAGAGGCCCCAGCCAAGACTGGAGCCCACAGGAGACCGCTCCATGCATTAAGTCACTTACTGCTAATGCATAAGCCACTCCTTCCCTGTTCTGCAGGGTTTGACACTTTTATCCATGTGGGCACGGGGCTCGAATGGCCACTTCCTCGTGGACCAGCCCCATGATGGCTTGATTCTGGGGATTCTTGGGGAAGCAGAACACATGCCACAAAGCATTTTATCTGAAAGCGGGCGGCTCTCAGTGGGCAAGTATTTAAATACCCAGAAAATCCGCTTCCTTGGAACAAAAAGCCTTGAATACCTCCACGCCCGCTCGTCTTTGCAGAGTTACCGGCACCGACAGCCACGGTCTCAGACTCAGTAACTTCAGGACAATCTCGTCGTTGGAGCCTATCGGCCACTGTATTTGTATGTTCCGAGTCTTAAATCTGAAGCCCAGCCCTACGGTTAATGCATGACAGGCCGAACTTCCAACAGCAGGGACTTAATGAAAAGTGTATTTTCTCATCGAATCTGATAAATAATGTAAAATGTTTGGTGAAAACAATCTTAAGCAGGAGCAATCGATTTGTCGATTACCCATAAAAAGTAAATCAGAGCAGGGGTAATTAGGAGGCGGAGTCTGTGGGTGCTTTTGGGATTAGACAGTTAATACACAGACACAGGTGTATTAAAGAACTCTCAGGCAGGACTCGAGAGAAATGCCGGCACCTGATCTACTCCTGATTCTCCACTCGCGCTCTCTAAGTGGTATACACTCCAGATCGGTTTGGTAACTCAGGCAAAACCCCAGGATTGAGGCTCACCGGACCATCTTGGGTTATGTGGCTATTTGGGGACCAATCAGTAAGGGCAGGGGAATGGAACGCATTGCCTGGCAGGACTCTGGGGCCCTTGCCAGATGGCCAAGGCTCCGTCCTAACCCCAAAGACTCAGAGCAGAGAAGAGGTGTCTTCCCAAGAAATCAGTGCTCCATTCCCAGGACGAGGGGTAGAGACGGTGGTCGAACAAAAGCAACACAGCTGGCTAACCTTTTGATGACCCTGGGTCACCAGCCTGGAAGCTGAGCTCACATCTGAGGCGCTTCTCTGAGCTGTTCATTTGACTTGACTCCCTAGAAGAGCCGTGATAGCAGCTTGGTGCTGTTGGTGTGGTCAGTCCTTGTTATTACGGGGTCCTTTCTGGGTGATGATGTTGATGGGGCAATGATGTCATTTACGGAGTGCTGCTTAGGGTCTGGGCATGGTGGAGCCCGCTTCGCCCTGACCGCTCCACTCAGTTATGATGATGACCCACTGAGATGCGCAGTTACGTCTCTTGTGTTCCCAACCAGCACACCCCCTCTCTCGACATCACGCTTCTGTCTGTGCCAGTCAACCCCAACCTCCGACTGTGCCTGACCCTGATTTAATTCATGGAAGCAGATGTTGTTACACGGAAGAAATGACCACTAGAGGCTGAATCTTGAGGGCTGAGGGATAAACCATTTCCTGACATGTGGGAACCTGATTCAGGGACAGAGTCTTGGTAAGCTCCCAGGGGTTGAGGGAAGGAAAAATGCAGATCTTTCAAAGCAAAAAAAACCAACCAAACAAACAAACAAAGAACTATGTCTCACCACAGAGAAGCAAAGTTTCTGAGTGGGGTTACTTGGCGGCCATGGCTGTAGTTCACCTTCATGTGAACCCTGGATGGGATGGAAGAAGTCTTCTGCATTAAGGCTTCCTGCATCTAGATGTGGCCTCTGGCTTCTTTGGGACATGCCTACATCCTGTCTGCCCACGTGCCTGAAGGTCAGACGTCATAAGCAGCGAAAGACATTCACGGAGTATATTTGATTCCCTCTAGTTCAATGCCCGGTTGATCTGGAGAATGATCAAGAACATTGTAAAAGTGACTCTTAATCTCACAAAACAAACTGAGGGTTGCTGGGGGGAGGGGGGCTGGGAGAAGGGGGGTGGGATTATGGACATTGGGGAGGGTATGTGCTTTGGTGAGTGCTGTGAAGTGTGTAAACCTGGCGATTCACAGACCTGTACCCCTGGGGATAAAGATATATGTTTATAAAAAATAAAAAATTAAAAAAAAGAACATTGTAAAATATGTGTTTGGCATTTTTTCTTCTCTTCAGGGGTCAGAAGTTCTTCTGGACATCTTCTTGCTTTCCTGAAGTCTCCAGTCGCTCAGGGTCACGTTACGGGTAAAAACACAGGTTCTTGGTTCAGCCTGGAAAGATCTACTTCTCTTTCACCCTAGAACAATGTGAATTGATCATTTAAAAGTGCCACGATGTAAGACCAACCCCCCTCAGGGTCTGGGCTTCTAGACCGTGTCCCTCCAGACAGCATGTGGTTTCCCCCACAGCTTCGCTGCTGGCGGAGAGGGTTAGAAATGCTGTGTTTCCCTCGCGACTCTTGGGAGGCTTAATTTATTAATTAATAATAGGACCTGCTCCTGCAGAGTATTCCCTCCTTCCAAGCCCTTTGCCACAAACATTTCCAGCGGGGCACCTGTTCCAAATAAGCAAGCGTTCAGCATCAATGCTGCGGCAAGGCTTATCCTTCCCTGAAATTTCAGAGCGGAATAGAGTGGGACCTCCCATGAAGCTTGGAGGCTGCAGTGGGGCTCTGCTCAGATCGGGGGCGGGTGGTGATGATTCCAAGTTTATGAGTTCTCTTGACAAAGGAGTGCGGACTGCCACAGGGAGCGTCTTCAGGAGGCTTTCTATTCCAGTCCCCAGGCAGGGTATTCCAAGCCCTTTAAATTTCAGTTTTCTCATATATAAAACAGGGGTGATGATGTGAAAGTTGCTTGCGGCAATTAAATAAGAAGAAATGGGAAGTGCTGAGTACAGAGTGTGCTGCAGACGGTAAATGCTGGCTCATGCTAGTATAAGCCCATTTATCAAAGACCTGCCTGCCAAGCTTGCAGGAGGGCGCTGGGCACCTGCCCTCAGGCCCTAATGAGAGTCTGAGAGTACACACCTCCCGGAGCAAATGCCCCTTCTCCCGTCTGCTCCTCCCAAGCTCTTGTACACCGAGTCATTCGGTGAGTCAGGCTAAAATCCTTTGCTTCTTCCTCTATTCCTCCCACTAACTTACAAGCTGCATCGAGTCCCATCAGAAAAGACCACGGCTTTGCCTTCTAAATGCCTCCAGAAATGAATGAGCTACATCTTCAGGTAATCTCCTTAGCTAAGACAACCTCCTCCCCTTTCCAGTATTTTTGCCATAGCTTCTCGCTGAGCTCCCTTCTGGAGGTGGGTGTCCCTCTCTGTCCCCACCCCTGCCGCCATCAGGATCCACCGGAGGGCAAGGCCTGGGTGGATCTGGTTCAGGGGCGGCCCCTGCGCTGGGAACCATGCTGTCACTTACTAGATGCCCCTGAGACTGGCTGGATGAGGGAATTCACCTTTTGCACAGCATCACATTTTATAATGTTTCTTCTAAAGATTCTGGTGAGGAAGCCTATCTTCCTTTAGCTTTCTGATTTAGCTTTTTAGATCCCGCCATGAAAATCCAAGACCCTTTGCGTGTCATAAGGTCCTCAGCCTGTCCCGTTGTATCAATCTGCCCAGGTCCCTGGGGAAGTCACGTTCCTATTCGTGTGGCATTTTTATAACATGAACCTTGTCCAGAAACACCAATAGACCAAAATCAGAGATTCCTCTAGAAAAATTCTCCGCAGCTAGAAGCAAGGGCATCAGGACAAGATGGAGCTCGTCCCCTGCCTTCCTGTTCCCTCCGGGGGCCGCGCAGAACGCCGAGTGAAAGGTACACTTTTCTCAAGCTTATCAAACATCACGTAACAGCACGTGAGGACACAGGGGCCACCTTGTATACGTACTTCTTTTGATCTCTGGGTCACTATCAAGTGAAACAACAAGTAAATGACATGCTGCGTCCGTCCAGGACAAGATAACCCCTGCTCTACTGTCTTGAACATGTTCTAGGCATCGGTTTATGGGGCTTGTCCTATCTCGACCCCACCCCCACCCCCCTTTTCCTTCCATGCTTCCTCTCCTTGGTCGGCATTTGCTATTTGGGAGATGAGCAAGCATGTGGAAGCCACAAGTGAGAGGGGGACTTGCTGCTGGGAGGGGACGACTTCGCTCGACCCGACGATCCAGTCTCAGGACGGGCTTCCGGCAGGCACGGGGACATGCCAGGGACGGACATTTCCTGGGCACATCCGCAGGCTCTCCAACGTGTGGAAAGTCAAAAAGAAAGGGTCAAGGCTGGTCACTCGTGACTGTCGCATGGACTCAGCCCTCGTCACCTCGGATGGGCCTCCGAGCCCCCCATGACTCAGCGGCTAAGGGTTCGCGTCGCGTCATGCCTGAGCTGTAAAGAGCCGTACGGTTTCCTTCAGGCCCAAGATTATGAAACAGGCAATGGATTGGTGCTTTTGTTGCTATGGCAATTTATATTTCCGCTGTTTTAATAACCTCATCAGATGCAGGCAATCAGAAGCACGGTGGCATCTCTCCATAATTTAACTCGAAACCATTCCTAACAACTTGCGGTGCCGTTTGAAACATTGCACAAGGAAATTAAAAGCAAATAGATATAAGTCATCTCAAGCCTGAGAACCATAAATATTTCAGGTGGGAGCACAAACACTTTCAGAAAGATCTTTGATGATAGGAACAGATATTTCTAACAAATGGTGCAGAAAAATGATACTGTATTATAAAAGAGATACCTTTGGGGCATTGTTTTTTTTTTTTTTTTTTTCCTCATCAAAAGAAAAAAAAAAAGGAAATGCTGCTGTCTAGTTATTAGGATATATCACATGAAGGGGTTTTTCGCAAACTTCCAGGACTATGTTTATAATACTTAATGTTTAGACTGTGAATATTAGCTCTCACATGGAGATTGATACTAAAAAGGTATGTACTCTGCAGACTGAACTGGCTTCCAAAATTCCACAATGGGTTAAACTGCAAAGTGTGACAGTTCTTAACATACGATTGAGTCATGTGTATCCTTACACACACACACACACACACACACACACACACACACACACTTACACACACCATCAATTCAAATGCATATTGAGAAATGACTTCAGTTTCGTTTGTTTCTGGTTTATCATCATTGTGGGTTTTTTTTTTTTAAAGATTTTATTTATTTATTTGATAGACAGAGAGATCACAAGCAGGCAGAGAGGCAGGCAGAGAGAGAGGAGGAAGCAGGCTCCCCGCTGAGCAGAAAGCCTGATGCAGGGCTTGATCCCAGGACTCTGGGATCATGAGCTGAGCCAAAGGCAGAGGCTTAACCCACTGAACCACCCAGGCGCCCCATCATTGTGGGCTTAATGGAGGATGTCGTGCTTACCTTTAATCAGTGAATAATTCCCACTGCTCTTGGTGCTCCTTTGGGTCAGGGGAAGCTGTATTTACGTGACCACAGGGAGTCCGACCCCACTAGAATACGGTCTGAGGTGGTTATGTGGGGCTGGGATGGATCATTCTGGAAACGCATCCTTCTTCCGTTCCAGACAATGAGCAATGAGAACTGGAACAGGACCCCAGCACTGGGTGTGTTTTCCGCAAGGCCAGGCACGTGCCCACTTCCCACCCCGTCAGGCACCAGGAATGTGTTTTCCTCCAGCTGGATGGGACAGCACGATCTCTTCCTAGTTAACCCTCAGGTGCATGTGAATTTGCAGACCAGCACCTCAGGGTCCTGAGCAATAGGCTACACATCAGGCAGCTTGGAATGGGAGGAATGGACACGGAAGGGAAACAGGCTGCTAAGAAGTAAGAGGAGAAGGTGAGTTAATTCACTCATCGTCTACCTGCTGCACATCCTCTGGGTGTCAGGTACCGCACCAGGTGTGGGGTGTGTGTAGTGGACACTGTCAAGTGCCTGCCTCCGCCTCAGAGCCCCTTTTCTTTCTTAGTAGAGCCCTCATATTGTTAAGGGGCCTCCTCCTCTTCCACACAGAGTTTAGAGGAAGCTGACTTCATCTCCAGCCCCAGGCTTACTTCCTTAGTTCCGTAAGACTTCTCATTCCCATGGCAACTGTCATTGGTCCAAGTTGGAGCACATCACCTAAGTCAATCTGAACAGAAAGAAGCCAAGATGCACGGTTGAGTGAATGTGTGGAGCTTCTCTGCCTGTCCACATGTGTGTGTCAGATGCCGGTATAAATCCCACGGCAAGAAAGCTCCTTCACACGCAAGAAAGAAAGAGAAGTGGAAAATGCTGTCGACCTGATACCCACTCTCTGTTTCTTCTTTAAAATAATAATAATTTAAAAAATCTTATTCAGATCCACTGTGCCCAACATCTCTTACAATCAAGTGTACCCTGTTATTAAGTGATGAATAAAGGAAATGTTATGTGAGAGTTCTGAAAAGGCTCCCTAAATGGAGCAGATGAAGTTGCAAGGTGTAACCCATTCGTTTCTCCTGCCTCCAACCTTTTCTGGCCACCTGGAGTGTGGATGTAATGACTGGAGCATCAGCAGCCACTTTGGGTGACCTCGACTTTGAGTCATACCAGAAAGACAGAAATCAGGAAGGCACATTGCTATTCCTTTCCATTGTTTTGTATTTCTCCTCCTCCTCCTCCTCCTCCTCCTCTTTTTTCTTCTTCTTCCTTCTTCTGGTCCACTGGAACATTGTTTCTTTTTCTTTTTTTTTTTAATTTTTTATTTTTTATAAACCTATATTTTTATCCCCAGGGGTACAGGTCTGTGAATCACCAGGTTTACACACTTCACAGCACTCACCAAAGCACATACCCTCCCCAATGTCCATAATCCCACCCCCCTCTCCCAAACCCCCTCCCCCCAGCAACCTTCAGTCTGTTTTGTAAGATTAAGAGTCACTTATGGTTTGTCTCCCTCCCAATCCCATCTTGTTTCATTGATTCTTCTCCTACCCACTTAAGCCCCCATGTTGCATCACCACTTCCTCATATCAGGGAGATCATATGATAGTTGTCTTTCTCTGCTTGACTTATTTCGCTAAGCATGATACGCTCTAGTTCCATCCATGTTGTTGCAAATGGACATTTCTGCAAAGAAGACATCCAGATGGCCAACAGACACATGAAAAAGTGCTCCATATCACTCGGCATCAGGGAAATACAAATCAAAACATGAGATATCACCTCACACCAGTCAGAATGGCTAAAATCAACAAGTCAGGAAATGACAGATGCTGGCGAGGATGCGGAGAAAGGGGAACCCTCCTACACTGTTGGTGGGAAGCAAGCTGGTGCAACCACTCTGGAAAACAGCATGGAGGTTCCTCAAAATGTGGAAAATAGAACTGCCCTATGACCCAGCAATTGCACTACTGGGTATTTACCCTAAAGATACAAATGTAGTGATCCAAAGGGGCACGTGCACCCAAATGTTTATAGCAGCAATGTCCACAATAGCCAAACTATGGAAAGAACCTAGATGTCCATCCACAGATGAATGGATCAAGAAGATGTGGTCTATATACACAATGAAACATTGTTTCTAACCAAAAGCTATTAGGAAAAGAACTTCATTTACTTTTGAAATTCCTTGATTTACCATTTTAGTAGAGAAAATACGACCTCAAAGATGTGTCCTAAGGAAGTTGGGGAAACTAACCTATTTTTGCAAGCAGAGGAGGTAAGGCCCCTGGCAGTGGGAAGAATAGTAAGAAGGGACAGGAAGAGTAAAAAGGAGCCGGAAGAAGTAAGTCTAAGCAACGGGCAGAAATGACGTCTGATGAAGAGTCTATGGTGGGGTCATGAAGGTCACTAAGTAAATCTAATATTCATGTTTGGGGTAATTTATTCATTCAGTAATTCAACAGATACTTGTTTACGGCTCTTTTGTGCCTGGTGCTTACTGGGGGCTGGAGCTGCGGAAATGGACAGGACGGAGTCTGATCCTGGCCCCCAGGATATTATCCAAGGTGGATAACATAGTGGTGGGGGCCAAAGATGAACATTAGGAAGTTTGCTGGGGAGGCCAAACACCGGGACCTGGATGCGAGCACAGGGGTGCAGGGGGCTCGGGGCAACTGTGCCCCAAGCAGACGGAGTCCTCTCTAAAGACATCGGGGGGAGCTGAGACAAGAAGATGAGAAGGAGGGGGGGTGATGGGGAGCACGGGGCATGATTCTGGAAGGTGGCAGAGAAGACACGACCGACTGTCTGGGGACAAGGTTGTTCCTGCTGCAAATGGAACCCACACGTTCACGGTGCTTCTTAAATTGCTTTTATTTGTTTTGTGCTGGAGAGACGAAACAATCAAATTTATATCCAAATAGCTTAATTTATTTTCTAGGCTTAGGAAATCAAAATGGTAATAGCACTTCTCCCAGGGAAAGTGAACCCCGTGTGCACTGCCCCGCAGCCCGGCTGCCCCGGGGCAAGGGGTGCCTGCAGAGGAGGGGACCCTGGGGCCACAGTGGGATGGGTCTGGAGGTCGTGGACTGACTTGGACTGTGACCCCATTATTTCTGGACTTCACCAAGCACGTGAGACCAGAGAACTGAGAAGAAATGACCTTTTCTTTGTCTGAGTCTCCTGTCATTGAGACCAAATATCTGAAGCCAGCAGCCCGCAGGCAAATTGTCCGCTTCCTTAATCACTTCTCAGGAACCTCTGCGGCCAAGGCCCCAGACAGCCACCTGTCCCCTCGGCCCCGCGGCTTCCATCCTGTCCTGTGCCCTCCTGCAGAGAAGGTGTGGGAAGAGCAGACAGAGCCCCAGCAGAAAGGCAGGGGACTTCCAACCCTGCTCCCCTTTTGGCAAATGACCTCACTTTTCCCCTTAAGCAGCCAATCCACAAGGGGAAGATGAGGGTGAGTGGGGGGGACCCCATCCGAGGTGGTGGGCGCTGCGGATGAGAAAGACAGAAAGAGCAGAGACTCAGCAAGTCACCAATTCTGAGCAAGTGCAGGGGGGCTCTCTAGCCCTGCCCCATGAGTGTCAGCAGGCCCCTGGTGGAGTGGACCTCTTCATCTCGGGTTTGCTTCCCTTTGGACCTCATTCACACGGAGCTGGGTCGTCTAAAAGGATAATGGAAGGAGGGGTCCTCCTCCCTTGGCTGGACCGCAGCCCCCGCCCCCACAGAACTGCATGGGATTCTCATGCTGACAGATAACATCCCACATGTTCAGAGGTTTTGTTGTAAGACACCTGCTCCTTCTGCCAGTCCCCCAGCCCCCCTGCTGAAGAAAAGAAAAACAATAGGCTATTTCACCTCTGGGAAAAACAAACTCCCAAAGTTGAATTTTCTGGTGTTAAGTATGATTACATCCAATGTTTGGCTGTTGTTCTAACTTCAAATGCAACTCCCCACAAGAAAGAATTTCCAGAAGAAAGCATGCCTCTCTAGGGCCTCTGGACCACCTCACCACACCCTCCATGCCCCCTAGAAATAACTCTGGGGGCTTCAGCCCTCTCTTCTTCCTCCTGACCTCCATACCTGTGTCTCTTGACCAGTGATGCCATTCGACCTCCCACTCTTGGGCCCCAACCTTGAGGCCACTGTTACCTTTAGGGACACAGAGACACCACCACTGGGGACCCAGAAGTTGTGCAGGGCTGATAAAATTGTGTCCCCAACCCCACTAGACAATGAGTCTGAGGGGGCTTGAAGATGTCATTCTACTCTGACACATGTGGGCACCTGTTTCTCTAATGTCTCTCCTATGGGCCCTCTCTCTGCTGGCCACGGCTGTCTAAGATAGCTTGCTGTCCTTGCCTGAGGATGGGAACCCCCTGTCTTTGCCTCTGCCCATACCCGAGATTCCAGGGAACATCCACCCATTCCCTACACCCGCCATGATGGAGGAGAACAGCCAGCCTTCCCTTCCGTGTGCCCAGATGTGCCCATCCTAACTCCAGTCCCCTGTTCCCATGCCTGAGCATCTCCTCAGGGTGCTTGGCATGGATTAACTCGCCTCCTGGCCTTGAGGTGCCCACATCTACCAACACACCTTCTGCACTCGACACCTGTCTGTTCATCGACCGAATATGTGAGCGTGGGGGGAAGTCCTGTTCGAACAGAGGTCTCTGAGGCTGGCCATTCTGGAGGGGCTTGCAGACTCATTTGGTTTGTGTTTTCTTGTTCACTCTTTTGCGTTGGTCCACGTCGTGATTTTTTTTTTTTTTAATTGACTGTGTTGCTAATGATTGAGAGCTCCCATCAGTTGTGACAGGCACAATGTCCTTGCTGGGCCAAGTCTGCCCACCTGGAGTCCTGGGCAGTTGGAGACAGCAGAGTATTCAGTTCTGCCTCCCTGTATGGCTGGGCCCCTGGCAGAGGTTCAGAGGAATCATTAAATGGTTTTCATGGGATCCAAGCTTCCATGCTTGTCCTGAGAACTCCCTGACATGACCAAGGCCATCAGAACACACTGCTAGCCATGTCTGGCCCTGGGATAGCCAGCTGGCCACCTGCTCTGGTGTGACCTCCTGCTGCTCCACACAAGGACCTTCAGTAACTCATCTTGCTCATATTCTTACTTAAATGAAGCAGAAGGCTTTATTGTCACCATCATCTGTGTCATAATCACCACCATAACCATCAACAACACCATCATCACCATCACATCATCATCACCATCACCACCATCACCACCATCATCACCATCAATACCACCATCATCACCACCATCACCATGATCACCACCATCATCACCATCACCGTGATCACCACCATCATCATCATCATCACCATCAATACCACCATCATCACCACCATCACCACGATCAACACCATCATCACCATCAATACCACCATCATCACCATCATCACCACCATTACCATCACCATCACCACCACCATCACCATTACCATCACCATCACCACCACCATCACTACTACCACCACCATCTCCATTACCACCATCACCATCACCATCTTCACCACCACCACCACCATCTTCACCACTTGACCACCATCATCATCACGATTTTTTCCATCATAGTTTTATTAAGGCTTCTCCACTAATTCTGTTCTGATGACCGAAGAGTCGAATAATAAAATTTAAGATTTGTAATCCTCAGCTCATCTAGTGCAGCCCTTTTCTGATACATAAAAATGCCATTAGTATGCCTAACAACCAGCATGCTATCACTGCTGAAAGCTTTTCTGAAATGGGGAATGCTTTACATCATAAAGAAGCCCTTATAGTTTTTACATCTCTGATCATTGGCTTGAAATAAATATCAAAGAGTGAAGTTGGGGTCAAATAGGAAGTTCCATTATAAGACTTTGATTCCATATCACAAAATTGTTCTTTAAAACGTTTCTACTATGGAAGTGCCCATTTCAATATGCTCTACCAGCAGAAGAGGTTATGTTTAAAAGTCCTTTGCTAGACCGGTCAGTGAGACATAACATCTTGCTTATTTTTGCTCTCTTTTTATTAATGATGAAGGTGAATTTTCATTATTAATAGATTTTCCCAAATACGTATTTTCTCAAATATATATTTCCCATATCTTCTTATTTTCATTTCTGATTTGCTTCTTCATACCCTTTATCCAGTTTTTATTAAAGTGTTTGCATTTATATTGGTTGATTTATAAATGCTCTTTATATATTAAGGATGCAAATGCCTTGTCTTCTCTATTATAAGTATTTCCCCAGTTTTCTTTTGCCTTTTAGTGTATTTATAATTCATTTTAATAAATGGAAGTTTGAAAATGTCATATAGTCACATACGTGGTTCTCCTTTATGGCTTATTAGTTTTCTCTTAGGATAGAAAACACTATTAGATCAAAGTGCACTCTCTCTTTTTTTTTTTTTAATGTTTATTAAAATGGGATTACACAGTGATGTAGTCATTTATTTCTGTTTGTTCCTGGTAATTTATTTTCCTAGCCCATCACATAGTTTTCTCTCATTTAAGCCAGGACAGGAGGCACTCGCTTCCTGGGGAGAAGTAAAAATGGGAAAATAATAGATTACAGAGAAACTGCTCTGTGTGTTCCTGAAAAAAGCCTGCCCATTGCTCCCTGTCTCCCCCCACTGCCCTCCTCACTGGCTCTGAGCGCTCAGGAGAGGAAGTGGGACATGCTCGAAATTTCAGCTAGCTTGGGAGTCCAGGAGTAAAGGGACTCCTGTGCTCTGTGACCGGAGACGTGGGTGGACGGCTCAGCCGTGCCCATGCAGCATGGCCAAAGGGCAGCGGAGTGCAGATGCCCGAGCGGCTCGCTGGGGGGCGCTCCGGAGGCGACTGGCGGACTCCTCTGATCTGTGCAGAGCCTCCGCCCATCTTCCGCGCGCCCAGGTGCCTGTGGACCTGCTCCTGGCTGCATCTGCAGAGCAGCGGTGCCTGGAGATTTCGGGAACTAGATGAGGGCACCAGGGACCTGCTCCCAGCTCCATGCAGGCCGGAGCGCGATCTCGGACCCCGGGCTGGCTGACAAGACCCTCCCTTGAGTTAGACAAGGTCTCTGCCCTTTTCTGTATAAAGGCTACAAATAAAATGAGCGGATATATAGAAAAAGAAAAGTGGCCTTTTTAAAAATGTACATTCACTTCCTCATTTTAGGGTTTTCTTTTCCAGTTTAATTCCACGAAATTGACAAAAAGGATGTATATTAAAGGTGTACGACTTAATGTTTTGACACACGTACAGGTTGTGGTGGAAATGACTCAGTCAAGCTCATGGACACAGCCATCAACCTTACATACTTGACATTCTCTTTTTCCTTTTTTAAAAATTTTTAATGGTGAGAAAACTGAAGATTTGCCCTCTTAGAAACTTTCAAGCACACAAAACATGATTATTAAGTATAATCTCTTTGAGACATATATAGATTTTTGCCTGAAAAACTCTATGTTAATAATAATAAAAACTCTATGTTAATAATATTAATCTATTAGTATGTTCATTGTATGAATAGACATACTACATTTTGTTTGCTCATCGACTGGTGAACCAGTTGATGGACATTTTGGGTGGCCTCTACCTTCTGGCTTAGGTTAATAGTGCTGTTATGAATATTTGGGTACCAATTTTTGTTTGAATACGCAGTACAAAAGCATGGTTCTTATGCAAACATTACTCAAAAAAGGATCCCATGCTGCATGATTCCATTTAATTTTTTTTAATATTTTATTTATTGGACAGACAGAGATCACAAGCAGGCAGAGAGGCAGGCAGAAAGAGAGGAGGAAGCAGGCTCCCTGCTGAGTGGAGAGCCTGATGCGGGGCTCGATCCCAGGACCCTGGGATCATGACCTGAGCTGAAGGCAGAGGCTTAACCTACTGAGCCACCCAGGTGCCCCTATTTGATTCCATTCATATGAAATATCCAGAGGACGGGAATTTATAGACAGACAGGAGAGGAGTTGGCGTGAGGGGTTGGGTGGTGGGTGGGACAGGGAATGATTGCTGAATGGGTTAGAGGTTGCCTGGGAATGATTAAAATGTCTGGGAACCAGACAGAGGTGGTGGTTACACGGCGTTGTGTATATACCAAAACCCACTGGACTGTTCACCTGAACGTTGTAGTTCTGTTTATGTCATGTGAATTTTACTTTAACACCTGCCGGCACGTACATACACACACGGCTTCAGAAAAGGGACAGTGCAGGACAGAGTGTCATTTACCACTAAATCCCTTATCCGTGTCTCTGGAACACTGAAGCCACTCAATAAATGTTTAAACTAAATTACAGAAATTAGAATTAGGTCATGTATGAAACCGATTTTGGGTCTAATATGTCATATTATCTAATATGTCATCTGTAGATGACAAAGAAGAACCCATTATCCCTAATTTAAGATGTGCGAAATGTCGGGCTGCTGGGACCGCCTTAATTCATGGCACAGCCACCTTTGCTAAAAGTTCTTCGTGATTTATTAAACCTGCTTATCTTAGGTGCGCGGGACCCAGCGCAGCCAGCCCAGGGAGCACTGTTTCTCCTGCAGCTGGGAGGAATGGCACTTGGAAGGTACACAAACTTGGAGTTCAGAACCGGAGCTTTCTTTACCGGACAGCGCCCTTTGGCTTAAGAGTGGAGTCTCTGTTGCTGGGTTGTGCTGTCTTATTAATGGCTTGTCTATGCGGGCTCCTGGGTTTGGAGAGAGGCAGTGGGAAGAAGTGTTCAGCGTTAGCCAGGAGGAGAATGCTCACTCTCTCGGCACCAACCCCGCGTCTCAATGGCTCGACACAATGAAGACGTATTTCTCAACTAGGTCTGATGTGAGTTGGGCAGCTCTTTCCCATATTGTAGCTCCTAGGGTGACCAACATCCCAATTCACCTAGTTTTGTCCCTGTTTTTGTGCTCAAAATACCACAATCCAAAATCTCCTTCCCCAAGACACAAGAAGTCCCGGTTTTGGGTGGCCAGTGTGGAAAGTGGGGAAGGTACAAAGGCCATAAGGATACCCTAAAAATAGGGGCCGACAGCGGCATCATCCTTAGCGTGCAATGCACAGGGTGTGGATTGCCTCCTGCAGCGGCTGCAGCTGCTCCGGCCCTTACCACTGCTGTCGGCACCAGTGATTGGTGGTTCAGGCATCTCTTGCCGCATCCCTCCAAGATCTGGGACCCAAGCGCGATGCTAGCACATTGCCATTGTGGTCATCCCCGGCCCATCTCTGATGTCTGTGCTTTGTGCCAAGATGGCACTACTTCCATTTTTAATATTTAACACTGGGACTACAGTGACCTTGCGTTACGTGTTCAAATAATCAAAAGGAGAGGGAGGTCAGTTTCACCACCAGCACGACCCGGACGTCACTGAGGAGGAAGGCTGCAGGGCTGGGTTGTCTCAGGGGAGAACAGATGCTTGGTAGTTAATAGTACTAATAATAAACCCTACTGTACAATATGCGGGAAGTCATTTGGCCGTGGTAGGGAAATGTATATGAACCCATACATAGAGAATAAATTACACAAATCTAGAAATACGTCTAATGCAACAAAAGTACCCTTATTTCTCAGACAGGCACTGATACTCACTTGGAAACAGGGAGCCCTGAATCAGGTTGGCACAGGATTCACACACACACACACACACACACACACACACACACACAATATACCATTCCTTGACTGCTCTAGGAAACTAAACAAGGCTACATCTTCTATTTTAGAAACTGTAACTAAAACGTCCTATAGGCAAACAAAACAGGGAAACTTTGGTAACAGCTTCCCTTACCCATAGCGCTGATTCAAGCTCCTTTCTATACTATCAAGCGATGTGTGCAGCAATAAAAATTTGTTCCCTCCAGTTCTTATGAAGTTTGCTTTGGAGGGGGTGGGGAGAGAGAGAGACTTTTAAAATGCTTTGATTGCCACGATGCCATGAGGAATTTAATAAAACCCCCTACGTTATAAAGCAAAAGATTTTTTTTTCATCTCATCTAACTACAAACTAGATTTTGTTCAACTATTAGCAGATTCAGCCAATGGGAACGTGCACATTTTGACAGATTCTGTTCAGCTTATAAGTTCTCACCAAAGGAAAGAGTCGTTATCTGCTGAAACTCCTATACGCTTTGTGCACAACGCTGCTGGAGAGGAGTGTGACTTGTTTACCTGTGATACTGAGGGTTGCTTGCCGAATGTTCGGGTCACTTTGGGGGTCCTTCGGCATGGGCAGAAGCACGTAAAAAGAACGTTTTACTTTGCAGAAATGGAAGCAGATGGCTTTTTAAGACAGGTGTCTACAAATGCCCTAAAATTTTCCAAGTGTGGCACAGGAAGACTGTCTTTCTCTAATTTGGATATAGGTTGAGGACGAAGGCAGAGAAAAGGAAACCCATCTGTTTTCCTCATACTGTTTGACAATCCTTGAAGCGACCACGGGAATGTGGGAAAGAGAGGCTGCTGAATGGGTTGGTCAATGTTCTGCATGGGTTGTGACCACAGCTCTTACGGGGGAAAAAAGACTCTCTCCAGCAAACACTTCTCTCGGGAGGATGGATGGGTAGGATGTCACCTGGGGCCGAGAATCCTGGTCGTGTGGATTTGAGAAGAACAGAGCAGTGGTCCGAGAGAGTTTGATAACAGGCTGCACTCGGCACTGCCCCTTTATCCCAAGGTCACAGGCACCTGTGGAAGGGCACCTCGCTGCAGGAGAGCAGCCCTGGGGCAGTGAGTCACGCCCTCCACTCCCACCTGTAAAATGGTCCTGTCTTCCCAGCTGCGACCTCTGAGGACCACTGCGCAGGAGACCACTACTGGTGCCCTCATTAGACTCAAGGTCATTGTAACTCTGTGTCCCAACTTAGGTGAGGATACTGAAATGAACTTAGGAGGCTGTCTTTCTCTGTCTGTCATTGTCAGGCCAGCTACATCACCTGCGGGTGTCACTTACCCATGACGAGCATGTCCTCCCACTCAGTCCAGGAGAGGCCTGCCCAGGGTCGGATCTGGGCAAGCACGCGTTGCTGGAGGAGACCGAGTGTGGTTCTCGGTGGGGCATGTTCTGCCCGCCGTCTTCCTCCGGGGACAAGCCGGGATTGCGCTCTTGGGTCCTTACTTGAAATGGGTGTGTACACGGGACTGGTTTTAGCCAACGAGGTGAGTGCAGAAGGGACCCTTGCATTCTTCCCTATGTTCTGTCTCCCAGTCAGGATGGATGGGACACCCCAGGCGGGACAGCCTGGGCCCCAGAGCGGGGCCAGCGGGGCCCACGGCCCCCTCACCGCTGCCCGATGGGGACGTGGCATCAGAGAGGAATGAGACTCTGCAGTGAGGCATCTGGAGGTAGAGAGATGCCAGAGCACAAACAGCCCATTCTGACCACAACAGGGAAGCTGATAACGGACACGGAAACCCGACGATGTGGAGACAGACCTTCTCAACCGGAAACCCTCCGGCCATGCGGCTGTGGAATGTGGCATCACAAATATTCACACAGGGACTCCCTGCAGCGGCACGTGGATCCCGAACCACCAAGCACAGAATCATCCAAACGCCCCCCGTGGCCACCGACACCTGCATCTCGTGTCCTTTCCATCACCCCGATATCTGTGCAGCCCACGGCCGGCCACACGCTCTCTCTTCCACAATTATATGTGGGCATATCTAGACCCACTTTGCACACGAGACAATGGAAACCGAGGAAGGTTGAAAGATTGAGCCACAGACCGTAGAAATTTTGATGCAAGCAAATTAACACTCCGGGGCAGAAAGGGGACAGTTTACGTGTTTACTTTCCTTCCTTTCAGAAGCAGTCCCTGCAATGAAGCTGTTGATTTTCAGGAACTTGGGGAAACTCTGGGAAGGAAAGGATTTTTTTTTTTTTTTTCATTCTAATTGCATGACAGATAATATGTGCTGGGTGAATGTTTTTATAATCAGTCTGCCTTTGCTGCTGGAGTTGGGCAGGTAAGCCTGCAGAGAAGATAGATCTGGAAAGAAGGCCAGAGCCAGGGGAGGAGCAGAGACCCGGAGCCCATGCCGCGCCCCAAGGGCCAGCAGCCACTGAGCTCCCGTAGCAGGCAGGAGATCAGACTCCAGATGGACAGATCCTCTAAAGAAGGTTTCAACAGAAGCCAGAAATACCGAATTCTGTATACAGCGTCTGCTGCGTTGATGTCGAACACATTTCAATGAACAATAAAAATAACACATTTTCTAGGTCTGCAAGCACACCTGTGCCCTCCCCAGGGGCCACCATCCTACAGTGTTGGCAGGGGACCTGTTCCTAACCTCTCTGTCTTTTGACTTCAAATCTCCAATGCCTTTTTATTTCTGTCTTTCCCTGCACTTGAGCTGATCTTAAAATATCAGTGACGTTGCTGTTGGGCTTGACAGAACTGGGTGCTTTTCCATCTGGCCCAAGGTAGAGTTAGGTGACCAGAGCACGGCTGTTTTGGGGGGGGAGTGAGGAGCCCACGCCGTTCTCCGGGATTGAGGAGGGAGCAAACGCCTGTCCCGACACTCCTCCTGGGTGAGTGGCTCATCCGTGGATCGCCTGGGCATTTTGTAGCTAAATGGCCCGCTGGTAGTTTTGAGCTTTGCCTTTAGCTGGGAAAGTCACAGATTGGGTAGGGTGTTATACACATTTTCAGCTTGACATCTCGCTGGCTCAGCAGCTACTTTGGGTGCGCTCATCTCAAAATGCCGGCAGACGGTGCACGCCCTTCTCAGGGGCATCGAGTACGTCCAGCTGTGCTGATGGCAGCACCCCCAAAGTTGGCATTGTTGTGACCAGAGTGATGATGACCCTTCTTCACCACCCATGCAGATGGTTTCTTCCCGGGGCGCCTGGGGGGCTCAGTGGGCTAAAACCTCTGCCCTCGGCTCAGGTCATAATCCCAGAGTCTTGGGATCGAGCCCCGCATCGGGTTTTCTGCTCAGAGGGAGCCTGCTTCCTCCTCTCTCTCTGCCTGCCTCTCTGCCTACTTGTGATCTCTGTCAAATAAATAAATAAAATCTAAAAAAAAAAAAAGTTTTCTTCCCCTGGGCTTCGCCTTTCCAAAATTCAAGGGAGGCTGCTATGGATAAAAAAGTAATTCTTACTGGGTGAATTTGGGGGAATCACAAAATCTATCCTTCTTCTGAGTTTCTTATTTGAAAAAAAAAAAAGAAGAAGTGCGCGGGTAGTCCAGAGCAGGCGTAAACTCAGCTGACCTCATTCCACTCCAGGGACCTCTCCCCACTATCCCTGGAAGGCAAGAAGGTTCTAAGTGGAAACAGTTAAGGACCAGATCGTGTTACTTAGCCACCCTCCCCAGGTCGCCCACCCCCTGGTTGGTCTCCCTTGAAGGCCACCCACCTGGGCTTTCTCTTGTTCTCTCGTACTGTCATAGAAGGGCGTTGTTGAGTTCTGGATTGTTTGGGATCCGTTACTCACCATTCGAAAGGAAGAAGATGGACAAATACATTTTCCTAATTATGTGGAAGAAATCTCTGGGATGTGGGACCAAATGGCTGGTTTGGGGCTCTGCCTTCACCACCCACCTGCCATGTGACCTTGGAATGTCTGATTTTTTTTTTTTTAAACTTGGAAACAACCAGGATGTCCTACAGAGTGCAGAGACAGAGATCACAAGTAGGCAGAGAGGCAGGCAGAGAGAGAGGGGGAAGCAGGCTCCCCGCTGAGCAGAGAACCCGATGTAGGGCTCGATCCCAGGACCCTGAGATCATGACCTGAGCCAAAGGCAGAGGCTTAACCCACTGAGCCACCCAGGTGCCCATTGCATGTCTGATTTCTATCTCCTGTTAAGACCTACGGATGCAGGTGCATGAAGTGTATTCAAGGTAACAAGGGACTCCTGTGATGTTTCATGGGCTTTTCCATGCCTTTTATGTATTTATACAACGCTATCATTTAGTGGTTGTACAAAGAGGCGTGTATTTTTCTACCTGCTCGGAGGTACAATGGTACATTCTTATTTAAATAGCAAATTTTGTGGGACAAATGTTTCCGGGTGACCCTGTATTCATCATCTCAAAACAGCCCTCCAGAATAGCTTATCAGTGGTCACTAGCCACTCCCTTTGCTGGGAAAATAGAAAAACAATATAGAAGAAATTTTTTTTTCCTTTTCTGTGTACTTGATTTATTGTGCCTCTATTTTTAGGTTTTCATATATTGTATTCTTTTTGGAATTATGTTTTAGAGTGATGCTTAGACCCAAGTCGTAGCTAAGGACTTAAAGTTATATAGACTTAATTGATGGAATTTTCTGAAAGATTGCAAGCTGATTTGACTGCTTAGAGAGCATGGACAGATACTTTTGAGTTTTCATCTTGCTTGTATGCTGTCTTTTTCTAATTGCCTAAGACAAATAATTTATATTTCTGAGCAACAGTTTCCTTCTCTGTAAGATTAGGATGGGATGGGCACCTGGGTGGCTCAGTCGGTTAAGCAACTGCCTTCAGCTCAGGTCATAATCCCAGGGTTCTGGGATCAAGCCCTGAGTCCGGGTCTCTGCTCAGCAGAGAGTTTCTTGTAACTTAATGAATTGACTATAAGAGGAAATTTTTTCTAATTTTTTTTTCTATAGATCACAGGATATTGAAAAGATAGTCAAGGACGCTTCACCTAGTTTTCCCCGAGGGTTCTACTTTACATAATTATGGTACAATATTAGAGGCAAGACATCGACAGTGGTAACATCGGTGTATATAGTTTTCCATCATATTATAAATGAAATCATGCAAACGGCATATATTGGGATGGACTTTTTTTTTTTTTAACTCAGCAAGATGTCTTTGAGATTCATCTAAGTTGTGTATATCGACAGTGTGTTCTTTTTTACTGCTGAGTAGTATTCCATGGTCTGCCTGCACCATAGCATGTTCAACCATCCTCCTGCTGAAAGAGATAACTTTATGCCTTTTACAAAAAATGTTATAAACCATGGTGTGCAGGTTTTTGTGGGAACACTTTTCTCTATGGGAAAAAAAAATGTTCAGGAGAGCGATGGCTGGTTTGTAATATGTGGGAAATGAAGTGGGGAACTATTAGGAAGTTCAAAGGAGCTCTCCATGATGTTCTTATGTTTGTATCACAGAAATGTTAGTCACAAGCCCCCACCACTTTGCTTAAAGTCAAAGGAGATGAGATCTGCAGCTTGGATCCTGTATCAGCTTCGGAAAGTCCACACAGAGAACTACACAGTAAACACAAAATGTCTGGAGTTCTTTTGTTTTATTTTGTCTTTTTCTCCTGCTAACAGCCTCTGAGTAACCTGGTTGTGTTGACACAGGAAATTCACCAAAAAATGCCGTACATCTAAATATTTTCAAAAATATCCTGTCACTGATGAGAGAGAAGATCCCGCACAGGAACCATATTGAGGATCCTTGTCGAAGACCCTGTTTCAAGAACAGGTATGGGGAGAAAAGCTCAGGTTCAGACCAAGATCAGAAGATGGGGTTAGAGCATCATTTGGAAGACATCGGCATAATGGGGGTCCAGGAGCTGACCTCTGAGCTCCTGAGAAGCCTCCGACCTGATTCCCCCAGATGCTGACGTGCCGGAAGCTTCCTGTTCTCTGAAGGAGATGCCAGGACGTGAGGGGACAGGAAGAGAATGGAGACAGACAGAAAGGAGGTGAGGATGGGGACTTTCACTTTCCATAGAAGAAGAGCAGACTTTGAACAAAGTTCCACCGCAAGGAAGACATAAATTTTAGACAGCATCCGCTCTGGGCCCACAAATAAGGCTGGCCTACCGTGCCGACAGGAGAGAGCTGTAATTCTTGTCACCAAGGCAGCTGTCCAGATTAGCTGTAAATACTGCTTCTGGCCGCCCTCAATTTTAACAACCAAAGGCTGTTGGGTGGAGAACTCTGGAGTGAATGGAGCGTGCAGGGGGCAGGCTTGGGGACCGGCCCCATGTCTCTTGCCCAGGTGCTAATGATGCAGCCAGAGGGGACAGATGGAAGACTCTGAGTGTGTCTGGGCCCCACATCTTCTCCACTCCCTCCCGCCACCCTGTCCCCCTGCAGACGGATGCAGGGGTGCAGTGCTGCCGGGCCTGGTGACCTAGAAATACACATAGTATCAATAAAGTTTTATTTAGTTCAGTTAGGTCCCAGATACTTTATGGGCCTTGCTTACATGGAATATATATATATGCATACTATATATGTTTTTAATATGCATACCATATAGTATGTATACTAATTTATATATATAATATAATATACAATGTAAATTATAATATAAATTTATAATATACATATGTAATCCATAATATTTATTAAATTAATTTAATAACACATAATGCAAATTATAATGTATAGTGTGAATTTTATAAATTATGTTATGTTATTACATATTATATATAGAAATTTAATATTCAGGGACACTTGGGTGGCTCAGTGGGTTAAGCTTCTGCTTTTGGCTCAGTTCAAAATCTCAGTGTCCTGGGATCGAGCCCCGCATTGGGCTCTCTGCTCAGCAGGGAGTCTGCTTCTCCCTCTCTCTCTGCCTGCCTCTCTGCCTACTTGTGATCTCTGTCAAATACATAAATAAAATATTTTTAAAAAGAAATTTAGTATACATACTATATAGTATGCACATTAAATTTAACATAATTAATAAACCAAACTGTTAGTATAATAATATATTAATTATTAATATTGATAATATAGTTGTATTAATATAACAAATGTAATGATTTTATTATATATTATGATATAACAAATATAATAATTAAGTAGTAAGTGTAATAAAATCTCATAGTACATAGTTTTAAGTTTACATATGCCGTTTAGAAGATATTTATATATTATGTATAATTATATATAATTTTATATATACTTGTATATAATTTACATATGTATTTATATAGGATGATTGCATATATTTCATATATTTATATAGGATGATTGCATATATTTCATGTAAGTAGGGCCTATGAAATATCGGGGACCCACGTATACTGAAATTCTATCTGCTGTTTATGTGAAATCCACATTCAGCTGTGCGTCCTGCACTTAGAGGTTGGGAGCTCCAATAGGGATGGGTGGTGTGTGGGGCTCAGGGTCCCAGGAGGGATTGTTCACCAACTGGAAGACTAAGGAAGGCACATCTGGGAGAAAATTACCATATGCAGATGTTCAGAATTGCTGTGGCGATCCTCCGGGTATAGAAACCGGCCCCGGGAAAAGCTTGCATGGGCAGAGTGGGAGTCCGGGGCCGTCCCCACTCTCGTAAATTGTGCTGCTCATTCCAGGGAAACCACTCTCCTGTGGGGGTGAAATTTCTCTTTGGGGGAATGAAGGCCAAAGGAAAATCTCTCCCACAGCTCTGAGCCTTAGCATCCCATGCCAGTAGCAAATAAAGATTGATATATGCATATTGCCCCAAATATTTAGGGCTATGCATCTGGTCACCTGTGAGGACCCCTCAGCAAATGCCCATGGCTTCTAAGCTGACCCTTAGCGTTTCCCCTGGAGATGCTTTATTTTGCCATAATTGGGAGAATTAAACAGGCCTTTGAAATGAGCCGCAAAGTCAGATCGACATATAAATAATTTACAGGGAGATGAACGGATTGCAGACCCTGGTCTGCGTTCCGGGCCAGCTGCTCCCAGGGCGGAGTGGATGTCCATTCTCCCGAATTCTCTCCAGCACCTGCCACAAAGCTCCCCAATCAAGGACCCTCTTCCTTGTATATTAAACCTTAAAAATATACCTTGCTTTGACGGCTTTGATGCTCGATTCATTTTGAGGCAAACCACCCCAACATGTAATCTAGAAAGGGCCTCCCTTCAGCTCCTCACAGCTCCTCTGTGTGAGCACAGAGGGCTGGTGCCGTCACCGGGGGTGGGGACAGCCTCTCCCTCACCTGTGCCGGTGGCTCCCTTGGGCCACCTGCCCCCACAATCCTTCCATCCTTGCCTCCGGGACACCACCAATTCCCAGCTCACTTCCAGCCTGCTTTTGTTTTTATCTCATGACTGGAAATGGAAAAATCTAAACAGAGTAAAACACTTAAAAATCAGTTTAAAACTCAAGTACAAGTCACCATCTTGCAAGGCCTTGGGTATCCAGGTTGTGTCTTATTTGTCCCCAGAACTCTGAGGAGGCAGCTTGGAATCTGGGGACAAGTCACCTGCCAGAGGCTGGTACCGCCTCCATGGTGAGGAGGGCACTCATCCCAATACTGGACCAGCACAAGAAGAAGAGGGGAAGACTCGGTTAAGCACATAACTATATCTGCAACCCAGGGGCACGGGGTTGGGGAGAAGGGTGGCCACATCCTCACCTCCAGAGAGGGCCACGTGCAGCATCCCAGCCTCACCCCTCCCTGGGTACCTGTCAGTGCCTAGGACATATGGCACCAAGAAGACACAAGAGGGAAAGTGGCTTCTGTATGGTCCTTCTTCACACCATGCTCTGGTTCTTCCCTTCACACCATGCTGCCTCTTGGCCCATACGAGAAAGATTTTCAAAGTGCACCGTAAAATTAAAAAAAAAAAAAATCTTCTGCTTTTTTTTTTTTCACTTTTTCTACTATCCAACAATCTCATTGGCTTTACCATTTAGAACATTTCTATCCAGACTCCTTATTTAAGACATCATAGAAGCAAATGCATATAGAAAAGTACATGATGCATTGACTCCAGTAGCTTCACAAATAAGAACGTATTCCATCATTACAACAACGTATGTGGTAAGGGCTATTACCGTCTCACCTCTAGAGATGAGAACCCTTGGGCACAGAGAGGCCAAGTGGCTTGCCCAGTGCCACACAGCTAGTACAGGTCAAAGCCATGTAATTTGCCTCCAAATACGTATACTATAAAGAATTCTTCATTTCCTTTAAAAATCAAGTTCAGTGCCTAATGAGATTTTAAAAAATAAAAGGAAAGAAAGGGGAAAAAACAGTATTTCAGAAAATCCATATACTCAAGACAAAGTAATAAAATCTAATAGACAATAAGTTTACCCAAGCAAATGATTGGAAAAAGAAAATTAAAAAGATGAATTGAAATCGGCACAGCCGCTTCATAAAATTGTTCAGTACTATCTACCAAAGCTAGTGTTTGCCAATGCTAAGCATATGTGCACTCCATCACCCAGAAATCCCACACCTAAATATATGCCTGATAGAATTTTATGCCTCTTTTTGCAACGTCCAAATGCTCAAACAGCAGTATCTGTAATGACCAGAAACTGGAAACCAAGCAAATGCCCAATTAGTAAGTTAAGCTGATATATTTATATAATAAATATTTGATATATTTATATAATAAATATTTGTATATAATACGTAGTATACAATATTGTTATAATAAATGATATATAATATACAATATATAATATATGTATATATGCAATATACAATATGACTGTACAATAATGCAATATAATATATAATATGCTCTATACACTATGTATATGTACATATATGTATCTACATATAGTATATATTATGTAACATATATATAGTATATATTATGTATATACATAGTATATACTATACACAATATGTATATGCACAAGTATGTATATTATATAATAATATATGCCCAACATGTAGTAGATTACACTGTATATTACATAAGACAATAGATACTTCATGTGATATGGAAACAAACTATCCAATAATGAAAAGGGACAATCCAAAACAACATGTAAGAGTATGGATACAATTAAGATACACAGTATTGGGTCAAAGAAGCCAGAACCACAGGAATGCACGTATTCTGCATGGGTCCATTTATAAACAGACCCAGGTAAAGCTAGTCTGTGTTAGAGTGACCGCCCTGGTGAGGGAAGCAGATGTAGTTAGAAGGATGCACAAGGAAGGGGTTCTGCGTACAGCTTGTGTCTTGTTCCTTGATACAGGTGCAAGTTATATAGTTAGGTTCACTCGTGAAAATTTGTTCAGTGTGCACCAGTGATACCGGTACACTTCTATGGGGGGGGCAGATTACACTTTAACTGCAGTGTTTTTAGGGAGTTAAATTATTGGACCTTTCTTCACTGTTACCTGCCCTTCTTCAACTTTGCCTGCATTATTTCTTTTTGCCCTCCTGGTAAACCCGTGATATCTCAAAATGTCTATTTTTTTTTTTTTTGAAAGTTCTTCCTTAAAAAGACATTGTCTAGCTGTGATAAAGAAATTAGCCTCTAGGGATTACCATTCCCCCTTCATTAAATGAACTCGGGTAGAATGGAAGACCATGAGAATTTTTTTTCCTGTTGTTCAGGTCACCTGGTGGGCTGCATGTCACAAGGACAGTCTCCCGTCTCCAGTCTGAGAGGAGTTCCAGCCCCTTATCTGCAGCTGAGGACTGACTTTGGAGCACTGCTTAGGGTGCTCCTCAGACACTTGGGTTGGCCATTATCTGGGATTGCAACATGTAGGGTTGCAAATGTTGATAAGCTGCAACCAAGCAGGCAGCTAGGAACAAAATGAAGCTTCTGTCCTAGGGCAGCACCTGTAGGTGGAGAAGTAGGTTACGGATTCAAACAAGAACAGCATCCTTGAGCGGAATGATCAAAAGCCCTTAAAGTTTGTGCAAAATCTTCAACTCAGAAATTCCACTTGTAAGTATCTCTTCTCGAAAATCCTAGAAAACTAAGCAAGGGCTCATGCCATATGAATTATATTTCTGTTTTAGTAGTGCTGGGGATAAATAGGGTTTTAATTTAACCAACATGTGGCGAGGTAAGATGTGTGTGGCCAAGTAAGTTAGGGCAATTGAACGTGGTAGTTGTAGATCACCGCAAAAAATGAGGACCGTCAGAGACCTGTAATTCTCCGGCTGACAGGTGAGGCTAAAGTCATTTTCTGATGGAATTTTGGAGATGAGATTTCTGAAGACAAGTGTTCATGTTTATCCTGGAATGCAGAGACCACTGTGGATTTATTGTACCTCCCAGGAGGCGACTTACCCCCAAGGGCTCGCGCAGAGAAATGCGTCTTAATTCTGCTCATGCAACTGGCCTTCGGTGCTTTATTTTCTCCACAAATGAAAAATAAATTTGTCGTAGTTTATTATGTCCCATGCTCCCTAATCGAAATTCTTTGAAACATTTTTTTTCCTTTTTTCTTTTTTTGCTAGGAAAAAAAAGAGGATAATTAGGTCAGCAGTTTGATCACTTCTACCAATAAATCTTTTTTTTTTTTTTTCTTTTAATCCCGAGACCTCTCTGTAGCTTGCTGAGATGTCATAAGATGCAAACTGCAGCTATTAAATCAAGACTTGGGGCTCCCTCTGTCAGGCCCCTGGAAGAATCAAGGGTCATTTACTACCTTTGGGATTTCTTCCTGCCAGCCTGATCTCCAAGGTCCTTGCTTTTCTGAAATCGGGGACCTCTTCAAAAGGCGCATGTGTGGAGGCCTCTAGGCCATCGGCAAACTGGTTGGCCATTTTGACAGCACGGCAGGTAGAAAATAAATTAATATATCCCAGCTGAAATCCTGCCCTACAGAGTCAAAAGAAAGAAAAAACCTTGAACATCATGAGTATAGCGTATTATGCTGTTATAGGCCCCGAGCTCAATGGCTGTCTTTTTTCCCATTGTAGAAAAGAAGTAGATAATTACACGAACATCTCAGCTGTCTTGAGGGCTCTGTTCAATGGGTGCCATCAGAGGAGGGGTTTACAGTTACTGAGGGATGACAAGGCCAAGAGAGGAAGACGTGGCTGCCACGGACAGATTGTTACCAAGAGCAAGAGCCTTCATTGTGGTTTCTGTAGGGAGGAATAGGCAAGGCCAGGTTCGCAAGGTTAGAATGGGCTAGTCTGAATGCTCTCAGTGGGTTCTGGTTCTAGGGGCTGTCCTCAGGGTCTGGTACCTGGCCCTCCGGTGTTTAGAGCCAGGGACTGGTGACCTTGACTCAATCAAAGAGGAGGTAAGGGAATGTGGTTCTGGATTTCTCAGTTTACATAGGGAAGGTGGGAAGCCCTTTGCCATCGCTAGGAATTAGCTACCCTCAGAGGGGCAGTTCCTCCCCAATAAGCAGGACCCAGGAGGCCAAGCCATCAGCAAACAGACGTTAAAAAGCGCACGCTAATACAAAGGGTCATGTCACCCAACCAACGAGGGGTGGCGGGAGGTGATGATTCTGTCCGTCCTACACATCTTTTCACATCCTTGAAAGTCAGGGCAGAGTTTTTGGGATGGGAAGATGTTACCCTTTAACGGGCATCTGAATTTCTTCACCTGCTGACCGGGCCTATTCCGTGACCCAGAGAGGGCAAGAAGGTTGTTTGTACACGCTGAATGTTAAGTCTCGGGGGATCACCAGGTCAACAAATGTGTTGTTTTTCTCTGCCCAGCAGACTCACTGGTGGAGTCAGGAGGAAGTCCTTGAGGAAATTAGGGTCCTAAATTCCTAGGCTGCTGGGATAGGAATTCACCAGACTTTTCTTTTCTTTTTTACTTTCTTTTCTTTTTTCTTTCTTTTCTTTTTTTTCTTTCTTGTCTTTTCTTTTCTTTTCTTTAACTTTATTTTATTTTTTCAGTGTTCCAGGATTCACTATGTATGCACCACACCCAGTGCTCCATGTAGTCCATGCCCTCCTTAGTACCCACCACCAGGCTCACCCAACCCCCCACCACCCTCCCCTCCAAAACCCTCAGTTTGTTTCTCAGACTTTTCTTTTTTCTTTTTTTAAAGATTTTATTTGTTTGATAGAGATCAGAAGTAGGCAGAGAGGCAGACAGAGAGAGGAGGAAGCAGGCTCCCTGCTAAGCAGAGAGCCCAATGCAGGGCTCGATCCCAGGACCCTGAGATGATGACCTGAGCCGAAGGCAGAGGCTTAACCCACTGAGCCACCCAGGGGCCCCTCTCAAACTTTTCTTAAACAGGATACAGGAGGCAAGACTTTCTTCCCTCCCTGCCTGACCCAAATGCCATCCTTTCTTACGCACATTCCTGCTACCAAGATCCACTGGGACGCTTGCTACCTGTATGAGGTAGACATGCCACCTCCCCCTTCAAGCCTCACTTTCTTCATCTGTGAAATGGGGATGATAATAAGATCTCCCTGGTATGACCATCATGATGGAGAAATTACACGTTACTGCTAAAACATGGAGCCCGTGTGCTTACCTGGTAGGTTTGAAGTCTGACAACCATGGCCATCATTAATAAGGCAGATCGTGTTCATTACAAATAGTCAGGACACGCTCTTCCAAAATTTAGGGTTTTTTCCCCCCCTTTCTTTCCAACTGAGCAGGCTTACTTCCTAGGCTTCAACTGGCCTGACTGACAGCTGGTCCAGGTGGAGACAAGCTTTCTTCCTTCTAACTCAGATGGAATGAATGTCCTTGGGGAAAGGAAATCTTATAGTTTTAAGTCACTCAGTTTGGAGTTTTGTTGTTGTTTTACACAGCAGTGAAATAATTTTAAAATAGAAAGTCTGTAATACATAAGGATACGTATACAGGACTCTGATCAGCCTTCAGTATTGTCCAAATCTTAACTATGCTCCTTTTCCAAAACTTAGAGAAGTTAAAAAATGAAAGGTAATCAGTTTTTACCAATATGTGAAATTATGCACAATACGTATTACCGTACAAAGTACTACTTATCTGCCTAATAATATGCTGAAGGTGGAATTTCCTATTTGTTCTAATTTCTGTGCATGTCTGTGTATACATGTATTTGTATATATATAAAGATATATGAATATGTGTATACACATATGTTTGCATGTGTGTACATAGAAACTTTACACATAGAAAATTATGTCCTTATTTCAGGTTTGTCCATCTATACATTTGTTCTATAATCAGGACACACATACCAAACACTTAGGTTCTAAATTGTATTAAGCTGTGACTGATATTAATTCAACGGCTCAATAGCAGCAATTTATTCTTTTTTTTTTTAAAGATTTTATTTATTTATTTGACAGAGAGAGAGATCACAAGTAGGCAGAGAGGCAGGCAGAGAGAGAGAGGGGAAGCAGGCTCCCCACTGAGCAGAGAGCCCGATGCGGGGCTCGATCCCAGGACCCTGGGATCATGACCTGAGCCAAAGGCAGAAGCTTAACCCACTGAGCCATCCAGGCGCCCCATCAATTTATTCTCACAAACGAAAAAAAAAAAAAAATACAATCCTTCAGGGTCCACAGACTCAAAGGGAGTCCCAGAGTAGAATCAGAAAAGAAAGTTGTAATCACGATGTCCTTGTTACCAGTCTGTTTTAAAAATGCCTATTTTAATAAACTCTCACGTATCCTGTCAAATGATTTTTTAAAAAATGTCTATTTTACAAAGAGCAAAGACGGGCTAATAACACATTAAACGCTTATAAAAAAAATAAAAAATTATAAAAAAAATTAAAAAAGAACAAAGACTTCCATAGGCAGGAGGAATTCTGAATTCACTTCGAAAGGACTGTCCTTGGCTGCTCTCTGCTGCTTCTCATCTTTGCCGGCTAAATGGGCAATCGAATATTGTTCAAAATGAACCAGGGGAGAGTGAAAGATCGTCTTCATTATTAACTCCGAACCAACGTATCTTTCTGGGGAGCCGTCGAACCCACGGAATATGTGCCTTTTAATGTCTTACTTCTCAGAAAGTAATATTGCCTTCTCTTCCATTCCTGAAATGATCTTTTATACACTTTACACTTTAATCAAGTTATGGATGTTCGCTCCCCAGTATCCATTATGGAAACTCGGCTAGATAGAATTAATTCAGCACTTTCGACTACCGTGTACATAAAGTAGAAATACCTTCTTTAAAGCTGGCTTTCTTCCGTCCAATATGTCTGTATCAAGAGGGAGTTAGACCAGCCGATCTCTACAGCTCAAGTTTTATACCGTGCAAAAGGACGCTATCTTCTGGTCCAACGAAGATGGAGAAAGCTCAGAACAAAGGTTTTTGTTCGCCAAGCCTTGGCACAGACTGCATGTTTCAGAGAAGGTGGTTCTCTAAGTTCTTTGTAAACACTCATGGACGGTATTCAGGTTCTCCAGGAATCAGCCTGGGAGCCAACAGCCTGGCTCAAAGTCCCTGTTGGCTAAGATGCCCATCGTGGGAGACCCTCACTTGTTCACATGCTGACCAGTGACTTGAAGCATCTATCTTCCAACTATTTGTCAAGGAGTAAAGCCTCCGATTATCCCTGATACAACCCCTTCAACATAGCACTACCTGAGTGCTTTATTTCATGTGCAAACTAAAAACAAAATCCCGGTGGGCAGAGGTGTGGGGTTTTGGCAACGCCAGGCAGGGATTCCATAGGCCACCTCCGCTCCCCGTGTGGGTCCTTACACCGACAGCTCAGAGCTCAGGAGATCCCCGCTCTCCGCCGCCCTGGTCTCTCGGAGTCATGGCTGCTCACAGTGCGGTCCCTCCTGAGGCATCCGTTCCCTAGGCTCCGAAGGTGACTGGGGTTATCTGCAGCATCTCTCTCATCTCTGTTTCTTGCACAGGCTGCAGAATGCACTCATGCTTCTCTCATCCCGGTCCCTCCTCATCTTCCATGCCTGTCCTCGTACAAGCCCGTGTCACTTACCTGCACTGGGACTCAGACTCATTTCCAGTCCGCCGTAGCACCTGAACCCCCAAGTCTCACTCGCAGACACTGATGGCCCCACGACAGATATCTCTATGTGTGTGGGCACGTTCTCAACGAGAACAGGAGGAAAAAAACACAAAGGAAAGAACTCAGACATGTAGATAAAGATATCACAAGTCTACGGATCACACTCCAGTTACCTGAAGGGGGTCAGTTTTGTGCGTGTAGTCCCTTGTAACGCCATTCCTTACTGGCTGTTCCTTCAGTTGTCCATAATCCCTAGCCACCTAAACACTTATTCTTGGTACTTGTTTATTCCAAGGCTCACTGGTGTTCCACTTGGGACATACAGAATTCCTTGTTCTCTTATTGCAATGCTCTGGTCTGTCCGTGTTTTGCTGGAGGTCCGTCAACTACCATGAATCATGGTAAACATTGCAAAGTCATTAAATTCTTGATTTTTTTCCTGGTCCATCTCTGCAGCTTCTTCTTGGTGAGTGAGAGTACGGTTTGCTGAAAATGAGGTTGTGCTGCATTGTTGCTATGTCTTAATCATTCAACGAGATCGTCAGCATCAATGAATGTTCTGTCCACTTTCCAGCTCGCTTTCCAGACAGCTGTGTTAATGGAGTCTCAAAGTCTGTGCATACAGAGACCTACAGCCCTGAGGGAAACAGTTCTAGGTGTGTGGGGATTTCCCCAAAGAAAAAGAACCTGAATGTGTAAATGTTAAAATATGCTATATGTAATGTGAGAAATATTACTTTTCTCATTCTCATTTTTCCTCCCCAATTTATTTAATACATCACATGTATTTTTGACATGAACAACTTTACGTCTAAGAAAGCCCGTGTCATTCACCTGTCTAATGCCATTTTCCGGGGTACATCTCATAAGTTGCTTGAAATGGAACGCATTTGGAATATGTATTTGATGTTTTGACAGGAAATGTCACCCCAAGACTCCCGTGTCCATTTGCTTAACCTCTGGACACGTACGTTGAACCCTCACTCACTGGGTTTACCAGATCCCCACCCAATAACTTCAACATTGCCTCAGCAAGAAGTTGTTTAGAAGGCTTATTTACAACAGTATCTGAGGCTCACATCTTTGGAGTCAGATGCAAGATACAGCCACGAAGTCTTCCTTAAAAGTCTTGTGGTTGTTTCCTTCCTTTCTCCTTTCCTCCTCCTCCTCCTCCTCCTCTTCCTCCTCCTGTTCTCCTGGGCCATTTTGCCTTCTATGCAATCATTTTCTATCTATGCAATCTTTTTCCCTCTACCATCTTCTTTAATCTTCCTTAGAGAATGATGTCAGAAGATCTTTCAAGGATTTACAGCAATCACTAGTTGAGGGGATTGACAGTACTATGTCTTCTCCGAATACCATGTGTAGATCGTGCCAAGTCTGAAGTTAGGTCAAGGCTAGAGCATGCCCTCTAACATGAAGGGAGTAAATCTCACTTTGCCAGGAGTTCTGGACTCTGTCTGTCACTAGGGACTTGAGCCTATGTGACCATGTTCACATGTCAAGAGAACTTTGGGACAAAATCATCAGGTATAATTGCCTGGTCAGTGAACTCATTGTTGCCAATCGAGTGGCTCCCACTCTGACTGTCCCCGTTATCTGGGGAACTGTTGGACGTACAGATTCTTGGATCCTCAAGTCTAACGGATCTGAATCACATGAAAAAGTGTACTTTGAACGTGCTCCTCCTACAATTTTGGTGTCTAGCCATAGTGGCGAGCCCCGGGTCAAGATGGTAACAGGCTGTCTTTTCCATGTAGAAGTCGGAATTCTTCTTCCTCTGAGTATCTTGGTATTTGTGAGACATGAGCCTTCTAAAAATCTTTCCTGCTGATCTTAAAATCTACTTTCTGCTCCATCAAGCAAGAGATCACTGGAAATAAAGCATAGTACAATTTTTCTGAACAGGTATCTCACTGTATTCATTATTTATTGTGATATAACAAAATATCCCCCCAAAACAACAGCCACTTGTTATCTTGCATTGTCTGTGGTTCAGGAGTCTGGCAGAGTCTTATTGGTGGTGGTTCTGCCTAAGGAACCGTAGGAGGTTGTAACCAACCTACAGGCAGGGTTGTAGAGACCTTAAACTCAACTCCCAAGCTTCCTCCCTTGGCTGTTGATGTGTCTGCGTTCTCTGCCACTTACACTCCCCCACAGGGCTGCCTCAAGACACCCAGTTTCCTCCAGATGGGGTCAGAAGGCACACCCCAAGTGAAAGCAATGATCTTCTTGTGCCCCAGTCTCAGAAGAGATAGCTCATCACTTTGGCCATACTCTTCACTGGGAAGAGTTCCTCAAGCCAGCCCATTCCAAAAGGGAGAAGATCACACATGGTTGTGGATACCAGAGGGCAGGGTCCTTGGGGCCATATTCGCAGCTGCCATGTTCACCACGTGCAGACAAAATAGCCAAGATATTTGCAATAAAAACGGATAATTGCTACCTCTCAATAATTCCAAGAATCGAAGCTGGGATCAGATAAAGGTGCATGCAACTGGGTAAACCTTACTTTTCACCAGAATAATCAGCATCCGAGGTGAGAGGTGAGTGCTTCTGCATGTATGCGAGAGTCACAAGGGTGTTTAAAATATGCAAATGTGCTCCATTAACAAAGTTATAGGAAGGAAATTAAGTTGCCTGTAGAAACATTTCATTTCAGTTTTCCTAGTAAATTTTATTTGTAATTGCCAGTGCTGCTGTCAATAATGTTTAGACTAATTCCATGGTGTGCCATGGTAGATGTGGCCCTTACTGTTGTTGGCATCTGCTTCTGCACCGGGGATCAGAGAGCACTAAATCAAATATGATTGTTTCGGATTAGCCTTTCTTCACGCGTGTGGGCTATTGTTGTCTCCCACGCCGGAAAGAAAATACTCTGAGAATAAGGAATGGATCTTACCTATTTTTCATCACCTCCTCCCTTTTTTTAGCTGTTCCATGGGCCCAAACCCAAAATTTAAAAAATAGTAATCATTTTAAATGAAATTAATTTGACGTATATTGGTTAAAAAAAAAAAAAAAAAAAGTGGACCCAAGAGAAAAAAAAAAAAAAAAACAGTAAACAGTGAAATGCCTTTAAGACAATTGATCTCAAAACCCTAGGAGGCCAACTCTTTTTAGGGAACCCCAGCCCCAATAGCTCCACTCCCACTGAGATGAGTCAGCTTACCGAATACCAACTCTTCCACTGAGAACGCTCAGGGACCTACATAATATACACAATAAACAGCCCATGTTTACAGATATCAAAGAGCTGCCCCCGAGTCCAGGATTCAAGAGTAGAGGAGCATGAAGGGAAGACCCCAGTTAGGGGCACAGCCCTCCAGCTGCTTTTCCTCTCAAGCCACCTGCTGACTTACCAGTGACCTGTCGCTGGGTCCCACCCACTCCCCGTGAGACAGGATTGCTTGGAATGGCATCAGTCATGTATCTTGTTCATGAACTCTCACCCTGGGCTGGGCTGAGAGGGCTCATCGCTGCCCTTCCTGAGACAGGAGGACGGGGGTCCAAGGTCAAGACGACACATCCCAAGGGGGCCACTTCATAAGGGCTGTCGTCTGAGCTGTGACTACATGCGGGAGGCCTCTCTTCTCCACGAGATCTCACTGTGGGCTGTCTAGGCTTCTTCATAGCATGGTCACCACTTCCAAGAACAGGTGGTGATTCATCTGAGGCTTCCAGACCTGGCTCAGCTCTGCTCCATCCCCACAGTCCACAGCGAGAAGCCGGTCTGCTCCACTGTCAAGAGTCCTTTCCTTGCCCCAAGGAGCAGTGAAGGCAATGCCTGCCCCCTAGGACTGGAAACGCTGGGGTGCACCCTTCCACCAGTGATCTTCCAGGAGTCTTACATGGTGGGCAGTGACAGCCAGAGTACTGGGCACAGCTGGGAGGAAAGGCTGGTAAGTAACTCAGACTTCAGTCTGGGATCTCTGAAGGACCCAGGGGTGAAGAAAGGCACACCAGAAATGCCCCAGCCTCTGACATTCTCAGTTATAAACAGAAAAAAATTAATGCATCCCTACCCTCACCACCTTCCAGGAGCTGAAGCAGCCGCCATGCAAAGGGCAGGGGCCAAAGAACTAGGAGGTATAGACCCCAGGAGGACACAGATGTGGAAGATACTAGATGCAGAACGTGTTCGACAGTGACACACGTCTTCAATCCAATGGATGACAGCGTGAGGTGCTCCCACCAGAGATGGAGGAATTTTAAACAGTCATCAAATACAAATTCTAGAACTGAAAATTAAATTAAGAGCAAAGGTACTGGACAGAGCGAAGCAAAGGGCGAATGACGTGGGAGCTGTGTCCGTTGCGGATCTAGAAACTGAAGCGTGGAGAGAAAACGAAGTAAGGAAAGAGACAAAGCAGAATAGTTACACAGACGGTGGGAAGAGTGTCCAAAGAACGCGTCTTCAGCTGCCGGAAGGGGCAGGAGAGGGAAACAAGACAGAAGTATTTGAAGTGAGGATGCTTGGTGATCGTCAGACATTGACCGGCCTTGAGACCCAGCTTGGAAAAATCTCTATAAGCCCGAGTAGGATAAATACCACGAACACCATATGTAGGTACATAACAGTAAGGCCACGAAGACCCAAAGGCCAAGAGCAAAGGAATAATTACAGTAATGGAAAGGGTTGAATCTGAATAAAAAATATGGAAGTCATAAGACAATGGAAGCGCATATTTAAATTGCTGAAAGAAAGTGACTGTTCGCCTGGAATTCTATTCTCAGCAAAAATAGCTTATGGAGAAGAAGCAGAATAAATTTACTGAGGGGCGCCTGGGTGACTCAGTCATTGAGCGTCTGCCTTCGGCTCAGGTCATGATCCCGGGGTCCCAAGATCGAGCTCCGCATTGGGCTTTCTGCTTGGGGGAACCTGCTTCTCCCTCTCCCACGCCCCTGCTTATGTTCCCTCTCTGACTGTCTGTCAAATAATAAATAAAATCTTAAAAAAAAAAGAATAAATTTACTGGAAAACAAAAAAATGGATATAATAAATTGCTAACAGACCCATACTGAACTAAAAACTGGGAAGTGTATTCATTTGATCACAGGACACAGGAGGAATGAAACAAGGAATAAAGAACACAAAACAGACTGAGTATGTGGGTAAATCTAGGAAATTTCAGAGATAAACCAGTCATAGTAACAAGGTCTTGTTGGTCTCAAAAATATGTCAGATTAAAATACATGATCACACACACACACACACAAAATGGTTATGATAAACTTATCCTAGGGATAAGTCCCTTTGGATGTAATACTTTAGCAAAGAGGGAAATTAACTACAAACAACTTTTTTTTTAAAAGATTTTATTTATTTATTTGACAGAGATCACAAGTAGGCAGAGAGGTGGGCAGAGAGAGAGGGGGAAGCAGGCTCCCTGCTAAGCAGAGAGCCCGATACGGGGCTCGATCCCAGGACCCTGGGATCATGACCTAAGCTGAAGGCAGAGGCTTAACCCACTGAGCCTCCCAGGTGCCCCTACAGACAACTTTTTAAAAAATTTATTTGACAGAGAGAGAGAGAGATCACAAGTAGGCAGAGAGGCAGGCAGAGGCAGATGTAGAAGCAGGCTCCCCGCTGAGCGGACAAGCCAATGTGGGGCTCGATCCCAGGACCCTGAGATCATGACCTGAGCCGAAGACAGAGGCTTGACCCACTGAGCCACCCAGGTGCCCCAACCACAAACAACTTGATTAATTCTTCAACTCCAGGAAAATGCATATATCCTAGTGGATAGGGTAAGCTCTTAAGTGAGAACTGAATTACTGTGCTTTTCTTCCTTTCCATCAATACCTAACTTTCTCCTTCCTACCCACTCCCTCCTGAACCCCATGCCCACATAACTGTGCAAATAATGCAGGCCAAATACCTGAGAACAGGCTGAGGCTGTTCGTCCAGAGCTCGGTATCAGAAGGGAGTCGGCCACCACCACCTGAATTTAGCAGAGATTCCAAAGCAGGCAGATAAGCAGAAGAGTTCGAGTGCACAGAGGGAAGGTTTCAGGTGAGCCCTGAATGGAGACTGTTGGCCGGGGGAAGCCTCAGGCAGCTTCGGTAGAGGAAGGGCACTCACTTTGACTGGTTAAGAGAGTTTATCTAGCTTTTACCAGTTGAGCTGAGTAGGAAGTGGAGGCAGAGCTTTGGGAAGCCGACCGTTAATCAAGTCCAGGATATTGAAGGTCACTGTCCACACGGTTGCTGCTTGGCTTTCTCAATGGAGTTGCCATGGAAACCGTGGTCTGGGAGTCTCCCCAAAGGAGGACCCCATCCTCAAAGAGAAAGTGTCTAGGGGCTCCAGGCAGAGGACAGGGAAGGGCAGAGGCTGGGGCAGGAATGGGCTGGGCTTGTTCCAGAAACAGACGTGGACAGGGTGGCCGGAGCCTGACCATGCTTCCCTGGGATGGTATCTCAGGCAGCATCGAAGCCCTTCGATCTTCAATTCCAAAACAGTCACAGGGTATGGAGAGCGTTGGAAAATGTTCTTGCATTTTTTTTTTTTTTTTTTTTTTTTTTAACTAATGGGCTTTCATTTGGATCCAGGTAGGAAGGTCGGAAAGTTTACAGAAGCCACAGGTGGACCAGGCGGGATCCCAGAAGCAATGAGGGAGTTCCTGCCTCTTTTGTCTGACAGTTGCTTCTGAAGACAACTAAAACCATCCTAATGGGGATGGGTCTATTCTGTTTAAGATCCATGGCTTCATGCACTAGGCAGTAGAAAGACCTAAAGCAAGTCCACGTGGTCCTGAACTTACTTCTGGGTGAGAGAAGGCTGACTTCCGCTTTCTTGTCCCAGTGGGCGTGTCCCGCCTCTGCCACCGGAGCCGGAAGGTCCATGTGCACGTCCCTTATGGAAATGCTGATTCTGGAACTTTCCCTGAGGCTGGTAACATCATTCTTCTTTTCAAACCAAGCTAAGCTCCATTTTATCTCAATAATCCAGCTTAGCTGGACCCTTACAGAAAACCAAGCTCCCCCGTCAGGAGGGAAGGAGCAGCCACGGAAAGCACACAAAGATGAAGGTAATTACGGGACTTGCTATGGTTGGCGGAAGGTGAGGTGTTGAAAAGCTGCCATGCTCATCTACGGAAAGGAAAACATCACATCTACGTGTGACATCTTAGAGGCTAAAGAATAGGCTCAGATTTGGGGGAATTTGAACACTGACCACGTAGCTGATGATATTAATGTCTTACTTTTTATTTTATTTCAGGATGATAATGGTATCATAGTCAGGTTTTCAAAAAGAGAGATCCTGGGGAGCCTGGGTGACTCAGTGGGTTAAATCCGCTGCCTTGGGCTCAGGTCATGATCTCAGGGTCCCGGGATCAAGTCCCACACCGGGCTCTCTGCTCAGCGGGGAGCCTGCTTCCTCCTCTCTCTTCCTGCCTCTCTGCCTGCTTGTGATCTCTGTCTGCCAAATAAATAAATAAAATCTTTAAAAAGAAAGAGAGAGAGAGAGAGAGAGAGAGAGACCTGATGTTCCTATTACACATAAGGGAGTCTTTGCAAATGAAACAAAACAACTCTGGAGAGATTTTTGAACCCTTGCAAAAATTCCTCATCCTATTTTCTTTGCAAATTTTGTTCAGTTGGTTTGTTTCTTCTTGGCAGGAGTATGTTGACCTGACCACCACCGTGACGTCTGGAATTCGACTACAGTAACTCACAGCCACACAGTGAGATCAGAGCCATGGTGCTTTCCCTCCAAACTTTGAACACCTCCTTCAGGAATTCGCCCACTTTTAGATGCTTGACCCAGAGTTTCCTTCTGAGTCTTCGACAGAACTTTTATAGCCCGTTTTGAATCCCACTTAACAACAGAAGCTTCCAAATGGACTGGATGGCCACAATGAGAAATCTTGATTGAAAGAAGACTTCTGGCTTTAATAATAAAAGAACTCAGCGCAAGGCTGTGTAGTATCCGGGCTTCCCGGGCTCCATCCGGTTATAACGTGGCCTCTCCAAGCCTCAGAACTTTGTACAAAAGAGACAATAATACAATAATACACCTCCCCCCCCCCCCACACACACACACCAGGCTCTTGGGAGGACCTCATCAATACACCTTAGCATCACCACCCAGACCTAGTGAACTTCTTAGTAAATGACGCCTGTTCCCACTGTTCAAGGGGAGCAGTTGAAACCCCTTATCTGGCTAAAGAAAACATCCTTTGTCTAACTGAGACTGGAATTATGAGCCAAACTGCTTTGGATCGCAAATGAAGGCGCGTTTATTGCTCCAAAAGGTGTGCCGCGTCCGAGTCCGGGGCCCCGGTTTTTAGGTGCGCCTGATGGGTGTCGCCTTGTGACTCCCTGGAAGGGATGCCTGTGTCTTGTGGGGTTTAGGTGATACTTACTTGGAAGCTCAAACCACATAGCCCTTTAGAGTTTCAGGGCTGGTGGGGACGGGCTCCTTTAGGAAAATACATGGTAAGAGAGGCCCCATTCTGTTCTGTTTCCCTGACTCTATAGCCTTGGGTCCATTACCTGCTTTCCTGTCCATGACGCTCATTGGAACAAAGGTGTCGGCCACACGGGGAGGAAAATGTGCTGGAGGGGATCAGAGCGGGGCTCACCCTCACCCAAACCTCCCCGTTGTCTCGATAACATTTCCTCCTCCTCTGCAGGTGCTTACTCCAGGAATCATTTTGATGGACCCTCCTCTAAAACTCTTCCATAGGTGTCATTACAGAATCCATAGTCTCCCGCCTGGGAAAGGATGTCGATATTTTGTCCCAGGCTCTCCCAGGAAAGAGCTCCCACTGTCACTCCCCCGTCGTAACTGGCTGCCTTTGTCATCCAGCCTGGAATGTTGGCAGACAGCTTATACGGAGCTGGTTAACTAATGGGTTCCCTCCCTCTCCCCACCCCCCGCGGAAGAAGGTCTTCTCAGAAGGGACCATGTTTTTCCCAGGAAGGGTAATGGGTTGGCAGTTGAAATGTAAGAGGGCATGTCTTTTTCAAAGTAGGAAACCCTTTGGTTATTACAAAATAAATCTTAGCATGGAAAAATTTAAAGATGCAGTGAAAGTAGAAGGTAGGAGAAAGTACTCGACCGAGTGTATGCGCCATGAATAAAGTAGTCCATGTCCTTGAGCGCCTGGGTGGCTCAGTGGGTTAAAGTAGTCCATGTCCTTAATTTTCTCTGTGCCTTTTAACCACATGGTGCTCTTACAGATTTGTTTTGGATGCTGTCCCCCCACTCAGTACCAAATACAAACGTTTTCTATATGACGACAAGTTCTTCACCAACCTATTATTGATGCTGAGAAACACTTTCTCTAGAATTTTGACATAATGAAGGAGTTTCCCACTTGGGGGTCTTTGGCTCGGTTTTGATAATTCGGTATTATACGTACCCAGAAAAACAAGCCACATCCTCAGACGCTCGCCTGTGTCTGGATTGTATTTAGTGGTTCATGTATCTTATCACACAGGGTCTGGGGGAGCTCCGTTCTGGTTCCTCAGCCGTCACGCTATGGTCATCTTTGGGGAGACCGTGGCGTGGAACTCAGAGGACCACCCATACTCAGCTTTACAAGACCCGACACCTGTTCCCCCATCAGGAGGCTCTGTGTGCAGTGATGCTGATGAAAACCGAACATCGTGGCCCCAGAGCTGGTCTGCTCCCCAGAACTCTGCCCTTCAAACCATTGGTCATGGAGTATTACTGATCTCAACTAAGTTGAACGGGTTGCCATCGACTTTCAGGAATTAGAATAGACCAGGGCACAACAAAACAGAATACCATATGAGGTAAGAAACGTCAGAGCCTTTGCAGGTGGTGAGGGTGTGGACTGTCTGCTTCAGCGTGAAAGTGTATAATCCTGGACCGCGTCAGGGTATAAAATGTGTGTCTTAGTCTGGGTCTTGGTAAAACACGTTTCAACACTCACCTTTCCAAGGTTGATACCATGAACTTGCTGGTTTTCATTCTTAAAAGCAGAGGACAGTCACATCTGGGTGACAGGGAGGATGGTTTTCTTTTGTTTGTTTGATTTTTTAAAATTTAAATTCATCATCAATATATTATCAGTTCCAAAGGTAGAGGTCAGTGATTCACAAATTGCATAGAACAGCCAGTGCTCGATCCATCACGCGCCCTCCTGAATGCCCGTCCCCCAGTGACCCCACCCCCCACCCACCTCCTCTCCAGCAACCCTCAGTTTGTTTCCTATGATTAAGAGTCTCTTATGGTTTGTCTCCCTCTCTGGATGATGTTTTTTTTAAAAAAGAAACACAGATCCTTGGTATTTGGCATTAAAATATTTTCTAGTTGTAGCACACACGCACCCCACGTATAATAAGCTAAGCCATGTTCCGAGCGCTTTCCTCACGAATGTATGACTCATGAGCTCATTCTGTCCTCACCAAGCCCATGGAGCGGGTACCACGCTAAGCTTCACTTTGCAGAGGATGGAACTGAACCACCGGAAGGGAAAGCGATTATCTGAAATTCTAGTAGTTAGGAAGCGGTGGAGCTAGACATCCAACAAAGGCAGAGAGCCTATGTTCTTCACCCTGGTCACTCGGGTCCCCTCGGCCAAGCTTCATGACTGACCCTGTAAATATGAAGAAAGAAGATGGAGGAAACTAGGCTTAATAATCTTGTCATCATCCTGTCAGTTTGTTTCTAAAGTGATAGGCACCAGGTCTTGGGGAAAAGATGGGGAAAGGGTGATGGTGTCATATTTACACTGAACAGCCTCTCCAAGGCCTCACCAGCACCAGTGAGAAGAACCCAGGTGTGCCCTGTGACCCGGGTGGGACTGTGCGCATAGCGATAGGTAATGTCTGCCACAGGCGCAGGATGAGAGCATGGGGACACGGATGTCACCGGCGATGTGCCCTTTATTCTTTCATTAAAGCCCGGCCTGCTGAAGGCCTGGACTGTGACTGGTGCTGTTCCAGGTCTGGAAGAGGCAGCAGTGAGCAAGAAGGTCAAGAAGCTTCCCTTTGAAAGGCAGAGATTAAAGATGGATCATGCAATGGACATTGAAACACATCATCAAGTTTCAGGTGCCGGGACGGAAGTAAAGCCGTGCACGAGAGAGCCGGCCCAGAGCAGGACCGCAGACGTGGAAGGTTCCAGAGCTGATAAAGAGATAATTTCACAGGCCAGGAAAAAGGAGGAAGTTAGCCAGCAGCCACCTGTTGGACAAGCATTCCAGGTGGGAGGAACAGCAGAAGGAAGACACTTGAAGGAAAAGCCAAAACCCGCCCCAAGCCTTCCAGCCGTCTGTTGGTAGGTTCAAGGTGTATAAGGAGTTCGGAGGAGGGCACAGCGCGGTGGGAACGTGTACCTCGGGAGAGAAGGGCATGGTGGAGAAAGAGAGTCTTTCCCTCTCTCCTTGGTCCACTCAAAGTGGCCTCAAGATCACTCATGAGAGGCATGTACTGCTTTTTTTAAAGGATTAAAATGCTTTATACGTACTATACGTGCCGTCTCAATGAAGAACACACACCAAGGCAAGAGTTTTGAGTTCCTTCTAAGTATCCCTAGAGCGCTGGCCAAGCTGAGATGGGCTAGGTTCCCGTGGTTACAGATGAAGCTCAGAAGGAGGTCATGGTAAACATGAAAGGACGTCAGATCATAGGAAACCCCATCCTCTTGGGTCATGGGCTTCCTTGGGGCAGTGCTTCCCAAGTAGGAGTGATAGCTCCCTCCCACCCCGTCTCCAGGAGACAGTCGGGAATGTATGGGATGATGTAGGATGCCACAGTCTGAAGGGGCTACTGGCCTCTCGTGGGAAAGGCCAGGGATGCTGTGAACATCCTACAGTGCACGAGGCAGCTCCACAACAAAGAATCATCTGTCAATAGAGCCAAGATTAAGAAACCCTGAGCTAGGCAAAGGCGTCATCAACAAATGGACACTGAGCGCCTTTGCTCTGCTCTGATCGTCAGATGCTGTTGCTACGGAGACCAGGTGAGGCATGCATGCAAATTCAGGGGCTGTGCAGACATTTCAAGGTCAGGGTGAGGGAAAAGGACACTGAGGGAATGAAACTGCAGAGACACAACTAACAAGCAGGAATCCGCAAGTGCTGACTGCCGCATCTATCACACTTGAAGAATGCGCCGGAGAGCCCCCCCTCCACGCAGAGAGGGGAGCCCCCCCTGAGAGGGAACGCCTGATGTGTCAGCTTCCATGTCCACCTGAGAACCGCAGTGGGGAAGACTGCCTTGCTCTCCCCTCTCGCCACACTCAGGGGGGAACCTGGGTCTAAGAACCCTTCAGAGAGCTCAGTCATCACAATCTGAGATATTTCAAAACACGGACGGAAAGGTGGTTCGGGAATGCAGAAGGAGCTAGAGAGGTTGCTAATTGGATAACATATCTATTGTGACATTTCTTCTTGCTGTAAATTTCATATTGAGGCAATCACGTTGAGTGTTGTTCCTTTCTGGTTTCAATTCTCTGTTGTTTGACTTTGTCGTTACCTTTGAGAAGGCATTAAAAACAGCAACATCTGATGTCGATCGTTCTACCAAAGACACCGGAAAAGCATGGCTGTCTTCCCGGCGCATTATTCCTTCTGGATGGGACAATCAAGGCACTTCTGTTTGTGACCCAACAGTTGATCTACAGGAGTGTATGATGGAGTTACCAAATAACTCCAGTTAAGGTATTGTGTCTGCCTTCTACCCATCAGGATTTACTGGTTATGAGCTTGATGACGAGTGAGGCTGAGAAGCCCCACAGAAATCTCAGCACAAAACACAAGCCAGGGAGCGATTTCAACAGTATCATGAGGGCAAGGAGACAAAAATTGGAGTTTGTGGCCATCAAGGCAGCTAGAATCTTGAAGGCTAGATTCAAAAAGAGAAGGGGAAACAGAGAAATGAGACTGGTGCTCCGAAGCTCCTCTTAAGACGTTTGCAAGTGCTTTATCTACAGACTGAAAAGGCACGGAGATAAGCATTAAGAAAACTACCTCGAGGCGCAGACGGATCCAACTTCTCCAACCCAGTGATAAAGAAGAAATCTTAAAAGCAGCTAGAGAAAAAAACCCACATTATGTCGAGTAGAAGAAAAATAAGCATGAGGACAGATTTCTTGTCAGAGACAAGCCAAGCAGGAAAATGGTGAAATCACATCCTTAAAAGCCTGAAAGAAAAAAAAAAAAATTAAAAAGTCAGCCTAGGGCTGAAGAAGAGATAACGGTCCCCAAATAGAGTCACTTGTTGCTACGCCCACATCACCAAACGAAGATTTAACCCCTAACCTGACGGCAGTTTTCAGCCTCTCCCAGGAATGTAATTTTAACCAGGCAGTCTGGAGTTTCTTGGTCAGCACTAATGAGGTGATCTGCCTGAGAGACCCTTGTCATCCCCCAAAGGAAGGTGACCTTCCAGTCTTTCCTAACAGCGTCCCCGTCTTACCGCCTTCTGCCTATAAAACTCTTGCCTTTCGTACAGCTATCCAGAGTGCTCTCTCTGCCGGCTAGAGGGGAGGCTGCTGAACATGGACCATTGAATGTAGCCAATAAGATCTCTAAAATTGACGCAGTGATTTTTGTTTTTTTAACGCTAGAATTCTACCCCCAGAAAAATGTTGTAAACGCAAACGTGAGGTAAAGACTTCTTTAGACTTAAAATTGCTTAAAGAATCTGTTGCTTTCAGACCTAGATTATGAAGAATGTTAGAGGAAGTTCCTCAGGCAGAAAGAAAATGATTCCAGAAGGACATATGGGTGCTTACAACAGGGTAAAGGGCATAGAAATGGTTACTTCATGGGCAACTATATTAGAGATTTTTTTTTTAAAGTATTCTTTAAATCTCTTTTAAAAATAATCAACCATTGAAACAAATATAAGGACATCATAGTCTGGGGTTTAGAACAAAGGCAAAAGTAAAATGTATGAAAATAATTGCAAGAAGTTTGGAAGGGAGAAATGGAAGTACACGGGTTTAGGTTGTTATATTGAACATGAAAGTTTATAGCTGCTTGAAAGGACCAGTGTACCTTCACTTTGCTGTACTTCGCAGATACGGTGTCTTTAAAATGGACAGTTGGTGGCAATCTGATGTCAGGCACGTCTGTCAGGACAATTTTTCCATCTCATGTCTCTGTGTCACATTCTAGTCTAACACTATTTCGAAGTTTTTAATGATTATTTTATCTGTGATGGTGAGCCGTGACCAGTGACTATGTGTCACTCACTCCACTTAAAAGTCAGATATGTTTACATTGGATATTAAAGCAAAGCCCAGCTTTGTGCTACCGATGTGAAACGGGTTTAATATTTAAGACAATAGGTTAAAATGCTGAAGAAATTTAAAAAATTCTGCTAACACTAAAAAATAAAACCAGAGTACGTATAGGAATCGTCGACAAAGTATATTTTAGAGCAGAGGCTATAACCATGGATAGAGAAATTTATTTTATAACGATCAAGGAGTTAATACATGAATAGGACATAATACTGTCCATAATAGGACAGTATTATGCATCTGATATCAGAATTTCAAAATACATAAAGACCAGGAAGAGAATTGGACAAATTCACAGTTATAATCAGAGATTACAGTCCCCCTTTCAAGAACTGATTGAACAAGCTGACCGAAAATCAGCAAAATGGTAGGCTCGAACAACGCCAGTGATCAACTTGACCCTGATGACACAGAACGGTCCGTTCAAAAACCAGAATACACATTCTAGTGCACACTGAATATTTACCAAATTAGTTCATACCTAAGGACATAAAACAAGTTTTGATGAGTATAAAATCATTAACAAAATGCAAAGGGGGATGTTGTGAATCAAATGGAATTGAATTTGTAAGCAATAACAGAAAGACTTTGGAAAATTCCCGAATATTTAGTAATAAAATAACCCCTCTCAATAATCCAAGGGTCAAAGGGAAAACAACCAAATCCATAACAAACAAATTGATAAACTGTGCCTCATTAAAATGATAAGCTTCTGCTTTTTATTAGACACTATTAAAAAATGGAAAACACAAGCCACAGACTCGGTGAAAGCATTTACACATTGTGAATCTGGCCAAGGATTTATTTATATCCGGAATACAAAGAACTCTCAAGACTCAATAAGAAAATAAACAACCCGATCAAAAAGTGGGGAAAGGGTTGGAACAGATGCTTTGCCAACCAAGATACATGGATAGCAAGAACATGAAAAGACATTCAGCATCATTAGTCATTAGGAAGATGAAAATGAGAAGCACAAATAGGACTAGACGCCTCTTCAAATGGCTAAAATGAAAATCCTGACCATAATGATGTGAGGAGGCAGAGGAACTGCAGGCGATGTGTAAAATACTACGACCAGCCCGAAACACGCTTGGGAGTTTCTTACAAAGTTAATCACACATTTACCGTACGACCCAACGATCCAAATTTTAGGCATTTACCCTAAATAAGAGAGAATATATCCAGACACAGCCGCCTGCCCACAAACATTTATTGCAACTTTATTTGAGATAAATTGGGAACAACCCCAACGTTCGCCAACAGGTTCATGAAGAAACAGTCTGAGCTGTATCTGTAGGATGGATACAGAGTAGCAATAAAGGGAGTGAAATGTTGCTATATGGGACAGCATAGGTGGATACAAAATAAATGGGCACGTGAAATAATCCAGAGCAAAGTTGGGGGGAAGCACATACTGACTTATTCCTTTAGGTGATTTTCGATGAAAATGTAGGCTAATCCAGAGTGCAAAAGGCAGACGGAGGGTTGCCGGGGGAAGGATTATAAAGGGACCTGAAGCATCTTTGGCAGCTGTTGGGTATTTTTGCTGTGAGGGTGCTGTCGCGGGGGCATGTGGATTTGGGGTGCCTGGCTGGCTCGGCTGGGCGAGCATGTGACTCTTAATCTCGGGGTCATGAATTTGAGCTCCATGCTGGGTGTAGAGACTACTAAAAATAATAACAACAATAATAATGAACTTTTTTTAAAGGGTGCTTTTTATTTTTTATTATTTTTTTTATTTATTTGAGAGAGAGAGAGCATGAGAGGGGAGAAGGTCAGAGGGAGCAGCAGACTCCCCGTGGAGCTGGGAGCCCGATGCGGGACTCGATCCTGGGACTCCGGGATCATGACCTGAGCCAAAGGCAGTTGCCCAACCAACTGAGCCACCCAGGTGCCCAAAAGGGTGCTTTAAAAAAAAAAAAAAATCAAATTGCATACTTTCAATGTACCTGGCTTGTTGTATGTTAATGATACCTTAATAAAACTGTTTCAAACAAAGCCCACAATTTCTTTACCATTCCTATTTGAAAAAATAATAAAATAAAAAGTGGGGCAGAGAGGGGGTGGAGAGATGGGAGAAATCAAACATGTCTGCAAATAGGGTTGAGTCACAAACGTCCAGGCTTCCCCAGCCCCTGCTCCCCTCCCCCTGTTGGCACAGAAGGTGTGCTTCGTGCCCGAGCCCCGGGGTTGAACCCCGTGCATCCCTGTGGGACTCGTGTGGCCATGGCATCGGTACCAGTTCCTCTGAAACCACAGTATTTTGTGCTCATTATATACACTCGAGCACTTGTTAAAATAAATCCCTAGTTTCCCATAGCCCTGTGTCCTCAGCACCGTGTTTCTCATCGGCAGTTTGATGCACACCCGGGAGCAGAATGTCCTGTTCACTTCAAAGGGCTCCTTCCCCAGGGCACTTTAATCTTATGGCCTTTCCACACGCCTAGAGGTCCTGGAGAGGGGTGCCCCTGGCGTGGGATCGGGAGATGTCTGGATGATGCATCAGGCACCCGTGCAGTTTGAGCATCTCTGTGCACAGCCTTGGAGAGCGGGTACCATTCCAGATAGCCTGAGGGTGCCCAGCCCCCAGGGAGACACCTCCGGCAGGTGTGGTGAGATTCCTGCCTTCTCTGTCTGGTTTGGCTTCCTTTTTGCCTCACCTGTTATACTTTCTCTGAATACGTCAGCAATTTAAAAAACCTGTGGATTGGCACCTTAATTTCCATATTTGAAATACTCCGGTAGGAGAGCGCACCTGACAGCTAAGTGTTAGTATTATCTCTGCGCCCCTAGAAACATTGTCTGGGACTGTCTAGACTCCCTTGAAGGAGCAGAGTTCTAACTGGCATCTGCCGGTGAGAGACCCTTGCTCAGATCTAGAAGGCAGTGAGGAAGGGAAAGGCATCGCTCTCGGGCGACAGGTGCAGAAAAGCCCATGGGCCCTGGGGGACGGTGAGCATGAAGTTCAACATCTGTTTCTCGGTTCCCTCCTGAGAAGCAGCCACTAGAGTGCTGCGGACCCCTGACATCGGACATCGCCCACCCAGTTCTTTCCATCGCTGAGATGATTCCTCCTGAGTCACTAGCTGCTTCAAATTTACTGATGGAGCCAGTTTTTTGTTCACCGTGAGCCACTACATTCTCTTTTTAATCATGGTAAAATACTCAGAACATTCACCGTCTTCACAATTTCTAACTGTGCAGTTGGGTCACGTTGAATACATTCAAACCGTTGTGCAACCAACCTCCGGAAAGGCTCTCGTCTTGTGAATCTCGAAACTCCATCCGCATTAAACACCAGCTTCCCCATCTGCCCTCCCCCGGCCCCTGGCGACCCCCATTCCTCTTTCCGTCCCTATAAACATTACTTCTTGAGGCACCTCCCAGAAGTGGAATCATATAGCATTTTGGGGTTTTTTTGTTTTGTTTTTTGTTTTTGTGCCTGGTTTACCTCCCGGGGCACAATGTCTGAAGCAATTGTTTTTCCATGTATTATGTTAATCTATAGATTCTCGCCCTACGGAATAACGCAGATGTTTGGACTTGATAACATAAAGCATAATCCTCCCCTAGAATCCGACTCTCCCCATGCATGAAAAGATCTCACATGCTCCCTTTATTGCTTATTTTGTAGTTAAGTATGAAAGCACATCCCCCAGATTGATCATAGGTGAGGTGAATAAGGCAGAGAGCTTCCACGGGCCTGCCCCAAAGACCTTCCTTCTCTGAATCAGACATGCTCTCACCCATGCTGAGTGTGATCGCGACATCATTTCTCTTCAAATCCTGTTCCTGGCCTTTGGCTGTGGACAAGTCGGTTAATCCCCATCCACGTCAATAACTCAGTCACACAATAATTGAATCAATGAATTTAATTAGGTCTCCGTGTATGGTATAATTTGGCAATGATCGCACTCGCAGTGAGGCGGTTCGATGAATCATTGGATGTCGGAGAAGAAACATGCTGGTTTGTGAAGAATTTGGCCCCAGCTCCGTGTCTGGAGTGAGGAAGGTCAACTGTGGGGTAACTGTGGGGTTTCTGTGGTCCGCAGCATGGCCCGTTACCGCGGGCGACCCTAAGAAGATGACAGCCCGAAAGTTTCTATCCCCTGGAGGCCCCGCGTCAGATGCCCCAGTGGTCTGCACTGGGTGCCCAGGCTTTGGAGAGTCTTTCTGCCTTTTAGGAGTGTAGCAAACCCATGGTCCCTCACCTGTCCGGAACATTGGAAAAAAAAAAAAAAAATCTCTGAAGTCAAAACACCTCGTGCACACTCTAAAACTCATGCACCGAGATAGGAATTTATTTTAAGCAGAACATTCTGGGTTCGGTTATTTGGTTTATCAGCCTGCAGCAGATCCAAAACAGGAGTTTAGGGAATGAAACAGAACAATGGGCAGATGGAAGGAAAACCGTGAATGGAGACCCCAGAAAAAAACCAGACATGAAAAGCAGGTGCAGAAGTGTGCAAAATCATAGCGGTGTGGGCTGTTGAGAGTAGCAGCAAGAGCTTCTACGGACTTCCCAAGGTACGATGCGTGTCTCCGCACTTCCCCACGATGTCAAGGAGGATGTTCGGAATTCCGATGTTCAGACAATGACTGCTGACCCGCCGACTCTCTTGAAGGAGTTAGGAAATGGTCATATGCTTAAGGATGAACTCATCCCACGCGTGTGAACAGACTCTCCCCATGCATCAGGCATTATTTGTGAGTCTGTAACTGAGCCCAGTTTCAGAGGGGGCGGCTGAGACCCAGAGACATGGACCCAGAGATCACGGAGCCATCAGGAGACGGAGCACGGAGTTCTTACCTTGTTCTTCACGCCGGCGGCCCACACGACTGCCCCACGACACGTTCCCGGGAGCCTAAGAAGCTTCACTCTACTACCGACACCTTCCACCGCCATGCAGAATGAAATTCCTGGAAACATGGATGTATCTTCCAAAAGGAAATGAGAAGAAGGAAATGCTTTGGAGCCCCATGGAGGTTGTGCTCTCCCCAACACATGTTAACATTCATGAGCGGATTCCAAGTTTTCTGAAATGAACAGGTGTGGAAAACCCACGTGAGAAAGCAAACTTTCCAGAGAAGCCGAGGTCATAAGATGACATCATCCTTCTACAAAACAAGAGCGCCTCTGTTGGGGTCTGTCCCTGGATCTCTCATCTTTAGGGACAATGGTCTTGCTCAGACCTCTTCGGGAGAGAATATGCGTGTGCGTTTGCCCAGACAAGAGACAACTGCCCATTGCAGACGACTGGGAAACACGCGGTATGGAAAACAGGCTGTCAAGTACATAGATCTAGATCTGATGCTCGACCCTACAGTTTTTAGGTCATTCCTTGGATCTTGTGAATGTTTACGGCTTCCAACCTTCCTTTCTTTATCTGCAAACCGGGAACATAATAGTTTTGACCTTGCCGAATTACAGGGAAGTTTAAAAGAATTAATCTTCATGTAGCTCTTCAGACTGGGGCCAGATCAGTGGTCAGCCAACGCTTTTCTATAAAGGGCCAGGTATCAAAATAGTTTCAGCTCTGTGGGCCACAGGGACAGAGGTGCCACCACTGAACTCATGCCTTTTAGGCAGGAAAACAGCCACAGAGAATAGGTAAATCGATGAGCATGCTTATGTTCCGATAAAACTTTATTGACAAAATGGGCAGCAAGCCAGCTGGACCCCAGGGGTATAGTTTGCCGACCGCCGCTGCTCTAGATAAACCTTAGCTATTATTAGCAATCCATGTTGATGACAGGTATGTGACAGGGACTGTATGAAGTGCCTGGAACGTGGAAGCTATGATTATAAGGCAGGTGTTTTTATATGGAACCTGTAAAGGTTCCCTATGACTCTGTGAAGACAGTTCATTGGACCCTCTGTCGTTGTTTTGTTTTTTAACCTTCTCTATAAGCAGCTCTGTGCTGGAAACAGATGAAGACGGTGAAGGAACTCTGTTTCAGATCCTAGATTCATAGTTGGAGACGGACTACAAGGAGAGAGAGGTCTTCGCCTTAGGAGGTCTTCCCTGATCTTGTGACACCCAGAAAGCTGCCGATCCTCTCCCCGCTAGGAAACACTAAACATGACTGCTAACGTTAGCACTCGGCGCATTCGTGGAGGTGCTCGGGGCTGGCGGAGGGGGGCGGGAACAACGGCACAACTTGTCCCCTTCGCCAATGGGCATCGCTCTATAGAAATCCATCACGTGAAGGATGTCAAGTAGACTGGTATTTCAGACGGGGAAGTATTTGCCTCGCAGCACCAAAATAATTGAGCCCCGTAATGGCTCAGCACCTTGCTTCCCTATAATAGGAGGATTTGCATTACTCTTCGCCATGGGCGCATTTCCGCCTGGCTTTTAACAACTCACGTCCCTTCTGCAGTGACCAGAATGGCTTGTCCAGGTCGTTATGCAACAGTCCTTGACGCAGGCTGGGTCCTGGGAACAGAGGCACTTAGCCAGAGAGGGAGGCACATCTACCAGCAAGGAAGAATCTTTATTTAATAGAGCTTGAAATCAGCTCCATCTGTAAAGCGTAGAGAAGAAAAGAAGCTTCACCTTCCTGCCCCGTGGTGTTGACTTTCGACGGGGAGATCTGGGAGCACTCTGAGCCCCGCAGCCTGGGACCAGGCTAGATTCCCCTCCAGAACGCCTCTCAGACTCTCTGACCCCGTCCCTGGTGCAGAACCCAGGGGAGTCCCAGAGCTTCCTGCGTAATTACTTTGTTCAGAGAGCGACAGCCTCAAATTCCAAAGCCACCAGAGAAGTGACAGAGATGAATGGAGTCACTTGGGGCCTCTAATGAACCAAAGGGCTCACGCCACAGCAAAGGGATCAGCTGGGACTCACCTCCCGCCCCTCCTTCCATGCCAGGACGACCCACTAGTTATTGGCTTTCCACATTTTCAAGGGCAACAGGAAAGATTATTTTTAATGTGTGTTTAAGCGTAGTTTTGGATTTACAGAGTGCCTTTGAAGATAGTAAAGGTGTTCCTACATATCACATTCCCTGTCCCCTATGATTTTTTTTTTAAGATTTTATTTATTTATTGGACAGAGAGACAGAGAGACAGAGAGAGCTCATGTAGCGAGAGGAGCAGAGAGAGGGAGAAGCAGACTCTTGCTGAGCAGGGAGCCCAATACCAGGCTCGACCCCAAGATGCTGGGATCATGACCTGAGCTGAAGGCAGACGTTTAACCGACGGAGCCATCCAGGCTCGGGGAATCTTCCCGAACAGACCCGATGACAGGGGCAGCCCCGTCCACCAAGGACTCTGGAAGGGGCAGTGGAGTCATCTTTCATGAAGATGAGCGGTTCCACGTGAGGAGACCACATGCTTAACCGACGGAGCCATCCGGGCTCAGCCTTCCTGTTCCCTACTATTGACCTCTCACATTTATATGGTTCATTTATCACGATGGATGAACCAATACTATTACCTTCAATAAACAAAGTCCGTACTTTAATCAGGAGACATGGTTTATAAGGCAAATGTGCTAGTATTTACCTGTTGATCATCGCAGGAAGCAGAATAATTGCCCCCAAAGATATCACGTGCTGACCTCCCGACCGGTGACTGTGTCACCGTATATGGACAAAGGGACTTGGCAGAAGTGATTCAGTTGAGGCTCTTGAGATGAGCAGACTGTCTCGGATTATCTAGGGGACCCAGTGTCACCATAAGGGTCCTTATGGGGGGCGGTAGGCAAGAAATCAGGGTCAGAGATGAAGCTGGGGTTGATGCAGAGGTCAGAGTGGTGCGGCCAAGACCCACTGGCTGCCGGCAGCTTCTAGAAGCTGAGAAAGACAAGGAAACAGATTCTCCCCTAGGGCCTCCCTAAGAAACACGGCTCTGATGACACTGATTCTAGCCTGCTGAGATCCATTTTAGACTCCTGAGTTGCAGAACCAAAAGACAGAGAAAGGAAGGAAGAAAGAAAGGAAGGGAAGAGAGAGAGAGAAATTGTGTCGCTTTAAAATTAAATGTGTGGTCATTTGCTCCAACTGCAGAAGGAACTAGCATAATCATGAATTCAGCCGGAAGGCATAAACTCTGCCGTGCACCACAGGTTCATCCCCCGGGGCCGCCACGCGGGGGAGGACCACTGTCTGCCTGAATGTTATCTCCCTGGACCCGGGACACGAGACTCGACCCCCAGCCCTGCCTTGTAAGACCCGGCCCCTCACCTGCAGCCCAGAAGATGGTCAACATCTGTGTGTCAAGTGCCTGCGTTGGGCAGATCGAGACCCACTGGATAAATTATTAATATCTTCGGGCAAGGCACGGTATCCATTCTCTCTCCTCCTGGGGCGGATAGCGTGAAAAATATCAACTCCATTTATCTCTGGCCGCTCCGGGCTCCTGAAGGTCCTGTCTCTATTCGAAGCTGACTGAAGCACGTCTTTGATTTCTTATCATTATACGACACGAGTCACACACTTGTGGTTTGCAGATGGAGTGTCGTTACCCATGGGGTAACTACGCCTCTGGAAATTATATGAGTGGAGAAAGAGCCACTTCAGAGTTCATTGTCAGTGTTTCCAGTTGTAAGGGTCCAGAGGGAAAGAGCTCGTTGGCCTACTTGAGAGTCTCTTTGCTCAGACTTTAACTGGGAAGCTTTTCTTTGGTTGAATTTGGTTGGGTTAGGACGAGGACCTCAGGAATTCAAATCTGCACAAAGATACAGTGGGACTAACAAGAGACTCATCAGCATCATTATCCTTTAATCCGCAGCAAAGCCCAGGACTTTACTGCCATTAGACCTTCTGTAACCCTTGGAAAGAGAGAGCAGTTCCGTAAGAGGAGACCACACGCACGCAGAACACAGAAACGGGGTCTGACTCTTGCTACGGGAACTTCGCTTTCCCAGAGATGCTGATGGAAGAAAGCTCTTTTCTGGACTTCTTTTCTGCATGTCTCCACCTCCCCCTTCCTCCTGTTGACATCACCGCACCTGCTTTCTCTTCCTGGACGATGACTCCACTGCCCCTTCCAGAGTCCTTGGTGGACGGAGCTGCCCCTGTCATCGGGGCTGTTCTGGAACATTCCATGATGTCGGCTGACATGGGATCGCCTCCTGTGTGCATCACCGGATCTTGTGTCCTTACCTCACTCCATCGTTCACGTCACTGCTGTGGCCTCACGGTGGACTTAACGTTTCTGAGGATCTCACTCTTCCCACGTGTTCCAGAAGAATTTCCAGCAGTGACAATCAATGGGAGAGACTGAGTCACCGACGTGCCTTCTCTCTTTTCCTCCTTCAGGAAAAGCTGGGCTCAAAGTCTTGTTCTGCCAGTGCTTGGCGGTGGCCATGCTTTGCCCTGAACCTCCATTCCTTCATCTGCGTAAGGGGGTGATCTCATCCACCTGTCAGAGCTGAGAGTTGATGATTCACCCAAACTGCTAAGCGTTCATGGCTCCCAGGAAATGGCAAAGGTAATTACCAATCATTCAGTCACCCTTCCATTAATCAAGCCTGCATTTGGCAATGGTCTTCTGGGTACAGGACCCCAGAGCACAAGCTTTGGGTCTGACGGCTCTGGGTTCAAACTGCAGCTCTGCCGTGACCCACCTGGGTGGGCGGGACCAACTTATGCATCCTTTACATTTTGCCTCAGTGTCCTCCCCTGAAAAATAAGCACGGCCGTGGGGTTGGCGTCAAAGGATTGTGTCAGGGGGAAATTGAGCATATCTATGTGCTGTGACTTACACATAGTTGACCCTTAACAACACTTAAATAATAATGCCGATACACTGATACTATAGTAAGGCTCAGTCAGTCTGACCCCAGAGCCTAGGTATTAACAGCTGTGCAAAACTGCTTATGTAATTGTTTTTAGTGATAACAAAGTATCTTTATTTTCATTATTCATGGAGGACGCACCTCTGGTGCTGTTAGACTCCATTCTGTCCCTGCTGGAAGACTGAGTACACTATCTACACTATTATGTCCTGGGGTCACCCGTGGGAGATCTGGCCACAAGGAGAGGAGCTTCAGGGACTGGTCATAGAGTCAGTCACAGCTCTCCTAGGGACTTCTCCCTGCTGCCTTGAAGCCCCAAGGGAAGCCCAGAACCAAAGTCCACGAGTAAATCCTGACACCTGCTGGCCATCCTGCTCTTGGTCGGTTCACTGCGTGTTGAGATCCAGCTGGTGGCCACCCGTGCCTGCATGAGGCTCTAGGTTGGGTTTTATTAGGTTCTCAGGATAATTCAGGTCTAGAGCTTGTAAGTCCAGAAGTTTCCATGCAGACCAAATGGGAAAAACCAGGAAGCTGAAACAACAGAGAATTCACGGCAAAACGGTATAGTGGCTATGAGCCTGGGTTTTGGAGTCTCATAAACCCATGTTTGGCTCCCCAAGGCCTGACTGTATTTCAGTTAGTGCCTCCGGATCCTTGTCTGCAAGATGGGCTCTTAAGGGATGTAAGGTATTAAGTCCTCCACAATATTAGAACAACTCCTTGTGCATAATGATCCATTGATGCGCAAACACCATTATTAACTCAAAAAATGTGAGCACACGTGATCCAAAAAAAAGCTACTTAATTCATCTGACTTCCTGCACGATATAATAACTATCTCACAAAATTCCTAACTCATGACGGAGCCCACAGCACTGTGGGCAGCTGCGGATAACTCCGAGAAATAATAAATGTGCGATATATATACCAACCGCTTTTATCCCCTGCTTTGAATCTAGAAGACGTGAAGGCTTGGGTGTAAATATGGCTGTGAAGTCTTTTATTGTTCCCATTAACGTGAAAATGAGCTTGCGTCAGGCGCTGCGATTGTGTCTAAATCATCCCTGTTCTGCCTGGTCTCGCTCTGTCTGGGAGAGTGAGCGCGGGGCCCAGGGCAGGGATCCCACGCTCAGGAGCTCCCAGGCTCGCTGGGGCACAAGGTGCTCTCTGGCTGGTGGACTCACGGCAGGTCTCACTGTGTGAGCGGGAGGATCGCCCCTCGTGACTCCGAGCTCACGCGCTCACTGCCGAGGGTGGCTGAGGGTAACGAAGGCGGTGGCGCATCTCCGGGTCCATATCTGGGTAAGAAGCGCCGCCAGCCTGAGCCTTCTCATGTGAGAAGCCTGGGAGCAGCCTGGTTGGGCCACACAGGTTAAGTGTTTGGAAGGTTGAAGAGCCGTGGGACCTTCAGGAAGTGAAGCTACCCTCACTGCCTTAGGTCCCGTGTTGGCAGGATGACAATGATGAGGATAGTGCCTAGCTCTGAGGCCGTTGTGAGGATGAAGTGGGTCCGCTGGTGAGAATGCACCCAGGACAGGCATGGTGTGGAAAGAACCGAAGGGAAGAGTGAGCTGTTCCCATTAGAGTACCGATGTGATGATTAGGGCTTTAGGTAAGGTCCTCCTAGAGCGTGCATGGCATACTCAGAGTGGGGCAGGGCTTAATAAAAGCATTTTAATAAAAGTGGACTGGTGGGATTAAGTCAACAGGGAATGTCCCTGTGGCATCTATTAGCAACAGTGGGAAGCCATCACCCTGCCACCCCCCTTCCCCACTTCAACCAAATGGCTGAGAGGAAGGAGCAGTTTCCAGCCGCAGAAAGCCATGGCTAAGAGGGGTCATCTAACAGGACGCCTCTCTCACCTGGACCCCCAGGTTAGAAAATCTAACCAATGCGACGCCTGGGTGGCTCAGTCGGTGAAGAGTCTGCCTTCAGCTCAGGTCATGATCCCAGGGTCCTGGGATGGAGTCCTGCCTCAGGCTCCCTGCTCCGTGGGGAGTCTGCTCCTCCCTCTGCCTCTGCTGCCTCTCTGCCTGCTTGTGCTCGCTCTTTCTCTCTCTCTCTCTCTTTCTGATAAATAAATAAAAGCCAAAAGAAAGAAAGAGAGAGAGAGAGAGAGAGAGAGAGAGAGAATCTAATCAGAAACCAGAGAGCAAGGATGCCCAGTTGATTCAGTATGAAGAGATTGGAAATCATCCAGCACCCGGGAACAATGGCTTTATCTCTATCATGCAGGCAAATGGTATGGATTAAACTGAGCAAATATTACGAATTTAGCCACAAACCCCACTGCCAAGAAATGCTAAAGACACAGATATAACTGACATAATGTCTCCTCTCTTTCCAACCTGGGGGAATTACTTGGTGCCTTTTCATTCTATTTCTGGGTCGGAGTCGGGGAAGACAGATAATCCTAGCGAAAGCAGTCTGAACAAAAATAGGAATGTAAGGGGATGGCATGTCTATAACACTTAACTGTTTCAAATTGCTTTCGTATATTTAATCACATCCGAGCCCTGTAGTGAACTTGTTGTAGGATGAATATTGATTCCCGTTTCAACAAGGAGGAACAAGAAGGAAGTGGAAGGGTTTATTTGGCTAGGATCAAACCCCACGTGTTATTCTGGCTTCGGTTTCTTAGAGAATATACGGAGAAATGTTGGCGATATAGATGTGGGCTTAAATGTACAAGATGTGGAATTCATTTATGCACTTGTCCCGTCCAACTAATAAGTTGTGGGGAACTGTGGCCCTGTTCCAAACCCTGGATCTGGCAGCAGCCGAAATGAAGCTCTGTCTGGCCCTGAGTTGTGGTTGTTCTTGGAAGGAGTTTGAAGTCCTTGAAAAGTTCTAAGAGTAAAGGAATGACTCAGCAATCACAGGCAAAGTGAGAGCACAAGTCCCCACAGAAACTTCCACGCGAGACCGTTAGAATCAATGATGCAGTCATATTGCAGGATACGAAACCAATATACAAAACCCAGCTGTGCTTCTCTACACTAACTACCTTTTCCACCCGAAAGGGATATTTAGAAAGAAATCCTGTTTGCAATATCATCAGAAAGAATAAAATATTAACAAACTTAATCAAGAAGGGAAAAAAAATGTGCATTCTGGTAGTCACCCAAGCTGGCCAAATAAATGAAAGGCAACACAAGTAAGCAAAAAGACACCCTGTTTTCACGGACTAGGAGATTTCGTATTGTTAAGCTGCCGATATTACCCAAAGCCATCTACAGATTCAGTGCTATCCATATCAAAACCCCAAGGGTAATTTTTACAGAAAAAGAAAAAAAAATCCTAAAATTCTTATGGAGCCACAAAAGACTCAGTCTAGCCACGTGATCCTGAGAAAGAAGAAGCTAGAGGAATCATACTTCCTGATTTTAAAACATATCACAAAATGAGAGTAATTAGAACAGAGTGGAATTGGCATAAAGACAAGGGATAAATCAGTAGGCTAGAACAGAGAGCCCAGAAATAAACCCAGGTATAGACTCTTTGACACAGGCACCAAGAACACGCAATGGGAAAATTGTCATCTCTTCAATAAAAGGTTTTGGGGAAACTTGATATTCAGAGGAAGGAAAGATGGTAGGTAGGAAAGAAGGAGTGGAGGAAAGAAGAGAAAGAAGGAACAAAAGAACTGACACGAAACATTTGGAAACATTTGGAAACATTTGGAAACCTCCTACACTGTTAATAGAAATGTAAAATGGTATAGAGGCTATGCAAATAGTATGGAGAATCGTCAAACAATAAAAAATGGAATCCCAGTCTTAGGCATATAGCCAAAAGAGTTGAAATCAGGATTTTAAGAGCTGTCTGCATTCTCATGTTCATAGCAGGAACATCTACAATAACCAAAATATAGAAACAACCGCAGGTATCCATTTACAGATGAAAGAATAAAGAAAATGTGTCTATTCATACAACCGAGTATTATTCAGCTTTTTTTTTTAAGATTTTTATTTATTTATTTATTTATTTGACACAGAGAAATCACAAGTAGATGGAGAGGCAGGCAGAGAGAGAGAGGAGGGAAGCAGGCTCCCTGCCGAGCAGAGAGCCCGATGCGGGACTCGATCCCAGGACCCTGAGATCATGACCTGAGCCGAAGGCAGTGGCTTAACCCACTGAGCCACCCAGGAGCCCCTATTATTCAGCTTTTAAAATGAAGGAAATTCTGCCATTTGGGACAATAAGGATACACGTTGAAGACAGGATATCAATGAAATAAACCAAACATAGGACAAATGCGGCACCAGTCCAGTTAGAACAGTTATCTAAAATTAAGTCAAATTCCTAGAAGCAGAGAGAACAGTAGTCATGGTCAGGGGCTGGTGCAGAGAGACTGGGAGGAGTTCTCCAGCGGGTATAAAACTCAATGGGTATAGACAGATGTATTCTAGAAAGCTGCCATGCTACACAATGTCTCTCATTGACAATATGACGCCGTGTACTCCTGGAGAGGGTGATCTCATGATAAGTGTTTATACAAAAAAATAGGAACCCAAAGATATTCTGGGAGAAACTGGATGTTTATTACATTGATTATAATGATCTAGGGGGCTACATATTTCCAGACTTATAAAATGGTATGCATTAAATATGCACAGTTCTTAGTATCTGTTATACCTGTGTGTGGTGGCCAACGACAATAGTAGACTTGGACATGAATGTTCATAGCAGAATTACTCATGGTAGACCCGAAGTGGAAACAACCCAAGTGTCCATCAACTGACAGAGAAGTAAAACGTGTTATATCCATACAACATCAGGCAATTTGACAACCAAAAGAATTGAAGCACTGATACTTGTTATGGGAATCTACTTTAAAAACATTAATCCAAGTAGAAGAAGCCAATGACAAAAAATGATATATTACATGATTCCCATGTTTATGAAAGGTCCAGAATAGGCAGAGACACAGAAACATGGAACCATGATTGCTTAGGGTTGGGGGTGACTAGTGGACAGGGGAGATTGAGGGGTGACAAGGGGTGTGGGGATTTTGAGGGAATAAAGATGTTTTTAAATTTATTATGGGAATGGAGACACAACTCTGTGACTATACTAAGCACGATTGCACTTGTATACTTTAAATGGGTGAATCGTATGTTATGTGAAATATACAGCAATAAGACTATCTAAAAACGTTTCATCAAAATCTGTACTAAGAGTTTCATCTAATGAGATAATAAACTTGTGACCTGTGCTGAATGTCCTATATTGTATTTTCCACAGAATTATATAACTGAGTTAGAAGTTTTAGATGATCCACCATCTTGGATGTCCTGCTGGGTATTTTGGTTTTGGTTGACTCTTTCTGAAAGCACTTATGGAAGAGCAAATACGTATATTCACATGCACATGCACACACACTCACACTGATCTCTTGACCTAATTCTTCCACTAAAGTAAAGTTACATTTTTTTTTTTTACTTTTTTAGAATGGATAGAATGAGTTATGATTTATGGAGAACCTATCCATGTTCCTTCTGATGTTCTCATCCACTTCCTCTCCAAAGAAAAGTGAATATCCTTTGTGTGTGCTTCCTACTTTCCTTTATATTATTAGCTGATGTTAGGAATTGATGTCTATCCAACTTGGGTGTCAACAGTTTTTTAGATTCTATCTCTTGCCTTGCTTACAGGTACCTCAGCCAGACATCTCTTACCTTGGGAGAACCTGTCAGTCCTGCCTGCTCCCCAAAGCTAAGTTCTTCTGACCACAACTACCTTTCTCAGTCCTCCCACTGTCCTTGAAAATGATACAAGGCAGGCTACCATGTCCCCTAACCGTAGCATTTACATCCTACACTCTTCAGATAGCCTCTTGGGTCTTCTTCTTTTGGAGTTTTGGGATAAGAATGCAAGAAAACTTTCTCTCTTTAGAAGGAACAAAATAGAAATAACAGTAGTTTTGCCTTCAAAGATAACCCATCTCAGACAATCTTTCTTCCTCTCTTCTTAAACCCTTTAAACTCTTGAATCTCACTCCATTTAAATGACGCCTAGAAAAACATTCAAAATACTCAATGATGACTTTCAATGAAATGTAAGTATTATTTAAGAAGAATACCTTCTTTGATTTCTCTGAATCCCGGTTCTTTGTATTAATCATGACAATGAGGTGGTTTGGAAGGTCCTCTGTCTGTGGAGAGTTTAGAAACTCCAGCATGAACTCTGTTCTGGTTCCAGATACTAACGAGTGCATTCTTGTATTGAATGATTGATCACGATTTCTGGGAAGATGGCCAGAGGACATAGTAAGGATGGGAAGAAAGTCATCCATGGACAGCAGTCTTTCTGTCCCCTCTTCCTCTGTAAATCGATTCATAGGCAATCTATCTGAAGGGAAATAGAGACAAAAGAACAATTATGGTGCAAGTCCATCGAATTGCACCTGGAGAAGCTCTTTGTTTGCAAGGGGAAGCCAATGTCTGATCTTATCTCCTCATCCAACTTCCTGCCTTATGAGAGAGATTTCTTTTGGTGGGGTCACTGGGAGACAGCGATGTCTTCACCAAGGGCTCATGTTGATCAAGGGGCTTGGTTAGAGTGTGGCAACTAAGACTCCAGCCTCTGAAGTCGAAGTGGGTCTGGGTTTAAACCCTGGCTCCACCGCTTATGATTAATCTAAATTCAGACAATTCGTGTTACCTCCCCGTTACACCAATTCCCCATCTGTAAAAGAAGCATTGAACATATCTCATGGGGTAATTCAACGATTTTATAAAATGATGCACGTAAATAGGAGGGCACAAAGAGCGAGCTCAGGAAATGTAAGCTTTATTATTTTATTGGTCTCTGTTATTCATAAAAAATAAGATAAAATAAGCTTTTGGCTATCATTTGACTGTGTCTGATTGGGAAACACTTGAGGCCTTTCAAAGTATTTTATTGCTGATTTCAGGAAGTGGAGTCATCAGCAGTAAGATTTTCCTACTGGCAGGCAGATCTACAGTGTTTCTTAAACCTCTACATGCTGTATTTGTAGTATCATATTTCTTACAAATGTTTATTTTTCACATTTTCTCTTGTTATACTAATACTTCTGAAAAAGTCAAATAAGAGATAAAGACATTTATATGCTGGTATGTTGGCTGGGAATTGTGGCCTAAATTGGGAGGATACTGAGAGCAACTACAGTTGAATACACACATTTGATGCTCTCCACTGCTAAATAGTCACAGAAAGGATCATTCAAGCACTTTCAAGACATCCTTATGGGTCACTCTGGAAAGCCCACTCTTACACATCTGCTCCTCCCTATAACTGTTTGACACTTGAAGAATGGAAAACAACTTATGTATGGAATGATCCAAATGAAAGAGTTAGCTATGGAAGGAATGTTTTACCTGATGTGCTCAGAAGCATAACTCATGCAATCTCCAGGACACAATCATGGGCTTAAGTTGGAAAGACATACCTTGGACTTGGTGGTTTGTCATTGAGAACAGAGCTGTTACCGAGATGACACTTCTCCATCACTGGGAGTTCTGAGAACAGGAGGGGAAGAGCCAGTCCCATGGGAAGAGGAGCCTTTGAATGGACCATGTTTAACTCTGGAATAATTCATTTTCCAACCAGAAATTCCAGGCACCAGTGGCAACATGGCAGCTTTCACAGATACCTGGAGGCTGAGGGGAAAGGGGCTCATTTGCATATAAATTAAATCTGCATAAATATTTTAGTAAAAATAAATGGAACCAATCACAGCCTTTGCCTGGATTGTTCCTCTTTGACAGATGTTAATAGAAATGGCCCATGTTATCGTGAGCTCTCCAGCTGGATGTTGGACACCCAGGGAAGGACAGGAAATAATGCCTGTTCTCCTGAAACCTACTCCATGAACAAATGAGTTGAGATGCTTCCCTTTTTCTACTTATTCAAACTGCTACTGAGGATGGCCCCATATATTTCCTGGACTGTCTCAGATTTCTAGAAAGACCCTCATTTGGAAGCGAGTGAAATCTGGATCTAATGAAAGGCGAGACATGGCGAGGTGGAGGCAGGCTATGACAAGAATCCATAATCCATGTGTGATTGAAGCCATTTGCAGAATGCTTGCTTCCTGCTCTTGTCCTGGAACCCTGAGGTCACTCTCAGTACCTGATGGCAAAAGGACAGAAGCAACCAGAAGCAGCAGAGGGAAAACTGGTCTTGGGTTTAGGATATTTGGTAAAGCACTAGACAGAAACTGAAGAAGTCCGAGGCAGGGCTTAGCTCCCAAAGCCCACCCTCAAGCCAATGGGTCCTGGTATGTCCAGCCCAAGGATGCAAACTCAGGGCCTTTGGGTGTGTGCAGATGACAGAAGAAGGGCCAGGAGCCATGCTGTCATCTCTAGAAGTCCATTCAATGGAGTTCCATACAAAGGAAGCCCTCTGGAAGCGTATGAGGGGGACGTGAGCTCCTTTGGAAACTGGACTGCATCATGTGTCTTTGTCTGGAGCTAGTGGTGTGAGTCAAATGACCTCTTCAGCCTTCCTTCAGCCTTCTTTCCTGCGTGTTTACTAGATTCCTCCCAGGTTCCTCCATAACACGATCCTTCCTTTCAAAGACTTCCTCCAACAGAGCAGAGGCATTTTTGCCCTTCATGTCTGTTCACTTTAAAATGTGTTACTCAAATTTGTGACTTTTACCGAAACACCCATGATGGGAATGGGTGTAGCAAAGAGCTGTGGATTTAATGGGGGGGGGGGGCTGTCTGCGGGCCTGGGTTTTTCAAATTTTCATGTGGGGGAAATGACTTCTAATGCCTTTTTCTATGTTTCCATTTTCAAATGGAGATGCCTGGCCCATAGAGAGAAATCCATACAATGTTGTTGAGTAAATATTGTGGGAAAAGCTTCATAGTCCCCCGGAAGGGAGCTGAATTTCCCTGAAATAATCCCTGCTTTATCTATTGAAAAAATGTAAAATAGCCTTCAGCTCTTCATTGCATCTCTCACACACACAGACATTCTGAGAGACAAAATGTTAGCCTTAGGGCTCTCTGACATATGAAGTAAGAGAATGCTTCCTCATTTCTCTAGTGGTCTAATAGAATATGTGCTTAGATATTCTGGAATTCTCATGGAGTGCATACTTCACTCATTATTCTTCTCTCCCGTAAAATGTTGTGGTTATAAACGCAGAATCCACTGCCTCCTTACTCATTCCTGGATGAGTCCTGATACTTTCCAGGTCACAGCTTTGGGTAGGCCGGCTTGGTTGGCTCTGGAGTATTCTAGTTCCTTTGGGGGGACTGGGTCAAGAGTAAATATGTGACTCTACTCTGTTACTCTGATATATGTGGAAATTTGACCAAGGCTTCCAGGGAGAAAAAAAAAAAAAGTGCTTTCCTAAAGAAGAGTTTGGGAAGATACGTCCTATTTTCTTTATGAGAAGATTTTCATGTTGGTTTGTGGCAACTGGAGTTCCTGGCGCCATCTTGCTCCCAGGCTAAGGATGACCACGCAGACAGATGAAAGAAAGCTGGGACAGGCCGACATCACTGAGCTGTTGAATTTGCCGACTCTGGACCCCCATGCCCCACTGCTGGAGCTTTGGGCTTTGTAAGAGAGAGATAATAATAAGAGACAGGTCAAAATTTTTGGTTTCAGTGGATGCAACATCTTTGTAAGTGGCTGAGCGCTTGCTACCCTCTGCTACGTCTCTATTACAACAAACTTGTTGTGTTAGAGAAATTCATCTTCTCCCCCAGGAAGGCTGTGAGGATCTTGAGGGCAGAGACTGGATTCTTTTTTGGTTTATTTTGTTAAGTTTTATTTATTCTTTGATGCTCAGAACCAGGCACAGTGAGTGCTTATGAATATTTTTAAAATTAAATTTTGTATTCAATTAACACTTACAGTATTCAGAAGACTATCTATCTCTTCAAGCGCACTAAGGCAGCTCTTTCTTCTTTGCACTTAGAAGGATATAGAAGTGAGTAAGACTTGGGACTGTCTCCAAGATCTTTAAATCTAGTAGAAGAGACAGATGCATGTATAACAAAGTATAATCCCCTACAAAGTGAAGACCATGGTGATATCTTCTCCCAAACAGAGTTTATCTGCAAGTAACAGTTAAACTAATCAGAGTGGCTTTAAAATCAGGGATTCATTTTTCTCACATAATGAAGTGTCTAGAGATTGTTGGGATCAGTTGAGCAGTTAAAAGAAATCAAGGGGAAAGACTTTGCAACCCCTGGGCTTTTTCTTCATCGTTGCAAGGCGACTGCTGCATCTCCAGCCATCACGTCCTAATCAGAGCAAAAAGATGTGGAAGAGGGGTTGCCAGTCCCATATCTCCTTTTATCCCAAAGCAAAAGGGGGCAAAGAAATGCCCCACTGAGATCCAGCCTTGGTTTTTATTGGCCTGAGTTGGGTCAAATGGCCATTTCCATCTTCAAAGGAAGCTGAGTCAAAAGGGAATAGGGCTGGCCATCACAGTGGGTTGGTGTGGGGGATCTAGGTGCTCCATGTCCAAGCTTCCATGTCACCGCAGGACTTCAACTATATGATCTTATTGACCTCCCCCAGCAGCCCTAGTCGGTAGGTAATTTTATTCTTCTGCTTTACAGATGAAGAAACTGTGAATTAGCAGAGTCCAGGAAGGGGACTCATCTAATCAAATAAATGTCACCTAGGGGCTCAGGTAGGACCTGGCCCTGAGAAGACCTGTTTGCCTCTGCCTGACTCATCAGATTCCCCTCCCCCTCCACCCCTCCCCCCACCTTAGCCCCTGGCTTCTCTTTTTTTTTTTTTTTTTTTTTTTGAGCACTTTAGAAAACAAGCAGTTGTAAATTCTGTCTTTGCTCCTTTGAGATGCAAATCTGTTTAAAAGCCTCCTTTCAGTTTTGGGGCCAGGAATGTCTTTCCCAAGGGCCTGGGAGCCAACCCTCTGCAAAGTGATCTTCAAGGAAGACTTCACCTCCCCCACCCCAGCCAACTTCAGTGGGAGTCCTGTTCCAAGCTCTAAAACTCCCTTCTCTCCTGAAAGATGCTGAAGGGTCACAGGTCACATGTTCTTGCTTCCGAAGAGTCAATTAACAAAGGCAGATGACCAAAGACAGCCTCCCCCAACCCTTTACAAACACTTATTTTGCAATGGAGTTGAGTGCTGATGGAGTTCTCATCTCTCTACCTTGCTGCAATCAACTTGAATGAAGTATTCCTTGTTTTGTTTTGTTTTGTTTTTAATTTTAGCGGCTGAAAGCCCTGTATTGTGAGATGGGTTAGAATCGATTCTGAGACCTCTGATTCATGCATGGACCAGGTAGGAAGGTAAATTTAGCCAGAAATAAGATAAAAAGGAATAGAGATGATTATGAGACCTCAGAGAATCCTCGTCCCATTGCAGTGGGTTGAAAAGCATTCTCCCAAAAGATATGCCCAACTTCTCACCCTGGTACCTGTGAAGTTTATGTGGAAATAGGGTCTCCTTAGGTATAATCACATCAAGGATCTCAGCATGAGAACATTCCAGATTTAGGGAGGTCCGTCCTTACCTGCAACAATTTGTGTCCATACAATCGGAGAGAGGATGTGAGACACAGAGACACAGGGCAGGCCATGTGGATACTGACACAGATACTGGAGGGACATGGCTACAAGCCAAGGGACACGTTAGGGCTACCAAGAGCTGGAAGATGGGAGTCAGGAGTCCCTCCTAGAGCCTCCTAGAGCCTCTGGAAGAAGCTTCATCCCGCAGGCTCCTTGGTTTCAGACTTTGAGCTCCTCAACTTTGAGAGAATCAATTTCTGGTCTTTGAAACCACCAAGGTTTAGATAAGTTGTTGCAGCCTCCAGAGGAAACGAACACACTTGTCTGAAATCCCCCAGGATTTCCCCTACCCTGATGAAACATGGTTCCAAAACTCCCAGACCTGCCAAGAGGTACCCCAATTTGGTGCCAAGTATCCTCATTTTTAAATGTGGCCAGCAGCTCATTTTTTCCTAGTATTTTGCAGGTCAGCACTGCCTAAAGCAAAGTTGATAAAGAACAGGTCTCCGGGGCAAATTCAATCTCCAGGTCCAGATTAAGACCTCTAGATTTGGGGGTTGGTTTTGAATTTGATGTGCAGTGAGTTGTTCTAGATGAATTCACTTTACACAGCCGAGTTCTGCCTGATAGGGCTGGTGATTGTTGGTTCTGAATATTATTTTACAATCAGGTCCACAGGGACCACCTTTTGCTACTCAGGACATGGACTCGTGCCGACGTCCAGACACATGGAAGGATGCACTTGGATAGTTGACCAGAAGGCAGAACCCACAAAGGATCCCTGCCCATTACCCAGTATCTACGAAATAGAGCTATTTCCAACCTCTACCAATGTTTTGGTTTTGCAAGGTTGAAACCTCAGCTTTGATTTCTGAATTCAAGAAGGAAAAAAATCGTCGAAAAACATCATTGTTTCGTCCTAACCAGAGGCCAGGCTCCTGGGCATCGTTCCCATTAAGTTAATGAGAGTTTCAGTACAAATAGAGTCTCAGTATCCACGCTGAATGTTCACAGTCTGGCTACATTTTAATATTTCATGTGCTGTCTCAAAACGCTAGTTACACTCTCAGAAATGTGTTTTGCAATGTAACAAAATGATAATCAAGTCTGACTTAAAGATACATTGTTTTTTGTTGTTGTTGTTGTTTTTCCATAGGCAGAAATGAAGCCAGGGAGCGTTTCTTTTACCTCTGCGTGTTGCTGTTCTCCACCAGTTCCATTAGATGCTATCATCTACAGAGAAGAGAAACGATGTGTTTTCATGATGAAGGGACTGAGTCCAGTCGACAGATAAGGTCTCTTTAATGGGTGAGACCCGTGAGTCCACCCCTAGACCCATTCCCAATAATTATGGACTGTCAACTGTGTTTGAAGTAAATCACAGGCGTTTTCTTTACATTGGAATTGGTTTGGTTTTGTTTTCTAACAAATGGGCCATTTGGTTGGCCACAGGACGAGGGTGGAGGGCTGGGCTCACAGCTCAGATCCTCATGGCGCCATGTGATCTGTGAGCAAAGGACTTCACAAGTTTTCACATCCTGGAGTTGAAAAAGGGGAAGAGTTGCACCGGCATGCTCACGATCTTGGAGATGGGTGACACGTGTCAGTGCTTCCTTTGCCAGAAATCGGAGACGAACCACAGACCCGACATGGGCTGCATTTTTCATCCGCCGATGAAACTGTCGGCCATAATCAGCAGGGCCAAGAAGGCTGGAATGAAAGGGAATTTCAGGTGATAGAAGTTGTAACATTATGGGGGATTTATTCCCCATTAGCAGCCTCCTTGAGGCTTCTTGTGACACGGAGGAGTAGTCCTTTCAGTGACCACATCTTTTTCAACATTTTCTAATCCCCTGTGTGACAAACGGAGCCCGATCCATGCTCAGAACTCGGGCAGTATGACAATATAGCTGGAATTCTATAGATCTGTTCATCTTTATTGTGTGTCTTCTTATGGAAACACGGGGCAATATTTCCATGTAGGATTCAATAAAAGGTCCCTTTTTAAATAAAGAAATGTAAGTACAATAATATATCTGCTAATTGACAAATACTCAGAAATAGAGTAAGTAGACTCAGGCATGGAGGTATCTGCAGATGCTGCGTAAGACACTGATGTTCGGAGAACTCTGTATGCTGGCCCCTGCGGCCCCTCTGGTCTCAAACTCCTATCCCTCTGTCTAATAACCACTCATCCTTCTTTCCTTACTAAAAGTGTCCAAACTTTTTAGAAGTGGGGAAAGAGTGTGTCTACAGAAACACACACACACACACACAAAATCTAAGTGTAGGTGCACATGCCTCGCAGGTAGACATTGCCGTATAACTCAGTTTGGGCCAATAAGCTGGAAATAAACGTGAAGTTGTTCGCGGTGATTTTCCAAGGAAAAGGAAGGCAAAGAGCTGACTCAAAGGGCAGACATTCTCTTGCTTTTCTCACCTTCTCCCCTGTCCTGCCTGGAACAAGGAAGCAATGGCTGGTGTCACAGAAGCTGTTTTGTGATATTGAGGTAGTCTGGCTACTACAAGCCAGGCACTGCAGGAGGCAGGAAAGAGAGAGGACAGGATGTGTGTGGTTATTGGTGGCAGTGAGGCTCTGCTGCACCTACCCTACCACATACCTCTGGTCTTCATGATACGTGAGCGAAAAAGAAACCCTTGATTTGGAGAAGATCTATGTTGACTACAATTGAACAGAATTTCTAATTGGCAAACCATCTGTGCCCCCAAGCTTCCTTAGTTTCTACATGTAAATCATGCATAACCCTTACACTGTTAGCTGTTCCCTTGGCTCCATCAGCCTTCCAAATCCTCATCTTCGTGGAGCAATAAAGAATAACTTTGATTTCTCTATCTCTGTTCCACATTTCAGCAGAAAATATTCTTTACAACAAAAAAAAAAAATCTCTGATTGTTCCCCTCAGTGGATCCCAGTTCCTAACCCACAGGCACTCGTGGTTTATAAAGGACCAGCTCCTCTATGAGTTCCGTCCCGCCTCCCCATAGGAACCAGAGGACATCCTCCTCTCTCACAGAAACATCTCTACTTGCTACCACCCAATGGAGAACCCACGTCGGGGCATTCTGGGTCTCTGAGCACCTAGTAATGGCAAGAGAGGTTTTCTCCTGAAAGGAATGTGACTGTGTTAAAATTAAAGGACACCAATCCTTAACTAAAATGACAACCATTTTTTAATCCATGTGTGTGTATCTGGGACACTTTAAATCAGGTCCTTGAGGAAGCCTAAGAGATCACAGAAATTGGAAGCCCATTTTAAAATCCCAGCTTTTTTGAAGGGTGGCAGTTAGTGGCCAGTGATGCAATGTTCAGCGGCTCTTAATTGAAAGCTCCCCATTACATTCTAGGGGGGAGACACAGGTGGATTTTAAAGCCTGCATCTGGTTACAAGCAGAACTGGGTAAGTATCAGCCTTCTCTAATGGCTTTTGAAATGGAACATCAGTTCTATTTTTTTTTTTTTTACTGCTTTCATAAATATATTAAGGAGAAAAAATTTCACACCCTACCCTTAAAAAGCTTTTAGCTTAATCAAAGTCAGCCATTAAAAAACAGACCTTCCCAGCACCAGTAACGAATCTTTTCAGAATAGTAAAACGATGAAAAAATGATAAGATCATCATTTTGATCCCATTCTGATATTATTTCTCCAACTCGGAGCTAACTCTCAGGATAAATGCCAATTAAAAAATGATAAACCAATGTAAATTAAGCTTTCCCCTCTTAAACATATATTTCTTCTTTATTTGTCCTCAGAGTGTTAAAAAGTTAAGTGAAATTTCTCACTTATTTCTTCATGAAATATTGAATTGGCCAGTCACCGGTGTTTTGTCCTCTTTGATAAATAACCTGTGTGCCTAAAGGAGAACATTAGTATGCAAGATATTTAGGGGTGAAAATCTTCCAATGAAGGGAACAAACAGGACACACATTTAAAATGACTTACACACCGGCACCTGTGTGGCTTAGCTGGTTAAGCGTCCAGCCCTTGGTTTCAACTAGGGTCATGATTTTAGGATGGGGAGATTGAGCCCCATAGTGGGCTCTGTGCTCAGGACAGAGACTGCTTAAGACACTCATTCTCTCTCCTTCTGCACCAACCTCCCCCCCACCACCACCGCCCTTGGCTCTCTCTAAAATAAATAAATACATCTTTAAAACAAAATAAAATAAAATAAAACAACTTAGCCAAGTCATAAGCAAAAACGCCATCAGGTGCCAAGTAAAGCAATGTGAACGCACGGTAGGCACTGGTAAGGCAATAGGGAATGATGGGGACCACGGTCATCAGTACGGAGCTCACGCCCTGGCTAAAACGCAGCACCTGGGGCGGGACTCCATTTGGGAAATCTTCAATCATCAGAGAAGAAGGACAAATTCCTTGGTTTTAGAATACTCATGTGCATAAAGCAAAAACCCCCACTTCTGTGACCCATGTCCTGGCCACGTGTCTGCATGAGACTTAGTGACCTCAGTCCCTCAGGAGCAGTGAATACTCAGAAATTCAGGAATAATTTCTCCTACTTTCCCGCCCTTCCCTCCATCAATAAATATGAATCCAAAACAACAAAGGCCAATGCCCACTGCCTAGCTCTGCTACCCATGTTGCCCAAGTCTCTGAAATTAGGTTTTACTCTGTAAATAAATAACCACAGTCTGCAAGTTTGGGTGATTCCCAAGGACGCTGGTGCCCTAAGCTGGCTGGAAGTCCCGAGTAAGAAGGCTTCAGGTTAATTGTTCCAGCAGCTCAATATTTCTCAAAAGGTCCGGAGTTCTTTCTGTCTGTCTGGTCTCCATTCTTGGGGACGCCTCTGTCCCCGACCTGCCACTGACGGCTGTAACTGTCTCATGGTCGCACTCGGACCTAACGTCACCATTCCCGGCTTAACTCCTATCCCTGAAAGCCTGTTTTTTTGTTTTGTTTTGTTTTTTGAACATTTTCTGTCATTCTCCAAACTGAATCCTTGGCAAAGTTAATGAATTGACAAGTAGAAATAGTTTTATACGCATTGATTAGCATCTCCCCATTTCCCCGTCCCTCAGCCCCGGCAACAATCATTCTATTCTTT